>NC_086317.1:455922308-457401683 GCF_036172605.1 Pelobates fuscus
TGGGGAGGGGGGGAGGAGATGAAGTCTATGGGGAGGGGGGGAGGAGATGAAGTCTATGGGGAGGGGGGGAGGAGATGAAGTCTATGGGGAGGGGGGGAGGAGATGAAGTCTATGGGGAGGGGGGGAGGAGATGAAGTCTATGGGGAGGGGGGGAGGAGATGAAGTCTATGGGGAGGGGGGAGGAGATGAAGTCTATGGGGAGGGGGGAGGAGATGAAGTCTATGGGGAGGGGGGAGGAGATGAAGTTTATAGGGAGGGGGGAGATGAAGTCTATGGGGAGGGGGGAGATGAAGTCTATGGGAGAGAGGAGAGGAGAGGGAGGGGGGGACACTATGGGACAGGGGAGAAAAAAAATATTCTGTACAAACTGTCCCATAGTAAGAAACACTATGGGACAGTTTGTTCAGAATATTTTTTTTCTGGGTTTCTTCCTCTAAAAACTAGGTGCGTCTTATGGTGAGGTGCGTCTTATGGAGCGAAAAATACGGTAACTTAAAACTTTAAACACGGTGGCTCCCTAATACTGAACATAGGAAACATGTTATATTGATTTTAAAAGTTAGAATGTTCCTTTATTAATATCATTATATTTGAATATTCTGTTTGAACAGGTGCAGCAAAAAACTAAAAAGCTGCCTGTTTTCATAGCAATGTTTGTCTTTTATTCACGTTATCTAAATTATCTTCAATTGCCATTTATTCAAGGTGTGCATTTGGGAAAGGAGCAGTATTTGCCACGGTCAGAAAAACACATATCAACCTGATCCATAGTTTTTTTTTTTTAATAGGATAATAAATGAGTTTACCTTTGGAGAAAGGAACAAAAAAACACAATACAAATGCTTGAATTCCACGGCCATCAGAACTGAAAGGAAATATATGCAGAGCTCAAAATTTCCACTCTCGGTTAGACTTTGGCAAGTGAGAAGTCTACCATTGCAAGAAGAAATTTAGCCCAGTTACGTGTGTGTTGGACCCTTCAGGCTTGCACTTGCAAGTAACTTTTAAAACCTGGCTAGTACAGTAGGACTTTACTTTTTTAAGCCCTGGATCACAGATCAGATTTGCAGATTTTTTTTAAAAATTATATATATGTATTTTTTTTTCCAAAACAATTTTTTATTGTGAATGCATGACATGAATGACATCAACAACTTAGAAGCAGTCTTGACAGTTAGAAAGAGACATTCCGTCAGTTACATTCACTATTTTGTAGTTTCCTCAACATAAACAAACCAGAACAAAACAAAATGAGATTTACAAAACTAAATAGGTAATTGTTTATAAGTAAGAGGTTGAGCTTGAACAGTTACCAGTAGGAGGTCAGAGGGACATCATAACCACTTAAGAGAGGGTGGCAGACATGTTCAACCACCCCTATCTTTCCCAAGATACCACCTGCGTGGGTCAGGGTGTATTCCAAAGTGATTTTCACTTTGGTTTTGAAAGATTCGTCTAGGGTGAGTATATATGATCTCCAGGTCAAGAGAAATTTTATCTATCTAAGTAACAGTTTAGTTTGGTCCAGAACAGAAAGATTGGGTTAGAGCGCACTCCCACAGACAGTGATACAGGTCAGCCTTGGTGTGTGTACACTTGAAACAAGTCACATTCTCCCTTCTGGCCATGAGATAGAATCGGTGAGGGGAATAATAGGCAGAGTGTAAAGTTTTAAGGAAAACGTCCTTATAAGACACCATTGGCAATGTGTGGCTATGAGTAAAGTGTACAGTGAGCATCTCTCTCGGACTTATATTCGGAAAATGCATCTTCCACTTCCCTATGCCTGTTTGTAAGCAGCCCCAGTCCGGGATGTATCGTAATATCATACAGAGTTTGGAAATGGAATAGGAATTGTTATCAGAGGAACACAACGTGGCATCTAAATGGTTCTCCCAGTCAACAGGCGTGAAGTGTTGAGTAATGGTATTATAGTAGTCGTATTTGAAAGTAGGCGAACCATGGAAGTGGAAAGCCTGGGAAACGTTCCCATAGTTCAGCAATGGACAAAAACCTCTGGCCAACATAATCCACAAGAGGCCGGAGGTGGAGATCCCATTGTTCGCCCACACTGTGAAGGGGCAGGTGTATGGTGCGTGTTGGATCGGCACCCAATTTGAAGCAAGACTGTTTCCACACCCTGATAGGGGCAACCAGGAGGGAATTAGATCGGACAGAATCAGAGAGTACATGATGCGGCCTGTGAAGGAGAGCCACGAGTGAGTTCAGTGATGCCAGATAGGACTCCAAGGACAAGTTAGAACACCTGTTTTGGGATTGAATCCAGTCTAGCGCATGCTTAAGCTGTGCCGCCAAACTGTAGTCCATGGCATTAGGTAGGTTTAGACCACTATCAGCCCTTTGCTGGTACAATTTAGTAAGGCAACAAACACTCGTCATTTTTCAAGAGTAGTACTGGGAGCACCTGGAGGGAATTAAACAGTTTAGGAAAGCTGACCAATTTGTATAGATTGGCCCTACCAATGTAAGTATAACTTGTGCCAATGTTCAAACTCAAAAATGGTCGTTAAAATTGGTGGAATATTCAGTTTGTACATGAGGGAAAGATCCCAAGGGATTCCAATGCCAAGATATTTAAGTGCACTCGACTGCCACTGGAAAGGAAACCATCAAGAAAGTAGCGTCGGAGGGTGCCCACTCAAGTGCAGGGCCCATGATTTGGCCCAATTGACTCTGAGGGCCACCACGTCGTGGAATGTCTCTAGCAGGCATAAGGCATGGCCTCAAGAGCTCTTCGGACCTCCGAAATTTGGAGCATAAACAACACGTGTTGATACATTTTAGTTTCATAAATTTTTGTTTGTAAGTCATCTAAAATTTCGCTGAAGAGCCCAGCTCCTGGCCACAGCCCCATTCACACACCTAAAATGAAAGTGTTCCATTGTCCATTTGCAATGTTGCGAGGTACTTCATTATAAATGTTATAGTAACAGTTACAGAGGAATGCACAATTAAAGCACTATTGTATGGGTGGTCAAATGGTAGGTCCCCAGCTGCTATAAGAGGAAATCTACCATGATACTTTGCCAAAAATAAGATGGACAGCATCATGAGAGTTGTAGTTATGGAGCAGCTGGAAATCAACTTCCTGGCTATTTATGCACTAGAAGATTTGTGTACACACTTCGTCATTATGTATGCTGTTCAGAGGGATACATGTGCTTTTATACAAAAAGCTCCCTTCATCTACATAAAATAACAAGACTGCTGAAATAACATGCTCACTTCGGACAGGGATTAGCAAGAGAGTTAAATCAAAAGGAGCTTGTTTCATGAGACTTTTAATGGGTGTCAGGCAAAGTCTAATAATTAAACATTCCAAGTTTTTGCAAATAGTTATCAAACCTGTAAACTATAAATAAAGTACCGATCATTTTGCAACCAGAGCTCCCTCACTGGTACTTTTGAAGGTAATCCCATTCGGTGAGCAAGGGTGCTCTCAACAAAAACTGCCATGTTCCATTTAATTTGGTTTAGTTATTTAGTAATACAAAATGATCATATTTATTATTGCTACATTTTTAAGTTATATACTGTTTCTTCAAATAAGAGTTAAAAACAAACAAAAAATGTGCACTCGCACACCCATTAGGAACCAGGCCATCCTCTCTATCTATTGTGCAAACGAAACTGCTTGCAACATAAGGATATCTTCTTATATCAGATAACTGTACCATCTAAAACGAACCCCATACCAGTAAATAGACTGCACAATCATGAAATGCACTGTGGGGGCCATTTTAACCTGCCATTATTTAAAAAGTTAAATAGACTAATATACAATACAATTGGTTTTGGCATCATGGAGAGATCAAGACAGGAGCAGCAGCGTCCCTCTCTGAGTGAAGTCCAAAGTATGCAAGTGGTTATACCATTGGGACTACGTGGTAGGGTGTTGTGACAAAATTTTAATGTGCACCAACAGGAACACCAGGGAAAATGAATCAACCATCACTGCACATCCGTATCGTCGTACTTTCTGCTCGGAGGAGATTTATTATGGCAAAACAAGTGCTACTCTTGATTAAAAGTAATAATGTAAATCAATGGAACACCTCCCAACACTCCAAGTCAGCTATTTTTGGTCTAACATTTTAAACTGACTCGGAATTCTATTTGAATTCTAGACAGTTCACCCGATAATGACTTACCCTATGGGGTTTATTTACGTCCCTCTGAATTGTATCTAACGGAATTCCGAATTGCAAAACATAGGCTTAAACATTGTATTGGGAAGAAATTGGCCAGCATAGGTATACTCAGACACTTGTGCAGTTAATGAGCAGCTCAGCATCAACAAACTGGAGAGCTATTAATGCAAACTGCAATACAACTTTAAAGTACTAAAGTGAGAAGGAGCTACATAACATGCACTTCTACACAGCAAGCGATTTCCTATAAGCACATGTTGTGTGGGAGGTGCGATTGTCCCTTTAATTACACTCTGCTGGTTCTGGCATGATTAGCGCAAGGAATAAAAATGGAACTGTAACATCAAGAAGGTAATTAATGAGCTATAATTGTATTATTCAGATTTCAGAAGATTTTTAGCAAGAAGGATGCTAAAAGGTTGCTTTTCTAATGAGCTTTTCCGTTGCAAACAGCTGGCGTAGCATTTTGACACATGTAATTATCATTATAATGGGAAGGACCTATGGCTATGCAGGGGTTGCAAGTATTCGGGAGTTTAAAGTGACTTTACCAATGAAGAATATATAAATGAAATTAACCTTTTACAATCTGAATTTACTGTGGAGACAGGATACAAAATAAGAGATACTTCAAATAGATATGCAAAAAAGTGTTATGTATATTTTATTTTCTTACAAATAAAAAGAAAACAGTGAAGTGAGTAAAAATAAAATTCAATTAAAAAGTTGCAATACCAGTATACATAAAAATGCTCACACGTACAAGAGCCAATAACTAGCTCAAAATAGGGAGCAGTGATTTTCCTTCAACTTTTACACTTTTAGTATCTTAACCCCTTAAGGACACAACTTCTGGAATAAAAGGGAATCATGACGGAATATTTCCGTCATGTGTCCTTATGGAGTTAAAAATGTATTTTTCTCCTTTAAGGGGACACTGTGTGAGATATCCACCAAACGCCGCTGGACAGCTGAAATCTGGAACTAGTTAATTAAATGCGGGCCCTGAGGCTTTAACTTTTATATTTTATTTAAAATCTGAAGTAATTGCTTGTTGACAGCATTAGCAGCCACCAAGCAAAGCGTTACAACACCCTCGTCGCGCCCCATTTACTGAGGGGGGTGGCATAGTGGAGTGTACTCTAATATTAATGGGGTAGGACTCCAATGTGGTTGGAATTGTGGTTGCTTGTGCAACAAATAATCACATTATAATTTGTCCACAATATGTTTTATCTTCTTTGCTTGGGTCTATTGATACCTTGGTTTCCTGGCGTGAGCATAGATTTAAGCTCCCCATTCATAAAAAAAAGGTACATATCTTTTTTATGACAATAACTTGAACTATCACATTATTAGACTACTTCATCTCATTTAAATGGTCTAGATGTACTGTTTCGGTCCCACTTAGCCCCACAAGGTAAATCATTAAAGTTTTTGAGAAACTGCAATAATTACATTGCAGGACCAACACTGCCTCTAGTGGCTGTCAAACAGACAGCCACTAGAGACAGTTCTGTGTTGCTAACAGACTTTGTCGCTTATCTCACACTGGACGTCCTCACATTCTACATAAGGATGCCCATCATCAGTAAAATCCCCATAGGAAAGTATTAAAGCAATGCTTTCCTATAGGGAGGGTGGAATGCGCTTGCAGCGCATGCACAATAGCCACCACCCCCAGCCACCATCAGATGACGTTGCAGACCGGATCACAGCTGGAATCAGGTAAGTTGCTAAAGCGTTTTTTTAACCATTTAGCTGCCGGGTGTGGGGTGTGGCATGAGGGAGGAGGGGAGCAGAGGGCTGTATAGTGTTAGGAATAAAGATTTGTATTCCTAACACTATAGAATCCCTTTAAGATTTTTAGTGGCACAAACTGGCAGGTGAGCTACATGCAGAGTTCAAAGTGAAGACAGCATGCAGCAATGAAGGTTTTTTTTACTCTGCTCACGCCAGGAAAACCAGGTATCAATAGATACTTGGGGCTCCCCTCAGCTGGGTAATTTTTAGTGGGCCCAGGTTTTTTGATGAGCTGTATGGAGTGCTGGCAGTCAGCACTCCATATAACCCTTTAAATCCATAGAGAACACAGTAGCTGTGTGATCAAGTTCAGCCACAGTGATTCTTTTACTAGATCTGATCATTGGAAACCCCCTCCAGGGTCTCCTCACATGCCCCAATGACATTATGATCAGTGCTGAGTTTGTCAGTTGCCCAGCACTGATCACAATGCTTTGGGCATACCATATTACATATTAATGATATACTGAAAACAGCCAATAGGTGGTAGCAATATACCACTCTGTTTTATCTTAAAATTCCCTTTGCTTACATCAGTACTCATATTAGCAGAGGGAAACATTTGGCATTAGGATTACATTATGGATTAAGATTATGTATTAATATTAGGTTTATATTAAATATTAGATTTATTATTCGGTTTATATTTAATATGGATTGAGCATTGATTTTAGGATTGGGATTAGGGTTTGAATTAGAGCCAGCAAGGGAATCCCTCTGCTTAAATCAGAAGAGAGAATCCTTATAAAACAATTTCCCAACGAAAAGCATTGGATTGGCTGAAATTGTCAATTCTGATGATCTCAGCCATGGATGAGGACTGGGCGGAGCCAAACACCGCCCTGGCCTATCAGTATCTCCTCACAGACATGTATTGAATAAATGCTTCTCTATGAGGAAAGTTCAGTGTCTCCATGCAGAGGGTGGAGACACTGAATGTCAGTGTTGTACACTGTGCAGCACTGCCCCAGGAAGCACCTCTAGTAGCCATTCACTGGATTTACCTAGGCTGTAATGTAAACACAGAATTTTCTTTGAAAAGACAGTGTTTACTGCAAAAAGCCTGCAAAGACTGACTAGAACAACTACATTAAGCTTCAGTTGTTCTGGTGACTATAGTGTCCTTTTAACATGTCTCATATACTGGATAGGTCTTGTAGATGCAGTTCTAATAAACTTCCTGATTTGGGAAATAAACCTTACTAATTCTAACCTTTGCAAAATAATAGAAGGAAAACTTAATTTCCCATTTCTGCCGCTGTAGTGGTTATGATGCCAGGGATATCCTAGCCCAGTCCACTGGTAATGGGGCAAACCATTTAGCAACAGTTTACCCCCTTACCTGATGCTCTCTGGTGGACCAGTGACGTGCGGTTGTCTTCTGCGGAGCTTCAGAATCTGTTGCCATCGCCATTTATTGACTGACAGCATCAGCTGAAAGTTGCACAGAATTGACGTAAGTCAGCATGGAACTCTACTGATGACACCCCAATGATGCGGCTGGATGTGGAGTTTCACCTCCGGCAGCAGAGCGGTTAAACTCTGTATGCGCAGCAATTCAAAGAAAAATGCTGTACATACAGACCATGACCACTTCAAATCACCGAAGTAGTCATGGTGCTTGGATTAAACCTTTGATTATTCTGATTCCATTCAATCAATGTAGGAGAAAGTAAATACCAAACTCCAACCTTCAGACAATGGAGGAATACATTGGTTACTACAGCAGCACCATTCCTGCAGAATGCACGTTGGAATCCAGACCAGATTCCCTTAAGGCAGTGCTTCCCAACCCAGTCCTCAAGTACCCTCTAAAAGTCCTGAATTTAAGCATTACCCAGTTGTGTCTAAGGTATTTTTAGAAGAAGAAAAAAAAAACACTTTAGACACAACAGGGTAATCCCTAAATCCTGGACTGGTAGGCGGTACTTGAGGCCTAAGTTGGTAACCACTGCCTTAGGGACCCTACCCAAGTCCCGATATTCAGAGGCCCCTTTGGAGGTGACCACAGGTGTGTATATATATGAGGAGTTTTTTAATATTAATGTCACTTTTAATATAACTTTTATTTAGCACATATTGATTTGCATTGTGAGTATATTCATCCAAGCACTTGTACAGTTTAGTCTTGACACTGTTTAACTGTTTTTATCACATACATTCTGTATTCTGTATACTCACAATGCTCTTACAATAGATTAATTTAATACAATTTAGCTTATTTAACACTAGCACTATTTAATTTGCCTCCCACATTTAGAATGAGTGTAGGACCCACCGATATTTGGGTACTGTAAATAGTGGTGGGCTAAACACAATATGGCCACATAGTGGAACTTAATCCCCATATTTGTTTTCTTAGATAGGCGATTTTAAATAGCCTGATAAGATTATTAGAGTATTTTTATGTGTGCGCCGTAACTGCCTTCATAGCCATACCCATCATGCCAGAACAACTTCCTTATCTATGTTATGCATAAAGTCTTAGCCCCAACAGCTATAAATTAGCTGTTTTTAATTCACAACTAGGCTGCAGGCAGTCAAAGAAACTACAAACTATCCTTACTATATGCCTCCAAAGCTGTCCTCTACTTCTAATGCAGGTTGTTTTGTAGTTCACATGATTCAGTACTGTCAGTGTGCGAGCTGTGTGCATACATTTTTGATAAGGAAGTCTTTTTCTGGAGTGATGGGGTAAGGCTATAGAGGCAGGCTTATGCTGCAGGATTCCGGAAAACATTTATTTATTTTATGCATAATCTATAAAGATTTGAGCATGCAAAAATGCACCAATACCTAATAAATGCATTCAAGTAATATTGGTGCCTGGAAAGTCCCTTTAAATGTTGAAGGTAACATTGTATAAGTAGTATTAATGACACATTTTGCAGGTGACAAATAGTTCAGTCAGCAGTATTATAAAAGGGATAATGTAAATGCATTGCAGTAGCACTGATTAGGGCAATATCCTGAAGAAAAATCTAAATTAAGAGCAGGTGTTAATTTACTATGCTAATTTAAATAGTATTGTGCAAGACTGGTATCGAGTTCAATAACGCAGAATAAATGATAAGTTAAATGCCTCTCTAACTATGTACTCATTTTAAAAGTTAGTTTGCCTTCAGGTGCATTGCTACATTTTGTATTATTTAAAAACAACACAATCTATTCTACACAATAAAAGAATCGCTTGAGGAAGAGAAAGTTGTGCATGTAGTAGCACAAATCGGAAAGTTGAGTGGTAATATATTATTATAATAAATACCGGTACCGTGCTTAAGTACACATTGGGATTGCAAAATAGGGAGCTCATGTTTTTGAGACAACTACATTTTTATCTCATCACATTTTTGTTTTTGTATTTGTGTTTTTACATACTTCTTAATTGTTATCCTCAAATATTTACAGATGTATGATATATTGCCTAATAAATAATTAATAATTTTAAAAAATGCACTGACGTTGTAGCTTAATGTTGTCACAGAACAGCAAGCCAATACCTTGTAAACTAGGTAAAACACAATGTAATAGAGTACAGAGAACGGAGACAAAAAGTGTGTCATAAGGTTAATGCCCTACACGCTTCATCCATGGATCATCTCAGTTGAATCATTAGAGCGGGAACCAATAACATCTGCATATCATACTTACAAACCCAACCGGAACTGAAAATACTGTGTAGGCCAGTGAGAGACAGCAACTCCAGACACATTTTTCACACTCACACATGCTGGAACCCCTGTAAGCAGTGTGTGCAAGGAATTCGTATGGACTGCTCTCTAGACTTACAGAGATTACGCTAATAGGAAAACAAAACGGAATGCAAGAGATAACCAACTCAAAATGAAATAGAACGTCATACTGTGTAGTTTTGAAGGTCTTATCTCATGTGTGCCATTATAGAGGGACCCAACTGTCAGGGTACCTGTGGTCTCTACCTCCGAAAGAGGTAGAGACTTAGCTGTTCCTCCATCCAGACGGTCTGATGGCTCCCTTCCCCGCGGTCTATCCGGTCATGCTAGGCCGGCCGCGAGGGAGTGACTGCCTTTTACAGCATCTAGGCAGGAAGTAGTCATCAGGACACTCCCCCGGAACAACCTGTCAGTCAATGGCTGCAGGACCAATCAGGACGCCTTGGAGGCGTGGTTACTGCTCTGAACAGGGTATTTAACAGAGCTTCTTTCATTAGCTCATTGCCCTGTCGTGGTTCTAGCTTGTTCTAGTCACTCAGTGCTTGTGTATTCTATTATCCCTTTTGGTTTTGACCCGGCTTGTTTACCTTACTCTGCTTATCTCTGTTACCCTTGATTTGGCTTGTCTCTCGCTTACCTGTCTTCTGTTACCCTCGACCTCGGCTTGTCTTTGACCATTCTATACTGTACTACTTACGTTAGTCCGGCCATTCTAAGGTCCGGTATACGTATCTGGCTACTGTTTGTACTCTGCGTGTTGGATCCCTGTCCCGATCCTGACATTACGACAGGGCCAATGGATCCTGCAAGTACAAACAGTCAGCTGGCTGCTCCTGATCCTAGGTTTGAAGCCATGGATCACAGAATGGATCAGATGGCGCTTGCGCTACAGGCTCTATTAGCTTGTGCCAATAACCCACCAGAGGAGATACGTAATACCCCTGTTTCTCCTGTCGGTTCAGGTCTAGAGGTAGCCACAGTGGGTGCTTCTTCTCACATTACCCCCCCAGTACGCTATGGTGGGGCTCCTGAGAAGTGTCGTGGTTTTTTAAACCAAATTAGTATCCACTTTGAATTGCAACCTCGCTCTTATCCTACAAATAGGGCAAAAGTAGGATTTATTATCACCCTACTCATTGAGAAGGCTCTGAGATGGGCCAACCCACTATGGGAGAACGATAATCCATTAGTTTATAACTATAACGCATTTGTAGCTGCTTTTAGAAGAACATTTGACCCTCCAGGTAGAAAGGTTAATGCAGCCAGATTACTGTTGCGCCTGAGACAGGAGAACCAAACACTGGTGGATTATGCACTAGAGTTCAGGTCTCTGGCGGCAGAAATCAAGTGGAATGAGCAGGCGTATATGGATGTATTTTTGAATGGCCTATCTGATGTAATCCTTGATGAGGTTGCTACCAGAGAACTCCCTGAGAATTTAGAGGATTTAATTTCGTTCATCTCTCGTATAGATGAACGTCTAAGAGAGAGACAGAACACTCGAGAGAGGAACCAGAGACCTTCTTTTAGGTTAGCTCCCGCTGTTCCAAGTCCTGACTCCACGATATCTTTGCTTACTGAACCTATGCAGATAGGGTATACCCGCCTCTCTGAGGAGGAAAGACAGCACAGGAGAAGAGAGGGTTTGTGTATGTATTGTGGAGCCAAGGGTCATTTACTCTCGAACTGTTCTAACCGCCCGGGAAACGCTCGCACCTAAGTCTCTCTAGAGGACAGGCCTTGGGTGTTTCTATTTTGTCCTCTACTCCTGATTATAAAGATCACAGGCTTCTGCTACCAGTTTCCTTAACTTGGGGGAAGGAAGTAGTAAGGGCTATGGCATTGATAGATTCCGGTGCTGCTGAGAATTTTATCGACCAAGCCTTTGCTAGTAAGAACAATTTCCCGTCCCAGCTAAGGGAGACACCTTTGGCCGTTGAGGCCATAGATGGTAGACCACTACTAGACCCTGTTATCTTTCGTGAGACCATACCCATTAATTTAAATGTGGGTATCCTACACGTGGAGAATTTATCTCTTCTGCTCATTTCGTCTCCTTCCGTTCCCATAGTTCTGGGGTACCCATGGTTGAAAAAACATAACCCTATTATCGATTGGGAGTTAGGAGAGATACTCTCGTGGGGCCAGGGCTGCCAGGATCGGTGTTTGTGCAAGGTTTCTCCATTAGCTAATATTAACATACCGGAGAATCCTACTCAGTCCACAGAAAGACAAATACCAGACCTTTACCTAGACTTAAGGGCAGTGTTTGACAAGAAGAATGCCGATTCTTTGCCTCCACACAGGTCATTTGACTGTAAGATTAAGCTTCTACCCGGCACTATGCCTCCGAGGGGCCATGTATATCCTTTGTCTGTTCAGGAAAACTCTGTTCTAGAGGAGTATATTCGGGAGAATTTAGAAAAGGGATTCATCAGGAGGTCTTCTTCTCCGGCCGGGGCTGGGTTCTTTTTCATTAAGAAGAAGGATGGCACGCTGAGACCATGTATCGATTACCGAGGCTTGAATAAAATAACTGTCAGAAATGCCTATCCTGGGGGCGGAGCCTAGCAGCCGAGCCGCATGGCCGCAAATCGGATGAGCTCCATGCCAAAAAAGCCTGATTTCGACTCAAAATACGACTCTAAGCCCTAAAAGTACCTGCATTTCGACCCTTGAGACAAGGGTTTACCACAGCGACAGGGCATGAGCGAGCCCGTAACGAAAACGGCAACAACGCCCAAGGGATCGACCTGAGGCCTACAGAGGGCCTACTCAGACGGTACGGGGGAGGCGGCCGATCCCCCCGCCGACTGCAGCCTACTCACCAGGAGGTCTCCCTGGTATACTCTTCCCCCCCCCCCGCCGGTGAGGGATATCCCGGCAAAGCAGTCCGTATCTCAGCAACACAGCACCACTCTCTGCCTAACAGCACTGCAGAACATGGCGGACGCCATGCGCCAGCCTGAGCGAGGATCCCAACTACCACCACTCTCGGAACGGCTTGACCGCCTGCTGGCCGACTTTTGGGCCAGGCTCTCAGCCCACAAGAGCGCTCCAGAAGAGGTCCGACCGGCTACAACACCACGGGTCACCACGCCACAGCCTGCAGTTCCAGGAGGGGGCCAAATTGCAACTTGGAAGGTTGGGAGGAGGAGGCGAGCGGCCCGATGCAAGCCCCAGCAGGTCAGCATCAGACCAGAGGTGAGCCGACTAACTACACAGCGGCAAACCCCAGGCCTACCTACTCAAATCCCCCTCCTCCTCGTGGAAACCACAACCCTACCTGAGAGACAGCATCACGCCGACAGGCCTCAGAATACCCGGCACGACTCCACAAGGATCCGCTACCTACAAGTACCGGGGAATTCTGCTACCAAACCCACGGAATGTATCCCGGCTGGGAACTGGAGAGGCACTGACTGGCGGGACCCCCAACGCTTGTTGTTCCGGGCATCAAACCCACCGCTGATGGGGATCGGTTAAGCCACAAAGTTCAAGCCTGCAAAGTACCAGTCCCTTTGCTTTAAGCATGTTTAATTAAACTCTACATATCACAGCTTAGTATGACGTTCAACTGTTACATACACTGAATATCACTATTGCAGCATCTTGTATTACTAATGTACTTATCTTGCTATAACCAAAAAAAAAAAAAGTGCAGCATCTCTTGCCTTCCTCTACTTATATTGTTTACTGTGAAATATTATACTGTACAAGTCTTTGTTCATGCCTGAAAATAACTCTGCACTCCAAAAATAAAGAATTATAAAAAAAAAAAAGAAATGCCTATCCTATCCCACTGATTGCCGAGTTATTTGATCGTCTTAAGGGCTCCAAAATCTTCACCAAGTTAGATCTCAGAGGGGCTTACAATTTGGTGAGAATCCAGCAAGGTCACGAGTGGATGACGGCATTCAATACCCGGTATGGCCATTACGAATACACTGTTATGCCATTTGGACTATGCAATGCTCCTGCAGTATTTCAAGATTTGATTAATGAGGTACTTAGGGAGTTTCAGCATGATTGTGTTATTGTTTACCTGGACGACATACTAATACACTCTAAGGAGATTGAGACTCACCATAGACAGGTCAGAAAGGTATTACACAAGCTGCTGCAACATGGTCTATATTGCAAATTGGAGAAGTGCAGTTTTGATCAGTCTCAGGTAGACTTTCTTGGATACGTGATTTCTGGGGAGGGTTTTAAAATGGATCCTGTAAAACTCCAATCTATTTTAGACTGGCCCTTGCCCAAAGGACTCAAGGCTATCCAAAGGTTTATTGGTTTTTCCAACTACTATAGGCGCTTCATTAAAGGATACTCCTCTATCATTGCGCCTATTACCAATATGACCAAACAAGGGGCTGATACTAAGTTCTGGTCTAAGGAAGCTCTGGGTGCTTTCAAGACTCTCAAGGAACTTTTTGCCTCGGCTCCCATTCTAGTCCATCCTGATACGACTCTGCCTTTCTTGCTCGAGGTCGATGCTTCTGAGACAGCAGTTGGGGCTGTTCTGTCTCAAAGGTTAGGGGTGGATAAACCGTTACACCCTTGTGGTTTCTTCTCTAAGAAATTTTCTGGGCCTGAGAGCAGATATGACATCGGGGAGAGGGAACTGTTAGCAGTCATTAAAGCCTTAAAGGAGTGGAGACATTTGTTGGAGGGGACCCTACACCCTATTACGATTTTGACGGACCACAAAAACTTGTCCTATATTGGGGAGGCTAAGCGCTTATCCTCTAGACAAGCTCGTTGGTCCTTATTCCTGACTCACTTCAATTATGTACTGACTTACAGACCTGGTTCTAAAAACTCTAAAGCCGATGCATTATCTCGCCAATATGAACCTTCTACTGTACCTGAACCAGTTCTTTCTTCTATAGTTCCGAAATGCAATATCATTGCTAATACGAATCTCAGGATTCATTCTCCATTACTGGCCGAGATCATTAAGTTGCAACATTTAGCACCTAAACAGACTCCTGCGGGCCGTCATTTCGTTCCTCCTGCTCTTCAACTGGAACTTTTACAGTGTTTACATAATAGCAAGATGGCGGGACATCCTGGTATTCGCAAAACTTACGCGTTGATCTCTAAGGACTTCTGGTGGCCTGCTTTACGGAGGGATATTGAGGAGTTCATCGCTGCATGTGAAGTTTGTACTAAAACCAAACAACCCCATACGCTTCCATGTGGATTCCTGCAACCCTTGGAGGTTCCAGAAAAACCATGGTCCTGTTTGGCCATGGACTTTATTGTCGATCTACCTATCTCTAAAAGACAGACTGTTATCCTCACCGTGGTTGACAGGTTTACTAAGATGGCACACTTCATTCCCCTGCCTAAACTCCCGTCTTCTCCCGAATTGGCAGAGATATTCGCTAAGGAGATTTTTCGCCTACATGGGATACCCTCCCAAATTGTATCGGACAGAGGCTCCCAATTTGTTTCCCGCTTTTGGAGGTCCTTCTGCTCTCAACTTGGTATTAAATTAAACTTTTCTTCTGCCTATCATCCTCAGTCTAACGGAGCTGCTGAACGTACCAACCAGAAAATTGAACAATATTTACGATGCTTTGTTTCTGAACACCAGGATGATTGGGTCGGTTTGATTCCTTGGGCGGAGTTTGCACACAACAATCTCGTTTGCGATTCTACTCATTCAAGCCCCTTCTTCATGAATTATGGTTTTCATCCGTCTATTCTTCCTTCGGATTCCCCTTCCCAGGGGGTGCCGTCGGTTGATGTTCATGTTGCCAATTTGAGGAAGTTGTGGGATCAAACTCGACAAATCCTTGTGCACAACTCTATGTTGGTCAAGAAACACGCTGATAAACGTAGAAGGGCGGCTCCGGTCTTTGTTCCAGGTGATAGGGTATGGCTGAGCACGAGGAACATCCGTTTAAAAGTGCCCTCCATGAAGTTCGCTCCTCGTTATATTGGACCCTACAGGGTGCTGACCCGTATCAATCCAGTTGCGTATCGTTTAGCTCTTCCTAATACCTTACGCATCCCGAACTCGTTTCACGTTTCATTACTGAAACCACTCATATGTAACAGATTTTCCTCCACAATAGCCCCTCCTCGCCCCGTTCAGGTGGAGGGTCAGGAGGAGTATGAGGTTAACTCTATTATTGATTCTCGAATCTCCCGGGGGAGAGTACAATATCTGGTTGATTGGAAGGGATATGGTCCTGAGGAGAGGAGTTGGGTACCTCAGGAGGATGTTCATGCTCCCCGTCTCCGCAGGGCGTATCACTCTCGCTTCCCATCTCGTCCCGGTTCATTCCGCCCGGTGGGCGTATCTGAGAGGGGGGGTACTGTCAGGGTACCTGTGGTCTCTACCTCCGAAAGAGGTAGAGACTTAGCTGTTCCTCCATCCAGACGGTCTGATGGCTCCCTTCCCCGCGGTCTATCCGGTCATGCTAGGCCGGCTGCGAGGGAGTGACTGCCTTTTACAGCATCTAGGCAGGAAGTAGTCATCAGGACACTCCCCCGGAACAACCTGTCAGTCAATGGCTGCAGGACCAATCAGGACGCCTTGGAGGCGTGGTTACTGCTCTGAACAGGGTATTTAACAGAGCTTCTTTCATTAGCTCATTGCCCTGTCGTGGTTCTAGCTTGTTCTAGTCACTCAGTGCTTGTGTATTCTATTATCCCTTTTGGTTTTGACCCGGCTTGTTTACCTTACTCTGCTTATCTCTGTTACCCTTGATTTGGCTTGTCTCTCGCTTACCTGTCTTCTGTTACCCTCGACCTCGGCTTGTCTTTGACCATTCTATACTGTACTACTTACGTTAGTCCGGCCATTCTAAGGTCCGGTATACGTATCTGGCTACTGTTTGTACTCTGCGTGTTGGATCCCTGTCCCGATCCTGACACCAACACCACTTGCTTTTTATTTTTTGTCAGAGAAACCCGTGTTATTTGATGTTCAAAAGCCAAACCCTCAAAGAAAATACCTTGCAATACAGATACGTTTAAAGGTCCAGCTTAGGAGAAAGCATTCAAGGATTAATGAAAAATGTCTGGACAAGATTCAGGCATTCTAAAAGATAGACAACATTATGGTTGAACTACTTCCAGTGTATAGTGTACATGATCCCGCAGCACTGTTGCATCTACAGAATCCAAAATGTAAAAAAAATGGCACAGGACTTCTCAAATAAATTTAGTGTGCTTTTTAGTGCAATAAATAAAGGGCAGCAGCATTCTGCTCACCTTGTCAAGTCTACTGAATTTGTTTGTGGACCTATGTGATGAGAGAAGGTTTATGGTGAAAGCAGAGCAAAACTGTCTGAAGAAAAAAATTAATTGGGCCGCAGTCTCAAGCACTGGAGGCTTGCCCCTTAGACAATACATATGAGGCTTTACACTCCAGTAGCAGGTCTGTTTCTTAACTCATCCACCTTGACAGTGTTTCAACTAATAGTCCCCCTCCAAATGTAAACAGCTGACAGTATGACTTTCTGCTCAACAGAGGATCTATGTATCCTAACGCGGCCTTCATGATGACAGAGGTCAGTCATTCCCTTTCTTGGAATCCTCTCCAGATCTTTTGACGCAGAACCACAGCGATATCATAGGCATTTATTGCATGCTGCCCAAGTAGATTCCATTTTCCATGAAGGAAAATTACAATGCAGGACAGACACAAATAGTTCCCTTAGCCATTTCCAATGGGTACCCAGGGCATATCACATCCTGCTTTGTTGACAGAGGTGTTATAGTAGATTACTCTAATGCAGAGTTATTCACCTTGCAGAAAGCATGGCTAGCTGTGATTAGGCAGTAGCAATCTGGCATGTCAGGCAGATAAAGAAAGTTCATGAGTAATTTAGTTTGGCAGATTGAGGCTGTAAATACTAGTAACAGTAGCTAGCTTCCAGGCAGGATTAACTGTTGAAAATAAAAAGTTAGTTTAGAGGTTAGGTAGTAAAAGGCAATACAGGTTAGGGATCTTATCTTTTCCAGGTGTCAGTCACAATTGGCAGGCATAAGTCAGAGTTCAGTGATATAGCCCATGGTCAGGAGATGTGGAGGGCAGCATAATAAAGATCGAGGTTCGGCAACAATAAAGCACAATTTAATCTCAGCTCACAACAAAATAACAGAGCGTCTTACCTTTGACCATCTCTGTCATTTGTATCTTCCAATTTGGCTAACACGTGCAAGTGAGGCATGATTATGGGTGGAGGTATTTGGAGAGGAGTGAGAGAGGAACTTACTTTCATGATCAGTGAAGGAGGAAGTGGAAGTGGGCTTTAAGGAAAAGCAACAAAGGCTTCCAAACTAAACCATTCTTGGTTATAGAAGCAGTCAGCAGGCCAGGGTATGTGCTGTAAAATAACTAACGTCCATAAATTTGAGCAGCTGCCTTGGGCTGTCCATGTGTCAAATTACTCTTTCATCACCTTGCCCTTGAAATCGGTCATCTCAAAAACAGACATTCATGCGAATTGAACATCTTTTTCACATGTTCCACATTAACTTATCTATTACTGACACTTATAAAGCGCCAACACAGTCCACAGTGCTGAACACTTGAGGAAAAAAACAATATGATATAAACAGACCGATACAAAAGGTAGAGAGAAGTGACAGCAAAGGGCCTAGAATGCTTTCTCAAAAATATTAAATTCTCCATCCAAACATTTCTTCTGAAAGTAAACATGTTTGTGAGATAGTTTAAATTACTGCTCCAAATGCATTATCTCTACTCAGCTTTTCATATTTAAAGGTCAAGTATAATGAGAACAATTGAGTTGCTTAATAATAATTGCACTACACCCAAACGATAAAAGCAAACCGCATCTTTACCTTGAACAGTGTTACAAATGGCTATTTGTAACTGGCCCTTTAAATGAAAAATTGCCCTGCTTCCCTGGATTGTGGAGAAGCCTATTTGCCAGCCTCCTGCCTCATGACTATGGCCCCTGGAAGATTGTGCCCCTGAAAATGTATTAACTTTTATTGGGTGTGTATGGCCCTTTAAGAACCGTCTGGGGACATATTGTGACTTTGCTGAACAATGCCCCGGAAGAGCTGGCATCAGGACAGAGCGCCGCTGGCCTCTGCCCTACAGACCCCCTTGTTACAGGACTGGCCTGCAAACCCCCCACCCCAGCAGAAGCGCTGGCACCAGGGCAGAGTGCAGCTGGCCCCTGCCCCCCAAGTACCACCAGCTATTTGCCCAGCTGCGCCAGGAAGGCAACGGGTGCTGCATTGTTACCCTACAACCTGGGACCTACAGGCCAGTACTATTTATTGTGGGGGGGCTACTTTGCTGTTAATGTTTATTTGTGGGTGGGCTGCGAGACTAACTTAGGCACTGACCGACAGAAGGTCAGGTGCCTGGTTAGTCTCCCTCCAAAAGGGGAGATATGTTACAAATGGCTATTTGTAACTGGCCCTTTAAATGAAAAATTGCCCTGCTTCCCTGGATTGTGGAGAAGCCTATTTGCCAGCCTCCTGCCTCATGACTATGGCCCCTGGAAGATTGTGCCCCTGAAAATGTATTAACTTTTATTGGGTGTGTATGGCCCTTTAAGAACCGTCTGGGGACATATTGTGACTTTGCTGAACAATGCCCCTTTAAGACTATGTCCCCAGACCTTTAAAATAACTTGTTCCTGGCTTTCTCCCACTTGGTTCAGTAAATAGGGCTTACTGAACCGAGTACCACACAGGCGGACCACCCAGAAGCTAAAGTGTGCAGGCAATTTACCTCCCAGGCTGTGAGGTTACTGCCGGTTAATTGCACGTGGCGGCGGCCATCTTGGTTTCCTCGAATGCGGTCAGCGGTGTATGCTAAAGATTCTGTGGAACTAAAATCGGCTACACATTCTGCCGAACACCGCTGACCCTTACCTTCTCCCATACGGAACTTGCAGCTCCAGAGACTAAGTCCCGTTCGAAATGGGACTTAGTCGTTTTTTTCGCATGAAATTGACCGACCGCACAGCCCAAATCTATGGAACTGTTTTGGGCAGGGAATTGTGCTTGCGGTCGGTCATAAAGGACTTCCAGCTAACTTTTGATCCACTGGAGGGATTTGGCTGATTTTTGGAAGTGTTTATGTTTGATGTATGCTGAGTCGGAATATGCAACTGAATATGCAACTTTATTGAAATTGGATGTATGGTTATAAAGTTACAGTGTGTGTGTAAAAACTGTATTTTTACTGTAGGTAATAATTGGTTTAACTGTTTATCTGAGGGGAGGAAATGTGTGGGCTGCACCAGATGTGTGATTGGTGATTTTATGCCTCCCCCTGAGAGTGTCCTATTTGCATGTAACCTCAATAAAAGCCAGGCTGGGTGTTCCAGACCTCAGACCTCTTCTGACCCTCTAACTTGCAGCCTCGACTCATGTTTGTAGGGGACAGCTATAATCACTACAGGGATTGCTATGCTCTTCATACTCCCTTAGCTGTTGAGTTCTTGTAAGAGCTCTTGTTCCTGATCCTGCTTCGCTCTACAGAAGGAAGAGGTTCACCTATTGGAACCTGGAGCCTGGTCGTAGGTCCAGGGCGCAGAGCAGACGGCGAGATACCAGCCCAGCAGCGGTGGTTCGTGGAGTTCGCAGTGCTTATGGTGGCTACGGTGCTGATGGTCCTTGGGTAAGCGCTAGGAGCATCCTTTTCTACGGTCCAACTTCCAGCCAGCCTGGAGGCAACCGTAACATTTGGTGGCAGCGGTGGGATGGCGTCCTAGCGCAAGGAGCAGCACCCCAACAGCACTGGTATCGTATGAGAGTTATTGAGGGCAACGCTAGCCACTGCGCAGCGTCCCTACCTTGAGCAGCATGGAGCCAGCCAGTCCGTGCACAGCAGCCGAAATGGAGGAGAGGTTCCTCAACAGATTGCATGGCTTCCTATCCTGGGGAGATGGGGAAGTCTCAGAAGAGGAGATGTGTGGATACAGACATGAGGCCAGATTTGAGCTGTGGGAAGAAGTCCTACAGGAAGTTCAACGTTGGCGAGGAGATCGTAGTATCAGCCGAGAGCAGCAAATCCAGGCTCGAATGGCAGAGCGGATGCCCTTCCTGGGCAAACAACCCCTTCCAGTGTGGGTAGCTAAACTAGAGAAACTAGTATACAACGAACTGTGGCTCGACACCGCATACCAGGCGCTACAGTGGTACGCAACTCAGCTCGCTCCAGAGATGGCTGAGTATGAATTCCCAGAGTGTGGGGATTACGATGGCCCTGATCTATTCTGGGAGAATATAGACGATGATGACTTTGGTAGGGCTACAGATTCACGCTTCTGGGACCTGTATGATGACCGGGAAGACAAGCTGGGTCTCCCTAGAACTATTAACCTAGAGGCCGATCTGCGGTACCTAGTCACCAACGAATGGGACCTTGAGTGGAAGTACCAGCACCTCATCAATGGGTCCCGGGAAGAGACAACCGGTCCCCTTTCTCCACAGCATCCAGAGGTACCCCAGGAGAGCACAGCAGCAGAGCCAGGTCGAGAGCCCTTCAGCTGGCAGGATATCGTAGAGGTATACTGGGAGGAACCTCTGATGGCAGGTGGAGATGGGACCGCAGTCTCTCTACCGGCCCTACAAGGATGCTGGGCAGGCGGCCCAGATCCCCAACCCCAGGGTGAGTTACAGGGAGCGGAGAGCAACGACCTCCCTCCCCAGCGGCAGCCTGAGTTACAGGGAGAGGAGAGCAGCGACCTCCCTCCCCAGCGGCAGTGCACCGTGCAGAGAGAAGAGACAACCGGTCTTCTTCCCCAACCCCAACCTGAGATACCCGAGGCAGCAGGCCTCATAGACTGGTCCTGGGAGGACCCACAGCAGGCAGGTGGAGATGGGACCGCAGTCTCTCTACCGGCCCTACAGGGATGCTGGGCAGGCGGCCCAGATCCCCAGCAGCAGACCCAGCTACAGGGAGGGGAGAGCATCGACCTCCCTCCCCAGCCGGAGTATGCCTTCCAGGGAGAGGAGACAACCGGTCTCTCTCCCCAGCCGCAGCATGTTCCACAAGACGCGGAGAGCATCGACCTCCCTTCCCAACGGCCGCAGGAGTATTCGGAGGAGGAGGTAAGCCAATTCCCCCCTCCTCAGCTAACTCCTAACTGGGGCCCAGGGTTAACAGTGGAGATGTTAACCCCCACTGACCCCCACGTTCCCTTTGCCCCCGGGCAGGACTATGCCCTAATTTCCCCAGCAGAAGAGCTGGCAGCTGGGCAGAGTGCAGTTGGCCTCTGCCCTCCCTTTGACCCTTGCACGGAGATTGACATTCTGCCAGCTATCCCAGCGGAAGAGCTGGCATCAGGACAGAGCGCCGCTGGCCTCTGCCCTACAGACCCCCTTGTTACAGGACTGGCCTGCAAACCCCCCACCCCAGCAGAAGCGCTGGCACCAGGGCAGAGTGCAGCTGGCCCTGCCCCCCAAGTACCACCAGCTATTTGCCCAGCTGCGCCAGGAAGGCAACGGGTGCTGCATTGTTACCCTACAACCTGGGACCTACAGGCCAGTACTATTTATTGTGGGGGGGCTACTTTGCTGTTAATGTTTATTTGTGGGTGGGCTGCGAGACTAACTTAGGCACTGACCGACAGAAGGTCAGGTGCCTGGTTAGTCTCCCTCCAAAAGGGGAGATATGTTACAAATGGCTATTTGTAACTGGCCCTTTAAATGAAAAATTGCCCTGCTTCCCTGGATTGTGGAGAAGCCTATTTGCCAGCCTCCTGCCTCATGACTATGGCCCCTGGAAGATTGTGCCCCTGAAAATGTATTAACTTTTATTGGGTGTGTATGGCCCTTTAAGAACCGTCTGGGGACATATTGTGACTTTGCTGAACAATGCCCCTTTAAGACTATGTCCCCAGACCTTTAAAATAACTTGTTCCTGGCTTTCTCCCACTTGGTTCAGTAAATAGGGCTTACTGAACCGAGTACCACACAGGCGGACCACCCAGAAGCTAAAGTGTGCAGGCAATTTACCTCCCAGGCTGTGAGGTTACTGCCGGTTAATTGCACGTGGCGGCAGCCATCTTGGTTTCCTCGAATGCGGTCAGCGGTGTATGCTAAAGATTCTGTGGAACTAAAATCGGCTACACATTCTGCCGAACACCGCTGACCCTTACCTTCTCCCATACGGAACTTGCAGCTCCAGAGACTAAGTCCCGTTCGAAATGGGACTTAGTCGTTTTTTTCGCATGAAATTGACCGACCGCACAGCCCAAATCTATGGAACTGTTTTGGGCAGGGAATTGTGCTTGCGGTCGGTCATAAAGGACTTCCAGCTAACTTTTGATCCACTGGAGGGATTTGGCTGATTTTTGGAAGTGTTTATGTTTGATGTATGCTGAGTCGGAATATGCAACTTTTATTGAAATTGGATGTATGGTTATAAAGTTACAGTGTGTGTGTAAAAACTGTATTTTTACTGTAGGTAATAATTGGTTTAACTGTTTATCTGAGGGGAGGAAATGTGTGGGCTGCACCAGATGTGTGATTGGTGATTTTATGCCTCCCCCTGAGAGTGTCCTATTTGCATGTAACCTCAATAAAAGCCAGGCTGGGTGTTCCAGACCTCAGACCTCTTCTGACCCTCTAACTTGCAGCCTCGACTCATGTTTGTAGGGGACAGCTATAATCACTACAGGGATTGCTATGCTCTTCATACTCCCTTAGCTGTTGAGTTCTTGTAAGAGCTCTTGTTCCTGATCCTGCTTCGCTCTACAGAAGGAAGAGGTTCACCTATTGGAACCTGGAGCCTGGTCGTAGGTCCAGGGCGCAGAGCAGACGGCGAGATACCAGCCCAGCAGCGGTGGTTCGTGGAGTTCGCAGTGCTTATGGTGGCTACGGTGCTGATGGTCCTTGGGTAAGCGCTAGGAGCATCCTTTTCTACGGTCCAACTTCCAGCCAGCCTGGAGGCAACCGTAACAAACAGTTAATAATCTGGTCTTACTAGCTGAGTGTAACTATTACTTATTTGGGATTGACAATGCGTCAGTCAGTTTTGCTTACTTATCTCTGACAAGCCTGGTAACTGTTCCCAAATTATTTATGGATCAATGCTATTACTGTTTTAAGAAATACATGTTAGGAAATAAATACAGCATAGAAATAACTTTTGCTTTATTCATTTGAGGGAGTAGAAAGCAACCTAACCTGGAACATGAATCATTAAGTTGGCTTTGCAACAGAGCAGGCCCTTCATTACAAATTGATGATTTATTGGGGAAAGAAGTTTTGTGCGCGCATTCACAGTTTGCATGCAAAATGACTGAATGTAGTAATTATCTGCTGCCCATGTTTAAAAAAAAAAAAAAAAAAAAAAAAAGAATTAAAAGGCTGTGGGTAATAGTAATAAAATAAAAGCCAAGGGGGGCAGAGCCTGGCAGCCACGCCGAGCGGTCGCACAATACCTGGGCTCCGATGCAAAATGCCCATATTCAGCTACAATTAATGAAAAAAGCCCTAATAATCGACTGCACAACAGCTACAGAAACAGTGATCTTCCTAAGCGGCAACAAGCGACAGAAGATCCGACCGCAAGCGGCAATCTTTTACCGGAGATCGACCCGAGGCCTCCTGAGGACCCGACCGGGCGAAATGAGGGAGGGGCCAATCCCTTTGCCATGGCAGTCCTCACGGCTAAAGGTCTCCCTGGAATACCTTATCTCCCCCTTCCCCCCCCCCCCCTGCCGGTGGGGAACATCCCGGCAATTATAAGAGAGAATCCAGCTAGCGGCAAAGCGGCAAAGTCAGCAACCAGGCAAAGCTTACAAGGCCCGACCAAGATGGCGGCGCGGCCGCGGCCTAAGACCAAGCACCCACGCATCGCACCGCCAAAGCACACATGGGACATAAACTTGCTGGGTACCTATCTCTGGGCAAAGCTCAAAGCCCGAAGGCAACCCTACCGGATGGCAATGAGAGAGGTGGTGGCGTGGATCCGCCCGTCCACCCGACGTACCCTGCAATGGCATCCTCCTCACAAATCCAGAGTGAGCTCCAAACTGAAGCAGAGCCGGAGCTCAAACAAGCGGGAAATGGAGCCGGGCCCCCCGAACGCGGAAACCCACGACCCTGCAACCCAGACCTACCCCTTACTCAGCGGTCCCAGAAACGAAGGACCAGCAAAGTACAAACCTGCACACTGCCACCCACAAAGCCCGCTGCGACGCTGGCCGAGATGCAGCAAGACAGGACCCCGGGGGACGAAACAGGTGGAGAGCTCGTCCAAGACCCACCAGGGAGAGAACCCGGAAGAGAGTGGGGAGGGAAGATGAGCTCGGTACCAAGCTGCCTTACCGATTCTGGTCTATGTGTGGCATCAGCTGACAGAAACGGGCAGAGTCCTTGAAAGTTCCTTCCGGTAACACGGGAGCAGTTGAGACTGGTTAGAGGATCTTATACGGCATCCTCTCTTGGTGGTTACTTATTTTCTATCACTGTTGATTTTGCATACTGACTTTGTACGTTTATAGTATCTCAGCTTATGGAGACTAAGTGAGCTTCCTATAGCCTGCGGTAGCACATGATGCAAGTAGTTGGTCCTGTGAAGTAACTAAATAAGCCTGTATATATTGCTTGCCCAGCAAACTACAATATGCCGCTGGTTTAAGGCTATGCTTGTAGATAACGAGATCATATTTTCCGCCAGTTAGGCAATGTTTAAGCATCTCTAATCGCTACTATATATGTTGGGACCATAGCATGTTTATCGTAATAAGCTGGATGACCCTATCGTGACCCACACACTAGACAAGCAAAGCTAGCCTAGACTCAGTATGTTTAAGAACCTTAATATGTTACTAGCCTGTTTTATCTTTAAAAACTTTTTTTTTTTTTTTAAATGTGCGGTTAATTTATGCCATGACTATGTATGCCATTGTAACGCCTGTACATGCTGTCGTGGTGCCACAGGCCTCTCTGTTATATGATCAAAGGCACAAGAAAAATAAAGAATTAAAAAAAAAAAAAGAGCCAAGGAAAGGAAGAACTATGCATACATCAGAACAATAAGAGGTCTCCCTTCCGTTTAAGAGAAGAGGGAAAAAAAAAAGAAAAATGAATAGTATGACTTTTTCAAAATGATTCAAGTATGCATATATATTTTATTTACTTATTTTTATTTTATTTTTTTTAATACTCAGACTACACTATTTTTGGATTTATTTACTAATCTACCAGTAAAATGCCATCAAGGTGCAAACACTAAATGGAAATGAGTTGAAGTAATGAATTCAGCTACACTGTGATAAGCTTGCTCCCTCACTCAATCACATTCTGTCCAGTGATTAAGCAAAATGTTCCCCCATTGATTAAGACAGAAATGAACCCTTATCCTTTACTTGGCAATACATGGGATTTCAAATGACAATTTGGAAAGATATGTGTCCTCTTTCTCGCCATCATTAGGCTGCCAATAGGGACGGTTGCTGAACCAAGGCAGCGCAATAACCTCAGAAGTTACCAAATGCTTTAACAAAATTGCTCCCCAGCATACCATTGCCCTACTAAAAGGTAAGGCATTTTCACTGACAACCGGCTTCTAAAGCCTATTAGCACATCTCAGAGAGTGAGAGAGCAATGATCGTAAATTTAAGCACACTATGGCAGACAGATCAGTTACTGTCCCATACTCAGAGGACGTTATCCCAGAGTAAACTTTAACTTAGTTTTGTTAGTCTCTTTTAAGACTGATAACAGCAAAGGAACGGGAAATGATTATATATTAGTTACCTATTTCAATCTATAAATTTTTACTCGCACAGCACATGTTTTGTAAGTAAAATTACTTATACTTACTTATTATTTGCAATAAATCATGTGAAATTTAACAACTAACATATCACTCCGGACATCGCCCATAAAGCAAACAGACTACTTAAAAAAACATTCATTATTTAAGAAAAGTCCACCTGTGTGTTGTGTTAATATGGCCCAGCAGTTTTTGAAAAGTTCATTTCTTATGACCTCTGTCTCAAAAATGTCACTGTAAAAACATACACATGTGATTGATGTTTTTATTCCATATGCGTCAACGGAATACTCTGAACAATTCATTGGCTAATGTATTTTTTTTTTCCCAATCTCTTTTTTCCTACATTCTTTTTTCCCCCCATCTCTCGCCTCTCTCACTGCAATATAGCTGCAATGTGCTGTAGTGAGAGCGTCAAACCCCACTGCAATTAGATTCCTTCATGAAAAACACAAATTGAGGTTTAATGCATTTTATGATTTAAGTTTTTTGCTAGCTAGCTGTACTATCTTCAGTAGAAAGGTAACACCTGAACTGAAATTACAATAACCCCCCCTTTTTCCCTACTGAACAGGCCGATACAGAACTATTCCATTTCTGGTGGAGGTACAGGCATTACAGGGTGTCCCTGGTGTGCTGTTCTCTCAGGATGTTGTACTTACCAGTTAAGTAGCAGAATTCTGGAAGCAGGTGAACAGCTCGTGGAGTGTCGGAGGTGTCAGTCTTCTTCATCTTCAGAGTGCTCACCAACATGGGCTGATGCAGGTCCGTCAGGGACAGGTTATATTGCTGTAACAGGAAATCGATTTAGAAGTGGTGATTTTGAATGAGGGATTCCATGAAGAATGACTTAGATCTTCGATACAGTGCAGGATCCTCAAACACCCAAAAACTACATATCTAGCTTGCTGCATGGTGGCATTTCTTACTATTTTAAATATTAATTTGTACAATTTTCCTACCAATGTATTATCTTGTCTCTAACATCTTTAAAAAATCTCTTGGGATTAATTTTTCTTCAAATCTACAGTCTGCCAAATAATCCTTTAACAGTAATCTTTATGTGCTGAAAATGTAGCATTAACAGTAATGGTTTACACGTGGAGGCCAATTATTAATTATGTACTTATTAAGTCAGCTGTAAAAAAGAGCTTTAACAGCACACAGTTTACATACTCATGCAGGCAACGTTTCCTTTTTTTTTTCTATTTTTCTTAGAGACTTTTCCGGGTGTGAAAGAATGTCACCTTAAAATAACTTATTTCAATTTTCCAATGTCTAAACAATGAAACATCATGAAGAACAAAACTGTGACGTGTTATTTGTAATTGTGTGATTTCCAGGAGTTCTGAAACCCTTCTCCTGTGTCACCTCTATTTTTCTGAAAGATAACCACGTCATGCTAGATAAAGTCTTGAAATTGGTATATAAACAAATGAAAAAAAAGGTGCACAGCGTTAGTCATAACATATTAAGTTTTCAAGCAAAAATATATTTTTTCCAAAGAAGCTATTATTTTTATATCAGGGTAAAAATTTTGTCATCCTCAACAGTGTGATTTAATTGTTTATGTTTAATATTGTTACTACACTATGAGGTCAAACAAAATGACTGCGTTCCTTAAAACAAGGCTTAGTAACAAGTAAAATACATTTCATTTACCAGAATATTTTAGAGGTTGAATAAAGAATATATATTCATGCGGAACTGATCAGGTGAGGTCATTAAAGGGGAAGTGTCACTTCCCAGAATTTTTTAATATTATATTTACTTATCCCAAAAGTCAACACATATGCATTTGTTATGTACTGTAAGGTCTAATAATAAAATTAAAGGGACACTATAGTCACCAAAACAACCTTAGCTTAATGAAGCAATTTGGTGTATAGATCATGCCCCTGCAGTCTCACTGCTCAATTATCTGCCATTTAGAAGGTAAATCACTTTGTTTATTCAGCCCTAGTCACGCCTTCCTGCATGTCACTTACACAACCTTCCTAAACACTTCCTGTAAAGAGTCATATAATGTCTACACTTCCTTTATTTCTGTTTAATTTAGAATGTGCTATCTCCTGCTCTGTTAGTAGCTTATTCGATCCTGCAGGAGCTTCCTACATATAATTAAAGATCAAATTACATAGCAGCAGATAAAAAATGTTTAAAGTAAGTTACATCTGATTGAAAATTAAACCGTTTTATTTGTATGCAGGCTGTGTGAGTTACAGCCAGAGGAGGTGTGGCTAGGACTGCATAAACAAAGCAAACGTGATTTAACTCCTTAATTACAGTGAATTGAGAATTCAGGGCCATGATCAATACTCTAAAACTGCCTCATTAATCTAACGTTGTTTTGGTGACTATAGTGTCCCTTTAAATGTAGAAATTTACACTCCTTTATTTTCCAACTAGGCGCCTCCATCTTAGCTCCCTGTCGATCATTGTTATAAGTGGCGTCAGCATAGAAAGTATACAGAGAAGAGGAAAAAATTAAAGTTACCATTTCTCCTCTTTATTTGCAATCTCTGCCCTGGCTTTGTCTACAAAACTTTTATAAATCTCCCCAGTGTTTCTCCTTCCATTATTATAAAAAAAATGTTTATTTTTTTTTAAAAGGCACATATCTTGAAAAAAGCTAACACACATTATAGGTGATTTTCAATGTTTCATTTAAAGCTGTCAACTGCAAGAAAGTGACCGCTTTAACTTTAATTTGAGCTGTTCTCTAGCTTTTGTTCTTTGACACAAATGTTTTGGATCAGTGCTTTATTTGCCCATATAATTTCAAAAAGAGCTATGTACATCAAAAATCTTTAGCAATATATGAAATGAACACAGTTTTTAGAAATTGCACTCAAACAGTGACCAGTGTTTGTAATAATTAGAAACATTAATCCACTTCATGAACTCTTACAGTTCTAATGAGATAATGATGACATGTCTAATGTTGAAAGTGTGACATGGTGAAATAACTACATAAGTACTGGTGAGAATTAGACTCTACCATCTCACAGGCCATCTCCATATATAACTCTACTCTTACATCTGCCTTGAACACTGCAGCGCCACTCCAAACAAGCACCTCGAGGAGGACCCGCCCCCAACCATGGCATACTAAATCAACGCGCTACCTGCAAAGATGCTCCCGTTGTGCTGAACGCTCCTGGAGGAAGTCTCGTACACAATCAGACTTTCTCCATTATAGATTCATATTGTGTTCATACAGTGCAGCCCTTGCCCTTGCCAAACAGTCCTATTTTTCCACTCTCATTAGTTCATGTTCCCGCAACCCCAGGCGTCTCTTTCACACCTTTAATTCTCTTCTTCGCCCTGCTGTGGCCACCCCCAAAACTAACCTTACTGCTGATAACTTCGCATGTTACTTCACTGACAAGATTGAACAGCTAAGGAAAGAATTCTCCCCTCCTTGCCTTTCTGTTTCTCAATCACACATAGATCATGCCTTTCCTACCCTTCAGACATTCTCCCCAGCTACTGACCAAGAGGTGGCTGCTCTTCTTTGCTCCTCTCGCCCCACCACTTGCCCGCTCGATCCTGTCCCATCTCACCTTATTAGATCTCTCTCCACTTGTCTCGTGCCTTCTCTAACACACATCTTCAACTGCTCGCTCTCCTCTGGCATCGTTCCTGCTGACCTTAAACATGCCACTGTAGTACCTATACTAAAAAAAACATCCCTCGACCCATCCACCCCCTCTAACTACCGTCCCATATCCCTGCTCCCTTTTTCCTCAAAGCTTCTGGAAAGACTTGTCTTTACCCGTGTGTCTCATTTCCTCAATTCCAACTCTCTCCTTGACCCTCTTCAATCTGGCTTCCGCCCTCTCCACTCTACAGAGACTGCCCTTATCAAAGTTACTAACGACCTAATCGCAGCTAAATCCAAAGGCCACTACTCCATACTAATTCTTCTTGACCTCTCAGCGGCCTTTGACACCGTTGATCATGCTCTCCTTCTTCAAACTCTTCAATCGCTTGGTCTCTGTGACTCTGTCCTCTCATGGTTTTCCTCTTATCTCTCCCAACGCTCATTCAGTGTCTCCTTTTCTAATGATACCTCCTCCCCTTGCCCTGTCTCAGTTGGAGTTCCCCAAGGCTCCGTCCTTGGTCCCCTTCTATTTTCTCTTTATACTGCCTCTCTTGGCAAACTTATTACCTCTTTTGGATTTCACTACCACCTGTACGCTGATGACACCCAGCTATATCTCTCCTCCCCGGACCTCTCCCCTGCCGTCCTGCAACGTGTCACTGCTTGCCTTTCTTCCATCTCTGACTGGATGTCCTCCCGCTTTCTGAAACTCAATCTCTCAAAAACTGAGCTCCTTGTCTTTCCTCCTCCTAATACTGATCCTCCTCTTTCGCTCTCCCTTCAAGTTTGTGGTACCAACATCAGTCCATCCTTGCAAGCGCGCTGTCTTGGCGTCATACTTGACTCTGGTCTCACCTTTGAGCCTCACATCCAGCATGTTGCCAAATCCTGTAGATTCCATCTTAAAAACATAGCCCGCATCCGCCCCTTTCTTGCACCAGATACTACCAAGGAGCTTGTCCATGCTCTAGTAATTTCCCGCATGGATTATTGTAACCCTCTCCTGATTGGTCTCCCCAATAGCCGTACTGCACCCTTACAGTCCGTAATGAATGCTGCTGCTAGATTGATTTTCCTCTCTAGTCGTTTCTCTCACACCTCACCCCTCTGCCAGTCCTTACATTGGCTTCCTGTATGCTATAGGAGTCAATTCAAGGTACTAACTCACACCTATAAAGCACTGAACAACTCTAGCCCCTCTTATATCTCCTCACAGATCCATAGGTATGTCCCTTCTCGGTCTCTCCGTTCTGCCCGTGACCACCTCCTGTCCGTTGTCCGCACTCGTACGGCCAACTCGCGCTTGCAGGACTTCTCGCGGGCGGCTCCCTTCCTATGGAATAGCCTGCCTACCGCCATCAGACTCTCCCCTAGTCTTGCATCTTTTAAGAAGTGCCTTAAAACCCATCTCTTTAGGAAAGCTTATGGCCTCCAAGACTAACCCTTACCTCTTACCTCTCTTGCCCTCTCCTAAAGGGCAGCCCACCTTATTTGATTGTAAATTCCTGTCCTAATGTGTTTTACACCCCACCTCCTATAGAATGTAAGCTCGTTTGAGCAGGGTCCTCTTCAACCTATTGTTCCTGTAAGTTTATTTGTAATTGTCCTATTTATAGTTAAATCCCCCTCTCATAATATTGTAAAGCGCTACGGAATCTGTTGGCGCTATATAAATGGCAATAATAAATAAATAAATAAATAATGAGGAAGGGTAGTGAAATGTGCCAAGGACAAGGACAGTCCCTTCACTAACTCATGCCAACTCACACCTTACGAATTACCATTATCACCTAATTATAGAATAATAAGCTATCACTACAAATCTTAGGGACATGTTAAGGGACACGTCTTAGGGACATCCAACACTAATATTGTACATGCATTGACCTAATTGTATCACATAGGAACCTTGCTCTTGACTCTATGCATAGCTGCTATACTTATCATGTGGGGGAAAGAATTGTGTGTACCTGTTTGTAATAGTCGATATATGAAATCTCTGAGCCATCCTTTTTCTTAAACGTGTGTGTTGGGTTGGTAGACCAGTCAAAGTCATCAACTCGGTATGTTTTATTGTTGTATCTAAAAACATAAGATAAAGCAGTCAACTCTGAATATAACTTGTAACGATAGACCTATGTTATCTCTGAAGCAGTTAGTTAATTCTAAAGATACACGTGAAGCCACTGTGTTGAACATTTTTTTTCCATCTAATTTTCTGTTGAAGCACTGGTAATACCTGGTTAACACAACTTGTCCCAGGACCTCTTTCTCACAGGCGTCAGTGAATCGCTCATGGGGAACTCGTGAGAACAATCCATTCATTAAATCGAGAACGGTTTCATTGCGGAGAACCTTGTGGCTGACATCTGCGCTCATTACGACTTGATTCTCAAGCTTCATTATGGAGACAACAAACCCTGGCCACAGCATCAGTCTGGCAAAAATGATTTTTTTTTTACACAAGAATAGAAGAAAGTGTATTGCTGTACACAAACCTCACCACAAAATGTCACTAACTATATAAACTCAAGATATCTGCTTGCATTTCATCAACATTCTCTGCACTTTCCAAATTCCTACCTGAAAAGCTGCATGTCAATGATACTGCTCAGATCCATCAGGTTGCAGTCCATCATACAATGCTAATTGGTATTTGTCCCACCGTATTGACCTCCTCTATATATATATATATATATATCACTTTAGCTTTTTCAGCTACAAAATTGAACTCCACATTCCCTGACCGTATTTTATTTTATGAATGACCTCTGCTAGAAATTACCTATGATGTAGATTCATTTAGAAATAAACAAATATGTTTAAATGTCTATCTGTTCCTGTCCAAATCTGAGATGATTAAATTGCGTATACGCAGAAGTAAGTTCACACTGACACATGGAGTTCAGGTTAAAAGCACTTCAGAAAATTTAATGGCATCTGGGCAAAAAACAGGCTTGCAGGCCCTTATAAGACCAAAATGACATCATCATTGAATATCAGATAATAACAAATAAACATCATTAATTGGATTAAATGTTAAGTGGCTATGCCAATGTCCACCCATCAATATTATTAATTGGCTCAGGGTTTTGAGTGACTAGTGGGGCACCCTCCCATCATGGGATGTCGTCTTTACTCGATGGGAGGGGGAATCTGGCGACTAGCCATTTTGGGTAGTTAGTGATGTCAGACTCGTGATCAGGCTCAGGGTTCTTTTTATGAATAGAACATTTCATTAGTACAGTGTTCTCATGGCCTTCAGATTATACTATGTTGCAAATTACAGGAGATTCAGCAATTCCGGGGTTAGTCATGTCTTTATAGAAAATACAGTCTCTATTCATTATACTAAATGCTGTTAGGAAATTCTGTCATGTAATGTAGACAAAATGGAGGGTCTGTCATAATGTGAGGTTATGTGAGATTAAAATGGAGTTAGTACAATAATTCAATATAGGTGCAATAAAGATTTTTAAATAATTCTACATCACCTAGATCCCTCTCACATACTAATACTATTTTTTCGTTGCCTATTGGATATTTAGTGGTGTGGGTGGGATAGGAGAACAATTGTAGCTTTTATTTGTGTAAAATCATTTTTATTAAAAACAATATCAAGTGATGAAACAATCGTCATAAATGCAGAATGGAATACACTCAAAGAATCATAGTGTAGGTTAAAGCTCAGAAGAACCGAGTGTAGGTATGAGCTAATAGAACTGTTTTTAAGAGCTCATTATCAAGCACTATAGTTCATCCTTCCGATGGGTGATAAGGAATGACTACTCTCAAGCATTTTTTTATCTTCAAAACTAAAAGTGACTTTTATGGGGAAAAAAAAAAGATAAAAAACAGTATAGCTGTTTCTCAAGTTAAATTTAATAAGACAAAAGTGAGAAAATAGATCAATGTCATAGTTTCATAATGATACGTTCTAGAAAAACAAAAGAAACAATTTGTAATTTTGTCACGCCGCCCTGCTATTTTGCCCAGCCCCCACACACCGGTTTCCTAACATGGGTTACTGACCGCTCCCCCACGCCCCCACCCCATTTGGACCAGGGCGAGTTATCCCAGACCCCACTAAGGGGTTCCGAGGCTGAATAGAGGAAATATCCAGGACTTACCTGACACCCAGAGTCCAGAGCTCTGTTGTTAAAAATGGCAGCAAAACAAGCCTCTCCGAGCAGATCCACGTTGTTACCCATGCAGGCAGATTTGTTTGTGCAGAAGTTTAATGAGCTTACAATCTTGGGCCAAGCTGCTACGATGCACCGCTGTAAACATTGCACTACCCTTGAAATAGGAGAAGGGCTGTAGGCCACGCATGCAACCATGCCCAGCTCACAGGTCAGAAACAACATGCTTGCCTTTCTCTAAAGCACAGACCGCAAGCCGACACCCTCGGAGCGTAAACAAGTTCCCAGCAGACAAATCTTTGGGGGCAGATAGTTAACTGGGAGAGATCCCCCACACGCCGCCCACGTCCTTGGAGGGCACTGCGGTAGAGTCACCGTTTGACTGAGGCCCATCAGGAGAAGCCCCTTGGACTGTTTTCAGATTCAGGACGGTAGAGTTTGGGTGATGGCTCCTGTACAGGCCGGTTGAGGGAACTCAGCCACAATCACTAGGCACATATTGTCACCACAATGGGATCCTGCACCTACTTACACAGGGACAATTAGGCCTGTCACACATCTTTCCATTGCGGGCCCTGCATGCCCAAAACAGTTCCATAGATTTGGGCTGTGCGGTCAATCTTTTTTACACAGGGCCGTTCGTGCATTTAGCTTAGTATAGCAGTGAGTTCAGACTGCAAAACGAGACTTAGTCTCTGTAGCTGAAAACGGAGTGTAGGAGAAGGTAAGGGTCAGCGGTGTTCGTTGAAATGTGTAGCCGATTTTAGTTCCATCGATTTGGCTACACATACCGCTGACCTAGTTCGAATGAACAAAGATGGCCGCCGCCACGTGTTCGCTTGTCGAATGGCGGCCACTTTGACTCCTTCGGCACTTCAGCAGCAAGAGTCTTTTAAAATCCAATCTGCTAAAATAGTCTTTAACAGGCAATATCTTCCAGGGGCCATAGTCTTAAAGGGGCATTGTTCACCAAAGTCACAATGTGCCCACATACGGTTCTTAAAGGGCCATACACAGTCCAATAAAAGTCCATAAGCCCAAATGCTGGTTTAAAAGGGTACAATCTCCCAGGGGCCATAGTCGCAGGGGAGGAGGCAGGCAAGCAGGCCTCTCCAGGACAAAGTGGCGAAGGGCACTTCGTCACAAGCCCTATATCTTACAGGAAGCCAATGTAGGGACTGACTTAGGGGTGAGGCATGGGAGGTGCGGGCGGACAAGATGAGCCTTGCCGCCGCATTCATTATAGACTGCATTAGGGCAAGTTGGGAGCATGTAAGACCACAGAGAAGCGGATTGCAGTAGTCAAGGCAAGAGAGGACAGTGGCATGGACCAGCACCTTAGCCGCATCTGGCGTTAAGTAGAGACGGATGCCCGCAATGTTTTTGAGATGGAAGTGGCAGGATCTGGCGATCGACTGGACATGAGGGGTGAAGGAGAGGTCGGAGTCAAGGAGAACACCTAGGCAGATGATGGTAGCACCATTAACGTGGAGGGAGACAGAGACAGGAGTAGCAACACTTGAAGGAGGAAAGACAAGAAGTTCTGTTTTGAACAAGTTGAGTTTAAGGAAGTGGGCAGCCATCCAGTTAGAAATAGCAGAGAGGCAGTCAGACACACTAATCAAGAGGGGCGGAGAGAGATCAGGGGAGGACAGATAGATTTGCGTGTCATTTGCATAGAAGTGATATTAGAAGCCAAAGGAGTTGATGAGTTTACCAAGGGAGGCAGTGTAGATCGAGATCAGTAGGAGACACCAACAGAGAGAGGTTGGGAGGAAGAGGCAGAGCCAGAGAAAGAAACACTAACAGAGCGCTGGGTGAGGTAGTAGGAGAACCAGGAGAGAGCAATATCTTGTAGACCGAGATTACAGACGATGAGAAGAAGCTGTTGATGATTAACAGTATCAAAAGCAGCGGAAAGTAGTGACCATGAGATTTTGCAACGAGTAGATCGTTTGATACGTTGGTCAGAGCTGTTTCCACAAAGCAGAGAATTGGACTCGATGAAGTCTGAGGATGAGGATCTTGGATGCAAAAGGAAGTAGCGATAGGGCGGTATTTGGACGGGAAGTTAGGGTCAAGATTGGGCTTTTTAAGAATCGGGGTTACAGTCGCATGTTTGAAGGGTAATGGAAATATGCCAGATGAGAGAGAGAGATTGAGAATTTTAGGGAAGGGAAGGGAAGGAGACTGAGTACGCATGAGATACGAGGGAATAGGATCAAGGGAGCAGGTGGTGGGGCGGGAGGACTGGAGTAGATCAGAAACCTCTTCCACTGTAGCGGGTGCAAATGAACGTAGAACAGTGGAGGGATGGTGGTTGGGGGAAGTATTGTAAGGGGAAGGAGAGAGGTTAGAGATCTCTTGGTCCTTGATTGTAGAGATCTTGTCAGTGAAGTGAGTTGCAAAGTTTGTGGCGGTTAAGTCAGTAGGAGGAGGAGAAGCAACAGGACGATGAAGAGAGTTAAAAGTGTGAAAGAGTCGTTTGGGTTCACGGGAGAGTGTGGTTATATGGGTATTGAAGCAATTTACTATTTTAGAGGAAAGAACCAAGCTGTAAGTGCGCAGCATAAATTTATAGTGGAGAAAGTCAGATGTAGAGTGAGACTTTCTCCAGCAGCGTTCCACAGTACTGGAGTATTTTTGGAAGTATTGAGTCAGCTTGGTGTGCCACGTTTGTAGTTGGGTGCACTTGCTGCGTTTAAGTATAGGAGTTGCCATGATGTCTAATTGAGAGGAGAGGGTGGAATTGTAGACAGAGATTGCAGAGCTAGGGCAGGTGAGGTTTGAGATAGGTAAAAAGAGAGTTTGGAGGTTAGTGGAGAAGCGCTCTAGGTCAAGACATTGGAGTTTTCTGTGATATTGATGTGCCGAGGGTGATGTCAGTTGAGTCTTGGGTATGCAGATGTCAAAAGTCAGCAGATGGTGATCAGATAGAGGAAAAGGAATATTGGAGAGATTAGAGGTGGTACAGAGGTTGGTGAAGGCAAGATCAAGAGTGTTTCCCGCTGTATGGGTTGCTGAATTAGACCATTGCGTAAGGCCGAGGGAGGAGGTTACAGAGAGCAGACGAGAGGCATCAGTTCAGTTGGGGTTGTTGATTGGGATATTGAAATCCCCAAGTATAAGGGAATGAGTGCCAGATGAGAGGAATTGAGGTAACCAGGAAGAAAAGTACTAAATGTCCAGTGGGGGCGGTAGATGACAGCAATTCTTAGAGGATTGGGTTTAAATAGGCGGCCCGCGTGAACTTCAAAGGAGGTAAAGTACCTTTGGTTGAAAGGTACATTGATGGGAGAGAAGGATTACAGTTGTTGGGTCTGGGAGTGTGGGAGAATTGTAGCCCACTAAAACATAAAGAGGCAGGAGTAGCACTATCAGAGGGGGAAAGCCAGGTCTCTGTGAGTGCTAGTAGTGTGAGTGAGTTTGAGATGAAAAGGCTGTTTTGCTGCAGACAGAACGGGCGTTCCAGAGTGCACATTGAATGTTGGCAAATGAGGGTAAAGGGCAGGGTATTGTTGTGAGGTTTAAGTGGTTTCTGGTTGTCTTAGTGTCTGCAGATTAGGTGAAGGGCCCTGGGTTGGGGAGAAACATCACCAGCTGCTAGAAGAAGGAGGAGAGATATAGACAGGAGGTGTGAGAGGGTTTTTTTGTGCATGGGGTCTAGGATCTAGGGGTCTAAAATGTTATGTTTTAAGTCATTGCTAAAGCCTGTATACTACTCTGCACTCCAGAAATAACTGTATAATTAGCCTTATCTTACTTGTGTTATCCTACTCAAATGCTATGATACAGCACTTTTTTGTTTGTACATGCTAAGTCTACTCAATACAAATTGATTGACAGAAGAAAAAGAAAAAATAACCAGGTTAAACCATTTTTGAACAGTTACACACTTAAATCCCCCAAGCCGCTGAAAGTATTAGATGACACTCTCAGCCTGTGACTTGCCACCCATAGCGAGTAATTTTTCAGAAAAATATGTGCTTTCTTTATTTACTTAACTTAACTTAACATTACCTGAGTATGCTAAAATATAATATGAAACAGAGAAGAGGATGCAGGTGTGAATCAATAGATAGCCCACTTCAAAAATTTCAAAATATCTGACCTCTGCCGTCCTGTTAGTTTTTAATCCAAAAAAAGTATTCTGATAAATACATTTCTTACAATTTGTGTAGGAACATTGAATGTGGAATTATATACTATAACATCTTCACCTATATCTTCACTAGGTTCTATTTGATCTATCTTTCATAATACTAAAATAACAGACAATACTATTGTATAAAAATTCAAGTCTCTATATTGTCACTGTTATTAGCCTGGAGCAGTTGTTTGTTTGACCGTTATAAATCTATAATACCTGTGCTGTGGAATATCCACTGGATCTGACGGACTATAGTAGTTCCGTCCAACCTGGTACATGGAAAGACTCTTAAGAATCCTAGAAAAATACATGAACAAATTATATCAAGGTTAAAAGTGACAAAGGGCCTTAATATCATTTTTAAACTAATGAGAAAGACTATGAGAAAAAAAAAAACCTCAAAATGCATTCAGAACAGCAGAACAAACAAAGTTCCAATACGAAAGTGTATTTTATGAGGGTCTGAGTAATATTATTTTATTATTGTCATTGTCAATCTGCTTTAGATCCCGTGCTCTGTTATAAAGCCATTGTCAGTCAGTTGATACATTTAAGAATATTTAGATTTGTTAAATTCACAGCAATTTCTAAGGTAGAGGAAGTTCCAAAAGTAGAATGCACTGTCAAACTGAGAATTAAAAGGGATAATGTACTGCCATCACCCTCTGCCCAATACAGGATTTGGAAACATAAACTTCTTATTGACACATGAGTGTATGTATAAATGGGCTTTGTACCAACTCGTTTTGTTAGTCTGTTAGCTTTAGACAAACAAGGCCTAATTAGCACTGCCATTTCACGTGGACTAAACTTTCATGTAAACCAAAAAAAAAAAGTAATGGCAACATATTTAATAACTAAACCAAATAAGTAAATTACACAAACTTACTTCTTGAGGATAATGTTGAAAAACTGAATGCAGACTGGCGAGCCTGGTGGCAGTTTATTTGTCAGCGTGACCGTTATTTTTACAAGTTCCCCATTTTTGGTAGTACTGGAAAACTCTGTAACCTAAAATGAAATCCTCAACATCAGCAATATACACGTAAACCTATAGAGTCCAGCAGTGTGTGTTTGCACAATACACTTTTTAAATAAAAGTGTACCCTATACAGAATAAACTATCTATAAACACATTAATCTATGCATTATGTGGCCACTTCTGATTCCTAAAAATACAGTCACACATTTCCTGTAGTAGAGAATAGTTTAGATTCTAGGGATATCTAATTAAATAAGATAAAAACGATCCAAAGGTTCTGAAAAGTCAATAAAGGTTCCACTCATCAAACGCCAAATGGAAGCGAAAGGGCTTTCCGTTTGTCCAATTTGTTTTTTTTAAACAATAGTCTGCTGTGTGAAACCCATCCGACTATTTGAAAAGGACAAACTAAAATAAAGCTAAATATTTTCTTCGCTTCCATTCAGCTTCTATGTGGTTAGCTGTTACAACGAGACACATCTATATATGTGTGTGTTTGTAAACTCAACTATTTACAAACAGCCAAATTAAAACCAGATTCTCATTATTAGTTTGATTTAGTTTCACTGGAATTCTACCCATTAAACCAAACTCCCCTAAGTCACCCTAATGCTACCCTGAACCAATCTAAGTCCTATATTACAATTTACATAAAACAAAGCAAGTCAGGTGGAGCAGCTCTGTGTGCCATCAGATCGGTGCACAGGAGATTAAAAAGGGAGGACGAGACTAACTGATAGAGTAAAGTAGCTAAAACAAGGATGAACCCCATAAACTACAAGCCTTAAAAGGGATTCTCCGGCCTTCGTCTAAATAAAGTGAAATATGATATGTGATCAATATTCACGGCAGAGAGCTGTTTTTTTTTTTTTTGTTTTTTTTAACAGAGACCTTAGTATAGCTTACTATTGAAATAGAGGGGAAAAAATGTCTTACTTTATTTTGCAGCTTACGAGGCAGGAAGAGAGTGGCACCGTCAAAAGCCCTGGCTTTCCCGAGGATGTCCTCATGACTGTAGAGCAAGGCAGTTTTCAGAGCTCTGGAGGTGAAAGCTGGATCGAAATCAACATGATACTGATGCAGGCACCATTGGTTGGACACACCAAGGCTAAACAAGTTCGTCAGAAGTTTTACTTGGATCCCACTTGTACCTGAGAATGATAAACAGGGTTCATTGAAAATCTGGGCATATGCAGAGACAGTTTTGTAGCCACTTAGTAGCATGGAAACATCTTCTTTTTTTTTTTGCTTAGACACACACCCACTTTGCAGTTACTGTTTAACATAAGACTTAGAAAAGGGACACGATAAATGATTGGCGTTAAAATTCTGCAATTTACTTGAGTAATCAGCCCGCCAATCCAATTGTACCACTAAATGAAACAAATCAAAGTTCTTTCCTGATTTCCCATTGGTCTACCATGCTTGCAGATACAAGAGCAGGTATGGTACAAATTGAACATAAGGAAAGCTTCAGCAGACTTTAACAAGCTTTTTGAGATACATGAGATTCTATCCTATAAAACATATCTTCATGCTCCAATGTAAAAGATACAGGCTGCCCCTTTTGCCAACTGTCACTCAGCTGTATAAGCAACACGTGGCTTATATTTGTGTATGAGATATATATAGGAGACCCCGGATAGGTCATCTGCAAGGATTTCACATAGAATCAAAGCTCTCTCATAGTAGTCCTATTAGTGAAAACATGTCTTGCCAAACCAATCTGATCTAATAGGAGCCGGTGAATAGTGTAAAAAGCAGCTTGATCTCTGAAAAGACACAGGCAGCACATTTAAAGAGAGCAGCTCCACGCGGTTCATACCCAGAGCCTTGCGTTTGGCCTTTCGTAAGAGGCGGGGGTGATACCGCTAATCCAATTTTTTTTTTTTTTTAAAGTCAGTCAGACTCAGAGTTCATTCACTATGTTGTCATCACTAACATCACAAATTGTATGAACCGTGAAGAGCTGCTCTCTACGACTGACAGACCCAAGCAGGATAGAATCCCATTTGTAAGTACCTTTTCACCACTTACACCTCAAACACAAAAGATCATACGCAGGAATTGGTTTAGATTACAATCCGACAAACACACAGGACATCTCTTTAAAAATCCCCCAATATTTGCTAATAAATGGGGAAAATCTAAAGGGAGACATGGTAGTTAGGGCGGACTCTCTGACCACAAAAAAACAGACGTTTATCTCCAAACCTGTTCATGGAACATACCCTTGTTTGAGCTGCAATCATTGCAGTGGGATAATTAAAGGGGAATTTTGTTCCCACACCAGGGCAGGACAGCGTATTAAATTAAAAGGGTTTTCTACTTGCCATACTGATTTTGTAGTTTACATAGCCAAGTCCGTGCGGGCTTGGCTATGTAGGCAAGACGATTCGTGCCCTAAAAGATTGTGTGTCTCAGCACAAAACTGCAATTCGCAATCCTACTTCTGATACTCCAGTCGCGCGACACTTTAGAGAAAATAGACATAATGCTTCTCAACTACGCTACCAAATATTGGAAAGGGTACCCTCACTCACGAGAGGAGGGAATAGAGAAAAAATACTGTTGCAAAAAGAAGTTAGCTGGATGCACCTCCTGTATACAGTGTCACCTCATGGTCTCAATGAGAAGCTTGAGTGGCACTGGTTCCTCTAGGTGCACCTTCTATGTGCCCGCTCCAGGATGCTCCTTGGATCAGGGTATGTATATAATTTTAGTATCTAGTGTATGACCTTGCTATGTCTCCAGCCAGTTAGTCCCTCTTACCTACAACATCTGGAATGGCACTCTGTTTTTCACTTAATTGTTATTTCTATACTGTATTATACACTTCACTGACTGGGTAATCTGTGTAGTTATTTCTGCTCTCCCTGGCTCTGCACATATATATTGTAACTGTATATGTGCCTTAGTGCTTGCAGATTTCAGCATAAACTTAATTGTATCTTTATACACATGCTTTAGGAATATTTATGTGCTCAAGTATATGTTTATTATAGTAATGAATATTACTCTCATAAGTGTGTTTTTTCCATCACTTGCTGACGTTTGTGTGTTGTTTTGATAGCTTAAAATGCTGTCTTGCTATTATATCTAGACTTTAAATTTCTTTTGAATGTGATGACTTTATCATGCACATTTCTGCCGATCCGGAAGTGATTGGAATCATCAAACATGCCAGAGTGATGGAAATGTACTGCACATCTGATCCTGCTTCTAGATTTGATTACCTGGGGGTGGCACTTTTGGGTTATGTAAGCACTATTTTTTGTATATATTGTTGTTATCTTGCATATACTTTAGGACATTAGCATTGAGAAAGGGCTGCTGCTCAAAACGTTTGCTGCTTTAACTTTGTCCTCAAATAAATTGTGGTAGCACCTGGGTGTGCACACCTATACTGGATGTGCAGGACTGTGTTTGTTTTTTGATTGTATATACACTGTTGGGACTTCAGTGTGGAGTATCTGCAGCACATGTCTAATTTTTTCTTTGTTTATATTTTGAATTTTGGAGGAATTTTTTGCCTCCACCTCACCCTAACTACAGTGATTATCTAGGAAAATGAGAAGTGCTCAATAACATAGATTTAGGCAGATTTGTGGGCAATATTTGAGAGAAATACGCCTTTTGTGTACATAGAAAAAGTCTTAGATCTTTGGGTTCAGCTCATGAAAAATGGGGGCAAAAACAAAAGTTACATAGTTACATAGCTGAAAAGAGACTTGCGTCCATCAAGTTCAGCCTTCCTCACATATGTGTTGCGTTTATAATTTTGTTCAGTATATATATATTTATATATATTATATTTATATATTTAGGACAAATTTTACTCCATTATGTGATCTATACGGTGGTGTACAAAACGACCGCTATTAAACTGCACTATGAGGACTTGTCCACCATTTGGCCTGGTTTAGTGCATTAGGTGACCTCTTCATTTTTACCAAAAGCTTAACAGCACTATATAGCCTAGCTAGACCTCACAGATCAGCTGTTTAGCTTTTGCTAGAAAAAAAACAGAGCCTTCAGAAATCTTCCCTAAGGAACGCGGAGGGTAAAATTACCTATTCTGATACCAGATAATTTTCTGCAATTATACTTAGCAGTTCTGCAACCCTTGGAGATATGCGCACTGTGTTATTCAGCACACAATAAGCCAACACACTGAGGTTAACATGACTCTGGTAATAGCAGAAACCTTAGAAAAGGTGTAATCTCGGGCAAAATAAATTACCGGTATGTAAAAATGCTGGAACTATGCTATATTCAATCATCAGAGTCACACACTTCTTAAAAATTGTCATATTCTTTTTTTTAGCCAGTAAGTAAAAGAGAGCCACTTAGATACAAAATACCCCAAAAATAATAGTCAGCTCAAATTAAAAAAACACTATGCATATATTACTTAGGACAATGCTTGCTTATTTTACATAGGCAACTGCAGAGACTGTGAAATCCTCAACAATGTTTTTTTTCAGCCTAATACACTTGTTTTTTCCACTCTAAAAGCAACTTCACCATATGGCACCATCAGTCTCTAAGGATCACAACATCACTATGACATAACAGCATAATTTCTCTTAATGAACGAGCGTCACTGGATGCTTGAACACTGATATAAGTGAGCATCTTCCATATTGCAATCATCTCCAGTTATGTAACTCCCTATTAGCATTTTACTTATTACTGCAGCTCGCTAGTGTCTACCGGTAATTAAGATTTACTGATGAAGGCACATCACGGGTTGGTGATTTTGCACCGTTTTAATTGATATTTATATTCCACGCTTTGGATAAGAAGCGCTGCTTTTGTCGTTTTTCCTTATTTAAAAGGATAAAAGCATACAGCTACCATTGCAGCACAAATAATAGTAAATAGAACCCTGAGATGTGTTATTTACTTATTGTTTCGATCATGCATGACAGTATCGCGCTGAGTTTTTATACTTCACAAATGTCATGGAAACAATAAATAAGTAAACAGCCAAAAGGAACTGAGGTTTCTTTTGTCCTCTAATAACCGGCATTTGTGTTCTAACTCATTAATATGGAACTATTAAAAAGAACACCTGACATAAGAGACAACAGAAAGACATCAAACACAAAATATATAACCCGCTTCAAACAGCTGGTGCAAGAAGGTTTTTTTTTTTAACTTCCCTACAGACGTTACTTTGTAGAAGGCACTCTGAGGCACACGGTTTCTGGGAAGGCGGTATAAGTGTACCTTGAACAGAGCCGTGCTTCAATATCGGAGATGAGAGGGGCTGTATATTTCACAGGCTCCCCATACACCTGTCACGCTTGGAAGTCAGATGCCGGATAGAAGTATGGTAATATCAATGGTGCGCAAGTTCGAACGTCAGGGAATGAAAAATGCCTCAGTAAGATACCGTTTCATTGCACAATTAACATGGCTTTCTGGTAACACTGCTTACATTAGTCCTGCACTTCGTTAAAGCGGAACTGTCATTCCTCTGAAAATTACATAATTTAATAAAACACTGAAAATCACCTACAAGTTGTGTTAAACCTTTGTTAAAAAATGAGTTAGGAACTGCACTCAATCCCATCAATATGAGCCTGGGTGCGGCTAAACTTGGACCCAGCACCAGGTCCCAGGTACAATATTTAGATACCAGAGAAAGGTTTAGACCAGGCTTCCCCAAACTCCGACCTTCCACATGTTGCTGAACTACAACTCCCATGATTCTATGAATGAGATAAATAGGGTGAGAATCATGTGGAGTTGTAGTTCAGCAACATGTGGAAGGTCGGAGTTTGGGGAAGCCTGGTCTAATCCTTTCTCTGTTATCTAGATAGTTTAGACACTCCAAGGTTCAAGCAGGGAATTTTATTTGAACCAAATGTCAAACGGCAACGTTTCGACCTGTTTGAGAAAGACGTCACAGGTCGAAATGTTGCTGACATTGGGTTCAAATAAAATTCCCTGCTTGAACCTTGGAGTGTCTAAACCTTTCTCTGTTATTTACATATTAAACCTTTATTCGAGTGATGCATAGTTTTTGATTGTATATTTAACAATAGACATCACGACCCAGTTTAGGCCAAGCACAGTCAGGGCTCACATTGCATGAGACGAGGAGTAATACTGGGGAGAGTTATCAAAGTGCTGTCGATAATTGTGACGCAATGCACTGTGCATTTACTCAATGCCAACATATGTATCAATGTTCCTGTTACTTTTTTTTATTTAATTTTTTTTATTAAATTCTTTATTTTATTTGCACATGAAATGACAGCAAGCGTGCAGCGCCACGACAGCTGCTGCAAGCCGTTTCATATACATTACAGATCGTGACAGGTTAAACAGCGCATTTTTTTTTTTGTGAGGATAACAAGCTATAAGACATTCATGGTAAATGTGAGCATGTTCAGAGTGATCTCGCTCAATGTTATAGTGCGCTGTTTACAGATATGCTCGCTTGGGCGATTATATATGATTTCGCGGGATATGCTGCATTGTGGTCGCCATGGTTTGTGCTTTGCTAGTGTGGCAGCATTACCTATGTGAGTATGTGGCTTTAGTGGGTTCCTGTTACTTTTTAAGACACAAAAGTGTTCTGTTTCATTTCTAATTTTTATTTCTGCCACTTCCAGAAAACCAATAGGAAGGAGCTCAATTAAAGATTAAATTCAGCAGAATGGATTTCTGCGTTTAATTCTTTTACAGACCTCTTGCACACACATTTGTTAAATAAAAAGAAAAAGTAAATATAGTGTTAACAATCCTGGAAAGTCGAGGTTCCCCTTTAAACAGTCATTTTAAGCATCTTAAAGGGTTACTCCAGTCAGTGTGACCACTTCTCCTTTTAAGTGGTTATGATGCAAGCAGTCTGTATGTGCAGTGTTTCGGCTTAAAATGCTGCCTATACAGAGATATTCAGACTTTAGGTCTGGTGGGAGCACATGTGATCTAATCACTCCTGGACAATATTAATTCTGTGCAAAAAAAAAATAAAAAATAAATAATCAGCTTCTTCACTTGCAGACATATCTGTGGGTGTGCCTGCAATGTGTAGGTTTTAGGACCAACAGACTGTCTAATACACTCCTTCTATCAGACTGATCTGATTGGTGGGTCAAGGGGCTTGCCATGCCTAAGCCCTCTGAGAAGCCTTTGATTGGACCTCGGAAGCAGATGCAATCACAACGATGTAGGAGAGCGTTTCAGAAAGAACATGATACCAGAGCTGGACTGAAGGCTTTCTTTTACAGTTTTTGTTGGGAAAAACAAAAAACAGCAGACAAAGTCCCAGTTACTAATGCTTTTAGAACAAAATAAGAGTTAGTGAATTGTAGACTTGGAGTAACCCTTTAGCAATTCTGCATCATTGTATCAAAGTTCAGAATTGTCCAACTTGGTCCAGCAGCATGCACATACCACACGTACCACTAGGACTGACCCCTTTCTCTTTCAATGGAGAAAACAGAGCAGTAGCCATGCATGAGTCCAATTGGCAACTCAAGAACTTCCTGCATATAGCCCGATTTACAGAACTGTGTGCAGCGGATAGATGCCATCAGCTTAGCGAGCAAAACGATTCATCACGTGTGATGAGTGGAGCTTTAGTAGGGGATAAAATACATATCCCATGATCCCTTGCTGGGCAGATGTTTTTGGTATGTTAAAAATTACAAAACAAAAAAACAGGTCAGACTGAGAAACTGCTGGTTGGTGGAGCCTCTTTCTGGTCACGTTTTGGTATGCCAGATAAAGGACCGCAGCCAGCTATAGGGGGTCATGTGATCGCTCTTTGAGAGCGATCACATGGCCCCCGGGGGCCTCACTTGCCGGAGGAGGGCTGCCTGGGCTGTCAGACAGCCCTCCAGAAGAGGATCGCGGCAGAGGTAAGTACCGCCGAGGTCCTGGGGGCTTAAGCCGTTACGGCGTTCTATGCCGCCGCAACGGCTTTAAAGCCCTTTAAAGCCGCGACGGCATAGAACGCCGTAACGGCGTTAAGGGGTTAAAGAGAAATGTTTTTTTGCGTTATTATTTCTGTTTTCATAAATTGTTATGCATTTTCTATTTAATGCATTGAAAAGTGAGTCAATTCCTGCCTCAGGGTTGTAGAATTCCTATTTCTTCTTTCTTTTTCAGTATAAACCGTTAATGTACAATATGCCAGTATTGAAGTGAACGGAAGCAGCATTTATAGTGGGTCAACCAACATTATTATTATTGCCATTTATATAGCGCCAACAGATTCCGTAAAAAGACAGACACAGACAGACAGATAGGGACCACATATACGTTTACCAAACTACAATGACAAGCCTTGTATTTCTATACACAGACACGATTCTACCAGCATCCGCTACATTAAACACAATAAATAAAATATGTTCAGAGTCCAGGGATACTTTCATTATTAATGTAACAATTAAAGTGTCTTGCCTCCTAGGCTATCTGTTTGATGTCTACCCACACTGTATGTTGATCTCACTATGGACTGTTTCATTATAACATAATCTATCTCCCTCATATATACCAAGCATTATGCATATTTAATAAAAACTGAAAAAAAGGTGCGCTATAAATTAAAGGGCATATCCAAAAAAAAATAAGGCTGTCATTTAGCAGCACAACATATACAGTACAAAACTGCAATATGCAAGCCCACTCACATAAAGTAACAAAGTGTATGCTGACAATCAGCATGTATGTGCAAAATATGGTAATTTACCATAAGGGATCCGGTGATATTTTATCTACAACATATTGTTTTATTTGTTATTTTAGAAATAAAGATGGTGTTTGTTCCAGTAAGTTACATTGCCATACACGCTATCAGACAAGGGCAGTCATAGAGAAAGAAGATTGTTAACTACCTCCATTGGGGCCCACTTGCACCCTTCCGCTTCAGTTCCTGGCAGACTTGCAAGCTCAGGTAGGTGCTATTATACAATGTGCAAGAATATACTATTCCAAATAGTCGTGATTCATGATTTTGCTTTGTCCTGCTTTCCCCAAAATGACTCTGACAGTCCATATGAAGCAAGCTAAGAACAGTCTGTGCATTATAATAATTATTATTTAATAAAAGTAAGACATTATAAATACTTAATAAAAGAGCTTGGCAAATTTCACTGGCATTTGGGAACGATGGGCAAAGGTTTGGGAGCAAGAAAACTTTACACACAGTTAGACATAATGACGCCCACCATATATTGATTTATCCTACACTTACCCAATAAATCATACTCACAAGTATACCTCTTCAGGTCCTGTTCTGCACATATATCAACTTCACAAAGTCACAAACTCTCACACACAACTAGCCACTGACAAACATATACAATTGGACAACCACTCATACACAGACATATATAAATAAATGCATACATAACAACCCAGTTAGGCATATACTCACATAAATAAACTTACATAAAAGGGTCACTCCAGACCTCTAAGCAACTTTAGCTTGCTGAGAAGTTTTATGTGTAAATAGTGTGCCCTCTTTTTAAATTTTGCAATAAATGCAGATTTAGAAACATAGAATGTGACGGCAGATAAGAGCCATTCGGCCCATCTAGTCTGCCCAATTTTCTAAATACTTTCATTAGTCCCTGGCCTTATCTTATAGCTAGGATAGCCTTATGCCTATCCCACGCTTGCTAAAGCTCGTTTACTGTGTTAACCTCTACCACTTCAGTTGGAAGGCTATTCCATGCATCCACTACCCTCTCAGTAAAGTAATACTTCCTGATATTATTTTTAAACATTTGCCCCTCTAATTTAAGACTATGTCCTCTTGTTGTGGTAGTTTTCCTCCTTTACTGTGTTGATTCCCTTTATGTATTTAAATGTTTCTATCATACCCCCCTGTCTCGTCTTTCCTCCAAGCTATACATGTTAAGATCCTTTAACCATTCCTGGTAAGTTTTATCCTGCAATCCATGAACCAGTTTAGTAGCCCTTCTATGAACTCTCTCTAACGTATCAATATCCTTCTGAAGATACGGTCTCCAGTACTGCGTACAATACTCCAAGTGAGGTCTCACCAGTGTTCTGTACAATGGCATGAGCACTTCCCTCTTTCTACTGCTAATACCTCTCCCTATACAGTCAAGCATTCTGCTAGCATTTCCTGCTGCTCTATTACATTGTCTACCTACCTTTAAGTCAACAGAAATAATCACCCCTAAATCCTTTTCCTCAGATGTTGAGGTTAGGATTCTATCAAATATTCTGTACTCTGCCCTTGGGTTTTTACGTCCAAGATGCATTATGCACTTATCCACATTAAATGTCAGTTGCCACAACTCTGACCATTTTTCTAGTTTACCTAAATCATTTATCCCTCCTGGAACATCAACCCTGTTACATATCTTTGTATCACCAGCAAAAAGACATACCTTACCATCAAGACCTTCTGCAATATCACTAATAAAAATATTAAAGAGAATGGGTCCAAGTACAGATCCCTGAGGTACCCCACTGGTGACAAGCCCAAGCTTCGAATATACTCCAGACTACAACCCTCTGTTGCCTGTCACTCAGCCACTGCCTTACCCATTCAACAATATTGGAATCCAAACTTTGCAATTTATTGATAAGCTTTCTATGTGCAACAGTGTCAAAATCCTTACTGAAATCTAGGTAAGCAATGTCTACTGCACCACCCTGATCTATTATTTTAGTTACCCAATCAAAAAAATCAAAAAGATGAGTTTGGCATGATCTCCCTGAAGTAAACCCATGTTGTCTCTGATCTTGAAATCCATGTGTTTTAGATGTTCATCAATCCTATCCTTTAACATGGTTTCCATTACTTTCCCCACTACTCAAGTAAGGCTTACTGGCCTACTCCTCCCTACTACCTATCTTGGGCACAACATTCGCTAACTTTCAGTTTTCTGGGACTACTCCTTTTAACAATGATTGATTAAATAAATCTGTTAAGGGTTTTGCTAGTACACCACTTTGCTCTTTTAATAACTTTGGGTGTATTCCATCAGGTCCCATTGACATATTTGTCTTTACTTTTGACAGTTGAAATAGAACCTATTTCTTTGTAATTTGTCCTTTTTCCTAACTGAGAACTTTCCTTCATTTTCATCTGTACATACTGAACAAAAATATTCATTGAGGCAGTCAGCTAGACCTTTATCCTCTTCTACATACCTTCCTTCTTTTGTTTTTAATCTAACTAATCCTTGTTTTACTTTCCTTTTCTCATTTATGTATCTAAAAAAATGTTTTGTCCCCTTTTGTTACTGACTATGCTATTTTCTCTTCTGTGTGTGATTTGGAAGCTCTTATAACTTGCTTAGCCTCTTTCTGCCTAATCTTATAGATCATTCTGTCTTCCTCACTCTGGTTTTTTTTATAATTACTAAATGCTAACTTTTTGTTTTTTACTATTTTGGCCACATCTGTGGAGTACCACAGTGGTTTCTTGAATGTTTTGCTTTTACTGACAATCCCACTGCAATTTTCTGTTGCCTTCAGCAGTGCAACTTGTAAATAATCCTATTTCTCTTGGACTCCATTTAAATTGCTCCATTCTGATAATGACTCCTTTACACATATTCTAAGTTTAGAAAAGTCTGTTTTTTTAAAGTCTAAAACGTTTGTTTTTGTGTTCTTATATTAAACCACACTGACATATGATCCCTGGATCCTAAACTTTCACCTCCAGTAATATCTGATACCAAATCTCCATTTGTTTACACTAAAACTAGTATGGCCTCTTTACGAGTTGGCTCCTCAACGACTTTTTTTAGAGACAATCCCAGTAGGGAGTTTAGAATATGTGTGCTCCTGGCACAAGCAGCTTTTTTGTTTTCCAATTCACATCAGGAAGATTAAAGTCACCCATGATGATAACTTCCCCCTTCAAATTGACACTTTTATAAATTAACCTGGTTTAACCCCCTTGGCTTTTAAGCAGACAACTGGTAATGTTACTTCATGGTCCTCAAGAGGCATCAATTGCCCAGAGCACCTGATTTACATCACTTCTCATTGAGCTACATTGGGAAGTATGTGATTGAACAGCCACAGAAAGTCTGGGTTAGAGCTTGCAAAGGCAGCAGACAATAGAACTGCAGGTTTTGCACACTGATTTTAGATATATCCCCAAAGAGAAATTAAGTAATTAAATACATGCATGTTTTCATATGGGTATATCTACTAAACATTGATTTGTATGTATTTTGTATTTGGGCATCTGAGTGTCCCTTTAATATAAATGCATGCAAGGCACAAAAATTAGGGATTTACTTCCAAATTGGGCACAGGGTGCCACTGTTTAAATGGGAAGAAGGATGAAAAGAGACTGTTATGCAGGTAAGGCTAACATACATGGGAAGGATGGTACACATTGAAGAGGGCACTAGGGCGGAGTGATATAAGGTGATAGTCAAGAAGGGAAGGTAGGTTTAAGGGGACTGAAATGTAGGAAAGAAGCCTGAAAAAGGGAAGGGGGTTGACAAAAAGGAAAGGAATATGGCAACTGGAGTAAAAAAGAATAAACTATTAACAAAACAAACAAAATAAAAAGCCAAGTGAAATGGGCATCAATAGAGGGAGAGTAAAGGAAGTAACTAGCAACACAAAATATTGCCATAATTGGTGTCACTAATTTTAAGGAGATTGGAATGAAGAGAAAAGGAAAAAAGGGTGCACTCAAACTGATATACAAGGTAAATTGAATGCAATAATTAACGTGAAATGAAGTATCTTCAGTATCTCCAACATTTGTAAAAACACAAAACAGAAGCATTTAACAGTGGAGAACATTTCAATACATTTTATAGAGTTCTCTCCTTACAACGGTAGTCAGGGGCATATTAGCCGCGAGGCAAACAAGGCATTTGCCTTGGGCGGCATTTTCCAGGGGGCGGCAAAAAACGCCGCCCCCAAATGCCCAGGGCAAATACCTTGTTAGCCTTGCGGCTAACTGACAAGCCCTCTGGGCGGGCGATCTGCTGGGCGGCTGGTGAGGGAGCACTTCCTCTGAGCTGTCTGCTCAGCTCCCTCACGCGCCGCACAGTGAGGCTGGGAGGCGGAGCCGGAATATGACGTCAAATTCCGGCTCCCAGCCTCACTCTGCGGCGCGCGAGGGAGCTGAGCAGACAGCTCAGAGGAAGTGCTCCCCCGCCAGCGCCGCCCAGCAGCCACTGGACCACCAGGGAGAGAGGGAACCCTCCCCCCCAGCATTCCCAAAGGTAAGGAGGCTGGGGGGGGGTTAAATAAAAAAAAGTGAGTTTGTGTGTGTGTGTGTGTGTATGTCTGTTAGTGTATGTCTATTAGTGGATGCTTGTTAGTGTGTGTGTGTGTGTGTGTATGTCTGTTAGTGTGTGTATGTCTGTTAGTGTGTGTCTGTTAGTGTGTGTGTGTATGTCTGTTAGTGTGTGTGTGTGTGTATGTCTGTTATTGCGTCTGTGTATGTCTGTTAGTGTGTGTGTATGTCTGTTAGTGTGTATGTCTGTTAGTGTGTGTCTGTGTGTCTGTTAGTGTGTGTGTGTGTGTGTGTGTGTCTGTATGTCTGTTAGTGTGTGTGTGTGTGTGTGTCTGTATGTCTTAGTGTGTGTGTGTCTGACTGTGTGTGTGTGTCTGTTAGTGTGAGTGTGTGTGTATCTGCTAGTGAGTGTCTGTTAGTGAGTGTGTCTGTTAGTGTGTGTGTGTTTCTATAGTGTATGCGTATCTGTCAGTGAATGTGTGTGTGTGTATTTAGAAGGCGGGGGAAGGGTTGGGTGGGGGTGGCGTGGGCGGGCGGGAGGGGGGCGCCTGAGTTTTGTCCTGCCTAGGGCAGCACAACACCAGGATACACCACTGACGGTAGTGACATATATACAGCAACTTTCAAGATTAAGTAAAAGTAGAACATGAAGTACAAAAAGTAGAACGGAATTGTCAAGTGTGCAAACATTTATCTAAAGTGCTAAAAATGCTTACATTAACTCTTTGGTTACTCCTTGCAAAATTGACAGGTGAACACAAAGTGTATAATGTCTTTGTTATGTTGCTGTTATGGTGCGCTGATATTCCCTACCCAATCAGATTGCTGCTCTAGCCCTGTGTCCACGGATTAGACTCAAACAGCTTCTCTCCACATTGTCCAGTCACTTTGCTTATGGTGGTCCTCCTGACGCGTTCCGCTTGTTACAAGTATTCTATATTATTTCTAAAATTTCAGGTGTGCCAGAGCATCTAATGCTATGGGTTAGTTATTTAACTAATAGAACATAGTAGTGAAGAGTTAATAATAACACGATAAACGCAAACTAGACCTTAGAGAAATATAAGCGTCGATGCTACACAAGTACTGTCAGTTCAAGCAATATTGGAAAATATGTAAATGTAACACATCAGTAACTACTTTTCTGTGCTCATTCACTTTCAAATCATTTCATGTTTACCCTGAAGGGAAACAGATGCTTTGTTCTTAATTGGCCCTCACTTGCTAGGATAAATAAAATAGGCACCAAGGAAAAACATTTTTTCTTTAATATTATTTCATATTTGTTATTACTTATAATAACAAAGCTGAGACACAGGGTAGAGTCTCTTCACATTGGAGAAATTTCTTCTTTTAGCCGTTTCCTGACATATAAAATGATCTTCAGTTAATCAAGCAAATTAAAACAGCAGCAATGATTCTTAACAGAGTGTATTTTTTTTTTGTTTTTTTAAATCCCAATGGGCACAATTGCAGTTAAGGAACCTTTACACGAGGCTGTGCAACTATATCAAATGAAATAGCAAACAGGTCTCAGTCCAGCTGTTGCAGGACTAAAGTTCACATTACGGCTTGTCTCTAGGCTTGCAAATTATCCTAGGGATTTAGGTTACCCAAAAAGTGGAGAATTGCTGCTTGGATAGCCCATGCTTTAATACATTCAGCCTTGTTGCACTGCAAGCCACAGCACAGAGTTGTTGAGACTGTAATGAACTATAAGGGATTATTGGAGATAAATAACTAGTTCATTCAGCCAGTCATTTGAATAAATATCATGTGAAGCGTAGTTTAACGCAATTCTCCCTGTTTAGTAAAATCCCCTTATGGGTGTTAAACACTGACAGTAGCATTCTTCTCACATAAAAGTTTATGGGAGTGGGACGTCAACGACCCAATCTACTCCTGCCACTATTTTAATATCTATTAAAAGAAGCTGACGTAGCGCCATAAAGATTCTGCCTAAACTCAGCACTAAAAACCTAGTAGGGAATTTAGACATCCAATAGCCCCTGCATATGAGAGTGTAACTTTTCCAGTTAACAAACACTCACTAGTGCAGACGAGAATAGCAACGCACAGCTAATAGCTGCAGGTTTGAAAGTAAACATAAAAATATATTAACTGTTAGGATTTCATGCTGTGCAGGGCCTTAAAGAGACACTGTACTCACGAAAGCCATTTCATCTCACTGAATTGGTTATAGTGCTTGGAGTCCTCTGGGACTGTCACTCCATTTAGTATTAAATCATTTTCCAGCAGCTTCACACAAAATAAGGGTCACTGGCCACCCACAGACCCTAATGGAGGTGTGGCTAAGGCAGAGATTACACACTTCCTTAAGGCCATACCAATTTATACCAGTAATGGATGCTGTGATAGGCTGCAAACAGTCAACTGACTCTCTCATCCAATCACAGTCTCCCATTGCTTCTCAGGCTAATGCTCCCATATAAGACCAAGCAGCATAGAGGGGATGGACTGCTGGCAAGTAAAAAATATATTTTTTTTATAGGGTTAGACCAGGGAATGGTCTCACTCAGGGTGTAGGCAAACTTCGGCACTCAGGTTGTTGTGAACTACATCTCACCTGATGTATTCCAGCATTATGGCTGTAAGAGAATTATGGGATATGTAGTCCGCAACATCTTTAGTGCTGAAGATTGTCTACATTACCCTTCCAAATATTAGGTGCAGTCAAAAACAGTGGGAAGAGGGGACTAGGGATCTTTTAATACCTTATATTGTAAAGCGCTACGGATACGCTGGCGCTATATGAATAGCAGTAATAATAATAATAATAATACCCATTAGATTGAGGGTGGGATAGGTTGTATTTAATTCAGGCCAGATGGCTTGGGGTCCTTCTGAGGTGGGATGAATTGTAGGCTTGCTTTCTTTACCTGCTCATGTTTGACATCTTTCTACAAGTTTCAGCCTTTCATGATTTCCATTCATAGTCACCAGGGGGATGAATCCCCTTTTATAGCTTTTTTTCTGTGGGTACCCACATCACTTCCATTTTTGTAACTGTTGATTCCGAGCTGGGTGAGAAATAGTTATCTTCAAAACTTGGAACCTGAAACAATTCACCTAAAGCACATCCCAAAATAGCATGTCATAATTAAGACCTCCGCTGCAGTCATAAAACTGCTTTTGGCATATTTTACCCTATATTCAAAGCTCTTTTATTCATGTTCGCTAGCATCGAAGTTTGTTTATTTACAATGCCCGAATGTCTCCAAGAACAGATCTTCAGCTTGTTTCAAGGCAGTTAACTCACAGAGAATGCAACTAAGTATCACTAAAAATAAATCATTTTGTAAAATCACAAAGTCTCTGGGAACGTCAGGTTTGGAATTATATACTGAATTGTGCTAGATATAGTTTTACCGGGTTATTCACTAAAGAAAGAACTGGCGGGAATTCCAAGTGAATTTAAAGCGAATTTCAAATTTAAGAACAAATTAGCCAAACTGAAAACAGATTGTTTGGGTCAAAATGCAAATATTGTATTTCTCAAACTGTGTACTTTGTCTTTAAGAGATATTGCCAACTGACAAGGTGTTAGAAATGGAACATATTGTTTTTCAGATTTGCTAAATTTGGAAATTGTCCGCAGGTATATATACAAGTAAAGATTAAAACTTATCATTTAATAGTATATTTAAAATAAAAGAGAAAAAGAACATCTATAAATATCACACAGTGAGAAACAAAGGTACTATCGTGAAAAAAATACATATATCAATTTGATAGACCCTATGAAAATAAAAAAGAAGAAAGAAAGGAATATGTGTTTAAGCTGTATTCTGGATGGCTCCAATTCCCTTGTCTTGTCAATTTGCTAGTCTCTTAGTGGAATTGGCAACAAATTTATCTCTTGGTTGCTACTTTGAGAGAATAACAAAGTGTAGTTATACGATCAAGGGTGGTCACAGAGGTAGCTAGTTGAACTGGAGTGTCAGAAAGAAAAACACATAGTAAATAGTCCATGTAGTATTAGCCTGAATTATATGGAGCTATTAGATCGGGCTAATTATAGCAGAGGTTAATTGTAGGTACTTCCAATGCAGTCTATATGTCTAATAGTTTTGTAAGAGGGTGAATACCTATGTAGTGCCTTCAAGGGCACCTCTTAACTTTAGTAATGGGTGTCACAGATTCAGTACACTCACTATCACTGGATATCTTGCTGTCTTGTAGAAAAGTGAATGCCTATGCTGTGCCTTCAAGGGCACCTATTAGCTTTTGCACTGAATTTTTAAGGTTTTGTATACTCGCTGTCTCTGTGCCTTAAGGGGCACCTATCGTGAGATCAAGTTAAACACCTAGAGTCAGCTTGCTGTCAGAAGTAGCTCCTATAATAAATTAGGTAATACTGGCTCAGAGAAAAAAAGACGGCTGCATTTAAATAACTAATCAAAGTAATCCGCTCTAATGGTAAAGTGCCGTCAAAGGAGAGGTAGGAGAACTCTAAGGTCAGGATGCTGACATAAAGTAATCTTCTGGGCCGTGAGAAAAGGCAGTGTTTACATTGCCCCATAGGGACACCTCCAAGTAGCCAATCCTCAGATGGCCACTAGAGGTGCTTCCTGGGGCAGTGCTGCACAGCAGGCAGCACTGCCGTTCAGCGTCTCCACGCACTACATGGGGAAGCTGAATTTTCCTCAAATACATTGATTCAATGCATCTCTATGAATGAGGAGGTGCTGATTGGCCAAAACTGTGTTTGGCCCCGCCCCCTTGCCAATTTTATCCAATCCAATGCTTTCCCTATGGCAATTCTGATGATGTCACCAAGGGGGCAGGGCCAGTGCAGACAGACCCGCGCGACACTGGAAATAAGGTGAGTTTTAATTCCTTCTAAGGGGGGCTAGCCACCTAAATGGTGGGTTTTGCACCATAGGGTCAGGAATACATAGTTGTGTTCCTGACCCTATAGTGTTCCTTTAATAAAAGGACTCTGCAACCTATTCTACACACACCTGCTGGGCTATTTATCAACTAATTGCTAGGATATGCATGACTTAACTATTTTTCTATATAATAATAAGCTAAGAATTTGAAAACGTTACTTTTAATGATCATATGTTATCTTTAGTTAGAACTATTTGTTCATTTTATTAGGGTCCCACAATCATAATTTATATGAATGATGATTTAGGAGCGGTTTGGAATTATTGACAAAACGTTTTTTCAACAGCACAAGTTTAAAGGGACACTCCAGGCACCCAAACCACTTCTGCCCATTGGAGTGGTCTGGGTGCCAACTCCCACTACCCTTAACCCTGCAAGTGTAATTATTTCAGTTTTTTTTAAGTCTTTTTTTTAAGTCTTTTTTTCAGTCTATTAGACAGCCACTAGAGGGACTTCCTGCTTCATAGCACAGGTTTTCTGTGCTAGAGCGTCGCTGGACGTCCTCACGCTGTGTGAGGACCTCCAGCGTCGCTCTATTCCCCATAGGGAAGCATTGAAATTCATTTTCAATGCTTTCCTATGGGGTGCGCTAATGCGCATGCGCGGCATTGCCGCGCATGCGCATTAGGTCTCCTCGGCCGGCGGGCGAGATCAGTCTCGCCCACCGGCCGACGTAAGTAGAAGGAGGAGCGGCGGGGGAGGAGGATGCAGCGACGTGGGACCTGTCGCTGCCCCTGGTAAGTCACTGAAGGGGTTTTCACCCCTTCAGCAACTGGGGATTGGGGGGTGGGAGGGAGAGGGACCCTCCAGTGCCAGGAAAACGGAGTTTCCCTTTAACTTTATGTTTTCCAGGACATCTGGGTTAAATAGAATGTAATAAATTGACAGGATTCCAAATAATAAATATGAGCGATTTAAAACCCAGCACACTGTTAACATAATTTTACCAGCAACTGATTGCATTAGCACAGAGCAAAAGCATTTTGATCACACATAATATTTATTAATGTTTCATGCTATCTATTCGGGTGCAATCATAATAATCATGTATTATATTCTCATAGAACTTACCAATTATAATTGGAGCAAGCTCTACCTAATTTGCCACCTTTCATCAGAATGATTACAGCATTTTTCAGTATGGTAAATGTTTTTAAAAATATCCAAGTTGAATCATTGTTACTGGATGAACCGTTACACAATTTCAATAGTGTGCTTTGCTTTGCATTGCCTATAATAAACCTCTACAACAAAATGTTTCAAAGGAACCAATAGTCCAGTAAATAACAATTGTTAAATGCTATCAGTAACATTGATTGAAGGACTGGGTATCACTCTGTTATGAAGGAAGAAAGACAGCCACCAGAGGTGTATTTAACCCTCCAATGTAAACATTGAACTTTCTATAAAACTGTAGACACACAATGTGTTGCATTGCATAGTTAAAATGACAGGACCACTTACTTCATTGAGATGAAATGGTCTAGGCAACTTTAGTGGTATTTTAAAGTTTGTTGTTTTTTTTTTAATGTTCAAAAGTTTAAAAAAAAATCTGTGCAGGTAGGTCAATAAAGAAAACACTAAAGTCCTACGTTAAGGAGAGAGTGTCAGCTTTGCTGTAACTTTGTGAGATAGATAGTAGCTTCTGTTCTATAGAGGGCATAGTGGTGCATATTGGAGAAGGCATGTCATGGTGGGCTTCTCATCCATACGTTTGGATAGCTGACATGCCAATGAGTCCTTGCCAAAGCAGGTCACAAAAGCTAGAGAGAGAGAATATGCAGCAGAATTATCATCCAGACATGAACACAATATGTAACTAAATATGTGGTTCTGAACGTTGAATGTATACCCATACTTTTCAAAACAATGTTTCATTTTCTATTGGTGTTTCCTCACCAAAAAAACTTACAGTCTGCAAATCCCAAAATAGAAGAGATACGAAGCTCTAAATCAGAACCAAAAATGTGCAAACGTCTGAAATATTATCTGAATTTAACGAAGACACTTTGAACGTACATTCAAGTTTAATGAATACAAGGTAATGTGGACAAAATCATCATTCTCTGCTAAAGAATATGTGAAAATGTTCTGTGAAAATTATATGAATTCTGACATTTAACAAACAGCATTTCAATTGACTTTATAGCCCATAGATGGTTGGGGTTACTCCAGAAGTCTACTTCTTTAGCTCCCACTGTATTGTCTCAGGACACACCACTTTATTTAGCCTTTCATCCAAGAAGCCTATGTTCGAACACAGTATCCAAAAATAAATAGTCGCGCACAACTCCTTTGTCTGAATTAAGTTGATACCTTTACTGTGTCATCAAACCACGCAACTTTGGCCATAATTAATAAGTATTCTACTATAAGATTAGAATGCATTTCTGTTACTGATTTAAGGGTATGTTAATAATGCTAATCAATGTTATAAAATTATAACTTTTGCGTATATGTGGCGATGAGGCTGTGTGTATAAGTATGTTTGTGTGCTACTGTGTTTCCAGTTATGTGTGTGAGTTTGTGTCTATGTATGTGTGCCTCTGCATGTTTGCTAGTGTCAGCATGGGTGCTAGTGTGTCGGTATGCGTGAACTGTGTGTGCTCGTATATGTGAACTAGAATGTGTGTGACAGAATGTCTGCGTGCCAGGGTATGACTTAGTATGTGTTCTATGACGTATCTATGTGCAGGTGTGCTTGTGTGTATCTAAGTACGTGTACTAGTGTGTTAGTGTTCTATCAATGTGTGCTAATGTGTGATTGTGTTGCTATTTATAATTCTGTATGTGTCTGTCTATTCAGATGTTCGTAATTGTTGCAAATTATGTTTGTGAGGATGTGTGAACTGCGTAAATGTCATACCTCGGTATGCTGTGCGGTACATGCGGCTTCCAGGGGGTGCTGCGCAGCAGTCACAAAGTCTGCGGTCCTACACCGTCTCGGCCACAGTGAACGCCGTACGACATTTGGTTGCTCCATGTGCAGAGCAGCCCCTGCGTGGTCTGTCTTCTGGCAAGATTTCCTAATCATTTTGGCTGCATTGCGCCACCAACAGGAGTCCTTGGAAATTACAGGATCCTGTAGGTGCAGGCTTTTTATAGCATTAAAGTTTTGTTCTCCTGGAGATCATTGCCCTGTCATGGTTTATTCTGCCCGAGAGTGCTTACTTTGTAGTAGTTATTTGATTTTCTCGTTACCGACCCGGCTTTGTATTTGACTTTTCTGATTTTCTGGTTCCCTGACTTTGGCTTGTTATTTCGTATTTGAGTATCCCTGGTGCCCTTGACCTTGGCTTCCTATTTTGACTCTGTATTTTTCGCCTATCTATGGCACATGTTAACGCGGCCATTCTAAGGTCTGGTAAACATACCTTCTCTCTTATTATTGTTTCATTCTGTTTACTGTTTCCCTATAAAACAGAATGTACCTGTCATTGTTGATTATATATTTCCTACCTGTTCTATGTTAAATTTTGTATATATTGTATATTAATATTGTATTTGTATTTTTTTGTACACTAACTGTAACAATGCAATGATTTGTGGACCCAGGACATACTTGAAAACGAGAGAAATCTCAATGTATCTTTCCTGGTAAAATATTTTATAAATAAATAAATAAATAAATAATACTCTGTGTGTGGGTTACCCATTCCTGACAGTAACGAACATTACGTTACGTAACATAAGGAAGAAACAAACCTATGAATTTAGGTAATAAAGTTACATATATATTTTCTTTAATGTGTAAATATTATATTGCTCTTTTGACAAAGTACACAAGTGCAAATGAGCATGAGCTATTTGTAGCCTATAAAAACACATCTGGACACATTTCTATACAGAGACATAATAATGAAGTTCCACTTACAAACATAATTTATTCCAAATGCAATGTAAAGTTATATATTTTTGTTCTCTGATTTGGTCAATACACTACTATTTTTTTTTTTTTCTAAAATCAATTTCTACAGCTTATGCTGTCCTAAATAAATATTACGTAAAAAAAATATATTCCTAAGAAAATGACAACAAAAGTGATGTTTACTACAAAGTGAAATGCCCAGAAATCAACTATGACTTGCAATAATATCCAACTAACACACATAACGGACACCCGAGAATCTTACCAGTTCTGCTACTTTAACATTCAATTTTTAGATCACTGGTGAATTCCAGATTATTCATAGTTTTGTGAAACCCTGTTAGTAATGTTTGGCAAGGAAGCTGCACTTGCAAAATAAAATATTAGCCAGAGTCTGATAACTTTAGAATCATAAAAAAATATGACTAATAAAATACTTCTGTTTGCTGACGAATTAAGTCTAGATAACAAAGTGGAAAAAAATACTATGTTTAATAATTGATTCATTTTAGAATACCTAATATCAGTAAGAATAAAGTCCACTCATCTAAACAATAGGAACATATTATTCTGATTATATTTCCAAGTCACAGTGACCAAGATAACACAAAGCCTTTTTTTTTTTAATGTAACATTTTAGAATACTGCTTGGCAGTGCACAGCAGGATTCTAAGCAGTTTAAATATTGGTTTGAGAAATCTTAATTAACCATATGCCGCAGTTTAAATATTGGTTTGAGAAATCTTAATTAACCATACATACACCAGCTTTCTAACTCACATGATGTCTACATGCTGAATTTCTACCGATAAACATTCTTAACAGGTTGAATAAAGAAAATCCCCTCAATTACTGTTGGACCAAAAAAAAAAAAAAAAAAGTAAAATATTTTTTAAGTAGATCAGATTTGGGACTTACAGCCCCCAAGAGAGATTAACAAGATGGGTGCAGGAGATATTTTCCCCATTTCCGCAGCTAACCAGCTCCCAATCACCATGATACAGAAGCGCAGAATAATCTAAGGGGTCAACCTGAAACAGGCATAGCAGAAGGAATATCCAATATCCTCACTGATACTGCTAATGTTATCCTTTTCCAATATATATGCCACTTGGATGACGCTTTGTACCTGTAACTGTGTAGCTACCCAGCAGATGTCAATCCTTTACAGTGCAGGCCCTTGACAGGGACATTAGGCAAAGTTTTAAAACTCATAGACCCAGATATATTCCAATAAAGAATCTCAATGTTTTTATAGATACAACAGTAACTATTCCAACCAGGGTTGCCTAAAAGGTAGACGTTAGAACTACAACTCCCATGATGCCTTGAAATCCTTTAGAATGGCAAAGCATCATTGAAGTTGTAGTTCTGAAACAACTGGAGATTTACCTTTTGGGGACTACTGGTCTAAGCTGATTCTCTCTCATATGTGCAGACATATCACTGCCTATGTCTGATACAGTTTATACATTATGGGCTATATTTGTTCACTATACATATTATTTACTTTGGATCAAATATTAACAATGTCAAAGCATTATACTGGTTTTATTTAACCATCAATGTTGAATTAATGGGCCTAGATCATTGCTTCAGTAGTAGTTCCCAGCCCCGTTAGCATCTGGCATGTATTATTAAGGATGGTAATGGGCCAAGACAAAGGTCTAGAAACATAATCACTTATTTCGATGTATTTACCTAATGATAACCAGTGGGCTTTCTGTTATAGAATTGGACTGAAATAATACAGGTTCAGCATAACTGGACCAAATGTAAAAATAAATAAATGTTAAAGTAAAAACAAAAAGAAGTCTAATATTATAATAGAAGGTATGAATCATTTTCACATCAACACTATCAGGGTAATTTACTAAATGTATTCAAAATTAAAACAATGTGGATTTCAGATTTAAGGTCAAAGTAGCCAAACTGAAAGCATGGCTGACAGAGAATTATTCCAGTTCGTCTTTGTTTACCTTACATTTGAAATTCACTTGGAATGTTCACTTTTAGCGAATAACCCTGTATGTTTACACTGAATGTTCCTGAATGCCAACACAGAATCCTTAGCACAAGCTATAAACCCTTGCAATATGTATAAATCACATTAAAAAGTACCTCCTGCTGGCGCCAAAGCCATCCTGAAGGAAGCAGAGGCCTGAAGCCTACCGCACACTTCGAGGCCTGGAAGAACTCCTGGGAGGCATTGCCACAAACAGTGACGAGATCCCACACGCCTCAACACCGCCAGCCTCACCAGCATATATGCCAGGCATGGGTCGGCACTCTCAAAAAACCCCAAACCCGGCGGAGGGACAGGGTATAGGGGCCATACTGCAAAGGCCCGCTCAACCCAGACCCACTCCGTGGAAGATTTTTTTATTGTAAATTAAATTTTTATTGTAAGTTGACTGCAAATAAAACAAGCAGACATGGCGGTTGCATGACGGAGGGGTGAGACACGCAGGTCTCCATTTGTTCTCCCCCCCCCCCTTTTTTTTTTTTTTTTAACCGATACACATCCATATCATATTATTTGGATTCGCAGATCCAATTTGGTTAATTTATGTTTGTGAGGATGTGTGAACTGCGTAAATGTCATACCTCGGTATGCTGTGTGGTACATGCGGCTTCCAGGGGGTGCTGCGCAGCAGTCACAAAGTCTCCGGTCCTACACCGTCTCGGCCACAGTGAAGCCGTACGACATTTGGTTGCTCCATGTGCAGAGCAGCCCCTGAGTGATCTGTCTTCTGGCAAGATTTCCTAATCATTTTGGCTGCATTGCGCCACCAACAGGAGTCCTTGGAAATTACAGGATCCTGTAGGTGCAGGCTTTTTATAGCATCAAAGTGACAGGTCATATTACTGGGACACATCATCTGCCTTTTACAGGTCACACCCCTTTGTGTGATTTGGTGCAGGGTGATGATGCTGTCCAATAACATTTTTGTTCTCCTGGAGATCATTGCCCTGTCATGGTTTATTCTGCCCGAGAGTGCTTACTTTGTAGTAGTTATTTGATTTTCTCGTTACCGACCCAGCTTTGTATTTGACTTTTCTGATTTTCTGGTTCCCTGACTTTGGCTTGTTATTTCGTATTTGGTATCTCTGGTGTCCTTGACCTTGGCTTCCTATTTTGACTCTGTATTTTTCGCCTATCTAGGGCACATGTTAATGCGGCCATTCTAAGGTCCTCTAAGACGTTGGACAGAAGGGGTGCGTAGTTATGTGTGTAGAGGTCCTTCGCTTCGGGGGTGACCTGCAGTCCCAGGTATTTCATGCGATCTGTGCACCAGTGGAATGGGAATTGTTGTTTCAGTTGTGCGCATTCCTCCTCTGGTACCGTCACATTTAGTATCTCGCACTTGGGTATGTTTAGTTTGAGCCCCGATAAATTTCCATATGTCTGGAATTCTGTCATTAGCTGGGGGATCGACTCCAGGGGTTCATCCAAGAAAAACAGCATATCATCCGCATAGGCGGCGACTTTGTGCTCCTGTGTTTTGTGCTTGAGGCCCATTATCTGTGAGTTCTTCCGTATTTTGTCTAGGAACGGTTCCAGGGTGAGTGCAAACAGAATCGGCGAGAGTGGGAAGCCTTGCTTGGTTCCGTTCTTGATGTTAAAGCTGTCGGTTAGTGCCCCATTCACTCGGACATTAGCATTTGGTTGATGATAGAGCGTTTCGATCCATTTCCGCATCCTCTCTCCGATGCCGGTTCTCTGTAGTGTCTCTATCATAAATCGCCAGTTCACTCTATCGAATGCTTTTTCTGCGTCTGTAGATAGCAGAAGTAATTTTTTCTTTAGATGTTTTGCTGCGTGTTGGATCACAAAGAGCCTGAGGGTGCTGTCTCTGGCCTCTCTGCCCGGGATGACCAGTCTTGGCATATATGTCTGTAGTCAGGATGATAGTATCTTTGAGAAAAGTTTTACGTCCGTATTGATGATCGATATCGGGCGGTAGTTCCCCACCTGTTCTGTGTTTTTGCCCGGTTTTGGGATCACCATAATCGTCGCCGCTAGTGATTCTTTGTGGAAGGACGCCCCGTCTCTTAGGCTGTTTAGTGATACTACCAGTTTCGGTATCAGTTCATCGCTGAATTTCTTGTAGTATTCTACCGGGAAACCGTCTGGGCCGGGTGTTTTTCCATTCTTTGCAGTCTTCAATTATTGGTGCGTCTAGCATTTCTGCTTCTTCTGGGGTGAGGGCGTCGGGGTTGAAATCCTGCAGGCATCTTGCTGTGTCTGTTTGTTTCTGTGCGGTGTCGGTGGCTTCATTTATGTCAGTGGTGTTGTATAAGTTTGTATAAAAAGGACCTGAATTAGTCCGTGATTTCTTCCGGGAATTGCGTCAGTCTGCCTTGTCTGGTTCGCAGGGTGTGTACCTGGGCCTTGTTCTGCGGACCTCTTAGCATTTGGGCGAGTAACTTCCCTCCTTTATTAGCATGCACGTAGAAGAAAGCTTTTGAGCGTTGTACCTGTCTAGCGTGCTTGCGTTCTATTATCTCTGTTAGCTGTCTTTTTTTCGTGATTAGGTCCCTATATGTCTGGTCTTGTTGAGTCCTTTTATGCCTCTGTTCCAGGTCTGCTATCTGCTGGGTGAGGTCTCTTAGTTGTTCTCCAGCTTCCTTTTTCTTCTGTGTTTCCATTCATATTAGATGCCCCCTCAGGACGCTTTTGTGCGCTTCCCAGACAGTCATGTCTGACAGGTCGTCGGTGGTATTCTCCTCAAAATACTGACGGATATGATCAGCAACTTGCGCTCTCGTCGGTTGGTCTAGAAGAAGGGAATCATTGAGTCTCCAAGCTGTCCTGGTCGGGCGGTACAAGGGTGACTCCATTTCCACTTTCACCGCACTATGGTCTGACCAGGGTGTGGGTTGAATGTCAGCCTTCCTGAGATAGGTGAGCCTCTCCTGCTGTATGCATATGTAGTCAATTCTGAAGTATCGGTGGTGTAGTGTGGAGTAGTATGTAAAGTCCCGTTCTACAGGGTGGAACACACGCCATGTGTCCATTAGCCTGAGGTTTCTGAGGGATTTTTGAATGGTTTTTATAGTCGAGCTTGGTATACTACTTCGTCCCATTGATGTGTCTGCCAGGGGGTCTAGTGGGACATTTAAGTCCCCTCCCAATATCAGGACTCCCTCTGAGAATTTGGCCAGCTTCATCAGTGTTCTGCAAATAAAGCTGGCTTGTCCCGAGTTGGGGGCGTAGATGTTTGCTATTGTGTAGGTTTTCCCGGCTATATCCCCTTTTACAAAGAGGAACCTTCCATCGACGTCCACTAGTTGATCTGTAGCCGCAAAGTGGAGGCTGGCAGCAATCAGGATAGCTGTTCCTGTTTTCCTCATCGTGGGATGGTTGCTATAGAAGTTCAGTGGGTAGTGTCGGTTTTTAAGTAGTGAGTTCGCTTCTGCCCTCAGGTGGGTTTCCTGTAGGAGAGCAATTGAGACATGTTGTCTCTTGAGGTCTCTCAACAGGTGAGTCCTCTTTTCTGGGGCATTAAGTCCCCTGCAGTTTTGTGTTATTATGGTCAGAGGTGCCGGGGAGTAAGCCATTTCGGATGGTATGCTTGCCTCGGGAAAGTGCTATGTCGTTTTCCCTCCCTGCAGGCCGGGGACCTGAGCCCGCCAGACCACTAGCAGCGCGGGTGGGCAAGTACGGGGGTGGGACAACAGGTGCAGGCGCGTTATGTGATAGATCGCAGTAGCTGTTTGGTAACCCAGAGGGGAGCAGAGTAATGTGGTGTGTTGTCTTGTTCGCGGGTGGAGTTATGTGTCTTGTTTTTTGTTGTCGTGGTGTGTGTTGGTGAGGGTGGGTGTGTGTCCCCTCAATTGGTGTGTGGTCTTGTCTCTCCCTAGGTAGAGTCCCGTGTAACTGGGTGGATGTCCAAGGCCGTACCACTGCACGGTAGTTACCGGAGCGGCTGGAGCCGTGGTTACCTCAGTAGTCCTGGTATACTCGGGTCTAGTTCAGGTCGTGGATTGTTGATGTGAGTGTGTCTCGTGGTGGTCAACTGGGCTCCTGGTTCGCTGGGTGTGTACCTATAGTTGTGCACTTTGCAGTCGGGGTTATGTGCTAACGTATGCTCTCCGTCTGGGGTCCGTTACATTAGTCTCTTATGTCGTGTCGGTGCGGTCCCCCTCTCTCGGCAGTCAGGGACACCTAGTCTTTCACCTCGCCTTGTCTTCTACCTGCGGGTGTACGGTGTTGAGGTCAGATGTCAGGGACAGTCAGTGCCTTTAGGTTTCCTTATTCAGTCTTGTCTTCTGCGGGGTTTGTGCCAGTACGTGGCAGGCGGGTGGGTATCTTTTGGGTCACCAGTGTGGGAGTGGTCTTAGTTATGAGCGTAACTGTCTAACAATCGTGTGACCCTTGCAGTACGGTGTGGGGTTTTGTGCTTGTTAGTCCTTGTGTGGACTTGTGTGGTGTAGGTTTCGTGAAGCATTTCATGCATATACAGTTCAACGCATTTTTTTCCTCCCCCCCTTTCCTCCACCCCCCTTTTCCCTTTTTCCCCCCTCCCCCATTTCTCCCTCCTTGTTTCTATAACCTTCCCCTTTCTAACGCTCACTTTCAACGTCTTCAGCCCGTTATTCTTTTTCTCTCCTATCTTATTTCTCCCCCCCGCTTCTTCTGTTGGCCTGCCAATGTGTCCGGTTCTCTCGACCACATCCTCTCCCAGCAGTCCAGCTAGGCTGGTGGCAATGGGTAATGCCCTCCCACCGGGTTGTGTGGTTCTTCTGTTCCACAGAGGTCTGCATTGTCCCCCTTCACCCTTAACCCCCCTCCCCAATACCTGTTCAGCGGGTCTTGGCTTACATTCCCCAGGGGCGGTGATGCCGGTCTCTCAGCATGTGGTCTGTGCTGTGTCTGGGACGTGTTGGCTAAGTTTGCAGTCAGTGGTGAGCTGATCGTGTCTGTCGCATGTCGTGCCCCGTGGTGCGGTGAGTCTCGGAAGGGATGAGTCTAGAACCTTAAGTAGTCAGTCAGTGCATGTCAAAATGGGGTAAAAGTACTTATCTGAGTGGGTCTTGTGGCTATCGTCCCTAGGTGTTCGTCCGTCGGTGTCCCCTCACTGCCAATCAAGGAGGGTCTCTCATTGGCCTATTGGGCCGGTGTCTCGCTCATTTGGCGTGTTGGGCCGGGTTTCGAGGCCTGTGTGCTGGTGTCTTCGAGCGGCTCTTTGCGCTATGGAGCCAGGTCGTTGTTCAAGCGGTCCCAGGATCCAGTCGGCCACCTCCGTATGCGGCAGGCCTAGTCTCCTCAGGAATACCGGTACCTCATCCGGCCAGTTCATGGGTACCCATTCGTTTTCATATCGGGCTAGCAGACTAAAGGGGAATCCCCATTTATATGGTATATTTCGGCTTCTTAAGAGTTGTGTTATCGGCCTTATGGCCCTGCGAGCCTATAGTGTGAGAGGCGACAAGTCCTGGTATAGGGCTACCTCAGCTCCCTGGAACAGACATAATAAGTTCTTTCACTTTAAATTTGTGTAGGCAACATATAATGTCTCTGGGCGAGATGTCAATGTTTCTTGGTCGTGTTGCCCTGTGGGCTCTGTCAAATCTGATATTGGGCGGTGCGTCTGGGCCCAGCATTTCTCTAAATAATGCGGTAAGTGTGGCCTCCACGTTTTCCTCGTTATGTGGCTCAGGGAGGTTGCGCACTCTGATATTAGATCGACGTCCTCTATTATCCAGATCCTCTGTCTGCCTTCTGAGGTGTAGAAGAATGGTACCTTGTCGGTTGATAGCCAGGTTATTAGCTTCTATGCGGCCAGTCATCGTTTGTTCTGCGACCTCCAGTGCCTGGATGCGGGTGCCTTGCGCTGCAATGTCATTCCCAAGCATCGCAACTTCCGCTCGGAATTGCCTCATGGACCGTGTCGGATGTATTCTTCAGGTCTGCTTTCGTGACCATAGTGCTAATTAGGGCTCTAATATCTGCCCTGATGTCCGCTAGGGATAGTGCTTGTGACTCCGTCTCCGGCGGCGTGGTCGGTCCGTCGGCCATCTTTGGGCCCTGCGTGTCACTATGCCGCCTTCTCGGCATTTGGAGGTACCCGTCCAGGGAGCTGCTCTGCGGGGTTTTCTGTTGCCTCCTGGGTGTTTGGTGGGTTTCCAGGAGTTTAGTGCGCCCCATTAGGAGAGCATTTGCTGCAGTTAGTGCGCCTTTTTACGCTACGCGGGTCGGAGCTCCGGAGTTAAACAGCCGTCGACATCAGCATTCGGGCCACGCTCCCCCTGGAAGATTTTTCATGCCGGGAACAGAGATGCTGCAACAGGCCAGAAGGCTCGCAGCACTCACCAATCCCTCCAGCTGAGCCACGAGAGCTGTCTGACGACTCCGCGCCTACCACTAAACGGGACTTAACACTTCTATTGGCGAACATCGATAAACTACTGGCGGCAGACTCCGCGCTTCTTAAAACTGAGGTACCGGTGGTCACAGAGAGAGTTAGAGTTACTGAGGAAGACATGACGGCAGTACAAAATCAGCTAACCAATGTGGATAACTCCATGCAAGTGCTCCAAGCTCAGAACCAAACTCTGTCACTCAGACTCACGACGCTCGAAGACCGTCAGAGACACACGCATATTAAGATAAGGGGCATTCCCTCAGCGGTCACTGCGGAAGAACTGCCACACTACATCAGAAGAATGCTGGTTACTATCCTGCCTCATACAGAGGCCAAGAAAATTAATATTGACAGTGTATATCGTCATCCAAGCCCTACTCACCTCACGACCTCTATGATACAGGACGTCATTCTCAGATGTATCACCCTGCCGGGTAAACTCCAAATCATGTCGGCGCTTTAAAGCAATGCACCTCTCACCTTTGAGAACTCAACTCTAACATTCTACCAGGATCTCACGAAGGCCACCTTCCTGATACGCAAATCCTTTGGACCCGTCACGACACAGTTGAGAACCGCACAAATTGCCTGCAGCTGGGGAGTGAATGGCTCATTAGCTGTGACTTCCCCCCCCCCGCTTAATGTTCCTCTCTCCCCCCTCTAGTGTTCCTCTCCCCTCCCTCTTTTTTAGTGTTCTTTCCCCCCCTCCTCTCCAGTTCCATAGTTTAGTGTTCTTTTCTCCCCTCCCCTGTCCCAGTGTTTTTTTTCCCATCCCATAGTGTTCTCCCCCCCCTCTGTCCCATAGTGTTCTCGCCCCCTCTCCTGTCCCATAGTGTTCTTCTGGGACCCCGCTTCAATAACACCCTTTGTCCCAAGAGTTATGGGCTCACAGCCTGCGATACCATGACTGCATGGGGAACTTTTATGTGGGACACCCCCTAAGAAAAGCCCTGACTTAGTTTATGTTCATAGTTGTTTTCACTTTGTATTTTGCATTTTGTTCACCGCTTGCAACACCTCACACTACCCTCACAGGCACGAGTCCTGCAAAAGCGAGGGCTGATTAGGCTGGCACATGCGTAGCTCTCACCATATGGCAAACCACCTCCTCCCCCACCCGCCCTGGTCAGGGGTTCTCAGCATGGATTCATATCCCCCTAATATGCCCACTAATTATCTGGAGCACATAAGCACACAGCTAGCGCGATATGCACCCACCTCCTTAGCCTGGTGCCAGCATGATATCTCATTTATGACACTGTACCCTTAGTCCGTGCCTCCACATATATGCCTGAATCATCTTAGGGAACACGTCATAGGTTCCACGCTCAGGGACCACGACCAGCTTGATAACTTTATTGAGGCTCATACCCGAGCTAACTCATTCCCATTGTCCCCAAACAAATGTCAAATACCTGGATTAAAAAGAAAAATTGATGCCTTTAATCACTACTGCAATGCATGTTTTTAGATTGTTGATTCACTCACTGTTTATAAGTAACTCATATGCTTTAACCATATGCCTACCGCTCATACTACTTGTGTTACATCAAAGTATCTTGAAAATAAAGAATTATAAAAAAGTACCTCCTGAAACAGTGTGAAAAGTCTTGAAATCTTCCATTAATCAATATTTCATAAAGTATATAAATGGGACACGGTGAGCACCATAACCTGTATAATTTACTATAGTAATCATGGCATTAAGAAGCTATGTGTAAATTCCATTTTCAGCAACACTGCGGAAAAGTGGCCAAGTTTGGACTATGGCTTAGTTGTAGAATTTAAAAAAAAAAAAAAGAAGCTATTTTTGCCATTTTCTGCTTTTGCATTCAAATTAAATTCACAAAGAATTGGAGTTCAGTGAATAACCCTGCGAAAAATACAAAACAAAAATTAACCATTAAGGGCTATATTTATCAAGACACTTGGTGCTATGCTGAATGCAATGTGCTAAATGCTTAGCACATTGGTGATAACACAGAATAGCACCTGTTCTTGCCTTGATAAATCTCCCCTAAAAGTCTGTTTCAAGCACTAAAATTAACCTAGGAATTTCTTCAAGGGCTTACAAAGAAAGTAAATGAATAAATAAATAAATAGATACATAAAGTACAGGATGACAATAGACTGAATAAATAATGAATCAGTGATCTGAAGAATCATCAATCTGATTTCATTTGAAGAAGTGCAAATGAAAGCTCTTGCTTGGCAAATCTCCTATACAGAAACCAATTGATCAACAACACTTTGTAGTTTAAAGGGGAGCTGTCACAAGTGGGGTTTATCACAACCTGATAGCTAACTAAAGGTTATTTTTTAATTCAAGCTGAATGTCTAGCAGAAAAGTAGAAAATATCATGTAAATTAATTTATCCCTATGGCCATGGAGCTGTGAGCGTGCATTTGTTCAAATCGCACACTCTCAAAGAAAAGACAAAGTACACATCCATTTGGTATGACATTTAACGCCTGAGTGCTACTGGAGCTAGTTCTGTAGAGTTAAGTGTGTTTTATACTTACCTCTGCAGCTCTCTCACGCCAGGAAAGCTGCAATAGTGGGACTGAGGAACTTTCAGAAATGTGACAGTTTGTCTATACTACAACCAAGAGTAACTCTTACTATCCAGGAAGAAAACCCTTCCTATCTTTCCCCTTAAACTATTCCATTTGCAGTGCCAAGACAAAGTTCTCTCCTCAGCCTGATCCTCCTCTGCCTCTGCTGACGTAAAGAGGAGCTGCCAGTGTGAAGACAGGCTGAGGAGAGACAGGGCAGCACAGGAGACAGTGTGTGTGGGGGGGGGGGGGGAAAGGGGGGAGAGTTTGCTGTGTATGCAGATGTCTGAAATCCAATATGCACAAAATTGGCATTAGGCAGCCCGGAACTCTTGTTGTTTGCAATTTTGTTACACCACTTTCTAGACAAAACTTTATTGTCCCCTGAGAGTAACCTAACATTCATTTTAAGTTCGATTGCTAACTTTTTTTTTATTATAAAATTAAAATGCAAGCTCTGTAACAGCTCTTGAAGTGACAGTGCAAGTTTGACGAGGGGACCGGAGAAAAAGACAAACCTAATTTGCATTATGTTAATTAACTGAACCTAAATTATAAACACACAATAAAAAGAAAATCACAATTTACAATCACATATGCGATATTTATTGACACGTTATAAGCTGCCGATGAGCCATTAATAATGTGGCTGCACTTGCAAGATTACCAATGAATTCATGGAATCGGGCTGTTTCTAAGACAACAATGTTACAGGCTCAGCCTTTACTACCAACAGAAAAATGGTTTGTATAATATAAAATGACCAAAAGTCAATAAACACTATCAATCAGTTACCAACGCTAGATTGGCTAGAACATATGCAAGCTAAAGTTAGATAAAAAATAGCTTTTTAACTCAATGATAATTGAAATGCAAATTATTAAATGAAAAATGACAATTTGATTTTACTATATTTCACGTTTTCACATTATACAGTTTATAAATACTGCTCTCGATTATCAATAAGGTATCTAATTGCATGTGATGTTCAGTAGAAGAGAAGCTGCTTCCCTTGGCTGACAAATGCACTGGACCCTAGCATAAAATAGTATAAAATATCTTAGAACTTATGAAAAACCATTATTTTACAGATATACAGAATAGGCTGACAGTCAGTAAAAGAGAGAGATGGTTTAAACGGAACAGACAAGATTTCCGCTACCACTGGAGCTAGGTTTTGGTGCGAAACTAACTTATAGTTCCCCCCCTGTGGCACAATGAAAGTGAGAATTACTTAAAGTGGCACTGTCACCGTTTGGGTACTTTGCTGTATTCGCAAAATCCCTCGTTGGTGAGATCTCTGCTGGAGCTCTAGTATAGAGAGTACATGCGTGAGAATACAGTATTGGGGTCTATTGAGGAGACTGCGGTATCCTCCTTAGACACCACCAATTCCCTGCAGTCGTCACTAGAGACGGCTATCAGGATTGACAAATTGACAAATTACAAAACAGTCATAATGAGCATTTCATACAGATTGTATCTTTATGAAATACAAATTTTTCAGGGGGGATGACCATGCCGCGTTAAGCAATGTATACGGATGACTTTAAGTTTCAAGCTGACCATATTACATAAACGAGTCTGAAAGCATCAGGGTTGCCTGACTCACCAGTTTACTAGTTAATATTTCAACATTTCTTTCTATGCCCCACAATGACCACAGCAGGTACACTCACACATCAAAAAACATAAATCTGATAAAAGTATAATCTGCTCAGCCATAAGACTGGCCTTGTCAAAATTTGGACTTTGTCGAGGAGTGAAAACAGAGAGCGTTTGCATCTGAAAGTGTGGGGCCTTATTCTAAAAAATATGTACAAACACGCACTAATACGCATTTGCAGAAAACCACACAAAACCACATTCCAGACACTTACAAAGGGCCAGACCTACAGAGTATACCCTGCTAGGTATACTGCCATGCACAAATAGACACAAATGCACTCAGTCCCACACACACTTGGATACACAAAGTTGCACAAACCCAGAAATATGCACACACTCATACTCTTGGACACAGACAGTCAGATGCACGCACACTCTTAGACGAACACACTCAAACATACACACACTCAGATACACACACTCTCATACATGAATAAAAACACACACTCTCTGACACAGAGACACGCACAGTCACACACTGACCCACAAACTGACACAAATCCCTACTCTTAGCCACCCTCCTATGAACATACATTTTTGGTTGAGGAGGTGGTTTAGTAGCAGGAGGGTGGCATTTGTACAGTCTCTGGGGTTCAGTGGGAGCTTCCTGTAGCAGTCCCATAGCTCAATCCTCACACGGGTCACTTCGTCCCTGCTCACTGCTGCCATTCAATGGGCCAGGTCAGTATGGCTCCTTCATGTGAAACATTTTGGGGAGATATCTTCCCAAACAGACAGCACAGCATGAAACCCCTTGTATACCCTAGCACAGGTGTGAACCCCAGAATACAACATAGGCATTCATGTCCTGATGGTGAACTTAGCAACAGATAACTCAAAAAAAAATACTTGGGTATCATGCCTATTTTATAAAGAGAAACATCCCTAAATATTAATACATTACACATGACCAGATAATAACCATGTGTTTAGATTTGTAGAATCATTTAAGCAGCAAGAGATTAAACTAGCCAATCGAGATATCACGGTCATGTATCTAGGGAGAGTAATACTTATTAATAAAATTCCAAAATATCTGCTTTATTGAGATATATTCAGATATGCATGCATATATTTGTGGGAGAAATAACCTGTTTCTAGCAATGCTATTCGCTGTTACCATAGTAATTTATCAGAGTACATAATAACATATTTTCTAAACTTTAGTAAAATCAGGCACATTGGTACCTCCCTGGCCCCAAACTACCAATAATTCAGCATTGAATAAATGTATCTTTCGAGATATTTTATAGTGCGCAGGTGGAGTACCTGTTTTACGATCCTTCACATGAGCCATTGTTTGCCTGGTAAAGATTCCCATATCTTGTAAATTACGACCACTGCGACGTCCTCTCTCTGCGATAACAAACTTGCCATCTCCAGCGGATACTGTGTCTGGAAAATAAAAGTATGACAAGAGGAAAATAAGTTAAGGTCACACCAGTGGAGACATTGTTGTAATGGATTGTTCTGTATTAGTCTGAACGTCTCCTCTGCAAGATGTGTTTTTACTACCTTACATCTGCTATTACTTGTTCGACCTTTAATAAAACAGTGCAAGTGTTGGTCGAATACTTGTGGTCTTTTATTAAAGCAGCTCTTTCACTGTCTGGGATCTTTGCATAATTTATTTATTTATAAAATATTTATTTATAAAATATTTTACCAGGAAAGATACATTGAGATTTCTCTCGTTTTCAAGTATGTCCTGGGTCCACAAATCATTGCATTGTTACAATTAGGGTACAATAAAATACAAAAACAATATTAATACACAATAAATACAAAATGTAACATAGAACAGGTAGGAAATATATAATCAACCATGAACCATGATGGGGACTGCTCCCCTGGTAGTGCAGTGGGTGAGGGAGCAGACAAAAGAGGGGGAGTACAACACTGAGGTCTAAGAAGAATCTCTAAACAGACAGAGCCTGACAAAGGTCTTTATGTCAAGTGTAAGAAAAAATCTAAATAGTAGGGACTACTTTGAGGTAGTATACTTTTTAAATGGGTTAACATTTCAGCAAAATTCCAACATGGTCAATAAGTATTTCATAAAGATGATATATTTAGGTATAAGCAAAAAGATCCAGACACTCCAGGATATTGATGAGGCAAAGTTTAAAGAAACGCAACAGTCGGAAACGTTTCGACCTAAATGGACTTCTTTCTAGCTAACACACACATAAATAAATGTACAATATATAGAACATACATTAATAAATATACAATAAACGCACACATAAATAAACATACAAAAAACACACACATAAATAAATGTACAATATATAGAACATACATTAATAAATATACAATAAACACACACATAAATAAACATACAAAAAACACACATAAATAAATGTACAATATGATGTGGGATTATTAAAAAAATCCTTATTGTACTTGTATTGAATTATTGTACTAACTCCATTTTAACTTTATACTGTGACAATCCTCCATTTTGTCCTCCTAACTTGACTTCTTCAATCCTCCATTTTGTCCTCATAACCTAACTTGTTCATTTTAAAACTACCTTACATGACAGAATTTCCCAGCACATCTAATACAATAGACAAAGACTGTATTTTCTATAAAGACATGATTAACACAGGAATTGCTGACTTTTCCTTAACTTGCAACATAGTATAATTTGAAGGCCATGAGAACACAGTAGTAATGAAATGTTCTATTCATAAGAGACCTTGCACCTGGCCACGAGGCCTGAGATCACCGACCGTGTAAAATGACGCTCAAGACCCCCTTATCCCCACCCGTGTCCAGAACAATCCCACCTCTTGGTGGGTGGGCACGGGACTAACCACTTAGTTTTTGAGCCAATTAATAATATTGATAGGAGGACACTAATCCCGACACTTAACAATTAATCCAATTAATGATGTTTATTTGCTGATATTCTAATAATCAATGATGACGTAAAATGCCTCTTAAAAGGGCCTGCGCGCCCGCTTTTTAACCACTTGCCAATAAATTTTCTCGAAGTTATTTTAACCTGAACCTTGTGTGTCAGACTTAATTACTTCAGCGTATATACGCAATTCAATTTTATTAAATTGGACAGGAACAGATAGACATTTAAACATTTTGGTTTACTGCTAAAAAGTACCATAACAACTTGGCGCCCAACGTGGGGCATCGGGCTATGTCCGGCCGGTGAGCCGTCCTAAGGAAGACAAGGGTGGACGGAGGAATCCAGGGGGAAGGAAAGGAGATTGATCACCTCCAGGTACACGGTAGAGACTTCTGCAGAGCCACCGGTATGTTCCGGCCCCTTTGATTGACCCGTCCACGTGTCTGTGACTGCTTCCTGGGAGGACATCAAAGACAGGTAATATCTTGCCCGGTGTCTCGTTACTCATTTGTTTACCTGCATTTTAGTCTATCTGTTGCCTGGGTGTGTTTGAATTGTTTGCCTGTTTCCCCATTTTGAGATAAAGGGGGGTGGACCTGCAGGGGATTTGCCTGGGGTTCTCTGTTTTGCTTGTTTTCCCCTTTTTGGGATAAAGGGGGGTGGACCTGAGGGGACTTGCCTGGGTCTTCAGTTTGTCTGTCTATCTGTTTGTATTTTACCCCTTTTGGGATAAAGGGGGGTGGACCTGTGGATGCGTTCCTGGGGGTCTTCTGTTGCCTGTTTTACTCCTTTTAGGAACCACGGTGCTGTGGTTGTAGGGAAAAGGGGGGGTTGACCTGTGGATGCGTTCCTGGGGGTCTTCTTTGCCTGTTTACCTCTTTTAGGAGCCTCGTGGCTGTGGCTGTAAGGAAAAAGGGGATTGTTGGAACTGTGGATTTTGTGTAGACTCATAATTTCCTGTGATCCTTCTTGTGACACTTTGAGAGCCCAGCTAGCCTCATTGTGCACGTGGTAACCCACAGCTTCGAGTGCTGGGGCTAGTGGAATTCCAAGTTTGGTAACCACTGCCCCGAGTACTGAGGCTGGGGGGATTCCAGTTTTGGTAAACCTCAGCTTCGGCTGGGGGGATTCCAGTTTTCTTTTGGTAACCACAACCCCGAGCGCTAGGGTTGGTGGAATTCCAGTTTTCTGTTTATTTGTGGTAGGGGACTTAGTCTTGTGGCAGGGGACTCTGTTTCCTGGGGGGATTCAAGTAGGCCTTGCTTGTTTTCCGCATCACGTGGTAGTGAGACTTATAAGTGGGTTTTATAGGGGCACTACGGGAGTGAGGATAGAGGTGGCCACATTCTTGTGGACTGCTGAGTAGAGGGAGGCTGACGGAATTCGGACCGGTGTCAGTTGTTTTCCGTGGCCGCTGGTAGTGAGACTTATGAAAGTCGTTCTCCGAGCGGAGACACTACGGGGTTGAGGGAGGTGACTTTGGAGTAAGCACACGAGTAAAGGAAAGGGATTATTGTTGATTTCATTTGAACTGTGATGCATGCACTGTATTTCAATTGTATTGTTGTGTTGTCTGTTTAATTAGGAGTCTCATGAACTCCTGTGTCTGTCTCTAAGGATTTTCCTTGCCTTTCATCTTTTCTACACTTCCTATATTATTATACTATCCACTCCCATTTCTCTTAAAAGAGAAGTGATTGGTCACACACTTCTCACCTCGCTCCAATCCGTGTCTACCACCCCGGGTAGGCGGATTCAGTGACTAGTCTACGTTTTGGGAAGACGCACCTGAGAAAGTCCCACGGTTCTCGGGTGGCAGTCGAGCATTGTAGACGTTCCTGTTCAATTTTCTCTCTCTCTCTCTATATCTAGGACGCTGGTATAGGGGTAAAGGGACTATGGGACAGGATTTAGGTAAGCCCAGTAAGGGCTGGTTAGCATGTGATTTGGTAGAAAACAGAGAGGGTGAGGAGATGGTTAAAGGTGTTGAAAAGATTGCAAAAGTATGTAAAATTGCTGTACCGACATGTGGAAGATTGCAACCAGAAAGTTGGCGCAAGTTACTGGCAGAAATGAAAGGCAAGCTTACAGATAATGATTTATTAAAGACTGCTGAAGCATGGTACAGAGTAGCGAGGGCTATTCAGTTAGAAGGTTGAGTTGAGGAAGAGATAAATCACAAAGGTGTGAAATTGTTTGTGTATCATAAGAATTGTGTTGCTGGGGTTTACCCTCAGCCAGCGCCCCAAAATGGCGCCCAGGGGATGTCTATCCCCAAGGTTCAGTCAGCAATAGGTGATAGCCAGCTGACTATGTTCCCCTCTCCAAATCCTCCCGAATCCCATCCCATCACCTCCCCTGTCTGCCCGGTCCTGAATTCTGATGGATCTTTCTTTACCCCTTCCCCGTCTCTAACAGTCCCATCATCCTCATCCATCCCCACGCTACCTTCCATGCCTAATCCTAACATTTCATCTGCCATTTCCTCCCTGCAATCCCTCTCCGTAGCTAATCCCCTCCCATCAGCAGCCACCCAACTAACTACCCCTCCCTCCCTTACTCCGACTCCTCCTTCTGCACCCATCCCTACCAATCCCGTCCTGTCTCCTCCCATAACCGGCTCCACCCCAGTCCAATACCCTACCTCCTTAAATGTACCTACCCACCCTACTCTACTGCCCTCCCCTGCCTGGCCCTACCCCTTCCCATATCCCATGGCCCTGCCCTACCCCGGTTACCCTCCCTTTCCCCAAGCCACTCCCCAGGTTCCGGTCATGCCCAGTCCGGCTCAGTCTGCCCCGGAAGTGCCCATATCAAACATGGCCGCCACTTCTTCCCTTAATCCTAATGCAACTCCTTTTCCCGCCTCCAATATGGCGGCCCCCAGTTCAGCCCTGATGCCGGTAATCCCCGGTGACTACCTGTCCCCAGGTTATGACTCACTAGCCACCCCTGCATCTGGGGCTCTTTCCCATCCCCCGATCCTTTCACCTCACGCGGGCCCTGCACCACGTAAGAGAGCCAATATCATAGAATTCGATGACGAAGAAGAGGACAGGGTATCCCATGTCTCATCGGAGGTTGCTGCGGGAGCCTCAGCTCATCGTTCTATCGAAGACCCCTTCGGCCACAAGGGTCGGGGAGAACGGGCCCCTCCTAAGTATGTTGCTTTCAACCCCACTCAAGCTAGTGCTCTAATGAAATCACTCCCTGACCAAGAAAAGCAGCCTATGCCCTTTTACCGAGGGATAGTTCAAATTCAAAAGACTTATTCCGCCGCATGGCGTGATCTACTCAGCATTTGTGCTATTAAAGCAGGGGATGCATATTGGCCAAGCATGGCCCGTCACCTCAGTACAGATCTGCTTTCCAGTGATGTTGATTACCCCTCCGGGGTAACCTTTTGCACCCAATTAAGAGAATGGGCTAAGGACAAACTTGCAGATCAGGCTGCTGGCCTTACTGATGTTATACAAGATAAAGGAGAATCAGTGGAAAGGTTTCATGCAAGACTGTATCAAATGTTTACAGATTTGGGGTTTGATCTTACTGACAAGATTCATTCACAAATGCTGTCAGGTGCGTTTGTCCAAGGTGTTAAAGACTCTATACGCAAAGGAATCATTGCTGCACGCCCTGAATATAAGGTTGTTCCCCTGGATACCCTGCTTTTAGTTGCTAGAGGTTTGGAATCTGCTCAGACCCCAAGAAGACCCACTTCAGCTCCTCTCATGGTATCCCGCTCCACTCCAGTCCCAAGAGGTACCAGACCGGAGGAGGGGGGACATTGCTTTAATTGTGGAGCAAAGGGGCACTTTAGAAGTGACTGTCCAGAACCAAAAAAGGAGCCAAGGGAGCCCAGAAAGCCATCCAAGCCTGCCCCGGCTCCCAAAGCCACCAAACAGGTTCCAATAGTTGAGGAACCCGATGAATAGGAAGTTGGCAAGCCTGTGTCCGTAACCCCTGTCATGGCAGTGTCTACAGGGGATAAGGGGGGGCCACTTGCCACAGTGACTTTGCCCATTGAAGGCCACCCTACCACATTTCTAGTTGACACAGGTGCAGCCCGTAGTGTTCTGCGAGAACAAGACCTGCCAGATCCATCCTTCCTGTCAAATATTGATGTCTCTTGTGTTGGAGTGGATGGCCAGCCAAGACATAGCCCTTTAACAACTCCACTACGAGTTGGCTCTAGCCTGCTTGCTCGCTTTGTGGTATCCTCCACATGCCCAATTAACCTGTTAGGTGCTGATGTTCTCTCACGCCTGCAAGCATCCATCACCTTCACCCCAGACGGGCAGGTAGAAATGTCTACACCTCTATCTGAATCAGACACCTCAGCCCTGTGCTCCTTGCCTCTGATGCTGCATTTAGAAAAGCCCCGTGAGGAAGCAGCAGAATTAAGGTCCAATTTCCCAGAGGTATTAAAAACACAGGTGCCCGCCAAGTTATGGTCCTCAGGCCCAGAGGACATAGGTCACCTAAATGTTCCCCCTGTGGTGGTAAAGCTTATTCCAGGAGCTAAGTTACCAAGAAAGCCACAATATCCATTAAAACCAGCACAGGCTGCTGCCATTTCTATCCACATCAAGGCACTCTTAGAAAAGGGTGCCCTGGTAAAATGTAAATCTGAATGCAACACCCCATTATTTCCTGTGAAAAAGAAAACTCCAAAAGGTGAGCCAGAGAAGTACAGGATGGTCCAGGATCTCCGTGCTGTCAATGAAGCTACCGTCCTGGACACCCCTCTTGTACCAAATCCCCATACTCTGCTCTCTGGAGTCCCACCATCTGCAACATTTTTCACAGTCATTGACCTGGCCAATGCCTTTTTCAGTGTCCCACTGGACCCATCCTGTCAATACCTGTTTGCTTTCACCCATGAGATGCAACAGTATACCTGGACTGTCATGCCCCAAGGGGCACAAAATTCTCCAAGTCAATTTGCAAAGGCCATGGCCACCATCCTTGACCCATGGCAAGCCGAGCACCCAGAAGTTGTTCTGCTCCAGTATGTGGATGATTTGTTGCTCTGTGGAGATGATATACCCACTACTGAAAATTGCTCAATTAGTCTCCTTTGCTATTTCGCAGAACAAGGATGTAAAGCTTCGCTCATCAAGCTCCAATTCTGCCAACCTTCAGTAATTTTCCTTGGACATTGCCTATCTCAAGGTACTAGACATCTTACTCGGGACCGGGTAAGAGCTGTACTGGACATTCCACCCCCAAGGACTTCAAAGTCTCTACATGCCTTCCTAGGCCTCATTTCCTACTGCAGAGCATGGATCCCAGAAGCCTCTCTGCTTATGCAACCTCTCTATGATGCTCTTAAGTCTGACCCATTCTGTTTGACCAATGAAGCTCTGGACAATTTCAATGCTCTAAAATGTGCCATTGCTTCTGCTCCTGCCTTGGGCCTACCTGACTACTCCAAACCTTTCAAATTATTTGTCTCCGAAAGACAAGGCCATGCAACAGGAGTTCTCACCCAAACTAATGACTTAAGAGGCCGCCAGAGGCCTATTGGATATTTCTCATGTCAACTGGACATTGTGGCCAGAGGGACTCCCTCCTGTCTCAGGGCTGTTTTTGCTGCAAGAGAGCTCATAGAAAGAACCTCAGACCTGGTCCTTGGCCACCCTCTGGTTGTTTTGGCCCCTCATGACATTTCTGCCATCATCAACCAAGTCCAGCTCAAGCACGTGTCTCCAGCCAGACACCTACGCCTACAGTGCCATCTTCTTCTGCCTGACAACATTTCCATCCAAAGATGTCAAGTTCTTAACCCGTCCACTCTTCTTCCACTCCCTGAGGGGGGTATCTATTATGGATTTATCACGGATGAAACCTACATTTACCTGCTCTGTGGATGTATCAAGAAAGTCATGCATCCACATTTGACATTTTATGAAGATGAGGCACCTCTTTGTGAAGGCCCGGATTACGCCTTCTGTACCATGTGGTACGAGCCGAACATTACTCCTGAACCTTGCTATGAAGATGAGCTTTACCACTGGACTGATGTAAAGCTCACTGCTCAAGATTTCTATTGTGACTCTGAAGGCAATAGCATGGTCTTGGTCCAACTACCTCAACAACTCAACTACCTCTACCGCCATTGGGATACTGCTATCCCACATATTCCTGTTACCAAATTGAAGACAAGGTCATGGAATGATCTTGGGCCCATGGCGAAGCTATGGGCCACCATGGATGAAGAACAGCTACAGGAAAATGGTATTGTCAAATACCCAACAACTAACCTTCTGGAAGCATGGCCACGCCACTTCCTAGAAAAAGAATTTCAAGATCTGGTCATAGTGAATGATTATGACCCCGAAACACCTCATGACTGTTTTGAACAGATGAAAATGGAGACAGTGCACCTACCAACTGTGCATGAGAATCCGTTACCAGATCCAGATTTTACCCTGTTTGTGGACGGTTCAAGATATGCTGATGAAGAAGGAAGATATCATACAGGATGTGCCGTAACCACAACAGATGAAGTTATCAAATCATCACCCTTACCGCCAGCAATGTCTGCGCAAGAAGCTGAATTACAGGCTCTGACTTCAGCATGCAAAATTTCCGAAGGAAAACGTGCCAACATCTATACAGATTCAAGATATGCTCTGGGCGTGGCACATGACTTCGGCCTAATTTGGAAGACAAGAGGATTTCTTACCACCGCCGGTACACCAGTCAAGCATAGTACTGCAATCAAGGAGCTAATGGATGCCCTCCTACTCCCTAAAGAAGTGGCCGTTTTGAAGGTAAAGGCCCATGGGAAATTGGATACAGATGAAGCAAAGGGCAACCATTTGGCTGATCAGGCTGCTAAGCTAGCGGCCAGGGATCTGCAGGAAGTGGATGAAGAAGTGTCCGGACAAGAAGAAGAAGTCCCTATTTTTGCTCTGCAAACTCTTCCTACTGATTTGAGAATTTTGCAAGAACAGCAAGCTGCAGTCACTCCTGAAGAAATCCAGAAATGGAAAAAGAAAGGAGCTGTCCAAAAGGACGGAGTATATTACAACAACTTCAAATTTTGTCTTCCCAAAAATTTATATCCAGCAGTTTTCCAATGGGCACATGGGCCTGCACACCTGTCAAAGGAATTGATGGCCGCCCTCATACAGAAGTATTATGAAGCACCCGGAATCACAACATTGATCAGCAGCTTCTGTAAGGCCTGTGTCATTTGTGCAAAATGCAATCCAGGAAGACCAATCAAGGTGCCTGCAAAACACCTGGCAAAGCCCATGTACCCCTTCCAGCGAATTCAAATTGACCACATCCAAATGCCCAAGAGTGGGCCCCATGAATATGCACTAGTCATAGTGGACATGTTCTCAGGATGGCCAGAGGCCTACCCAGTGGCCAATATCACTGCAAAAACAACCGCAAGACGCCTACTTACAGAGATAGTATGTAGGTTCGGACTCCCAGAAGTCATTGAAAGTGATCAAGGCCCAGCTTTCACAGCGACAGTGACTAAAGAAATTTGGACTGCTCTAGGGGTGACTCTAGCCTTCCACACCCCTTACCACCCACAAAGTAGTGGTAAAGTAGAGCGCATGAATGGCACTCTAAAAGCCAGAATGTTAAAAATGTCACAAGAAACAAAAATGCCCTGGCCAGAAAGCCTGTCAATAGCTTTATTTAGCGTTAGGCACACACCTAGAGGGAAGCATTCACTGTCCCCATATGAGATTCTATTTGGGACAGCACCCAGACTAGGTTGTTATTATCCGCAGCAGTTACAGCTCCAATCAGATGTTTTAGTAGACTATGTAACTGAACTTGCCAGTGCCTTAAACAAAATACATGCCCAAGTTTTCTCTTCAATTCCAGATCCCGATTTGGATACAGGTACCCATAACCTGCTTCCCGGAGATTGGGTTCTGGTCAAGACGTTTGTGCGGAAAAATACCCTGGAACCAAGATTTGACGGTCCATTCCAAGTTCTCCTGATTACCGCAACCTCCGTCAAACTGGCCGGTAGGCCAAATTGGATCCACGCTTCCCACTGCAAGAAATCTCCTGCCCCCGAGGAAGCAGATACCGCACAAGCATGTACCTCTGGTACACCTTCTCCTTAATTAGCCTCATAAAGGCCCAGCAAGTAGCCATCACCAAAGATATTAGTGGGTATACCTTCTGGTACAATTCATCATGCACCCATGTGGCTACTTACACCTTTGACTACTGTGATATTGTAGAATGCCCATTTCCCACATCACAAATCCAGAGTATCTATAGAGATATCCCTCATTCAAAAGACCCATATGTTTGTGTAGTTGACAAACAATGGGGGCACAATTGTAACCATTGGGGGGCGGCGGGATGGAATGCCGGGCCTGCCTGGGGTTACAAACCAAAAAGTGCCTTATCTAAAGTAGATGATCATGGTAGATCCCTTCTCCAGAGAATGACTTTGAGAAAGCCTGGGGGGGGTACACCAATGAAATTAATTCTTAACATTGAGCATCCAAGCCCAACAGATGCAGACCAGTATGTGATGGGAATGTATTGGAAAAAAGGTTCCTACCGTAAATTAGGGCATTTCTACCTCAAAGATATGTGTAACTCTTCTGAGTGGCAAGGGGCTACCCATATGGTCCCTAACCCATTAAAACCTCATATCCAGACCTTTCAAGACATGATGGCCATTGCTAACCCCACCTTTGAAGATACCATGGCCGCTGAAACAGGTTTTAATGATGTAAATTTATGGTTAGAATGGATGAAATATAATGCTAATAAGCATAATAAGACCGCATGCTATGTGTGTGGCGGTGCCCGGCCTCACCTGGGTACTGTACCTCTAATCCTGCCAGTAGATGTAGAGGAATGTGTTTTAAGCCTTTTTGCCTATCACTATAATTTTAACAGGTCCATATGTATTGCATGGACAAAGGAGTATCCTCTCCTAACCAAGGATGTCAAACCCCCAGATGGTATTACCGTGTATAAAGGTAATTACACTTGTTATGCTAATTATGATGGAATTGGTAAATTCTTAGGTAACTTCTCTAAGGGGTATTGTGCTACCTACAGAAATGTCTCTATGAACTTGTTGCAGTTTCACACCAGGTCATTAGGGGATATTTACTGGTTATGTGGGGATTTACAGCTAAGATCCAGAATGGACAAAGAGTGGTGGGGGGAGTGTACTCTGGCTAAAGCCATTATGCCTATACCAGTGATGGCGAACCTATGGCACGCGTGCCACAGGTGGCACGCCGAGCCCTCTCTGTGGGCACGCGGCCACAGGTCCGCCATCACTGCAGAATAGGCGCCTGCCTGCCCGAAACGGCAGGCGCCTATTCTGCTTCCGGGTCGGGAGGCAGGGGGAGGGATCTGTGTAGCAGCTCCCCCTTTCCTCCCGCGCGATGCTCTGTGGAGCGTTGCCGAGCGTTACCATGGCAACGCTCCACACAACATTGCGCGGGAGGACAGGGGGAGCTGCTACACAGATCCCTCCCCCTGCAGTACTTACTACCACCACCGGACCACCAGGGATGGCTGTGTCCCCCCCCCCCCCCCACACTTCATTGAAGGTAAGAAGGAGGGGGGAGGGATACTAACACACCACCCCTACCCCCCAGAAGTACCCTTACCCCCCCAGCACCACCCATACCCACCACAGCACCCTACCCACCACAGCACCCTACCCACCACAGCACCACCCCTACCCCCCAGAAGTACCCTTACCCCCCCTGCAGCACCCCACCCCAGCACCCTACCCACCACAGCACCACCCCTACCCACCACAGCACCACCCCTACCCCCCAGAAGTACCCTTACCCCCCCTGCAGCACCCCACCCCAGCACCCTACCCACCACAGCACCACCCCTACCCCCCACAGCACCACCCTACCCACCACAGCACCACCCCTACCCCCCAGCACCACCCCTACCCACCACAGCACCACCCTACCCACCACAGCACCACCCCTACCCCCCACAGCACCACCCCTACCCCCCACAGCACCACCCCTACCCACCACAGCACCACCCCTACCCACCACAGCACCACCCCTACCCACCACAGCACCACCCCTACCCACCACAGCACCACCCCTACCCACCACAGCACCACCCCTACCCCCCAGAAGTACCCTTACCCCCCTGCAGCACCCCACCCCCCAGCACCACCCCTACCCACCACAGCACCACCCCTACCCCCCAGAAGTACCCTTACCCCCCCTGCAGCACCCCACCCCCCAGCACCACCCCTACCCACCACAGCACCCTACCCACCACAGCACCACCCCTACCCCCCACCCTACCCCCCCAGCACCACCCCTACAGCAGCACCCTACCCCCCAGCACCCCACCCCCCACAGCACCACCCCTACCCACCACAGAAACACCCCACCCCCCCAGCAGCACCCCTACCCACCACAGCACCACCCCACCCCCCCAGAAGCACCCCACCCCCCAGCAGCACCCCACCCCCAGAAGTACCCCTACTCCCCCACAACAGTACCCCTACCCCCCCCACAACAGTACCCCTTACCCCCACAGATACAGCACCCCTCTCACACACAGCACCCCCCCCCACACACACAGCACCCCCCCCCCACACACAGCACCCCCCCCCCCACACACACACACACACACAGCACCCCCCCCCCACACACACACACAGCACCCCCCCCACACACACAGCACCCCCCCACACACACACACAGCACCCCCCCACACACACACACAGCACCCCCCCCACACACACACACAGCACCCCCCCCACACACACACACAGCACCCCCCCCCCACACACACACAGCACCCCCCCCCACACACACAGCACCCCCCCCATACACACACACACACAGCACCCCCTCATACACACACACACACAGCACCCCCTCATACACACACACACACACAGCACCCCCCCCACACACACAGCACCCCCCCACACACACACACAGCACCCCCCCCACACACACACAGCACCCCCCCACACACACACAGCACCCCCCTCATACACACACACAGCACCCCCTCATACACACACACACACAGCACCCCCTCATACACACACACACAGCACCCCCCCCACACACACAGCACCCCCCCCACACACACACACACAGCACCCCCCATACACACACACACACAGCACCCCCCATACACACACACACAGCACCCCCCATACACACACACACAGCACCCCCCATACACACACACACAGCACCCCCCATACACACACACACAGCACCCCCCATACACACACACACAGCACCCCCCATACACACACACAGCACCCCTCATACACACACACACAGCACCCCTCATACACCCACACACAGCACCCCTCATACACCCACACACAGCACCCCTCATACACACACATACACACAGCACCCCTCATACACACACACACACACAGCACCCCTCATACACACACACACACACACACACACACAGCACCCCTCATACACACACACACACACACACACACAGCACCCCTCATACACACACACACACACACACAGCACCCCTCATACACACACACACACACAGCACCCCTCATACACACACACACACAGCACCCCTCATACACACACACACACAGCACCCCTCATACACACACACACACACACACACACACAGCACCCCTCATACACACACACACACAGCACCCCTCATACACACACACACACAGCACCCCTCATACACACAGCACCCCTCATACACACACACACACACAGCACCCCTCATACACACACACACAGCACCCCTCATACACACACACAGCACCCCTCATTTACACACACAGCACCCCTCATTTACACACACACAGCACCCCTCATTTACACATACAACACGCACCCTCCCCCACACACACACGCAATTGCCGTGTTGGCACTTTAAGGAAAAAAAAGTTGGCATGTATTGCGGTTTGGGCACTCGGGCTCAAAAAGGTTCGCCATCACTGGCCTATACATATCATCTCTGACACACACCTCGTCACCCATGAGTCCAGGCACACTAAGGTTAAGCGTGACGCCCCAGTGAAAGGAAGTTTTGATCCTCATGTGTATATTGATGCCATTGGAGTGCCTAGGGGGGTGCCCAATGAGTTTAAAGCAAGAGATGAAGTTGCTGCAGGATTTGAATCACTTTTTGCCATAGTTACCACAAACAAGAATTTAAATTGGATAAATTACATTTATTATAATCAACAGCGTTTTGTTAATTACACCAGAGACGCCCTCCAGGGGTTGGCCGAACAGTTGCAGGCCACATCCCAAATGGCTTTCCAGAATAGAATGGCCCTAGACATGATCTTAGCCGAAAAAGGAGGGGTTTGTAAAATTTTGCCCGACACCATGACATGTTGTACCTATATCCCAGAAAACACAGGCCCTAATGGTAAAGTTACATTAGCCATAGAGAAATTAAATGACCTGTCTGAAGAGTTAAAAAGGAATTCTGGGATAAAAGATCCCTGGGAAAGATGGTTTGGTTGGATGACAGGATGGCAAAAGGCTTTAATGCATATTGGTATGGCGATACTAATTTTTCTTTTTATCTTTGCTCTTCTCTTTTGTTGTATCCTCCCATGTCTGAGAAAATCCCTCATGAAGACTGTTGACCAAGCAGCACCCACTTTCACCCATCTCGAAGTTGATGACCAAGATTTCCAAGACATCAACTCACCCTGTCTGCCGCTGCAAACAATCCCTTTTGTTGATAAAGTGCAGGAATTCTAGGAAGGGACCAGCTTAGGGACAGCATCTGTCAGTGAATGGTAAAGGCCCCGTGTGGAGAAGTGGTGGGTTAGCTGCCATGGGACACCCATGGGTGTGAAGTGTTCGAGAGCCATACTGACGGATGAGTTAGCCTATCAGGGTCAGATCTAGGGACAGTCTTGCACTTTGCATTAACACCTAGCTAGCGGCCACGGGGTTTCTGTGCCTTTGGGTTAACACGTCTTCCTGGTACTAACTTAATAAAGTTTTATCTCTTAGAATCTAACATTTCATAGGGGGGACTGATGTGGGATTATTAAAAAAATCCTTATTGTACTTGTATTGAATTATTGTACTAACTCCATTTTAACTTTATACTGTGACAATCCTCCATTTTGTCCTCCTAACTTGACTTCTTCAATCCTCCATTTTGTCCTCATAACCTAACTTGTTCATTTTAAAACTACCTTACATGACAGAATTTCCCAGCACATCTAATACAATAGACAAAGACTGTATTTTCTATAAAGACATGATTAACACAGGAATTGCTGACTTTTCCTTAACTTGCAACATAGTATAATTTGAAGGCCATGAGAACACAGTAGTAATGAAATGTTCTATTCATAAGAGACCTTGCACCTGGCCACGAGGCCTGAGATCACCGACCGTGTAAAATGACGCTCAAGACCCCCTTATCCCCACCCGTGTCCAGAACAATCCCACCTCTTGGTGGGTGGGCACGGGACTAACCACTTAGTTTTTGAGCCAATTAATACTATTGATAGGAGGACACTAATCCCGACACTTAACAATTAATCCAATTAATGATGTTTATTTGCTGATATTCTAATAATCAATGATGACATAAAATGCCTCTTAAAAGGGCCTGCGCGCCCGCTTTTTAACCACTTGCCAATAAATTTTCTCGAAGTTATTTTAACCTGAACCTTGTGTGTCAGACTTAATTACTTCAGCGTATATACGCAATTCAATTTTATTAATTTGGACAGGAACAGATAGACATTTAAACATTTTGGTTTACTGCTAAAAAGTACCATAACACAATATATAGAACATACATTAATAAATATACAATAAACACACACATAAATAAACATACAAAAAACACACACATAAATAAATGTACAATTTGGATTTAGTGCAGTTCTGGATTTGGTTTTGCAAAGATTCTATCTTTGTGAAATACAAATTTTGGATAGGAAATCTGGGTTGTCAGTGACGACTTAAACTGACATTTTTAGGCTATAGGCAGCTCCTATTTTTTTCAGTGATTTGTGAATTGGATGCATTTAGATGGCTGTGGGTCATACTATTTCACAGTAAGTTGTTTTCGAGCCCAATACATTAGGAGAGGGTTTGTACTAATCATGTGTATAATGCATACCAAGGGTCTCACAGACACAAGGTACATTTCTAGTCCCCTAACTACCTTCTTGTGGCCAGTAGATGGGGTGCTATGTGTTTGCTATCTAACTGGACAATTCAGTAATTATGCTGCTTGCTTTCACAATGTAACACAGTCAGGTGGCATCCTAAAGAGGTGAATTATTTCTTCTGTTAGCACCCTAAACTGAGGATGTAGCATGCAGCTGCTGGACATTATGTGTGAAGGATGTGGTTATGACAATGCTGCAGGTACAGTGATAATGCTCAGGAAGTCCGGTTAATGCAGCATAATGTGCATAATAAAGGTACAGTTGTGTGTAAGTGTAGGGAGGATGTATGGCAATTTATATCTGTGTGTACTTGGCAGGGTGTGTCAGTGTGTGACTGAGAATATGGAGCTTTGTATGTGTCTGTAAGTACAGAACTTTGTGTATCTAACAGTATGGATATGTATGTGTATCTAGGAATACGTATCTGTGTGTGTTTGCATCTGGGAACATGGATCTGTCTGTGTGCAGGCGTCTAGGAGTCGGATCCGCAGTCCTCTTGGCAGTATTAAAACGTGGCTACCAGAGACCACTAATTTCCGTTTTGAGACCCTTGCTGTACGTGTAATAGCATGGGCAGAATGGAAGCATTGTTTACCTTCCAGCTTTCCAAATGACTGTAGTTACAAGCAATAACATGCTGGATAACACAGAGTGCAACACAAGGTCTAAACACCTTTAGACAATGTTTAAAAAACACTTAGTTTTGACCCCAGTTCTAAAAAAACATGTTTTGTTAACTATAAATCATAAACAAACTCTTCACCAAAGCATTTGGAAAAACATATACATCTACTAAAGTGAGAATGTGGTTTTCAAAATTTAGATCAAAATATCTGTACAGGACGCATAGCTGACAATTAATTTTTCCAATTCAGCAATTTTGACCGTAAATTTGAAATTCCCTTTGAATTCCTATCAATTCTCAGTTTAGTCAATAACCCTGTTAGTGCTTTACTAACAGCGATAAATATAAAAAATATATATATAGTATCTTCCTGTATAAATACCTAAATAACACCATAAGTAACACCAAAACCCAGGTGCCAGTGTCGATGCTGACATATGTCAGCAATGCATTTTCACTTGTAGACCGATGGCTTTCAATCAGCAATCACCAGCTATCCAGCTGTTAGTACAATTTATAGAAAGCCATAAGGAGGGTGTTTTGACATCTATATATTTTGCAGTTCCGTAACTATGGTAAGTTATAAAAGAGGTAAACTCTCTTAAAGAATTTTTAAGGTTATTTTATTTATCTATTATCTTTAACACTTATGTGTTAGTGAGGTCTAAAAAAAATTACAAAAAATAAAAATTGGAAATCCTCAGCGTGTTTACCCCTGCCCCAGAACCGAGTGCCAACATTCTGGCTCCAGTTAAACACTGTTTCAAATTAACACTCCAAGCACCATAACCACCACATAGGAGCTTCCATTAATGTTCCTAAGTTGTGCAGGACACGGCCAGCTCATTACCTGAGAGTATCAGCTCATCCCTTTCTGGCAATTATCTAAGCCCTACACCACTGGGCAAAGTTCAGAACCGTAAGCTCGGGATGCAACGCCTGATGGATACCAGGCAAGAAAGTTATTAGAAATATAAACAATGTTTCTGTTTACCTCCTCTGAAGCAATGCATGCCTTGACTGTGCCTGGACTAAATTGGACTGTGAAGTCAATTATTCCAACATGAAAAAACCTGACAGGTATCCCTGAGAATCTTACAGAGTTCCAACTAGCTCACCAGAACCGTATGGTGGGTACTTGAAGCCTGATTCAGCCTGGCCAACTGCAAAAAAAACACTTCAAAGGTTATTCACTAAACCAGGGGTCGGCAACCTTCGACATTCAAGATGTTGTGGACTACCAGTCTTCTGATGCTTTTCCCGCATTATGGTAGTAAGATGGCTGTAAGAGTATTTTGGGAGGTGTAGTCCACATCATCTGAAGGTTGTCTATCCTTGCACTAAAGTGGATATTGTTGGCCAATACAGTCAAATTAGAAAAATTGTGTTTTCAGTTTGCCTATTTTAACTTTAAATTTGAAATTCACTTCAAATTCCTGTCTATTCTCAGGTAACGGAATAACCCTGTTTGTGTGTGTTCTGGAGGTACTGTGCATTGGACCACTCAATGCAAGATGACTCTGCGTTTAAAACTCGTAAGGGCCACACATCTTAAAACCATTCAGAATTTCTTCAACACCCAGCAACACAGGTATATTTCCTTTTGTGGTCTTTTGTTGTTTTCAGCGATGATACAACAGAACTCTGACTGACAGAGGCTCGTGTTCAGTGTATGCTGTTATTATTCAGAAAATCAATGAAGAAAATTAAATATTTTGTCTCTGTGGCTTTACAGACTAGAATCAGGCATCAACAATTTGTAGGCAGTGCTGCATTAGCTTGCACACGCTAATAATGGACCAGCCCCAGCCTGAAGTATGCAACAGCAAAAAAATCTAGCACCTAAAAAAGAATTAAAACGAAAAAAAATGACAATGGGAAAAAAATGAGATACATGAAAGACAGAATAATAATAATAATAAAAAAAAAAAAGCTGAGGTTACAACAATGCAAGGCTAGGTCGCTTCTAGAGAAGAAGTAGACTTTATTATTTGATTTGATTTTTTATCTTGTTTCAGTGATGAATCACAATATAACTATTGTTGCAGTAAGACTTACAGAGAATAATAATAGCTGTCTTTCAGCACAAATTATTCAGCATCATTCAGACTCACAGCAAGGCTAAAGACATAATGTGTATAACAGTAGGGAACTGCGCTAAGAAACATTTGAAAATGATAATTAAAAAAAAAAAAAAATCTTCAACTGCACAGTCTCTCTGTTACATTCTTCTTGTGCCTTCACTACTGTTTATGAAACCCCCAAAAATAAAATGTGATGCATCTTTAACATGCACACAAAAAAAGGGCGAGGAGGTGCAAATGAATTGATGGAGTTGAATAAAAAGAGCAGCATTAATTAACAAATCGATTCTCACATTTTATCAATGAAAATGGCACATAGGAACGAGCTGCCATATAGTTGGGTCTGTTGCTCCTCTGATATATTTGTACCGAGTCTTTGCTTTCCGTAGCTGTTCATGTGTCTGTAGAATTCTGTAGTTGCGCCTGGAATTCTGTGCCACTTGGTCCTATTTTGATCAATTAAAAAAAAAACAGTCCTCTCTGTAATATCAGCTGGTTAGACCCAGGAAACCCAGGTTAAAATCCTAATCAGACCAACTCACCAGTAAGAGTCACTGGGCAAGACACCCGAAGATATATTACCCCTGATCCTCACAGATTGCAAACTAGTTTGAGCAGGGCCTTCTACAAATAATAGGTTTCTGTAACTATATAAATGCTATTTATAATTTAAAACAGATGCCTTTTGCTTCAGCTTATAAACATTTTCAGTGGTATACAAATATTTAATCTGTATTAGCGCATGTTCATTAGGTTGGACACATCAATAGGGGACAGGAGTTATTTTCTTTTCAAGCGTATAAACAGCTGTGGGCTGCATAAAAATTGCAATTGAGAGACTGTACAATTAGGTTTTTCATTATTATTATTTTAGATTTTTTGTTAGAGTTACAATAACGGGGGTGTCATTCCAGGGCCCTATTGTACTTCGAACTGCAGAGAGCTTCAGAAGGAAGAATTTCCCAAGTAAGAGGGTTAGAGCAGGCACTGGGTTGTTAGAGTAGGACCTGCCAAGTATAGGATACGTGTGTGTTGTGGCACTCTTATGCGATGTATGATCAAATGCTATAACTAAATCCCCATTATTTTTGCCTGAGGCATGCATTTAAAAAAAAACACACCAAAAAAATTTTTTGTTAGCTTTGAAGATTGTGTTTAGTGAGTCTGTGCACTGGATCTTTAAGTTATATATATATATATATTTTTTTTCTCAATCCTCCTGGTTGGTATATTTATTCCTCATTCTCTGGTCCTCTAGGCCTGGGAGTCTGAGGGTTCTGCATAGTATCTAAGCTGTTCCTAGAACTGCACTCTTCTGGACAGAGATCTCAGTGTATGCTGGTCCTGCTAACATCTTGCACCCGGCCACTACGCGCTGAACTGTCTCAGAGACCTCTTTGCACAGTCCGCACAGTGGGCCTTGCATGTGGTAAACCCCTGCGTATATTGATCTGGTGCTGAGTGCCTGTTCTGAGTGCCTGTGCTGAGTGCCTGAGTGCTAGGATTAGTGCCTCAGTGCTGTCTTTCAGTACTGGCTTCCTCATTTTTTGCATCAGCCATATATTTTTTTTTATTGACCCCCAAACCGCAATACACTCATTTTTTTTAAATTATTTTAGCTATTTGTACAATGTTTAATATTTTTTGCTTTACTATACGTGACAAAAATAGGGTTTGGTGTTCTTTTATGCTGGAAAGAGTTTGATAATGAAGTGCCAAAATCATTTTATTGTGAGGTCGCCTTTTTAATAAAATTCACCCACACAAGATTGTTTTTTTCCACCTGATATTCCTGTTATTTAATAAACTTAGAATTCTCAGAAATTTACTGGTGAATTACAAATTTACAACCAGGAAACCTGAACTGATATCATAGCTAAGTTGGAGATTTTTTGGGCGTGAATTGTTTAGATCATTTTTTTTTAAGTCTTATCATATTTTGCAAAGACTCCAATGGTGACATCGCCACTTGTGTGCAGTGTCATAGGGGTGCAGCAAACTTACCTTATGGAGGATCCTGCAAGACCACGGGAGCTTCTTGATAATGCCTTGCGATGGTTGGGGGATTGAAAAAACCTTTTGTCAGTAGCTCTGTCGTTTGTCAAGTTTTGTCAAGCGGAGAAAAAAATACTAAGTATTCCTTATTTTATCTTAGATCCTTTGACTGCGATGGAATTTAATTTTAAAAAAATTAAAAACGGACCACATATGCAAGATTTGTTTCTCAAATTTGCAACTTTTGACACAATTTGTGGCTTTTCTCACAGAGCAGATAACACAAGTTTAAGGATGATGAACTGCAGTTCAATAAAAAAAAAAAGTGCAAATTTGCACCTTTTTAATGCATGATCTGCCACAACAACAAAGTATTAATTAGATCACTTTTCTTTTTTTTTCTACAGATGTGTATTTCTGCAGAACATTTTTTTTTTTTACATAAATGCATATACTAATTGTGGCACAATTGCACCATTTGTTTTACTGAAACACTCTGATACATAACCCCCAGTGTTATAGGGGCTTCAATTTGTGAAGAAGAATACTGGGGCATGGTGCTTCATGCGGAGCAATAAAAGAAAAAAATAGAATGTTCTTGCTGTCTGCTCTACTTTTACTTACCAGAATTACTTCTTATAAAAAGTGTCCCACTGTGTGGCTGTGTTTTGGCATTTGCACACTGTATTTTATTGAAATTGTATTCACTGATCCCTGAGGAAGTTCTCATTTGAGAACAAAACGTGTAGGACCCATTTCAGCATTTGTTATTATATATTTTTATTTGGTTTTTATATTCTTATTATGGCAATAAAGCATATTTTGTAACTTTGGACCGAACTTTGGAATCTTTGACAAACAGGTTTCCACATTGGTCCTCAGGAGGGAGCAAAACCCCTTATTAACTCCAAGGAGGCATTTCAAGGCTTCATTATCACATTTAATTTGGGAGTGCGACCAAAAAGTGTTCTATTGCTTAATTATATATGCATTATTGCAGGGCTTGACAAATTAGCCTGGAATCTAGGAGCCAGCTAGAAAAGTTAGGAGCCAGAGAAATCAAAGCCAGAAATACAATTCTTAAAGGGACACTATAGTCACCAGAACCACTACAGCTTAATGCAGTTGTTCTGAAGTCTCTATCCTTTCCCTGAACGCTTTTCAATATAAACACTGACTTTTCAGACAAAAGGAAGTGTTTACATTGCTGCCTGGTAACACCTCTAGCGACAGTCACTCAGAAGGCCTCTAGAGGTGATCCCTGGATCAGTGCTTCACAATGTGCAGCACCTACGTTAATGTTCCCTATAGAGATGCACTGATTCAATGCACCTCTATGAGAGGTGAAATTGTCGCAGTGGCATTTTGTCGTGCATGCGCAATAGTCTTCCAATGCTTTTCTATGGGGAAGCATGGGATTGGCTGAGATCGTCAAGATTGATAATCTTAGCCATGGAGGTGGGGCCAGCCCCAGCGTCATCAGCACGGCGTGGGAAAAAAAAGGTGAGTAAAAACACTCACAGACATACAGACACACACACTTACAGACATACAGAAACACACTCACAGTCATACAGACACACACACACTCACAGACATAGACACACACACACACTTACTGACATACAGACACACACAAACACACTCACAGACACACTCACTCACAAGTAATTACTTTACTTATATCCACCCAGGCTCCTTACTTCTGGAGAACTGGAGTGGATAGGCTTTCCCTGGGGTCCCATGAGGCTGCTGCCATCTCCCTACTCAACTCCCTCCCGCGCACTGTTTAGTGAGCCTGGGGCCGGAGTGATGTCATAACCCGGCTCCCGGCATCACTACAAGCCGCGCGAGGGAGCAGAGCAGGAAGATTACAGCTCCCTCGCCGCGGCATTAAGTCATCCGTCCACCTGCCTCCCTCAACTCTTCGTTGGCTGGCCGCCCCCCTCCCTCCCTCAGCAATAAATGAGCGAGCCGCCCCACTCCATGTCAGCCGACCGCCTCCCTCTCACAGCTCTCCATGAGCCGGTCTCCCTCCCTTTTGTCTCAATGAGCCGGCCAGCCACCTAGCTTAGTCAGCAGCCTGCCTCAGCCCTCAGTGATCCGACTGCCCGCCTCAGCTCTCAGGCCGTCGGTCAACTCGGGAGCTAAATAGGCTCACAAATCCCAGGTGCCAGGACAAATTTCCTGGTTGCCATGGGGATCTGGCGCCTGGAATTTGTCGAGTCCTGCATTATTGACCTGTGTTTTGTTTCATTTGTTTTAGAGATACCAGCAGAATCCCAATTTGTTTGTCCTAGTATTCTATATGTATACATGTGATCGCACACAAAATGGTATGTAGTGTTCTGGATATAAATAGTAGATGATTCCTGTAGCAGACCACGGGTAACCCGACTGGTAACCTCCGTTAATTCCTTCCTTCAGCCACTCTGGAACCATTAAAGTATACAGGCATTCATTCCCCCAGTAACCAGACGAAACATAGCTCTGGGAGTCAATTTAACTTTATTGGAACACGGCTTTTATGCCCAGTCCCCTACATGGGGTTTACAATACAAGACAACAGGGTTTTCAGTCCCAAGATCCTCTGTGCCTAAAGGATAATTGCATGAGGAAACCTCTTAAATTTAAAGGAGCACTATAGTGCCAGGAAAAGAAAAACTTGTTTTCCTGGCACTATAGGGTCATTAGGTCCCTCCCACCCTCAGGGCCCCCCTCCCGCTGGGCTTAAGGGGTTAAAACCCCTTCAGCCACTTAGCTTTCTTCAGCGCCGGGCTCCCTCTGTGCTGGGGAACTCTCCACCCCCTGCTGACGTCAGATCCGAATGTGCATGCGCGGCAAGAGCAGCGCGCACATTCAAACAGCCCATATGAAAGTATTACTCAATGCTTTCCTATGGACGTCCAACGTCTTCTCACTGTGATTTTCACAGTGAGAATCACGGAAGCACCTCTAGCAGCTGTCAGTGAGACAGCCACTAAAGGCTGGATTAACCCTCAGTGAAACATAGCAGTTTCTCTGAAACTGCTATGTTTTCAGCTGCAGGGTTAAAACTGACCTTCATTGAGCTGAAGTCGTCTGGGTGCCTATAGTGGTCCTTTAATTATCCCTCAGGTACAGAAAAATCTACATTAGTTCCAAACACCCTACAAACACACCTTAAAGGACCACTATAGTGCCAGGAAAACATACTCGTTTTCCTGGCACTATAGTGCCCTGAGGGTGCCCCCACCCTCAGGGACCCCCTCCCGCTGGGCTGGATGGCGAGGAAGGGGTTAAAACTTACCTTTACTCCAGCGCCTTTCGGCTGAATGCGCATGCGCGGCAAGAGCTGCGCGCGCATTCAGCCGGTCTCATAGGAAAGCATTTACAATGCTTTCCTATGGACGCTTGCGTGCTCTCACTGTGATTTTCACAGTGAGAATCACGCAAGCGCCTCTAGCGGCTGTCAGTGAGACAGCCACTAGAGGATTTGGAGGCTGGATTAACCCATTTATAAACATAGCAGTTTCTCTGAAACTGCTATGTTTATAAAAAAAAGGGTTAATCCTAGAGGGACCTGGCACCCAGACCACTTCATTAACCCCTTAAGGACCAAACTTCTGGAATAAAAGGGAATCATGACATGTCACACATGTCATGTGTCCTTAAGGGGTTAAGCTGAAGTGGTCTGGGTGCCTAGAGTGGTCCTTTAATATTTCAGAAGGGGTTAGTTGATTGCATGGAAGGGCAGAAGGTTTACAATCTAAATTCCTACTTGAAGCTGGGACCCCAACAGAGCTATTCTGGAAGGTGTGAGAAGTCACACATAAGTGGCCTGGAAGTCTGGGTTTCTATTCAAACCAACTCTCACATCTGCCATATGTCTGGATTGCCTCTTAGATAGGAAGTCCTTTGATATGGTAATGATCATTAGCTTTCAAGAACAAAAATAAACCCTTGTGTTTCGATATCATATCCAAAAGTGACATTAATATCTACCCACAGATTAATACTCAAGCCTCATCTTTATCATATCCAGAATGGGACAAGCACAATCTTCCAATCACGCCTACACATGAGCGAACAAGGGGACCCCACAAACAATACATTGTTAAATAGCCCTGACCTGAAAACAATAAGCAGCCAAGCGAGTGGGCACATGTGGGCATGGTACTCAGTGACGGGGTTCTGTCACAATTCCTATGCACTGTAAACATAAAAACCATCATAGGGCAATATGTATATTGACAAAACATTAATAAAATAACTTGGAACCGAGGGGACCTGATAGGCATACAGCGGGCGATAGACTCCTTCATCTGGCATAATAAGCGCCCGAGACTAGCACGTACTCTCATGTATAGACCAAAACCTAGAGGGGGACTGGGGCTACCTAATATATATAACTATTACTTGTCGGCACAATTAACCCAAGTCATACAATGGCACACGCCCCCAGATAAGAGACGCTGGGTCGACGTAGAATCACTAATGACGGGACTGGACCTCCCGCAGTTCTTTATGTGGGTACCTAGAACACAAAGAGCCATTCTACGAACCACAAACCCGTCCATACAGATATGGGATCAAACTAAAACGAAATACTCCCTAAGCTCCCCCTTATCCCCCATGGCGCCAGTTTTCAGGATTAGGGCGTTCACACCGGGAATGAGAGCCCAAGACTATAAAGGGATAGAGGCCACAGGGCTACAAAGATATATCCACCTTTTTGTTAACCAAGACATAGTCACATACACACACCTAAGCACTAAAGCCACCCTCAGAACAAGAGACTACTTCAGGTACTTACAAATCCGAGATTTTGCACAGAGACCCGAGGTAAAGAAGGCAGCCCTGACACCACTGACTTTTTTCGAAAATCTGTGCTATACTGAAACTACACAGTCCAAGCTTATTACACTACTATATAACCACCTCAATACGGTTCCAGACAAAGAGGGCGCACTCCGATACACTGACCAGTGGGAGGCCGACCTAGGGGAGGTACTGGAGGGTACAGAGTGGCAGGATATATGGGAAGCATGCACCAAAACCATAATATGCGTAACACTCCAGGAACAATCATATAAAACACTATTCAGATGGTACACGACTCCAGTAAAACAAAACATATGAAATTGAGCCCTACAGACGACTGCTGGCACTTATGCGGGGGGAGAGGCACATATGTACACATGTGGTGGGAGTGCCCGAGGGTCTCAGCGTACTGGCATAAAATAGTAGAATTAAGCTCACAAATTTTACAAAAATGGATGGCCCTGGACCTGTGGGCATGCCTACTATCAAGACCCACAGAGGGTCTCCCCAGGCACGAACAAAAACTCCTCAACATGATTTATCTGGCGGCCCACAGGGCCTTAGCACAACAATGGTCATGCCCGGATCTCCCACAGACACCTCTGGTTAGGGCAAAGTTGCGAGACAATTACTTAATGGATAAACTTACTGCCCAAGTGCGGAACACGCTGAACACTTTCCACAAGGTGTAAGATCTGTGGGAGCAGTACGACACATAGAACCATGGCCCGGGGAGCGGGGCGGCATCCACAAGGTATCCATCGGCGGAAATAGATGGGATTCACTCAACTGCCATAGACATACCAGAACCCTGACGGGTGGCAGCGACACCACTAACGGACGGGTAGCTGGCTAACACCAAGACACAGGGCGTAGACTACTACGACCGAAAATCCCTGTTTCTTGGCCACTAAGAGATCACTCCTTTTTACTGCTTTATGATTTCTTCTTCTCTTTCACTCTATATTCTTTTTCTTTACTTTCCTATCCACTGTATCTACTCTGCAAGCACACTAGACTTGCAACCCGGCAGGAGGAGAGAAAGGCTAGAGAAGGCTAGAGTACAACTAAGATTCGCAGACCACTCTAGGGGACTGGTGTAAATAGGCGCAAACCTATCGAAAGGTAGTTGTCACTAATGTGTACAGTAACTATACCATCACTGTCGCTAAATAAGAATCTCATTGCGGCAATCAGCCTACAAAACCTACTCCTCAAAAATACTACCATTGTATATAGTTGCATCTGCTTGAAAACATAAAAGAAAAATCCTGATGACAATGCAAACAAGTCGCACAATGTATGTATAATGACTGTACTAACCACCCAAATTTGCTTTCTGTAACCCATACACCGACATTATACTGTCACAGCCTTGCATATGACTGTATTATCGTATCACTGCTTGTCCATCAGAGCAAAAATAAAGAATTAAAAAAAAAAAATAATAAATAACTTGGAACACTCACAAAATTTAGAGCCTATATAAGTCGGCTCTAAACTATGCTGGCATTTTCACCAGAAATCTAAAGTTGAGATGAAGGTTTTGTCAAGTGCATAGGAATTATCTACTATTCATATCCAGGACACTACATACCATTGTTTGCACGATCACCTTATTCACATTTTTACATACGTATTAAGTGGTTTTAGTAACAAAGCATTTGGGTGATTTTATAGCTGCACTGGGTTTTATTCTCATTTTTATATTGGATTCTAGTGTCACCTCTTCTCTTTCTTTGTTACTTATTCTATGTGAATGTGGTTGATTGTGGACTGGGATGCAATCTTAGGGAAGCTATATATCCAAATAAAGTTATTATTTCTTGTATTTTCACCTAGCACGGGTGTTTACGTGGAAGATTGTATTTTGCACATTTTGAAAAGTGTCCCACTGTAGGAGATGTTTGATATCAGTCATAATGAAGGCAATGATCACTCCAGGCTATGACATAAGGAAGAGGCCTCTTTAACGTGGCACTCAACACAACTCAAAGGCGACAGTTCATTGGAGTTGGTGAGACTGTTTAGAGTCCCCAGCAGCCGTCCCGTGGTTCAATATCAACCACTTAAAATGGTTCTGATATAAACCAAGGGTCTTACCCAGTGTTGTGGAACCAGAAAATCTTGGGTTACTGGAGTTTGTAAATATGTCTTCATTCCAACTAAATATACCCTATATGTGTCAATCAGGCGTATAAGATGACTCCTAAAACTTAGAGGTGTCATACAGGTTTAGGCCTATATTAACCGGATAAGTTGACCCCCAAAATAATCTGCCAACTTATACAGTACATTTAACACAGCTATTGTAATGTATTTATACTGTACATAATATAAGGAGTTATATTGTAAATTGGGAAGTATGTTTGCGTACCGACTAAACGGTCATAATCTCTCAAGCACAAGGTACCTCCCCTGTGTTATCCACATTGATAATTCCAAATTAAACAAGGAAAACTGTCACAATTAGTTTTTTTCTTTTTTTGTTTTAAAAGAGGGAATATATGCAAGTTGCATTGTTAGAAAGAGTATATTTTTAAAGTTTTTCTTTGACCTTATATTATGTTAAAGGGGCACTCCAAGAATCATACCCATAACAGCTTATTGTATTGGTCACGTTGCCAAGAAGCTGTCCCTAAAAACGTACAATTTAATTCCACTGCTTTTTATCATTGTCCTAGGCTCCTAGGTTCACATTTAATAAGGAAGTCTGGCATCCTCAGAGAGCAGTCCAAGCAATAGAAACTCAGTCATGCAGGAGCTAAAGACTAATTTCAAACAAAACACCCTGCCAAAATGTCTGATTATGCAAGCGTTTTATAGGTCTGCTTAAAGGGGTACTATAAGCAACAATACCACTACAGCTTGCTGCCAAAGGGGCACTACTCCTTTTTTTGGATCAAACCATTTGGCAGTTGCTTATTCCTATTGCAGTTCTCCTGTTTCATGTAACTACAAATCGGCTCTATTAACCACGTGTACAAATCCTCAAGTTGACTGCAAAGTGTGCACATGTTAAGTCACATACAATACCAGCTCTGTGTATATTCAGCAAATGTTTTCGAGCTTAAATCGTGAACTACTCTTAAAGCGGCACTTTCATGCCGAATCCTGTTTTTTTTTTTTAACCCCCCTCCCGCCTCCACTACATCCAATTGTCCCCTTAGTCACCCCCACATGCCCCTAAGCACCCCATATTACCTATTTATTAATCGTTATTTTCTGCCCCGATCTTTATTCAGGGCGCCGCCATCTTTGTGTGGGTAGATGAAGTCCCTGTGGTCCCCACACTAGATAGCACTGAGATTCCCGCACATGCCCAGTGAAACACCTGGACATGCGAACGGGAATTTCATCTATTCATTCATTCGTCAGACAGACAAATGAATGAATAGAAAAAGTCAAACGAACAAACTAACACTGAATATCAGTGTTCGTTTGCTCGTTCAGTTTATTACAAGGAGGGAGCTACCGGCACGCAGCTCCCTCCTTGTAATATGTAACTATAGAAGCAGCAGGGAGCAGTGCACTTCCTAAACCCCCATGTCCCCCCTCACTCTATGGGGGTCAATATGACCCCCATAATAGCATAAAATCTCCTGAATGCCCCTACTCGCTATACCGCGAGTAGGGGCATGTCCACTAAACAGTGACCAGCCTGTGACTGCTCACTGTTTAAAAAATAACCTACTAAATAACAATAAGGAGGGGGGGACCTACTGTCCTCCCCACGGCCCGCACTCCTGAAAAGTGGGTGGGGGCCCTATATAAGAATGGTGGGGGGGGGGGACCTACTGTCCTCCCCCCTGAGCGATGGGTGGGGGCCCTAAAAAACAATAAGGGGGGGGACCTCCCCCCGGCTCCTGCCCCTGAGTGGTGGGTGGGGGCCCTAACAAAACAGTAAGGCGGGACACCTACTGTCCCCCCCGGCCCCCATCCCTGAACGGCGGGCGGGGGCCCTAAAAAAACAATAAGGGGGCCCCCACTCCTGAGCGACAGGTGGGGGCCCTAAATACCCCCCCCCCCAATCAAGGTGACTAGAGGTCCCAAGCCCCTAGTCTCTCCCCCTCCACCCCCCCCCCCCCCCCCCGCCACCCAAAAAAAACTATCCCCTACCTACCCCCCTCCCCCTGAAAATAGTGAGGGGGGAATCAAATAACTAACCTGTAAACAAAAATTAAACTTACCATTTGGCATCTTCTGTTTTTTAAAATCTTCATTTTTCAGCCCCCAAAAAGGCCAAATAAAAAGCCATCATACCCGTCGAACTTAAAAAAAACCCGAGCGCCCCCAAAAATTCCAGACGAAAAAGAAAAAAACAGACGTTAAAATTTTTTATCCATCTTCACCCATGGAGGGCTCCGCGCAGACTGAGCTCTGCAGGGCGGGGGAAGGCTTATAAAGCCTTGCCCCGCCCTGCAATTAGGCTAAGAACACTCTGATTGGTTGGTTTAAACCAATCAGAGTGCTCTTTGTCATTTTACACAGCGTGGGAAAATTCCAAAGAACTTTCCCACGCTGTGTAAAATGACACAGAGCACTCTGATTGGGTGGCTTGAAATCCATCCAATCACAGTGCTCTGTGTCATTTTACACAGTGTGGGAAAATTCCAAAGAACTTTCCCACGCTGTGTAAAATGGCACAGAGCACTGTGATTGGTTAGATTCCAAGCCAACCAATCAGAGTGCTCTTTGTCATTTTACACAGCGTGGGAAAGTTCTTTGGAATTTTCCCACGCTGTGCTTGGGACCCCTAGTCACCTTGATTTGGGGGGGGTGTGAATTTTTATTTAGGGCCCCCACCCACCGCTCAGGGGTGGGGGCAGGGGGGAGGACAGTAGGTCCCCCCTTATTGTTTTTTTAGGGCCCCCACCCACCACTCAGGGGTGGGGGCCGAGGGGAGGACAGTAGGTTCCCCCCCCTTATTGTTTTTTTAGGGCACCCACCCACCGCCCAGGGGTGGGGGCCAGAGGGGGAGGACAGTAGGTCGCCCGCTTATTGTTTTTTTAGGGCCCCCACCCACCGCTCAGGGGTGTGGGCCAGGGGGGAGGACAGTAGGTCCCCCCCCACCATTCTCATATAGGGCCCCCACCCACCGCACAGGGGTGGGGCCGGGGAGAGGACAGTAGGTCCCCCCCCTTATTGTTTTTTTAGGGCCCCCACCCACCGCTCAGGGGTGGAGGCCGGGGGGTTGGACAATAGGTCCCCCCTAATTGTTATTTAGGGGGCCCCAACCCGCCCGTGCGGGGGGAAGAAGGGGGGGCGGTTAGGCTGCTCACTGTTTACTAGACATGCCCCTACTCACAGTATAGCGAGTAGGGGCATAATTTACTAATACTAAGTAATCTTTACTTAGTATTAGTAAATTTGGCTGAAAGACCAATTTAGGTCTTTCAGCCTTTTAGTAGATAGCTCCCTGATACCGTGGGAATTAAGGAGTTATCTACTAAGCGGCTGCAAGATGCAGCCACAGCACGAATAGGATCGGAGTTTCATTCATTCAAATGAAATTGCGATCCGAACAAAGTCCCGAATTGCATCCTAACACGAATGGAGAAATTCTTCTCATTCTGTTAGGACACAATTCGGCCGTTTTGCCGGCGTTCTATCTAAGTGACAGGACGTTCGGCAATACTGACAGGAAGCATCGTGGGAAAAGGGAGGAAAGCCAAGAATTATGGGAAAATTGCTCTGACCAGCGGAAATGAAGCACACTTTGCTCCTCCGCTGGTCAGAGCTGGCCAAGCGGAGGAAACCTCCAGAAGGCAAAGACTCCCTACTTTGTCTTATGATTTTAAAGAAAACTAAAGAAGACAGGAAGAAACGGAGAACAGATCCTGAGAGAGGGGGAGAAGAGGAAGAGATTGCGGTAAGGTAAGTTCGGCATGGCAGTGCCGCTTTAACTCATGAAACCCGTAAGAAGATAGTGAAATAGTAATTTGGATGTTATATTGTCAAATGCCAGGTTGGTGTACATTATGGTACAACATTGTGCTAAAGGCAAATCAATTCCTTTCTCGGCTACTTCTTCAGGCAATAAATAAGGAATATATATACATATATATATACATAGTAAACTACAGCTTCTGGGACAAAAAGTTGAAGGCATTATATTTTTCTGTAGAATTTTGTTACTTATTTTCTTCAACACAATTTAGCAATCTCAGCTGTCAAGCATTGCATTAAAAGCGACGGAACACGTTGAACTTGCAAGGTTTATGTTGATATATATTTGCATCGGAGCTTTATGAAAATGGAAACTGAATAGAGATTATGAAAATTGTTTTAAATAAAGTACATACTGAAAGAGATGTGATGTGAGCTTTGTTTGAACTTACAGGCAAATGACAATCGAAAAGATGAGTCCTATTGTACAGAGTTGGAGAACACGTTGCTGCACAAATAATTGTTTTATTGTACCAGTGCCAAAATTATTAAAACTGTTTTGACAATTGCAATGCTCAATTCTTTAACACAGCTTGCAAAATTAACAGGACTAATGAGGATATTGAGCGCACTCAACAGTAAGTATATTGTGTGCTATCTGAATGAACATGAGATGCAATGCACATCATGCAAGAAGATGTCAATGATAACAATGAATGTGTGTCATTTATTGACTATGCCCTATTATTATTATTATTATTATTATTGCCATTTATATAGCACCAACAGATTCCCTAGCGCTTTACAATATTATGAGAGGGCGGATTTAACTATAAATAAGACAATTACAAGAAAACTCACAGGAACGATAGGTTGAAAAAGATCCTGCTCAAACGAGCTTACAGTCTATAGGAGGTGGGGTGTAAAACACAATAGGACAGGAAATAGCAATCAAATAAGGTGGGAGTGAAGCAGTGTGCTGCCCTTTAGGAGAGAGCAAGAGACAGGTATGTGAGGTAGAGGTTACTCTGGGAGGCCATTTAGGCTCTTTCCTAAAGAGATGGGTTTTAATTAACTTTTTAAACGATTGAATACTAAGGAAGAGTCTGATGACGGTAGACAGGCCATTTCATAGGAAGGGAGCCACCCGCGAGAAGTCCTGCAAGCATGAGTTGGCCGTACCAGTGTGAGCAGCGGACAGGAGAAGGTCATGGGCAGAGTGGAGAGACCATGACAGGGCATACCTATGGATCTATGAAGAGATATAAGAGGGGCTAGAATTGTTCAGCGCTTTATAGGTATGGAATAAAACACAAGAAAAAAAAAAAGAGAGAATCTTTTCCTTTCCTTCCTTCCTTTTTTTTTTTTTTGTGTTCTGTTTTATGTCTATGTAATTGTTGTATGTATGTATATATACTGAAATAAAAATAAATTATAAAAAAAAAACACAAGAAAAAAACAAGTGAAAAAATGGCGTAATTAATAATAGAAAAAATTAGAAAAAAATAAATAATAATAAGTGAAAGCAGCACCTAAAAAGTGTATTAGCTCATTAGACACTCCTAAAACCATAAAAACAAACAATTAAGTGCGATATGGCAGCAACACACAATAAATAGACAAAAATGTGCAATAGTATAAAGTGCTTGATAATGTGGAAAAAACACTTATACACACTTTTAGCAGATCTGAGGAAGCCGGTTAAACCCGGCGAAACGCGGCATCTGAGGTCATCACGCTAAACCCCGCCTCCCGGAAGTAGCTGATCGAGACCGGAGCTGTTAGAGGATTTTGCTGAAACTTTGGTGCCGGCCGGCAACTGCATCCAGTCAGCGAACGGACGTCTCTTCACTACCAGGGATCAGGGTGACTTGTGAATTTTGGATTTTATCGTTTGAAATAAAGGCTGTTCATTTTTTACCTGCTGAAGTGAAAGTCTACTGATTAAGGCTGTTACAGTTAGAGCAGACTCATCTGCTCTGTGTTTGTGAGTTAAATACTTACCTCACTTATAGTCATATTTTGGATATAATTTACGGTATTACACTATATATGTATTTTTCTGTTTTATGTATTGGGTTTTACCTGAACATTTGCTGCTAATGCTGTTATTGTAAGGTATATATTTTTTACAATATTTGTGCACAATACCACTTGTTTACACTGTGTTTTTTGCACTTATAAGCAGTGTATTTACATTGTTTGCTGCTTATATATTAGTGAGTGACACTGGATTGAAGCACTTTAAAGGAAGGTTCACGCAGATTGCTAAAATTGTGTATAAGTGTTTTTTTCCACATTATCAAGCACTTTATACTATTGCACATTTTTGTCTATTTATTGTGTGTTGATGCAATATGTTTGCACTTTAAAATTTTTGCGCACTTAATTGTTTGTTTTTATGCTTTATAGGTATGGGTTAGTACTTTGAGTTGGCTCCTATAGGATACAGAGGGGTGAGGTGTAAAAGAGGACCGACTAGAGAGGAAAATCAGTCTGTTAGTCCCCCTCCCCCTTAAATCTTTAAAAATAAAAGTTTTACTTACCTTAACCCTGAGTTGCGCAAAGCTCTTGGCACTGATCTTCTGCGCCCCCTACAGACGTCACATGCGGCTCATGATGGATCTGTTTCACCGGCCTAGAGCACATGCGCGCAATCTGAGCCAACGAGGGAAAGGGGTTGTAGGAAGGGTAAGAATTTTGATCATTTAAAAAAAAGAGAAAGAAATGGAGGGAGTGCCCACAGGGTGAGTGGGAAGGAGGGGAGAGCTGGCTTTGCCTCGTAGGTGCTTTGCCTGGAAGGGTAAGATTTTCACATCTGTCGGCAGTGTGCAGTGCTCTCCGATAACAGACATTTTTATGCATAGAATTGACATCAGGCAGAGTTCTGGTGGATGGTAAGATGAGGGGGACAGGTTAAGGTCAGTTCTAATTACGTGAACCTGACCCTCGCGGCTGCAGCCAACTTCCTCTGGCAGGTCCTCTTCAGATCCTGGCGCCGATGTCACTGTTGTACTCACGCATGCCAATCACTGGTAACGGCTGGGGGGCTAGACACTTCTACACGGTGGTAGATCCACCCAGTGTCTAGACATAGGAAATATACAGAGACAAAGTAGTCTACTTTGTACCAGTATGTCTCTTGACTGGGTTGAAATTTTCAGGGAAATTCCAACACAATCCACATGACTGGGGAGGGGGGGGGGGGGGAGAAGAGGGGAAACAACACATGCTCACACACTAAAGTCCAAGTGCAAGCAAAAATTTAATGATATGACAGTGCCGCTTTAAGAGCTGATGATGCAAGTAGAAGGACGTACAAGCCGAATGGTTTCATGACTTTCAAAGGACCTTTGAAAAAAATTTTACTACCAGTGTGTCTAAAGTATAACTTTTAACTAAAAAAAAAAAAAAAAATAAAAAGGAAAGACATAAGTAATCGCAATAATTTTTTTAATCATTTTTAATAATGAATAGGTTCCGTTTTATTGACTATAAAATACCACAATGTAATTTTTTTTTGTACGGCAGGTGAACTTTAATTTATGAGATTAATTTAACCTACAGTGGTTCTTGGTTTTAAAGCAGTGCGCAGCTGAACTGAGATGCTAAAATATTAAAGGGCAGGGAGCCCAGCAGGATATCTTCTTTTTCATCCCAGAAGCAGAGGAGCGACACACAGACCTGATACTGCTGGCTTTTAGCCTCCCAAACATAGTTTTCTATCTTTTGTTCTTTTTTTACATGCAACTCACACTTCAAATTTTTTATTTATCTACTTTTTTTTTTTAAGATTTGCTTCCTCATTATTTATAGATTAACCTACATCCTAAACACTAGAGGATTCAGTACATGGTACTTTAGGTAACTTTTCAAAGCTCTATGATCTTAACGGATCTGTAACAATGTTATACTGGAGGCTCGTTGTACATGCTGTATTTTTCAGAATATGAGACGCACCCACATATTTTAACTAGTAAATTAGGAGAAATAAAATACAATAAAACTGCCTGTACCATAATTACAGTAAACATCAACGTATGTGTATTAGGGGATGTAGCTTATAGGGGGATGTAGTCAGTGCGTTTGTATAGGGGCGGTGGTGTTTGTTTACAGAATGTAGTGTATGTGTTAAGGGGATATGGTGTGTATGTTTGGTGAATGCATTGTATGTATGTAGGAGATGCAGTGTGTGTAGACGGGATGCAGTGTATGTACGGGTGTATATAGTGGAAGTAGTGTGTGCAGGATGCAGTGTTTGTGTCTGTTTGTGTAAGGGATGCGATGTGTGTGTATACTGTATGAACAGTGAAGGAAAAAAGTTTTTGATCCCCTGCTGATTTTGAACTTTTGCCCACTGACAAATAAATGATCTGTCCCCTAATGTCAGGTGAGTTGATGCCAAAGAGCTTGATTTTGGTCTCATCTGACCACAACACTTTCACCCAGTTCTCCTACGAATCATTCAGATGTTCATTGGCAAACTTCAGACGGGCCTGTACATGTGAAAAAGGAAATGCAGGGAAGCAGTGCTTGGAGATAGTAGTTCTCAAATTCGGATCTCTGCTCGTGATTAAGGCATCTTCAGCAATAGTAAAGGTGTTCCTTCTTCAAAGTGCAACCTTACACAATCGAATGTCCTCAGTATATTGTAAACAAATAAAAAGGGATGTAGGGCTCTCTCGCTGGTCTTTCTAGTATAGTTTTTAGTGAGACACATTTTTAGGTTCGGAGCACCTCTGAAAACAAATGTGGGTTTTTCAGGTAAAATCTTTTTTTTAGAATTTCGTCCTCTTTTAGGATGTCCCAATGTGTCTTGATTATTGTTTTCATTTTAAAGCTTTTATTATTGAAATCTAGGACGATGGGTACAGTGCAGTCTTTGTCCTTATTAGAGGTGTGATATTGTAGTAGTTCTATCGACTTGATCTATTTGTGCAATTAAAGTGTTAATGTGCTGTTCATTGTAATTTTTTTTTCTTTCAATTTATCTCTTAACCCTTTAAATCCGGAGGGCGTACATTTACGTCCTTTTAAAAGCAGCTCTAAACGCCGTAGGCCGTAAATGTACGCCCTCCGTGTTTTTTTTTTACTTACCCGTTCGCCGGCGGTCCCACGCCGGCGATCGCGGTTGGGGGGACTCCTAGGGAGCCCCCCCGCGGCAGATCTTCCTCCTCCGGTCCCTCCCGGTCATGAGGACCTCACAATCACATGGCCGGGATAGCTGCCTGGTGCATTGCCAGCAGGGGGACTAACTGTAATGACAGTTACTCCCCCTGCTAGCTGAAATCAAATAAAAATAAAATAAAATAAGTGTAAAAAAAAAATATATACTTATTATATATATATATATGATCTAAGTATATATATATACACATATACACACACACACATACACTGTCTAGGTGTATTTTAATATGAATATATATATATAATTATATATATATATATATTAATATCAAATTACACGCAGACTGATACTGATTAAATATATATATAATTATTGTTATATATATATTTATAAATAATATAAAAAAATAAATATGTAAATACGTAAAAAAATAAAATAAAAAAAATAATTAAAAATAAAATATTACAAAAATATATAGATGTGTTTTATTTCGTTCTAACTGTATTGTGATATTAATATATATATATTTAGATCAAAATACACGTAGAACGAAATAATATATATATCTATATACATAAATATATACGTATATATCACTATATATATACCTATATATAAATAAAAATATAAAAAAAATATATATATACGTATATATACACATATGTATATATATACATATATTAATTCTACACATATATTTATGTAATAATTTTACATAATTAGGTATCCTAATTAATTACAATTAGCGGGACCTGCCTGACAACCCATGCCGAAAGTAAAGGGAATTTAATTTGCTAGCACTATATTTAACCCTATAACTTTCCAAGACACCATAAAACCTGTACATGAGGGGTACTGTTTTACTCGGGAGACTTCGCTGAACACAAATATTAGTGTTTCAAAACAGTAAAATGTATTACAACAATGATATCGCCAGTAAAAGTGAATTTTTTGCATTTTTCACGCACAAACAGCACTTACACGGACGATATTATTGCTGCAATACTTTTTACTGTTTTGAAACACAAATATTTGTGTTCAGCGAAGTCTCCCGAGTACAACAGTGCCCCTCATGTACAGGTTTTATGGTGTTTTCAAAAATTACAGCGTCAAATATAAGGCTTGTGTTTCATTTTTTTCACTTTAAAATTCGCCAGATTGCTTACGTTGCCTTTATGACCCTATGGTAGCCCAAGAATGAAAATTACCCCTATGATGGCATACTATTTGCAATAGTAGACAACCCAAGGTATTGCAAATGGGGTATGTCCAGTCTTTTTTAGTAGCCACTTAGTCACAAACTGGCCAAAATTGGCGTTTTTTGCATTTTTCACACACAAACAAATACTAACGCTAACTTTGGCCAGTGTTTGTGACCAAATGGCTACTAAAAAAGACTGGACATACCCCATTTGCAATACCTTGGGTCGTCTACTATTGCAAATGGTATGCCATTATGGGTGTAAATTTATTTCCTGGGCTACTATACAGTCTCAAAGGCAACGTAACCAATCTGGCGAATTTCAATTTCAAATGTAACAAGCTATATTTGACCCTGTAACTTCCCAAAACACCATAAAACCTGTACATAGGGGGTACTGTTTTACACGTGAGACTTTGCTGAATACAAATATGTGTATTTTATTGCAGTAAAAGCAAACAGTATTATGACATTGACAGTTAAAATATCATGTAGAACAAAAAAAATAAAAAAAAATCTTATTTTCTCCCATTTTTTTCATATTAAATTATGTTTCATAGCTACATATTTGATATTAAATGAAAGCCCTGTTTCCCCTGAATAAAATGATATATAATAAGGGGGGGTGCATTTAATATGAAAGAGGTGGATTACGGTTGGACAGACATATAGCGCAAATGCCAGGTTTTGTTTACGTTTTGTTTCGTTCACAACTTGTACATTTGGCTGCGGTCTTAATGGGTTAAACCATAAGCTTCTTTTTAAAAAACATCATCATCATTGCAATTACGTTTTAGTCTGGTGAGTTGGCTTTTTTGAATGCTTTTGAGCCATGGGGGATAATAGCAACTACTAAACTCTGACATGTTTGTATGTACTTTTTAAAAAAGGTTTTAGTGAGCAGCTGGTTGTTTTCCATATAGATGTCTAAATCTTAAAATTGTACTTTACTAGTGCTGATATCGTGTTTAGTTTGATACCCCTGTCGTTGTTGTTTAACCCCTTAGTGACCAGACCGCTTTTCAATTTTCTTACCGTTTGGGACCTGGGCTGTTTTTACATTTCTGCTGTGTTTGTGTTTAGCTGTAATTTCCCTCTTACTCATTTATTGTACCCACACACATTATATACTGTTTTTCTCTCCATTAAATGGTCTTACTAAAGATAAAGAACAAAAAACAAAGGGTAGATGCTACTAGTCTCAGCGCATACAAAGCTCTGAGGTCAGATGCATCTCCTGGATATATGTGTAGCAGTGTAATTGTAACTATAAACTGGCTATAAAATTTAATAAATACTATACTATTGAGACCAAGAAATAATGAATAAACCAAAGTATATACAAGTGATACAAATGCTAATATGCAAACCAGAGATATAAGCCAGGTAGGGATATAGTACAAATCTGTATAAGGGTATGATCAGGGCCGCCATCAGGGGGTGACAACCATGACGGTTGTCACGGGCCTGGCGGTCCTGGGGGGCCCTGACTTCTTTGACAGTCCTGGGCCCCACATTCCCTCTCTGCACACATAGATAGCGAATTTCGCTATCTTTGTGTGCAGTCGCGAGCCCCCGGCTCCCTGTACTTGCAGAGGGGGCCCAGCGGACTGCAAGTGTCCACTTACAAGCTCTTCCCTCTCTGTAATTTCCGCGAGACCCGCGGCCGTCAGAGCGATGCCACGGGTTACCATGGCAAGGCTCCGTGTGGCACGCACGCTGCACTCGCAGGAGTTACAGAGAGGGGTGGAGGATGGGCCCAGACCTTGTGCTTTGTCAGGGGCCCAAAATTTCTGGTGGCGACCCTGGGTATGATCCCCAATCCTGGATTACAGCTTTATTAGGAAGTATATTGGCTAACTTGGAAAGGATCAATCCCAATACAATTCCCTATCTCTGGGCTATCTTAAGGTTTACTCGTAATATTCCTGTGCCATATCTTATAGGCTTAGAGACTGTGCTTGTAGTAATAAAAACTCTCAATAAGCAGCAGAGTACAGTGTGGGTTTAAACATAGTCCCAAACAATCAATCTTAAATCAGCATAGAGAGAGTTAAATTGCAGACACGCACATTTTCATGCCCAAAACAGTTCCAGAGAATTAGGCTGTGCGGTCGGTCTATTTTCAATGTCAAAAGTGCACAATAGTACAAGGAAGGGTGGGGTCAGACAATAGCAAGGGCTGATGGGAGATTGAGGAGGGACAAGGCAGCCAGTTTAAACTGGTCTGGCAGTGTCCCTGGGACAACGTCCTGCTGAAGAAACAATAGAACAGAAAAAAGGGGGAGGGGAAGAGGCACATTTTCCCATGGAAGTCACTTTTTAACATGTCGTTTTGCAGGGCTAATAGTCTTTGGGCAAAAGGCTGACCATTAGTCCTCTCCAAAAACCAGTGGCGAAATTGCTTTCGTCACAATATTGATGACCTATTTGTTATTTGGGAGTGCACAAACGATGATCTTAACAATTTATTTAGGTTTCTTAAACAACAACGACAGGGGTATCAATCTAAACACTGATCTCAGCACTAGTAAAGTACAATTTTTAGATTTAAAAATCTATATAGAAAATAACCAGCTGCTCACTAAAACCTTTTTTTTTTTTAAAGTACATACAAACACATTTATAGATTTTAGTAGTTGCCATTATCCCACACGGCTAAAAAGCGTTCCAAAAAGCCAACTCACCAGACTAAAACGTAATTGCAATGATGATGTTTTAAAAAAAATAAGCTTATGGTTTATTGAAGAAAATAATCAATAAACATTGGGACATCCTAAAAGAAGACGAAATTCTAAAAAAAAATTTACCTGAAAAAATTGTTTTCAGAGGTGCTCCGAACCTAAAAATGTGTCTCACTAAAAACTATACTAAAAAGACCAGCGAGAAAAATACATTTTTTAACTCACAAAAAGATTTTTATAAATGCAAAAAATGCATAGCATGCAAAAGCACTAATAAAGATAATACCAAAATTGCTACGTTTAAATCCAAATTTAATCCACAGGAGTACAAGATAAATGAGTTCATTACTTGCAATTCAAAACATGTAATTAATTTATTTATTGGAATGTCCGTGCAAATAACAGTATGTTGGTATGACCACTAGATGCTAAAAAAAAAATACGTATTGCGGAACGTTGTAGAAACATCAAAAAGGGCTTCATTAACCAGTCAGTGTCCGTGTCACTTTTTAACCCACAATAAAGACCTTGGTTGTCTAAAATTTTGCGCCATAGTCTCCCCCCGCTTGGCGAGGCAGAAAAGAATTGAAATGGGTTTTTAATCTCAACACTTTAACCCCTCTTATATTCCGGTATTTCAGTTTGAGGTATTATCTGTATTTGAAATCATATCTGCATATATTTTTTATTTGTATTTTGTATTTTTCATTTTTTATTTGTTTTTTATTTGTATTTTCCCATCCTACCGTATATACTCGAGTATAAGCCGAGTTTTTCAGCACATTTTTTGTGCTGAAAAACCTCAACTCGGCTTATACTCGAGTCAATGTCTGTATTATGGCAATTTGCATTGCCATAATACAGACAGCGGCTGCAGAGAGTTTACTTACCTCTCCTGCAGCTCCTGTCAGCTCTCTCCTCTGCGCCGTCCGTTCAGCACCTCGGTCAGCTCCCAGTGTAAATCTCGCGAGAGCCGCGGCTCTTGCGAGATTTACAGTGTGAGCTGACAGAAGAGCTGACCGGACGGCGCGGAGGAGGAGAGAGCTGACAGGAGCTGCAGGAGAGGTAAGTAAACTCTCTGCCAGCCCCCCTCTTCCCCCCACTGAACTACCAATCCCACTGGACCACCAGGGAAGGAGCCCCCCTCCCTGGCACGCTAGCAAGCAGGGAGGGGGGACAAAAAAAATGTATCATAGTAATAAAAATAAATTAATTAATAATATAACAAAAAAAATGAAAATAATAATAATACAATAATAAAAATAGTAATAAAAAATATATATATAACAAAAAAATGAAAATAATAATAATACAATAATAAAAATAGTAATAAAAAAAATTATATAACAAAAAAATTAAAATAATAATAATATAATAATAAAAATAGTAATAAAAAAAATTATATAACAAAAAAAATTCAAATAATAATAATAAAAAATATATTAAAATGCCCACCCCCCACCAAGGCTCTGCATCACACTCTGCATCACACTCTGCATCACACTCTGCATCACACACACACACACACACACACACACTGCACTCATATACACACTGCATTCACACACACACTGCACTCATATACACACTGCATTCACACACACACACTGCACTCATATACACACTGCATTCACACACACACACACACTGCACTCATACATACACTGCACACACTGCACACACTGCACTCATACACACACACACTGCACTCATACACACACTGCATTCACACACACTGCATTCATATACACACACTGCATTCACACACACACACTGCATTCACACACACACACTGCACTCATATACACACTGCATTCACACACACACACTGCACTCACACTGCATTCATATACACACTGCATTCATATACACACACTGCATTCACACACACACACACTGCACTCATATACACACTGCATTCACACACACACACTGCACTCACACTGCATTCATATACACACTGCATTCATATACACACACTGCATTCACACACACACACACACTGTACTCATATACACACTGCATTCACACACACACACTGCACTCATATACACACTGCATTCACACACACACTGCACTCATATACACACTGCATTCACACACACACACTGCACTCACACTGCATTCATATACACACTGCATTCATATACACACACTGCATTCACACACACACACACTGTACTCATATACACACTGCATTCACACACACACACTGCACTCATATACACACTGCATTCACACACACACACACACTGCACTCATATACACACTGCATTCACACACACACACTGCACTCACACTGCATTTATATACACACTGCATTCATATACACACACTGCATTCACACACACACACACACTGCACTCATATACACACTGCATTCACACACACACTGCACTCATATACACACTGCATTCACACACACACACTGCACTCACACTGCATTCATATACACACTGCATTCATATACACACACTGCATTCACACACTGCACTCATACATACACTGCACACACTGCACTCATACACACACTGCACTCATACACACACTGCACTCACACACACACACTGCACTCATACACAGACTCTGCACTCATACACACACTCTGCACTCATACACACACTCTGCACTCATACACACTGCACCCATACACACTGCACCCATACACACTGCACCCATACACACTGCACCCATACACACTACACTCATACGCACTGCATTCTCATACGCACACACTGCATTCTCATACGCACACACTGCATTCATACACACACACTGCATTCATTATATACACACACTGTAAATAAAAATTAAATTAATATAATTTTTTTAGGATCTAATTTTATTTAGAAATTTACCAGTAGCTGCTGCATTTCCCACCCTAGTCTTATACTCGAGTCAATACGTTTTCCCAGTTTTTTGGGGGTAAAATTAGGGGCCTCGGCTTATATTCGGGTCGGCTTATACTCGAGTATATACGGTATTTTTAACTGCTCAGCATGTACTTTTATTATATTTGCTTATATTTTAATGCATTTCATTGCTCTGTATTCATCTAGCTTATTTATTCATCACCACTATTAACACTATTATCACCACTATTAACCCTATTATATGTGTCTAGTGCATACTACACCCCCATAATCCTCTTCATGTCTGTATACCACCCATTAAAATGGGCAGGCCAAACTACCTCTCTACCACTCTCCTTGCTTATACCTCCGTCCCTTCCCCTCCTTTCGGCAGTTTCATTTAGTGCCATTGCAGCCCGCGCCGACCATAATGATATATCTGAGATCACATGGTGCTCCGAGATGATAATGATGCATCTCGGTTTGTATCTCTTGTTTTTGGGGAGGGTTGTTCCCTCTGCCTCCCCAATATCTATTTCCCTGATTCTATACACAATCTCGCATTTTTATGTTCTTAATTTAAGATGGCAGCAGCCATCGTGGCACCCCCTCTTAAAGCCACTTAACCTTTGCCCCTTACATTATTTTATTCCTTTTTATTCCTTGTTTTTTTTTGTTTTGTTTTTATACTATTTAAGCAAGATAGGTCACACTTTGAGTAAGCCTTATTGTAGGTGAAACGTGTCAGTGTATTTACAGAGTATTTTATACTATATCTGATTTTATTTTTTATTTCTAAATAATGCTATTTTTTTTACTCTATTTGGAATCATTTGACCTATCTTCGAAAAATTATTAACCTAGAGGACTCGCACAGTGATATCCTTGGTGGGGATTATACCACCTACGCCCATTCGGACTGAGCACTGAGCATTACCGATATTTGCTCTCAGCTTGTGAGTATACCTCCTTTTATCTATTTTACTTTTATACAACATACAGCGAGCAGTATATCCCTTTTTGCTTGTTTCCTATTTACTGAGGATATTCGATTGCTGTAAGGTTGCACTTTGAAGAAGGAACGCTGAAGACGCCTTAATCACGAACAGGGATCTCCAACACATCCACTGACGGGGATTGTACCGTCCAGCCGCACATATCTGGAACTGAGATTTAGCTCCACAAAATTGTAAGTGCATTTTGTTTTATATATAATTTTTAGCTATTCAGAATATACTACGCTATATTACGTCCTTTTCCTTTATTACCCATATTGCTTCAAATTTGAGAACTACTATCTCCAAGCACTGCTTCCCTGCATTTTCTTTTTCACATTTACAGGCCCGTCTGAAGTTTGCCAGTGAACATCTGAATGATTCGGAGGAGAACTGGGTGAAACTGTTGTGGTCAGATGAGACCAAAATCGAGCTCTTTGGCATCAACTCACCTTCCATTAAAATTATAGACTGATCATTTCTTAGTTAGTGGGCAAATGTTCAAAATCAGCAAGGGATCAAAAACTTTTTTCCCCTCACTGTTCATACAGTATACACACACATCGCATCCCTTACACACACAGACACAAACACTGCATCCCTTACACACACTATTCACTATACATAGACTGCATCCTGTATGCACACACTACTTCCTCAATATACACACTTAATAAAGTGGTCTGGGTGCTAGGTCCCGCTAGGTTTAACCCTTTTTTTTATAAACATAGCAGTTTCAGAGAAACTGCTTTGTTTATAATAGGGTTAATCCAGCCTCTAGTGGCTGTCTCATTGACAGCCGCTAGAGGGCTTCCGCACTTCTCACTGTGATTTTCACAGTGAGAAGACGCCAGCGTCCATAGGAAAGCATTGTGAATGCTTTCCTATGGACTGGCTGAATGCGCGCGCGGCTCTTGCCGCGCATGCGCATTCAGCCGGTGACGGAAGAAGAGGGAGGAAGAGAGCTCCCCGCCCGATGCTGGATAAAGAGGTAAATTTAATCCCGGCAGGAGGGGGTCTCTGAGGGTGGGGGCACCCTCAGGGCACTATAGTGCCAGGTCCTTTAAAATACGCTGAGGTTTCTAGAAATCTACATGCTATGGAATTGTTAGGTCGGTTAACAGGGATGTTGAAGTCACCAAAGATAAGAGAAGGGGCGTTTTGAGAGCAAAAACCCCGTGCCCCCACCCCCAGATAATTTGGGGGCTAATTTTGAAGAATGCCTATAAGACGTGCAATAGGTAGATCGATGATAGAAAAATGACAGGTAACAGACAAATATCTAAATAGACAGATAGACAGATCAATAGCTGACAGACCAAATGTAACATGTTAATTATAAGAATATAGACATTAAAACTCTTGTTTCATTAAACCACCAGTACTTATCGAGTTAACTAAGTTAAATGACTCCCAGCCTTTGTCTACGGAAGGCATTTGGGGACATTTACCCTAACAATAGCCTGCTGTGAACCTCACATAGACCAAGGTCGCCCACACAGCAGTAAAGGCAGAAGAGGTTTGAAAAATACAAAACAACTACAGGAATAACATTTAAACAATAGATTTACTAGAGCTTAGGCTAGCACAATGTAGAATTGAAATGTTATTCATCTAATGCAACAAAATCTGTTTTTCATCACAGATATAGCCTTAAATGCCCGCTTGTGAACAAAATTAAATGGCTAAATTTTAACGAGGGAGACTGCTTGAGACAAACCACTAGTAAATGCATAACAATGCAAAACAAAGTCGTTGTATAACAATATTAACTGCTCTGTATAGTAAAGACGTACTGTAAATGTCATCCTCTCTCATTCCGGACAGAAACATATTTGGCTCAAAAATACAAGCTACACAATTTATGCTGTTAAACTGCATTCTGGAAAACAGAGGTGGAGCAGGGAAAAAGTCAGCGAGGGAAGAGGAAGAAACACTCTGGGCACATTACGAGGCCTATATGCAGGATACAAGAGCACCCAGCAAAGTCCCAGAGGAGATACCTTGTCACCTGTACAAACAATATAATCTTAGCAGAGTAAAGGTTTGTTCTGCTCACTGAACAGCATTATTCCCATAGGCATCAATGGTTGATTTGCTATTCAATAAGCAGAGTAAGAGAATCCAGCCTGTTACATTTATGCCCAAATACAGACATTATCTAAACATTGCCGTGTTCAGAAAAATGCAATGATTTTTTGCAAATACCAGCAAAGTATTAAACCATTTCATTTGCCTTTATGTGACGCCTATTGTATGAAACAAAATAGTTTCTGTGCTTTATTGGTATTATGGCAGAACTCGTATGAAACATTGTAGGATATAAGATATCAGACACCCATACACCCATTAGGTTACAGTTAGTTATTCTGTTTATTAATCTTCTTTGTTTTAGTATTCCGTTCTTTTTGACATCCTTATCAATGCACAATGTCCCTTCTTTGCTCAGAACATTATGGTGGGAATGTAATTACTTAGGGTTCAAGGGATTTTAGATCAGCATTCTAAAGTTGTATAATATGCCGACAGATGAACATCAACTGACATAAATATCTGTTGTGCTCTCAAAACACTGTTTTTGGCATAAGCTCAGCAGTGCTATGGAAAGTTAAATGAGCATAAGGATTGGCAGAGCTAATTCTTGATTTATTGAGAGCTCACTGTATAATCTACAGGGCCTATGGATCTCTTTTACTATGTATTGTTACTGTTTTTGCTACATTTTCATGGATTATCTATATAATGCATTAAAAAAGGAATCAAGTCAATCAAGTCCCAACCCCCTGGAGAGCACCTGAATCAGCCCTTAGAGATTTAGTGGTGAGATTTCGTAACAGCGTAGACAAGCAAACGGTGCTTTCAGCCCTCAAAGGGAATACACCCTACTCCTTAGAAAATACCACCCTCTGATTCCATGCAGACCTCTCAGGAGACACCCTGCAGTGGAGAAGACACATGCAACCACTCACCACTCTCCTCAGAAACCACGGCATATAATATAGGTGGCGTTCACCGAGAGCACTATAGGTCGTGCATGGGGAGTCCACCCACTCTATCTCTGACCTCCAAGAAGCACCAGCACTCATGAGCCAACTGGGCCTACCAGCAGATTCCTTGCTTCCACCCGGACCCAGAGGCATGAACCTGAGAGCACCCAGCTGGGTCCCGGCGAAGGTCGTCCCATTTGTGCCGCATAGAGCCATACCAGGGACATACGCTGCAGCTCCTACCTGAACCAAGGGGACTGATATAAAGCACTAAGCTTACTCTCACCCAGGACTGACACGAATGACAGTTCAAGTTGATATAAGTTTTTAACATGTATTATTTTGTTGACACCTTCTAGTTTAATGGTTTTCTATCCCACGGACCCAACTGCTACTAAGTACCCTGGCCCTTAGCCAGAATCACTCCCCCCACACACCCTTTCACTAGACTCAGCGCCACAACCCAGACTAGCGCAGCCTAGGGGTGAATCCAAGCCCACACTGAAGGCCCGTAACCCTCAGCCCTTCCTCTCGTTTGAAATAAACTCCCACGGCCCCTCCGCACAGCGAAGCCAACTAGGTACCCTATTGTGCCTTCAGTTTTTTTTTTTTTTTTTTTTTTTAGACAATCTTTATTTATTAGGTTTTTCCATTATTATCCAATACGTCAAAATAAAAGAAGGGTTTACAAAGGAAGCAGAGGGAGGGAAGTCAAACTGTTTCGTGTACAGAAGCGGTAATAAACTTTTCAGTTACAAAACATTGCGTATTTTCATGTGTACACATCTCGACTAGAGTCAACAAATAGAATCCTGCATAGAACACGGGGTATGTCTTATAAGCCCTAGTGGCCTCCTCACTCCGCTTCGTTTACATAAATTCTGACTGAAGTCAGTGTTTATTCTTCTCTTAGGTTGTCTGATCGCGCCTGTCAGTGCTGGGTCTCTAACCCTTCTGAATCTCTCATGTAAGATGTATTGAACGGGCGCAACTGCGCTGCTGGGTTGTGTGTAACCCGTCTTCGTCTGCCCCTCTAGGGGGGGGGGGGGGGTCAGGTCGGGTGGGTGGGTCTGAGTGGTCAGGGTCAGGTCGGGTAGGTGAGTCTGAGTGTTCAATGCCCCCTGTCCGAACTTGTCCATGTCAATGTGATGCCTAATGGTAAGAGTAGAAACCTCGACCCCGATTACTCGAGAGTGGCCGTGTAAGTCCACCGTCTCGTCTCGTTATATTATGTCCGTGACCGAAGCTCAGTCTATGGGTCTTGAGGCGGAGGGACTGTCTTATGGACGGGGTGAGTATAGGGCCGAGGAGGAGGGCTAGGGGGGGGACGGGGGGGGGGGAGAGTCGGCAACAGCGGGGAGGTATCCGGCGATGGGTCCGCCCGCGTCACCCCGACAGAAAGCCCAACAACTCGTGTCTTCACAAACTCCCGTCTATTCGGTCCCCCGGCCCCGGTCACCCGCCGGCACCCGGGCCGTGTACTCAATCCAGGGTGCCCAGAGTCTGGCGCACTTTTCCGCCGTCCCCCTGAGGTCAGCTGTGAGGCTCTCCATACTGTATATTTCTTCTACCGCCTCCATCCAGTTAGCTATGGTTGGGGCTATTGTGGTTTTCCAGCGAGTGGGGATTAGGCTCTTGGCTGCGTTTAGGAAGTGTCGCGTAAGAGATCTCTTGTATGCTCCCAGGGGCATCGCGGAGTGGTGTAGTAGCATCGGCAGGGGTTGCAATGGTATGTCCGAATCCAGTATCTCCCGGAGTTTCTCGTGGACTTGTCGCCAGAATGCCTCGATGGGAGGGCAGGACCACCAGATGTGTAGGTCCGTACCTTCGTCTGTCCCGCACCTCCAGCATGTAGCCGCTGGTAGCAACCCCATCTGATACAGCCTATGGGGGGTCCGATACCAGTTCGTCATGAGCTTGTAGTTGGTCTCTTGTAGTTTCGCACTGGACGTGCCTTGATGAGAGAGGATGTGTATCTTCTCCCAGTCTGCCTCCGAGAGGACTGTGCCTGTGCTTTGTTCCCATTTAGATTGGTATCGCGCAGTGGGGAGTCTGGCAGCCTGTATTATCATAGAGTATAGCGTGGAAATTCCTCGTGGTAAGTGTCGTTCCTCCGTACAGAGGGTCTCAAAGCCCGTCTTTTTTCTGAGTAGTAGTTGCTTACCCGGGAGGGTGCTGTGGTAGTGCTGGATCTGTAGGTAACGAAACCGGGTGAGCCCCGTTGGGGGGGCTGAGGTGGTTAGAGTCTCTAGCGGTTTTAGGCGAGTTCCCGCGCACCATTCGCCCAGATATGGAGTGTTCAGGTCAGTCAAGACGGCAATGTCCCTGGGGGCCAGTCCGCCTCCAATCTCCGGATTATGGATCACTGGGGTCAACGGGCTTGGGTTAGTGGTGAGGTCGAGTTTGTACCGTATAGACGCCCAGATCTGTAGAGTAGCTCCAATAAGTGGGTGTGAGCGAATCTCGGTTGCCTGCGCGGGCCTCGGCAGCCAGGTTGCCCAGGGTAGACGTTCCCCGGAGGCTGCTCGTTCCAACCCTACCCATTGCTTATCCGTGTCTGGCACGTGCCAGTCTATCATCCTGAGGAGATGCGCCGCCTGGTAGTAGGCTTGAATCGAGGGTAGTGCCACCCCTCCCTGGCGCTTTGGCCTGATCAAGTGCGTGTATCTAAGTCTAGCTACTCCTGAAGGTGCCTTCAGTTTTTTAACACTCCCCACGACTCACATTATACTTATAGTAATACCCGACCCTCCAGCAACTACTGGACACAAACAAGCCTTGTCACGTGACCTTAGGCAAGCTCTATACCCAGTCACTGTGCTCCACAGTAACTAACCCCAAGTCCAGTTTCCTGCACATCCCACCAGGTTTAACACTAGAACACCATATAAATAAAACCCTCTACTCATGGGCCTCATACACAGGATGTCATGCATGTCCGCTATGATTTTTCTTTTTAGTTACTGCTATTTGTTTTGCACCCACTGTATGTCATCCACTGAGTGGAGCAAAAATAAAGAATACAAAAAAAAGTGTATATGCAGGAAAAAATGAAAATTTTAAATTGTTCAGTTGTTAGAGGGACCTAAATATCCCTGCTATTTCACCCTAGTTTTGAGTGTTAGCTAGCTATGTGTCATGATCTGCTCTGTTCTGATGTCTAGACTTGGCTTCTGGTATCCAGTACTTTTGTTTCAATTCTGTTTTTTCTTGGTTTTTGGTTTTCTATTCTATGTCTGGTTTTCTTTATGCTGGGATTTCTGGGTTCATTCCTAAAGTCCGTCCCTGGATTTCCCAGTCTCCAGGTTTCCTTTAAATGTTTGTTTTATGTTGCCACACCCGTTTGTTTTCCATCATTCCTTTTCTGTTTCAGTGTTGCTGCAGGCAGCTCCTCAAGGCTTCTGCCCTTTCTTGCAGGTAAGTGCTATATATGTCTACTTAGGATGTTTTAGCATACATTAGGCAGTGTAGGACCTGCCAGATATGGGGTACATTGGCGTTGTTGGCAGGCTTATGCAATGTATGATCATATAGTGTGACTAAATCCCCATGATTTTCATATGTAGTACTTAGTTATTTCTCCTCTTGTTTTGCCTATGTTATCTTGTCTTGTTTTAGTTTGTATACCCAGTCCACGTACAGTCCTGTCCAGTCTTGCCCATGTTATGTTCATGTTTTCCTCATGTCTTGTGTATATGTTCTGGGTTTAGCTTACTATCCTTCTCTGGTTCTATTAGTTCTGTCTTGTTTTCATGTTTGGTGCCTATCTCTAGTCTTGCCTTGTTTCTAGTACTGGATACAATCTTGCTGCAGAGCCTCCCTATTCAGCTCCTGGGAGGTCTGCTTAATTTCCAAGCTCCTAGTTCCTGGTATCCGCTGAAGCTGATTCAGGGTCTTGGTATGTGGCTGCACAAACGCTGGTGCTCAACACCAGGGGGCGTGTGGTTCCCCTGCACCAGACCCTGCTAATCCACCTCCACGCTGTAACTCCTACTTTGAACATCAGGCATATTGGGTCCCGGTCCTGCTCCGCCGCCTGGACACTGTGTCTGGGTCCCGGGCACCCGACTGCCACCCTGACACTATGTAATCATGTAATCTAAGTTAAATTAATATTGCACAATATTTTTTTTTTTTTGTTGTTGTATCTACACACATTTACCCATGTTTTCCATGTTCTTGTTTGTATGTCACTACTGTATTTGTATTTTGAGCTATACCAAGGATGCATCACTTTGAGTCATTGAATACACTTGAGCAAAATAAAAACTTTAGAGAAGTCAAAGATTTGTTTTAGCTTTAACTAATACTATTTATCAACTTAACTCTAAAAACCAAAACAAGTTTAGCTGTTTATGCAGCCATAGCCACACCTCCTGTGGTTGTGACTCTCACAGCCAACATGAAAAAAAAACTTCAATTTTAATCTGATCTTATAGCACATTGTGTTCAATTTAAAAGTTATCCTGTTCTGTTTATTAAACTTTAATTAGAAAGTGATTTAAATCCTGAATGGCACAACACTGAGCAGTGAGACTGCAGGAGTACAAACCTTTTATGAATGGGGAGCTAGTGATTGGCTTAGTCAGCTCACCGGACTAACAGTACTCCTGAACAGCGGCACTCCATGCTTCCTGAAACTGAACTTGAGAAATCTGATGCCGCTGGGAACAGGTAGTACTGTCGCTAGAGAGCAACCTTTAGTGTAAACCATCAGGTAAGAAAAGGCCAGTGACGGCTGGGCACCATAACAACTTAAGTTTGATGAAGTTGTTATGGTGCCCATACAGTTTCCTTTAATTCCGTATCTGAAGCAGGCCATGTTACCCACACACGTGGAAATTCTGTCTGAATGATATGTGAAGCTTCAAGCTTTAGACTGACACATGTTACTTGATAACAACTTACTAATCTTGCTGCTTCCATTTTCAAAGCCTCTACTAGTACTCGGCAGAGATGCAGAATCCTCAATCTCATCTTCCAATTGGCTCTAGAAAGAGGAGGCACAATGTCAGTAGTAGCACATTTAAATGTGAAGTCTAAATGCACACAAAGTGGAATCCATACACACAATGAACTCATAATAAAATGATTCATACACATGATGACAGTTCTCAAGAGTTGCAATAATTTCAGGTTATAATGCACTTATCCAAAACATCACTGTTAAAATTGTGCTTTTAAGAATCACAATAATACGTATTATACTGTCGAGGTGACAATAAGATTATTTTTAGTCTGTGTATCACTGCGCATGTGCTTAGTGAATGCTTAAAGACCAGATTCCTGACTCTGGCTCAATTTCTAAGATATGGCATACTTGCAAAGCAAAACCATTTACTGCAGCAATAAAACAATATATAACTTAAAAAATATGCCCTCAGATGGAGACATTCTCCCCACCTATAATGAAACTTAACCTGTTGATCTTGATTCTTGTGCTCCCCATTTAATGATTGCCTTTCCCCCCTCCCCTCTCTGTTGCTCTCCTTTTCCTTCCTTGCCTCCCTTCCCCCCCCCCCCCCAAAACTATTCCTCTAAGCCTGTTTAAACAAATACGCTGACATTTCTCTCTTTAAAAATTTTTATTACAAGTTATGTACTGCCATTTTAGATAACTCAGCCTACCTTTTTCCCCCTGAAATCTATTGACAAGAAGGTGCCACGCTGTAACTTTGTTTGCCAGGAGACCACCAGTATCAATAGTCTCCATGTCTACATAACTGTGTGCATTGATGATACCAAGTTCTTATGACTGACGGAATTTTTAAAGTGAATCACAGAAAAAGGAGCTAGAAGTTAAAATAATGCCCATTTGAACAACTAGGGGCACTAAATACAGTCTACCATAAACCAGCTTCATGCTCATAATTCCCATCCAGGATGCAACTGTGTGGCGTTTCGTGGGGTCTCTGTCAATGCATGCCTAACACACCCAATGTTTTAACAAACTGCCAAGTCAAGAGCTCAGAATTCATCCACCACACACTAAGCAATAAACCACTGCAAAAACTATAAAGGTAGCAGCGCTACAGATTATTATTATTATTGCTATTTATATAGTGACAGCGTATTCTGCAGTGCTTTACAATATTATGGAAGGGGAAAATTTAACAAACAGAGGGATAAAGCTCATATACAAAACTGCAAGTACAACGAGTAATTACAGGCCCTTAAATGGCATGTAGGTAATTCTTTTTCACGTGACTTTGAAAACATCTTTCCCATCTTTTTGCCTGAAGTTACTTATATTTTTTTTTATATCAACTGTATCTGTGGCACTGCTGGGATAAGTACAAATGCTCAGTAATGGTTTGATATTTACTGATATTTATTTAAGATTGGCTTTCCTGTTAAAAATAAAACAACTTTAGGTTGAAGGTACACTATAGTCACCAGAACAACTACAGCTTATTGAATTTGTTCTGGTGAGTAGAATCATTACATTCAGGCTTTTTGCTGTAAACACTGTCTTTTCAGAGAAAATGCAGTGTTTACATTACGGCCTAGTGATAACTTCACTGGCCACTCCTCAGATGGCTGTTAGAGATCCTTCCTGGGTCATGGCTGCCTAAAATGCATCCAAACATTCAGTGTCTCCTCCCTCTGCATGCAGACACTGAACTTTCCTCATGGTGTTGGTTTTAACACTATAGAGTCAGGAATATATGTTTGTGTTCCTGACCCTATAGTGTTCCTTTAAATTAAAAACCATAACATGCCATCTACAATATGTTCTATCTAGCTGCTAGCAAGTGCATCATTTGTAAATAAACCTGAATACAAAGTATGGTACAGGGGTGTGGACTTCCTATTGTCTAGTGCCCAGGGCACGCAGTTCCAGGCACCAGGAAGATTCTTTCTGCTTTAGCACTGCCTAGGGCAAGCGGCTGGGCTGCTACAATGGACATGGAAAATCAAACCGGGGATGGGAGTATGTGGTCTGCACATTCGGCGGGTGCAGACCACAGTAATTTCTCCCTCTCTCACTAATGTGTCAGTGCAGAGCCCCTCGAATTTCCTACCTACTTTCGGACTCACGAAGAGCTGCCTGATAGATCAGTTATGGTGGTCTGAGCCTGATGGAGGTGCAGATCACACACTCCCCCAATAGATCACCAGGCACTTTAACCCCCTTAGACTGCCAGGGAAAAACCTGAGGCAAAAGGTTGTGAATAACTCAGTTAAATATTTTTTTCCAGCTCAGTTTTTATTTGTCTCAGTTTTTTCATTTGGATTTAATTTGTAAAAAGTGAGTGAATAAAACTCTAAATCTCAAGGGATCTAGACTGTGCCCCAATCTGACATTGTTTTGTGCGTCAGGACAAGTAGATTGTGATGACAGACAACAAAATTGGGCTACCACTTTAATTAATTGGATTTAGTTTTTAAATTAACACACATGTTGTCCCTCCCTTCACCTGCACAGACATCTATGCCAACTATTGAGTGACAGAAATGAAGTGGAGGTAAACTATAACAAATCTATTGCATTGAGATCTGTTAAGGTCAAACTGTCATAATAGTTTCACTTTATGTCAGATTTTGCGTCATTCTCATGTTTGACATGTAGGAGTAATTCGAATCTATGATTACTGGTATTTGTTCTAGAGACCCAGACTGTCAACAGAGCTATTTCATGGACAACTAACTGCCTGGAACACTAAACAAAAGAATACTTTGCACAACGAGAACAGAACATGTTCAGAACAGAAAGACATACATTTAATTGTTTTCACTGTCCCGTTTCAAAGCATGCAAGCAAATTATTTTGGCTGGCGATAACCCAATTTGAATACAAGTCAGCAAGGCAAAACGATACGGGAAGCAAAGCCAATATATTGTTTTCTTCTCTTGATCTACACAACCACTTACAATCTTGTGAGAATGGGTATTTTTTGTTTGATGCAGATTCGTACAATTAATGACCTTTAAGGGGTTTGGCTTTCCTTACGGCAATTTGGGCTACGTGTAATAAAAAATAAACATTCTAGGCCAAGGTGTTATATTTGGTACACTCACCATGGCATTGAGAATAAATTGAATGGCGCTGTACAGCCTATTCAATTATAAATGATGGTAAGAGCTTTTAGGGAATAAACTAAATTTTACATGCAAATATAGATACTTACCACGACAGAGGATCCACATGACTCATTCCCACTGTCTGACTTTAATTTCTTGCAGGAGGGTTGGTTCGCCATTTTATCTTACTAAAGAAAAAAAGATGATATAATATGTAAATATTACTATTTATGACACGCACAAATTTAAATATGTATCAGATGATGGCTCTCTGCCAATGAGTGTAGCCCTGCACTGTAGAGCTGCAAGCTTCTGGCTCCCTGACTAAGGTAGTGGAGGTGGGGAGCAGCGCCTGGTGGACTTCAGCTAACAAATCAAACTGTTCTAAAACAGTTTAACTACTTATACTAGAAGGCAGCCAGGGCACACCCTAGCACTGTAGTGGTTATAGTTCTTGGAGTGTCCCTTTAAAGGACCACTCTAGTGCCAGGAAAGCATACTCGTTTTCCTGGCACTAGAGTGCCCTGAGGGTGCCCCCACCCTCAGGGACCCCCTCCCGCCCTGCTCTGGAAAGGGGAAAAGGGGTAAAACTTACCTTTTTCCAGCGCTGGGCGGGGAGCTCTCCTCCTCCTCTCCGCCTCCGTTCCTCCCCGTCGGCTGAATGCGCACGCGCGGCAAGAGCTGCGCGCGCATTCAGCCGGTCGCATAGGAAAGCATTCATAATGCTTTCCTATGGACGCTTGCGTGCTCTCACTGTGATTTTCACAGTGAGAATCACGCAAGCGCCTCTAGCGGCTGTCAGTGAGACAGCCACTAGAGGAAATAGGGGAAGGCTTAACTAATTGATAAACATAGCAGTTTCTCTGAAACTGCTATGTTTATAAAAAAATTAGTTAACCCTAGCTGGACCTGGCACCCAGACCACTTCATTAAGCTGAAGTGGTCTGGGTGCCTAGAGTGGTCCTTTAAGTAATGACAAATGTGGGTCAGTGTTTGTAGCCTCTTTGCACCCTAATAATTACATTAATTTGTATTGGTTATGGTGCTTAGATTGCCCTGTAAACTGACAAGACAGTAGGCTATTAATTATAAGTTGCAAAGACAAAGGTTATTGAGCAAGACCTGCAAGAAGTTAAAAAAAAAAAAGACAGGACGTGACAAATTTAATCTACACCTAAAATTTACTCCCCTGCCCTAACAAATCGTGTTTGCCACGTAGAATCCCCTTGTGTATCATTCATCCCAAGAGCACCTTCATCTGTCACTGCATCCATCAATCACCATCCCGATACCCACATGAGCACGTAAGCAAGCTGAAGGAGCCGCTCCTTACAGTCCGACTCAGTGGCTAACCTTCCTAATTTGCATGGGGAATGTTCTACAACCCCACAACATTAAAAACATTTTTTTTTTTTAAATATCTCACTATCATCACCAAACAGGGTAAAAACGGCTCAATTGTTTGTTGCCATGGCAGCCAGGCCCATAGTATTGATCAGGCTCTGGTTTAAGGGCTAAGGAGGTCTTTTGCAACTATTAATTTATTTTATTTTTTTCTTAAAAGCATTGCAACTTCATATACCAGGATATAGGATTTCTGAACTACTTGTTTTTCTGCAATAATCTAATTAAAACTAAGGCTTCTTGGGTATAGGAACTGTCTAGACATTCTAGTTAAAGTGCTTGATAGAAAATAATTATATAAAAATATAATCTATAAATTATAATGATATCAAAGTATCTTCAAGTATGTTCTTGCTGTCATCTCAAATTAATTAGGAGTGATGAATAAATCATTAAAAACAAGATATTTAACACTTACAATGTTAAATTCAGAAATACATGAGGGTCAATTTTTTTTATAAGAGTCTGTCCATTTATACACAGTAGGAATGTCTGGGATTAATCAGTGTCACCAAAGACGCAAACATAGCAGTCAGTCACGCAAAGCGGTCACAATTTTTCTTCTGAGATAATTATCAGCATATATGCCTGCATAATAAAATTATTATTGTAATACAAAAACAGACGGATTGAACCCTGGATAATAAGATGCATATGAATGGATATTCTAAACATATTGTTAAATAGTGAAAGTGAAAAGGAGTGTGTTTTCTGTATTATTCAATGTATATCCCTACATTCTTTTTGCCTTTGCTCTAAAAACAAACCTTTTTTTTGTTTTTCTTTTCTTTTATTTTTTTTAAGCAGGCCTGCTGCTAAGATTTTAATACTTTTTTTTTTTAGATCTCCTTTATAATTAATTTAGTGATGGCACATTCTTAGCTGTTTTCCTAACCCTGCACCCTTCTTCCAAAGCTTTGACATTTTTAAAGTGTCTGGAAGTAGTGAGATTTAATGATGTAGTTCCAACACTTCATGATGTACTTACTGCAAGAATAAATTGCAATGACAATTTTACTTCGATAATAAATCAATGTTACATTTATTTCCCTTGCACGGAACATTTTTGTCTGAATAAATTCATGATTCTGCAGGACACTCTTAAAGAAATACTCCGAGCACCATAATCATTGCAACCTGCTGAAGTAGTAATGGTGCCAGGAGCGCGCCGTCACCCTCTCAGTGTAAAACCGTTTAAGGAAGCATTATAGTGTTAGGAACATAAATCTCTCATCTTACTTAGGTCTCCAAGGTGCATAGAATGTTTCAGACTTATCATTGCCATTAGTATCAGTCTGCCCACCTTAGATGTTTCTAAAATAGGCACTCAAAACAACATGCAGCTTATTGTAGTGGTTATGGTGTTTAGAGCACTAAAAGAGTACTTGTTTACACCAGTCATGTGATATAAACACCAATACTTATGAATATAAACATCAGTGTTCTTTATAAACACTTATTTTATTTTATGGACATTCTTGGATGGAAATGTTGTCACATGTATGTGTGTTATTTAATCAGTTTATATCTAAGTGTTGTTTATGTTTGGATTTACAAAATCTATAATTATGGGATTCTATATATATTCATGTCTTACTTTTCAGAATCATATAATGATAACATTAAACTGATCTGATATATAGATAACTCCCCAAAAAATCTGATAAGATTCTACATGAACTGCAACAAAAATTGTAAACACGTTTTTTTTTGTTTGTTTGTTTTTTAATAAATTGCATACCAATCCAGTATTCTACACAGTGTTGAACTGATGCATTCCTTACAGAGACAGTAAACAGTAAGTAAAGGTGCTGTGATTCATAACCCCTGGGGTCTCCCCTGTCACCCTCAATCTCTCCCCAAATGTATGCTAGGACCTCCAGTAATAAAGCAAAATGTATAGGATCTGCTATTAACAACTCCACTTACCTACTCCTAAAATGTCCTCTTCCCACTCACCACACCCAGCTTCAGAGAGAGCGCCCCCTGCAGGTGCGTGTCTATGCCAAAAGGGCGGTAACCACATGCATTACAACGTCTTGCTGGACGCTGGACAGGAAGACAATGGTTCTAGAATGTTCACGAGCCATTTTAGATTAAATGTTCATGTTCTTAGCTGAAAAATGATATTGGTTTCTCAACATTCTAATCAGAAGCTAGAGTCTGCTGTACATGGGTTCTTTAAAATACAACAGCCAATAACCTGTTTTGTACATATTATAACAGACTACCATGTACATTTTAGTTTATTCTCATTAGAAGAAGGGTCTTTTAGTAGGAATGAGCAATTTTAGTAAATACTGGAAAACATACAAAAGGTTGCTTTTTTAGGTGGTATTTATTCCTGTTTTATAGCTTTACTATCTCCTTAAAGGTACACTCTGGTTACCATAACAACTTCATTGAAATTAAGTTGTTTTGGTGCCAGGAGATCGCGGACGTTTAGGGTTTAAGCCATTTACTTATGGTTAAACCCCAAAGTATTCATGCCAGCGTTGTTTTTCTCTGCCACTCCAATAATGGCTTTCTGAATATCTGTCAGTTGCTCTCCATTCAAAAACCGGCTTGAGAAACATACGTACGTTTTTTTTTTTTTAAGTCGTTTTGCGAATGGAGACCTACTAATTGGCTTAGAGTGTCAGCTGACACTCGATGCCAATTAGCAGTGCCACTGCAGTTCAGAAAGTGGATACTGGAGGAGCAGAACGAGCTGGCGCTGGTGAGGAGACTTTGGGGTTAAACCATTTGGGCATGGTTTATCCCGTGAAGGTAAGCCAGGGACTTCCTTGCACCAGAACAACTTACACATTTATCTAGGGTAGAATTTATTTTTGCATCCATCAAGTTAAGCTTTTCTCACATCTGTTTTTGCAACCGTAGTTACACCTCCCTGCATGTGAACCACAAAGTTTCCCTGCACATTTCCTGTAAAGAGATATCTAATGCTTTAGCTTCCTTTATTGCAAATTCTGTTTAATTAGAATTCCTTAACTCCTGCTCTGTTAATAGACTGCTAGAGCCCACAGGAGCATCCTGTGTGTAATTAAAGTTATGTTAACCCCTTCAGTACGGAGTCAATAGTGCACGTTCTGATCAAAACAAAACGTAAACAAAAACTGGAATTTGCGCTATATGTCTGTTCACCCGTAGTTCCCCTCTTTCATATTATATGCACCCACACTTATTATATATCATTTTGTTAAGGAGAAACAGGGCTTTAATTTATCATTAACTATTCATATATGGAACATAATTCATTATGAATAAAATAAAAAAAAATGTGAGAAAATAAGATTTTTTTTTAAATTTGTATTTCCGGCTGACATTTTAGCTGTGAATGTCATAATACTGTTAGGTTTTACTGCACAAAAATGCACATATTTGTAATCAGCGATGTCTCACGAGTACAACAGTATCCCCCATTAACAGGCTTTATGGTGTTTTGGAAAGTTACAGGGTCAAATATAGAACATTTTTAAATAGAAATTTGCCAGATTGGTAATGTTACCTTTGAGACGGTGTGGTAGCCCAGGATTGAGAATTACCCCCATAATGGCATACCATTTGAAAAAGTAGACAACCAAAGGTATTGCAAGTGGGGTATGTCCAGTCTTTTTTAGTAGCCACTTAGTCACAAACTCTGGCCAAAGTTAGCGTTCATATTTGTTTTTGTGTTAAAAAAGCAAAAAACGAATATTTGGCCAGTGTTTGTGACTAAGTGGCTACTAAGAAAGACTGGACATACCCCACTTGCAATACCTTGGGTTGTCTACTTTTGCAAATGGTATGCCATCATGGGGGTAATTCTCATTCCTGGGCTACCATACGCTCTCAAAGGCAACATAACCAATCTGGCAAATTTTAATGTCAAAAAAATGAAAGCAAGCCTTATATGTGACTCTCTAACTTTCCAAAACACCATGAAACCTGTACATGGGGGTACTGTTATTCTCGGGAGACTTCACTAAACACAAATATTAGTGTTTTAAAACAGTAAAACATATTACAACAATAATATAGTCCATAAAAGTGTCGTTCATTTGTAAAAAATGCAAAAAACTTCACTTTTACTTAAAATATCATCGTTGTAATACAATTTACCAATTTGAAACACTAATATTTGAGTTCAGCGAAGTCTCCCGAGTAAAACAGTATCCCCCATGTACAGGTTTTATGTTGTCTTGGAGAGTTACAGGGTCAAATATAGTGCATGCGAATTAAATTCTCTGCACTTTCTCCCTGTGTTGTCAGGTATGTCAATCAAATTTTAATTAATCAAATCACCTAATTATGTTAAAAGATTACTTAAATATACACGTAAAATTTTAATATATATGCATTTATAGGTATTTAAATTCTACGTGTATACTAATGTAATCTTTTATGTAATTATATGTATTTATCTATATATATATATATTTGCGGTTATTTGCATTTTATATATATAGATATATATAGAATGTCATTGTAAGTGTATTTTGTTGCCAATATATATATATTAATAACAAAATACAGTTAGAATGAAATTACATATGGATATATAATTTATATTAAATTTTGTTTCAATATTTTATTTATTAATTTTATTATTTTATTTATTTATTTATTATTGTAATTATACGTATTTATATATATATAATATATGTGTATATATCTATTATATATATAATATATGTATATTATATATATGTAACGTCATTCTAAGTGTATTTTAATACTAATATATGTACTTATGACGTTAAATATGACGTTAAATATATATAATATACATATATATTATATATATAATATATATATACATATATTATATATATAAAAATATTTATTTTATTTTATAACATGTTTAATTATTTTTTTTTACACTACCTACCAGCAGGGGGAATGTCTAATATTTTAGACAGTCCCCCTGCTGGCAGATCCACAGCCAGCTATAGGGGGCCATGTGATCGCTCTTTGAGAGCGATCACATGGCCCCGGGGGGCCTGATTTGCCGTGGGGGGGCTGCCTGGGCTGTGAGGCAGTCCTCCCGAAGCGGAGCGCCGGGAAGGTAAGTATCCCGGGCGCTCCAGGGCTTAAAGCCGTTACGGCGTTCTATGCCGTCGCAACGGCTTTAAAGCCCACTAAATGCGTGACGGCATAGAACGTCGTAACGGCGGGAAGGGGTTAACAGAGCAGGAAATAAAAATGTCTAAAGTAAACACAATGGGCCTACCGATCTGATTGATAATATAACCATAAAGATACACATACACTTACCCATGCAGACACGCTGGGACGCAATCAGGGGGTACAGCAGCCCCTAATTCGCTCTCACTGTCCACCATTTAGGCCCTTACCTGGACTTTTGCTATTTTGGCTGAAACTTAAAACATGAAAAAATTGCTCTGTAAACCTGGTTTTAACTATTTATGTCAGTTTTGTTTGTATGATGAATAGGGTGGAAAATAGGCATTTACTTTTTCGTTAAAGGAACACTATAGTCACCTAAATTACTTTAGCTAAATAAAGCAGTTTTAGTGTATAGATCATTCCCCTGCAATTTCACTGATCAATTCACTGTCATTTAGGAGTTAAATCACTTTGTTTCTGTTTATGCAGCCCAGCCACACCTCCCCTGGCTATGATTGACAGAGCCTGCATGAAAAAAAAATTGGTTTCACTTTCAAACAGATGTAATTTACCTTAAATAATTGTATCTCGATCTCTAAATTGAACTTTAATCACATACAGGAGGCTCTTGCAGGGTCTAGCAAGCAACTACCATAGCAGGGGATAAGAAAATCTTAATTAAACAGAACTTGCAATAAGGAAAGCCTAAATAGGGCTCTCTTTACAGGAAGTGTTTATGAAAGGCTGTGCAAGTCACATGCAGGGAGGTGTGACTAGGGTTCATAAACAAAGGGATTTAACTCCTAAATGGCAGAGTATTGAGCAGTGAGGCTGCAGGGGCATGTTCTATACCCCAAAACTGCTTCATTAAGATAAAGTTGTTCAGGTGACTATAGTGTCCCTTTAAAAAAAAAAAACAACAACAATAAACTGGTATTACTAACAATAATAAAAAAATATCCCCTTTGTGCAAGAATGTTGTATGTGGAGATTTCAGTTTACCTAAACACGGAACTTTCTTGTGACCTTCACACAGATGACGTGAAGCCAGCAGGTTGTGACATGTTTTCTGAGTTTTGTTAAATCAAACAACTCATGTAAACAGCAAAATATCTCATAATGAAATAATGCACAAAATAATAAGGAAGTAAATAATTGTAAAAGTCCTAGAGGGAGATTTTCCACCTGATCTGAAGACAATTGATTCAGTAATTGTGTTTTATTGGTTGGTTTAGCTCGACTTTACCAACTTTTTCCAGTTTTTCCTGTTTAAAGCTGCACTGACACTATGAGAATCTTTTGGAAAATATATTTTTCCCCGCTAAATAAATCAACAGGGCCACTTTGTTTCAAGTAATTACCCATATTTTGCCAAACGTGGTGTTTCTGCCGCCATTTCCCATTTGTTCAGGGCCGGCGCCACCTGTAAGCCGACCTAGGCAGCCGCCTAGGGCGCAACTTAGCAGGGGGCGCCGGATCCCTGCACCCGGTCATCACCAGTGCGTCTCCTCATGCTGCGCTGCCTGAGCGCTTTAACAAGCCCCAGGCGGCGCAGCACTGCTGTGTGGGGGCGGCCGGATTTGAGTGACCGGCAGGAGGGAACCCTCCTGCCGGTCTCTCAATGTAGCGTGGCCGGGCGGCGTGTGACGCGGGACAGGTACCTCTGTTTTCTGTACCCGGCCGCCGGCGGACTGACAGGAAGTGCTCACTTCCTTTCAGTCCACCGGCGGCCGGGTACAGGAAACAAAGGTTCATGTCCCGCGTTCCGCGCCGCCCGTCCACGCTACATTGGCAGGAGGGTAAGGACCACTGGGGGAGGAGGGAGGGGGGACACTTAGGACCACTGGGGGGGGAGGAGGAGGGGAGGACCTAAGCTAAGGACCACAAGGGGGGTGGATGGGATCAAGGACCACAAGGGGGGTGGAGGGGACACTAAGGATCACTGGGGGGAGGAGGGGGGGCTAAGGATCACTGGGGGAGGAGGGGGGACTAAGGACCACTGGGGGAGGAGGGAGGGGGGACACTAAGGACCACTGGGGGAGGAGGAGATGGGGGACCACTGGGGGAGGAGGGGGGGGAACTAAGGACCACTGGGGGAGGAGGAGGGGGGACTAAGGACCACTGGGGGAAAAGGGGGGGACTAAGGACCACTGGGGGAGAAGGAGGGGGGACTAAGGACCACTGGGGAAGAGGGGGGGGGACTAAGGACCACTAAGGGGGGAGGGGACTAAGGACCACTGCGGGAGGAGGGGGAGGGGACACTAAGGATCACTGGGCGAGGAGGGGGGGACACTAAGGAACACTGGGGGAGGAGGGGGGCAGTAAGGACCACTGGGGAAGAGGGGGGGTAAGGACCACTGAGGGAAGAGGGGGGAAGGTCCACTAGGGGTTTGCCAGAGGGAGGACCACTAAGGGGGGAAGAGGGGAAGGACCACCAAAGAGGGGAGGGAGGACCACTGAGGGAGGGAGGGAGGACCACTAAGAGGGGGAGGGGGGAGTGAGAACCACTAAGAGGGGGAGGGGGGAGTGAGAAGACCACCAAGAGGGGACTGCAGATGGACAGGGGGCCAAGGGAGAACACTGAGGGACAGGAGGGAAGGGGAAATCACTAATTGACAGGAGGGGAGAGTTCTATGACATTTTTTGTAAAAAAAATAAAGAGCTGCTCCCCTCTCAGTCCCTATCCTACCCCACAAACCCTCTCTTTTACACTACACACATGCATCCTTACACACAGACACACCCGAAACACACAATGCATCCCTTACGCTCACACAAACACTCATTCTCTTACACACAGAAACAAAATTCATCTCTTACACACTCAATGCACCCCTTACAGACACACACTGCATTCAATTACATACACAGAAACACACCTTGCACCCCTTACACACAAACTCACACACAGAAACATACAATGCATTCCTTACACGCAAACACACACTGCATCCCCTATAAACACACTACATACCTTACACAAATTGGTATCCCTATACACTACATTCTATAAGAACACACACACATTGCATCCTCTACAATAACACATAAAACATCCCCTACACACATACACTCCACTTCCTGTGAGAGAAATCATGGGTGGGCCATGTAGGTATTTATGGGTGGGCATTGTAGGCATACTCACGGTCAAGCCCTGGGGGCCCAGACCTTGAGCTGTGTAAGGGGCCCTAAAAATGGAGCTGCTTCCTGTTCGTTAATTGTTGTGAGCACTGTTAAAAACATTCTCCAGAGAGCCTCTTCTACACCAGACCTGTGGAGCCAGACTGAGCCCATCATCAGCCTCTTGTCCTCATCTGGTGGTAAGTAGGCAATCCAATATATTATTAGTTGCACTAATCTCACATTAAATGGATACTATAGTCACCAGAAGCATTACAGCATAATGTAGTGGTTCTGGTGTCTATAGCCTGTGCCTGTAGGCTTTTTAATGTAAACACACAGTCTTTTCAGATAAAAGACACTTTGTGAAGTTGGCCCATATGGCAGAGCATATGGCCCATATGGCAGAGCATATGGGCGGGGCATTGTGATGTCACATGGTGGGCAGGACATATGGGGGGGGGCACATTTTTTTTTGCCTAGGGCAGCAAAAATCCTTGCACCGGCCCTGAGTATAATTACGAATATCTTTCTCTGTTGCCACAACCAGAGAGTTTGGCTGAATAACAGCAAACATTGAAAGGATTTTTTCAATTGCCTGGGAACGAATTTCCAACTCGTGATGAAAACGATCAAGGCACTCAAACATAGCCCTTTTCATTTCCTCTGGCAATGTGAGACCAGCATCCTTTGCCTTCTCTCCTGGCATTGTTTTACGGAGCATTACTCTCCCTCTTTTTTTCATTGAAATGTCCATTTCTTTACACGTAGTAGTTGCATAACAAATGACCTTCTCCACAATTTCACTGCGCTGATCTGCTTTCAAACCTTGTAGTTTCACAATGCACTTGTCCCACAGTTTGCAAATATTTCTGTGTGATATTAACTTCTTCTAGAACTTCACACCAGAAAGAAAGATAACACAAAAAAGAAAAATCACATACGGCAGACAGCAACATCTGAGCCGATCCTCTTGTGTCCACATTTTCTTTGGGATTACACAATTTTTCAAGGGCTGAAGTCAGCTTTTAAAAATTTGTCCCGCACGGGCGTCGATAGTGTTTCTGCAGGAAACGCATCTCAGAGGCAGCAATGCCCCCAAACTGGAAAACCGACGTTTTCCAACAGGATACTACGCGAATCACCCGGATGCCAAGAAAGCTGGGGTAGCAATTTTGTTCGCACACACGGTGCCGTTCCAATGTAAGGCGACGATGGAGGACCCCAACGGGCGCTATCTCTTTATAAAAGGCACCATAGCAGACCACGTGTACACCTTCGCGTGCATCTACAGCCCCTATAGGAGACAACATGTCTTCCTGAAACGGACCATGACCAAGCTGGAGAGCTTTAGGGAAGGCCTGCTAGTAGTGGCTGGGGACCTGAACATCCCGCTCGACCCCCGCCTGGATACCTCCAGGGGGACAAGCACAGTACCAGCACACTGCATACGCACGACGCTAAGGGCTTTGGGCAAACTAGGGCTGGCGGATTGCTGGAGGGTGACCCACCCAGAAGACCGAGATTACACCCATTTCTCGGCAGTCCACTCCCGCTACAGCCGTATCGATTACATTTTCATAGCTCAAGAATACTTAAACCTCCTGCTCAGCACAGACATCGAGCCGCTGGATCACTCTGACCATGCACCTGTGGTGGCCCGCACAAGCTCCCCCCTGTACAAACCCAGGGAACGACAATGGAAGCTCAACGAATCCCTACTGGACGACCTGGCACTCAAGTCTACGATAACTGAAACTATAACCCAATACTTCGCAGAAAATGAGAACCCAGAGGTATCTCCACTGACGCTCTGGGAAGCACATAAGTGTGTCGTCCGGGGCCACCTCATAGCCGAGAGCACGAGACGCAAGAAAGACAGACGCGCACACCTAACAACCCTGTCGAAGCGCATAGCTGACCTGGAACAAGAACATAAACGCACACAAGAGGAAGGTATATACCTCCGCCTCACAGTAGCACGTAGGGAACTACGTGACATCATTTCGCAGGGACAACTACACACGGCTAGAAAGTCAGCAAGATTCTTCTACAAACATTCTAATAAGAGCGGCAGACTGCTGGCGCGGATGTTACAGGACAAAAGGAGAGCACAGCACATCCACAAGATCCACACACGAAGCGGAGGCATCACACGCCTGCCAGAAGGTATCTTGGAGGCATTCCAAGAATACTATGCAACTCTATACGCACAGGCGCGAGCGGGAGAGGGATCTGCGGGACAACACCACAGAAACAAAGTCCAGGCCTATCTCGAAAGACACGTAGCAAGAAAACTTACCCCGGAGCAGGAAGAGGAATTAGACCAACCCCTGACACTTGAGGAACTGGCAGGCGCCATGAAAGCATCTAAGCCACACCGGGCCCCAGGTCCAGACGGCCTACCACTCTCGTATCACCGCACCTTCAAAGATATCCTACTCCCGAAACTCCTATCAGGCCTCAACTCCATCTTGACGGGGGGCTCCTTCCCCTCGGATACCTTGAGGGCCATTGTCACCGTCCTCCCTAAAAAAAGAAGGCAAGGACCCCACCAATTGCGCCAGCTACCGCCCCATCTCGCTGCTGAACGCCGACTTGAAGATTTTCGCTAAGGCAATGGCGCTCCGAATCACCCAAGTCCTACCTGGTCTGATACACCCAGACCAGGTGGGCTTCATCCCGGGGAGGGAGGCTAGGGACAACACCATCAGAGCCCTCAACATAATCCACATGGCCAAGCCCGGCAAGCGGGAGGTAATGCTCCTGTTAACGGACGCCGAAAAGGCGTTTGACCGGGTGGACTGGACCTTCCTTGCGGAAACACTGCGCCACACGGGATTCGGCCCCAACATACGAGCATGGGTGGCCGCCCTATACACCAACCCAACGGCACGCATCCGGATCAACGGAGCCCTAACAAAACCGTTCAGCATTCACAACGGCACCCGCCAGGGCTGCCCCCTGTCGCCCCTCCTGTTTGCCCTCACTCTCGAACCATTTCTGGAGGCGGTCAGACGGGACGGGGGTATAGTGGGGACCCGGGTGGGTGGAACGGAGCACCGAGTGGCGGCATATGCTGACGACATGCTCTTCTTCATAGAACAACCAAGAATCTCAGCCCCAAACTTACTGGAAGCGTTTAAGCAATATAACGTAGTTTCTAACTTAAAGCTAAACCTGGAGAAGTCGGAGGCGATGCCACTAACGCAGGACAGAGCCCTAACACAGCATATCGAAGCACACTTCCCTTTCAAAATCTGCGCGACGAAGCTCCGGTACCTGGGGGTCTGGCTGCCGAAAGATCTAACGCAGATATACCAATTGAATTTCGCACCTATACTGCAGACGCTACAACAGGACTTAAAACGATGGACATTCAAGTACATATCGTGGTTTGGCCGCATAAGCGCTATAAAAATGAACATCATGCCGCGCATCTTATATTTGTTTCAAACACTGCCCACCACCATTCCTCAAGTCTTCTTCCAGACGCTTACCACAAACGTCAGACAGTTCGTTTGGAACCAACGGCCCACACGAGTCCGGAGGACAATACTGGAACGCCCAAAGAACGAAGGGGGAATGGGACTCCCCTCCGCACTCGTGTACTACCAGGCAACACACCTACATAGGCTGGTCGACTGGCACGCTAATCCAAACACCAAGCAATGGGTGGACATAGAGCTTCAACAGGCACAGGGGAAGATTCCGGCACTCATTTGGCTGGGCGAGGCTACACTCAAAGATATGAGCACGGGCAACCCGATAATAGACGCTACTCTTAGGGTCTGGTGCGGGATACGGTACTCCAAACAGCTCACCACGTCACCCAATCCGCTCACACCTATAACCTACAACCCGAACTTAGCGGGCGGATTAACCCCCGCAGCCCTCAAAAATCTCCAGGCGACGGACTGGGTACACCTACACCAATGGTGCAGCGGCCGGAACCTTAGACCCCTGAGAGACTTGACACAAGACCGCGCAGTGTCCGGGCTGGATGAATTCCATTACTACCAAATCAAGTCCTACTATAACGCAATCAAAGGTAAGGACCACGTACACCGCCCACTCCTACAACTGGAACACCTATGCGCAACCAGGCAACACCTCTCACACGGCATATCAATATTATACACAACACTCATGAGTAGCGGAGACACGCATGCCCTGGGCTTCACGGCACGATGGGAGAGGGATGCGGGGATCGAACTCACGGATAAGGAATGGGATAAGGTCTTTCAACTGACGCACAAAGGGACCATCAGCTCTAAGTACCAAGAGTGCAACTATAAAATCCTGACGCATTGGTACAGGACCCCGGACATCCTAGCACACATGCAAGACACGATTCCCGACGACTGCTGGAGATGCGGAACCGAGAAGGGCACGGCGTATCACATCTGGTGGACATGCCCGCGCATAGCCCTGTACTGGCAAATGATACACCGCTTAATAAAAGAAATAATGGGCACCGAGCTACCTCTGCAACCCCTGCCGATGTTAATTAACCATACGCACACGCCTCTAAAGGTATACAAAAAAGGGCTCACTATACATCTGCTCACGGCGGCCAAAACGCTTATCCCCACACACTGGAAAAACACGACAGTGCCCTCCCTTGGCCAGTGGATCGCTAGGGTGGAGGACATCTACAATATGGAAATGATGACGGCCTCACTACAGGGAAGAGCTGACAAGTGTGCGCTGACCTGGTACCCGTGGATGGACTACATCGCTAGGAGGGCTGCGGCGACCGGTCCGGGAGGGGGGGCGGGGACGGCGCACGCTCCGATGGGGCCGGAGGCTGGAGACTAATACGGACCAGACTTACACGAACGGGAGGACGCCACACGGGTGACTTCATGACTCAGGACCCTACCCAATTATCCCACGGAAAACCACAGACCAGGCACTCCACAAATAGAGACAGCTGACTCATACCACCATGCTGACCTGATAAAATACTGTACCCGAACCTTAGGGGATACAAGCCCTGCCAGAAAAGGAGCACAACACAACGCTGCACGCAACCGAAAGGGCATCCCAGCTACACACGACTGCGGACCCAACAGATTACCCGAACCCTACACCCGGTACCCATATAGAGAAAACCGTACACGACCAGCAGCCGAAACCCACCAAACATGCCGTAGCCCCACAGGGGGACCCTAGGAGAGGGGTGGTGAGAGACAGGGACCGAGATGCAAGGACCGACAACGGACCACACACAGCCCAGGACAGTGGGGACAGGGGGGTAGACACTAGACAGACATAGGACCCAGGGGCACAGTGGAACCAGTGACACAACAGGGGCCAATATGGGAAACAAAGATCTCGCACGCACCCACAACGCATGACAGAAGAATAAGGTAGACAAACCAGAACACAAGCTCCACATGAATGCCACTAGGTAACACAAGACAAGTACGCACAGTTCTAAACTCTATGGGGCTTCCCCACACGCCCTCGACCATGTGACCAGGACAAAAACGACAGAAACTAGAGAGGCTGTGGGGGAGCGGGAGAGGAGGGATGCAACCCACATGACCACACGCGCCTAACTTAGGTTGGGGGCACAGACACCCAAACACACGGGGGTACCTGGGCCTCAACCAACCCAGTAGCCTAGCCTCAAAACACCGGAGGCCAATTCGCTGTTCAGTCACACAGGACCAATGCCAGGTTTAAACCAATCGTTGCTCCCAGACATGCGGAGCATGCATTACCAATTATAGCACCTAGCCTCAGCATTACCTTTAGAATGGGGGAAACAAGCGGGTCTCTGACACGTACTAAGATAACTATACTCTGCCCGATTATTAAGACACTTCCTGACCAATGTACCATTCAAATTGCCTGTAATACGTCTTTACTGTTCAATAAAAAAAAAATTTTGATTGACAAAAAATTTGTCCTCACTGGCTTCACAGCATCATAATGAGCGCTCCATCTTGTTTGGGAAAGTCTTTTCACTGTCACACCTAAATTCTCCATCAGCAATTCCCAAGAATGTGTAGAAACCAAAAAAAAGGAATACACTCTCTCCAATGTTCCAAAAAAAGTCACACAGGAAGCAACACTTCCAAATGAGTGCACCCCACATAGGTTCAGGGAATGGTTTGCACATGGCATAAACAAAGCCTTGGGATTAATCTCTTTTATTTTTGCCTGAACACCACCATGAATCCCTGCCATAGTTGCAGCATTATCATATCCTTGACCACGGCAAAGGCTTATGTCTGGTCCTTCTTCCTCCAGATGTTGCAGGATATATTCTGTGAGCTCAGCAGCAGGCTTTTCAGCAAAAGGAAAGAAGCCCAAGAAGGATTCCTTTACTTCAACATGGTCCCCTTCAATATGAACATATCTGATCACTTCACACATCTGATCAGTGTGAGACACATCAGGGGTGCTGTCAAAAAGAATCCCAAAGTACTTTGCTTTTTTGATATCAGCCACTATTTTGTCCTTCAAATGATTTCCCACAAGACAAATTAATTTGTTCTGAATTTTTGGAGAGAAATAGAAAGTCATTCTCTTTCCAGATGCAATAGCATGTTTCACCTCATGAAATGTTCCTTTAAAATGGGATCATAGTTTGAGAGCAATTCTACCAATTCAAGGAAGTTGCCTTTGTTTGTGGATGACATGGTCTCTCTATGACCACGAAAGGAAAGATTCTGGTGAGCCAGAAACAAAGTTACATCCAAAAGGCGATGCAAAATATCCCTCCATTTCCTTTTCTCTCTGTCCACTGTTGTTTGATGGACATGATAAAGGCATTTTTGTAGCTTCAATCCTGCTCTCAAGGTCTTCCATTTCTCCAAGCATGTAAGATGCTGCTCAGAAGCCTCATGATCAGACACCTTTGGGTTCAGCTTCCACCACAATTGAAACCCAGTAACAAAACTGGATGCCCCTGTTACTTTGTCATCAACAGCAAAAAGTCTGCAGCAAAAACAAAACAAACTTTGTTTTGATGGAGAGTACACCATGCGCGTCCTAAGAATTTTTTCGCCATTAGGCAGAGCCTTATAGAACCATGCAGTGGTCAGCTGTCGACTCTTCCCTTTTGATTTCTCTCCTTGCCTTTCAACAGGACTGAATGGCCCATCTCTATTTTGGAAAGGTTCACTTCCCCTCTTAATAAGGTCCACTCTTAAAACATCTGGAACTGGAACTGGCCAAGCAGCAACATCAGAATAAACTGTCAGTCGAACAGTCTCCTCTTCTTCTTCATCATCATCATCAGAGTCTTTCCGATGCAGGCTTCTGCTGGAATCTCCTTTATCTACATAAACTTTCACCGCTTGAAGATAAAATGATCTTCTCCAATTCTTGCGCTTTCACATATGAAGCTTGTTGAGAAGATACTTCAGGCATTTAACCTCTGGATTCAACAGACTGAACGTCTTCAGCACTTTCTCCTACTGCAGTAGATGTTGAAGGTGCAACATATTTTAAAATTGATCCAGACATCGCCTCAGCTGATTTTTCTCTTGCCTTCTTAATTTTTTGTTGCTGAGACCCGCTTGGTCGATTTTGCTTCATATTGGTGTTTTCTGCTGAAAAATCCTAAATTTATTTTGGCTCTAGGGTTCGCTAGTGCAGGGATAGGCAACCTTCGGCTCTCCACATGTTGTTGACTACATCCCCCATAATGCTCTTACACACATAATGCTGGCAAAGCTTCATGGGAGGTGTAGTCCAAAACATCTGGAGAGCCGAAGGTTCCCCACCCCTGCGCTAGTGCGATATCTGTCTTATATTTCCCATCTTGGCATACCATTTGTAGACAACCCAGCTCAATGAAGTGGTCTGGGTGCCAGGTCCCCAAGATTTTAACCCTCCAGATGCAAAAATCGCATCCAGCTTGCAGAACGTCCATAGGAAAGCATTGAGAAAGGCTTTCCTATGGACTGTTTGAATGCGCGCACGGCTCTTGCCGTGCATGTGCATTCGGCACCACTTGGGAGACATGCACATATGCTCAATCTGCCCTCGCTCCCAGCACAATTGCTGGCATACACCTTTCCACAGACACCCCTGGTTCTGGCACAGATTGACACACATTCTGCCCTCCCTCCCAGCGAAGTTGCCCTGGCAAACTTTCACCTTGTACCACAGACAACTCTGGTTTTGGCACAGCTTGGCACGCATGCTCATTCTGTCCTCCCTCCCAGCAACTTTGTCTTAGCACATTCTCACATGATATGGCAGACTCCTCTGGTTCAGGCACAGACCCGCACACATGCTCATTCTGTCCTCCCTCCCTGCACCCCTGGTTCTGGCACAGATTGACACACATTCTGCCCTCCCCCCCAGAGTAGTTGCCCTGGCAAACATTCCCCTGGTACCCATTTGGTAAATAAAAGATAGCAAAGAAAAAACAGAGAAGGGGGGGGGGACTGTTGAGGTGTAAATATATTATATATGCACTGAGTTCAGCCTTTGGAAATTGAGACACAATTTCTTTTAGTGCCTGGATTAACCAACAAATCCAGCAACAATAAAATCTGGTACAAAAAGATGAAAAATCTTTTTAATTATCCCACCGCTATGCCACCAATTTGTCACGAACGCACCCTACTCCAAGAGTGTGCGTGACGTAGTTGTGGTGGTGAAAGAGTTAAAGTACACTATTTGTCTTCACTAGACCGGAAATAATGACAAAATCCCCCTTTTTAACACAACCCACACTTAAACATAATAATATAACTATTACTATCCCACCAAATATTACTTAGTACAATATTTAAGGAATTACAAAAGTACTAAGTAGTCTCTTCAGGTAACGTGATTCTTAACCAGACAAAGGCAGAACTATGAACAAAGAATAGTCACAGTGCATATAACAATATATGATAAACAAGTTATTTACACCAACAACAATAAAAACAAAAAGGATAAAATACAGAAGTCCTAATTACTCACTGTAGCGGAGTAACAGTATAATCACGGTATCTCCGCTGGTAGTCAGGAAAAAAAACAGGCAAAACACAGGCAGCGTAATAATAATCCCTCTTCCCCAAGGACTAGACGACACCAAGTCTGGGAGTCAACTGTCAACTGTCAGCTGACCTCTGAGGGGGTCCCAGCTTCAAAAGATGTAACCCCTGTTGACCTCAGCAATAGCATCTCTGTAATTTGTGCCATTTACGACACACATTACATTAAAGGATAATATTTCATAGTGTAATAATAAATTATGCACCCTTGCCGTGACACCCCCCCTTTAATTAATCCACCCCCTTATATTAATCCACACCCCCCTTAATTAATCCACCCCCTTAATTAATACACCCCCTTAATTTATCCACCCCCCCCTTTAATTAATTTAGCCCCATCACATAAAATGACTACTCACATTTTGATGATGCCTTGACCGACTGGGTGCCTCACCGCCCGGATATTGGATCCTTCTGCTGAAGATCCGTGAAGGCGGACTGACGATGCTGCTCAACACTCCTCCCCCTTCTCATCCTCCATGAAGTAAGTCCCGCCGGGCCACAAAGGTGCTGCGGCTGTGCGCAGCGTAATGATGGGGGTGACACATGACACTGGAAGTCATGGCACCCCCCTAGTCAGTGGCACCCGGGGCGGCCCCACCCCCGCTCCGTCCTTAGTACGCCACTGAAGGGCGGTGTTCAATATGTTGGCCGCACTATTAGAAAATTACACGTAAGGCTTTTAGAACACTTTAATGGGATTAATAAAAAGAAGTGAGGACACAGTGTCCCCAGACACTGCACCACTTGCAAGGATTTTAATTTTCACAATTTTGTATGCGTTGGAATAGATATCATCTCCCTTCATTAGAGAGGTGGTGACACAGAGAAAATGTTGGCCATGAGGGAAACAGAGTGGATATTTTTTTTTTATATGAATGGTTTTAATAAGATAATCTTTGTACTACATTTAATGGTATTATTATTTTTTTTTCCAATTTCGTTATGCCAGCCTTTTACCTTGTGATTATGGCCCTTCAGCCTTACAATTTTACAATCCAGTATCGACCCGGGAAACCAAATGGCAACGCAGATGGATTATGCAGACAAACAGAACTCAGCCTTAAGCAGAGTCCGGACATCCCCAAGTTAACCCAAAAAGGGTTAATCCGGGTCTGCCGGGTGTTCCACAACAAGGAAGCATTGTGACAGATCCTCTGTCTCTGGGTTATAAATCTACCCTCTGGTTCTTCTGGTTGTTCACATAAAAACCCCTTCCATTCCCTTGCTGGTTTGTCTGTTTGTTCACCTTAAACCTCTTCCATTCCCTTGCTGGAATGGAAGATTCACCTAAAACCCCTTCCATTCCCCTTCTGCAAAATGGCACTTCGGATACAGTCGAAGTAGTCGAACACGTGGCGGTGGCCATCTTATTTAGTCGAACATGTTCAGCTGTGTTTTGTCATCGAGTTTATGGAACTCAAATCGGATACGCGACGGCACGAACACCGCTGAACAGTTACTTTCCAGAAATATTCGACTATTCATTTGTATAGTCGAACGATGTTCGGTGAATCGAAACCCACGAACAAGAGACACACTTTAACTATGGCCATTCATCATTCCGTTTGGTAATTCGAACAGTAATTCGACTGTTTTAAATAGACCGGCCGCACAGCCTAATTCTCTGGAACTATTTTGGGCATCAAACCATGCGTGCGGTCGGTCAAAAGACTTCCATGAATTTCCTGAACCCCTGCTCTGATCTGGGGGATTTTTGGATATGTTGTTCACCCAGATCAGGGCTATCAGGATATAACTTTTATGGGGATATGTTACATTTTGGGGTGTTTTCTATACTTTGTGTAAAAATTTGTTTTTTCTGCCTGGGGATAATTAAGTTAGTACATTATCTACCTTAATTATATCACAGGCAGAGGGGAGGGATTGTGTTCTGTATGTGGGAGTGTCAGACATTGTTATATTGTTCCTATTGGTCTGTACAGTTTGTAATGCAGTGCTCCATCAGGTCCAGGAGGTGTGCCTCTGGCCTGAGGAATTGTATGTAAAGCCAACCTGTAATCACTAGTTTTTGTAAGAGCTGTTCCTGTTACTTTCTCCTGGAGAAGATATCTTTCCCACACAGTCCTGGATGTCAGTGATTGGTCCAGGGTGAGAGGAAGACGGCGAGATTCCAGTTAAGCTACGGCGGTTGCGGAGTCTGCAGTGATGATGGTGTCCGGTGCGGTGGCTATAGTCCTCGGCATCCATTAGGAAGCATCCGTTGACGGGTTTTAACATATTCATCATACATATATGAATGGACTATCCTACATGCATTTTTTCATTTATGTGGATTTGCACTATTTTGACAATTTTATAAATTTTTTAGTTATTTTTCGACTTATTTTTTTCTTTATAAAGTCCTATTCATATGTATTTTTGTTTTTAAAAGCACTCTCTGTTAGTGTTCTCAAATATAGGCACTTGTGTGAGCACAGCCGCAAATATTCCGAACTGTTTTATGTTTACAAGTTCGGAGATGCGGCTGTGTAAATTGTCAATAAAGCTTGTCTGCGCTCCAGGGTTGATTGCTGCGCAAGCGCTAAGCAGACGTTTGGGCATCATGACATATGGCGTTACATTCGACGTGGTTCACGCTTGCGCAGTCACCTGACAAGAAGCGCACACCGGCAGATTTAAAAGGAAGAAGACCGGAGAAGAAGATAGAAGCTCCTGAGGAAGTCGGAGGACCGACGAAACGCGTTGAGCCTTGCTGAGAGAACCCTGAGACTTGGTGTGAGCAGTCTTGCAAGCACTTTCTGAACGATTTTATGCACTTTATATATATGTTTGCACTTTAATTTTGTGCTATGTTGTGATGTGCTGTGAAGGGAAAGTGGGTGCTAGCTAGCTGCTTTTTGAGCAATAACCTGGAGCACCATATACTACCCTTTACTTTACTTGATCTGCACTTTAACACTTGCACTGTGCTCTGTGTATTATGCATTTTGTGCTGTAGGAAAGCTGCTGGCCGTAAGGGTTCCAAGCCTACTCAGACTTATTATTGTTAATTGCACAATTTAATTGTGCCAACATTCAACATATGTTGATTTAATCTTATCTTTGTTTTCAATAAATTGTATATTTGTTTTAATTATATTTTCTTTAGTTTCCTCTCTATTGTTTTGAAATATTCCATACGAAGCTGGTTAATATTAGTGTCTGTGGCGCCCTGCTATTTTGTTTTGATTTCTTCTTTACTTTGGTTTTTTATATTTACAAAGGTTGGGAGTGACCTTTAGACAGAGGCTTGCCTGCACTTAATCATTATCCCTCACTCAAGTGAGGTTGAGATCAGTCCAGAAGAACAAAAAGTGGATACTTTTTGTTCTTCTGGACTGATCTCAACCTCACTTTATGATCCCCTTGTTCGTATACCTGGGCTTCGCAGTCTTCCAAGGAAAGTCGACCCGCACCCCTTCCTAGGTGGTGAAGTTCCAGGGTTCAGGATAGACGCGCCTTTATGAGTGCTTCGTTGGCCACAGTCATAAATATTCCACAATTCGCATGGTGAGCCGGAGAATTCTATGGCGCGACCAGATTCCCCTCTGCACGCTAGCCTGCGGAAAATACCTATTTTCAGATGATCGGAGGTCAATGGGAAACGGGGAGACTTTTTTATTCTTTTCTGCCCCAGACTTGGTCGTGGTTCCAAACACAAGTCTTGAGATTGGGGAACTGCTTGCACGACCACATTGCCTGATAGTCTTTGGAAGCCTCCTGTCATGTTATAAAATTGTAGCTTATGCTAGCTTCAGTGTACCTATAATCCTAATTTTATTAATGACAGGAGGCGAATATTTCCCTCCCAGTTTTTTCATCCCTACCCTTGTTTGATCTCTGCTCAGACGTTTTGGGTAATCAGGTATGAATGCATTCTGCTATCTGTCACTTTTCATATTACCGTTTCTTACATAGAACGGTTGGGATCTCTGTAGATTACAGATATACTGTTTGTCGCACTGGGTGACTGCATGTTTTTTCAGAGTACATTTCATTATCTAACCAGCCCTTTCGACTATGTTTTCTCATTTCAGTGAATAATCTGTCCGTGTCACCACATTTGAAATATACTGGAAATATACTGGCTGGATGACATCGTTGACTTCACTGCCTACAAGGACTTATGTTACACTGCATGGTTTTATTCTCTTTCTTATTCTGTTTTGTCGCAGCTTGAAAGAGGAAGTTAAGTGTGGGAAGGCGAGCTTTATTGTATCTAACTTTTTCTGATTGGTAGAAGATTTTCTCTGTGTTAATGTGCTGCTGAGGAGTTCTGGTAGAGAGAGACTTAAGCAAATATTCGCTTCCAGTCATGTTATAAAATTAAGATTACTGGTACACTAAAGCTAGCATAATCCTCAATTGAATCGATAATTTACATTTTTATTCCTGTTAGTTGTTGTGTAGGCAGGGCCCCAGTGCACTGCTTTGCCCAGGGGGCCCATAGTGCTGTTAAGATGGCACTGCTTCATGATCACTTCTAAAAGCAGAATTGGTCATGGTGTTTGGGGTGTATGTCCTGCCATCACAAACATTTTTGTATTAAAAAAAAAAAAAACCCTATGATAGTCAAACCCATATAACTATCAGGATAATTTTATCATCCCTTATCTGACCACACAAAATGCCATGGGTGAAGGCATATCTACTAGATAGAGCTGAACTTTCAGTCGATGCACTTGGATTTAATTTTTTTATTATATATTTGTTGATCCCCCCAAACCCTCTATTATAAGTGTGAGGGAGTAGGTACATATTTAAGGGAGAGCTGTTTTGGAGCTTGGGCATTATAACATGGCCTCCACCAACTGCTTTTTGGGTGGGAGTGGAGAGGGGACCACGGCCAGATCCCCCTATACATTTAAAGGCACCATTCCAAAGAGTGCAGCATATGGGAACCACCTTCTACAAGGAGAATTTTAAAGGGACCCTCCACTGCTTAAAAACAATAAATGCAATCCATATTTAGTAGCTATATCAGCAATGAAAACATGCATGTCTTTATTTATGCCCTTTGCCAAAGGGGGCATACCTAAAAACAGCAAAAGCTGTATATCTCTTTTCTGTAGCCCTTTCAAGTCCTTCCATTTTCCCAATGAAAAACTACTGATGCCTCTAAAATGCTTTATGTGTGTGGAGTGTTCCTTTTAAAGACTTTACGAACTGCACATTGGTAAGATTTGGCATGGATTTAAGTAAAAATGGTGAAAGTGGATTAGTCATGGACAAACTTGGACAGAGCTAGTGACCCCTCAAAGCACTCTAGCTTGCTGAAGGGCTTTATGGATGAGTGCCTCCTTTTTTCATTTTACAAAAAGTGCAGATTTCTGTAGAAATTTACACTTTTATAAATTAACCTGGTAACAACTCCGCGGCTGCTAATCAGACAACGGGTCCTGTTACTTCCTGGTTTGGTTAGTTCAGTGGAACTAAACTCAAGAAACAGCAATTGTTCAGAGCACCTGCTTTGCAAAGACTTCTCATTGAGCTGCATTGTGAAGTCTGTGATTGGACAGCCACAGAAAGCCTGGGCGGGGTTGGAAGGGGAGGGCTTGCAAACAATGGAGACACAAGATCTGCAGCTTTTCAAAGCTTTTTATAGATATACCCCATGGAAAAAAGACATAATTAAATACGTTAATATATGTTTTCAATGACGGTATATCTACTAAACAGTGATTTGTATTTGGGCATTTGAGTGCCTTTAAAAAATAATAATCAAGTCATTCTATAGTGTAACTTGGGTCCAGGGCTGTGAGTGAATGAAGAGACAACACATGGTAATAAAGTGTTAGGTTAAATTGATGAAATGAGGATGAAATGTTCTTGGGATGGGAAGAGGGTAGTGTATAACGGAGGAAGAAGTAGAATAAAATTATAATGGGGAGATTAAGGTCAATTCTAGTTTAATTTTATTATTTTTGGAATCTAGGTCAGAAAATAATCCTTAATATCAAGTTGTTTTTTCAGCAGGATAAAATGTAAAATTATCGAGGATATAAATATTCATTAAAAGAAGAAAAAATATCTGAGCAGCGTGATTCTAACAGCAGAGAGGATAAAAGTAATGAGAATGAAACTCTTTTAATACTTTATAATTACAGAATCATCAAAATCAGGGGTGTCCAACCCTGGCCCCCCAGGTGTTTTTTTTTAACTATAATTTTTTTTAATTCTCTGGCAGCATTAGTTTATTTTGTGTTCTGTATGAGTGATACAATGTGCTTATGGTGTGTGACATTGTATAGTGTGCACAATGTTTGTGTGTTACTTTTTATTGTGCAATGATATCATGTGTAACATGTTTTTGAGAGATACTGTGTGTCCCCAGCCATTCTTTACCGGGAAGGCAAATTATGGAGTAAAAATTAAATTACCACCTATTTCGAATGCTTTATGAAAAATAATACATTGCAAATAAAGTTTTTTTTTTTAGAAAATGGAAAAAAAATAAAAGATCCAAAAGTTACTCACCTTGAACATTTCCCTTGGCGCGATAGTTCATGGGTCTGCCTGCAGTTTTACTAGAAGAAGGTGTTAGCTCTTTAAAGGAACAATCCAGACACATAACGAACTTCAGTAGTTTATTAGAAGTTTGATTTCAAGATAAATTTGCACTTTTATGATGTAAATTTTACGCTATATTGTCAGTCAGATAGCCAGGGAAATTCTCCTCTGTTCCCATTAGCTCCATATATAAATAAATTAGAGGCAGACGCACTGGGCAAGAGTGTGTATATTTTTCCCCACTTACAATGAATTCTCCTACAGCTCATCGGGAAACATTTGAAAATTGCAATCCGCGCTCACAGCTCCATCACAACAGCTTCTCAATGTGAAGTCCCTGATTGGTGCATTGATGTTAAGAGGGGAGGGCTTGCAAAGGCTGCAGACAACAGCTGTTACTTTTCATATACCTCACCCCTCTCCCCAACCCCCCTCCCACCCCCCAAAAAAATGCAGAAAAAATGCATGCATGTTCTTTTGGGCTATATCTACTAAACGGTGAAACAAATATATAAATATATATAGATTCAGTGGAATGTTCCTTGAAGCTGACGGCAGCCATATAGATACCATCAGTTTACTGTTTAGCGATCTAGGCCTTGTGCAGCAATCAGCAGGGCTGCTGCACTGGGAGATGACAGCTCATACCAAGTTGTGTGTGTCCTGCTGACCGCACATTAGTGATGTCGCGAACACAAATTTTTCGGTTCGTGAACGGCGGACGCGAACTTCTGCAAACGTTCGCGAACCGGCGAACCGGGCGCACCGCCATTGACTTCAATGGGCAGGTGAATTTTAAAACCCACAGGGACTCTTTCTGGCCACAATAGTGATGGAAAAGTTGTTTCAAGGGGACTAACACCTGGACTGTGGCATGCCGGAGGGGGATCCATGGCAAAACTCCCATGGACAATTGCACAGTTGATGCAGAGTCTGGTTTTAATCCATAAAGGGCATAAATCACCTAACATTCCTAAATCACAATGGATATGGATTGACACCTGACATATGACATATTGACACCTTGACATATGGATTGACACCTGTCCTCAGAGACCCTGATACACACTGACACAGAGCAGAATAGGGACTGTTCCCCCTACATAGGGTCACTTGGCAGATATGGATTGACACCTGTCCTCAGATACCCTGATACACACTGACGCAGAGCAGAATAGGGACTGTTTCCCCTACATAGGGTCACTTGGCAGATATGGATTGACACCTGTCCTCAGAAAACCTGATACACACTGACACAGAGCGGAATAGGGACTGTTCCCCCTACATAGGGTCACTTGGCAGATATGGATTGACACCTGTCCTCAGGGACCCTGATACACACTGACACAGAGCAGAATAGGGACTGTTCCCCCTACATAGGGTCACTTGGCAGATATGGATTGACACCTTTCCTCAGAGACCATGATACACACTGACACAGAGCAGAATAGAGACTGTTCCCCCTACATAGGGTCACTTGGCAGATATGGATTGACACCTGTCCTCAGAGACCCTGATACACACTGACACAGAGCGGAATAGGGAATATTCACTAAATGCCAAACATTGTTATACAGGGGAATATTCAGTAAATAAGGATAAGGGGGGGGGGCTACTGTCCTCCCGCCCCCACCCGTGAGCGGTAGGTGGGGGCCATAAAAATAATGAGGGGGGGACCTACTGTATGATGTTGTATCGATCACGTAGTGTAAGGGTTACGCCCGCTTCACAGTGACAGACCAAACTCCCCGTTTAAGGCACCGCAATCAACCGCAAACAGTCCATTTGCACAACCGCAAACTCCCCATTTGCACAAGGTTGGATACCAAGCTAGCCATGTCCGTTCCTTGTCCTCACTGATGTCATTGAAGGTCTCTTCCTCCACCCAGTCACGTACAACACCAAGGGTCCCCGAAAGTATGCTAATAAACTGAAAAAAGAAAAAATCTCCCAAGAAGGAGATCTAAAACTGGCATAGGAAAAGGTTAGACAACTATAATAAAGTGATACCTACAAATCCTAGTGAGCATAGGTGTATAATAGAGGGAGAAAGGGAAAGCAGAGTAATGCTTCCTAATACCGTGGTTAGTACCCTTTGTTAAAGTAAATTGAGTAATGGACAAAAGTCTTTATTTTATCATTTATAAATAACAAAGGGATACTATACTCATTCCCCTATAGTGGCTAATTGTGTAATAATGGTAATACTATTACCTATTATATAATATTGGCATGGGCAAGGAAATTCCCTCTAAATAGATGGGTATAGGCAGAGAGTATGGAGACCGGAGTGATATGTCAATAAGGTGATATAAAGTTAAATGTATCACAGACACAAAGCCACCCTTTCTCTTAGCTAGTTTCCAGAAATGCTGGATAGGTAGAAGGGCTATAAAGACTCAGAGAGGTCTAAGAAGAATCCTCTAAACTAGTCCTAATCTCCTTAAACACCTTCAAGGGTGTTCTAAGCTAAAGCTCAATCTAAACGTTTAGATGACTGCCTGATTTCCCATCACAGATGCTGGCTAGAAATGACACTGTGCAAGACAAAGAGTGGGTCTAAGTGCCCATAGTGCAGTAAAGTGTCCCTAGTGAAGTGAAAAAGAGAATAACGAGCTGGCGCCCAAGAGAATAACGAGCTGGCGCCCTATTAGGGGACGTGTATATGGCATCGATTTTAGGAAGCGGGAGATGGAAAAAGATGCTTGGTAGGTCCTCCTACTTCAAATTTGGGGCACTGACATGCACTCTAAGGTGCCACCAGATAGGAGTGGTGTATTAAGTAGTACTATTCCTATCAGTTTAATCCCTGTTAAATGCCTTATTTTTGGTTCGGTTTTTGAAGCCACAGTGCAGCACCAGAGGCCCAAAAAATTAGGCATGTACACATGGTGTACAGTGGCGGATAAGTCACGCAAGTCAACCGGCATTCAGAGCTAAAATACAGCAGCGTGTGGACCATTTTTAGCCCAAGGCAGCTCATCTCATCAGGCCTTTTTTAGTCGAATGTATCGCCCACTGTCAGTCCCTTTGGGATCATCCATCCCTCATTTATCTTAATAAAGGTGAGGCAATCTAGACTTTTTTGACCTAGGCGACTTCTCTTCTCAGTGACAATACCTCCTGCTGCACTCAAGGTCCTTTCTGACAGGACACTTGAAGCGGGGCAGGCCAGACGTTCTATCGCAAATTGGGATAGCTCAGGCCACAGGTCAACCCTGCACACCCAGTAGTCAAGGGGTTCATCGCTCCTCAGAGTGTCGATATCTGCAGTTAAGGCGAGGTAGTCTGCTACCTGTCAGTCGAGTCGTTCTCTGAGGGTGAATCCCGAAGGGCTGTGGCGATGCGTAGGACTTAAAAAGCTCTGCATGTCCTCCATCAACAACACGTCTTTAAAGCGTCCTGTCCTTGCCGGCGTGGTCGTGGGAGGAGGAGGATGACTTTCACCTCTTCCCCTGTTAGATTCCCGTTGTGCTGTGACATCACCCTTATACGCTGTGTAAAGCATACTTTTTAATTTATTTTGCAAATGCTGCATCCTTTCCGACTTGCGGTAATTCGGTAACATTTCAGGCACTTTCTGCTTATACTGGGGGTCTAGTAGCGTGGACACCCAGTACAGGTCGTTCTCCTTCAGCCTTTATATACGAGGGTCCCTCAACAGGCACGACAGCATGAAAGACCCCATTTGCACAAGGTTGGATGCCGAGCTACTTATTTCCTGTTCCTCCTCCTCAATGATCTCAATGAAGGTATGTTCTTCCCCCCAGCCACGTACAACACCACGGGTACCAGATAGGTGACAACGAGCACCCTGGGATGCCTGTTGTGGTTGGTCTTTCTCCTCCTCCTCAAAGCCACATTCCTCCTCTGACTCCTCTTCCTCACAATCCTCGACCAGCTTTGCCGCAGGTCCAGCAAGCGATGCTGATAAGGCTGTTTCTGGTGGTGATGGTGACCACAACTCTTCCTCTTCATGCTCATCTACGGCCTGATCCAGCACTCTTCGCAGGGCACGCTCCAGGAAGAAAACAAATGGTATGATGTCGCTGATGGTGCCTTCGGTGCAACTGACTAGGTTTGTCACCTCCTCAAAAGGACGCCTACAGGCATTGCGCATGAGCGTCCAGTAACGTGGCAACAAAAATTCCCAGCTCCCCAGAGGCTGTCCTAGCACCCCGGTCATACAAATATTCATTAACGGCTTTTTCTTGTTGGAGCAGGCGGTCGAACATTAGGAGTGTTGAATTCCAACGTATCGGGCTGTCGCAAATCAAACGCCTCACTGGCATGTTGTTTCGCCACTGGATATCTGCAAAGTGCGCCATGGCCGTGTAGGAACGCCTGAAATGGCCACACACCTTCCTGGCCTGCTTCAGGACGTCCTGTAAGCCTGTGTACTTGTGCACAAAGCGTTGTACGATCAGATTACACACATGTGCCATGCACGGCACATGTGTCAACTTGCCCAACTTCAATGCCGCCAACAAATTTGTTCCGTCGTCATAAACCACTTTGCCGATATCCAGTTGCTGCGGAGTCAGCCACTTTTCCACCTGTGCGTTCAGGGCGGACAGGAGTGCTTGTCCGGTGTGACTCTCTGCTTTCAAGCAAGTCAAACCCAAGACAGCGTGACACTGCCGTATCTGGGATTTGGAATAGTACCTGGGGAGCTGGGGGGTGCCGTTGATGTGGAGCAAGACGCAGCAGCAGAAGAGGACTCAGCCGAGGAGGTTATGGAAGAGGATGGAGTAGGAGGAGTAGAGGAGGTGGCAGCAGGCCTGCCTGCAAGTCGTGGCGGTGTCACCAACTCCTCTGCAGAGACACGCATTCCATGCTTGGCAGCCGTCAGCAGGTTTACCCAATGCGCAGTGTAGGTGATATACCTGCCCTGACCATGCTTTGCAGACCAGGTATCAGTGGTCAGATGGACCCTTGCCCCAACACTGTGTGCCAGACATGCCATTACTTCCTTTTGCACAATCGAGTACAGGTTGGGGATTGCATTTTGTGCAAAGAAATTTCGTCCGGGTACCTTCCACTGCGGTATCCCAATAGCCACAAATTTTTGAACGCCTCAGACTCCACCAGCTTGTATGGTAAAAGCTGGCGGGCTAATAGTTGAGACAAGCCAGCTGTCAGACGCTGGGCAAGGGGGTGACTTTCTGACATTGGCTTCTTATGCTCAAACATGTCCTTGACAGACACCTGACTGTGGGCAGATGAGCGGGAACTGCTCAAGGCGAGAGACGGAGTGGCAGATGGTTGAGAGGGGGCAAGGAGGACAGCAGTGGTTGATGTGGCTGAAGATGCTGGACCAGGAGGAGGATGGCGGCTTTGAGTTTGTGTGCTGCTTGTACTCATGTGTTGATCCCATAGGCGTTTGTGATGTGCGATCATGTGCCTACGCAAAGCAGTTGTACCTAGGTGGGTGTTGGAGTTCCCACGACTCAGTTTCTTTTGGCACAGGTTGCAAATGGCATCGCTGTTGTCAGAGGCAACACACAAAAAAAATGCCACACTGCTGAGCTCTGCAATGACGGCATTCTGGTGGTGGACACAGCATGCGTTGATTGGCGTGCTGTCGGGCTGACTCCGGGCGCTGATGCATGCTGTCTGACTGTGCCACTAGCTCCTTGCGACGACCTCCCCCTGCTTCCAACTCATCTCCTCCTCCTCCTCTCTTTCTCCCCATCTGAACTTTCGCCCTGTTCTTCTTCTTGCCGAGCGGGCACCCACGTGACATCCATGGACGCATCATCAACCGCTACACTTGTATCAGACAACTCAGCAAAGGAAGCAGCAGCGGGTACAACATCATCATCATCACACCGTACGTCCATGTGTGTAATGCTGCCTGCCTGAGACATATCCCTGTTATCTACATCCTTGGGTATGATGTTAGACCCCAATCTATCTTTTGGCCTGCACATAGAAAAGCTTGCATCTAAACTTTATCCAAAACTAGGTGCCCTGTACAGAAACAAATCCTGCCTAAGCCCTTCAGTAAAGGAAAAGATTGTACAGCAAATGCTGATGCCAATCATTGATTATGGGGATGTTGTATATGCATCTGCATCGCAATCCCACATTAATAAACTCAACACATTGTATAACTCGTTCTGCCGATTTGTGCTACAATGTAATTACAGGACCCACGATTGTGACATGCTAAAAGAACTAAACTGGCTGTCGCTGGAATCCAGACTGGAATTCATCTTTCCAGCCTTGTGTTTAAGAGCTTTTCTGGGAAACTCCCACCCTACCTGAACGCAATGCTTTCCCCGGCTGTTCCCACTTCCTACAACCTCCGATCCAGTACCAACACTTTACTTAGTCTACCTCAATATAAAAAGAAAGCAGCCCGATCCTCCTTCTCCTACAGAGCACCGCATTTGTGGAACGACCTCCCGCACAAATTAAAATCTTCCCTAAGCTTAAAGTCCTTTAAGAGATCCCTCTCTACATACCTCAAAACAGAATGCACCTGTCATGGTTGATTATATATTTCCTACCTGTTCTATGTTAAATTTTGTATATATTGTATATTAATATTGCATTTGTATTTTATTGTACACTAACTGTAACAATGCAATGATTTGTGGACCCAGGACATACTTGAAAACGAGAGAAATCTCAATGTATCTTTCCTGGTCAAATATTTTATAAATAAATAAATAAATAATCCTCTGGCAATAATGATTGTGCATCACTCATTTCTTCAAACGGATGTGTAAATAACTCCTAAGCGGCTGTGGTGCTAGTGTTGGTGGTGGCGGCAGGCAGGTGAGTGGTATCTTGAGAGGTGCCCGAAGCTAAGCTGGAGGAGGATGGTGCGTCAAGGTTCCGAGCAGAAGCTGTAGAAGATTGGGTGTCCTGTGTTAGCCAGTCAACTATGTCCTCAGAACGTTTCAAGTTCAGGGTACGTGGCCTCTGAAAACTGGGCATTATTCTAGGGCAAAAGGGAATCACAGCACCACGACCACGATGGCCCCTGCTAACTGCTATTCAATCTATTACAGTTAAAAAAATTTTTTGTTTTTAAATGGAAGCTTAAGCTATTGTGACACCAGATATGAGTGGTGGCACTGGGCAAGTGGGCACAGTATCCACTGTGAGCCTGACACAGAAGCTGGCAGGCAGGCAACTGCAATTACATTACACAAAAAAAAAAAAAAAGCAGACTGATGTTCTAGCCCTAAAAAGGGCTTTTTGGGGGTGCTGTCCTTACAGCAGAGATCAGATGAGTCCTTCAGGACTGTAGTGGACACTGAATACCCTAGCCTAGCTATCAATTTCCCTATCAAATGGGCAGCAGCTACACTTTCCCTCCTCTATCTAAGAATGCAGCTTCATAATGAATCTAAAATGGATGCTGTACAGGAGGTGGGAGGGTCTGGAAGGGAGGGTCTGCTGCTAATTTGCTGGAATGTGTCTGCTGACCGTGAGGCACAGGGTCAAAGTTTACTCAATGATGACGAATAGGGGGCGGATCAAACCGCGCATGTGTTCGCCCGCTGTGGCGAACGCGAACATGCTATGTTCGCCAGGAACTATTCGCCAGTGAACAGTTCGGTACATCACTACCGCACATGCAAAATTTGGATGAAAATTACATAGCCAACTGGGAACTGCCCTTCCAGGCTGGCTAATTGATTTGAGTTGGAGGTGGAATTTTACCACAGCTAAAACTATAGTGCTTATAGTAGCCCTTTAAATGCTACTTGATACCATAGGAAAAGGGGCAATCTAAGCACCATAACCACTTCAACTTGCCATAGTATGTAACGTGGAGAGGACTGTCCTGTCCTGTAAGTTGCAGGCTGTTCGCTACCTGGGGTCAATCAGGTGCCAGCCCCTGTCTCAACTCCTCCAGCATGGACAGTGAAAGCTCCCACTTCGAGCCTTGGTTAGCTCTCCTGAGCTAAACTCAACAGTGTAGGTCCATCTCATTGGCTGTGAGCTAAGCCATGCACCGCTGCTGGGCTCAACTCAGGCAGAGAGTTTTAGCAGTAACAAAGACAGGGACTGGCACTTGGCGGACACCAGGTAAGAAGTTAGAACGTTAGCACCATAACCACTAGACAGCGCTGTAGTGGTTATCATTCTTGGAGTGTTTCTCTAACAAAAATAATGTTATGAGAATGTATTTAGGAAGATAGAGATTCTAACATGCTGCCAGAGTATGTCTTTATCTGTCTTTCTCTCTCTATCTGTGTGTGGTGCTCCATTGAGAGTTTGGGAAGATGAATTTTGCAAACTAAACGATTGGTTTTATAACCTTGTCACAGCTTATTTCATACAGAAAATATCCCGAGTAGCAGTACATTTTCTACAAACCTAGCATTTTACACAGAGCTTTCAAATCAGAGCTGTTTTCTGTTCTCCCCGTACAATCGTGTTTATTTTGAGTACTCAATAAATCCTGCGGTAAAACTTGCAATATCCTGGTGACATCAGTTATTTTCTTTAATATCACAAAAAAAAAAAGCAAGGTACTTGGTACCCTTGACATTACATATTATATTATTCCATTAATAATGTGGACAGTCGCATTTCAAGGGGGAAAAAACAACAACAACAAATGCTAAGGCAATTTTTTTTAGACGCCAGGAGCCAGGGCACTAAGGAATATATGAGAGTCAAAATGTGTGAATGACAAATGAAATGTAAACAGTAATTCAAACAGAAAATTATAAAGAAAAAATTCCTAGCTGTTCTACAAAACCTGCATTTTGATCTAGAAAATATAAAAATGTGTTTCTTAGAATAATCAATATTAATTTAATTAGACGTTACCTTTACAGTCACCCTTTATGGTATTTGTTTTGTCAACTAAGCACCAAAGTGTCGACTGTCAGGAATTCAAAGTGGATTCACACTGGGCTCATTAATACAGTGAGAATTGTCAGGAATTTAACGCAAGTTTCAAATTGTAGGCCAAATATAATTAAATTGGAAACAATATCAAAGTTAGCCATCTATACTGTTTGGCTATTAGTACCTAAAATGCTTAATTCACTTTGAATTCCTGACTTTTCTTACTTGATTGAATATTTTAAGTAAATAAGTGAATTTCAAATTTAAGATAAATATAGAAAAACCAGAAGAATTGTCTAAGTCATCTATGCTTTCTTAAAACAAAAATCCTGTAACATCCTGAATGAAGTTAATTAGCTGGAAACCCACATCGGCAAAGCATCGTCATAGACCCAGAGCCTGCTTCGTTACTATTGAAAGCTACATTACACTACAGCTGTCACATTTAAATGTTTCCTCTCACTTTTTGTCCATAGCTTTCAACATTCCATTTATCTGTTTTCTGACTGGCCATCAATCAAATCATACCTTAGATTCCCTTAAATGTGAGCTCCCTGAAGAAGCTGCAAAGACTGATAATTTACAGTAAATGCAGATACTTCAAATGTGGGTTATCATATTTTATTTTTCATTATTTATTTTTTACTATGGGGTTATATGCATCAAAGTTTTAAATAAATACTCCAAGCATTATAACCATAACAGCTTGCAGCAGTGCTGTTGGTACCATGATCGCTCTGCCCCCGTCACCCTCTTTTTTTTTTTCAAGTAGCAAGCCATTTTAGAATGATATGATTACGTGGATGCTAGGTGCATCTCCCCATCTTTCCTGCTGATGGTACAGAGATGGATCACTCTCAACCAATGAGCCGAAATTTGCACTTCATTGCTTAGCTCAGTTAGAGAGCTTCTGGTTTTCCAAAGGAGTTAGACTCCTTACAATGTGGGAGGGGGGAGGTGGGGGGGGGGGGGGGGGGGGGGGTTCCAGTGTGCAATGTAGTGTTTATGGTACTTGTGGTGTCCCTTTATTAGATACACATTAAAAAGAATGGATCAACTACTTTGAGGCCACTATAAATACCAGTTTGCATATTACTGCATGAGATCTATTGAATAACCACGTAGAAGCTGTCATAGTTCAATGAATCTATAGTTACCCATCTTGCCGCGAGGTCATGGGCAGCAGACAATTAAACAGGTTTTCCTTCTAGTTAAGATATCCACAGAAGGCAGCTCTGTAACCTCTGCCTGGGTGAGTATTTTATTTAAATTTATTCCAGAAAGCAGATTTCCATTTAAAAAAATCTTTCCTGTTGCTGAAATTTTTTGGTTCCCAAGATCTCCTTGGGCCCTGTACATCCTCTAACTTGCAACACCTATCATAATCTACAACCTGCACCCTCAGATGAGCTAAACCCCAGTGTAGCTGCTGTTCTACTATTAATTCGAGAAACCGTGTAAATGTCAAAACCCAGTTACATCACTAGACGCGTAACTAGAAACCACGGGTCCCCTGTGCGAAAATTGCCTCAATGTGTCTCATTCTCTCCCTCCTTAGACCCTCCATGTGTTTCATTCCCTCCCCCAGCCCCTTCATATGTCTCATCCCCCCCCCAAGTGTCGTATTACCTCCCACCCAGTCCTCCGTGTGTCTCATCCCCCAAAGTCCCTCCATGTTTCTCTCCCCCTCCTGCAGCCCCTCCATATCTCTCCCCCCTGCTGCCCCTCCATGTGTCTTTCTCCCCTGATCCCTGCAGCCCCTCCATATGTCTCCACCCTGGCCCCTGCAGCCGCATGATGTGTCTTCCCCCCTCCCCTTCCCTGCAGCCCCTCCAAGTGTCTCTCTCCTCCTTCCCCTGCAGCCCCACCATGTGTCTCTCTCCCCCCTGCAGCCTCTCCATATGTTTTTACCCCCACCCCATACCTGTCTGCCGTGGTTGCGACAGGAAGTGCTCTTTCAGTGATAACTTTCTTTCAGACCGCTCGGCCGCACTACACACCTGCAGGAGGGGAGCAGCACAGCACATCGCTTCCCTTCTGTCGGTCAGCCTGCGACCACGGACCCCGGGCCAGTGCTGCAGTGCACCGGCCCTAAAGGTTTGCCGGCGGACCACAGTCGCAGGGATCCCAGCAGCGACTGGGCCCCCTGAAGTGATGGGCCAGGTAGTCGCTGTAAGCCCTGCGACCATGGTGGTAGTTACGCCACTCTACATCAATATATACAATGTTTGCTTGAAATACCTGGAAATATATTTTTTCAAATGGAAGAATATATCAGCTCCTAACCACTTTAAACCATTCGAGCAGAGGTGAAGTTTTATGAGCTCCCTGGATGAAGAAGACAAGAAATATATTCTTTATTTGTAGCACTATGTACAGCAATCCCATCGCTGCAAATTGTAAGCACATTCTACAATCCAAATGCCCAGGAAATCAGACCAAATGGATAATATTACTCTTGCAGCAATCCTCTACAGTAATCATGCGGCCATTTGTGTATTTGCCAGATAATGTTCGGTTACTTGATCCCCTGTGGCACTTGCCCACGGTGGTCAACGCAATTTTATTTCTCTGATTTTTCTACATGTGAATAATTTATTAAGCCTATCTCTATGTTTTATTGTGGAGCAGGTTTTCTCTTTTTCATATGGTAATGCAAAGTGTTATCTACAATACACAACCTGTTAACTATGTAAGAAGAAAGAATAAAATGTAACACTGAACAGAAACAGCGTGTGATTTACCTTTAATCCCGTTTGAACTCAGTTTCCGGATTGGATACTCTTTTGATTTGACTCCTGCATCAATCTTGATCTTCTTGTGAGATGCTATGTTGAATGTATTGTACAGTTTTGTAATGATAATGTAGGTGTTTTGCAAATATAGGTTCTAGCACAAATGAAAATTCTCACTTCTGAACAAACGAGTCAAGTAATTTGTCAATAGCATTCCTTTATTTGAAGGACAAAACAAGGAATAAAGCAAACGTTTTAGATCTTTTTAAGGTAATTTTTTCTCATTTACTAAAGAAACATAGAAACATAGAATGTGACGGCAGATAAGAACCATTCGGCCCATCTAGTCTGCCCAATTTTCTAAATACTTTCATTAGTCCCTGGCCTTATCTTATAGTTAGGATTAGAGATGTCCCGAATAGTTCGCTGGTGAATAGTTCCTGGCGAACATAGCTTGTTCGCGTTCGCCACGGATGGCGAACATATGCGATGTTCGGTCCGCCCCCTATTCGTCATCATTGAGTAAACTTTGACCCTGTTCCTCACAGTCAGCAGACACATTCCAGTCAATCAGCAGCAGACCCTCCCTCCCAGACCCTTCACCTCCTGGACAGCATCCATTTTAGATTCATTCGGAAGCTGCATTCTTTTATTTTTTATTTTTTGTATTTTTTTTTTGTTGTTGTTTTTTTTTAGACAGAAGTGTGTTATATTTGAGCATGCTAGGCTGAACGTGCGTATATCATGGCTAGTTGCACTGAGGGTATGAGTATATAGCAGTACATTGTTGTGAAAGATGGCTGTCATGTTTAGGGTGTAGCTTGCACGTTATCAACTGTGTATTTATATCAGCAGCTCCACCACTAGTTATAAATCAGTGTGAGTCGCCCCATGAGATGAGACTAGTGAATAACATAATACATGAACGGTTAAGGTAAAGGCATGTAAGGAACTACGACAATAAACTCTTTAGGAGGTGAAATAATGACATGTTTAAACGCTTGCTACTTTACGATTAGTTAATGTGCAGAGAGCAGTTCATGTGATCAAAGGCATGGTGTGGTGGATCGGCTATAGTGGGACATGCTTGGCAGGCTGCTGTTTACTGCTTGTGCTCATCCGATACCTTCTGGGCGCCAGGTGCATACCCTGGGAGTCCCTGATACCTGGAACAACAAAGGCAAGTCTCTGGCTGAGTGCCAGGTTTGCGGCTTGAGGTGGTGGAAGCTTGTTTTGTCGGGTAGTCGGATCTGTCCCGGTGGTGCTCCACGTGCGGTGCGGGATTGTGGTGGCTTAAGGTGGAGGCAAGTGCTTGACGTGGGGCAGGCTCTGCATTTCTGTTAGTGCCTCCGGTCCCGTCTTCTACGCCTTTTGCGTTGGTGGATTTTAATGGGGACTGCTTCGCTTAGCTGTGGTGGAGTTTGTTGGGGCTGTGGTGGAGCTTGTTGAGGCTTCCTGCTTGTTATTTGCTTCCAGAATTGATTAAAGAGTCTGTCCAGCTTAGACTCAATATCCTGCCATGCTTTGCTGGTACCAGGAGGACACGCGGCTGCTGCCATATTGGGAGATTCGCAGATGAGTATGTCAGCCTGGGAAGCTGTGCTCTGTGCATCCATTAGCTCCAGACAGCCTCTCAGGGGTGGACCAGGATAACCCCCACCGGTCCGAGGGGGGGGTAACGGAGCTCCTGCCGGGAAGTAGCTGCTCCTGGGCATCCCAGGATCAGGAGATCAGCCGTGTCTCCTGCCTGGTGAGCACCAGGCCACACTTGCCATGCGGAGGTAAGTAAGACTCTGTCAAGTTGCTGACCGCTATTAAGCATGTCGGGTCGGTCAGGTAGGAGCAACATTGCTGGGTCATCCCCTTCTGGGGTGAAATTCGCTTGTTGATAGCTGCTTAAAGTGAGATATTGAGGGAGTTCACACGAAGTGCGTCTTTCCTCCATGACAGCTAGGCCCCGCCCCCCAGAAGCTGCATTCTTAGTGAGAGGAGGGACAGTGTAGCTGCTGCTGATTTAATAGGGAAATCGATAGCTAGTCTAGTGTATTCAGTGTCCACTACAGTCCTGAAGGACTCATCTGATCTCTGCTGTAAGGACAGCACCCCAAAAAGCCCTTTTTAGGGCTAGAACATCAGTCTGCTTTTTATTTTTTTCTGTGTAATCTAGTTGCAGTTGCCTGCCTGCCAGCGTGTGTGTCAGGCTCACAGCGTATACTGTGCCCACTTTCCCAGTGCCACCACTCATATCTGGTGTCACAATTAGTGTTGTCGCGAATCCGAAATTTTCGGTTCGCGAACGGCGAACGCGAACTTCCGCAAATGTTCGCGAACCGGCGAACCGCCATTGACTTCAATGGGCAGGCGAATTTTAAAACCAACAGGGACTCTTTCTGGCCACAATAGTGATGGAAAAGTTGTTTCAAGGGGACTAACACCTGGACTGTGGCAGAGGGGGATCCATGGCAAAACTCCCATGGAAAATTGCACAGTTGATGCAGTCTGCTTTTAATCCATAAAGGGCAGAAATCACCTAACATTGACACCTGTCCTCAAAGCCCAGCCCTGATACACACTGACACAGAGCAGAATAGAGACTGTTCCCCCTACATAGGGTCACTTGGCAGATATGGATTGACACCTGTCCTCAAAACCCCTGATACACACTGACACAGAGCAGAATAGGGACTGTTCCTCCTACATAGGGTCATTTGGCAGATATGGATTGACACCTGTCCTCAAAACCCCTGATACACACTGACACAGAGCAGAATAGGGACTGTTCCCCCTACATAGGGTCACTTGGCAGATATGGATTGACACCTGTCCTCAAAACCCCTGATACACACTGACACAGAGCAGAATAGGGACTGTTCCCCCTATATAGGGTCACTTGGCAGATATGGATTGACACCTATCCTAATGATCCCTGATACACACTGACACAGAGCAGAATAGAGACTGTTCCCTGTCCACAGAGACCATGATACACACTGACACAGAGCAGAATAGAGACTGTTCACCGTCCACAGAGACCATGATACACACTGACACAGAGCAGAATAGGGACTGTTCCCCCTACATAGGGTCACTTGGCAGATATGGATTGACACCTGTCCTCAAAACCCCTGATACACACTGACACAGAGCAGAATAGAGACTGTTCCCTGTCCACAGAGACCATGATACACACTGACACAGAGCAGAATAGAGACTGTTCACCGTCCACAGAGACCATGATACACACTGACACAGAGCAGAATAGAGACTGTTCCCTGTCCACAGACACCATGATACACACTGACACAGAGTGTCCGCGTGAAATAGGGCCGTGAGTAATGACGTCATGGGTAGCCGACGCGGGAAGGTAGTGATGACAAATAACAATACAGGACTCTTTAGAGGCCCTGTAATTGTAATCAGTCCACTTGAAATCCTTTAACTTTGATCAATTGGAGGGAAGTCTGGTGCAGAGCCACTGACCCATGCGCAGGGCCAGCCTTAGGCCTTTGGGCGCCCTGTGCAAGAAATCTTCACCCTGTCACACCCATGTGCAAGAAATCTTCACCCTGTCACACACACACACACAGGCAGACAGCCATACACACGCACACACACAACTGCGACTGACTAGGTTTGTCACCTCCTCAAAAGGACGCATGAGCCTACAGGCATTGCGCATGAGCGTCCAGTAACGTGGCAAAAAAATTCCCAGCTCCCCAGAGGCTGTCCTAGCACCCCGGTCATACAAATATTCATTAACAGCTTTTTCTTGTTGGAGCAGGCGGTCGAACATTAGGAGTGTTGAATTCCAACGTGTAGGGCTGTCGCAAATCAAGCGCCTCACTAGCATGTTGTTTCGCCGCTGGATATTGGCAAAGTGAGCCATGGCCGTGTAGGAACGCCTGAAATGGCCACACACCTTCCTGGCCTGCTTCAGGACGTCCTGTAAGCCTGTGTACTTATGCACAAAGCGTTGTACGATCAGATTACACACATGTGCCATGCACGGCACATGTGTCAACTTGCCCAACTTCAATGCTGCTATCAAATTTTTTTCCGTTGTCACACACCACTTTGCCGATATCCAGTTGCTGCGGAGTCAGCCACTTTTCCACCTGTGCGTTCAGGGCGGACAGGAGTGCTTGTCTGGTGTGACTCTCTGCTTTCAAGCAAGTCAAACCCAAGACGGCGTGACACTGCCGTATCCGAGATGTGGAATAGTACCTGGGGAGCTGGGGGGGTGCCGTTGATGTGGAGCAAGAAGCAGCGGCACAAGAGGACTCAGCCGAGGAGGTTATGGAAGAGGATGGAGTAGGAGGAGTAGAGGAGGTGGCAGCAGGACTGCCTGCAATTCGTGGCGGTGTCACCAACTCCTCTGCAATGCCACGCATTCCTTGCTTGTCAGCCGTCAGCAGGTTTACCCAATGCGCAGTGTAGATGATATACCTGCCCTGACCATGCTTTGCAGACCAGGTATCAGTGGTCAGATGGACCCTTGCCCCAACACTGTGTGCCAGACATGCCATGACTTCCTTTTGCACAATCGAGTACAAGTTGGGTATTGCCTTTTGTGAAAAGAAATTCCGGCCGGGTACCTTCCACTGCGGTGTCCCAATAGCTACAAATTTTTTGAACGCCTCAGACTCAACCAGATTGTATGGTAAAAGCTGGCGGGCTAATAGTTCGGACAAGCCAGCTGTCAGACGCTGGGCAAGGGGGTGACTTGGTGACATTGGCTTCTTACGCTCAAACATGTCCTTGACAGAAACACATGACTGTGGGCAGATGAGCGGGAACTGCTCAAGGTGGGAGACGGAGTGGCGGATGGTTGAGAGGGGGCAAGAAGGACAGCAGTGGTTGACGTGGCTGAAGATGCTGGACCAGGAGGAGGATGGCGGCTTAGAGTAGGCGTGCTGCTTGTACTCATGTGTTGATCCCATAGGCGTTTGTGATGTGAGATCATGTGCCTACGCAAAGCAGTTGTACCTCCCACGACTCAGTTTCCTTTGGCAAAGGTTGCAAATGGCATCGCTTTTGTCAGAGGCAGACACACAAAAAAAATGCCACACTGCTGAGCTCTGCAATGACGGCATTCTGGTGGTGGACACAGCATGCGTTGATTGGCGTGCTGTCGGGCTGACCCCGGGTGCCGATGCATGCTGTCTGACTGTGCCACTAGCTCCTTGCGACGACCCCCCCCTGCTTCCAACTCGTCTCCTCCTACTCCTCTCTGTCTCCCCATCTGAACTTTTGCCCTGTTTTCTTTCTTGCCGAGTGGGCACCCACGTGACATCCATGGACGCATCGTCATCATCAACCGCTTTGCTTGTATCTGACAACTCAGAAAAGGAAGCAGCAGCGGGTACAACATCATCATCATCACACCGTACCTCCATGTGTTTAATGCTGCCTGCCTGAGACATATCCCTGTTATCTACATCCTCTAGCAATAATGGTTGCGCATCACTCATTTCTTCAAACGGGTGTGTGAATAACTCCTCTGACATACCAAGTAAAGCGGCTGTGGTGCTAGTTTTGGTGGTGGCGGCAGGCGGGTGAGTGCTATCTTGAGAGGTGCCTGAAGCTAAGCTGGAGGAGGATGGTGCGTCAAGGTTCCGAGCGGAGGCTGTACAAGATTGGGTGTCCTGTGTTAGCCAGTCAACTAAGTCCTCAGAACTTTTCAAGTTCAGGGTACGTGGCTTCTGAAAACTGGGCATTATTCTAGGGCAAAAGGGAATCACAGCACCACGACCACGACGGCCCCTGTGGGGTGGCCTGCCTCTGCCTGTCATTTTTTTTGGGATTAGTGGTACTATGCGTGCAAGCTACTGTGAGACCAGATATGATTGGCAATGTGCACTGGAACAGTTCTGCAGAGCATACGCTGAAGGAAGGACTGACAGAGCCGCTTGAAGACAAGTAACTGCTATTCAATCTATAACAGTGAAAAACAAATTTTGGTTTTAAAAGCACGCTATAGAGACACCAGATATGATTGGCAATGTGCACTGGAACAGTTCTGCAGAGCACACACTGTAGGCCTGAGACACCCGCTTGAAGACAAGTAACTGCTATTCAATCTATAACAGTGAAAAACAAATTTTGGTTTTAAAAGCACGCTATAGAGACACCAGATATGATTGGCAATGTGCACTGGAACCAGGGCCGGATTAAGAGCACATTGGGCCTGGTGCTGACAATTATGATAGGCCTAATTACAGAATCTTATTGACCAAAAACACTAAAACAGTCATACCTCCCAAGCGTCATGTATCTAATGGAGATGGTGTTGGAGGGAAACTCATAGGATGCAGCTATAAGAAAACACATACTCTATGCTAATCTCTCTCTAATTTATGCTTTCATCTTTCAAGTAAGTCTATAACCCCTAGCAGTGTCTAGTGAAGCAGGAAGTCAATGGGTGGGGTAAAAGGGTTGGGCCCCTGGTGCGAATCACATGACCAGACCTGCCAAAAGGGGAGAACATGCCCAAAAAGGGGGCATGTCTGTCCAAAGAATTGGAAGGCCAGCCTGGCATGAATGCATGTCAGGCTGCCCGCCAATCTTGCAGGCTGTCCAATTAAGGGCATACTAAGCAGGCAGCACCCTGAGTTTGACATAAATGCGTCTAATGATGCTCTCACTCCATGCTTTCTAAGGACTGTCCCCTAGCACTCGCTGGTCCACTTGTCTCCTTACCTTCTTATTAGCAGGCAGAAGTTCCTGGTATATAAAGCAAAGAAACAAAGTATATACACTGAGAAAATACACGTATACTGTGATAGCTCCAGGTGAACTTCACAACCACCTGTGGAAATATATAGCAAATAGACAAAAGTGGAAACCACCCAGAATACGTATAATAGATAGAATACAAAAGGACAACCTGATATAGGTCAAATTTCCTTAAATGGAATCTGTGTGAAAATTGAAAAAACTTTCATAGCGTAAAAAAGTAAATATAAGTGGTGTTTAAAGTGAGATTAGAAATGCACTCACAAACAAACAATCATTCAGGCCTTTCACCCTCTCAGGGGTAGTGTGATGAGTAAAGATATCCTCCGACACGATATATGTGAATGTAAAAAAATGCAATATAGTGAAGTATGTCTAGAAATATATAAATTCACATTTATTCATTGCACTTACAAATTAGCAGCATAAAAAAGGCATCTCTCCATAAACATATGGAACTCCTAGTGATGATAGTCGAGTATCCACAATCCAGAGTCAGGAAGAAGATACAGCATTCAAATAAATAAAAGTAAATAAAAACAATATAAGTACATAAGAAGTTCTGTAATATCCATGTATTACAGAACTTCTTATGTACTTATATTGTTTTTATTTACTTTTATTTATTTGAATGCTGTATCTTCTTCGTGACTCTGGATTGTGGATACTCGACTATCATCACTAGGAGTTCCATATGTTTATGGAGAGATGCCTTTTTTATGCTGCTAATTTGTAAGTGCAATGAATAAATGTGAATTTATATATTTCTAGACATACTTCACTATATTGCATTTTTTTACATTCACATATATCGTGTCGGAGGATATCTTTACTCATCACACTACCCCTGAGAGGGTGAAAGGCCTGAATGATCGTTTGTTTGTGAGTTCCTGGTATATAGTCTGAGACAGGGAAAAGGTGTATGTAGTGAGTGTAGAAGAAAGGGGATATGCCACAGTGTTAGAGAGACAGGGCCGGCGCGTCCATAAGGCGGCACAGGCGACCGCCTTAGGGCGCACGGGCTCTGGGGGCGCAAGATTTCAGTGACCGGCAGGAGGGAAGCTCTCCCTCCTGCCGGGCCACAATCTCGGCCCCCAGTGCGGCGTGCGGCTGTGCTGTAATCAGGCGCGGCAAGGGAGCTCTAACCTCGCTGCTCTGCTCCCTCGCGCGCTGTCTGCTGATGCCGCTGGAGCCGGAATATGACGTCATATTCCGGCTCCCGCGGTATCAGCAGACAGCGCGCGAGGGAGCAGAGCAGCGAGGTTAGAGCTCCCTCGCCGTGTCTGATCTCAGCACAGCCGCACGCCGCCCAGCAGCCCCACTGGACCCCAGGGAAGGATTCATCATCCACACCAGCTCTCCAGGTAGGGAGGCTGGGTGGAAAATATTTATTTATTAAATAATTAGTGAGTGTATGTGTGTGAGTGTCTGTGTGTGTGTGTGTGTGTGTGTGTGAGTGTCTGTGTCTGTGTGTGAGTGTGTGTGTGAGTGTCTGTGTGTGAGTGTATGTGTCTGTGTCTGTGTGTGTGTGAGTGTATGTGTCTGTGTGTGTGTGTGTGTATGTGTCTGTGTGTATGTGTGAGTGTATGTGTCTGTGTGTGTGTGTATGTGTCTGTGTGTGTGTGTGTGTGTATGTGTGAGTGTATGTGTCTGTGTGTGTGAGTGTATGTGTCTGTGTGTGAGTGTATGTGTCTGTGTGTGTGTGTGAGTGCATGTGTCTGTGTGTGTGTGAGTGTATGTGCCTGTGTGTGTGTCTGAGTGTATGTGCCTGTGTGTGTGTCTGAGTGTATGTGTCTGTGAGTGACAGAGTGTGTCTGTGAGTGACAGTGTGTGTGTCTGTGAGTGACAGTGTGTGTGTCTGTGAGTGACAGTGTGTGTCTCTGAGTGACAGAGTGTGTGTCTGTGAGTGACAGAGTGTGCGTCTGTGAGTGACAGTGTGCGTCTGTGAGTGACAGTGTGCGTCTGTGAGTGACAGTGTGCGTCTGTGAGTGACAGAGCGTGTGCGTCTGTGAGTGACAGAGCGTGTGCGTCTGTGAGTGACAGAGCGTGTGCGTCTGTGAGTGACAGAGCGTGTGCGTCTGTGAGTGACAGTGTGTGCGTCTGTGAGTGACAGTGTGTGCGTCTGTGAGTGACAGTGTGTGCGTCTGTGAGTGACAGTGTGTGCGTCTGTGAGTGACAGCGTGTGCGTCTGTGAGTGACAGAGTGTGTGCGTCTGTGAGTGACAGAGTGTGTGCGTCTGTGAGTGACAGTGTGTGTGTCTGTGAGTGACAGAGTGTGTGTCTGTGAGTGACAGTATGTGTCTGTGAGTGACAGCGTGTGTGTGTGAGTGAGTGCGTCTGTGTGTGCATGTGAGTGTATGAGTGTGTCTGTCAGTGTATGATGAGTGTGTTTGTCAGTGTATGAGTGTGTGTCTGTCAAATCAGTGAGAGTATGTTTGTCATTGAGTCTGTGTGTGACTATCAGTGTGTCTGTCAATGACGTCTGTGTGTTTGTCATTGAGTGTGTGACTTTCAGTGTGTACAGAGTGTAGCGGAGCGGAGCGCGGTACAGGAGCTTCTGTTTCCTGTACCTGGCCAGACTGACAGGAGGTGCTCACAGAGAGAACACTCCCTGTCAGTTCGGCCGGGTACAGAAAACTGAAGCTCCTGTACCGCGCTCCGCTCCGCTACACTCTGTACACACTGACACACCAGGAAGGGGAGTGTGACCACTAAAGGGGTGTGGGGTGCACCAAGGGACAGGGAGGGAATGGGAGAGAAACACCAAGAGACAGGGAAAAGAGGGGGGAGGGGAGAAGAACACACAGGGAAGGGACCCTTAATGGTCGGGGAGGGGAGAGGGGCTGGTTAAGAGGCACATAGATGTTTTTTTGGGGGGATGGGGGGGGGCAGAAAAATGCATCTTCGCCTATGTACCTAAAAATCCAAGCACCGGCCCTGTAGAGAGACCAACGTCTGCATTACCTAAACTAATTTTATTGTCAGCCAGTCCACACAAGTTTTGTTCACATACATGCCTCTTAAGATTCCAAACTTAAAGTGACACTATAGTCACCAGAACAACTACAGCTTATTGTATTTGTTCTGGTAAGTAGAATCATTCCATTCAGGCCTTTTGCAGTAAGCACTGTCTTTTCAGAGAAAATAACTCAACTTACCACTCCTTAGATGGCTGCTAGAGGTGCTTCCTGTGGCAGTACTGCCTAGTGTGCAGCACTGCCATTCAGTGTCTCCACCCTCTGCATGCAGACAATGAACTTTCCTCATAGAGATGCATTGATTAAATTTATCTTTATGAGGAGATGCTGATTGGCCAGGGCTATGTTGGACTTGTGCTGGCTCTGCCCCTGATCTGCCTAGTTGACAGTCTCAGCCAATCCAATGGGGAAGTATTGTAATTTGCTCAGACCACCACTGCTGATGATGTCAGCAGACAGTCAGTTCAGAGGCAGAGCCAGCAGCTGCAGACTTGAATACAAGTTATATTTTACTATACTTAGGGAGGCAGGAAGGGGCCAGGTGGTTTTAACATAATAGGGTCAGAAATACATGATTGTGTTCCCGACCCTATAGTGCTCCTTTAAGCAAGAGTATGTGAAGAGTAGTTAGGGTTGCCACCTTTCTTGGAATAAAATACCAGCCTTAATCATTTGTGTAATCACAAGGAGTGACATCAGAGAAAATTCTGAAAAATCACCAACAAACTACTCACAGTTTGATTCTGCTGTATAGATGGATTGCTCCCAGTGTCTCAGTCACGCAAGTCACCCAGTGTCTCAGTGTCCCTATGTATCACAGTGTCAGTGTCCCCATGCCGCCCAGTCCCCTAGTCTCCTAGTGTCTCAGTGTCTCCATTTCTCCCAGTGTCCCAATGCCTCAGTGTGAGACCCGGGGACACTGAGAGACATGGGGACACTGAGAGACACAGAGACATGTCTATGTCCACAACTGTCCCCATGTCTTACTGTGACCCGGGGACACAGAGACATGGGGACAATGAGACATTTAGGGAAACTGAGAGAAATGGGGACACTAGGGACACAGACACTGGGAGACATGGGGACACTGAAACATTTCGGACACTAGGGACACAGAGACATGGGGACACAGACACTGGGAGACTAGGGTACACTGGCTGGGAAACAGACTTGGGGACACTGGGAGACATAGGGACAGTTGTGGACATAGACATGAGGACACTGGGACACATGGGGACACTAGGCACACTGAGAGACATGGGACACAGACACTGGGAGACATGGGGACACTGAAACATTTGGGGACACTAAGACACTAGGGACACAGACATGGGGACACTGTAAGACTAGGGGACACTGGCTGGGAGACATGGGGACAGTTGTGGACATAGACATGGGGACACTGGGACATATAGGGACACTGAGACACATGGGGACACTAGGCACACTGAGAGACATGGGACTCGGACATTGGGAGACTTGGGGACACTGAGACACTAGCGAGACTGGATGGGGGACACTGTTTGAAATGGGGACATAGTGTCTCTGTGTCCCGAAGTCTCAGTGTCTCCCAATGTCTCACAGCGTCCCCATGTGTCTCATCATCCCCATGTTTTCCAGTGTCCCCAAGTGTCTCAGTGTTTCCAGGTCTCCCAGTGTCTGTGTCCCCATGTGTCCTAGTGTCCCCATGTGTCCCCTAGTGTCTGTGTCTCCTAGTGTCTCAGTGTCCCCATGTGTACCTGCTGCCTTTCCCCCATCCCTCACTTACCTGAGCTGTAGAGCTGCTGTCTGTACTCTGTGCTGTGTTGCTGCTCCCCCATGGATCAGTAAGTAGTAGAGAGAGGCAGGAAAATGCTGTAACTTCCTATCCCTGCCTCTCTCCACACACAGTGACCCCTACTGGCTGGTTCTGGTATTGCAGAGTAATCTAATTATTTTGAGAAAATTACCTGCATTTGTATTGCTGGTATTACTGCAATACCGTCACGGCATGGCAGCCTCAAATATTGGCTGTGCCAGTAAAATACCAGTCAGGTGGCAAACCTAAGAGTAGTGTGTAAAAAAAAAAAAAAAAAAAAAGATTTTTTTTTTTTTTTTTTTTTTTTAAATGGGCCTATTCCATGGGCCTGGGCCTGGAGCTGCAGCTCCATCAGCCCCTATGTTAATCCGGCCCTGACTGGAACAGTTCTGCAGAGCACACACTGTAGGCCTGAGACACCCGCTTGAAGACAAGTAACTGCTATTCAATCTATAATAGTGAAAAACTAATTTTGGTTTTAAAAGCACGCTATAGAGACACCAAATATGATTGGCAACTGTCAAAGCACGCTGGAACAGGTCTACAGAGCACACGCTGAAGTAGGCCTGACACCCAGACGCTTGCAGACAACTAACTGATCTTCTATTACAGTGAAAAAAAATGATTTCTTTAAAATCTAAAGCTTAAGCTATTGTTAAAACAGATATGAGTGGTGGCACTGACTGTGCAAATGGGCAAGGCATCCAACCTGACACAGAAGCTGGCTGGCAGGCAACTGCTCTTCTATTACAGTGAAATTTTTTATTTATTTTAAATCTAAAGCTTAACCAATTGTTAAAACAGATATGAGTGGTGGCACTGGGCTAGTGGGCACAGTATCCAATGTGAACCTCACACAGAAGCTGGCAGGCAGGCAACTGCTCTTCTATTACAGTGAAAAAAATGATTTATTTAAAATCTAAAGCTTAACCAATTGTTAAAACAGATATGAGTGGTGGCACTGACTGTGCGAATGGGCAAGGCATCCAACCTGACACAGAAGCTGGCAGGCAGGCAACTGCTCTTCTATTACAGTGAAAAAAAAAAATTATTTTAAATGTAAAGCTTAACCTATTGTTAAAACAGATATGAGTGGTGGCACTGGGCAAATAGGCACAGTATCCAATGTGAACCTCACACAGAAGCTGGCAGGCAGGCACCTGCAATTACATTACACAGGAAAAAAAAAAAAAAAAAAAAGCAGCCTGATGTTATAGCCTTAAAAAGGGCTTTTTGGGGTGCTGTCCTTACAGCAGAGATCAGATGAGTCCTTCAGGATTGTAGTGGACACTGAATACCCTAGCCTAGCTATCAATTTCCCTATCTAATCAGCAGCAGCTAAACTTTCCCTACTCTCACTAAGCATGCATCTTCCGAATGAATCGAAAATGGATGCTGGGAGGGAGGTTGGAGGGTGTGGAAGGGAGGGAGTGCTGCTGATTGGCTGGAATGTGTCTGCTGACCGAGTTTGCCCAATGATGACGAATAGGGGGCGGATCGAACTGCGCATGTGTCCGCCCGCCGCGGCGAACGCGAACACGCTAAGTTCGCCGGGAACTGTTCGCCGGCGGACAGTTCGGTACATCACTAGTCACAATAGCTTGCATTTAAAAAAAAACAAAAAAAACTTTTTTGACTGTAATATAATAGCAGTCAGTTTCCTACACATGTGTGCGTTTCAGGGCCTGCCAGGGCACAGTATCACACCAGTGCAACTCATATCTGGTGTAACAGTAGTGTACATAAAAAAAAAAAAACTAGAAATTTGACTGTTAAATAATAGCAGTCAGTTTCCTTCACACGTGTGCGTTTCAGGGCCTGCCAGGGCACAGTGTCACACCAGTGCAACTCATATCTGGTGTAACAGTAGTGTACATTTAAAAAAAAAATTTTTTGACTGTAATAGATTGAATAGCAGTTAGTTGTCTGCAAGCGTGTGTATCAGGCCTACAGCGTCTACTCTGCCAACTTCTGCCAGTGCACAGTGCCACTCATATCTGTTGTCACAGTAGCTTGCACGCGTAGTACCACTAATCGAAAAAAAAATGACAGGCAGAGGCAGGCCACCCTGCAGGGGCTGTCGTGGTCGTGGTGCTGTGATTCCCTTTGGCCCTAGAATAACGCCCAGTGTTCAGAGGCCACGTACCCTGAACTCGAAAAGTTCTGAGGACATGGTTGACTGGCTAACACAGGACACCCAATCTTCTACAGCTTCCGCTCAGAACCTTGACGCACCATCCTCCTCTAGCTTAGCTTCGGGCACCTCTCAAGTTACCACTCGCCCGCCTGCCGCCACCTCCAACTCTAGCACCACAGCCGCTTCACTTGATCTGTCAGAGGAGTTATTTACACAGCAGTTGGAAGAAATGAGTGATGCGCAACCATTATTGCCAGAGGATGTAGATAACAGGTCTCAGTCAGGCAGCATTACACACATGGACGTACGGTGTGATGATGATGATGTTGTACCCGCTGCTGCTTTCTTTGCTGAGTTGTCAGATACAAGTGAAGCGGTTGATGATGACGATGCGTCCGTGGATGTCACGTGGGTGCCCGCTAGAAGAGAAGAAGAACAGGGGGAAAGTTCAGATGGGGAGACAGAGAGGAGGAGGAGACGAGTTGGAAGTAGGGGGAGGTCGTCGCAAGGAGCTAGTGGCACAGTCAGACAGCATGCATCGGCACCCGGGGTCAGCCAGACAGAACGCCAATCAACGCATGCTGTTGCCACAACCAGAATGCCGTCATTGCAGAGCTCAGCAGTGTGGCATTTTTTTGGTGTGTCTGCCTCTGACAACAGCGATGCCATTTGCAACCTGTGCCAAAAGAAACTGAGTTGTGGGAAGTCCAACGCCCACCTTTGCTTTGCGAAGGCACATGATCGCACATCACAAACACCAATGGGATCAACACATGAGTACAAGCAGCACACAAACTCAAAGCCGCCATCCTACTCCTGGTCCAGCATCTTCAGCCACGTCAACCACTGCTGTCCTCCTTGCCCCCTCTCAACCATCCGCCACTCCGTCTCTCACCTTGAGCAGTTCCTGCTCATCTGCCCACAGTCAGGTGTCTGTCAAGGACATGTTTGAGTGTAAGAAGCCAATGTCACAAAGTCACACCCTTGCCCAGCTTCTGACAGCTGGCTTGTCTGAACTCTTAGCCCGCCAGCTTTTACCATACAAGCTGGTGGAGTCTGAGGCGTTCCAAAAATTTGTAGCTATTGGGACACCGCAGTGGAAGGTACCCGGACGTAATTTCTTTTCACAAAAGGCAATCCCCAACCTGTACACGATTGTGCAAAAGGAAGTAATGGCATGTCTGGCACACAGTGTTGGGGCAAGGGTCCATCTGACCACTGATACCTGGTCTGCAAAGCATGGTCAGGGCAGGTATATCACCTACACTGCGCATTGGGTAAACCTGCTGACGGCTGCCAAGCATGGAATGCGTGACTCTGCAGAGGAGTTGGTGACACCGCCACGACTTGCAGGCAGGCCTGCTGCCACCTCCTCTACTCCTCCTACTCCATCCTCTTCCATAACCTCCTTGGCTGAGTCCTCTTCTGCTGCTGCGTCTTGCTCCACATCAACGGCACCCCCCCAGCTCCCCAGGTACTATTCCAATTCCCGGGTACGGCAGTGTCCCGCCGTCTTGGGGTTGACTTGCCTGAAAGCAGAGAGTCACACCGGACCAGCACTCCTGTCCACCCTGAACGCACAGGTGGATCAGTGGCTGACTCCGCACCAACTGGAGATCGGCAAAGTGGTTTGTGACAACGGAAGAAATTTGTTGTCGGCATTGAATTTGGGCAAGTTCACACATGTGCCGTGCATGGCACATGTGTGTAATCTGATCGTACAACGCTTTGTGCATAAGTACCCAGGCTTACAGGACGTCCTGAAGCAGGCCAGGAAGGTGTGTGGCCATTTCAGGCATTCCTACACGGCCATGGCGCACTTTGCAGATATCCAGCGGCGAAACAACATGCCAGTGAGGTGCTTGATTTGCCACAGCCCGACCCGTTGGAATTCAACACTCCTAATGTTCGACCGCCTGCTCCAACAAGAAAAAGCCGTTAACGACTATTTGTATGACCGGGGTGCTAGGACAGCCTCTGTGGAGCTGGGAATTTTTGTTGCCACGTTACTGGACGCTCATGCGCAATGCCTGTAGGCTCATGCGTCCTTTTGAGGAGGTGACAAACCTAGTCAGTCGCACCGAAGGCACCATCAGCGACATGATACCATTTGTTTTCTTCCTGGAGCGTGCCCTGCGAAGAGTGCTGGATCAGGACGTAGATGAGCGTGAAGAGGAAGAGGAAGAGTTGTGGTCACCATCACCACCAGAAACAGCCTTATCAGCATCGCTTGCTGGACCTGCGGCAACGCTGGAAGAGGATTGTGAGGAAGAGGAGTCAGAGGAGGAATGTGGCTTTGAGGAGGAGGAGGAAGACCAACCACAACAGGCATCCCAGGGTGCTCGTTGTCACCTATCTGGTACCCGTGGTGTTGTACATGGCTGGGGGGAAGAACATACCTTCAGTGAGATCACTGAGGACGAGGAACGGGACATGAGTAGCTCGGCATCCAACCTTGTGCAAATGGGGTCTTTCATGCTGTCGTGCCTGTTGAGGGACCCTCGTATATAAAGGCTAAAGGAGAACGACCTGTACTGGGTGTCCACGCTACTAGACCCCCAGTATAAGCAGAAAGTGCCTGAAATGTTACCGAATTACCGCAAGTCGGAAAGGATGCAGCAGTTCCAAAATAAATTAAAAAGTATGCTTTACACAGCGTATAAGGGTGATGTCACAGCACAACGGGAATTTAACAGGGGAAGAGGTGAAAGTAATCCTCTTCCTCCCACAACCACGCCGGCAAGGACAGGACGCTTTACAGACGTGTTGTTGATGGTGGAAATGCGGAGCTTTTTGAATCCTACGCATCGCCACAGCCCTTCGGGGTCCACCCTCAGAGAACGACTCGACCGACAGGTAGCAGACTACCTCGCCTTAACTGCAGATATCGACACTCTGAGGAGCGATGAACCCCTTGACTACTTGGTGTGCAGGCTTGACCTGTGGCCTGAGCTATCCCAATTTGCGATAGAACTTCTGGCCTGCCCCACTTCAAGTGCCCTGTCAGAAAGGACCTTCAGTGCAGCAGGAGGTATTGTCACTGAGAAGAGAAGTCGCCTAGGTCAAAAAAGTCTAGATTACCTCACCTTTATTAAGATGAATGAGGGATGGATCCCGAAGGGACTGACAGTGGGCGATACATTCGACTAACAAAGGCCTGATGAGGGGGATGTAACAGGGATTAAACTGGTAAGAATAGTACTCCTATCTGGTGGCACATTAGATTGCACTCCTATCTGGTGGCACATTAGATTGCACTCCTATCTGGTGGCACATTATATTGCACGCGCAGTGCCCCAAATTTGAAGTAGGAGGACCGACCAAGCATCTTTTTCCATCTCCCGGTTCCTAAAATCGATGCCATATACACGTTCCCTGATAGGGGACGTAACAGGGATTAAACTGATAGGAATAGTACTACTTAACACACCTTATAATAACAAAGAGCGAGGCAATGCAGAGAGAGGAGTCTGAAGAAGAGGAGTCAGAGGAGGAAGGTGGCTTTGAGGAGGTGGAAGACCAAACACAGCAGGCGTCCCAGGGGGCTTGTTGTCACCTTTCAGGGACCCTTGGTGTTGTATGTGGTTGGGTGGAGGAAGAGACCTTCAATGACATCAGTGAGGACAAGGAACGGGACATGGCTAGCTTGGTATCCAACCTTGTGCAAATGGGGAGTTTGCGGTTGTGCAAATGGACTGTTTGCGGTTGTTTGCGGTGCGTTAAACGGGGAGTTTGGTCTGTCACTGTGAAGCGGGCGTAACCCTTACACTACCTGATCGATACAACATCATACCTGATGTTTTAAAGCACGTTATTCCAAACAATTTAGGAATGTTAGGTGATTTATGCCCTTTATGGATTAAAACCAGACTCTGCATCAACTATGTAATTTTCCATGGGAGTTTTGTCAGGTGTTAGTCCCCTTGAAGCAACTTTTCCATCACTATTGTGGCCAGAAAGAGTCCCTGTGGGTTTTAAAATTCGCCTGCCCATTGAAGTCTATGGCGGTTCGCCCGGTTCGCCCGTTCGTGAACATTTGCGGAAATTCGCGTTCGCCTTTTGCGAACGGAAAATTTTATGTTAGCGACATCTCTAGTTAGGATAGCCTTATGCATATCCCACGCATGCTTAAACTCCTTTACTGTGTTAACCTCTACCACTTGAGCTGGAAGGCTACTCCATGCATGCACTACCCTCTCAGTAAAGCAATACTTCCTGCCTGAGTTACAGTGGGAGGTGCATGAAGCACATAGTAAATTTATTTTTTCATTTTTTTCTACAGTTATTTATCATATGTACTGCAGTAACCGTAACCTCAACATTATGTGGAAGTTTTTGTGATTGTCCAATCAAATGATTCTCATGAAGACGTGGTGCTCATGCCTGGGAGTGCCGTGTTCATCCAATCAAATGCGACAAGCTAAATACGATGACGTTCGATTTTCTAACGGAAATAACCACTATATGGAACAGTCAGTAACTGTAAAGTAGATGTTTTATTATTGCAAACATATCATGTAAGAACACTCTGTGTATTGGAGGTGTAACTCTGTTTCTGGCAGCATCATTGGCAGCCTGCTAAAGATGATGCCTCCCCCTCCAATGCCACCCTATGCCCTACTGCAGCCAGTGAGAGTGGGAGAAATGCACAAACAATGGCGGATCAAGCTGCAGGGAGTACTTGGCCTCAGCGTGAGATTGCAGGTTTTTTAATTTCTTCCTTTTTTTTTAAAAGGGGCAGACTGTGCCAACAAAGGGTAACCATTTGTGTCAGGAATTTGGTCTAATTAAGCCAGTCTAAAATGAAGTTTCGTAAACTGTGTTTATCTCTAGGAATGGATTTGACTCTGAATTCTTTGATAGCTATGTTAAATAAAAATCCCCGAATAAGAAAAATCACTAAAAAGACATTTGGCAATGAAAATTCCTATAGCACAAAGAGGAAAATGTCCGATTGTTTAAACAACATCGGTCATCAACACATCTACACTGCAAACAATTAGACAAGCACACATATAATGCTCTCCCAGAACAGACATGCAGATCACAAGTACGTGAAATGAGAACATAACTATGTGTTATGAGCAACTCACATAGACCATGTGCTATTTTTAATTATATGTGTATAGATGTCTGGAAATCAAAGATAATCTCTAGTGCAGTTTTATTGGGATAGAATACTTCAGTGGGTACTTGTTGCAATATATGCAAGGAATTATTTTGATTCATGTTATTTCACTAATTTTGCCAAAAATCCAGTGCTCCAATTTAAAATGTATTATTTTGTTCCCTAGCTGATTCTTCCAAGATAATCGCTTCTGTTCCACCAAACAAAATGTTAACTGTGTGTCCTGGGATATTAAGCAAAGAAAATTAAGCAGATGGCTCTTTGTTTGTTCTTCAAAAGCTTTAAAACTGTACAAATACAGAAACTTTTTTTCTGCAATTGTGTTAATAAATCTTCGCACAAGTAAGAGCCTCCTCAATACAATCTCTCAAAACGGAGCAAAAAAAAAAAATCCACACAAAACCAACAAGCTGTCCAGTGCAAAGCAAAAGAACGCTCCAATGGGCTCCGCTAGTGTAGAAAAGAGACCCTTTAGTTTTTCCACTCACCCAACAGGGTATTCGTTGATCAAAGCTTGATCCTGTTGTTTAAACATGTGAGATTACTCATTGTTTTTTTTTTCTTTGTATAATGATGTGTGAGAAATAGCTTCAATAAATAGTTTCATCATTAAACCCTTAAAGGACCACTCCACATCCCAAAAGCACTTCAGATTGCTTTATGGGTGAGGAGTGCCCTAGTTTAATCACAGTTTTCCTGGCACTAAAGGGTTTTTAGGTCGCCCCCCTCATTTAGGGCCCCCCTCCCGCTGGACTGAAGGGGTTAAAACCCCTTCCGCCACTTACCCTAATCCAGCGCCGGGCTCCCTCTGCGCTGGTGACCTCTCCTCCCCCCTCCGACGTCAGCTCCGAATGCGCATGCGCGGCCAGAGCCGCGCGCACATTCAAAGTGCCCATAGGAAAGCATTATTCAATGCTTTCCTATGGACGTCCAGCGTGTCCTCAATGCGATTTTCGCATCGAGGAATGCGGAAGCGGCCTCTAGTGGCTGTCAGGAAGACAGCCACTAGAGACTGGATTAACCCTCAATGTAAACATAGCAGTTTCTGTGAAACTGCTATGTTTACAGCTGCAGGGTTAAAACTAGGGGGGAAGCACTCATAGGGTAATAACATAATATTAGGTGACCCCCAGAATTAAAGGTTGCATTCACAAAATGACAGAGAGTTCGGGCTCATCAGTAAACTGTTGATTCCACCAGATTCGAATATCATTCAGAAATCCAGAAATTCATGTGGCGAGAAATCAAAAAACCATAGTGCAACACTGATTGAAAGTAAAAAGTATATACTTTAATGGTCACACTTTCAAGATAAAAATGAATAAAATGCCCATCAATAAGTTCTCATAATCACCAGTCCAGGTGTCAGCAATATAGGTGTCTGGAGTCTTCACAGGAACAACAGGCAAAACTAACCAGCAGCATATAACAAATAAAAATAACAAATAAAAACTCACTCGATGCGTTTCGTCTAATTAACATAGACTTCATCAGGAGTATTGAAAGTGCTTGTTAATGCATAGATAAAGTGCAGACAGCACTTTATCCCTAATGCTACATCAATCCTACCCCTAATGGTACACAAACCCTACCCCTAACCCTACATCAATCCTACCCCTAATGGTACACAAACCCTACCCCTAACCCTACACCAATCCTACCCCTAATTGTACACCAATCATACCCCTCATTGTACACCAACCCTACCCCTAACTCTACACCAATCCTACCCCTAACCCTACCCTACCCCTAATCCTTCATCAATCCTACCCCTAACTATACACCAATCATACCCCTCATTGTACACCAACCCTACCCCTAACTCTACACCAATCCTACCCCTAACCCTACCCTACCCCTAATCCTACATCAACCTTACCCCTAATTGTACACCAACCCTATCCCATACTCTACACCAATCATATCCTTAATTTTAAAGGAATCACAGACTTCCCATTGCAGCTCATTGACATGTCTTTACAAGGCAGGTGCTCTGGGCAATGTCCTGGCTTTTAAGTTTAGCTCCACTGAGCCAAGCAACCTGGAAGTAACATGACATGTTGTCTGATTGACAACCAGGGAGGTGTAACCAGGTTAATTTATAAAAGTGACACTTTCTATTGAAATCAGAACTTTTTGCAAAGAGGACACGCTCTTCACAAGCTAAAGTGCTTTCCGGCTCTGGAGTGTCCCTTTAATGTTTAAACTCTGACTACTGCTGATCACAGACTCCATGCTAAATATGATGTATTTGCTGATTGATTGCTGTACTTTGAACATTCTTAGAATGCATTTGGCTAGACTGTATCTGATAATGAACTATGAATGTTTCTTTGTCTAAAACATTTTTTGGAATGCACTCATATAAAACATAGTTTAATTCCAGCCTGAAGTGCCCCTTTAAGGAGTGCTGGATAGATCTGCCATGGGTAATGATGCTAGTGGCATATATTTGTGGAGTTAAAAATTCACATTAAAAAACAAAAAATGTACCAGTCGGTTCCAACAAATTAGTTATTGACAATTTTAGTTTATTCACTAAACACTGAATTGCTCTGGCTATAGCCGGGATGGAAAATGTCAGCTATTATTACCTGCAATGTAGTTTTCAATTCCTTGCATTTCAGTATTTAGTAAATAAACCCCTAAATCCCATGACAGGCCTCTTTCTAGAGAAACCCCAAAAATTCTAACATTACTGAATGCCGCATCAATAAAAGTTCATTTAAATCAATAATTAAATAAAGGACAAGTTACCCAGTGGACCCAATGTGTACAAATATCAATGAAAACATTCTAAGCAATCTGGCAATCAGTTTTAACGTTCTCTCCCTGCTTGCAATTGCAAAGCTGTGCGTGTAGACTTCATAATGCTAACCTCATTGATTTTTCATCAGCGTGAGTTTAGATCCAGCTCACGCTCTCTGGTAAATCGAATAAGAACACCTGAGAAAATGTTACTCCTACTCCATGTCCTATTCTATTAACTGCCCCCAACAGCTGACGGCAAAAACTAATCTACATGTATGTTATTCTACAGGCTTTAACAATAAACAAACTGCAAACCTACTGTAAACCGAACAGAGCATCTTGCCTGCATGTAGGTTATATGGAAAAGTCATAGATGACTTAAGGGTTTATTCAGTATAGAGTGAAAAATAGAAAATTGACACTGAATTTTGAAGGTTACAAGGATGTTTTTTTTTTTACATTTTATACATTTTATACATGATACAGATGCACTAAAACATATACATTAACTAATTTAATACAATAAAGAAATTAAATAAAGATGCTCACATTTTAAATTGTGACATTTTCTGCATCCCCCTCAGGCACTGCAACATCTGCAAGATACAGATTAAGGAGCAGAGTTTTACAGTTTTACATTTTATAAAGCTGCTTAAAATCACCTACGTCAACAAACAAATATGGGGAATTGGTTCCACCATACGGCCAAATGTATTTTTGTGTGTGCAATGTTCTTTAATCTGTATTTTGTATACATTTTGGTTTCTACGGCAGCATCACTACTTAAAAATAATATATATTTTTTTACATTTAAAAAAAATAAATAGTGACTGGGCAAACAAGGTAATCATGGGCTACTTTGGAGGACTTTAAATTAATTAATGCAGGGTGGACCGATCCCTGTCCCATTGAATGATATATTTAGAGCCCCCCATCCGCCAACAATGGGTTTGGAGACATTGGGTTCCCTGACCAATATAAATTTAGTAGCTCCTACCCGATGAACACGGGAGGGGGAGATTAGGATGTTCGCCCTCCCCCTGTTTTTTTTTTCTTTCTTAACGCTGGCCATAGATGGGGTCATTGGGACTCAAGTTGCTTGGGCCAATCATATTCCAACCACATTTGGCTTTAGTAAATAACACGCCGTTGCAGTTGGAATTCTGCCTTTTTCACCGAATTTTGTCCTTACAGACAAAATCTGGTATTTAGTGAATAACGCTTTAAGTGACTTTCCTCTAACCAAAAATCTTATTTTTTCCCCATCAATCATTTTTTTCTTGCAACATGAACAGAACTCACAAATCACACAAAACGGTTTTGTGCATTGGCTGTTTTGTTTGTTTCCTAATTCATTTTTATAGCTCTTTGGAGTTCGAGAATTTGGATGAATTGCCCAAAATTCATATAAAACCAAATGCATAAGTCTCTTAAAGACCTTATCAGCCAATCGCAAAAGCAAAGAGCATTACCACTGCACCCCACTGGTTCACTAAAATGGTTTTGCAACTTACCTGCGTCCTGCCAGTTAGGTCTTTCATTCTGAAGTCTTCTTTCACCATATTTCTTACCTGTCCTGATCATTTCCCATCATGAAATCTCACTTACCTTTTTGTTTCTGCACGAGTGTTGCACACACACATTCCATGTGTCATTGTGAGATGTGCGCACGCAGGATTACCAGAACAATCTCATGGACAGAAGATAAAGCCGGGTAGCCCAGCACCATTACAAGAGGGAAGAAGACAGCAACGAGTTGAAAGGAAAGAAAACAGATAGAGAAAGCTGCTTTCATTCAGATTACCCTATTTGCACCTGCAATCACACCATATGGCACATCAGGAACTCTAAATCCTGGCGAAGTCTTGTAGCCCCATGTAGCTAGAGCGCAGCTAAGCGGAAAAAGGCCTTGACAGGGGTTAGGAGGCGGGCTTAGGAGGAAGTAAGCGAGGGTTGGAATTATGGGTAAGTGGGATTGGCTATTTAAATGAGCAGCCATTTTAGGTGAGTCATTCTAACTTCCTACCTGGTTGAGTTTGTGTTCGCCTCGGTGTGCGCGGACTTTGCTTGGTCGGATTTCTTTTGTCTCCTCTGCAGGAACAATGGACGACGTGGAGCGTTTGCTGGAAGGGATCAGGTCGGCAGCACGGCATCAAGGTGTGGACTGGCTACGGGCACAGCTTGGCCCTGCCCTGGCGGAGGCGGCGGATCGGGACGGCGATGGCGGGAGACCGGTCCGGGCCCGGAGGCCCCCGAGGAGGCTAAGCCCGGGCGCGGGGCCCGGTGAAGTGGTACCCGGTAGCAGTGGAGTTCCAGTTGCGACCGGCAGCAGGCCCGGGAGCCGCGTGGTCGAGGCCTTGCCTCCCCGTGGGCGGACGGAGCCTCGGATGTGCACTAGGCGGCAAAGGGATATCGTGGACGGGGGCGCGGCTGCTAGCAGGTCGGAGGCGGCCGGGCGGCCCCCTGGTGCTTCGAGACCCACGGAGGGGAGGCCCAGGAGGGCTTCCCCCCCTTCGGACAGCGGAGACGATGAGGAGACTGGATCCGGGAGACCGCATGGCAGGCATCAGGCAAGTGCAGAGGGCTCAGGTCGGGGCCCTCTTGGCGGGAAGGTTGTTCGGGGGAGCTCTGCCACTGGGGGGGGCGGGAGTAAGCCGGTTGGGGTTACACAGGCCTTAGTGGGAAAGGGGGAGGGCCCTGGGGCCCCGAAGAGAAAATGTGGCTCTAAAGGAGTAAGTTCTAAGGGTGGTAGGGGTTCCCGGGAGGGGGCCAGGTCAGACAGAGGGTCTCCCGTAGGGGTGGGGGGTAGTTCGGGGCCATCGGGGTCTGGCAAGCAAGGGGTCAGAGGTAAGGGGGTGGGGGAGGGGGTTTCGGAGGTAGCTAGGCTAGGGCGTAGGGTAGGCCGGGAGTCGGGTCTTTCCGTAGTGGAGGGGCGCAGGGGGGGCCCGGGTTCCAGGAGTAGTAGTGACAGTCCCTCACCCGTTAGATCTCTGGGGTCCCGGGATGCTCGGGGGCGGTCGGGTCGGCACTGCTCCCCCTCGGATAGTTCAGCAGGGGAAGGTGCGGCAGCCCCTCGGTATGGACAGCAGGGGCGGCTTGCTGGTAGAGACGGGAGGAGTCGTAGCCCCAGGGGTTCCCGGGTGCCACGTGGTGGTAGAGGTCAGCGGGAGGCTTCGGTGCAGAGCAGGCGCTCCCGGGGTCGGGACGGGAGGGGAGTGGATGTTCGTTACCCCCTACCCAGGACTTCTTCTCCTTGTCCTAGATTTCGGAGCCGTTCTGCTTCCTCACAGGCTGGGCACCGGGTGGGCTCCCCGGTCGGCGAGATGGCGGCGGAAGTTCCTCTTCCCGGACGTCAGGCGATCGGTACTGCAGCCCCCACCGCTCCGGTGTCGGGGGGCTTGGCCGGTGAGTCCAGTGGGTCACTACACTCTAGCGCACTAGTTACCACACTTCAGGCACTACTCCACTCATTGGGGGCGGGGGGTGACACTAGCGGCGTTGGTCAGGTGTGGGCTCCGGGTGCAATGGCTTCAGGTTCTCGGATCCGGGATTCCGCGGGGCCTAGTTCGGGCGGGGATTTGGTGGTGCCGCAGGACGTAGGGGAGGTTGGGAGCGAAAGGGCTGAGTTGTCCGGGGGTATCCCCGACGCGGCTAGGCAGCACGCGTACGTATCTTTTGCGGGCCCGCTGGGGGTCCATTTGAAACAGGACGTGAAGGATAAGATTTGGAAGGGCGAGTTCTGTGAGATTTTCTCCCTCCTCCCGTTAGAGGACTTCATTGACCTCAAGGAGGAGGATAAGAAGGATGAGAAAAAGGAGGAGGAGGAGAAGAGGAAGCGGTACCGCAAGATACCGAAGTCCTTCGGTAATTGGTTGCGGGCTTTTTGTGTGCTGGCTAGCGTGCTCGGCGAGAAATCGCCGGGGTTGTGCTCGTCTTTGTTCTGCTATTTGGATGGCATTTGGGAGGCGTACCGGACTTACGGGGGGTTGGCCTGGTGGAGGTACGACGAGCAGTTTCGGCAGCGGCTGGCGGCTAACCCGGGTATGCGGTGGGACCAAATGGACCTGCCGCTCTGGATGAAGCTAATGATGGCGCAAAAAGCGCAGCCCTTTCAGAGCTCGGCCGGCGCCAGGGGGCAGTCCGCCTCGTCGGCCACCTTACAAAAGGGCTTATGCTGGCTCTATAACGAGGGCCAATGCAAATGGGGAGCCTCCTGTCGTTTCAAGCATGAGTGCTCCGGCTGCGGGGGAGCTCATGGGCTCAACCGCTGCTTTAAGAAGGGTAAGTCCGGAGGCGCCGGCGCGGCTGTCGCGCCGGGGGGAGGGGGTGCATCCGCTTCCCCTGGGACTAACCCCGGTGAAGCTAAGCGCGATGGAGCCGTGGCTAGGCCGCTACGGTAACAGGGCGGACGCTGCGTTGCTCCTGGCGGGGTTTGCGGTGGGGTTCTTTATTCCGTTTCAGGAGCGACGAGGGGGTCAAGGGAGGCTGCGCAACCTGAAGTCCGTGGCGGACTTCCCGGATGTGGTTAGGGAAAAGCTGGGCAAAGAAGTCGGACTGGGCCGCATGGCAGGCCCGTTTGTAGTGCCTCCGCTGGAGGGCCTGCGGGTTTCCCCACTTGGGGTGGTCCCAAAGAAGGAGCCGGGTAAATTTAGACTCATTCACCATCTCTCATACCCGAAAGGGGAGTCGGTGAATGACGGTATTAGTAAGGAATTGTGCTCGGTGTCATATGCATCCTTCGACCAGGCGGTCGATTTGGTCCGGCGGGCCGGGCATGGGGCCCTGATGGCTAAGGTGGACATCGAGGCCGCGTTCCGGCTGCTACCGGTCCACCGGGACTGTCATCACCTGCTGGGGTGTTTCTTTGAAGGGGCCTACTTCGTGGACTTGTGTCTGCCCATGGGCTGTTCCATTTCGTGCTCCTATTTTGAGAAATTCAGCACTTTTCTCGAATGGGTGATACGGGTGGAAGCAGGGAGTCGTCTTATTGTACATTATCTAGATGATTTTCTGTGTGTGGGACCGGCCGGTTCCCTGGATTGCCTGCGCCTGCTGCGGACGGTTGAGTGGGTGACGGGCCAATTCGGGGTTCCGCTGGCGGCGGATAAGACCGAGGGCCCGACCACGTGTCTGAGTTTTCTAGGTCTGGAGATTGACTCTGGGAGGGGAGAATGTCGGCTGCCCCAGGATAAGCTGGCAAGGCTTCGGGGGGCGGTGGCTGCCGTTGCTGGGGCACGCAAGGTGACTCTGGTGCAGCTACAGTCTTTGATTGGGTTGCTTAATTTTGCGTGTCGAGTCATCCCGATGGGAAGGGTGTTTAGTCGCAGCTTGTCGGCCGCTACCGCGGGGGTTAGATCCCCGCACCATTTTGTACGGGTGTCGGCGGCCATGCGAGCAGACTTGGGCATCTGGGATGCCTTCTTGCGGGATTTTAATGGGACGGTGTTGTTCCGGCAGGAGGGCCAGTCGTCGGCCGAGCTGGAGCTTTTTACGGATGCTTCGGGCAGTATAGGCTTTGGGGCATATTTCGGGGGCTCCTGGTGTGCGGAGCGGTGGCCGGACTCTTGGGGTTCGAGCCCTCTTATGCGCAACTTGGCTTTCTTGGAGTTGTTCCCGTTGGTCGTTGCAGTAGCGTTATGGGGTGACAGGCTGCGTGATCGGAAAGTGGTATTTTTCTCGGATAACATGGCGGTGGTTCACGCGGTGAATCGCCAGTCGGCGGCCTCAAAGCCGGTGGTTCAGCTGCTTAGGCGACTGGTATTGCTGTGTATGTCCCGAAATTTTGTTTTTCGCGCGCGCCATGTTCCCGGCTATTTGAATGAGGTGGCTGATGCTCTATCTCGTTTTCAGTGGTCCCGTTTCTGGCTGGCGGCGCCGGGGGCATCGAAGGAAGGGCTGGCTTGCCCGGACGAGATTTGGCAGCTGGGGGCGTCCTGCTTGGAGGACTCGTGAAGGCTTCTCTGGCACCGGCCACTTGGGCCTCGTACAGTAAGGTTTGGGGCTTGTGGGAACGGTCACTGGAGGGGTTGGCCATGAACAGCGGGGAGGCCCTGCGGGACGCTTTCTTGTGGTACACCTGTCAGTTGCTGACAAAAGGGCCGTCCCCTGCCGTGGTTGACAGATCCATGGCGGCTATGGCATTTTGGTTTCGGTGGCATGGGAAGGAGGACTTTACCAAGGCCTTCGTCATCAGGCAAGCCCTGAAGGGTTATCGCAGGGGGCGCAGGGCGCCGGATACCAGGCGCCCGGTGTCGGTGCGGCTGCTGGGGGACTTGGTGGGTATATTGCATGAGGTTTGTTTTGATGGGTTTGAGGCTTTACTGTTCAAAGTAGCGTTTGTTTTGGCGTTTTTTGGGGCATTCCGAGTAGGGGAATTGGTGAGTGCTAGTAAACTGGCGCAAGGGGGCCTGCAACTGTCGGGGGTCCGTATCCTGGATAGGAAGGTGGTGATGCACCTTGGCAGGTCCAAAACGGACGTCCGCGGCGTGGGCCGGGACGTGACACTGGGGGCCTTGCCAGGCTCGGCTTTGTGCCCGGTGGCTGCTACGGTGGAGTATCTGGCGCGGAGGCCAGCGGTGGGGGGCTCCTTATTGGTGCATGCTGACGGATCGTCCCTTTCTCGGTTCCAGTTCACGAAAGTTTTTCGGTTGGGCTTGGGCAGGTTGGGGCTTCAAGCTGCACGATTTGGGACGCACTCGTTCCGTATTGGGGCGGCCACGGAGGCCGCACGGTTGGGTTTGGGGGACGAGGTGGTGAAGAGGATCGGGAGGTGGGAATCGGTAAGATTCCGCTCCTATGTCCGGTTGGGTCTATTGGATTAATGGGATGGGACTGTTTCGTAATTCAAAAAAAAAAAAAAAATGTGTAGAGCCATCAATTTCAAAAGTTTGTGTTATGATGTGAGGGGTTAATGGCTATGTTGGGATGTTTCGCTGTGTTGGTTGGGGATGGGGTAGGGGTCTCTGTTGGACTTCCCTCATCATTTGTTTTCTCCCCCCAGGGCGTGTGGTATGGATCGTGGGCCATTCGTTTGTCTTCTGGGCCGAGAGGAGGGCCGCAGCTCGAGCGCAAGGCCAGCAGCTGGGTTTTCCGAGAGGCCAGTTGGCAGTTCGTTGGTTTGGGTATCGGGGTTTTTGCTGGGGGGATGTTTGTGGGAAACTGTTTGGGATGCTGGCAGCAGGGTACTCGCCAGACGTGCTGGTATTACATGTGGGGGGAAATGACCTGGGCCTTACGCCGCAGCGCCGGCTGGTGAAGTGGATGAAGCAGGACATTAATAAGTTAAGGGGCCTGCTTCCGGGGGTAATGTTGGTCTGGTCGGAGATTGTCCCGCGGCGCCGGTGGCGGCACGCTCGGGATCCGGGGGCTATGGAGAGGTGCAGGAAGAAGGTGAATAGCTTGATGGCAAGCTTTGTGCGGAAAGTAGGGGGTGTAGTGGTACGGCACCTGGAGTTGGAGGAAGGGTTGCCAGGATACTACCGCTCGGATGGTGTTCACCTCTCGGATGTGGGTTTGGACCTGCTCAACTTGGGTTGGCAGGATGGTATAAGGATGGCTCTGTTTCTTCGGGGTGGCGGAGCTCAGACAGCTTAAGGGGTCAAGGTCTGAGCTTGTGGCGGGACGGGGAGCTGAAGGAGAGGAAATAGGCTCCCCTGGATGAACGTGAGGTGGAATAAACAGATTGTGGTCATCGGTGGTTGAGAGGTTTCGAGTCCTGGAGGTGGCTCAGAACCTGGTGGGGCAGGGGTATCCGGGTATACCCCTGCCGTGGTTAATGGTGGTTGGCACTTTGATATAAAGTTGGTGTATGTTATAATTATGTTATAATTATGTATATATGTGTTATTATATGGGGGTCATTGCCTTTTGTATGGTAGCCGAAGGAACAGGATGCGAGGGGGCGGAGTATGGGGGGCAATGACCCATGTTTACCTGTTAATTTATTATCGATATTATTATTATTATTATTATTATTATTATTATTATAATTATTGGTTAATAAAGCTGTGGACAAATTTCCCCATACCACTTAGTGTCTGTGTATTATTGGGTTAGGTTATGGGGGTGGTTTGTCCTGGATTCCGACTGCCCAAATGGCGACTATAGACCTGTCATGTAGCCCCATGTAGCTAGAGCGCAGCTAAGCGGAAAAAGGCCTTGACAGGGGTTAGGAGGCGGGCTTAGGAGGAAGTAAGCGAGGGTTGGAATTATGGGTAAGTGGGATTGGCTATTTAAATGAGCAGCCATTTTAGGTGAGTCATTCTAACTTCCTACCTGGTTGAGTTTGTCCCACCCACCCTCCCTTTGTTTGTTTTGTGTTTATTTACCCCGTTTCTTTCACAGCGGCGGGACGGGGAGCTGAAGGAGAGGAAATAGGCTCCCCTGGATGAACGTGAGGTGGAATAAACAGATTGTGGTCATCGGTGGTTGAGAGGTTTCGAGTCCTGGAGGTGGCTCAGAACCTGGTGGGGCAGGGGTATCCGGGTATACCCCTGCCGTGGTTAATGGTGGTTGGCACTTTGATATAAAGTTGGTGTATGTTATAATTATGTTATAATTATGTATATATGTGTTATTATATGGGGGTCATTGCCTTTTGTATGGTAGCCGAAGGAACAGGATGCGAGGGGGCGGAGTATGGGGGGCAATGACCCATGTTTACCTGTTAATTTATTATCGATATTATTATTATTATTATTATTATTATTATAATTATTGGTTAATAAAGCTGTGGACAAATTTCCCCATACCACTTAGTGTCTGTGTATTATTGGGTTAGGTTATGGGGGTGGTTTGTCCTGGATTCCGACTGCCCAAATGGCGACTATAGACCTGTCATGTGTTACCCAGGAAATCACACTTTTCTGTTATAGTTTGTTCGATAGTGTTATCTTGTTTTTATGGTTTTTCTTTAACACATGTCCACTAATCTAGTATGGAAGAAACTCCATCGCCTACATTACTACCTGCAGGCTCTCTTACCCTCCATCACTGTCTTATTACAACCATTGATCTATTTCTCCTTATCAGATTATACGGGGATGTTAACTGTGCCAGGGACATTGATGTCTTTGGCCGGTTCTAATTTTATGCATGCGCATTCTATTTGTCCTACCATCATGGATGTCTGTGTTTCTTAGTTTATTTTCCCTGCCATGTAATTACTTTAAAAAAAAAAAACTCATTCCTTTATCTCTAAACTAAAGTATTGCAGGAGGCTTGTGTTGTATATGAATTAGCTATCACTGTCTTATAACTGTACCTGTGGAATGAATATAAACAAAATATAGAAAAAGTGGGCATTCGTAATGAAATAATCCCTGTACCATACCCATTGTAATATGCCATGGTGGTTACGGTGTTAAGTATTTCCATTTAAGTCCTACTTGGCTACACTAACAACAATGTTTTTTTTTAGGTTTACAATTAAATTTTTGCAATTCCTTTGTTGTTTTTCCCCAAGTTACTGTTTAGTGATCAAACCCCATATGTTTCTGGTTGAACAGACTGTAGCTATAATCATAAGCACATGTTTTAATATGTAAGCAGAGATGCCCTGTCTAAAATATTTGTCATGAAAGCATCTCATTTTTATGCACAGAAAAAAATATACAACTTCCTGGATGTGAAGAGCATTCATATGTTTTCCATAGTTATGTAATGGTTATAAAATTGAGAATTGGTGAAAATAGTGCTTCAACTTAAAGTGATGCTTTAGGCACCATAAACACTTTAATGAGACCAAGAGCTTATAGTGGCTAGAGTGTCCTGTTAATGAGACAATGTCGGGTAAAAATGACATTATCTAACTGAACATTTTTTAATCTGTATGTTGTGTTAGCTAAGAGTCCAGCATCCAGCAAGTAGAACATTTTATTGCTATTATGTGCTGTTTCTGTCACTGTAACTGGGGCCACTTGTTTTCAAATTGCCCAGGGTTCCCCTTAATGTAAAAGGGTAAGCCAGATACGGGACCCCTGCTTACTATCCTTAGAGGGGTATCAGCCACTCTTCGCTAATGATGCCCACCAAGATTGAAAGGGTTCATTTCTATTAACATGAATCATAAGACGAACAACCTTGCACATTGCAAGAACGTTGGGCTGACCCTCACCTGCTGTAAGATGACGATGATCTACGGCCAATTTCCATCTGTGAACAACTCCCATACTCCTGGCAGAAAATTGTCGTAGGTTTAATTCTGCACACATCCCTATCCTAATACCCCATTTATTATAGACCCCACCTAGTAATGCTCCCTAGATAAGTTTTAGATCAATGATTTGTAACATGCCTTTACCATGCTGCTCGCGCAAGCTTTTTATGCTGTTAGTTAATAGTTGTCAATATTTGATTGATAATTCATGAAACTCCCCCTAGACCTCCACTTGTAAGCCTTATAAGATTTGTTCTGTTTTATAAACATCAAACATTTTCTCAACTGACTCCTTTGTCTCTTATTGAGTGTCCCCAAGTACTTGTGGCGTGGTACGATCTGGATAGAACTATATAAAAGTCCATGGCAGCAGAGGTCCGGTGAAAAAAAAAAAAAGATCGAAATTATCATCCTCACATTCTTCTAAAGGCTTAACCTTAAAATCTGTATTTTTATTTTCTAGATGTAACGATGCAGGTATATACTTACTGTACATACCATACATGGACATTATTTCACTTTCTGTTGTCATGTTTAGTAAACTATAATGCTGCTAGTAATGCCTTCACTATCCTTACAAATATCTATAAGCAGAGTATTTGCATATTTTTATTCAGCAATTTATCTATTGTTGACACACCTAGTGCGTTTTTTCCCTTTTATAATATTTTGCAAACTGAGTAAAATATTGGAAAATAAAGGATACTGTGTATTGTTGGTTTTCAATCCCCCCCATATCCCTACAAAGAATGAACAAATAAATGAAAAATAAACAGTGTCAATGGAAATCATTTATTGTTTTTACATTTGTTTGAACAGCGATCTATACACAAAATGACCATCATCCCATGTTTTAAATAAATGCTAATATTTATACAAACAAAAAGTTTTTTATAGTGAAGGGGCTAATTCCCCAAATAATGTAATAATCATGATGCAGTATAAATAGCATGACCGCAGAAGCGACTTTAAATAATTTTAATTCCTTCATGGTACATACATTTATTGGAATATAAAAATTAAAAATAAAATAAATAAACCCTAAATGGCACCCTAAATGCTACCAGTCCCTGAGAAATACACAGAAATCAACAATGAGAAGCATTTAGAAAAAGGGTGTCCAACCTCGGCCCTTTAACTGAAGTTGGACTAGGTGCTCTGCCAATTGGTAGAGGATTATGGGAACTAAAGTCCAACAACAACTGGTGGGTAACGGTGGACTCATCAGGCCTTGAGTAAGGGTTACCAATAGAGATCTGCATATCTAGTGCATGCTGGGCTTTCTGCTGAGACTCTTGGTTTGAAACTCCACCCACTTTCGAGGTTGGACTGACCCTCATCTGCTGTAGGATGACAAAGGATGAGCTCTATGGGTAAGACGTCCTACAGGGTTGCCACTAATGTCCATCTGTGAACAACTCCCATACTTCTGGCTGAAACATTTTCATGGGTTTCTTTCCCCAGCAATTTGAAAGCCCTGTAGGCGACCAGTCCTCTAGATACCAAACTGGTGAAATACTGACACAAAATGACATGCACGTTTATTTAAGAAAACTTTGACTCGAGTTTCTTTAGACTTCTTATTAATCCCAGCCACATTGACAAGCTGAACATTTGAACATACAAAAAAACCTTTTAGCCCCTTTTTTTACACGCATATTAATATGGATTACAGACAACGGACCGTCAATGGAAAAAAAAAAAAAAATGATTTATTTAATTAATTCGAATTGGTTTTATTTATTTAACAAACAAACGCTATCCATGTATCTGCGCTGTAAGAAAAAAATAAAAATAATAAAATGAAAAAAACTGCTGTCTTTTCAGTCAATTATTTTATTATAGCATCAAAAACAAGATATCGTAGTACCCTCCCTGTGTATTCTGCACAGATTATTATTCAAAGATTGTAACATTCACACCTTGATAGAATACTCCATAGAATTACTTAAAAAGAGCTCACAAAAAAAACGTCCAAACAAACAAAAAACGTTTGATGAATAAGCCACTTTATCTCAGCGCATTGTCACCACGGTTCTCTCTGTAAAAAAACAAAACTTGGAGAGATCTGGTGGATATTATACATCAAAGAGGAATCGTTCTTTCAATCCTTTCAGCATGAGGGTAGAATGACTATTTACTGGGTTCTTCTTGAAGTAAGTATAAGGTATAAAGTATTTGTCTATCCAAACAGACAGGTTTGTGGGGCTGAAATTGAGAACTCGGTGATATTGCCCACAAGGCTAGGTCTCTGAAACGCTTAACAATAAATGTAAGGCTTCCCTGAGATAAAAAATAAAATCAAAGTGTTTTACCAATAAGGATACATTGAGATTTCCTGTCATTTTAAAGTAAGTCCGGGGCCAAAGAAATTATTACTTTACACTAGAACCCTTAGAATTGACCTTAAAAAGAGTTCAACCAGCTGGCAAGCAAATCTGGGACCCTGAGGTACGAATAGGCTCTGCAGTTGGTATATTAAAGGGACACTCTAGACCCCTAACGAACTTAAGCTTAAGTGCTTTACGTGTGAAGAGTGTCCTCTTTTTTTTTTCATTTACAAAGTGCAGGTTTCAATAGAAATTAGCACTTTTATAAATGACCATTATTAACCCCCTTTTCCCCCAGCTGTCAATCAGATAACGAATCATGTTATGTCACTGCCTGGTTTGGTTAGCTCAGTAGAGCTAAACTCAAGAGGCAGTAATTGCTCAGAGCACCTGCCTGCAAAGACTTCTCATTGAGCTGCATCGGGAAATCTGTGATTGGACAGACACAGAAAATCTGAGCTGAGGATGAATGATAGGGCATCATACCTACTTCAATAAACCAGTAAATAGACAAGAGATCTGAAGCTATTGCAAACTTTTTTATAGAAACGACCACTAACGATAAATTGCATTTTAAAACATTCTCCAATTTAGCTATAGCTGCAGTTTGGCTATATTATGCTAAATGTTGCCATTCTGATTTCAATTCACTGACAGGGTTACTAGCTAAATTGAGAATTAAAAGTAAATTTCAAGTCCAGATTAATCGAACTAAAAGCATGGATGACTTTGAGAACTTTTCCAGTTTGACTATTGACACCTTAAATTTGAGATTCACTTTGAATTCTCACTTTAGTGAATAACCCGGTTAGTTTAACCCCTTAAGGACCAAACTTCTGGAATAAAAGGGAATCATGACATGTCACACATGGCATGTGTCCTTAAGGGGTTAAATAAAACGCAGAGTTTGGGTTTTTTCCTACTTTGATAATTCTATGTCTCTGACATTGTTTGCGAATACTGAATGATGTAACACATTAAAGTAACCCGGTTCACTGCTTTTTCTTCATGCCATAAGAGAGCAATACTGATGTCACACTGCAATCAGCAGGATCAATCGTGAAGTCAAGAAAAATATATATTTAAAACCTGCTACAGTGTTTAAATAAATGTAAACATGTTCATCAAACACTATAAAATGTATATATTTATTCTTCCATATTCAATGACAAATGTTGAATATCATGGATTAACATAGGGGCTGATAGAGTTGACAGGAGCTGCAGGAGAGGTAAGTGCTCCCTGCCAGCCCCCCTGCCCCCCCCCCACTGAACTACCAATGCCACTGTACCACCAGGGAAGGAGAGCCCCCCTCCCTGCCATGTATCAAGCAGGGAGGGGGGATGAAAATAAAAAATACATATAATAATAAAATAAAATAATAATAAAATAAAAAATTATAAAATAAAAAATAATATAACAAAAAAATGTTCTTAAAATAATAATTAAAAAAATAATAATAAAAATGCCCACCCCCACCAAGGCTTTGGAACACACACACAAACACACACTGCATCACACACACACACACACACACACACACACACACTGCACTCATACACACACCTGCATTCATACACACACTGCACTCATACACACACACTGCACTCATACACACACTGCATTCATACAAACACTGCATTCATACACACACACTGCACTCATACACACACTGCGCTCATACACACACTGCACTCATACACACACTGCGCTCATACACACACTGCACTCATACACACACTGCATTCATTATATACACACACTGTAAATAAATATTCAATTAACATAATTTTTTTAGGATCTAATTTTACTTAGAAATTTACCAGTAGCTGCTGCATTTCCCACCCTAGTCTTATACTCGAGTCAATAAGTTTTCCCAGTTTTTGGGGGTAAAATTAGGGGCCTCGGCTTATATTCGGGTCGGCTTTTACTCGAGTATATACGGTAATTCAGTTTGACTATTTTGGTCAAAAATGTAAAATCCGCTTTGAATTCACGGCAATTCATGGCTTTAGTAAATAAGCCTGTTACTGTTAGATTTCCCGTGAAGGATCTCAGCTCATCCAACGGCTGCTGCAAAGGGATGTCAAGAGTTGACTTATTGCGATGTTGTTAAATCAGCACAAACACGGCACGTTTTCTAACCCCTGTCCTATTACTACATTGATAACCATTCCTGCAGGCAGCAAGCCAGCGCAACGGCAGAATTAAAATTCACACTCGCCAACGCCAATAAATCTATGTTGGAAAGAATTCCCCTTTGGGCAGGCTATTCTGAGAATATTGATTAGGTGAAATTAAATCTAAAAAAAAAAAAAAATCAGACCCAGACTCTGTATTGGATAAGACATATTCATCTTCCCTTGCAATAACAAAGAATAACTTTTTAACCTATACCTCGCTAGAGGCAGCTATTGTTACATACTGTATGTGCTATGAGAAAACATAATGAAAGTAGGCCATACATAATGTGTATATTTAAGAAAATCTACAATAAGCAGGTATCTAAATGACTGCATATTTTACCGATCTTCTTAAAGGGACACTCCAGGCACCAAAACAACCAAAGCAACTTCATGTAAAATAAGTAGTTATTTGCCAGTTGGTCCCTAGATGCACTCTTACCTCCAGGGGTTAAATATCGGACTAAGTTGCCTCCAGTGCCGGTCTCAACCCCGTCTCTGGCGGCTTCTGGATTTTCACATCAAGGTAATGCGGAGTGCTGACGCTCTTAGCCAGTCAGCGACTCCCCATTTACTAGACTGGCTCCAAAAAGAGTGTCCCTTTAAGTCTGTTTTATATTAGAAACTAACATGTCTGCATTTAGTTTGCAATAAAACAGGATTAGCTACAGTGACTAACATTGTTTAACCTAAATTTATTTTATGAAAGATCTGCATAAATCTTTTGATTACCAGGGATATTTTGGGATGTGCCTTTCGATCAGATACGCCATTACATCGAGAACTAACATCAAGCATTTGATATTACCATTAGTGATTCTAAACATGAACATTTAGATTTACTATTGAAAAATACTGATTATTAAAGGAACATTATAGGGAACACCTCTAGTGTTAAAACCACCATCTGGCCCCCCTTGCCCTCTAAATATTATAAAATCTTACTTTTAGTTAAGATGGTATAACTTAGCAAGGTGCATTTTATACTTGGAAAATACCATCTGTCTAATTCCCAGTTCTTGCTATATTCACCTGTATTATTCAGCAACAAGCAAGGATACAAAGGGCAATCAGCATTGTTTTCATTACAGATTAATATTAAAGAAATATTTGAAATTATAATTTCTCACTATAGAATAATTTTATAGCATTGCTGAAGAGTGCTTTTACTGATGGAGTCAAGATGGGTTGTATTAATGTACGTTGTGGCTGAATGAGATGCAAACACTTTATTTAAAATACTAACATATCCCACAGATCTATACAATGGGTTTTGTGATATAAAAGCATATCCATATTTTTAAATGGTAATTGCCGCAAATATTATCTTGTTTAGAGTTGGTACGTTTTTGTTTTTTTTTGTGTGTGTTTCCCCCCCCCCCCCCCTTTCTTTCAGTGTTAAAATAACACACAGTCACTATTGGAATGAAGTTTTTATGGTGCCAGGAGGCCCTTGCACTGGCTTACCTTAAAAGGTTTAAACCGTTAACGAATGTTTAAACCCCAAAGAGCTAATTCCAGCGCGAGTTTAGCTTACTTTACTCAGAGGGTAGTGGATGCATGCAATAGCCTTCCAGTTGAAGTGGTAGAGGTTAACACAGTAAAGGAGTTTAAGCAGGGAAATGCATAAGGCTATCCTAGCTATAAGATAAGGTCAGGGACTAATGAGAGTAATTAGAAAATTGGGCAGACTAGATGGGCTGAATGGTTCTTACCTGCCGTCACATTCTATGTTTCTATGTTTTTTCGCTTTTCTCTGTTTCTTGAAACAGGAAGCCTCGCGCAGCCTCAGACTAAGAAAAGCCGGTCAGTGCCTCCCAATTCACAAAACAGTTTGAGAAATATATTTATGATTCTCAAGTGATTTTGTGAATGGGGTGCTACTGTATTCAGCTTTCTGGGGTTAAACCGTTCGGTAATGGCTATCCCCTAAGGTAAGCCAGTGCCAGGCACATCCTGGCACCATCACAACAAATTATGATGTAGCTAGCATTTGTAGTAAATTTAAAACTGTATTACAAAATGTGGGGGAAAATATGCTGATTTGAAAAAATTATCCTTCTTAGGTACTATCACAGAGTGGCTATTTTGCTTACATATTGCAATTTAGTTCCCAATTTGCTGTTCGGTGAATGAAGCCATACGTTTCACATAATTAATAACCTGGATTGTAAAACTGAGGTTAAAGGGAAACTCGAAGCATCAAAATCACTTCATCAATTCCCCTGCAGCCCTAAAAATAAAAACAGTGCAGTTTCTGTGAAACGGAACCATTTACATTTTGCAAATCCCATCAGATAATAATAACTAAATCTATTGCGTGCTTTGTGAAAGCACATAAATTATGCTGACACCCAACGCTGGGTGTGCTGGTTTTAAATACCTGCGATAACAGATCTGATAAGAAGTAGTTATAAATGTATTCGAAAAACTTTAAAATAAAATACAAAAATGATTTCTAAAAAAGGAAAAAATTATATCAAAATCACATTTGGAACAAATATCACTGTTTGTATTGATAGCAACAATCGACATAAACAAAATGAAAGGCACATAGCAATAAAATACAGCAAACCTTTGCATCAACCAATAATTACTACTTTTTTATATTTTTCACTAGTCCCAATTTATAATCAAATAATTTATTTACATTTTTCTAAGTTCGCAAATGTATTATCTCATGTAAGTTAATTTTTATGTATAGATTTTTTTAATTGTTCATGGTTGGCACAGGCTTCCCATTGGACAAAGGATGAGCTTGTTGCTGGTAATTAAAGGGTTACTTCAATTTCTCTATGAAACGCTGCCCATATGGAGATTAACCCCTCTGCTGCCAGAGTTGTAACTCCACTTTCAGCAGCGTCATTGGGCATATATAAATTTTGTGCAAATTTGACATCTGACACCATCACACACAGCATGCTGCTGCCATTGAACCCAGCAGACTCCCCCCCCCCCTCACCCTTTCCACCCCACGCACCAAAGTTTAGTCACTATTTTGGCCTATTATTTTTATTTTTATTTTTAATTCAATCAGGTGACACTTTCGTGAATAACCCGAACAGTTACATTTTGGTTGTCGAATGGAGCCAATTGAAATTTTTTTTTTCCATTATGAAAGCAGACAGGGATCTGACCACAGACAGCCTCTCACCGCTGGGTCTAATGAATCGCTTCCTTTGTGAGTTAGTTGCACAAATATCATCTCTTTCCGTGACTTTTTATACTAGTAGAATCCTAAACAAAGTATAAAAGGAAAAATAAAAATATTTGACCCTCACAGGTTTTCTGAATACCCCTCATATCCCTGAACATATATGTGTTGATATTGGCTTTACTAAAATCATTTTATCATGTGTTGGGCTTTTTGGGTGGGGGGCAGGGGGGCCTGTATATATAAATATATCATATTACTTATTACCTAAAAAGTATGTGATATTGTGTCCGTACCGCAAAATCTCTATTTCTGCCACTACAAGCACAAGCAAATGTATAGCTCAATAGACACAAAATGGGGATTTATATTATAAACCAGCTACAGATTCACATCTTATATCTATAACATCCTTAACACCCCATGACCCAAGCACAAAGTCATTTCAACAGGTCACTATTGTTTATGTGAAAGTTTTCTTGGTGAATTTCAAATTTTAAACCTGGATATCTGACCTGATCATAATTTTCCCTAATCGGCTATTAACAAATATCCTTGTTTCTATTTTCGGAGTCACTTAAAGTCATGTGAGAGTTCACGTGACATCAGCCTGCTACATGACACTGCTAGGCAGGACTTTAGATTGGAACCATGTCTCCGACTATTTAAGCCGCACTTTTTAGAAAACCCTTTACTAATCACACCTGCTGCTTTGTAGTCTGAAAACTGGCAAAGCATTAGAAGCACTCAGATATGTCCCTTTTCAACTCTACGGTTTGCCAGATTCAGTGTGCTTTCCTGAACATATTTAATTTCTACATGGTGATAGTCGGCACATGAAAAGTGCCACCCTGTGAAATGTAGCAATCATATGCTGTATTAAGGCAATGAGATCACTGATTTCACTGCTGGAGCACACGAATGCTACATAATACAGGGAATAACTTTTCATACGCTGCCCGTCTGCATGCAAATAAGATATGTGTCCAAGAAAACACATGGGTATCTCACCTTTATTCCAATATAGTTGCTCAAGATTGATTATTTTCTTTAGCCTCACCCTGCCTGCTATCAGCGGCATGAATGCTGATATAGAATGTGCACACATGAATTCTCCAGTCATATCTCATGTAAACATGTATCTCACAAACGCCAACACACCTTGCTCATTACTGATTCGGAAAAGCTCCCTTTTCACTGATTTGCAAAAAAATGTTTTTTTAAAATTGCAATTAGAGTTAAAAGCCAACTCAATATCGGTGCATTTCAGCAATAATTTAAATATATTTAGATATATTACGACTGCTTTATTTGTGGCAGGCAACTTCATAAACTCTTAACTTCCCACAATCCTTTTCTCAAAGCATTAGCTTGCATGGCCAGTGCCATCAATTTATATAAAGTATTGTCATATCCATGGACTTTTCTTCGACATACATCATTTCTTAGTGCTGGTGGGTAAATCATGAAAAGTGGTGCCCTGCTGTAAGTCTAAGTCATAGGCCTCACCTTTCCGGATTGATTACTTGATTTCCTGCCTGGGGTATTTGAATATAATGTCACGCGGTGCAGTTATTCTGTCTGATAACAGTGCTGTGTTCAGAGAATATAGCACGGCGCTGTGTGCAGAGAATATAGCACAGCGCTGTGTGCATAGAATATGCCATGCTTTATTCGTAGTGCTGTGTGCATAGAATATGCCACGCTATATTCATAGTGCTGTGTGCAGAGTGAAACAAGTCTTTCCTTAACTAAAGTACTGGCTCAGCTGTCTAAAAGTGTTATTCCGGACTCGTGGCCAGACCAGCACTACAGGAAGTTAAAAACCTCTTCTGGTGTCATGCCTGTGCCCTCAGGCAATGATGATTACTCTACCTGGAATAGTAATGCAGTCCAGTTGTCAAAAGAGTGGACCTGTGTTGAGGATGTTACACGTCAATGAATGATTGAAGGTTTGAAAGCTCCAACAGAGGAATTAGTGAGACATCATCTCTTGCGGTACCCGGATTCTGCAGTCTCTGATATTATCAAGGTGTTGAATGAAGCCCCTGGAGATGATAATACCAAGGGTGCCCAAAAGGTTCGCCCCCAGATGAGGAAGAACTATAACTCCCATGATGCTTTGTATGCCTTAAGAATGATAAAACATGACTAAGCATCTTAGAAGCTGTAGTTTTAAAACATCCGAGGATCTACTGTTTGGGCACCCCTGACTTAGAGTGCTCTGTTGCGCCCTAGAGGGCCACTCAACTTTTCAGCTCTAATAAAGGAGGCTAAAGCCATTGAGAAGGAATTCTCCTTCGTAGCTAGCAGAAGGGGATTGACACTAAGGCCCCTGGAACAGAAAAACAGAAAGTCAAGTTTAAGGAAGAGAAAGAGGATGGCCAATCCACAGCCTGGGACGAAGAGACTTCAAGTGTTTCAACTGTGGACAAAAAGGACATCTATTATGTACGTGCCCTCTTAAGGCTGGTTTTGTCTTAGCTATTGAACAGAGCCCTGCAGACATTAAACTTAAGAGGAAAAATAAGCAAATGAAGAAAAAGCCATCCAGTAAAAGTAATGATGGACTGCTTACAGATCTCTCATATCTCTTATGATTGAAGGGACACCCGCCTCAGCATTGCTGGACACAGAGTTCCAAGTAACTAATATCCCGTCCATTTTACAATTAACTAGGAGCAAGTGGTTTAGTGTCTTGGTTCTGTGGTCTGGAAACTATCAAGTGCCTATGAGGGAATTGGATTGGCAGAAGACTGCATTCATTTGCCCATGGGTTTTTTCCAATTTCCCAGTATGTCACAAGGTGTAACTGGAGCGCATTTTTGGAGCGCCACTTTCCAACGACTAATTGAATAGACATTTGGAGATCTGAGCTACCTTACCAACAAAGGGATACCTGGGTGGGCAGAACACCTACATTTGGGCAGGGAGCTGGTGTTACAAGTTAGTCAGTTTCGGTGTTTTACAAGTCTCATGACTGTGCACTCACTGCTAGAACTGAATTGCATAATTGCAACAGCGGAATTCTTACATAACAATACCTGTTTAGTTTAATAAAATGTATCAAAGCTTGACAAAGCCCAGGCGCCATGTCACAACTTGAAATTTTGTCCTGACAACTGGGATTTGTCAGCCCTTTAGCGGAGGCAGCCAGCCAAGGGAGCATGGAGGCAGCCACCCTAGAGAGTATTAGAGGTGGCCTGTGATCTGACAGAACACCGGCTGGGGCAGCAAGGAGGCAGTGAGGGAGCAGTAATCTTCATGCAGTTCTTGCCCTGCTCCCTTGCGCGCTGTTTTGTGATGCCGGGATATGATGTCACTTCAGCCCCGGCAACACTACAGAGGGAGCGTGAGGGAGCAGAGCATCAACTGCAGGAAGATTAAAGAGTAGCCCACTGGACACACGGGAAAGGATCCACTCCAGATCTTTCAAAGGTAGTCAGGCTGGGTGAACTTAAAAATAAAAAACAATAATAATTTTTGAGTGTATGAGAAAATATGTGTGTGTTTGTCAGTGAGTGCGTCAGTCTGTCTGTCAGTGAGTGTGCCTGTTTAGGTCACGGCCTCTGATAGCTTGGGAAAGGTGCTTTTACTCACCTTTTCTCCCATGACCCACCAGTCTCGCCACAGCTGGTCCCGCCTCCATGGCTGAGATCATCAGGCTTGATGATCTTAGCTCGGCCAATGCTCTCCTATGGGAAAGCATTGGGAGGATATTGCGCATTCGCAGCAAAATGCTGCGCTGTACCAAACAACATATTCTCGCAGAGATGCATTGAAATAATGCATCTCTACGGGGAATTTTCCACGCTTCCATGCAGAGTGTGGAGATACTGAACATAGGTGCTGCACACTGTACAGCACTGATCCAGGAAGCACCTCTAGTGACAGTCTGAGTGACTGTCACTAGAGGTGTTACTAGCCGGCAATGGAAGCACTGCCTTTTCTCTGAATATAGACACCAGAACCACTACATTAAGCTGTAGTTCTCATGGTGACTAGAGTGTCCCTTTAAGTATTGTAATTTTGTTGTTGAAAATGAAACTTAAAAAAACAAAAACACAATCATCTTTCTTATATATTTGTGGTGGGGGAGCAGGGTAAAAAAGGGGTTACAATTACATAACACAATTACACAATTACAATTAGTTTTCACGTGCTGCCTTTCAATATGTAACATGTGTCCACTAAACATGCTGGAGCTTGCAAACGTAGATATCTAAGATACAGCTATAGCAATAGGTTGTATACAGCATTATGAAGCTTTAGATATCATATAAAGTCAGCAAGCAAGCCTAAGCTGTCAGAACTGTAGTTGCCCTTAAAGCTTGCTAGCCTAGAGGCTGGAAAAGCATAATGGGAGTTGTAGTTCTTTAACTGAAAGGGTAGCAGCTGTAGTTGTGTATGCAGGAGTGTGATGTCATCAAGGATTTTTGGACCCACATCACTTCTACATCCTGATAGAAAGCTTATGAAAATAACTGTCCTGACGTTTGTAGAATTCCAATGCTGCAGGAGGGAAACTAACTAAAATGCCACTATGATTATAGAAATCATTTCAATCTGCAGCACATGAATTCTATATACAGGGCAGCACTTTTCCTGTAAGGATTATTTATCCATCTGTGAAAGTACTGAATTAAACACCAAATTGCAAAAACTAACGTAAACATTTTAAAAGGACATGAATTTAAAAATATTTGAGTATTTTTGGCTTGAATAACAGTTTGGGTTTCATGTCACCACAATTAACTGTTTAGCGTATAAACCCCATAGTATCTAAAGCTAGTTCTTAACCATGTTTCATTGGTGTATGTATCACAAATCTGCCACTCAAATAAAAATAATGCAGAATTCAATTCAGCACGGCTTGCAAGCCCTGGTTCTCTAACGTTTCCCTCAGCACAACACCCATCACCCTCACCTCAGTCCAACCCTTTCTTAGAGAAAGGCCAGGTTGATGACCAATGCATTGCTACACTGTCACTCTACTGGAACAGAGAGCATTAGGAAATAAACAAGCCCAGATTTCAGCAGATCGACCCTGTATTTTGAATTACGTTCGAAATCATTTATGCCAGTCTCCAATCTAATGCCATCTAATAGTATGCACCACATGCTGATTGCCCAATATCAGAACAGATTACCAATCTTCCGTTCACATTTAACATCTCTTTTGCAAGAAGAATTTGCCTGGTTATTATTTAAAATATTACCATTACGACTAATAATGGTGACATGTTTGAAGTTCATTATTGAAAATGAGCCAGTACGTTTTGTGAAATCATATACAAGATTAATGTAAACTCTACAAACCCGACAAGGGAAGTTTGATTCAATCTGATATCGTGTGGTTTTATTTATTTATTTGTTTTATATTAATCACTTTACGTTCTGTTTCATCACCTCTCAAAGCTGCCTGTAGGATCTGATAGGCTCCTTACGTCTGGAACCGCAGTTAATTGTACAGAGATAGATTTTATCAGCTCTCAAACCAGCCTGCAAGATCTGAAACTGTCCGATACTGATTTCCAGTTGTTTTCACAGTTTCGCAAGCTGTGCAGTAATGCTCGTCCCAAAAAGAAGTCACATGGACATCATAACGTTTCTTCCAAGTGAAATACCTTCTGTAGAGATGTGTATTTTTGTCGAGATACTTCAAGAACATGGCCAGCTTCCTTGGGCTTGAAAAATCATCCACATGGATGAAGGAATTCCGAGGTATGAACATCTCGTAGTTGTATCTGCTGGGACCCATGACAATGGGGACAGCACTCGATTTGAAGGCATTTCTCCAGAGTTTCTCGGTAATGTAATCCGTATGGAGAGAATTCTCAAAGGCGAGGTAAAATTTATATTCTGAGACTGTCTTCACAATATTATCCTCTCTTAACTCCATCCCATATCTCCCGTATATGTCAATGTCGATATATTCCCTCAGTTGGTTATAATACTGGACTCTTTCATGGTCCTCATTCCAGTTGCTTATGACCCACGCAACCAGCTTTCTTTTGCGTGGTAGGAAAATTTTGGCACGTTTCCTGGAGAATAAATAACCGTAAGGCACGAAAATATCCGAATCCACTCTGTATGACATGGTCCAGTTGAATACACCTCCTAAGGTATACAGCCACGGAGAATGGGATGGGGATTCAAAGTTCATCCATATCCATTTTTGAAAGGTTGGTCTTCCCATCAGTGGAAAGTCGGTATAGTCTATGATGTCCCTATGGTGGAAAAGGATGGCATCTGCCTCTTGATAGAGGCTCCTGTTGGTTGTCAGGTGGCATCCAGAGATATTAAACAGGATGTGACAATTGCCCAGTCTACGTCTTTTCCCAAAGGGCTCATACCAGATAAGGACAGTGACTTGTCTGGGTGGATTTGAACTCTCCCATAATAAAGGGAAACGCATGGAGCTGAGCAACAGGTCCTGGGAGCACATATATATGACCAGGATAGTGCAAGTCAAGCTGGCCGCAAGCCATCGAGACCTTAGTACCCTCCAGCGACTCCTCCTGCAAAGTCTACACCCACCTAATCTTTCCAAGGACAGTAAACTTTCCCCTCTCATGCTTCCTCACATCAGAGTTTTACTGCGTAGAATATGTGACAAGCAGGGCAGGATAACTGCATGGGTCCTGACAACACACAGACCCTGGATTCATGGCCGAAGTGCCCGTCCACAAATGTTGCATACTCTGTCCCTCCTTCAGCAGTGCAACAGGAATCAGTTTGCAGACCGGTTCCTGTCCCGTGTCCTTGTCCAATGCCTGAAGGTTTAAAAGATAAGTCTTAAGAGGAGAACGAGGAATGTAAAATCATTATAGATTTATTTTTCTCTTCATAAATATTTATAACCTGTTTGCCTGACAGTTTCAGAGATTAGTGACCTGCGTTAAACTAAAAAAAAAAAAAAAAAAAAAAAAAAAGAGAAAAAAAAAAAAGAGAAATGACAGTTCAATATAGCTAACTGGAGAAAAAGAAAAACCCTAATTAAGATTTATTTTTTTAATTTCTGACCCTGTTTGCGATTTAGTTTGTCACTCATTACGTAGAAAACAAACACGCTCCCGCTGTATACAATTCATGGATTGTTGAACATTCTACAAGACATTCCTTATACGTTAATGAATGGGAAGGAACTCACCAGCAATTCCACTCAGCTCATTGAGAACAGACTGCTTCCTTATTCAGGCTGAGTTTGGGCTTCTGACTTCTTCGATCTGGTCACAGATGCCTTTTTAAACTGAGCTCCAGGTCTGAAGCCACAGCCAGCAGAGCAAGCCCTGTCTGCGTGCATTTCTTTGAAGTGCAGAAATGTCTCTTTCAGCTCATCTCCCTCATTCCCAGAGGCTTTGTGTAACCGTGCACAATGCACAGCCTACCCCCCAGTGCCAGGGGAACTTAGCTACGGGACAGTGGAGGATGATCCTGAGTGAGCAATCCCCTCTGCCAGCATAGATCTCAGCTTGCAGGAGAGCTGCACAGCTCTGTACTGCTCAGTATAGGAGCCCTCCAGCTTTCCACAAGAGCCTTTCATAGCCCAGCACCAGCCAGTCACACCTCCAGTGATGTCATCTGTCACTCCTGGAAGTTCTCTTAGACACACCATGTGAGGGACAGTCATTGTATTGTTAACCGTCTCAATGCAAAGCAATGGCCTGGCCCTCCAGCACACAAGGAGTTTACGGCTGGGCGAAGTGTTTTGCTTGAGACGCTGTGTATAGCTCTCTCCTGGCACTGAAAGGGCTTTCCAAAGTCCAGGCGTGAGTAATGTGTATTGCTGCTAGTTCTTTAACCCCTTAAGGACACATGCCATGTGTGACATGTCATGATTCCCTTTTATTCCAGAAGTTTGGTCCTTAAGGGGTTAAAGAGGCACGGTCACCAGCGAGACTTTTATACAGCCAAATAGCTAACTAAAAGTTACTTATTGTTTTAAATCGTTTTTTATTGTCATCACATTGTATTTGTGGAATTCAAACATGGTATTGTAAAAGCATATGGCGCCTACGCAGAGGCGTTAACATTGAAACAGGTAAATTGAACATGTGTAGTTAGTTTAATTAAGCAGGTGCGTCCTTTAAGATACATTGACTGGGCGGGTATAACCTGGTGTGATATGGGTCTGTGTGGTTGTCCTGTTGTAATTGGTTTGCGTAGTTGTTTTGTGTTAGTTGGTTTGTGTAGTTGCCTTGTGTTAGCTGGTTTGTGTAGATATTTTTTTGCTATCTGGTTTGTATGGTCGCCTCACGTTAGCTGGTTTGTGTAGGTGCTTTGTGGTAGCAAGCTTGCGGAGTAGCTTTGTGCTAGTTGGTATTTGTAGTAGTCTTGTGTTGGCTAGTTTGTTGTGTTTGTGTTTTCTGTTCACCTACGTAATCACAGCATATACATCACTTTTAGTCCTTTTGGTGCCTGCGCAGAGGCACTGCATATTGTACATCTGGCATGAAATTGTACCCGGTTAGTCAACAGGTGCGGCCATTGCATTAGTATGCATTAGAGCGGTAAGTTGAAATCTCCGCCTATAATCATTGTGCCTTCCGTGAAGCCCATCAAGGTGGTTAGTGTTGCCCGGAGGAATCTGTATTGTTTAGCATTTGGTGCATAGATATTTGCGAAGGTGTATGTCTGGTCGTGTATGGTCCCCTTCGCAAAGATGTATTTGCCATGAGGGCAGCGAAGTGTGTCTGATTCGACGAATGGGATCCCCCTGGAGAACAGGATACCTACGCTCAGTGTGCGGCGCAGTGGGTTGTTGCTGAAGAATCCTTGTGGGTAGTTGCGGTCTCTTAGGGATGGTGTACGGTTCTCCTGAAAGTGCGTCTCTTGGATGAACGCTACGGATCGTTGCTGGTATCGTTTCAGATCTTGTAGGAGTCGGGAGCGTTTTTCCCATATGTTGAGGCCCCGGACATTGTATGAAATGACGTTCAGATTTTCTTTGATGTAGCGGGCAGTCCTCGGGGCTTGTGTCCCCGGGCGGCCATCTGGGGCACCCGCGGCGGTGGGGGGGGGGGGGGGGGATCAGGGCGAGAAGGGGCAGGCAAGAGAGAGAAGAAGAAAGAGAAAAAATAAAAAAACAAAAACAAAGAGGGGGGGTGGAGAGTGTGTGTACGGTGGTGTGTCGGAGTTGGTCCTGATGGGACCTAGTATTAGATCGGGTTAGTGGACTATTGTCCTGATAGTGGGGTCCACAGGCTTAGAGGATCTGGCGCCCGGGACCGCTCCTGGACAGGGGCACTCTGCCTAAGTGGGAGTGCTTCTAGTCCTTACCCTGTGGGGGGTTTGGGTATCCCGCACCAGTCCCTGGTCGACGGGGGGTGACCTCTGTCGGCCTTGAATAGCGTCGGGTATAGGGTATATCCGTCTGTCCAGTCGTCCGAGACAATGACCAGTGTTTGATCGATAGTGTGGTGGTGTGGCTCGTGTAGGCCCTTTTACCCGTCCGGGTAAGCTACCCCTATGTGTGTGGGTCGTGGGGCATGTTATGCACCGTGCCGTCAGTGTGTAGACAGTTTTGTGAGTTCCATGTCTCCGGTCTTCTCTTGGTCGTATTCCATTGTGTGGGTTGCGGGATGTAGGTGCGAGTGTGAGTATTTTGTGAGTTATAGTGAGGTTGGGTACATGTCCCTTTGAGGGGGGGGGGGGCAGTGGACGTGAGCCGGGTGGTCGTGTAGGTGAATCGGTGCGTGTGTCGCAGTGGTGAGCTTCACAGTGTAGTGCTGCCAATTACATTCGGAACAGATGCCTGATCATTAAACCCTAATAGATGAAGGTATCTGCTATATGTTTTTCCCCTTGTCTCACGTTTGATCTGGGTGCCTAGTCGCGTTGTGGTGTCTGCGTTTGTGTGCATTCCCTTTGATCCTATCTCCTGCCTTTACATTTGTCCAATTTTTAAGCCTGATGTGACAGAGCTGTCTATCCTTTCCCACCCTCTCGCCATTATGACCCGTGTGCCCCTCCTCCCTCTCTCCCCCCTTCCCTCCCTTCTCTTTCCCCCTCTGTGCGTGTGGTACGCCTCGTGTGGTCTCCTCCCCTCTCTCCCTTTTCCCCCTCCCTTCCTTGCTCTCGCTCCCCCCTTTTTTTTTTCCCCTTTCTTCTTTTTTCTTTTTTCTTTTCTCCCCTTCTTTCCCGTTCCCTTTTAGAACCTTTTTCCCTTCCCACTCCCCCCTCCTGTTTTTTCTCTTTTGTCTTTTTTTTATTTTTCCCCTTTTCACCCCTCTCCCCACCCTTTCCCTTTCTCTTTCCGTTTTGTTATCTTTATTGCTGTTTTATTTTTCCATTTTTCCTCTTTTTTGTTTCTTTTTTCTTTCCCTTTCCCCCTCCCTCCCCTCCCCCCCCTTAGGTTGTGTTCCCCTCCCTATCCTCCTCTCCCCCCCTGAGGCTGACCGCTCCACTGGGTGTCGTGCGTCTGTGCGGAGTAGAACAGTTCCCTCTTCCCCCTCCTCCCATCCTCCTGCCAAATTGTAGCATTTGTGTCTAATATAATTGTAAAGCGTCCTGGAGGTCCTTTGGTGCCTTTGAGTTCGAATTATCCAGGCCTCTTGCAGTGTCTGCTGTTTAGAAGGCCTGAAGTCTTTCCACCTGTATTGGCGATTGTGTCCCCGTGCAAAAGGCTTAAGTTCAGCTCCTATGTGCGACTGTGTCCCGGTCTTCCACGTGCCCCCCTCCCCAAGGTGTATGCCATTTCCCTCCCTGTGATGTAGCGTGTGTATGGACAATGTCCCCAGTTAATGGAAAGTACTCACAAGTTCATGGAGTGATGGATGGTCGCGTTGGTGCTTCGTCTCCTCTTATTGTGGTAGGGCCGCTACGGAGTTTACTCTTCCAGCCCTGTTGGGTCCGGGTGCCATGGGCGGTCGCGTTGGGGCCTGTTCCTGCCCTGATCTCTGCCCAGTGGTGGTGGCGGAGGGCCTGTTGCTTGGCATATGAATTGGTGGGTCAGCCAGTTCGGAACCTGTATCTGCGGGAGCCCAAGGGAGCGCTGGAATCCAGGGACGTCCGTCGGGGACCTTATGACGTGGAGGTCCGGTCCTCTGCGTGCGGATAGCGAGAAGGGGTATCCCCATCTGTAGGGAATACCTGCCGCTTTTAGTGCCATGGTTATTGGTCTGAGAGCCTTTTTTGCCTGCAGGGTGTAGCGGAAGAGATCTTGGTATATGGAAATATGCTGGTTATTGATGCGGATTGTGTTCATGCGGCGTGCGCCACGCAGGATATCTTCCTTCATGGCAAAGTTGTCTAGGCAACAGACAATGTCCCGTGGCTGTTCGCCGGGTGCAGGAGGTGCACGCAGAGCGCGCTGGGCTTTGACCAGGCCCTGTCTATGGATTTGTTGTCCCCCAGGGCATGGCTAAACACTGTGTGTAGGATCTCGGGTAGGTTCTCTGTCAGGCCCCCCTCCTTCACCCCCCGCACTCTTAGATTGAGTCTGCAGCCCCTGTTATCAAGATCATCCACCCAGGTGGTTAGGTGGGCCAAGCTGGCTTCACAGCTGTTGATGGTGCGGGCGAGGTCTGCATCAGACCGGAGGGTGCTAGTATCTGTCTTTGTGACAGTGAGGCGTGCGTCTATGGAGGCTACATCTGCCCTTACCTGGGCCAGTTCCTCCCTTATAACTCTGCTGAGGCGGTCAGAGAGGGCGTCCAGGTCTGCCTTGGTAAGTAAATTAGGCAGGAGGGCGCGCAGGTCCCCGTCTAGCGTTCCCCGTATCTCTGGGGAGGCTGATGAAGCCGGGGAAAATCCATCGGGAGTCGTGGTCTCAGTTGAGGCCTCCATTTCCGGCTGGGACGCAAAGTCCCGTGGGGTGATTAGGAAGGAGCGGATAGAGGGCTCGGCCCCGGATCCCGTTGGTCTGGGGGTACCCTGGGGCTCCGTCTGCTTCTTAGTGCGCCCCATGATGAGGTGAGTGCGTGTGGGGTAAGCTTCTTTGAAGCATTATATGCTGGGGCCACGAGGAGCAGCTCGTTCACACAGCCATCTTCGTCGGCCGACGGAAACCGCCCCTAAAAGTTACTTATTGGTTGAGCTTTTAATTAAAAAATCTCAGACTTTTAAAAAAAAAATGACACAACCTGTCGACCTCATGCATTGCAGTATCATGGGGTGACTAAGGCCCATTACAATCTCATATCTGATATTTGTTGACATTTGTGAACAGCCTCATTGAGCCATTACAGTGTTGAACCACTGAGCCATAACTGACCATTATTTAATCCTAAACTTTACAGGGTAGGGCAACCTTTGGCACTCCAGATGTTGTTGACTACATATCCCCTGATAGTTTCCACGCATTATGGGAGATAGCTGAAGGTTGTCCACATCTGCGTTAGACACTCTCAAGTTCCACCAATCACAATGCTCCATTTAGTGAACAGCATTTTCTGACTTCTGCACATTACGGGCTATACAAGATTAGGTGAAATTTGGGTTGTAATCATGTAATAACTTGTGAATCTGCCTGAAAGTCCAGAAAAAATATCAGTATAATTTATTAAAGCGAGTATTCAAATTGAATTTCAAATTTAAAGCCAGCGTAGCTTAATTAAAGGTATAGCTGACTTTATTAATTTTAAAATTCACTTCGCAATCTTTCTGATTTCTTACTTACTTGAATGTAGACACCATATTGTGTCCAATTTACCCCATTGTGTCCTTATGTCTGTCTGTATCAGTGAAGGCTTAAAGGCACACGCCATTAATCTTATTTTTTTACAACAATTTAGTTGATGTACCCCTCTAGAAAACATGCACATATTTATTTTGGCATGTTATTTTTAAGAGGTGTATGAAAGAACAACTTGTTAAAGGTGCAGCCCTGCTCTCTGCGGCCATCCCCATTTCCCCCCCAGCAGACTTTTAGTCTGTGCTAGCGAATAATCCAATCAGAGGCTTGTCTCTGAGAGCACCTACTACTTCCATTAGCTCTGTGCCACTAACAAAAGAGGAAGAAAACCTGTCTGGCTGCGAGGGAAGTGTTTCTGCACTCGATTATTAAAATGTTATAAACTCCAGACTCGTAAAGCACTTGTGAAATATATTTCCAGTACCTTGATTACTTATCACTGGTCTATCAAGAACAGATAGTGATAGGTTTTAAAAAAAATAAATAAAAGCTCACTGTGTGAGAGAAACGAGTAAAGAGCTGCTTTACTGAAACAGTAGTAGTAGATACATGGATTACATCCCAGTAGGGTCTGTAGAGGTTAATAGTGCAGGAAGTCCTACTCTGTAGTAATGAGTGGCATGCGCTCAGAGACCTGCACTACATAATACGCTGCAAGGCTTTGTGCCAGATAGGAATAGTCTGACCCAGGTGTATATTTGATTTATTCTGAAAACGGGTTAACAGGAACAAAGCGGAAAGAATTCTTTTGTGTTCACGAATGTGTCTGAGATGCATTTTTACAAAGGCTTTGACATACCTTGTACTGTTAAACATACCTGGAAATGATCTAATTGAGCAATCCAGACAGTTCCTCAACAGATTAACCCTTACCTTCCACTTCTCAAAGATCTATGTAACAGCAACGACCAATCTGGAAACATTTTTTTTCGGATTACAGCTCCCATAAATCTGTGTTTACAACAGCTACAGGCTGGAAAGGCTAATAGTTTTAAGAAACACATTTATAAAAGAGACCAGAAGAGCAGCTTAGTATTTATTACCATATTTATTTTTTATGTATTTATTTTTTGCTCAGTGATAAAGCAAAGAAATTTAAAGGAACTCTGAAAACCCCTAAATCATTGCAGCTTTAGAGGTTACAGAGTGTTCTTCCCTTGTCAGTTGATAAAAGTATCGATTTCAAGAGAAATCATCATTTTTATAAACTGACCCCCAGCTGTCAATCAACTGAAAACTGCTTCTTAAAATGTGCTGTTGTACTTTAATGTAGTATTGTCCTTGACTAAAATCTCACTCTTTTTCCTGAGTTCATGTTTTGTTCATATATGACTACACCTTTCATAACAAAATTGCTTTGCATCTCTTATATGAATGCGTGCACAACGTAGAAGCCAAAGTTAATTTGCCGTTTATGTCCCCAGTTTAAGTTCAAACATGCAATTTTATGTTTATTCTGGTTCCTTTGATCTGGTAGAAGATAAAAACAAAAACATAAAATCAGACCCTATAACCGTGCATGTCCTAGTGGAATTTGCTGAAAAAAAAGTCTTACGCTTGCCATTATCTATATGAAAACGCCTTTTTTTTTTAGTCTTAAAGGGACACTATAGTCACTAAAACAACTTTACCGTAATCAATCAGTTTGGGTGTATAGATCATGCCTCTGAAGTCTTACTGCTCAATTCTCTGCCATTTAGGAGTTAAATAACTTTTATTTCTGTTTATGCAGGCCCTATCCATACCTACCCTTATTATGACTCACAAAGCCTGCATGAATTTCTTTTAAAAAATTTCAGTCAGATGTTATATTGTTGTAGAGGTTTTTTATTTCCTGCTCTGTATATTGAACTTTAATACACCAGAGGCTCCTACAATGCTTAGCAAGCTTTTAACAAATCAGGAGTTAAGCAATTCTAAATTAAATAGAATGTGCAATAAAGTAAGTTTAACCATTAAATCTCTCCTTACAGGAAGTGTTTAGGAAGACTGTGCAAGTCACATGCATGGAGGTGTGCCTAGGGCTGCATAAACAAATTGATTTAACTCCTAAATAGAAGAAAATGGAGCAGTGAGGCTGCAGGGGCATTATATGTACACCAAAACAGCTACATTAGGCAAAAGTTGTCTTGGTACCTATAGTGTCCCTTTAACCCCTTAAGGACCAAACTTCTGGAATAAAAGGGAATCATGACGTGTCACACACGTCGTGTGTCCTTAAGGGGTTAAATAATTCATTTTTCTGCCTTTTGCACATCTGTCTCTCCACCAGGTTCAAAGGCCAAAAGCTAGAATTAACTGCTGTATCCTTCTACTCAATGGCAACAATTTTACTCAGCTCAGCACTCCACACCCAAAGCTAATAGTTACTTCTGTTAGGTAAATGTTTTTCTAATTCTAAAATGATACCCAATCTGCCTCTGCTCTTATCTCTTAATACACAATAAATCTATATTTATCTTTAAGACTTAATCATCATTACTAGGGACAAGAGTAGTAAGATTAGTAGGGGTATGCACTTACGTGAGAATTCAAGGTGAATTCCAAGTAAATTTTAAATTTAAGGTCAACAGAACTTTCAGTTCGTATGACCTTAGATTTTAAATTCTCTTTTGATTCATTTTGAATTCCCACTTAATTGAATAATCCTTATAGTGGAACAATGTATGTATAGTGTTGTAGTGTTTAATGTAGCGTATTTTAGTGAGATATGGAAAGGAAAGAATATAGGAACATTGCTAGAATGTCTGAGTTTAACCCCTTAAGGACCAAACTTCTGGAATACAAGGGAATCATGACATGTCACACATGTCATGTGTCCTTAAAGGAACACTATAGTCACCTAAATTACTTTAGCTAAATAAAGCAGTTTTAGTGTATAGATCATTCCCCCGCAATTTCACTGCTCAATTCACTGTAATTTAGGAGTTAAATCACTTTGTTTCTGTTTATGCAGCCCTAGCCACACCTCCCCTGGCTATTGACAGAGCCTGCATGAAAAAAAAACTGGTTTCACTTTCAAACAGATGTAATTTACCTTAAATAATTGTATCTCAATCCCTAAATTGAACTTTAATCACATACAGGAGGCTCTTGCATGGTCTAGCAAGCTATTAACATAGCAGGGCATAAGAAAATCTTAATTAAACAGAACTTGCAATAAAGAAAGCCTAAATAGGGCTCTCTTTACAGGAAGTGTTTATGGAAGGCTGTGCAAGTCACATGCAGGGAGGTGTGACTAGGGTTCATAAATAAAGGGATTTAACTCCTAAATGGCAGAGGATTGAGCAGTGAGGCTGCAGGGGCATGTTCTATACACCAAAACTGCTTCATTAAGCTAAAGTTGTTCAGGTGACTATAGTGTCCCTTTAAGGGGTTAAATTCTTTACTTAAGAGTCACCGGTGTTAAAACAAATTAGGCATTACAGTAACTATCTATGGAAGTATGAGATAAAACAAATCTGGTTTATATGCTAGTGGAGCAGTACTGGACTTCTCTCTGCTGAAAATTCTGTTAGTCGGCCTCTCTCTCTCTTTTTGCATAGAAGATAGAAGCATACATACTACATATGACCCAAATGATCTCTGTTTGCAGAGAAATGTGTACATCACCAAAGGACTCCTTAAAGGAACACCATAGCATTAGAAATCCATTTATTACACTCCCTTTTACATCTGTGACACCCAATACATCTGATATATTGTTCTCCCAGTACTAATCATATTCACAGGGACTGGACCTGAATGTCAAATGGAAACTTTAGCTGATCCCACTTGGGTGATCGGTGACTCTTTGTGTAATCTAGAAACTGTAGACGTATACATGCAATATATTTTTATTCTAGATGAGTTACATACTGCCTAAATGTTTTTTTATTTTTTTTTTATTTTTTTATTTTGGCAACTGATATATTTTTTTATTTTTTTTTTAATTCTTTATTTTTGTTTGTGCATCAGATAACAGGATTCATGCAGAGCCACAACAGCAACTGCAGGCATTTTCATAGTGTTACAGAGATGTGGCAGTGTGAACGGCACATTTTTTTTGTTAATGACATGAGAGGAACAAACTTGTGTAGTTAGAATATACATACATGCTTGGATAGGCATTAGAATTACATAGGTGAGTATACACAAGCTTATAGTAATGTATGTGGGTTACTTGTTGGTGTACATTAAAGTAAATGAGCTTTTAGTGCTTGATAGGTACATAGGCTTATAACAGAAAAGCAGTGTCAACAGTAAAGATTGTGCTTCGACGCTTAATATGCTTAAAATTGCTTAGAATATGCTTAAAATACGCTTAAGATATGCTTATAGTAACCACCCCATGTTTACCCAGAGACAGTCAGGTAAGAGTCTATGTCAGCACTCAGAATGACCCCTTAGTGTGCAGTGCAGTATGTTGTAGTGTGGTAAAATGCTTAATGGCTGCCTCTGTGCTAATAGTCCCATTGGGTGACCTGAGAGGGGGGTCACAGTTCCATGCCTGGGTCGCTGGCAGTCCAGCCGAGCACTAGTCTTGGGCCTGTGGTGAGTCCCGGGTGTAGTGGCTGTGGGTGGGTCAATCCTCCGTTTCAGGCTCCCCACGGGAAACTGGACAGTGTGCCAGGTTGGTCCGAGGCCTTGTGTTGTGTTCCTCTTTCGGGTGCAATTTGCACTGGTGTGTCAAGCTGCCATGCTGCTCCTCCTCAGCTTGTGCGAGGTAAGTGTTTCTTCGTCTGTGTCCTCGTTGGTGCGGTCATTTTTTCCGCCTGTATGGGAGCAGGAGAGGAGGGTGCGTCCGGCGGCCCTCACTTCGGGGGTGCCGCATGGTCTCCGACATTTTGGGAGCGGACTCTCGTTGGTGTAGCGGCACTTGTCTGGGTCACAGGGTGGGGACCGGGATCACCCCCGCCGGTCCATGGGGGGGGGGGGAACAGGGCCAGACCCGCCTAGCCTTGCGTTTCAGCTATACCGCTGGTGGGCAGGATAGCTGGGCGGCGGCCGTCCACCCCACTCACCGCCCGGGCGGTCTCCATCACGGTCGGCTGGGATCGCCCCACCGAGGGACTAGAACCGCGTGGCAAGCCTCACCTCGGGACCAGGGTTGCCTCACGAACTGGGGTACAAGTTTCTGGCTGTGAATCAGTGTTTTGCCGATCGATAGGGCCATAAACTCAAGCTTTTTTGCAGGAGCTCTGTCTCCATGCTTCCACTCAGCATGGCGGTCCAGCCCCGCCCCTGCCTAAATGTTTTTAACTTTCGTGTAGTCATAAAATAGATTTTCTCACCCATCATGGGTGCTATAAATTTTTGTGCATTCCTCATTCTCGTGTCCTCTACCAGAAACCTGGGAGTCTAAGGGTTCTGCGCAGTGTCTTAGCTGTTCCTAGAACTGCACTCTTCTGGTCAGCCATCTCCGATGTCTCACCTGGAATCTGTTAAAGCCACTCCCACAGCTTTGGGGGTCACAGCCTCAAGTGCTCCTATCACAACTGAGACTAACACTGCCTTTACTTTCCATAACCTTTTTCGGTCCTTCGTATTCGCCCACCTTTTCATGTTCCTTCTTCCTGATGTTATAGTCACTGTTTTTTGTCACCTGGTTGGTTGGCCAGTACTTGCTTGTCTGTCTGGATTGTCTCAAAGGCCTCTGCACAGTCTGCACCTTGGGTCTTGCCTCATCTGGTAAACCCTTGCTTCTACCAGTGGCGTCTCTAGGATTCATTTTTAGGGGGGGCACATGGTGGGCCAGGGACAAAAGTAGGGGGGCACATTTAACCCCGCCCTCGCCGCAGTTTGACCCCGCCCCTGCCGCATGTTAAGCCCCGCCCCCGACACAATGTGTTTTTTTTTTTTTTTTATAATCCCTGGTGGAGGATTCATTATTTTCCACCAGGGATTATTAAAAAAACAAACATTTCCCTTGATATAGTGCCATAGTTGCCAACATTTGAGAAATTGGGACATTCAGCGCTCCCTGCACAGTGCTGCTCTCTGTATAATACATGGCTGTGTGTATAATATCCTGGGACAGTCAGTGCTCCCTGTATAGTGCTGCTCTCTGTAAATACAGATCTGTTTGTGTATAATATCCCAAGACAGGGAGCAGCACTATACAAGGAACAATGATTGTCCCAGGATATTATACAGACACAGACCTGTATTATACAGAGAACCGCACTATAGTATTATACAGATAGCTGAGCACATACCCCATGTCCCAATCTCTAGACTACAAGTACCCGTCAACAGCAGCTCCCAGATGCGTGTAACAGGGCTAAAGTGTGCGGCAGCTCACACAGATGATTCAGCGGTAAAGCGCACTCGCTGGCAGAGCCAAACTGGAAAGCAGCCCTGGAAAAAAAATGTATGCCATTCCTACAGGTCAATATATATATATATATATATATATATATATATATTTATATATATATATAGTACACTGAGCACACAAGCTCACTGACATGCGCAAATAGGCTCACTGACAGACAAAAAACTCTCTGACTCGCACGCAGGCTTACTACAGACAAACTCACTTGTATAAACACAAGGCTCACTACAAAGAAGTTCAGGGACACACACATGCTCAATAAATAGAAGCTCACTGACACACACAAGCAGTACCATCTTAACAGTGTTAAGGGCCCCCGGGCAAAGCAGTGCACTGGGGCCCTTCCTACACAACAACTCACAGGAATAAAAATTTTAATTATTGATAGACTGCCGAGTACATACACACAGTACACAAATAGGAACACCGAGAAACTTCTGAATACACACACACAGACGTTGCTGAATGCACACAGACGTTGCTGAATGCACACAGGCTGATTTTTATACTTACACACAGACTGCTGAATCCACCCACACACACACACAGACTGCTGAGGTCATACACACACAGACTGCTGAGTCCATATATACACACACACACACACAAACACACAGACTGCTGAGTCCATACACACACACAGACTGCTGAGTCCATACACACACACACACAGACTGCTGAGTCCATACACACACACACACACACACAGACTGCTGAGTCCATACACACACACACACAGACTGCTGAGTCCATACACACACATATACACACAGACTGCTGAGTCCATACACACACATATACACACAGACTGCCGAGTCCATACACACACATATACACACAGACTGCCGAGTCCATACACACACAAACACACAGACTGCTGAGTCCATACACACACACAGTGGGCTGAGTCCATACACACACAGACTGCTGAGTCCATATACACACACACAGAGTGCTGAGTCCATACACACACACACACACACACACACAAACACAGACTGCTGAATCCATATACACACAGACAGACACACAGACTGCTGAGTCCATATACACACAGACAGACACACAGACTGCTGAGTCCATATACACACAGACAGACACACAGACTGCTGAGTCCATACACACACAGACTGCTGAGTCCATACACACACACACACACACACAAACACAGACTGCTGAATCCACACACACACAGACTGCTGAGTCCATACACACACACAGACTGCTGAGCAGGGCTGCCATCAGAAATTTTAGGGCCCCTGACACAGCTCAAGATCTGGGCCTCTAGGGCCAGCCCCGAGCTGCCCACAAGGATGAAGGGTGTGTGTGTGTATAGTGGATGTAGAATGTGTGTCATGGATGCAGTGTGTATAGTGGATGTAGAATGTGTGTAGTAGATGCGGTATGTGTGTCATGGATGCAGTGTGTATAGTGGATGCAGATTGTACGTTTTGTGTAATGTATGTAATGTTTGTATGCATGCATTAGATGCAGAGTGTGTATAGTGAATGCAGAGTGTGTGTTTTTGTAGTGGATGTAGTGTGCATAGTAAATGTAGTGTGTATAGAGCATGTAGTGTATTTGTAGTAAATGCAACATGTGTAAAGTGAATGCAGTGTGTGTGTGTGGTGCAAAGTGTGTTTAGTGAATGTAGTGTGTGTGTGTGTGTGTAGTGCAGAGTGTGTTTAGTAAATGTAGTGTGTAGTGAGTGCAACGTGTGTATAGTGAATGTAGTGTGTGTGTGTGTGTGTGTGTGTGTAGTGCAAAGTGTGTTTAGTGAATGTAGTGTGTGTGTGTAGTGCAGAGTGTGTTTAGTGAATGTAGTGTTTGTAGTGAGTGCAGAGAGTGTTTAGTGAATGTAGTGTTTGTAGTGAGTGCAGAGAGTGTATAGTGAATGTAGTATGAGTATGTGTAGTGCAGAGTGTGTTTAGTGAATGTAGTGCAAAGTGTGTATAGTGAATGTAGTGTGTGTGTAGTGCAGAGTGTGTTTAGTGAATGTAGTGTTTGTAGTGAGTGCAGAGTGTGTTTAGTGAATGTAGTGTGAGTATGTGTAGTGCAGAGTGTGTTTAGTGAATGTAGTGTGTGTGTAGTGCAGAGTGTGTTTAGTGAATATAGTGTGTGTGTAGTGTAGAGTGTGTTTAGTGAATGTAGTGTGTGTGTGTAGTGCAGAGTGTGTTTAGTGAATGTAGTGTGTGTAGTGCATAGTGTGTACTTGTAAGGATGCAGTGTGTGTGTAAAATAGGGGGGAGGGGAGTATTTTTTTTATTTATTTGTGTATATTTCAATTGTTTTCCCCCTCCCTGGTTCTTACTGTGCCAGGGATGGGGGAGATCGCATTCCCTGGTGGTCCGGTGGCATGCTGGAGCGAGCCAGCCACGTTACATTGAAGAGGGGGCCCAGCAGCACACACTGTCTTCCTTTCCAGCTCCTCTCTGGGGAGTGCTGAGGCTGAGGGTTGTGGGGTGCTGAGGGTGGTGGGGAGGGTGGGGAGGCTGAGGGTGGTGGGGAGGGTGGGGAGGCTGAAGGTGGTGGGGTGATGCTGAGGGTGGTGGGGTGGTAAGTCTGAGGGTGGTGGGGGTGGTGAGGCTGAGGGTGCTGAGGCTGAGGGTGGTGGGGGGTGCTGAGGCTGAGGGTGGTGGGGGGTGCTGAGGCTGGTGGGGTGGTGAGGCTGAGGGTGGTGAGGGTGGTGAGGGGGTGAGGCTGAGGGTGGTGGGGAGGGTGGTGAGGCTGAGGTTATTGGGGAGGGTGGGGAGGCTGAGGGTGGTGTGGGGTGCTGAGACTGAGTGTGGTGTGGGGTTCCGAGGATGAGGGTGGTGTGGGGTGCCAAGGCTGAGGGTGGTGGGGAGGCTGAGGAGGGTGGGGAGGCTGAGGGTGGTGGGGCTGAGGGTGGTGGGGCTGAGGGTGGTGGGGAGGGTGGTGGGGCTGAGGGTGGTGGGGAGCGTCGTGTGGCTGAGGGTGGTAGGGAGGGTGAGGAGGCTGAGGGTGGTAGGGAGGGTGAGGAGGCTGAGGGTGGTAGGGAGGGTGAGGAGGCTGAGGTTATTGGGGAGGGTGGGGAGGCTGAGGGTGGTGGGGGGTGCTGAGGGTGGTGTGGGGTGTTGAGGCTGAGGGTGGTGTGGGGTGCTGAGGCTGAGGGTTGTGGGGTGCTGAGGCTGAGGGTTGTGGGGTGCTGAGGGTGGTGGGGAGGCTGAAGTTGGTAGGGAGGCTGAGGGTGGTGAGGCTGAGGGTGGTGGGGAAGGTGGTGGGGCTGAGGGTGGTGGGGCTGAGGGTGGTAGGGAGGGTGAGGAGGCTGAGGCTGGTAGGGAGGGTGATGAGGCTGAGGGTTGTGGGGTGCTGAGGGTGGTGGGGAGGCTGAGGGTGGTGGGGAGGGTGGTGAGGCTGAAGTTGGTGGTGAGGCTGAGGGTGGTGAGGAAGGTGGTGGGGAGCGTCGTGGGGCTGAGGGTGGTAGGGAGGGTGAGGTCGGAGGCTGAGGGTGGTGAGGCTGGCTGAGGGCAGTATGGAGGGTGATGAGGCTGAGGGTTGTGGGGTGCTGAGGGTGGTGGGGAGGGTGGTGAGGCTGGCTGAGGGCGGTAGGGAGGGTGATGAGGCTGAGGGTTGGGGGGTGCTGAGGGTGGTGGGGAGGGTGGGGAGGCTGAAGTTGGTAGGGAGGCTGAGGGTGGTGAGGCTGAGGGTGGTGAGGCTGAGGGTGGTGTGTATAGTGGATGTAGAATGTGTGTCATGGATGCAGTGTGTATAGTGGATGTAGAATGTGTGTAGTAGATGCGGCATGTGTGTCATGGATGCAGTGTGTATAGTGGATGCAGATTGTACGTTTTGTGTAATGTATGTAATGTTTGTATGCATGCATTAGATGCAGAGTGTGTATAGTGAATGCAGAGTGTGTGTTTTTGTAGTGGATGTAGTGTGCATAGTAAATGTAGTGTGTATAGAGCATGTAGTGTATTTGTAGTAAATGCAACATGTGTAAAGTGAATGCAGTGTGTGTGTGTGGTGCAAAGTGTGTTTAGTGAATGTAGTGTGTGTGTGTGTGTGTGTGTGTGTAGTGCAGAGTGTGTTTAGTAAATGTAGTGTGTAGTGAGTGCAACGTGTGTATAGTGAATGTAGTGTGTGTGTGTGTGTGTAGTGCAAAGTGTGTTTAGTGAATGTAGTGTGTGTGTGTGTGTGTAGTGCAGAGTGTGTTTAGTGAATGTAGTGTTTGTAGTGAGTGCAGAGAGTGGTTAGTGAATGTAGTGTTTGTAGTGAGTGCAGAGAGTGTATAGTGAATGTAGTATGAGTATGTGTAGTGCAGAGTGTGTTTAGTGAATGTAGTGTGTGTGTGTTTGTGTATGTGTAGTGCAAAGTGTGTATAGTGAATGTAGTGTGTGTGTAGTGCAGAGTGTGTTTAGTGAATGTAGTGTTTGTAGTGAGTGCAGAGTGTGTTTAGTGAATGTAGTGTGAGTATGTGTAGTGCAGAGTGTGTTTAGTGAATGTAGTGTGTGTGTGTAGTGCAGAGTGTGTTTAGTGAATATAGTGTGTGTGTGTGTAGTGTAGAGTGTGTTTAGTGAATGTAGTGTGTGTAGTGCAGAGTGTGTACTTGTAAGGATGCAGTGTGTGTGTAAAATAGGGGGGAGGGGAGTATTTTTTTTATTTATTTGTGTATATTTCAATTGTTTTCCCCCTCCCTGGTTCTTACTGTGCCAGGGATGGGGGAGATCGCATTCCCTGGTGGTCCGGTGGCATGCTGGAGCGAGCCAGCCACGTTACATTGAAGAGGGGGCCCAGCAGCACACACTGTCTTCCTTTCCAGCTCCTCTCTGGGGAGTGCTGAGGCTGAGGGTTGTGGGGTGCTGAGGGTGGTGGGGAGGGTGGGGAGGCTGAGGGTGGTGGGGAGGGTGGGGAGGCTGAAGGTGGTGGGGTGATGCTGAGGGTGGTGGGGTGGTAAGTCTGAGGGTGGTGGGGGTGGTGAGGCTGAGGGTGCTGAGGCTGAGGGTGGTGGGGGGTGCTGAGGCTGAGGGTGGTGGGGGGTGCTGAGGCTGGTGGGGTGGTGAGGCTGAGGGTGGTGGGGAGGGTGGTGAGGCTGAGGTTATTGGGGAGGGTGGGGAGGCTGAGGGTGGTGTGGGGTGCTGAGACTGAGGGTGGTGTGGGGTTCCGAGGATGAGGGTGGTGTGGGGTGCCGAGGCTGAGGGTGGTGGGGAGGCTGAGGAGGGTGGGGAGGCTGAGGGTGGTGGGGCTGAGGGTGGTGGGGCTGAGGGTGGTGGGGCTGAGGGTGGTGGGGAGCGTCGTGTGGCTGAGGGTGGTAGGGAGGGTGAGGAGGCTGAGGGTGGTAGGGAGGGTGAGGAGGCTGAGGGTGGTAGGGAGGGTGAGGAGGCTGAGGTTATTGGGGAGGGTGGGGAGGCTGAGGGTGGTGGGGGGTGCTGAGGGTGGTGTGGGGTGCTGAGGCTGAGGGTGGTGTGGGGTGCTGAGGCTGAGGGTTGTGGGGTGCTGAGGCTGAGGGTTGTGGGGTGCTGAGGGTGGTGGGGAGGCTGAAGTTGGTAGGGAGGCTGAGGGTGGTGAGGCTGAGGGTGGTGGGGAAGGTGGTGGGGCTGAGGGTGGTGGGGCTGAGGGTGGTGGGGAGGGTGAGGAGGCTAAGGCTGGTAGGGAGGGTGATGAGGCTGAGGGTTGTGGGGTGCTGAGGGTGGTGGGGAGGGTGGTGAGGCTGAAGTTGGTGGTGAGGCTGAGGGTGGTGAGGAAGGTGGTGGGGAGCGTCGTGGGGCTGAGGGTGGTAGGGAGGGTGAGGTCGGAGGCTGAGGGTGGTGAGGCTGGCTGAGGGCGGTAGGGAGGGTGATGAGGCTGAGGGTTGTGGGGTGCTGAGGGTGGTGGGGAGGGTGGTGAGGCTGGCTGAGGGCGGTAGGGAGGGTGATGAGGCTGAGGGTTGGGGGGTGCTGAGGGTGGTGGGGAGGGTGGGGAGGGTGGTGAGGCTGAAGTTGGTAGGGAGGCTGAGGGTGGTGAGGCTGAGGGTGGTGAGGCTGAGGGTGGTGGGGAGGGTGGTAGGGAGGGTGAGGAGGCTGAGGCTGGTACGGAGGGTGAGGAGGCTGAGGGTGGTGAGGCTGGCTGAGGGCGGTAGGGAGGGTGATGAGGCTGAGGGTGGTGGGGAGGGTGGTAGGGAGGCTGAGTCCATACATACAGACACACAAACTTCCTCACTAGCAGACAGACAGACAGACACACAAGCACATTAAGCCTACCTGTCCCTGGAGCCTGTTGCTGGGGGTCTGGCAGCCATCTTCTGCAGCAGCATGGGCTGCTGCTTAACGGCGGGGGCGGGGCTTGTGTGCGGGAGGCGGGGCTTCGTTTGGGGGCGGGGCCTGTGCCTGGGAGCCTGTCAGTGCTCCCTCCGGCCACAGACAGCCCCCTGCACAGTTCCAGCTGCTCTGCCCTGCATTCCCTCGGGCTGTAACAGGCTGTTACAGCCCGAGGGAATAGAATTTAAACCCATGGCCAGCAGGTTTCTGGCATTTGGGGGGGCCCAAGGGGGGGCACAGCATGATGTAGGGGGGGCCATGGCCCCCTCTGGCCCCACCCTAGTGACGCCACTGGCTTCTACTGATCTGGTGCTGAGTGCCTGTTTCTCTGCTGCTAGGATTAGTGACTCAGTGCTTTCTTTCAGTCCTGCTTTTTCCAACCACTGGTAGAATTTCATAATGTGAGCCACATGTACTGTTGTGTCAGTGGTACACCACGTGGAGAGGTTTGACTTTCCTTGGAACCCTCTTTTTTCTGCATCTTATCTGTTGTTGTCTCTGGCATTACCTTAGCAGTTCATCTTTGGGAGCCATCTTTATGATCTAATGGCGGACAGTTCTTGTAGCCAAGTTATTATTCCAGCTGTGCAGCTGGGTACCTAATGACTTGTAGGGCACATGTGCTTATGGCTTGGATTTTGTTCTTGCCCTTGAGATGGGACTTCAGAACCTGTCTGATCTGGAGGTACTTGGATGTTGCTATTTTTCCCGTTTCCTCATGATTGCCATATGTTTGTGATACTCCCAGGTGCTTGAAACTGTCCTCTGCATCTCATATTTGGTCTTCTGGTACCTGACCTCTCTCTCCATCGCACATTATCATATTGTACATTATTCATTATTATATTTAGATTGTGAGCTCATCTTACTCTACACCATAAATATCCCACAGTACAGCAAAACTGAACAGAAATTATTACATCAATATGAGACTCGGGCTGGCCCTGCTTACATTGCCAGGATGATTGGGTCTTCATTCTGTATCCAGCATTAGACAGCATGTAAGTATATGATTAATCACGCGAAGGACAACCACTGTAGTATAAAAATGGCTTGTATAGTTATAGATGGCAATTATTTGTGATTGCAAATATGAAGAAGGGAAGTAGCGCCCTGGAAAATTCTCAGATACAGGCAAATATGCTAGAGGACAAAAAGATGGAATATAATTTATAATGTCAGATATTTATATGAGAAAATAAAGAAAATAAAACGAAATGCACTTTTAGAAACAGAAAAGTGTATTATATTTGGTGTACTGAATAGGGTGGGTATTTAAATGGGTGTGCACTTACATTTTATGGAGTCTTTTGATGGCTCCTAGTGTATAGCATGGAGTAGTATAATTCCCACTTTTGGATACATATGGTAGAAATCCTCACCAGTAACCGGAAACGAGAGACTCCAGTTGGCATCGTTCGAGCTACCTTCTTCATTTTTTTTTTACAAGCGCTAGAGACCTGCTGTCCCCTAATAATTTGTGATTGACTAAAGTGGAATTGGGAACAATGTCAAAATAAATAATTAAAGACAGAGAGGAACCTAGTTAATTATTAAGCACATTCATAGACTAAATTATACTGTTACACACAGATTCTTTAAAACTATGAGCAACACTGCTCTCCATACATTGTAAACTAAGCAGGTAAATATCTTCATGGCTCAGTAATGCTCTCCTGGGAATGAGAAGTCTAAAGAATTGGCCTTCTGACTCAATCATACTGGGAGCTGTTTTCACATCCGCTGTTCCAGCCAGACTGGCATTGCTACTTCTAGTGATAGACAATTGACTAGCATTGATGTACATTCAAGGAACTGCCACACATTGTGGGATATGCTGGTCTACATGTTATTTTCAATTGGTCCCTATTGAGCAGGCCAGTGGTAGGCATCCTTCCTTATCGCATATGTCGTGGACTACATCTCCTCTGAGCATCATGGGAGATGTAGTTTATAACATGCGTGGTGCTAAAAGTTGCCTATCCCTGGTCTATGCCCATGGTAAATTAGTTAATGCAACTGCATTACATTACACCTACTAGACCCACTTGACCCTGGCAAGAGTAGAATGTGTTATTTGGTAGATCTCAGTATTTTATATATCAAATTGTAGTGGAACAACAGGTCTCTCTAAACTAATGTTACCAGGACTGGATTAACATAGGGGCTGATGGAGCTGCTGTATATTTTTTTACTACTCTTCTTAAGTATGTAAACTTAAGATGGATGTAGAGGGACAAAACGTGTGTGGACTGGCTGACAATGAAATTAGTTAAGGTAAAGCTGACTTTGCACACTATGCAAATGCTCTTGCTGCTTCAGTCTCTCTAACACTGTGGCATGTTCACTTTCTTCTACACTCACTACATACACTTTTTCTCTGTCCCAGACTGTATAACAGGAGCTTCTGCCTGCTAGTAAGAAGGTAAGGAGAGGAGTAGACAATGAGGGCAACAGGACAGCGAGGATCGAGCACATCATTAGTGTTTTCTGTCGATAAGATTTTGTAATTAGGCCCATCATAATTGTCAGCACCAGGCCTAATGGGCTCCTAATCTGGCCCTGAATGTTACAGTTGAAGGTTGCCAAAATGACACCATGTAAATAATATGTGTGAAAAAATAATTGCTCTTTACTTAGTCGGGCCCTGACTGCATGTAATTTGTATGTATGTCAGAGCATGAGTATTATTTACATTGATCAGCCACAACATTAAAACCCCCTGCCTAATATCATGTAGGTCCCTCTCATGCGGCCAAAACAGCTCTGAATGTGTCCTTTGGTAGCTGGCACCAATACATTAGCAGCAGTTCCTTTAAGTTCTGCAAACTGTGAGTTGCGTTCCAACACATTCTACAGATACTTAACTGGATTGAGAGCTGGGGAATTTAGACTCCAAGGCAAAACCTTGAACTCTTTGTCATGTTCCTCAAACCATTCTTGAACACTTTTTTGCAGTATGCTAGAGTACCTTATCCTGCTTTGAAAGGCTACTGCCATCAGGGAACACTATTGCCGTGAAGTGGTGTAGGTAATCTGCAACAATCTTTAGGTATGGGGTACATGTCAAAGTAACATCTACATGAGTGCCAGGACCCAAGGTTTCCCAGCAGAACATTGCATAGAGCATAAAACTGCCTCCCCCGGCTTGCCTTCATCCCATAATACCATCTTTTCCCCAGTTAAAAGATGTACATGCACCCGGCCTTCCACCTGATCTAAGAGAAGTAGGCAGCCTACTTTCATTGCTCTATGGTCAAATCTTATGCTCACATCTCCATTGAAAAAAGTAATGATGGTCCAGACACTCAAGTTCAATCCAGTGGGCAGATTTACTGGAGCAAAATTTAAACAACGTTTCAGCCCACAACAGGGCCTTTGTTGTGGGCCGAAACACTGCTTCGATTTTGCTCCAATAAATCTGCCCACTGGATTGAACTTGAGTGTCTGGACCATCATTACTTTTTTGCAAATCACATTTTGAGCATCAATGCTATTCAGTTCATCTGTCAGTGGTTTTACCGTTTTGGCTGATCAGTGTTTTTGCGTATATACTGTTATGGTACTTTTTGAAAGTAAACCAAAGTGTTCAAATGTCTATCTGTTCCTGTCCAAATCAATAAAATTAAATTGCGTATATACGCTGAAGTAATTAAGTCTGACACACAAGGTTCAGGTTAAAATAACTTCGAGAAAGTTTATTGGCAAGTGAAGAAAAAGCGGGCGCGCAGGCCCTTTTAAGAGGCATTTTGCGTCATCATTGATTATTAGAATATCAGCAAATAAACACCATCAATTGGATTAATTGTTAAGTGTCGGTGTTAGTGTCTTACCTATTGGTTCAAAAATAAAAAGGTTAGTCCCGTGCCCACCCATCAGAGGTGGGATTATTCTGGACACGGGTGGGGATAAGGGGGTCCTAAGCGTCACTTTACACGGTCAATGATATCAGGCTTCATGTCCAGGTGCAAGGTCTCTTATGAATAGAACATTTCATTACTACTGTGTTCTGTGGCCTTCAAACTATACTATCTTACAAATTCTAAGGAGTAGCCAGCAAGTCTTAAGGAGTAACCGGCACCTCCTGGTATTTGTCCTTGTAGGAAAACACAGTCTTTGTCTACTGTACTAATTGGGTTGGGAAGTTCAGTCACGTAATGTAATTTTAAAATGAACAAGTTAAGTCATGAGGACAAAATGGAGGATTGAAAGAGTCAGGTTAGGGGGACAAAATGGAGGAGGAAGTCACAGTATAAAGTTAAAATGGAGTTAGTACAATAATTCAATACAAGTACAATAGTAATTTTTAATAATTCCACATCAGTCCCCACTATGAAATGTTAGATTCTAAGAGATAAAACTTTATTATGTTAGTATCAGAAGACGTGTTAACCCAAAGGCACAGAAACCCCGTGGCCGCTAGTCAGGTGTTAATGCAAAGTGCAAGTCTGTCCCTAGAGCTGACCCTAATAATAGGCTAACTCATCCATCAGTATGGCTCTCGAACACTTCACACCCATGGGTGTCCCATGGCAGCTAACCCACCACTTCTCCGCACGGGGCCTTTACCATTCACTGACAGATGCTGTCCCTAAGCTAGTCCCTTCCTAGAATTCCTGCACTTTATCAACAAAAGGGAATGTTTGCAGCGGCAGACAGGGTGAATTGATGTCTTGGGATTCTTGGTCATCAACTTCGAGATGGGTGAAAGTGGGTGCCGTTTGGTCAACAGTCTTCATGAGGGATTTTCTCAGACATGGGAGGACACAACAAAAGAGAAGAGCAAAGATAAAAAGAAAAATTAGTATAGCCATACCAATCTGCATTAAAGCCTTTTGCCATCCTGTCATCCAACCAAACCATCTTTCCCAGGGATCTTTTATCCCAGAATTCCTTTTTAACTCTTCAGACAGGTCATTTAATTTTTCTATGGCTAATGTAACTTTACCATTAGGGCCTGTGTTTTCTGGGATATATGTACAACATGTCATGGTGTCGGGTAAAATTTTACAAACCCCTCCTTTCTCGGCTAAGATCATATCTAGGGCCATTCTGTTCTGAAAAGTCATTTGGGATGTGGCCTGCAGCTGTTCAGCCAACCCCTGGAGGGCGTCTCTGGTGTAATTAACAAAACGCTGTTGGTTGTAATAAATATAATTTATCCAGTTTAAATTCTTGTTTGCGGTAACTATGGTAAAAATTGATTCAAATCCTGCAGCAACCTCATCCCTTGCTTTAAACTCATTGGGCACCCCCCTAGGCACTCCAATGGCATCAATATACACATGAGGATCAAAACTTCCTTTCACTGGGGCGTCACGCTTAACCTTAGTGTGTTTGGACCCATGGGTGACGAGGTGTGTGTCAGAGATGATATGTATAGGCATAATAACTTTAGCCAAAGTACACTCCCCCCACCACTGTTTGTCCATTCTGGATCTTAGCTGTAAATCCCCACACAACCAGTAAATATCCCCTAATGACCTGGTGTGAAACTGCAACAAGTCCATAGAGACATTTCTGTAGGTAGCACAATACCCCTTGGAGAAGTTACCCAAGAATTTACCTATTCCATCGTAATTAGCATAACAAGTGTAATTACCTTTATACACGGTAATACCATCTGGGGGTTTGACATCCTGGGTTAGGAGAGGATACTCCTTTGTCCATGCAATACATATGGACCTGTTAAAATTATAGTGATAGGCAAAAAGGCTTAAAACACATTCTTCTATATCTACTGGTAGGATTAGAGGCACGGTTCCCAGGTGAGGCCGGGCACCGCCACACACATAACATGCAGTTCTATTATGCTTATTAGCATTATATTTCATCCATTCTAACCATAGATTTACATCATTAAAACCTGTTTCAGCGGCCATGGTATCTTCAAAAGTGGGGTTAGCAATGGCCATCATGTCTTGAAAGGTCTGGATATGAGGTTTTAATGGGTTAGGGACCATATGGGTGGCCCCTTGCCACTCAGAAGAGTTGCACATATCTTTAAGGTAGAAATGCCCTAACTTTTTATAGGAACCCTTTTTCCAATACATTCCCATCACATACTGGTCTGCATCTGTTGGGCTTGGATGTTCAATGTTAAGGATTAATTTAATTGGTGTACTCCCCCCAGGCTTTCTCAAAGTCATTCTCTGGAGGAGGGATCTACCATGATCATCTACTTTAGATACGGCACTTTTTGGTTTGTAACCCCAGGCAGGCCCGGCATTCCATCCCGCCGCCCCCCAATGGTCACAATTGTGCCCCCATTGCTTGTCAACTACACAAACATATGGGTCTTTCGAATGAGGGATATCTCTATAGATGCTCTGGATTTGTGGTGTGGGAAATGGGCATTCTACAATATCACAGTAGTCAAAGGTATAAGTAGCCACCTGGGTGCACGATGAATTATACCAGAAGGTGTACCCACTAGTGTCTTTGGTAATGGCTACTTGCTGGGCCTTCATAAGGCTAATTAAGGAGAAGATGTACCAGAGATACATGTTTGTGCGATATTCGCTTCCTCTGGGGCAGGAGATTTCTTGCAGTGGGAAGCGTGGATCCAATTTGGCCTACCGGCCAATTTGACGGAGGTTGCGGTAATCAGGAGAACTTGGAATGGACCGTCAAATCTTGGTTCTAGGGTATTTTTCCGCACAAACTTCTTGACCAGGACCCAATCTCCGGGAAGTAGGTTATGAGAACCTGTATCCAATTCGGGATCTGGAATTGAAGAGAAAACTTGGGCATGTATTTTGTTTAGGACACTTGCAAGTTCAGTTACATAGTCTACTAAAACATCTGATTGGAGTTGCAACTGCTGCGGATAATAACAACCTAGCCTGGGTGCTGTCCCAAATAGAACCTCATATGGGGACAGTGAATGCTTCCCTCTAGGTGTGTGCCTAACACTAAATAAAGCTATTGGTAGGCTTTCTGGCCAGGGCATCTTTGTTTCTTGTGACATTTTTAACATTCTGGTTTTTAGAGTGCCATTCATGCGCTCCACTTTACCACTACTTTGTGGGTGGTAAGGGGTATGGAAGGCTAGAGTCACCCCTAGGGCAGTCCAAATTTCTTTAGTCACAGTTGCTGTAAAGGCTGGGCCTTGATCACTCTCAATGACTTCCGGGAGTCCGAATCTACATACAATATCTGTAAGTAGGCGCCTTGCAGTTGTTTTTGCAGTGATATTGGCCACTGGGTAGGCTTCTGGCCAGCCTGAGAACATGTCCACTATTACTAGTGCATATTCATGGGGCCCACTCTTGGGCATTTGGATGTGGTCAATTTGAATCCGCTGGAAGGGGTACATGGGCTTTGCCAGGTGTTTCGCAGGTACTTTAACTGGTCTTCCTGGATTGCATTTTACACAAATGACACAGGCCTTGCAGAAGCTATTGATCAATGTTGTGATTCCAGGTGCTTCATAATACTTCTGTATGAGGGCGGCCATCAATTCTTTTGACAGGTGTGCAGGCCCATGTGCCCATTGGACAACTGCTGGATACAAATTTCTGGGAAGACAAAATTTGAAGTTGTTGTAATATATTCCGTCCTTTTGGGCAGCTCCTTTCTTTTTCCATTTCTGGATTTCTTCAGGAGTGACTGCAGCTTGCTGTTCTTGTAAAATTCGCAAATCAGTAGGAAGAGTTTGCAGAGCAAAAATAGGGACTTCTTCTTCTTCTTGTCCGGACACTTCTTCATCCACTTCCTGCAGATCCCTGGCCGCTAGCTTAGCAGCCTGATCAGCTAAATGGTTGCCCTTTGCTTCATCTGTATCCAATTTCCCATGGGCCTTAACTTTCAAAACGGCCACTTCTTCAGGAAGTAGGAGGGCATCCATTAGCTCCTTGATTGCAGTGCTGTGTTTGACTGGTGTACCGGCGGTGGTAAGAAATCCTCGTGTCTTCCAAATTAGGCCGAAGTCATGTGCCACACCCAGAGCATATCTTGAATCTGTATAGATGTTGGCACGTTTTCCTTCGGAAATTTTGCATGCTGAAGTCAGAGCCTGTAATTCAGCTTCTTGCGCAGACATTGCTGGCGGTAAGGATGATGATTTGATGACTTCGTCTGTTGTGGTTACGGCATATCCTGTATGATATGTTCCTCCTTCATCGGCATATCTTGATCCATCCACAAACAGGGTAAAATCCGGATCTGGTAATGGATTCTCATGCACAGTTGGTAAGTGCACTGTTTCCATTTTCATCTGTTCAAAACAGTCATGAGGTGTTTCTGGGTCATAATCATTCTTTATGACCAGGTCTTGAAATTCCTTTTCCAGGAAATGGCGTGGCCATGCTTCCAGAAGGTCAGTTGTTGGGTATTTGGCAATACCATTTTCCTGTAGCTGTTCTTCATTCATGGTGGCCCATAGTTTTGCCATGGGCCCAAGATCATTCCATGACCTTGTCTTCAACTTGGTAACAGGAATATGTGGGATAGCGGTATCCCAATGGCGGTAGAGGTAGTTAAGTTGTTGAGGTAGCTGGACCAAGACCATGCTATTACCTTCAGAGTCACAATAAAAGTCTTGTGCAGTGAGCTTTACATCGGTCCAGTGGTAAAGCTCATCTTCATAGCAAGGTTCGGGAGTAATGTTTGGCTTGTACCACATGGTACAGAAGGCGTAATCCGGGCCTTCACAAAGAGGTGTCTCATCTTCATAAAATGACAAATGTGGATGCATGACTTTCTTGATACATCCACAGAGCAGGTAGATGTAGGTTTCATCTGTGATAAATCCATAATAGATACCCCCCTCAGGGAGTGGAAGAAGAGTGGACGGATTAAGCACTTGACATCTTTGGATGGAAATGTTGTCAGGCAAAAGAAGATGACACTGTAGGCGCAGGTGTCTGGCTGGAGACACGTGCTTGAGCTGGACTTGGTTGATAATAGCAGAAATGTCATGAGGGGCCAAAACAACCAGAGGGTGGCCAAGGACCAGGTCCGAGGTTCTTTCAATGAGCTCTCTTGCGGCAAAAACAGCTTGATGAGCGAAGCTTTGCATCCTTGTTCTGCCAAATAGCAAAGGAGACTAATTGAGCAATTTTCAGTAGTGGGTATATCAGCTCCACAGAGTAACAAATCATCCACATACTGGAGCAGAACAACTTCTGGGTGCTCGGCTTGCCATGGATCAAGGATGGTACCCATGGCCTTTGCAAATTGACTTGGAGAATTTTGTGCCCCTTGGGGCATGACAGTCCAGGTATACTGTTGCATCTCATGAGTGAAAGCAAATAGGTATTGACAGGAAGGGTCCAGGGGGACACTGAAAAAGGCATTGGCCAGGTCAATGACTGTGAAGAATTTTGCAGATGGTGGGACTCCAGAGAGCAGAGTATGGGGATTTGGTACAAGAGGGGTGTCCAGGACGGTAGCTTCATTGACAGCACGGAGATCCTGAACCATCCTGTACTTCTCTGGCTCACCCTTTGGAGTTTTCTTTTTCACAGGAAATAACGGGGTGTTGCATTCAGATTTACATTTTACCAGGGCACCCTTCTCCAAGAGTGCCTTGATGTGGACAGAAATTGCAGCAGACTGTGCTGGTTTTAATGGATATTGTGGTTTTCTTGGTAACTTAGCTCCTGGAATAAGCTTTACCACCACAGGGGGAACATTTAGGTGACCTATGTCCTCTGGGCCTGAGGACCATAACTTGGCGGGCACCTGTGTTTTTAATTCTTCTGGGAAATTGGACCTTAATTCTGCTGCTTCCTCACGGGGCTTTTCTAAATGCAGCATCAGAGGCAAGGAGCACAGGGCTGAAGTGTCTGATACAGATAGAGGTGTAAACATTTCTACCTGCCCATCTGGGGTAAAAGTGATGGATGCTTGCAGGCGTGAGAGAACATCAGCACCTAACAGGTTAATTGGGCATGTGGAGGATACTACAAAGCTAGCAAGCAGGCTAGAACCAACTCGTAGTGGAGTTGTTAGAGGGCTATGTCTCGGCTGGCCATCCACTCCAACACAAGAGACATCAATATTTGACAGAAAAGATGGGTCTGGCAGGTCTTGTTCTCGCAGAACACTACGGGCTGCACCTGTGTCAACAAGAAATGTGGTGGGGTGGCCTTCGATGGGCAAAGTCACTGTGGCAAGTGGCCCCCCTTTATCCCCTGTAGACACTGCCATTACAGGGGTTACAGACACAGGCTTGCCAGTTTCCTAATCATCTGGTTCTTCAACAATTGGAACCTTTTTCACGGTCTTGGGGCCTGGGGCAGGCTTGGAGAACTTTTTGGGTGCCCCTGGTTCCCTTCTAGGTTCCGGACAGTCACTTCTGTAGTGTCCCTGAGCTCCACAATTAAAACAAATTACATCCTCTAACTGGACTCCCTTGGTGCCAGAGGTGATGGGGGTAGCGCGGGCCACCATGAGGGGAGCTGGATTGGATCTCCTTGGGGTCTGAACAGATTCCAAACCTCTAGCAACTAGAAGCAGGGTATCCAGGGGAACAACCTTATATTCAGGGCGTGCAGCAATGATTCCCTTACGTATAGAGTCTTTAACACCTTGGACAAACGCACCTGACAGCATTTGTGAATGAATTTTGTCTGTAAGATCAAATCCTAAATCTGTAAACATTTGATACAGTCTTGCATGGAACCTTTCTACTGATTCTCCTTTGTCTTGAATAACATCAGTGAGGCCAGCAGCCTGATCTGCAAGTTTGTCTTTAGCCCATTCTCTTAATTGGGTGCAAAAGGTTACCCCGGAGGGGTAATCAACATCACTGGAAAGCAGATCTGTACTGAGGTGACGGGCCATACTCGGCCAGTATGCATCCCCTGCTTTAATAGCACAAATGCTCAGCAAATCACGCCATGCGGCGGAATAGGTCTTTTGAATTTGAACTATCCCTCGGTAAAAAGGCATAGGCTGTTTTTCTGGGTCGGGGAGCGATTTCATTAATGCGCTAGCTTGAGTGGGGTTAAAGGCAACATATTTAGGAGGGGTCCGTTCACCCCGGCCCTTGTGTCCAAAGGGATCATCGATGGAACGATGAGTTGAGGCTCCTGCAGCGGCTCCTGCAGCCTCCGACGAGTCCTGGGATGAACTATCCTCATCTCTCTCATCTAATTCTATGATCTGAGCTTTCTTTCGTGCAGGGCCCGGGTAAGGTGACAGGACCGGAGGATGAGCGGGGGTCCCAGATGCGGGGGTGGCTAGCGAGTCATAACCGGGGGATAGGTAGTCACCGGGAATTACCGGCATCAGGGCTGTACTGGGGGCCGCCATATTAGTGGCCGGAAAGGGTATTGTATTAGGGTTAAGGGAAGAAGTGGCGGCCATGTTGGATGTGGGCACATCCGGAGCAGACTGTATCGGACTGGGCATGACCGGGACCTGGGGAGTGGCTTGGGGAAGGGGTAGTGGATATCCGGGATAGGGCAGAGTCATGGGATACGGGAAGGGGTAGGGCCAGGCTGGGGAGGGGAAGGAGGTGGGGTATTGGACCGGGGTGGAGATGGGAGGGGACGGAGAGGGATTGGTAGGGGTGGGTGGAGGGGGAGTCGGGGCGAGGGTGGAAGAGGTGGTTAGTTGGGCGGATGAGGAGGGGAGGGGATCATGAACGGAGAGGGAGCGTAGGGAAGGAATGGCAGATGAGATGTTAGGGAGAGGTACAGCAGGTAGCGTAGGGATGGATGAGGATGATGGGAATGTTAGGGACGGGGAGGGGGAAAAGAAAGATCCATCAGAATTCAGGACCGGGCAAACAGGGGAGGTGGCGGGATGGGTGTTAGGAGGATTGGGAGTGAGGAACATAGTCAGCTGGCTATCACCTACTGCTGACTGAACCTTGGGGATAGACGTCCCCTGGGCGCCACTTTGGGGCGCTGGCTGAGGGTAGACCCCAGCAACACAATTCTGATGATACACAAACAATTTCACACCTTTGTGATTTATTTCTTCCTCAACCCAACCTTCTAGCTGAATAGCCTTCGCTACTCTGTACCATGCTTCAGCAGTCTTTAATAAACCATTATCTGTAAGCTTGCCTTTCATTTCTGCCAGTAACTTACGCCAACTTTCTGGTTGTAATCTTCCACCCGTTGGTACAGTAATTTTACATACTTTTGCAATCTTTACAACACCTTTAACCATCTCCTCACCCTCTCTGTTTTCTACCAAATCACATGCTAACCAGCCCTTACTGGGCTTACCCAAATCCTGCCCCATAATCCCCCTACCCCTATACCAGCGTCCTAGATATAGAGAGAGAGAGAAAACTGAACAAGAACGTCTACAATGCTCGACTGCCACCCGAGAACCGTGGGACTTTCTCAGGTGCGTCTTCCCAAAACGTAGACTAGTCACTGAATCCGCCTACCCGGGGTGGTAGACACGGATTGGAGCGAGGTGAGAAGTGTGTGACCAATCACTTCTCTTTTAAGAGGAATGGGAGTGGATAGTATAATAATATAGGAAGTGTAGAAAAGATGAAAGGCAAGGAAAATCCTTAGGGACAGACACAGGAGTTCATGAGACTCCTAATTAGACAAACAAGACAACAATACAATTGAAATACAGTGCATGCATCACAGTACAAATGAAATCAACAATAATCCCTTTCCTTTTACATGTGCTTGCTCCAAAGTCACCTCCCTCAACCTCGTAGTGTCCCCGCTCGGAGAATGACTTCCTCAAGTCTCACTATCACAATTAAATAATCAGTGGACCTTCAACTCAACTAGAGCCGAAGGGTCCGGGTCAGGACGTCCCCAACTCAACTAGAGCTGGATGGTCCGGGTCAGGACATCCCCAACTCAACTAGAGCTGGGTGGTCTGGGTCAGGACGTCCCCAACTCAACTAGAGCTGGGTGGTCCGGGTCAGGATGTCCCCAACTCAACTAGAGCTGGATGGTCCGGGTCAGGACGTCCCCAACTCAACTAGAGCTGGATGGTCCGGGTCAGGACGTCCCCAACTCAACTAGAGCTGGATGGTCCGGGTCAGGACGTCCCCAACTCAACTAGAGCTGGATGGTCCGAAAGCGCACAGTGAAGCTAGCTAGGCTATCAAAGTGACACAAAATTGGATCACAGGAAACTATGATTCTACACAGATCCCACAGTTCCACAAACTTCTTTTTCCATACAGCCACAGCCACGAGGCTCCTAAAAGAAGTAAACAGGCAAAGAAGACCCCCAGAAACACATCCACAGGTCAACCCCCCTTTATCCCAAAAGGGGTAAAATACAAACAGACAGACAAACTGAAGACCCAGGCAAATCCCCTCAGGTCCACCCCCCTTTATCCCAAAAAGGGGAAAACAAGCAAAACAGAGAACCCCAGGCAAATCCCCTGCAGGTCCACCCCCCTTTATCTCAAAATGGGGAAACAGGCAAACAATTCAAACACACCCAGGCAACAGATAGACTAAAATGCAGGTAAACAAGTGAGTAACGAGGCACCGGGCAAGATATTACCTGTCTTTGATGTCCTCCCGGGAAGCAGTCACAGACACGTGGACGGGTCAATCAAAGGGGCCGGAACATACCGGTGGCTCTGCAGAAGTCTCTACCGTGTACCTGGAGGTGATCAATCTCCTTTCCTTCCCCCCGGATTCCTCCGTCCACCCTTGTCTTCCTTAGGACGGCTCACCGGCCGGACATAGCCCGATGCCCCACGTTGGGCGCCAAGTTGTTATGGTACTTTTTGAAAGTAAACCAAAGTGTTCAAATGTCTATCTGTTCCTGTCCAAATCAATAAAATTAAATTGCGTATATACGCTGAAGTAATTAAGTCTGACACACAAGGTTCAGGTTAAAATAACTTCGAGAAAGTTTATTGGCAAGTGAAGAAAAAGCGGGCGCGCAGGCCCTTTTAAGAGGCATTTTGCGTCATCATTGATTATTAGAATATCAGCAAATAAACACCATCAATTGGATTAATTGTTAAGTGTCGGTGTTAGTGTCTTACCTATTGGTTCAAAAATAAAAAGGTTAGTCCCGTGCCCACCCATCAGAGGTGGGATTATTCTGGACACGGGTGGGGATAAGGGGGTCCTAAGCGTCACTTTACACGGTCAATGATATCAGGCTTCATGTCCAGGTGCAAGGTCTCTTATGAATAGAACATTTCATTACTACTGTGTTCTGTGGCCTTCAAACTATACTATCTTACAAATTCTAAGGAGTAGCCAGCAAGTCTTAAGGAGTAACCGGCACCTCTTGGTATTTGTCCTTGTAGGAAAACACAGTCTTTGTCTACTGTACTAATTGGGTTGGGAAGTTCAGTCACGTAATGTAATTTTAAAATGAACAAGTTAAGTCATGAGGACAAAATGGAGGATTGAAAGAGTCAGGTTAGGGGGACAAAATGGAGGAGGAAGTCACAGTATAAAGTTAAAATGGAGTTAGTACAATAATTCAATACAAGTACAATAGTAATTTTTAATAATTCCACATCAATACTTTCATGAAAGAAATGTCTGAATAGTTCGGTACGTTCTTAAACTCAATTTATATTTGGTCTACATTAAAAAAAAATCTACTTTTATTGAGACATCATAACAATTTTTAATAAGAATAAATATAAACAAGTACGTCAACATTGACCATGAAAATAATGGAATCACCGTAAAGATTGTTGATATCTCTTGGTCTGAACATGGTGACCAAAGATAGGAGGAATTAGGATTTCATTTATCAGTGATGAATTCTAAGGGTATACAAAATAAATATATATTTGAGCTACAATTATTCATAATGACTACTGTGTGTGTTATTCTTGAATGTCTGATTTATTTCGCATTTATTTCGTCACATTTTCTTGTTTATTCAAACATGAGTGCGGCAAACAAAAAAAAAATCACATGAATTTGTTTAGCAAAATACATATTTGAAAAGACTAACCTATATGCAGTTAAAAAAAAGGGTCTAAAACAGAAAAATCTGTCAATATGTGGTTAATTAGTTTCCAAAAACACAATATTGTCTATTTTCTATTATTTAGTTGGCATATATAATAGAACCTTGATATGTCTATTTGTTTTGCAGTAAAATGGGCAAACCGTTGGAGTAGGGGTGTTGTGCTCAAGTTAGCTACTTATAAAGATCAGTTACCTGATTATCCAGAACTCACATGAATACTAACTGAAAAGGGCTCCTCCGCAAGTCCTAACCTGGAAGGTGATACTATGTTTACAGTGATGTTTAGATTTACGGGGGTGCACCAGGAGTATGGAAATATTTAGTTAAAGGGACACTCTAAGCCCCAAACCATGATGTGTAGTAGTTTTTGTGCGTAGAGTGTCCCTTTAAATAAATACCAGATGTAGTCTGACAAATGTAATCTTGCCATTTGTGGGAAACAGCAATGTTATATTTGTTATTATGGATGTCTCTAGACGCAGTCATACTGTTGGAGTATTGTTTGTATTTTACTGCTGCACTGGGTTGTGTGTGAAGTTGGACTACGTGCACCCTATGAGCTCGCTGCTGTTCCCAGGGGTGGTGCAAGGATTTTTGCCGGACTAGGCAAACAAAAATGTGTTGCCCCCTCCCCCATATGTTCTGCCCACCATGTGACATCACAATGCCCCACCCATATAATCTGCCATATGGGCCAATGCCAGTGCTGCACACACAGGGCCAGATTAACATAGGGGCTGATGGAGCTGCAGCTCCAGGCCCAGGCCCATGGAATAGGCCCATTGTAAAAAAAACATGGGGACATTGACACTGTGATACATAGGGACACTGATGCCAGGCTGGCCTTCCAATTCTTTGGACAGACATGCCCCCTTTTTTGGCATGTTCGCCCCTTTTGGCAGTTCTGGTCACGTGATTCGTGTCAGTGGTGCACCCTTTTACCCCGCCCATGGACACTGCTGTTATGGGGTATGGATTTACTTGAAAGATGAAAGCATTAATTAGATATAGAGATTAGCATAGAGTATGTGTTTTCTTAAAGCTGCATCCTTTGAGTTTCCCTCCAACACCAACTCCATCAGATACATGACTCTTGGGAGGTATGACTGTTTTAGTGTTTTTGGTGGATAAGTTTCTGTAATTAGGCCCCGTAATAATTGTCAGCACCAGGCCCACTGGGATCTTAATCTGGCCCTGTGCACACAGTGTATTTTCTCTGAAAAGGCAGTGTGTTTACATTAAAAAGCCTGCAGGGATAGGCTATAGACACCAGAACCACTTCTATAAGCTTCAGTGGTTCTGGGGACTATAGTGTCCCTTTAATGTGAGGTAAATTACAGATTAGTGCCACTAATAATATACTGGATTGCCTACTTACAACCAGATGAGGACAACAGGATGATGATGGGCTCAGGCTGCAGTCTGGCTCCACTGGTCTAGTGTAGAACAGGCTCTCTGGAGGCTGTTTGTAACAGTGCTCACAAAAATCTACGAACAGGAAGCAGCTCTATTTTTTTAGGCCCCTTACACAGCTCAATGTCTGGACCCCCAGGGCCTGGCTGTAAGTTTGCCTACGAGGCCCACTCATAAGTCCACCTACAGGGCCGGACTGGCCCACCGGGATACCGGGAAATTTCCCGGTGGGCCGCGGCACCTGGGGGCTGCTCTGGCAATGTATGTGCCACCAGGTGGCCGGTCCGGTGGCACATACTCTGAGGGGGCCGGCCGGCGGCCGCATTGCACGCTGGAGCCGCCGGACCGGGTGGCAGCCTCGCCGGTCCGGCGGTACTCCTAATGCTGGGGGCTGAAGGAGGAGGGAGGAGCATGTCTCTGTACCATGCTCCCTCGCGGTTCCCACAATTCACAGCACAGGAACCTCCTCCTTCAGCCCCCAGCATTAGGAGTGCCGCTGGACCGGCGAGGCTGCAGCGTGGAACGCGCCGGCCTCCCTGACTCCTCTCAGGTAGGGGGCAAGAAAGAGACAGAGGGGGAGGGAGAATGGGTGAGGGGGGGTGCAAGAAAGAGACAGAAGGGGAGGGAGAATGGGTGGAGGGGTGCAAGAAAGAGACAGAAGTGGAGGGAGAATGGGTGGGGGGGTGCAAGAAAGAGACAGAGGGGGAAAGAGAATGGGTGGGGGGTGCAAGAAAGAGACAGAAGGGGAGGGAGAATGGGTGGTGGGGGGGTGCAAGAAAGAGACAGAGGGGGAGGGTGCAAGAAAGTGACAGAGGGGGAGGGAGAATGGGTGGGGGGTGCAAGAAAGTGACAGAGGGGGAGGGAGAATGGGTGGTGGGGGGGTGCACGAAAGAGACAGAGGGGGAGGGAGAATGGGTGGTGGGGGTGCAAGAAAGAGACAGAGGGGGAGGGAGAATGGGTGGGGGGGGGTGCAAGAAAGAGACAGAGGGGGTGCAAGAAAGAGACAGAGGGGGGTGCAAGAAAGAGACAGAGGGGGAGGGAGAGTGCCACAGGGAAAGGAGGGAGACTAGAGGGACAGAGGGGGGAGAATAGAGAGACAGAGGGGGAGGGAGAGTGCCACAGGGAAAGGAGGGAGAGTAGAGAGACAGAGGGGGGAGAATAGAGAGACAGAGGGGGGGAGAGTGCCACAGGGAAAGGAGGGAGAAAGAGGCAGAGGGGGGAGAATAGAGAGACAGGGGAAGAGATATGTGGGGGAGAGAGAGGGGGAGGGAGAATGGGTGGTGGGGGGGTGCAAGAAAGAGACAGAGGGGGAGGGTGCAAGAAAGAGACAGAGGGGGAGAGAGAATGGGTGGGGGTGCAAGAAAGAGACAGGGGGGGAGAGAATGGGTGGGGGGGTGCAAGAAAGAGACAGAGTAGGGGGTGCAATAAAGAGACAGGGGGGGTGCAAGAAAGAGACAGAGGGGGAGGGAGAGTGCCACAGGGAAAGGAGGGAGAATAGAGAGACAGAGGGGGGAGAATAGAGAGACAGAGGGGGAGGGAGAGTGCCACAGGGAAAGGAGGGAGAAAGAGGCAGAGGGGGGAGAATAGAGAGACAGGGGAAGAGATATGTGGGGGAGAGAGAGAGACACATGGAAAGGAGGAGAGAGACAGAGGGGAAGAGATATGTGGGGGAGAGAGACACACATGGAAAGGGGGGAGAGACAGAGGGGAAGAGATATGTGGGGGAGAGAGAGGGAAAGGGGGGGGAAGAGACAGAGGGGAAGAGAGATGTGGGGGAGAGAGACACAGGGAAAGGGGGGAGAAAGAGACAGAGGGGAAGAGAGATGTGGGGGAGAGAGAAACACAGGGAAAGGGGGGGAGACAGAGACAGAGGGGAAGAGAGAGACAGGGAGAAAGGAGAGAGACACACAAGGGGAGGGGGAAGAGAGAAACAGAGGGAGAAAGGAGAGACACACCAAGGGGAGGGGGAGAAAGGCAGAGGGGGAAGAGAGAGACTGGGAAGGAGAGGGGAGACTCCTCCCCCCCCCAACGAGGCTCTCCCCTGCCAGCCGATCTCCCTCCCCGTTCCACAGGCACCATGCGGGCAGCCGGCTCCTCTGCTTCCTTCTCGCACGAGCACAGAACGTTGCCACGGTTACCACGGCAATGCTCTGGCTCTCACGAGAGTGAACTCTAGCCCTGGAGCTATGGGCTAGAGTTCACTCTCACCACTGCGACCACCATGAATTCCTGGTGGTCGCAGTGTTGAGAGTGAACTCTAGCCCCATAGACACACTACCCCCACACACACACCATACACATGCACACATTGCCCCCACACACATTCACAGCCCCCCACACACACATTCACAGCCCCCCCATACACACATTTCCCCACACACCCTACGCATTCACACACTACACCCCCCACACACACACACATACACTGAACCTTTCACACACACACACTGCACCCCTCACACATTGCACCACTGCTCCTATACCCTACTACAGCCCCATATCCCAGCAGACCCCAGGTAAGTTGTCAAACTGTTCTTAACCCCTTAAGGACCAAACTTCTGGAATAAAATGGAATCATGACATGTCACACATGTCATGTGTCCTTAAGGGGTTTTAAACGGTTTGACTTCTTACTCTGTGAGGGGGTCCCGGCACTCCTTGCACCATAACCACTACACAGAGCAGTACTGGTTATTGTGCATGGATTTTTTGGGATCAGGCTCTGGATCCTCCAATGGTATATGACATGTATATTAATGTGTGTATTAGTTATATACATATATATACATACACATATATACATATATATATATATATATATATATATATATACATACATACATACATATATACACATACATATATACATATACACACATTTATATATATATATATATATATATATATATATATATACATATATACATATATACACATATATACATATATATATATAAAATTATGCCTTTTATATTTACACATATATTAATGTACATTTATATATGCATAATACACAGAGAGATGTCATTGATATGTACCATATGTAATGAGCAGATATTGGCCCAGTCTTGTTGCTAGGGGCATACTCCAGCACAATAACATATTTAAAGTGAAGCGCGCACCCACAGGACTTCAATATAAATAAGATAACGTCAATTTTTTACAGTTGTGCTGTACATACATTCACCATTTCAGTCCCATTACCAAGCTTTCCTTAATATGTCAAGGTAGTTGGACTGAAACATTGATTACATGCACGTCTGCTTAAAATAAATCAGCACTTCTGTTTATTTTGAAGCCTATGAGTGCTTTTCTTTACGTTGGAGTAATAGTTTTTAAATTTAAGTTCTCTTTTCTAACTCTGTATCTGCACACTATGCTGGCGCGACGCATTATGGGGCTGGCAAATATTTTTTTCCAGGGCTGCTTTTAATTCCCAGTCCGGCCCTGTCCACCTACATGGCCCACCCATGAGTTCGCTCACAGGGAGTGGAGTGTATGTGTGTAGGGGATGTTGTGTGTTATTGTAGAGGATGTAATGTGTGTGTGTTCTTATGGAATGTAGTGTACAGGGATACCAATTTGTGTAAGGGATATAGTGTGTGTATAGGGGATGCAATGTGTGAATCTGTGTTTGTGTAAGAGATGCAAGGGGTATGTTTCTATGTATGTATGTATGTATGTAATGCAGTGTATGTGACTGTAAGGGGTGCATTGAGTGTGTGTAAGAGATGCATTTTATTTGCGTATGTGTAAGAGAAGCAGTGTGTGTTTCTGTTTTGTATAGGGATTCGCTGTATGTTACTGAGTATGTGTAAGGATACATTGTGGGGTTTGTGCCCCTTTAGTTTATCTCTTACAAGCCCCTTGTGTGTCTCTTACCCCCCTATTTGTATGTCTCTTGCATCCTCCCAACCCCTTTTGCGTGTCTTACTCCCCCAAGCCCCTTTGTGTCTTACTCTTCCCAGCTCCTTTGTGTGGCTCTTTTTCCCCCAGACTCCTTTGTGTGTCTCCCTCACACGTGACTGTGTGTCTCTCCTGAGCCCCATCTGTGTGTCTGTCTCCCCTACCAGCCACTCCGTGCTTCTCTTTCACCCCTTCCTCAGCCTCTTTGTGTGTCTTACACTTCCCCCGTCCCTTAATGATCTCTTTCAATCTTCCCGTCCCTTAGTGGTCTCATCTCCTCTCCCCCCATCCCTTAGAGCCCCCCCATCCCTTAGTGATCTCCCCTGTCAGTTAGTGCTCCTGTCCCCTCCCTGTCTCTTAGTGCTCCTCTCCCCTATCCCTTAGTGCTCCTCTCCCCTTCCTGTCCCTTAATCGTCTCCCCCCACCCTTAGTGGTCCTACCTCTTCTCCCCCCCATCCTCCCCTTAATGGTCCTACCTCTTCTCTCCCCCCCCCCCTTAGTGGTCCTACCTCTTCTCCCCCCAAGTGGTCCTACCTCTTCTCCCCACCCTCAGTGGTTCTACCTCTTCCCCCCTCTCCTCCCTTAGTGGTCCTACCTCTCCCCCCCTCCTCCCTTAGTGGTCCTACCTCTTCTCCCCCCTCCTCCCTTAGTGGCCCTTCCCTTTTCTCCCCCCCCTCCTCCCTTAGTGGTCCTACCTCTTCTTCCCCCCCCTCCCTTAGTGGTCCTACCTCTTCTTCCCCCCCTCCTCCCTTAGTGGTCCTACCTCTTCTTCCCCCTCCTCCTCCCTTAGTGGTCCTACCTCTTCTCCCTCCCCCCTCCTCCCTTAGTGGTCCTATCTTTGTAGTGTGGAGGACTGCGGTACAGGAGCTTCTGTTTCCTGTACCTGGCCGGACTGACAGGAAGTGCTCTCTCAGTGTGCATTTCCTGTCCGTCCAGCCGGGTACAGGAAACAGATGCTCCTGGACCGCAGTCTGCCACGCAACACTGAGTGACTGGGCTACTCAAATTTTGCGCCCCTGTACCAGTGCACCCTAGGCGACTGCCTAAGTCGCCTACAGGACGCGCTGGCTCTGGCTGTTCCATATTTGTGGTTGTGGATCTAGAAGCCGTCAATCAGAAAGGCCTATCAGTGTTTCCTCATAGATAACATTTAGTTATTGAACATCCACACCAAGCATGTCAAACTCTAAGTCTGGCACGGGCCACATAAACAAGGTTTAAGTTTATGTGGGACGCAAAAAAAAAATACCTTAAATTTTCATAGAAAAGTAGGTTTATTTAAAAAAGTACAGTATAAAAAAAAACAGCTTCCTCCTCTACTAGATACCAGTCCCCCCCCTACTAAACCACAGCACCCCTCTCTACCACCTTGTGCCAAATCTGATCCTCCCCCTGACACACACATATTCACAGACACACACACACACACAGACACACACACTGACAGACACACACATACTCACTGACAGACACACACACATACTCACTGACAGACACACTCACTGACAGACAGACACACATACATACTCACTGACAGACACATTTACCAACAGACAGACACACACTCACTGACAGACAGACACACTCACTGAGAGACAGACACATACACACACTGACATACACACTCACTGTCAGACACACACACATACATACTCACTGACAGACACACACACATTCACTGACAGACAGACACACTCACTGACAGACAGATAGACACACTCAATGACAGACACACAGACAAACACACAAACACTCACTGACAGACACACACACACAAACCTACTCACTGACAGACAGACACACACACATATTCACTGACACACACACACTTACACATTCTTGCACACACATACTTTATTGCTCCCTACCTTGTGGAGCCGATGTGGGGCCTCTCCCTGGGGTCCTTCTATCTGCTCCTCACTTCTCCCTTGCGCGGTTTAGTGATGCCGGTTGCCAGAATATGACAACATATTCCGGCGCCCGGCTTGACTTCAGACCGTGAGCACAAGGGAGCAGTGAGGAGCAGGAACACTCCTCCCCGGCCGGGTAAGTGTTAGCAGAGTAGGCACCTGCAATGTGGGGTGCAAATACTGTATATGTATTTATATATTATGTTCCCTTAAGGTGAGAGTTAAAAATAGCATGAAGGATTAATTTAATCTAATCCCAGCTCTTATTCTAAATGGGTTAATTTACTAAATTATATAATTTTACATTTAAGACTAAAGTGGAAATATAGTTGGTTTAGAGAACTTTTGAAGTTTGGCTATTTTTGTATTAAAAATAAGTTTACAGGTTTTTGTATTTTTTTTTTATTACAATTTAATAATGTGGCACAACTCATGTTATACAAGAAAGTGCTTCTTTCCTTAATAATATTAAAAGCTGGCAAATTTCAGTGCGTAAAAACTGAAAAGTCATCCTGTAACTTTTCAAAACACCATGAAGCCTGTACTTGTTGGACATCACAGCATACAAATATCTGTTTTTTATTGCAGTAAAATGTGAAAGTTTTGTGACAGTCACAGTTAAAATGCCATGCACAACTTGGAAAATAACAAATCTTTTTAATGTGTCATGCTTTTAAAGCCATTATTCATATTTGTGTTCCATATATAAATACTTGATGTGAAAGCCCTATTTCTCCTGAACAATATGATACACAATAAGTGTGGGTACCATAAATATAAAACAGGTAAGTTATGGTTGAACTGACATTTTTTTTTTTTTTTTTTTTTTTTAATTTTTTTTTTTTGCAGTGCATTTTAAGATAACATACAGGCATGTGATGCCCCAACGGCAGTTCACTTGCATGGTTCAGAACATAGGTAACAATGGGGTATATAGGAACAGAGCACAATTTTATATTTTTAAGTACAAGAGGATAAGTCACGAGTTTGTTGAACTGACATTTTTATGTTATTATTTATATAGCGCCAACAAATTCCGTAGCGCTGTATAATGGGTGGACGAACAGACATGTAGTTGTAACTAGACAAGTTTGACGCACAGGAACAGAGGGGTTGAGGGCCCTGCTCAATGAGCTTACATGCTAGAGGTAGTGAGGCATAGTGACACAAAAAGGTGAGGATATTATTAGACTAGTTAGATATACATAGGGATTAAGGAGAGAGCATAGATATACATAGGGATTAAGGAGAGAGCGCAGGTAACTTTTTATTTTCTTTGGTTTTTACTATGTATTGGGGCTGATGTGTATTGTAGTCCTTGCTGCCGGCCCAGTAGTAATGGGAGTGAGCGCAGGACTTCTCTTTTTGTATTTGTATTATTAGACTAGTGACAGTCGCAAGAGAGGAATCAGTCGGGAGCTATTAACAGTTTAATTGATACGCTTTTATGAAGAAGTGGGTTTTTAATCATTTTTGAAGGGGTGGAGACTGGGAGAGCATCTAACGGAGGATGGAAGTGAGTTCCACAGGAACGGCATAGCCTTTGAGAAGTCTTGAAGGCGAGCATCAGAGGTGGGAGTATGGACAGAAGATAGACGTCAGTCTTCAGCAAAGCGTAAGGGCCTAGACGGGACATACTTGTGTATAAGGGAGGATAGATAGGTGGGAGCAGCATTATGACATATAGCTCAATTCTAGGTTTTGTTTTGGTTCAGAACTTGTAACCAGAGTTAATATGTGCATTATTTGGATCTATTCTCCAGAATGTTCTCTTGACTTCGTAATACATATATGAGAAAAGTAAAATACGAAGTCAATAAACACGCAGAAAGGGTTAGTGATATGACTGGTAAATGCCCTTTTATTTCAAATAAAATATTGTCAATCAGTGTACACAAAAGGTTAGATAATGCTATTGCTCCTTAGTTGGTCATGGGTGGTTGTTTAAACTTATTTGACTCGGTAATCAGAAACCATAAATTATTCATGCATTAATAAAAAAACAAATAAAATAAAACAAGCCCAAGTGCTATTGTGAATTATTGTATGCAGAGATTGCCGAGAAGCTGGGACTGGTGATCTTGGGTATGCAGACACAATAACTGGAGTAAATTGTGTGTGTTATTTGGATTTCATGACTACCACTGAGTTGTGGTGATATGACAACTGAACTGCAAAACGTATAATAAAATAATTAAGTTGGACAAAAATAGTATTCAAACATACATTGGGTTAATGTTTTTTCTCAGTACACACAATGTGGGTTTTGAAGTTTTTTAAAGATTATCCAGTTTAACCCCTTAAAACCGGAGGGCGTACTATTACGCTCTATTCTAAGCGGCTCTAAACGCCGCAGGGCGTAATAGTATGCCCTCCGTTTTTTTTTAACTTACCGGGTCGCCGGCGATCCCACGCCGGCGAACGCGGTTGGGGAGACTCACCTGGGATCCCAGGGAGTCCCCCACGGCGGATCCTGCCTCCTCTGCCCTCCCCACACCCAGCCATGTGAGAGTGAGGTCCTTGCGAGGACCTCACAATCACATGGCCGGGTTAGCTGTCTGAAATCTGTGCAGAGCTGCTCCCCCACGGTTCAGTGAGTAGTGAGAGGCAGGGAGGGAGATGCTGTAACTTCTTATCCTTGCCTCTCTCCACACAAACTGTGACCCCTACTGGACGGCGCTGGTATTGCAGAATAATCTCTGTTTATACTGAGACATACATTTGTATTGCAGGTATTACTTTTGAAGTTATGTAATATACTCAATAGGGGTGGATTCAGACTGTTTGTGAGCTGGGCGTAAATGGGGCAGAAAGGAGCACTACTTAAAAGATTTCTCTACCGTTAGTTCTAATACACCGATTAATAACCGAAAAATCACGCTAGTTTGGAACTCATATAGACGTCCTATGATCTTGTGTCATGTCTGCTGACTATATCGAGACCTGACCCAATCCCCATTCCATGCGGCGAGGGGAATATATGGGAGGTATACTGTATTAAACAGCGACTTGATGTTTATCCCAGACCTAGTGGACATACTAACAATTTACCAGTGTGTTCTTCAGTCTATTTATTTATTTATTTTCTTTCTTCTTAGAAGGTCATTGCAGGGTGGAGTATACAATACACTTACTTCACTAGTAATAAATTATCAGGTTTTGACACTTTGTATCAATTTGGATCTCTACCATAGCTCAGGATCATTTTATAATGGCAAACCAACTCAGTTACATTTGTAACCAACTATACTTACTGTGCTACTATGATCAATAGCCTGCGCTCCACAATTATCATTTTAATTTCACACATCACGTTTTGAAACACATTATTTCTTTATTCTGTATGTGTCTTTTCTTTTGTTTTTCAATGAAAGGTTATTACCCTATATTGTATCCTTACAAGAGATATTTTTTATTTTTTCCTCTCCTATAATTTTTAGGAGCGATCCACCTCTATTAGCCTCAATTTGAATTCTCTTTTGCTCAAATGCGTTTTTACTGACAGGGTTAATTACAGTGTGAATTCAAACTGAATTTTAACCTTAATGCCAGAGTAGCTGAAATGAAAGCATAGCTTCCAGAGAGACTTCTTGCAAATCGACAATTTTCACCTTAAATTTGAAATTCACCTTGATTGTAATAAATAACCCTGCCAGTCTAAGTGGGAAAGGGTCTGTACCTGCTATTACCTTTTATGTGTTTTATTCAGTAAAACGTGAACGGTGATAAGGCACAGAAACTCTTCCAGGTTTACATGGAGTTAAAACTCTTACAATAAATTTGAAGCCATCTACAGTTTTTATTTTTTTTCAATATATTCCCAGCCCTCCAAGATCTGGAGACTTTCCTCCTTAAATAGTCTTGAAATGGGACTTATAAACCTGAGCGCTTTCAGGTTATTGTTAAATCAATACAGTGGTATTCTTTAGTTAACCTCTGCTTGACATATCACGTGAAATATAAAATATATATATACACTGCTGGCAAACCTGGCAGGGATCGTAATCAAGTGACTCTACAATGGGCGCCTATAGGTAAAAAAGTAAGAAAAAGTGACAGATATACAAGATAGAGTTTTTTGCAATAACAGCTAAAACACTTAAAGTCACAGCAACTAAGAATAGGTATTCCTGATCTAGAGAGAGACGGTTTACTACTTTGATAACAGAACAACGTCTAATGTACTTATTGTTTTAATTAGGAATTGCTTGTGAAATTGTTTATCATTGTACATCTGTAATTGAGGTTTTGGGATACTAATTCACACACTTTTTCCAGTGATTCATATTTTGGAATTTGGAGTTAGAATATGTTAATTCTTCCAAAATGAATATCTGTCTGCCAGGATCTTACCTGAGGTTGGAGTTTGTAGCGCAGATATGTTTACTCACCCTTGCAGATAGACACAATCCAAGGTGACCAGGTAAGAAGCCACCTGGACTGTGGATCTGTGCACAGGGGCTGTGCAGGAAAGGTGATTCCAATGCAGTACTGACAAGGACACAAACAGCAGGATAGTCAAGGGTTAGCAAAAAACAAGTCGCAAGAGAGCACTGAGGACGGACAGCAGGTGAAATAGCCTGCCCTTCGGTGGGTCCTCACTCAGAACTCAAGCTGGTTTTAGCTCATCTTGTGCCATTACTGAGAGAACATCTCTGAAGCATATCAGACCGGTCCCACCCATACGGGCAGTCCAGATCCGAAATACCAGCAATTTCCCTCTGCATGAGAGATACATGCAACCCCAGACGATCGTTTCAACCTTGTTAGGCATCATCAGTGAGGCATAGCCAATATCCCTCTAGGCACCGTGAGCAAGAGGTCCATGTCTAGATTACCCTTTCAAATTGTGGAGAGCTAAAAACAAGTCACAAGAGTGCACTGAGGACGGACAGCAGCTGAAATAGCCTGCCCTTCGGTGGGTCCCCTTGCTCACGGTGCCTAGAGAGATATCAGCTATGCCTCACTGATGATGCCTAACAAGGCTGAAACGATCGTCTGGGGTTGCAGTGTCTCTCGTGCAGAGAGAACTTGCTGGCATTTCGGATCTGGACTGCCCGTATGGGTGGGACCAGTCTGATATGCTTCAGATATGTTCTCTCTGTAATGGCACAAGATGAGCTAAAACCAGCATGAGTTCTGAGCGGGGACCCACCGAAGGGCAGGCTATTTCAGTTGCTTTCCGTTCTCAGAATACTCTTGAAACCTTTTTTGCTCTCCATTAGTCAAGGGATAGCCAAAGTCAATGGATGCCAGTGGTCAGAATAAACAAAGTGTAGCCGAAGTCAAGGGAGGCAAGAATCAGAATAAACAAAGACAAAAGCCGGGGTCAGTATGGAGTACGAGTTCAGGAGAATTGAAAACAGGTACTGAACGCATGAACTAGGATTAAAGACTTGATAAAGTTCCCAGCGCGAGGCAGTGCTTATAAACGCAGCTGATTACGGATCTGTCTCAGGTGAAGCACAGGCAATGACCACAGTTCAGCAAGAAGTTCAGCCCCCAATGCTGCAGACATAGCCAGGCAGAAAGGGCTAGAAATACTTCAAGGAATAGGAACTGCTGTGGCTTAAGGGCAGTAAAGCAGGCCCAGGGCAGCAAAGTACCCAGGTTCAAATCCCCTGTTGGGCACATCTGGGGTGACCATGTCTGGATGGTCACGGTGAGAACTGTGACCCTGTTTAATTCTTGTGTATTAAGATTGTTAAAGAATCACTTGAGTGCTTTTCCCACTTCCCATTTCTGATTGGCAACATTACGTAGTTTTGGTCATATTGTCAGTTATCCCAGCCAAAGCTCACTATGTTTGCAACCATCCATTGCTTTTCAAAATCTCCTGACGAAAAATCTTAAATAAGAAAGAGCACATGATATTAAAAAGCACCCGATGCCTGCAAAATAGTGAGCATGTAGTCATATTACTTGCAATCTGATGCAAAGTGTATAATGATGGCTGTCAGAGGGAAAGTGGGAAAGGAAGGGAAATATTTTCTTTAAAAAAATGCCGATATGCACAAATGTAAAATAACTAACCCCTTCACTATTAAAATTAAGTATAAACGTTTTTATTTTCATGCATTTTTCAGGATGAAATTTAGTTTATAAAGCCTTGAAAGTACACGATACACCCTCTTCGAATTCTATGGTTTTACCTATTAGGACCAAATAACAACCATCTGTTCCTAAGCAGGTCCTAAAACTAGGTAAATACAACCTCAGATGAACAACAACATTTAACATATTATACCATGTTCATGATTTATTTGAAGCCCATATTTGTCTTGTGACTGTGTGCTCTGGGAATAATTATCACCCTGTAGAGGAATGGGTTTCTCTGCCAGAAGGCACTAGTCAATGACCTATTGCCTGCAAATTTGTTGAAAATGTCAGCTCACCCCATCCTTCCAAACAGTACTGGAAGTGTCAGTGGGCCATATCATTCCTACAGGCAAGGAGGGGGGAATTTGTGGAAGTAGTCTATTTCCCTTTTAGCATAACATTAGCATTCTAGAGATTTGATAAAGATGACTAATCAGTTTGAAATACCTTAGATATATGATTGAACTGTATTTACTCTATGTGAGCATTGTGCTCAAATGCACAAGTTCATTTTCAATTATGTTGTCATATTATGTAAGTTATGTCTTTAGGTTCCTTGCAAATACCCTATTTGGCCATTTTTATTTATCTATTTTTGTCACATCTACTGCATTTGAGAAAAATAGCATTTTTTCTTTTATACAAACAATTCAGAACCTTTGTGAAATATTGATAGAGGGCACACATATATATATATATATATATATATATATATATATATATATATATATATATATATATAGAGAGAGAGAGAGAGAGAGAGAGAGAGAGATTTTATAAATAATGACCAAATAAGTGAAACATTTTAATTGTGTAAATTTACTTAGTTTTAATTATTTTTTTTTGTGAATTACATTTTTATTCAGGTTTTCAACAGTATACAGTTAAACAAAAATAAGAGTAAGTGTCTCAAAGGTGGTTCGGTGAAACACGCAGGTTTCAGTAAATGGCACATGCAAATGATCAGATACAGTACTAGCGAGTCTTGAGGAGCGGTACATCAATGCAGGGAAACACGCAGGTTTCCAGGTCGTAGCATGTAAGGTTAAGCCTTTAATGGTATACCTGTGATCCGCTGGGTCCCGGTCCGGCTGCGTGGCCCGCAAGCTCGCTCGGGCCGGGTAGAGGGGGGTGAGGAGAGGGGGGGGGGTGGGGGGGGGGAGGAAAGACAAGGAGGGGGGGGGAATCTTCAGCGTTTGGGTAGGTGTCGTCACTGCCCAATGGGTCTGTACGGTCCCGTGTCCCCGTCAGGGCTAAGTCAATATCGTCAGTCGCTGTGTGTGGTGGCTCAGTGTATGATGTGCGCTGCATTGTGGTCAGTCCCTGTCACCTCTACTCGGCTTCTCGGACTGTGTTCCCACTGATGTCTACTCGGTCTGTGAGAAGTGTCTGGAAGTCGGGTTTCGTCGTAGTCAGTATCCAGTGTGTCCACGTCGTCATGTATGACTGTTCTCTCCCCTCTGCGTGTGAGATAAGCTCCTCCAGCACCCTGAGCTCCTCCATGCGCTTAAACCAGGCAGATACAGGTTGTGGAGTTTTTTGTTTCCAGTATAGCGGAATTAGGCTTTTGGCTGTGTTCAGTATCCTGATCATTAGGGATTTTTTATAGGTTGAGCTACGGTTGGAAGTGTGGTGCAGGAGGAAGCCTGCTGGGTCCAGTCGGGGTGGAGTGTCGGAGAACTTTGTGATAATCGCGTGGATCGCTGCCCAGAAGGGTTGGATCAAGGGGCATGTCCACCAGATGTTGAAGAAAGTGCCCAGAGCTTTCTCACATCTCCAACAGTTGTTGGTGGTGGTTGGGTCGTAGGAATGGGTGACCTGGGGCGTGCGGTACCAGCAGGATAGTACCTTATATGCCGTTTCCTGTATGCCACTGGATGTTGCACAGTGAAGGGAAAGGGTACAGATACAGATCTTTTCCCATTGGGTTGGCGAGAGTGTGGTCCCCAGGTCCGTTTCCCATTTACTCATATAGCTCGGTGGGGGAAGTCTCTTTGCTTCCATGAGGAGGCAAAATCCGTGAGTGGCCTGTGAGCGTGGACGTCCCTGGTGATGATTAGTAAGTAGGCTAGTAGTTGCCTGTATTTGAACTGTGTCATGAACGTCGGTCTCTCCGCGGGCATCAGGGACTCAAGAGTCCGTATCGTGCCGTTGGTGGTGGCGTGGCAGAGTCTAGGTAGCGAATTTCCTAGCATTTGTTGGAACGGGCCTGCGTCTAGTCCGGGTGGGAAAGCGTCATTGTGTGTCAGGGGGAGGAGTGGGGAAATGAGTGTGGTGAGGGAGGAGGGTGTCCCCACTTTATGCCAAACCGTTAAGGTCGCTCTAATTAGTGGGTGTGGGTTAGCCAGCTGTCTGCCCTGGTGGTGATCTAGCCACGGTAGGAGCCCTATCGGTCTGGTTATCTGGTCTGCCTCTATTTCCTTCCACAGCTTGTGGACCCCTGATTTGGACCATTCCACTACCCTCTGGAGGTGGGTTGCTTTGTAGTAGACCTGGAAGTCTGGGAGGGCCAGGCCCCCCTTCCGTTTTGGTAGCGTGAGTGTGTCGTGTTTGACCCGTGCCTGCAGGTTGTGCCATGCAAATCTGAGTGCCATGGAGCGCAGTGTTGAGAAATATGCCTCGGGTATGTGGATTGGGAGTGTCTGGAACAGGTAGAGCAACCTGGGTAGGATGTTCATCTTCAATACTCCAATGCGGCCAAACCAGGAGAGACGGACTTTGGTCCATTCCTCCAGGTCTCTGCGTATTGTGGTCAGGAGGGGTTTAAAGTTAGTGGCGTAGATTTGTGTCAGGTCTCTCGGTATGGTGGTGCCTAAGTATTTTATAGTAGTGTCAGACCATTGGAATGGGAGTGTGTGTTTCAGGGCATCTACTCTACTGGGTGGGATCAAGACATTCAGCACTGAAGACTTTGTGAGGTTAATTTTGAAGTTAGAAAGCTGGCAGTAGAGCCGGAACTCCGCCATGATTGCTGGCATTGATGTTTCGGGCTGGGTGACATAAAACAGCAGATCATCTGCAAAGGCAGCCACTACATGTCTCGTCCGCCCTATTTGCATCCCTCGAATGGTCGGATTGTCCCGGACAGAGTTAAGGAAAGGCTCCAGTGCCAATACAAACAGCAGGGGGGACAAAGGGCATCCCTGTCTCGTGCCATTCCGAATGGGGAACGGGTTCGTGAACAACCCGTTCACACATACCCTTGCTGTGGGCTTAGAGTACAGGGCTCTTATCCAACTCATCATATGTGGGCCCAGACCTATAGCCTCTAGTACTAGGCCTTCTCCGCATCTGTGGATAGCAAGAGAAGGCCTTCCTGTGTGTATTGTGCCTTGTGAATTAGGTCGAGTGTTCGGATGGTGTTGTCCCGTGCTTCTCTCTGGGGCGTGAACCCTGCTTGGTCTCTATGTATGAGGTCAGGGAGGTAGGTTTGTATTCTGCGGGATAGGATTTTGGTGAAGAGTTTGAGGTCACAATTTAGTAGGGAGATAGGTCTGTAGCTTGCACAGAGTTCCGGGTTTTTGCCTTCTTTCGGGATTAGGGAAATGTTGGCCGCTAGAGTCTGCGTGGGTAGACTAGTTCCATCCCGTAGGGCGTTAAGGGCAGTCAGGCAATTTTTTTATAGTACCTGGTGGGTAGGCCGTCAGGGCCCGGGCATTTGCCCAGTTTCGACTCTTTAATGGCCCAGGCCAGCTCGTGTGGTGTGATCGGTTCGTCTAGGGCACTCGTGGCTTCTCGGGGGAGGCGTTTGTGTATGCGTGTGTGTAGGTATTGTCTGGTCTCAGGCAGGTCGTCTCCCAGATGCGGTGGCTCCCTGTCGGGGTGTATGGCGTAGAGCCCCGCGTAGTATTCCCGTATAGCCGCTGCCATGTCCCCAGGGAGGTGTTTTAGTCGCCCGTCTTTGTCGCGAATTTTAGGTATGTAAGATTCTGCTCTCTTCTTGGCAATCATACGGGCCAACAAGGCACCGCATTTGTTGGCGTGTGTGTGGAAGAAAGCCTTGGAGCGCAGGTGTGCCCTTTGGTAGTTTGTGTTCATGATAGATGCCAGTTCCCTGCGCAGTGTCAGTATCCTGGCTCCATCACTTTGGAGTCTTGTTAGTTTGTGCCTGGCCTCCACCACCTGTATGTCTGCGATTATGGTCGCCAGTCTAGCTGCCTTTTCCCTTTTCATGGCTGCGCCTTTGGCTATGAAGTAGCCTCGTATAACGCATTTGTGGGCCTCCCACACACAGAGGGGTGTCACGTCAAGGGTAACGTTGTCTGTGAAGTATTGAGTAAGTTTGGTTCGGGATTCCGTGGTAACTGTTAGGTCGTTGAGTAGGGCTTCGTTCAGCCTCCAGTTGCTGCACGTCGGTTTGTAGAGGGGTGATGTCAGCGTCATGGTGAGTGGTGCGTGGTCTGACCAGGTCGCGGTTCCTATTTTCACTGTCTTAACATCTGTCAGGTAATAGTGTTGCATGAAAAAATAGTCCAGTCTGGAGTACGTCTTGTTTGGGTTGGAGTAGAAAGTAAAGTCCCTATGGTCAGGGTGTGTCGCTCTCCAGCAGTCTATCAGGCGTTGGTCTCTAAGGGTTTTGTTGATGGTAGTTAACACATGTCGGGGTATCGTTGAGGTGCCCGCAGATGTGTCTAGGTTTGGTTGTAGGGCCACATTAAGGTCTCCCCCCAGGATCAGACAACCTTCCGTGAAGTCCATGATGGCTTTCAGCGATTTAGTCATGTAACGGTGTTGAGCAGTGTTAGGAGCATACAGGTTGGCTAGCGTGTATGTACGGTCGGCTATCGTTCCCTTAACGCATAAAAATCTTCCCCAGTCATCTTTCAGGGTTGCTGTAGGTGCAAAGTGTAGGGATTTGTGGAGAAGGATGGCCGTTCCTTTGGATTTCCCTATGGGGTTGTTGCTTAGGTAGCATTGGGCGAACCTTTTGTCAGTCAGTCTAGGGGTCTCCCTCTTTAAAATGGGTCTCCTGTATAAATACTATGTGGGCTCTTTGGCTGTGGAATTGGCGGAGCACCTGTGATCGTTTTTCGGGTTGGTTAAGGCCTTTAGCATTAATAGAGATAATGTTGATGTCCGCCCTAGTCAGTGGTTTCGGGGTCTGCATGGTGTAACCCTGGTAGACTTTCCTGTCGGGAGTAGTAGGGGCGAATAGGTGGTGGGCCTGTGGGCTGTGTCACGTCCCAAGTGCTGGGTGGGTTCGGGGGATGTGCGTCTCAGGGGTGTGGGGAGATGGTGTTACCTGGACAGGCGGTTCCTGGTGAGGCCCCTTCCCGAGTCCCCTCGCGGACACCGCAGCCGGACTTTTAGTGCCTAGGAATAAGTGCAGAGACAAAATAAACACAAGTCAAACAATAAACAATAATATACAGAGTAATGGCTCGGGTGTAGGCAGAGGTGGAGTCGTCCCGTCCGTACTGGCGGTTCGGTCGAGTCCCCTTGCCTTTTTTCCGGACATCCCGGCCAAGTGGGAACGTGGCCTACTTATTACAAATTGTCTCTCGGGTGTACTCGGTCCCTCTCTGGGATCCCGGTTCAGAGAGAATAGAAAGAAAAAAGAAAAAGACGGGGTGTTTCCTCGCGGGGTCACCTATAGCGGTGACAAAACTCCCACGTGGAAGGCCCCTCTAGTGTCCCCCTACCCGCCCCGCCCAAAGAGTGCTCTAGCCCCTAGGATATCTGTGGTCTTGCGAGTGGGGTGTCTTGAAGTTTGTGTGTGTCGTGTGAACCAGGCGTCAGGCCTCATGTGACGTGTGTGAGTGCGAACTTCGTGGCGTGTCGTGTTAGGTGGAGTGTCGTGTTGTGGCCCCGAGTTCCAGCGGCCAGTGTTTGTGTGGTGCCTGTGTCCCTCACCTGCCTTCCCTTCCCCATCCCAGAGTCCCAGTAACTTTCATATAGGGAGAGGTTGGGCCCTCCGACTAAGGCTCGATGTCTCCGTTACTAGTGTTCTCAGGATATGCCGGCGGTATCGAGTTTCCATGTCTCAGTGGCCTGTGCCGGGCGGTGTGGCAGAGTCAGTCCCCTTATGGCAGCTCGGCTGGCTAAGGGCATGTCTCCTGTCAGAGTGTTGGTCGGAGCATAACATAGTCGTTCGAGATGTACAGGCCGCTGGGTTGTCTAGCCCCCCATTCATGCCCCCCACGCAAAAGTGAAACAAAAGTGGGAGTCCGGCAGTTCGGTATGGTTAGTGAGGTGCAGTATGGTAGGCCCCATATCAGATTATAGTCTATAAGCAGATACCGTGATCGGTGGGGCTCAGAGTCTCTCAGGTGCTGCGGAACTCAACGTGGGTTGCCGGCTGGTCGTGCCGTCTCCATTCTGGATCTGGTTCTCCTTCGTGGCAGTGGGGCGTCTTGTGCCGGCCTGGGTGGGCCAGTGTAGAAGTCTAGCGGGTCAGGCCATGCCATGTTTAAGGGTGGTAGCTGAAGCTCGACAGTGAGATCCCGCAGGTCCTGTTGCTTGCGTACCGGCATGGGACCGCTAGGAGTGTTAGCAGTTAGGCCGGTTGGGAAAGTCCACCGGTATCTCACCTTCTGTGCCGTCAGGGCTCGAGTGAGGGGTTTCAGAGCCCTGCGGTAGCCCAATGTAGCCGGGCAGAGATCAGGGAATATTTGGATAGGGTGCTCTTCATGAGTGATGGGTCCCGTATTGCAAGCCGCCTGTAGTATGTCTTCTTTGAGGGAGAAAATGGTTAAGCAGCATATTACGTCCCTCGGTGGTGCCCCTTCAGGGCCTCTGGGTCTTAGTGCCCTGTGGGCTCGGACAAAATCGATCGTGTGTCCGCAGGACGGCCCAGGAGGTCATTAAATAGGGTGGTAAGCGTGTCAGTGAGCCGGGTTGGGGGTTCTTCGCCTTCGGGTAGGCCTCGGATCCGCAGGTTGTTCCTGCGGCCCCTGTTGTCGAGGTCTTCGATGTGGCGAGCCATGGCTTGCAAGTGGGCAGTGTGACCGTGGAGCGTGGACTCTGTGTTTGTGTGGGCAACAGTGAGGTTGTCCTGTTCTGCTTCCAGGCGTGCCATGCGGTCCGCCATACCTTGCATGTCTGCTCTCATCAGTTGGAGGTCAGCCCGGATCGAGGCATGGAGGGCTGATGTGGCCTGGGTCAGGTCGGTTTTGGTGGGCAATGCTCTCAGCAGGGCCATCCAATCCGCCGGTGGGTGTTCTGGGGTCTCCCCGATCGCCTCGCCGCCCTGGGAGTTCGGGCTCATGGATGAGGCCTCAGAGTACAGGAAGGCCTCAGCGGAGGCCTGGGACGATGGATCCGGCTGTGTGGTCATATATTGCCTGACCGACGCCTGGATTGCCGGTGGGCGGGTGCCCGATGGTTTGGGGGTACCCCCAGTCTTTGTGTGTTTCCCCATATTAGCGTTTGGGGCAGCTTTCTAGCGATTTGCAGGGCGAGCACGGAGGAGCTCAGAGATAAGCCAGCCATTCCGCTCCGCTGCCAGGCCACGCCCCCTAGTTTTAATTTTTATGTTTTTTGCAAAGCAATCTATACACAATATTGCTGTTTATTTTACGCTTATATGATAGCTATGCACCCCTTGTTTCAAATAAATGGTAAGCTAACATTTTTAAATCAAGAAGTGTTCGGTAGTGAAGGGGTTAAGAGATTGTGTATTTTAGCAGATTAAGGTATTGAAGAAATTTAAATTCATACAGATCACACAGTATTAATTTGTGATTCTAATGTGTGGTGTCTTTGAGGACCAGCATCTCCAATTTTCACAACATGTTTCCAGCAACGAAGAACAAAATTGGAAGATATCAAGGATAAGAGGAAGAGAGGATAAAATGTATTTCATGTCATCTTCATCCGAAAATATACATCGTATAGGAAATTGATGGCTAAATGTCTAATGCAGGTGTTTGAAAACAATAGTTTATATGTGTTCATGATGAAACATATTATAAACTCCAATATCAGCTATTACTGGTGATGGGGTGATCAAATTATAATTTTTGATCTATAGTGCTCATATAAAAAGGCATTATTGATCAGTAATATAGATGGTAGTCTAATCAGTCTAATCAGAACGCATCCTTTAAATATGCATGCATACGGGGTGCACTATTATACCCTTTTAGAATAAAAACATTATAGGGTTTTTAAAAAAACACAAGAGAGATTTTGCTGAAAAGGTGGAATTACAAAGCGTCTAAGAATTTTGTTGTTGACTTTTATTTTAATGCACTCAGTAAACTGCATAGTAAGAAAGACAAAAAAAGAAATCATAAAGCCTGTTTTAATGTATTATAGGAGAATATACCTTGTAAAAAACAAAGGTATAAAAAAGCAGGTCACATTTATAAGACATATTTATTTGCAAGCCAAGCTGTACACGTATCAGAATATGGCATCAGAACAAATAAAATATATAAATACAAATATATAAAGTCGGTACTTTGGAGATGTTTGGAATTTATTGTGTAAAAATGCCCCATTTAAAAAGCAAAACGATAAACAGCCTGTTTAATTCATGACACATTTACATTTGCAAAACATGGAACAAAATCTTGTCATGTAGAAGGAAATTAAATTTCAGCTTGGCTGACACAGTTGACTCATTCATTATATGTGACCGATGTGTTAAAAGATGGAATTTTTCAAGATTATTGTCTTAAAATCTCCCACTGACTGTGAGTGCAACAAGGAAAGAGAGGATTTTTACACAATTTGAAAAAATAACTTTACATAAGGTGAAACGCGTTAGTGGTTTTATTATACTCTTTTATTGTTTTATAGTTCTGAAGTTCCTTTTTAATTTTTGCTCCTGGATATTTATTTTTCCACTCCTGATTATCTTCTCATCTGTAATACACCTCTCCTAGTGATATTCATAGTGGGGATCTGCTTCACTAAAGTGCTAGAATTGAGCAATACCCTCACATTGCTCTGGGAAAACTGCTGACCACCCCTGATTGGGACCTCTGTAAGTGGGATCTGTACCATTATTCAAGACTCTTTTACTTGCTCGGTGAAGGCCTTACATTCCATAGAGGAGGACAAACCATATATCCTCATGCATGGATTGTTGCTCACAGGCACAGAATCTCTGAGCTGGTGAAAAACTCTATAAAATGTAAGTGGGTTGCCACATATTTTCGGGTCCCTATACAGAGAGACACTCCACCATTGCATTTTCATTTGTTCCTTTATGTCTTTCACATATATTTACTGGAAGTGTAACCATACAACCACCTACAGTGAACTAATAAGGAAAGATAATTGTTATGTTAGGGTAGCTGTTCTAAGGTGTGTTTTGCCCATGAAGATCAAAGTAAACAGCTGGCAATAAAGTCATGGTATGGCCAAGGTCCAACTTGTAGTGTTGATGATTTGCTAACTGGAACAGATGGATAATGCATTTTGGACATCCCCAGTTTAACAATGTTTACGATCATTTTACTTTAATAATTCCAGGAAAGTACTGAGGATATGGTTTAGAAATTGGCAATGAACAACATTTTAACCACCACAACATCAACATACCTTAAATCATTATCTCTTTGCTTGTCTAGAGAATTCTCTCTTCTTGTTCTTGTGCGTGCAGAAAGAGGGTCAACACATTACGAAAAATTGTAGGAGCAATCTAGAAGTCAGTAATTATATTAAAAAAATAGAGATTTGACCTTCATATTCAACAATTACATGGCAAACCTTGATGTGTTGGATTAAACCCAGCACGGCCTGGAGCTAAGCCCCCCTATTTTAGATGTCTGTTGCCCTGGGTGCCCAATTTCCCTTACGGTAGTGTTACAATAGTAACATTGGCAGCCACAAAATCACTTTCCAAAATTCTCTTATATCCTAGAGGAAGGGTTCCGAGGACACTTGTTTCTGGTAATTACAGAAACATGTATTTGCAATATCAACGGGGTTATTCACTAAGGTGAGAATTGAAAGTGCATTTCAAATTTAAGGTCAAAAGAGTCAAAGTCAGATGTGCTTTCAGTTCATCTACTCCGGCAGTAAGTTTTAATTTCTCTGTGGACTCATTTTGAATTCTCTCTTTAGTAAATAACCCTGCTGATTGACTAAAAACGCACATGCTGCATCGCAGGATTATAGATTATACATATATAGAGCAATACTGTTTGCAATTCTCTCATGATAACCAAGGTCCAGAAACCAACAACATGTTTTTTTTTTAATTTAATCCGTGTTTTTTGAAAGTGATGACCAGCACAATGCATAGATCAATATATTTACTATTTAAAGTTATAGTCAAACTAACTGTTTGTTATTGTGTGCATATAGTAAACATGCATTGACCTGGCTTTCTTTTACAATCGGTCATAATTTCAGAAGATGCCACATGTAAGAGTAACCGTTCTGAGAGAAACATTCCTCGGAAATTAAAATGATCAAACAGTAAAGCAAAGTATTTTTCAACTTTGTTTCACTGATCCCAAACAGGGTTTTACTTTCCCTTTAAATCACCCAGGTCATATATGAAAGACAAATGCATTTTAAATGTAATATCACTAAAATTCACAGATGAACTTTGAGCCAACTTAAGTTTAATTGAGTGGTTTTGGTGTATAGATCATGGCTATGCAGTCTCACTGCTCAATTCTCTGCCATTTAGGATTTTGTTTATTAAGCCCTAATGATACCTACCCTGCATGTGATCTACAGTCTCCCTAAACATTTCCTGTAGAGTTGTTTAAATTTCCTTTATTGCACAGTTTGTTTAATTTAGAATTTCTTATCTCTTGCTCAATTAATAGTCTGCTTGAACCTACAGGGAGCGACTGTGTGTGATTAAAGTTCAATTTACAGAGTGGGAGATACAAACTTCTAAAATGAACACACTGTGTTGTAAAAGCTGATTGAAAATGAAACCATTTTTTCATGCTGGCTGTGTAAGTCACATCCAGGAGAGGTGTGGCTAGGGCTGCATAAACAGAAACAGAAGTGATTTAAAGGAACACTATAGGGTCAGGAACATATATTCCTGACCCTATAGTGTTAAAAACACCATCTAGCCCACCTGGCCCACCCCTACCCCACCTAAATAAAGTAAAATCTTACCTGTATTCCGGTATGCTGCTGCTGGTTCTGACATCATCAGAAATGTTGAACAAAAGACAATCACAATGGGGGGGTGTGGCTAGCCGGGCAAAGAACAAGACGTGCTGCTGTGGAGCTCCTGAAAGCCACACGGCTAAATAGAATAAATCGCCACAGAGACACACAGAATTAACCCCAAAAAGACACACCAGTTCTTGCAGAACCCCTCCAGGAAGAAATGGGGCGAAAAAAACGCAAATTAACCCACTCGGGGAGCGCTAAACAGCCAGACATCCGAGCGTCCTTTGAAATACCGCAGCAACCCTCGCAACCCAAGATGGCGCCCGCAAGGCCGAGAGGCTCTAGCTACTCAGATGAGTCACTGGAGGAAGACAACTTCATGCCAGCAAGACCCCTGAGCAAGGTATATGGGAGCGAAGAGTCTGACTCCGACACCTCACCCTCTACCAAAGGGGATATAAAAAAACTACTGATAGACCTACGTGAGGTATGGAAGGCCGACCTGGCTGGCGTGCGCACAGAGGTTGACGGCCTCTCCACACGGGTCACTGCGGTGGAAACCAGGGACTCAAGCAGGGAGCAGGAGCTCAAGGAGACCCGAGCCCAAATAGAAGCCATGTCCCAACAAATTCAGGGACTCACCCGCACAGTCACCTCGCTGGAATCACGACACCGCAAGAAAAACATACGGCTCCGCGGAATACCGGAAAGAGTGAACACGGAGAATACCTTGGACTTTGCCAATGAAGTGGCAAAGGCGCTAGGAGTACAAGCTACAGCAGGTGAAGTGCCCCTCATGACCGCGTTCCGAATACGGAAGGCCCAGACGGCCCCTGCGGATGCCCACAGGGACGTCATAGCTGTCACCCGGAACATTTCAATTAAGGCCGCAATCCTGGCCCGATCGAGGAACACCCTGACATCAGGGTGGACGGCTGCTCAATACTGGTGTACGATGACTTACCCTTCACCGTCCTGCTGGAGAGGCGGAGGTTTATGCCTGTGACGAGAGAACTCAGAGATAACGGGATCCGATACAGATGGGGGGCACTGGGCACCCTTGTAGTACAGCGGGGAGATACGATCCTGACCCTATCTGCGCAAGAAGACCCGACCGGATTCCTGACGGCACTTGACTTGCCACGAAAGGCGAATCCTGCGACCAATGCAGAAACCATGCTAGCGACCGAGGGACGGAGGACAGGAGACATCAACACCCCCGGGACTTACCAAGAACTATCATACACTCTTGCCTCATGAAGATGAAGAAAGCCCAAGCAGTTACTGCGGTACACCTTCAACGAAAACTTTATTCTGTTGGACTTAATTCTATTACACCGTGGACTTACCCCTAACCCACCAGACGACACCCACTGTTTCCCTCCTGCTACCGACCTAGGTTAGACCGATGACCGGAGAACACACACCCCTAGCTCACACAATACACTTGCGCTAGCGATTGAAGCTCACGACCAGACAGGAACCCCCCAGAGCCTAGCTGGACACGTAGACACATACACATAATATAGGGATTTGGGCCATCTCATCTGACTGGTGAACCGATAGGTCACGAAAAGACATATCAGGGATTTAGACACCCACGCATCTAAACATATGCGCTACACGCGGATTAACAGGAACGGAATTTGGACAATACAATTGAGCCACTCTGACACATCTTCTCCCTCGTTACAGGGGTAGCCCCCCCCACTAGCCACCTCGGAGCCTAGACCATGCTGCACCATACCGAGAGTCCACACACCCACCGATACACCCACTAATAGCAGGACTTCATGACATCACCCACGAACGGAGCGGTAACATACCTAACCTACCCAGACGACCACTAGAGTAAGGTCCCCAGGACCAGCTTGTCTTGACACCATGTGCCCCCTCCTGCTACCATAGACTAAAACTGGTCACGTTACTTTTATTGCTTTTAATGCTATGCTCATAATACTTGCCAAAGTTTTGCTTGTGACAGCTGTTGTGGCTGCACAGGCCCAATGTTATCTTATGATCAACCAAAATTAAAAAAAAGAATAAAAAAAAAAAATAAGACAATCACAATGCTTTCCCATATGACTGACTGAGATTATTAAACAGTGGTGGATCTAGACTTGGCCAGGTCTAAGGCGAAGCTCAAGCGTGAGGCCTCCACTAACACCATTAGTGAAAAAAAATAGCGGTTGTGTGTGTGTATAAGAAGCTGTAGATATATTGAATGGTGGGCTTGCAGCGTTGGATAAAGCTAGTCTCTGAATTCATCGTTCAGAGGCTTGCATTGTTGCGGCTCACTGTGTTGCTGCGTTGTGAGCTCTCTGACTGTAGTTATGGCATAATTTGCAATAAACAAATGTTAATTAGCAATTATGCTAATTGTTTACACATGATTGTGGGGTATGGTTGCAGTTGTGTATACATAAGCCTGGCAGTTGTGTATACATAAGTGCTGGTGTGAAGGGGTTATTGGAACCAAAACATTTAATTTTGGTTGGGATTTTTTTTTTTTAAATCGATCACAATATGTATTTATCTGGCTGTGTGTATTTCTCAGTGTTTGCATTGTCTACCTGTGTGCCTGAGAGCGTGTGTCTGATAGTGAATATCCTTGTATTTGCATGTATGTTTCTCTGAGCATGTGTATGTTTGTGTCTGGGACCATATGTGTTTGGGACATCTGCTTGCAATGTTTTATGACTGTGTGTATAATGAATGTATTCAGGGGGCGACTGAGTGAGTTAGTGATCTACACAGGGTGTGACATGAAATGAGTGTGACATGATTTGAGGAGAGAATGTTACAGGGTAAGAGGAGGTACGTATGACATGATTAGGGGGTTAATGTGATAGGGTGAATGTGGCATACTTGGGGCTTGAGTATCACAGGGTTGGGATGAATGTGGCATACTTGGGGTGTGAGTATCACAGATGTGGGGTGAATGTGGCATCGTTGGAGGAATGAGTGACAGTGCAAGGGAAGGTGAATGTGACAGGATTAAGGGGGTTAATTTGGAGGGCAAGTGTGACAGGATTAGAGGCGTTATTGTGACAGGTTGAGTGTAGAAGGGCAGGGGGGATGTGACAGGTTTAGAGGCGTTAATGTGACAGGGTGAGTGTGGAAGTGTTGTGGTGGGTGACAGGGCTGGAGATGAGTGTGGCACGGTTGAAAGAGGGAGGTGGGAGTGACAGGATTTTAGGGCTTAATGTGACAGGGTGATTGTGACAAAGTGAAGGGAAGAGAAGAGTGTGATAGGGCTGGGAGGTTAATGTGACAATGCGAGAAAAGGTGAATGTAACAGGATTAGGTGGGTTCATGTGATAAGGTGAGTGCGGCATGACTGGAGGGGGTGAGTGTGACTGGATCAGAAGGAGTTAATATAAGTGTGGGAGTGTGGCAGTGTCTGGGGGGGTTAGTTTGTGTAGGGAGTGACAGAGTGTGTTGAGGGGGTGACAGTGTGTATGAAGGGGTGACAGTGTGTATGGAGGGGGTGCCACGGTGTGGAGGGGTAACAGTGTGTGAAGAGGGGTGACAGTGTGTATGGAGGGGAGTGCCAGAGTGTGAAGGAGGCACAGTGTGTACGGTGGGTGAAAGAGTGCAGAGGTGGGTGACAGAGTGCAGAAAGTGGTGACAGTGTGTGAGGAGATGGGTGACAGTGTGTGCAGGGGGTGACAGTGTGCATGGAGTGGTGATAGTGTGTGTGGAGGGGTGACAGTGTGTGGAGGGTGTGAGTGTGTTGAGGTGGGTTACAGTGTGTGTGAAGGGGGTAACAGTGTGAGAGTGGGTGACAGAGTGTTAAGGTGTGACAGTGTGTGAGAGGGGAGTGACATGGTGTGAGAAGGGGTGTGACATAATGTGAGAGGGGGTGTCATTAGTGTGAGAGGGAGGTGACATAGTGTGAGACGGAGGTGACATAGTGTGAGGGGAGGTGACATTAGTGTGAGGGGAGGTGACATTAGTGTGAGGAGGGTGACATAAGTGTGAGAGGTGGGTGACATTAGTGTGAGAGGGGGTTGTAATGTACCTTTTTTTTCTATAATTATTCCCTGGTGGTCCAGTGTCTCTCCCTGGTGGTCCATTGGGCTGGTTTTCTCCCTGGTGGTCTGTTAGGCTGGCTTTCTCCCTGGTGGTCTGTGGGTTGGCTCTTCGGTTTGAAGCTCTCCCGAGTTCAGAGCTACAGACTACGTTGTAAGTATCTCGTGATCTGCAGTCAGAGTGTTGCCGTGGTAGCCCGCAGCAACTCTCTGATTGGTTGGAGATATTGAGACACTTCAGTCTGCAGCTCTGCACCTGGCGGAGCTACAGGCTGAATGTAGTGCTGGCTCTCGACCAGGGCAGACCATGCAGAGGGGCCTCGTACCCGGCGGCATAAGGGGCAAGCCGCCGGGTCCTTTCCTGTGTCTGGTCCTCGGTCACTGATTAAGGACCCAACACAGTCTCTTCTATGGTGATTTAGGCGGCCACGAGGCCCCGGTTAGCGCGAGGCCTTAGGCAGCCGCCTAAATTGCCGAATTAGAGAGCCATCTGTGCTGTTAAGGAGGCAGATAAGGGGCAGAACTAGTACAAGCCCCAGTACTGGTACTGCCCCAGGAAGCACCTCAAGCAGCCATCTAAGGAGTGGCCAGTGAAGTTATCCCTATCCTGTAATGTAAACACTGCATTTTCTCTGAAAACACAGTGTTTGCTGTAAAAAGCCTGAAGGGAATGAGTCTACTCACCAGAACAAATTCAATAAGCTGTAGTTGTTCTGGTGACTATAGTGTCCCTTCAATTTCTAAATGGCAGAGATCTGAATCTGCAGAAGCATGATCTACTGATTATCCCTACACCTATACACAAAAACTAATTCATTAAGCTAAAGTTGTTTTGGTGCTTAGAGGACACTTTAACTATAACAGATACATGCTATTATTTTCAGTATATATGTGATACTGAAAGAGGCACATACAATTTGAATGACGTGAGCTAAATACCAAATCAATCCATGTGGGCATACTCACTAAATGGAGAATTATGTAGATTTGACAATAGGATTGCAAATTTTAGACCTACATAGCCAAGCTTGAAAAATTCAGAAATTCATCCATTATTCTAACTTTTTGGGGCAATAACCCTACAAGCAAATCCACCCTGAAATACTTTTATTTTTAAATTGCAATTCACTGAATATAACATTTGAATACTTTTCCTGTGTGTTTCTATTTGCTATGTCAATTTTAGCCACGATAAAATCACATCCAACCTATATAATTTTATGATTTATAAGAAATGACACAAATTATATAAATCTATTATTGAGACGCCATATGTTTTATGTGTGTTTGAATCATTTATGTTTATAGAATTAGCGTAATGTTTACACGAGTAATAAATGAGAGTATATGTATATTTTACCGGGATTGATTTGCAATAATATAAATAGTGGCAATGAAAAAATACTGGAATACTGATGAAGACAAGAACATTTATCTAATTAACATTACAGGAACTATAACCACTACAGCTATATTTATTTTTGTGGACAGTTATCTATACACGGACATTGTTCAGTCAGCATTTTGAGAATCGTGTCATAGCATTTTCCGCAGGGCTTTTTACAATTTGTAATGAACAGCAGTAACATGTAATTAAAGCATATTTCCCACCCCTCCTCGACCAGATTAAGGGAGACCTAAACACATGGCAACTTCCACACATCACATGGCTGGGAAGGATCAGCGTACTCAAAATTAACATTCTCCCACAAATCCTTTACCTCCTGCAAACCCGACCCATACACATTCCCAATAGTGATGTCGCGAAAATACAATTTTCGGTTCGCGAACGGCGAACGCGAACTTCCGCAAATGTTGACACCTGTGTGTATCAGGGATCCTTAGGATAGGTGTCAATCCATATCTGCCAAGTGACCCTATGTAGGGGGAACAATCCCTATTCTGCTATGTGTCAGTGAATATCAGGGATCCTTAGGATAGGTGTCAATCCGTATCTTCCAAGTGACCCTATGTAGGAGGAACAGTCCCTATTCTGCTCTGTGTCAGTGTGTATCAGGGTCTCTGAGGACAGGTGTCAATCCATATCTGCCAAGTGACCCTATGTAGGGGGAACAGTCCCTATTCTGCTCTGTGTCAGTGTGTAGCAGGGGCTTTGAGGACAGGTGTCAATCTATATCTGCCAAGTGACCCTATGTAGGGGGGACAGTCTCTATTCTGATCTGTTTCAGTGTGTATCATGGGCTCTGAGGACAGGTGTCAATCCATATCTGCCAAGTGACCCTATGTAGGGGTAACAGTCTCTATTCTGCTCTGTGTCAGTGTGTATCATGGTCTCTGAGGAAAGGTGTCAATCCATATCTGCCAAGTGACCCTATGTAGGGGGAACAGTCACTATTCTGCTCTGTGTGAGGAGGAGGAACGGGAAATGAGTAGCTCGGCATCCAACCTTGTGCAAATGGGGTCTTTCATGCTGTCGTGCCTGTTGAGGGACCCTCGTATAAAAAGGCTGAAGGAGAACGACCTGTGCTGGGTGTCCACGCTACTCGACTCCCGGTATAAGCAGACAGTGGCGGAAATGTTACCGAATTACAAGTCGGAAAGGATGCAGCATTTGCAAAATAAATTAAAAAGTATGCTTTACACAGCGTATAAGGGTGATGTCACAGCACAACGGGAATCTAACAGGGGAAGAGGTGGAAGTCATCCTCCTCCTCCCACGACCACGCCATATCTGCCAAGTGACCCTATGTAGGGGGAACAGTCCCTATTCTGCTCTGTGTCAGTGTGTATCAAGGATCCTTAGGATAGGTGTCAATCCATATCTGCCAAGTGACCCTATGTAAGGGGAACAGCCCCTATTCTGCTCTGTGTCAGTGTGTATCATGGTCTCTGAGGACAGGTGTCAATCCATAGCTGCCAAGTGACCCTATGTAGGGGGAACAGTCTCTATTCTGCTCTGTGTCAGTGTGTATCAGGGGCTTTGAGGACAGGTGTCAATCCATATCTGCCAAGTGACCCTAAGTAGGGGGAACAGTCCCTATTCTGCTCTGTGTCAGTGTGTTTCATGGGCTCTGAGGACAGGTGTCAATCCATATCTGCCAAGTGACCCTAATGAGGGGGGGAAAGTCTCTATTCTGCTCTGTGTCAGTGTGTATCAGGGGCTTTGAGGACAGGTGTTAATCCATATCTGCCAAGTGACCCTATGTAGGGGGAACAGTCCCTATTCTGTTCTGTGTCAGTGTGTATCAGGGGCTTTGAGGACAGGTGTCAATCCATACCTGCCAAGTGACCCCATGTAGGGGGAACAGTCCCTATTCTGCTCTGTGTCAGTGTGTATCAGGGGCTTTGAGACCAGTTGTCAATCCATTTCTGCCAAGTGACCCTATGTAGGGGGAACAGTCTCTATTGTGCTCTGTGTGAAGAGGAGGAACGGGAAATGAGTAGCTCGGCATCCAACCTTGTGCAAATGGGGTCTTTCATGCTGTCATGTATGTTGAGGGACCCTCGTATAAAAAGGCTGATGGAGGGGGCGTGGCTTGGAGGTCCGAGAAGATGGCAGCCTAATCCGTGAGCTCCCCGCAGGCTCAGCACAACACCTCACCGACAGCACAGCCTAAAGCCTAAAATGGGGAAAACTCACCGCACATCAAGTGCCCAGCGGCCAGTGGACACTCCGAAAGGCAACCCAACCCCATCCGTGAAGCACTTTCTGGTGCCACAGGCGGACCTGGATCAACAGGCCTCGAGTGACTCCACGGCCTCCGGCCTTTCCCGCCCGCGATCACCGCAGGGAGAGCTGACACATGAGGTCTCCCCCACATTCACTCCAGAGCTGATCTCGCTGCTACAGCAATTACCCACAAAGGCAGACCTGAAAACGGCGAACACCGAACTCCGCAATTCCATAACCTCTGAACTGCATGCACTGCGTGAAGAGATTCAAGGCCTCAGCCAGAAAGTGGCCCAGCTAGAAGCAGACAGCGACCACATGGCAGCAGCTCAGACGGCGAACACAGACAGACTGCAAACCCACAATAAGGTACTGCAGCAAATGGCATTACACATAGAGGATTTAGACAACAGGGGAAGGAGACAAAACATACGCTTAAGAGGGGTACCTGAGGAGCTGGACAGGAGAACACCGATACAGACCACGTTATCAGAGTTATTCAATAAACTACTTGTCCGGCCACTCCAGACACCTATAAACTTTGTGCGAGCACACCGCGCACTGAGGCCTCAGGGTCCCCCAGAAGGCCCAGCCAGAGACATCATCTGCTGCCTGGAGAGCTTTCCCCTGAAGGAGGAGATCCTCCGCAAGGCCAGGGGCGCTGACAAAATATTACTAGAGGGCTCAGAGGTACACTTGTTTCCAGATTTATCCCCTGCAACCTTAACATTCAGGAGGGCGATGAAACCCCTAACCAGACAACTACAAGCAGCCAACATGAGGTACCGCTGGTGCTTCCCCACGGGCCTACAAGTCGCAACGCCCAACGGCCCCTTTAAGGTCCAAAGTGAAGAAGACGCCGCAGCACTCCAGAGGGAGCTTCACCTGCCACCAGAGTCACTGCAATGGCCAAATCCACTGAATTTTTACGCCTTCGGCCCCAAGCAGCAGGGCACAGGCCCCAGGCCTCAACGAATCAGACCCCCCCGCACACAAACGATCAGACCGGCAGGGACGCCTAACTGAACACCGCGGGTCTCCTCATTCTTGGGATCATACCCCCAGCAAGAAAGACTATCAGGCAAATACCAGCTTCAGTAAATAACTTTGACTGTACGGACATGTTGGAACCCCCACAAACAAACTTTCTTGCTTTTTGACTCCAGTGACGCCTTGACCCTGTACCGTATATCTTCTTCTCTCCCCCACCTCCTCCGGATGCAGCGGGCATGCACGCCCTTGAAATTAAGGACACTCAGCTGGCACACTACCACGGACTGAATGTTCATCTACCCCCTCTCCACAGCAAGTACTGCCTGGGCTAGGATCAGGAGGGAGGGAGGAGGGTGGGTGGCGATGGGAACACTAGGACCCAGAGGGAATATCTGGAACCCCCCAAAAAACAGTGGAAGGGGGCAAGAACCACGCCGGGCCTCTCGCTAGAAGAGGGGAGGAGGGCGGGCAAGGTCCAAAACTATCTTAAGAGTAGATCATGGATTATAATCGGGGGTAAAACTCTTATACCACGAATTGACGTTCGAAGCCCGGGGGAGGAGGGAGGTAGGGGGGAAAAAAGAGGAAGGGGGGAGGGAGGGGGTAGGGAGACAAGCCTGTCACTGGACTACTCAGACAAGGCACACAGGGGAGTTATGTTAAGTTATACTGTTTATGTTATGGCTGAATACCATGTTTAATTACTGTTACTTTTTGGTGAGGTTAACACATATGCTACATTCTAGATGGATCGAGCCGCAAGTCGGGGAGACGGAAGTTCCTGACTGGGTGGAGCCCCGAGAGACCACGGTGGTCTGCGACGACCGATTTGCGAGCGCACTTGGTCCCCTGGGCTTTGCCCACTTAGGAATTCTTGGACTCCTTCGACGGCCCTACTGGAGCGAGCGACAAGACTCAGGTGAGCGGTACCCCTCCACCTCCTTAGTGGAGAGGGGGTTTTACTGCCCCCCGATGCTCTTCTCCGAAATCGCTACCCACAGCGATTATTTTCTCGGGACTGTGTAATACGGCCCCAGACCTTCCCTCTCCCGGCTACCCCACACTTTCCTATACCCTATCCCCGTCCTAACCTAAGATCCCTTGACTGACGTGACAGACCACAAACACATCCAACTATAAGACACTGACCATGTCTATTGCCCCAGCACCTATCACGATACTCTCCCTTAACGCCAGAGGCCTAAACAAACCTGAAAACCGGTCAGGAGCCATGAGAGAGTTCCTAACCCACAAGGCATCGATAGTATTCCTCCAAGAGACACATTTCAGAGAAGGTTCGAGACCCACACTGACTAACCACCACTACCCTATAGGCTACTACAGCGACTTCAAGGGAGGCAAATCTAGAGGTACGGCAATTCTCATTCACAAACACATCCCGTTTAAGGAGTCAGGAGTACTGACAGACCCAGAAGGCCGCTACACGTTTATTAAAGGGGAGATAGCTGGCACAGTATACACATTCGCTAACATATATGTCCCAAATCGCAATCAATATCGCTTTATAGCTCGGGTACTTCGCACCCTCCAGCGCTTCACAGAGGGCGTCATGGTACTAGGGGGAGACTTAAATGTGGCCCTGGACCCTAAATGGGATTCCTCCCTAGGACACTCCCATATCCCTACACAACATATCACGGCGATCAGAACTTTATTGGCCAAGGCACAACTGGTAGATAGCTGGAGGGCGCTACATCCAGACGAAAGGGACTATACCTTTTACTCCCACCCCCACAACTCGTACACCCGAATCGACTACCTCTTCATGACACAGTACCACCTTCCATTAGTGCTCAGAGCCGAACAAGGTACCGCGTCGTGGTCAGACCACGCACCGGTGACCATCACTCTGAAATCCCCCCTATTCCGGCCAAAGATATCCAAGTGGAGACTGAATGAAGCCTTACTTGCTAATCATGAGGTAGCAACAGAGATAGAAACGACTTTACAAGACTACTTCACACACAATAACGATCAGACCTCCCCCACCATACGGTGGGAAGCACGCAAGAGTGTGGTCAGAGGACATTTCATACAAAAAAGCACACTTCTGAAGAGACGGAGGGAGGCACGGATGGCCACAATATTGACTGAAATACAACACCTAGACACCCTCAATAAACGCCTCCAACTCCCCACACATCAGGCAACGCTCCTCTCCCTACGGAGAGAACTGACTACAGTGTGGCGAAACCGACCTCGCCACGTGTCCTTGGAGGGGGCTGCTTGCCTGCCTCTTGCCTTTGGACTATGGACCAGACTTTATGGGAATGTGATACCCCAGATAGCTATACCATGGAGCCTATTCATATAATGAAAGACTATGGGAAAGACTTTAGCTCCATGGTAATTGTACTGTGTGAGTAGGATCTGCGCGCTATTCGGTAGTTTTGTGCGTGCAGATCCCAGCTATCTGGGGATAGGTGAAATGTCTGTGTGTTATGTGTAAATGTGACTTTATGTATTTTAAAGTGTTTTATGTTGTTTTGCAACCATGTGGTTAATGGAGTCTGCCTCTAGTCCTGGATAATTGGATTACTTCTCCAATTAACTCCAGGGCAGAAGGGAGGAAACCAGGGTGCATTGTGGGGATGTTTTTCTGCCAGCCTGAAAGGAACAAAAGATACTTTTAGTAACTTTTGAACCCCTGGTCGGATTCATGCCATTTTTTAATATGTTGTTCCCCTGAATGGATTGATTGTGGATATGTATTTTTATGTGAATGTGATGTATGGTTTTAAAGTTATGAAAGTTGTGTAAAAGTATATTTTACACTGTATGCATAATGGGATTATGTGTCACACTAAGGGGAGGGGATGTGTGGGAGGTAACATCTATGTGATTGGTTATTTTATGCCTCCCCCTGGGTGTGGCCTGTATGTGTGAGTTGGAAATAAAAGCCAGGCTGGATGAGCCAGTCCAGAGTTCCTATTTAACCCTCAAAATGAAGTGTCGTCTCATTCTTGGGGGGAATTGGATTGTAAGCTGACTGCCAGGAGTGTAAGCGGATTGTATGCTTTTCTTGTTCAGCTGTTCCAGTTCGGAGTGTTATCTTGTATCCAGTTCGGGAGTTTGGTGTTCTGCAGTAGCTGTGCCTGTCTCTCAAAAAGGGGATTATCGCCTAAACGGATTTTTCCCCTTTTATGCTGAAACGGTCCGTTACAATTGGTGGCAAGCGGCGGGATCGTTCCTACAGCCAGAAGGACAGCTACAGGAAACACCATTTCCGTGGATTACAAATTGAGGGCAACGCTAGTACCCGTACAGCGACCCTATCTACAAAAGAATCAACTTCAGCAGAGCAAGCATGGCATATGACTACACTCAGGAGGAGTTGGACAGAGAGGTCAATGAGGTGCTGTCTGGCTATGGACCCAACCCCCCGGAGAGAGCCGTGCAGCTCGCCAGGAAACTAGTAGGAGAGTACCTGCAATCCCTTGTAGATTTGGCCAAAAAGGAATCCCAGGGAGCTGAAGGTGTCGTCCTTCCTCCCCAGCGGCAGAGTAAGTCCCAGGGAGCTGAAGGTGCAGCCCTTCCTCCCCAGCGGCAGTGTGTACCCCAGGGAGCTGATGGTGTCGTCCGTCCTCCCCAGCGGCAGTGTGTGTCCCAGGGAGCAGAAGGTATCGTCCTTCCTCCCCAGCGGCAGTGTGTATCCCAGGGAGCTGATGGTGTCGTCCGTCCTCCCCAGCGGCAGTGTGTAACCCAGGGAGCAGAAGGTGCCGTCCTTCCTCCCCAGCGGCAGTGTGTACCCCAGGGAGCAGAAGGTACCGTCCTTCCTCCCCAGCGGCAGTGTGTGTCCCAGGGAGCAGAAGGTACAGTCCTTCCTCCCCAGCGGCAGTGTGTACCCCAGGGAGCTGATGGTGTAGTCCGTCCTCCCCAGCAGCAGTGTGTGTCCCAGGGAGCAGAAGGTGCAGTCCTTCCTCCCCAGCGGCAGTGTGTACCCCAGGAAGCTGATGGTGTCGTCCGTCCTCCCCAGCGGCAGTGTGTGTCCCAGGGAGCAGAAGGTGCAGTCCTTCCTCCCCCGCGGCAGTGTGTACCCCAGGGAGCAGAAGGTGTAGTCCTTCCTCCCCAGCGGCAGTGTGTACCCCAGGGAGCAGAAGGTGTAGTCCTTCCTCCCCAGCGGCAGTGTGTACCCCAGGGAGCAGAAGGTGTAGTCCTTCCTCCCCAGCGGCAGTGTGTACCCCAGGGAGCAGAAGGTGTAGTCCTTCCTCCCCAGTGGCAGTGTGTGTCCCAGGGAGCAGAAGGTGCAGTCCTTCCTCCCCAGCGGCAGTGTGTAACCCAGGGAGCTGATGGTGTCGTCCGTCCTCCCCAGCGGCAGTGTGTAACCCAGGGAGCCGAAGGTGTCGTCCTTCCTCCCCAGCGGCAGTGTGTGTCCCAGGGAGCAGAAGGTGCAGTCCTTCCTCCCCAGCAGCAGTGTGTAACCCAGGGAGCAGAAGGTGCCGTCCTTCCTCCCAAGCGGCAGTGTGTACCCCAGGGAGCTGATGGTGCCGTCCTTCCTCCCCAGCGGCAGTGTGTACCCCAGGGAGCTGATGGTGTCGTCCATCCTCCCCAGCGGCAGTGTGTCCTGCAGGGAGCAGAGACAGTCAGTCTCGCACCCCAGCAGCAGGACAAGAGAATGAAAGGGGAGACAGCTTGTCTCCCTTTCCACCAGCAGAGAGAGTGGCAGGGAGAGGAGCCTGCTAACCCCTCTCCCCAGCGGCAGTTCACCGTCCAGAGAGAGGAGCTTGTTACACCCTCTCTCCAACAGCAGCCTAACCCACCAAGGGGAGATGTTAAGCCCCACAACTGTGCAGATGGGACCGTAGTCTCTGCACTTACAGCACAAGGGGTAGGGACGGTCGGTCCTGTCCCCCAGCCACAGAGCGGTGTATCCAAAGGGGAGACAGTCGGTCTCTCCCTCCGACAGCCGAGCTATGCACCTAAAGGGGAGACAGTCAGTCTCCAGCAACCAGGCTCCAACCAGACTACTCCCGTGGTAGTGCGGGCACCAGGACAGAGTACCGCTGGTCTCTGCCCCCTCAGCAACCCACCAAGGCAGCCTACCAGTCCCCCACACAGCCGTGGTAAGGCACCTGGACATGGACCAGATTCTCCCTTACCCAGGTGTAGTAACCGTTTATTGTGGGTGGGCTGTACTGCTGTTTCTGTTTTGTGGGTGGGCTGCTGGACTAACCAGGGCACTGACCGGCAGGAGGTCAGATACCCTGTTAGTCTATTTGGAAAAGGGGAGAAGTGTGGCGAAACCGACCTCGCCACGTGTCCTTGGAGGGGGCTGCTTGCCTGCCTCTTGCCTTTGGACTATGGACCAGACTTTATGGGAATGTGATACCCCAGATAGCTATACCATGGAGCCTATTCATATAATGAAAGACTATGGGAAAGACTTTAGCTCCATGGCAATTGTACTGTGTGAGTAGGATCTGCGCGCTATTCGGTAGTTTTGTGCGTGCAGATCCCAGCTATCTGGGGATAGGTGAAATGTCTGTGTGTTATGTGTAAATGTGACTTTATGTATTTTAAAGTGTTTTATGTCGTTTTGCAACCATGTGGTTAATGGAGTCTGCCTCTAGTCCTGGATAATTGGATTACTTCTCCAATTAACTCCAGGGCAGAAGGGAGGAAACCAGGGTGCATTGTGGGGATGTTTTTCTGCCAGCCAGAAAGGAACAAAAGATACTTTTAGTAACTTTTGAACCCCTGGTCGGATTCATGCCATTTTTTTATATGTTGTTCCCCTGAATGGATTGATTGTGGATATGTATTTTTATGTGAATGTGATGTATGGTTTTAAAGTTATGAAAGTTGTGTAAAAGTATATTTTACACTGTATGCATAATGGGATTATGTGTCACACTAAGGGGAGGGGATGTGTGGGAGGTAACATCTATGTGATTGGTTATTTTATGCCTCCCCCTGGGTGTGGCCTGTATGTGTGAGTTGGAAATAAAAGCCAGGCTGGATGAGCCAGTCCAGAGTTCCTGTTTAACCCTCAAAATGAAGTGTCGTCTCGTTCTTGGGGGGAATTGGATTGTAAGCTGACTGCCAGGAGTGTAAGCGGATTGTATGCTTTTCTTGTTCAGCTGTTCCAGTTCGGAGTGTTATCTTGTATCCAGTTCGGGAGTTTGGTGTTCTGCAGTAGCTGTGCCTGTCTCTCAAAAAGGGGATTATCGCCTAAACGGATTTTTCCCCTTTTATGCTGAAACGGTCCGTTACATACACTTATACAATCTCAACACCATAGAGAGGCTCTACGCCATAGGGCATTCTTAAACGGAAATAAAAGTGGGAAGCTCCTAGCACGCATGATCAATAAAAAACGCCAGGCCACCTACATCGACCGCATACGAGACAAGGGCGGCACCCTACACAGACACCCCACAAAGATACAAGAGGTCATTCGAGCATACTATGCAGAGTTGTATTCCATACCGAGACCACAATCAACTACACACACCCACAAGCTCCGCTCCTCCATAGACGACTACCTCCAATCCCATGCACTCCCTAGTTTACCGACAACTGCGGTGAACCAACTAGAGGAACCCATTACCATAGAGGAGTTAGCTCTAGCGATCAAACACTCTAAAGGGGGGAAGAGCCCAGGCCCAGACGGACTACCCATTAAATATTATAAGAGATATGCAGATGTCCTATACCCCCCGTTACTGGCCATGTTCAACGCAATCAGGGAGGGACACGACATCCCCAAGCAAACATTGACGGCGCACATTACCATAATCCCTAAAGAGGGCAAGGATAGGGAACAATGTGGGAGCTACCGCCCTATCTCCCTCATCAATAATGACCTCAAAATGCTGGCAAAAGTCCTGGCGACCAGACTCCAGACACACATACCCAGACTGGTCCACGCGGACCAGGTGGGGTTTGTGATGGGACGAGAAGCCAGAGATAATACGATCCGAGCCCTCACGCTCATGCATAGGTCGACAGGGGTAGACAAGGGCCTTCTCCTGCTGTCCACGGACGCGGAGAAGGCCTTTGACCGGGTCTGCTGGGAGTATATGTTCCAGACATTGGCACACATGGGAATGGGACCACACCTCCAGGGCTGGATCAAAGCCCTGTACTCCCAACCGACGGCACATGTCCTGGTAAACGGGGCACTTACGGAAGCCTTCCCAATCTATAATGGCACACGACAGGGTTGCCCTCTGTCCCCATTGTTGTTTGTTCTGGCCCTGGAACCCTTCCTGAACACTATCAGACACCACCCCGACATCAAGGGAATCCAAGCAGGAGATACACATCACAAAATAGCCGCATATGCGGATGACCTACTGTTCTTTATAACTCATCCCGAGGTCTCTCTACCGAACCTATTATAGGCATTTCACACGTATGGGCTAATATCGAGACTGAAAATCAACTTCTCAAAATCTTGTATCCTAAATATTAACCTGCCCACACAGAGGGCCACTCAACTAAAACAGAGCCATACATTCCAATGGGCCCCAGACAAAATAAGATACCTTGGCACCTGGCTAACGACGAAGGCAGCGAATCTGTACGCGGCAAACTTCGCCCCACTACTACTCCAGTTCCAGAAAGAACTAAGAGAGTGGGCCTTCCCCCACATATCCTGGCTGGGTAGAGTACAAGTGGTAAAAATGAATTTTTTGCCGAGGTTGCTATACCTCTTCCAGGCTCTACCCATAGTGATCCCAACCTCCTTCTTCAAGACACTTAGGGGAGCAATGGGGGCGTATGTGTGGGATGGCAGGAGACCTAGATTAAGATACACATTACTCACACAACCCAAAGACAAAGGGGGACTAGCCCTGCCAGACTTCACACTATATTATAAAGCATGTCACCTACAGCGCATTATGGAGTGGTCCAAAATGGGGGTCACCAAGCTCTGGAAAACGGCGGAGGAGGACATGGCGGGCGTGCCCGCCCCCCTTCTCCCGTGGCTAACCGCGAAAGGGGAAGAGGGGGAGGGAAGATACGCAGCCTACACCAAAGCCACGCTGACGGTGTGGCGGAGGAGCATGGGCCGACATGCCCTCTCCTCATATCCATCCCCACTGCTACCTCTCACACACAACATGGACTTCCCGCCGGGTCTAGACCCGCGAGCCCTTCAGGCCCTTGTGGGAGACCCTCTACCACGACTAAGACACGTTTGCACCAGACGAGGACTGAAGGGCCTGACAGAGATGTGTGGGGAGAACCCTCAACCCTTCCTCATACAGTTTAGATACGAACAATTGCGCAGCTACGTGAGACTCCTCCCGCAAGGAGCAGCTCTGACCAGAGACCTCACTGCTTTCGAAAGGTTATGCATAGACCCAGATCCACTACCACACGGGGTGTCACACCTGTACTCTCTCCTCCAGTCACAAACCCCAGGGGAACTGCCTAAATTTATGGGGCAATGGGAGGAATCCTTAAACCAAACTTTCAGCACCCAAGAATGGGAAAAGATGTGCAACATCATACATCACTGTTCGGTTTTTAGCAAAAGCCAAGAGACGGCTTACAAGTTACTTACACGGTGGTATTACACGCCAGCCACGGCACACCACATACACACCAGTGAGACTCGTCTCTGCTGGAGATGTGGCAGGACAATAGGTACTCTCATACACATATGGTGGGACTGCGACCTCGTACAGCCTTTCTGGCGCGCTATTCACACAATACTATCCCGATTCTCAGATAACCCACCACCACTGGAACCGGCAGCCATGCTACTCCATCACACGACAACCCCGATACCCAAATATAAAAAATCACTCACGATTCGAATCCTCAACGTTGCAAAACAGACAGTCCCACAGTTCTGGAAGAAAAAAGAAACCCCATCCATACACAAATGGTTCACCCAAATGGAAGACCTCAGAGCCATAGAGGATCTTACCATGCACGCGGCTGGCCCGCAACAACAGACGTACCTCGATATATGGACACACTGGATACTGACAACCGCTACACACGAATTTCAGACACTGCTGACTGCACACATACCTAGGGACACACAACTCACTGACACAGGGACCGAGGACTGACCCATCCCTCCTTCCTTACCTGTACCTACCCCCCCAGCCCCGTCTTATTCCGGGATCACCTACTAGAGAGGTGGGGATTCACGGACATGGAAAAGGGTACGATCTCATTGAAAGATCAACCTGTCCCACAATATAGATAACGCACACATCACTATAATACCATGTTCATCATAATCTGAAATTGCCACTTAAAACTATGCTAGACACAGATAAGACACATGGTACGCGATATAGCTGTTTACAGAACCAACTGGCTGTGAAGGGATACCTTGTGTCAAACAGGGACATATGATTCCAGTAATAATGTGGGCGTACGTGCCCGAACGTATGCTCTCTGTTTTATCCTACACATACTGTGAACTAACTACAACACTTAACTGCAATCTGGGACTAGCGAACCCAGACAGGACCGTAATGTCTCAAAGAAATATTGTGCTGACAAAATGTAACTACGACAATAAAAATGGCATAGTGGAAGCTAACATTTAACTTATAATCTGGTGACTTAGAGAAACCTACTAGGGACCCGCGAGTCCAACGATACTGAGGGCCTGCGCGCCCAACTGTTTATGATTTATCCAATGTTTATTCCTTTATCTTGCTCTGACACATGTTGTGTCCTGACTACCTGATACAAATGCAATTGGAGACCTGCGAGTCTCACTATGAACCTTTCACTCAATAAAAATCATATTTACAAAAAAAAAAGGCTGATGGAGAACGACCTTTGCTGGGTGTCCACGCTACTAGACCCCCGGTATAAGCAGACAGTGGCGGAAATGTTACCGAATTACAAGTGGGAAAGGATGCAGCATTTGCAAAATAAATTAAAAAGTATGCTTTACACAGCGTATAAGGGTGATGTCACAGCACAACGGGAATCTAACAGGGGAAGAGGTGGAAGTCATCCTCCTCCTCCCACGACCACGCCATATCTGCCAAGTGACCCTATGTAGGGGGAACAGTCTCTATTCTGCTCTGTGTCAGTGTGTATCATGGTCTATGAGGACAGGTGTCAATCCATACCTGCCAAGTGACCCTATGTAGGGGGAACAGTCCCTATTCTGCTCTGTGTCAGTGTGTATCAGGGGCTTTGAGGACAGGTGTCAATCCATATCTGCCAAGTGACCATATGTAGGGGGAACAGTCTCTATTCTGCTCTGTGTCAGTGTGTATCATGGTCTCTGAGGACAGGTGTCAATCCATATCTGCCAAGTGACCCTATGTAGGGGGAACAGTCTCTATTCTGCTCTGTGTCAGTGTGTATCAGGGGCTTTGAGGACAGGTGTCAATCCATATCTGCCAAGTGACCCTAAGTAGGGGGAACAGTCCCTATTCTGCTCTGTGTCAGTGTGTATCATGGGCTCTGAGTACAGGTGTCAATCCATATCTGCCAAGTGACCCTATGTAGGGGGAACAGTCTCTATTCTGCTCTGTTTCAGTGTGTATCATGGGCTCTGAGGACAGGTGTCAATCCATATCTGCCAAGTGACCCTATGTAGGGGGAACAGTCCATATTCTGCTCTGTGCCAGTGTGTATCATGGGCTCTGAGGACAGGTGTCAATCCATATCTGCCAAGTGACCCTATGTAGGGGGAACAGTCCCTATTCTGCTCTGTGTCAGTGTGTATAGGGGGGCTTTGAGGACAGGTGTCAATCCATATCTGCCAAGTGACCCTATGTAGGGGGAACAGTCCCTATTCTGCTCTGTGTCAGTGTGTATCAGGGGCTTTGAAGACAGGTGTCAATCCATATCTGCCAATTGACCCTATGTAGGGGGAACAGTCTCTATTCTGCTCTGTGTCAGTGTGTATCATGGTCTCTGAGGACAGGTGTCAATCCATATCTGCCAAGTGACCCTATGTAGGGGGAACAGTCCCTATTCTGCTCTGTGTCAGTGTGTATCAGGGGCTTTGAAGACAGGTGTCAATCCATATCTGCCAATTGACCCTATGTAGGGGGAACAGTCTCTATTCTGCTCTGTGTCAGTGTGTATCATGGTCTCTGAGGACAGGTGTCAATCCATATCTGCCAAGTGACCCTATGCAGGGGGAACAGTCTCTATTCCGCTCTGTGTCAGTGTGTATCAGGGGCTTTGAGGACAGGTGTCAATCCATATCTGCCAAGTGACCGTATGTAGGGGGAACAGTCCCTATTCTGCTCTGTGTCAGTGTGTATCATGGTCTCTGAGGACAGGTGTCAATCCATATCTGCCAAGTGACCCTATGTAGGGGGAACAATCTCTATTCTGCTCTGTGTCAGTGTGTATCATGGTCTCTGAGGACAGGTGTCAATCCATACCTACCAAGTTACCCTATGTAGGGGGAACAGTCCCTATTCTGCTCTGTGTCAGTGTGTATCAGGGGCTTTGAGGACAGGTGTCAATCCATATCTGCCAAGTGACCCTATGTAGGGGGAACAGTCCCTAGTGTGCTCTGTGTGAGGAGGAGGAACGGGAAATGAGTAGCTGGGCATCCAATCTTGTGCAAATGGGGTCTTTCATGCTGTCGTGCCTGTTGAGGGACCCTCGTATAAAAAGGCTGATGGAGAACGACCTTTGCTGGGTGTCCACGCTACTAGACCCCGGTATAAGCAGACAGTGGCAGAAATGTTACCGAATTACAAGACGGAAAGGATGCAGCATTTGCTAAATAAATTAAAAAGTATGCTTTACACAGCGTATAAGGGTGATGTCACAGCACAACGGGACTCTAACAGGGGAAGAGGTGGAAGTCATCATCCTCCTCCCACGACCACGCCATATCTGCCAAGTGACCCTATGTAGGGGGAACAGTCCCTATTCTGCTCTGTGTCAGTGTGTATCAGGGTCTCCGAGGACAGGTGTCAATCCATATGTCAAGGTGTCAATATGTCATATGTCAGGTGTCAATCCATATCCATTGTAATTTAAGAATGTTAGGTGATTTCTGCCCTTAATGGATTAAAACCAGACTCTTCATCAACTGTGTAATTTTCCATGGGAGTTTTGCCATGAATCCCCCTTTGGCATGCCACAGTCCAGGTGTTAGTCCCCTTGAAACAACTTTTCCATCACTTTTGTGGCCAGAAACAGTCCCTGTGGGTTTTAAAATTCGCCTGCCCACTGAAGTCAATGGAGGTTCGCCGGTTCGCGAACGTTTGCGGAAGTTCCCGTTCGCCGTTCGCGAACCGAAAATATCGTGTTCGCGACATCACTACCCATCACTATGGCAGAGTTGGCACCAGCCTACCCACACAGCAGGTGCCTACTATACCCAAATATACCTCTTGGGGCACTCTGTACTTCCTGTGCTCTACCTAGACAACATCCTCATGAGTTCTGTAGTGGTGCTGAGTGAGAGCGAGTGGATCCAAGCAGCCCCCACTGAGTAGTGTGAATGTCGAGGTGGTGGCAAAATGTGACTTTACTAGTGTAGCAAAAAATCCTTGCACCAGCCCTTGGTGTGAGAATTTTGTGATGTTTTATGCTCAGTGCGACTCTTGTAAATACATTATTTGTTTCTGTAGAGTTATGTTTAAAGAGACAGTAGAGAAGGAAGGAAAATAATACAAATGTATGTTTTTAGATTATATATAAATATACAAGTGGTCTTAATTTCACTTCTTGAAGGGGTGATGACTGTGTAATGTTTACTCCAGGACAGATTGTGCTGTGGCATGGGTTGTGTTTTTATATGGGTGCTGCGCGAAGGTTTGTTTAGCTCAGTGGAATTAAACTCAAGAGGCAGCAACTGCAGAGATCACCTGCCTTGCACAGACTTCTCAATGGGAAGTCTGTGATTGGACAGCCACAGAAAGTCTGGGTGGGGCTAGAAGGGGAGGACTTGCAAAGGCAGTAGACAAGAGAACTACAGGTTTTTTAAGCTGTTTTTAGCTATAACTCCAATGAAAAAAGCGTAATTAAATGCATGCAGATTTTCACTTGGGGTAAATCTACTATACAGTATCTTTGTATTTGTGCTGTATTTGTGGTTTGTCCCTTTAATTAAACAAGAAACAGTCCCATAAGAGAATTAAAGCTTTTTATTATGTGATTTCGTTTATTTAAGTAAAACTCTTCTTGTTATTTTATTTTAGGCAGGCATACATACAACCTTTACACAGTGACAAGGAAACTGCTAAAACAATTAATGGGTTAAACATTAGGCGTATCTGTGAATGAATTAATCTAAGAACAATTTGTGGACAGGTGACTACAGAAGGTGACATTCACATCAATTACCTCTGGCCGCGTATATTATTATTATTATTTTTTTAAATTTATATTTTCGTACGGAGAAGCTTAGCACATTCAGTTATGTAGAATAACATTCTTAAAGGGTTACTTCAAGCATCGTATTATTATTTAGTGAGATTTCGGATACTTGCTGTTTGTTTATACTGTGATGTAATTCCAGTAAAATACAAGTTTAGCAGGCTAAGATTGCCACAAGGCATATGTATGTATATGTGTTTGTAGTATCAGTTAGTTAATAACACGTAGCTAAGATACTGTCATCACTGTACTGACCAGGTGCAGGAATGTAAGAACTGGAATTACGCGTCCCTCTCCTTTGTATCAGATGAGCCACGTGGTTAGACCGGATGGATGAGTTTAGACTCTATTCATTAAATAGGTTAAGGGTATGTGTGGGTGTAGTTAATTGTGGGAGGAGCTACAGTGCTATATAAGGAATGTACTCTATGTATTCAGGACTCAGACTTTGCTGTATTTTGGTGACGCTAGTCCCTCTGAGTCCCGATCGGTGATCCAATAAAGAATCTCTTCCTTCCTGAAGAAACCTGTGTCCATCTCTCTGTGCTTGGCTTCCGTCAGTTTCTCCGGTATCATTTGGTGCATTGGCCGGGAAGCTCATCGTTCAACGGTAGCTGAGAGGCAGAGGCGTGAGACGGTCTATCTTTGCCCACGTTCTCTACGGCTGCACCCCTGAACTTCTGCGTGGACCTCCCTTCGTCTCGGCGCCACTGGTCTGTTGTCCAGGAGATCATCGGCCTCTACGTAAGAAGTGCTGGGGTGTCCCCGTCGATGAGTGTGAACTCAGGTTCAGGAACGAGGAGGTAAGATAACTGCTGTTTTAGACGGCAGGACCCGCTAGGGGTATACCGATTGTGCGGTAGGCCCAAAGGGGTTTTTGAATCTGTATCTGCCCCCTCTGTCGGAGGGAAGGAGCGAAGGCGCACCGCTCGATCGAACGCTCTTTAGTCAGACCGTTTGATTTGGTTAGTCAGGCGGGGTCCTGGTGTAAGATAGCCCTAGCCGGACACCGGTGTCTTGTCTAGACTAGCGTTCTAGGGTGTATATTACGTTCGCTAGGTCGGAGGGACCGGGAGACTAAGTGGCGCCTGTGTAAATTCGGTTCGCTAGTTCTCATCCTATCTGGGCTAAGTGGGAAGGCGTGTAAATTTGGAACCCACTAGACTTTTGATAGTACGACTAAGAGGCGCCTGTGTAAATTCGGATCTCTAGCTCGTTGTATAGTGCGACTAAGAGGCGCCTGTGTAAATTCGGTTCTCTAGCTCGCTATGTATATGTGGTGATTGGGCAGTGTGGCTAACCAAAACGGGTGTATATAGTTTTAGGTAGTCCATTCAAGGTACTGGCCAATAGTTTAGTTGGGAATTGTAAATGTGTTAACGATTGTTTTAGTAAAGTGTATATCTTGTTAGATAGCGCGAGCTCAGCCGTCTAGCGAGAGTGTTAATAGTGTGTTGCTGTATTATAGTGCACGGTACCATAACCCTGTATATTTACTGACATTATATAATAAGTACTAATCATTGTCGTCCATTGCATGTTTAACACCATAACCACTAATAATTGTATTGTGACCTTAACTTGTGCTTTGACCTATGCTAACCGTACTGTAACCGCTATTTGTAAAAGACGATGTTACTGGGGTGTGTTATAGACGGGTAATTCGTATATAGAGAATTATAGCGTGGGTGACTGTGTAGTTACGCCAAAGGGCATAATATTGATTATATAGTGACTGGTGTAGCAGCTGTGTGTGTACGGGAATTCCCTGAGTGTTTATTGTTATGGTGTACGTTTCACTTGGTAACCGTACCACGTGGTGCTGTTGCCAGAGGAAACGGGTGTGACTGTTGAATAGTACGCGTGTATAGTATTCGTTGTCGACGACGTTCCATTGTTAAGTATGGGTGCGTCGCAGTCAACGATTCCGGATCCCTTAGGATGTATGGTTAAGAATTTTAAAAAGGGATTCAAAGTTTGTGATTTTGGGGTTAAGATGTCCCCTGTACGTTTGGTCACTTTGTGCACTAGGGAGTGGCCTACTTTGGTTGCGGCATGGCCGCCACGTGGCAGTTTGGATCCAACTCTGGTACAGCGCTTACACGTGGCTGTATCAGGTAGGCCTGAACTTTACGGCCAGTTTCCTTATATTGATTGTTGGAGACAGGCCGTAAATGACTCGCCAAAATGGCTCCGGACATGCCACGAGGAACAGTGTCGCCTCATGGTAGCTAGGACTTGTTCGTCCACTAGGGCTGGTGTTAGGCCCATTTTGGACACGCCCCCTGAGTCCGAGATCCCTTTGCCGCCCCCTTACTTTCCGGTAAGAGGAAGTGACGCAAATACAGGAAGTCCTGTAACCCTTCCCTCATTACCCTCATCCACTTCCGCTTCCTCCTCCAGTACAGGATCCACCCCCCCTCGTACTAAATCTCCCCTTCCGGAACCAGAATCCACCCCCATTAGAAACGAATATCCTGATTTGGCGCCACTTCAGACTTCCGGTCAAGCTTCATCTAGCTCGGCCCGAAGTGTTCTATTCACTACCTTTTCCCAAAACCAACCTCCCACATCCCCATACCCTATCTCTCCCCGACCGGAACCCATGACTGACGCTTCCCTACGTAGCCCCATCCAAACCCGACAGTTGACTGGTGCCCAACAATTAAAGCACTATCAGATGCCTCTTCGCTTAAATCCCGGGTCAGCTTATATCGATGCCGCAGGTCAAATGGCACACGCTGACCCTGTCTTCGTATATGTCCCTTTCACCACTACCGACCTTTTAAACTGGAAGACCCATAATTCCTCGTATACTGAGAAACCACAAGCCATGACTGATCTGTTCACCTCAATAGTACAGACGCATAATCCGACATGGGCTGATTGCCAGCAGTTACTAATGACTTTATTTAACAATGAGGAAAGGACAAGAATAAATCAAGCAGCCATTAAAGCATTAGAAGATAGAGCCCGTGCTTTGAACCAAGCTAATCCAGCAGCATGGGCCGCAACACATTATCCCAACACTGATCCCGATTGGAACGTAAATGGTGCTGATATGGTTCAACTCAGAGCCTATAGAGACGCTATAATTGCTGGCATGAAAGCCGGAGGAAAGAAGGCTATTAATATGTCAAAGACAGTTGAGGTGATTCAGAAAAGCGATGAAGCGCCCAGTGTCTTTTATGACCGATTATTGGAGGCGTACCGCTTGTACACCCCCTTTAATCCGGAAGACGCAGACAATTCCCGAATGGTTAACTCCGCCTTTGTCAGCCAAGCATACGGAGATATTAAGCGCAAGCTACAAAAGTTAGAAGGGTTTGCAGGTATGTCAATCTCCCAACTAATGGAGGTAGCTAATAAGGTCTATATGAATAGGGAAACAGAAAGCAAGAAAGAGGAGGAGCGCAAGATGCGTAAAAAGGCTGATATGCTAGCGGTAGCGATCGCAGGCGTAGATAAACGGGGCCCAGATAGAGGCAATAATAGATGGAGTAGGGAGCCTTTGAGTAGGGATCAATGCGCGTATTGCAAGGAAGAAGGGCATTGGAGGAACGAATGTCCGCAAAGAGAGCAGTACGAGAGAGACCAACCCAGGGCAGGCTACGGAAACTTTAGAGGCAGAGCGAGAGGTAGAGGAGGCCCCGGAGGGAGTAATGGGTATAGAGGGAGTAATGGGAACAGAGGAAGTGTTAGGGAAGATAGGTATATTCCAGCAGCGCAAAGGTCCCGCGATAGAGAAGGTAGGGACTTCGTAGGATTGGCTGACACGGTCATGGAGGACTATTGATACCGACCGGGCTCCATCCCCCTTGGTCGAGCGGAGCCTATGGTCAATGTATCAATAGGGGGGAAAAGGAGTGCGTTCATGATCGACACTGGTGCTGAACATTCAGTGGTGACTAATCTAGTTGCTCCTCCATCTGGAAGGACTATTACTGTGATAGGAGCAACTGGAAGAAGTGCTGAAAGACCGGTTCTTAAAAGTCGACTCTGTACATTGGGAGGCCACGTAGTAAAACACCAATTCCTTTATATGCCTGAATGTCCAGTCCAATTGCTGGGACGTGATATGCTATCCAAATTACAAGCGCAGATTACGTTCCTACCAGATGGAACAACATCTTTAAAGTTTAATGGACCTTCAGGTATTATGACTTTATCCGTACCAAAGGAAGAAGAGTGGCGACTTTATACAGTGTTGACTAGCCAAAACCCTAGGAGTGATGAGACATTGTTTAACATACCAGGAGTTTGGGCAGAGAACAACCCACCAGGACTGGCCCGCAATATTCCACCAATAAAAATTGAACTGAAACATGGGGTTTATCCAGTGAGCCTAAGACAATATCATATTCCGCAGAAGGCTAAGAAGAACATCCAATCCTATCTGGATAAGTTCATACGGTATGGTATCCTAAAATTCTGTACTTCCCCCTGGAACACCCCATTGCTGCCTGTTCAAAAGCCCGGCACAGATGAGTATCGACCTGTGCAGGACTTAAGAGCAGTCAATGATGCGGTTGTTAGTATACATCCAGTTGTACCCAATCCATATAACCTGCTTGCTTTAATTCCGGGCGGGGCTACTTACTTCACAGTTTTAGACCTCAAAGATGCCTTCTTTTGCCTCCGAATTGCCGCAGAAAGCCAATGTATTTTCGCTTTCCAATGGGAGAACGCTGTAACGGGCTCAAAACGCCAAATGACTTGGACAAGACTGCCCCAAGGGTTTAAAAATTCACCTACCCTATTTGGTTCAGCTCTAAGTCAAGATCTACTGGATTTCGAGTCTATCCCAGGAGAATGTGTATTGTTACAATATGTAGATGACTTGTTGATAGCAGCAGTTACAAAAGAAATCTGTCAGCAAGCAACGCACGATCTACTACACATTCTCTGGAAGGCAGGATACAAGGTGTCTAGAAAGAAGGCTCAGTTGTGTTTGCCAACTATCAAGTATCTGGGATTCCATATCTCTGAAGGTCAAAGAATTATGGGGCCAGAGAGAAAAGAAGCTGTCTGCCAAATACCAATACCCAAGAATAGAAGACAAGTGCGAGAATTCTTGGGGGCAGCAGGCTTCTGTAGGATATGGATTCCCAGCTATGCGATACTGGCAAAACCTCTGTACGCAGCTATCAAAGGTACAGAGCACGACCCCTTCCTATGGACCCAAGAACAGCAAACGGCATTTGAAGATGTGAAGAAGGCTTTGATGAGTGCCCCAGCATTAGGTCTACCTGATCACACACGACCATTCTACTTATATGTACACGAGCAAAGAAGAATGGCTGTGGGAGTATTGACACAGTACTTGGGATCATGGCAAAGACCTGTTGCCTACATGTCTAAGCAACTGGATGCAGTGGCCAGCGGACTTCCACCTTGTCTAAGAGCCGTAGCTGCAGCCGCCCTGCTAGTAGCTGAAGCCGATAAACTCACTCTGGGTCAAGAACTTTATGTACGAGTCCCACATGCAGTACAGACGTTGTTGGATTACAAAGGAAATCATTGGTTTAGTAACAGCCGTATGACCAAGTATCAAGCAATGTTGTGTGAAAACCCAAGAGTGCATTTAGAGACTGTAAACACCTTAAATCCAGCTACCCTTTTGCCACAACCTACTGAAAGTCAACATGATTGTCTGGAAGTAATGGATGAAGTATTCTCAAGTAGACCAGATCTTCGTGATTTTTCCATCCAGAACCCCGATGTTCAATATTATACAGACGGCAGTAGTTATGTGAAAGAAGGGATCCGCTATGCAGGATATGCAGTAACAACCATAGACAAGGTGATAGAAGCTCGGCCACTGGCGAAAGGAACATCAGCACAAAAGGCAGAATTAATAGCACTAACACGAGCGTTACAATTGGCTGAAGGTTTAAGAGTAAATATCTATACGGACTCTAAGTATGCGTTTTTAACCACTCATGCCCACGGAGCTTTGTATAAAGAAAGAGGACTACTGAATTCAGAAGGCAAAGAAATCAAGTACGCAGCTGAAATCCTACAACTATTGGAAGCAGTGTGGGAGCCGAAAGAAGTCGGTATCATACATTGTCGAGCGCATCTGAGAGGAGATGGTGATGTAACCAAGGGAAATCGGATGGCAGATAGTGCAGCTAAGCGTGCTGCTGAATCAGGAAGACAGGAGTATGTGGGGCATATAGCTGCTCTTATACCAACTCCACTGTCCCAATGGACTCCAGTTTATACAGCTCAAGAAGAGGAGTGGTTAAAGACTGAACCGGGAAAGTATCTGGAGAACAAGTGGTATCAGCTAGAAGATGGAAGAATAGTTATACCAGCATCGCTAGCGGTAGAAATTGTCCAAAATTATCACAACGGGACACATTCTGGGAGAGACAGTACTGAAGAATCTCTTAGAAAACATTTCTACATACCAAGATTGTCCAACTTGACTCAGGCCATTGTACGCAGATGTGTAACGTGTGCTAAGAATAATGCAAGACAAGGACCAGTAAAGCCACCAGGAGTTCAGTTTATGGGGGGGACTCCCCATGTCCGATCTACAAACAGACTTTACAGTAATGCCTAAATCGGGTGGACATCGTTACCTGTTGGTAATTGTGTGCACCTATTCAGGCTGGGTAGAAGCATGTCCTACTCGTACAGAGAAAGCAGGAGAAGTTGTAAGATTCCTGCTACGAGAAATAATACCCCGATATGGACTACCCTGTTCTATAGGATCGGACAATGGTCCAGCTTTTGTTCATCAGTGCCTACAACAACTGACTCATATGCTTGGTATAAAGTGGAGGCTTCATACTGCATATAGACCCCAGAGTTCTGGTAAGGTAGAGAGAATGAATAGAACTATAAAGAACCAGTTGGCTAAAATGTGTCAGGAAACCCAACTTAAGTGGAACGTTCTCTTACCCATAGCTTTATTGCGAATCCGCAGTACCCCTACCAGAAGGATGGGCCTCTCTCCTTTTGAAATCATGTATGGGCGACCACCTCCCGTACTTGGTAACTTAAGGGGGGACTTGAGTCAGTTGGGAGAAGGAATTACCCGGCAGCAGGTTGTAGAGTTGGGTAAGACTATGGAGGAGGTACAGAAATGGGTACAAGATAGATTACCTGTGAATATTTATCCCCCTGTTCATAGTTATCATCCAGGAGATCAAGTGTGGATTAAAGAGTGGAATAATGTACCGTTAGGGCCCAAGTGGAGAGGTCCTTATGTTGTTCTTTTGTCTACCCCTACAGCAATAAAAGTAGCAGAAGTGACTCCGTGGATACATCACTCCAGGGTTAAACCAGCAGCAGTCGATTCTTGGCAAGTTACAGCAGATCCAGAGAATCCCTGCAAGATCCGGTTAAAACGTACTACTCAGTCGGAGTAACGAGGAATTATTGTGGATTACAAATTTTATTGTTACAGGTGTGAGTGAGAAGGCCATAATAAAGCCTGTCCGCTTACCATCACATAGTGTATAAGCCAGGAAAGTCTCGAAGGGACACCTGTGAAGACGAGCAGAACTCCATTCCCTGCAGCCCTCACATCCTGGAAGCTGAGGTTCCATCGCACGGACGAAGACTGAGGATGACGGCGAAAGATGTGCTTTTGATTGTGTTTATTTATATGTGTTTTTATATTCAGGAAGGTAGAGGTACCGACACTCCTAGCTGTGAGGTATGCATTAAGACTACGAGAACAGGTAACCATATTTCCCAAACCCTAATTTGGCATTCACAATACGAATGTAAAGGAGAGGTATCAAGATGTAGATACCTAAATATAGACTATAGTGTGTGCCATTTAGGAGTAGGAGAACCTAAGTGCTTCAGTCCGGAGTATCAACCTCGTACAATTTGGTTGACTCTCAGGAATGGAGATCCTCAGGGGACCCTAATTAATAAGACGGTGTTAGAATCCGTACATTCTTCGGGTGTTCTGCTATTTGATGCATGTAAGGCGATATCAAGTGGTAGAAAACCGTGGAATGTATGTGGGGATCTTAGATGGGAGAGGACGTATGGGTCTAATGATAAATATATTTGTCCCAGTAGTAAAAATAAATATGTGAGTCCTAGATGCCCAAATAAAGACTATAACTTTTGTCCATATTGGTCTTGTGTGGGGTGGGCGACTTGGGGACAGACAGTAGACAAAGACATGATAGTGACTAAGTTGCCGACTAGCCCTTATTGTAAGTCTATGGAATGCAACCCAGTCCATATTCTTATAAATAACCCCGACAAGTTCTTAGATAAATATGGTAATTTATTTGGGTTTCAAATATACGGGACGGGTTTAGACCCTGGGACAATATTATTTATAGGAATAGAGACTGATACGGTATCCTCCCAGACTCATCAAGTATACCATTCCTTTTACGAAGAGATGAGTATAGATAATAAGATCCCCCATAATGCTAAAAACCTGTTCATCGATTTAGCTGAAAGTATTGCCGGTAGTCTTAATGTTACCAACTGCTATGTGTGTGGAGGTACTAACATGGGAGACCAATGGCCTTAGGAAGCAAAGGAGGTAATGTCCGGTTCTGAGGCAGTTCAACAATTAATATCTACACAAGCCGATTATCATTTGAGTGTTAGAGGTAAATCTGAGTGGAGATTAAAGACCTCCATCATAGGTTATGTTTGCATAGCAAGGAAAGGAATAATGTATAATACTTCTGTAGGAGAATTAACTTGTCTAGGGCAAAAAGCTTATGATGATGATACTAAAAATACAACTTGGTGGTCGGCTTCAAATGTCTCAGAACCATCTAACCCGTTTGCTAGATATGCCAGTTTAAAGGATGTGTGGTTTGATTTATCCATCACATCTACCTGGAGAGCCCCAGCAAATTTGTACTGGATCTGTGGTAAGAAAGCCTATTCGGAGTTGCCACAGGACTGGGAAGGGGCATGTGTGTTAGGTATGCTCAAACCATCCTTCTTCTTGTTACCGATTGAAACAGGTGAGACTTTAGGTGTTAAAGTGTATGATGTGAATCATAGGAAGAAAAGGGGACCCATAGAGATAGGCACCTGGGAAGATGATGAATGGCCTCCCCAGCGTATCATAGATTATTATGGGCCAGCCACGTGGGCTGAGGATGGTACCTTTGGTTATAGAACCCCTATTTATATGCTCAACCGTATTATAAGGTTACAGGCGGTGGTTGAGATTATCACTAATGAGACATCACAAGCGCTCAATCTTCTAGCGAAGCATAACACCAGGATGAGGACAGCAGTATACCAAAATAGATTAGCCTTGGATTACCTTTTGGCAGTAGAGGGAGGTGTATGTGGGAAGTTTAACCTAAGTAATTGCTGTCTTCAAATAGATGACGAAGGGCAAGCAATAGCTGAGCTTACTAGCCATATGGTTAAACTAGCGCATGTGCCTACTCAGGTATGGAAAGGGTACAATCCAAGTAGTTGGTTTGGTAGCTGGTATGAGTGGTTTGGAGGGCTTAAGGCAGTGGTAGGTGGAGTCCTACTGATTTTACTGTTGTGTCTACTCCTACCGTGTCTTATACCCTTAGTAGTTAGGTCTGTGCAAAGCCTGATAGGAAGTATAGCAGAGAGGAAGGCTGCTGCACAGATAATGGCGATATATAAGTATAAGGCTCTAGATCAGGGAGAACCAATGCAAGAAGATGAATGTTGAAGATTCACATCATAAGATAAGTCTGGTCTGGTTCATGGTAACCTGAGGTATATGCAAACCAAGGTTAAGTGATGCCTCAAGTAATTGTGAAATATCAGAGGCATCAAAGGGGGGAATGTGATGTAATTCCAGTAAAATACAAGTTTAGCAGGCTAAGATTGCCACAAGGCATATGTATGTATATGTGTTTGTAGTATCAGTTAGTTAATAACACGTAGCTAAGATACTGTCATCACTGTACTGACCAGGTGCAGGAATGTAAGAACTGGAATTACGCGTCCCTCTCCTTTGTATCAGATGAGCCACGTGGTTAGACCGGATGGATGAGTTTAGACTCTATTCATTAAATAGGTTAAGGGTATGTGTGGGTGTAGTTAATTGTGGGAGGAGCTACAGTGCTATATAAGGAATGTACTCTATGTATTCAGGACTCAGACTTTGCTGTATTTTGGTGACGCTAGTCCCTCTGAGTCCCGATCGGTGATCCAATAAAGAATCTCTTCCTTCCTGAAGAAACCTGTGTCCATCTCTCTGTGCTTGGCTTCCGTCAGTTTCTCCGGTATCAATACTACACTTGTTAGCGTGTTATGCTTTAATGAATGAATAACAAGATGTGGTATTGTGTCTCAGACTGCGCACATGACTTCATAGTAAACATTTATATTTAATTTAACCAAATAAATCTGCTACATCATTGTGTGGCATGATCATCTAATAATCGTGCTGATTAACATAATGTAACCGTTTTGCAGTTAAAATATGTTTTAAAGCAGGAGTGCCCAAAATGTAGATGCCCAGGTGTTGTAGAACTATAGCTTCCATGAGGCTTTGTCATTGTAAAGCATTCTAAAGGCATGCAAAGCATCATGGGAGTTGTAGTTGTTCAACATCTGGGGATCTACCTTTTTTCAACACTACTGCTTTAACCCCTTAAGGACCAAACTTCTGGAATAAAAGGGAATCATGACATGTCACACATGTCATGTGTCCTTAAGGGGTTAAAGGTTAACAGTCACTTCTTAGGAAATTACAGAACTGAAATAAAACCTATGCCTTGAGTTAACCTTGTTCACGAGACCATCTGTTTTCTTTTAAATTTATATTAAAGATTTAACAAGTGACATCCACACAATTTAGTTCAGTCGAGACACAGTCAAGGCACACAATGCAAATTTAAAGTTTGCACTAACCCCACCTGTGAGGTCTCGCTGTCCTATGGGCACCAGTACCATGCAGAGAGGGCTTCGGCAGTGTTCTCTGCATGATATGCTGTGTCTGGGCCCAGCCAGCAGGCAGTCATTCACTTAGATAAACACAAAAAGAATTCAGCGCTAGTTAACACACAATTAGTAGCGGTAGGCAGCAACCCAAATAAAGGAAAACCCCTCAAGTCCTTCAGTGGATAAACACAGATAGAGAAAAAGATATGTAAGGGCTGTGCCAAATGGAGTTAGATAGTCCAGTATAATATCGCTAGGATACCAGTAGATAGTCTGGGATACTTGATAGAGTTTCTTTGTGGAGGTATTCATTGTGGGGAGGGTTGTCAGAGATGTATTTTTTGTTCAGGTGGTATGTTCTCACTTGTTTGTTTGCGTAGTTGTGTTTGTCTCTTATATATTTTTTGATTTTGAGGTGTTTTGTATCCATTTCTATTTTTTCTATTTTACTTTGAATAAGGATGGAGTTTTGTCTGTATACACGTGTGTCCATGAATGGCATTAATTTCTCTTTTAGGTCATTGATTTCTATGTCTAGTAGTGACAATTTTTTGCTTTTTTTAGTAACTAGGGTCTCGATGAGTCCGAATGTACATAATTCAAGTTTACTGTACCATTCGTCCATGAATTCTAAGTCGTCCTGATCTGAGGCAGGGAGTTTAAGCAGTCTTAAGCCTCGGGGAGTGATTTGCTCATCTATGTATTTTTTCATAGTGGCTATTTCCCATTTTAGTTTTATTTCAGATGTTAGTGCTTTTTCTAGTTTTATAAAAAGTTCTTGTTGACTTAGGGTGTGGTGCCTGATGGGTATAGGGCTAATGGGTCTAGTAGGTTCTGTATTAAATACATTGTTGACATCAATAACATAATTATTCCTAAAATCAAAGATAGACATAATAGAGGAAAAGAAGCAGCTAAAGACGAGGGGAATTAATATAGATAAACACAAAAAGAATTCAGCGCTAGTTAATACACAATTAGTACAGGTAGGCAGCAACCCAAATGAAGGAAAACCCCTCAAGTCCTTCAGTGGATAAACACAGATAGAGAAAAATATATGTAAGGGCTGCGCCAAATGGAGGTAGATAGTCCAGTAAAATATTGCTAGAATACCAGTAGATAGTCTGGGATACTTGATAGAGTTTCTTTGTGGAGGTAGGTGCGTCTGGTGTTGACCGTTCAATATATGCAAATACAAGAGAGGTAGAGGCGACCAATGGTGCAGTATGTCTAAAATTCAAGGTGCAGTAAATAATATAAGTAGAGAACTCACATTCAGGAGAGCTATGGCCAGCTCTGGTGTGGATTGCGTACAGCGGCATAATCCCCGCTTATGGGATATGTAGGGAGGGGGTCTCCGTCAGCACCGTCTGGTAGTCCAAAACTCGGAAAAGAAAATAGAAAGCAACAATAGTGCTAAAAAATATCAAACCAGACAAACCTAATGTTGTTTTTAGAGGTGCCGCCAATTTTAAATCCATTCTGACCACAAATTTTACTAAAGAAACCAAACCTATTATTAACGCTTTTATGCCCAATGCCAGCGGCTTTTATAAATGTAAAAGATGCATTGTATGCAAAAACACAGACCCCTCTGTCCCTTCCAAAACCGCTAGTTTTAAATCCAATATTACTAACAAAACCTATAAAATCAAATATTTCATCAGTTGTGGCACCAAAAATGGCATCTACCTGCTGGAGTGCCCCTGCGGTCTCCAGTATGTAGGTATGACCACAAGAAACCTTAAAGTGAGACTGAGTGAACACTGTAGAAATATTAAAAAAGGCTACCTCAATCACTCACCCTCTAAACACTTCTGCACTCATAACAATGACACAATACTTCTTAAATGTATCGGTATAAAAAAATGTGTTACTTTGCCATTAGTGTGCCTTGCTCTGAATATGTTACTTTGCCGTTAGTGTGCCTTGCTCTGAATATGTTACTTTGCCTTTAGTGTGCCTTGCTCTGAATATGTTACTTTGCCATTAGTGTGCCTTGCTCTGAATATGTTACTTTGCCTTTAGTGTGCCTTGCTCTGAATATGTTACTTTGCCGTTAGTGTGCCTTGCTCTGAATATGTTACTTTGCCTTTAGTGTGCCTTGCTCTGAATGTTACTTTGCCGTTAGTGTGCCTTGCTCTGAATATGTTACTTTGCCGTTAGTGTGCCTTGCTCTGAATATGTTACTTTGCCGTTAGTGTGCCTTGCTCTGAATATGTTACTTTGCCGTTAGTGTGCCTTGCTCTGAATATGTTACTTTGCCGTTAGTGTGCCTTGCTCTGAATATGTTACTTTGCCTTTAGTGTGCCTTGCTCTGAATATGTTACTTTGCCATTAGTGTGCCTTGCTCTGAATATGTTACTTTGCCTTTAGTGTGCCTTGCTCTGAATATGTTACTTTGCCGTTATTGTGCCTTGCTCTGAATATGTTACTTTGCCGTTAGTGTGCCTTGCTCTGAATATGTTACTTTGCCGTTAGTGTGCCTTGCTCTGAATATGTTACTTTGCCGTTAGTGTGCCTTGCTCTGAATATGTTACTTTGCCATTAGTGTGCCTTGCTCTGAATATGTTACTTTGCCTTTAGTGTGCCTTGCTCTGAATATGTTACTTTGCCGTTAGTGTGCCTTGCTCTGAATATGTTACTTTGCCTTTAGTGTGCCTTGCTCTGAATATGTTACTTTGCCGTTAGTGTGCCTTGCTCTGAATATGTTACTTTGCCTTTAGTGTGCCTTGCTCTGAATGTTACTTTGCCGTTAGTGTGCCTTGCTCTGAATATGTTACTTTGCCGTTAGTGTGCCTTGCTCTGAATATGTTACTTTGCCGTTAGTGTGCCTTGCTCTGAATATGTTACTTTGCCGTTAGTGTGCCTTGCTCTGAATATGTTACTTTGCCTTTAGTGTGCCTTGCTCTGAATATGTTACTTTGCCTTTAGTGTGCCTTGCTCTGAATATGTCACTTTGCCGTTAGTGTGCCTTGCTCTGAATATGTTACTTTGCCGGTAGTGTGCCTTGCTCTGAATATGTTACTTTGCCGGTAGTGTGCCTTGCTCTGAATATGTTACTTTGCCAGTAGTGTGCCTTGCTCTGAATATGTTACTTTGCCGTTAGTGTGCCTTGCTCTGAATATGTTACTTTGCCGTTAGTGTGCCTTGCTCTGAATATGTTACTTTGCCGTTAGTGTGCCTTGCTCTGAATATGTTACTTTGCCGTTAGTGTGCCTTGCTCTGAATATGTTACTTTGCCGTTAGTGTGCCTTGCTCTGAATATGTTACTTTGCCGGTAGTGTGCCTTGCTCTGAATATGTTACTTTGCCGGTAGTGTGCCTTGCTCTGAATATGTTACTTTGCCGTTAGTGTGCCTTGCTCTGAATATGTTACTTTGCCGTTAGTGTGCCTTGCTCTGAATATGTTACTTTGCCGGTAGTGTGCCTTGCTCTGAATATGTTACTTTGCCTTTAGTGTGCCTTGCTCTGAATATGGTACTTTGCCTTTAGTGTGCCTTCCTCTGAATGTATTGATTGAATGTGATGATGTGATTGTGATAAGTTTAATTGCAGTTTTAATTATTATGATTTAATGTAATGGATGTTGGTGTGTTTTGGTGGTGTACTTGTGGTAGCAGCGGCGGGGGGTGGGGCAGCATTACATCCTTGGACCCAGGCAGAACATTGTCTTGGGCCGGCCCTGAGTGGAACCATCCCCTTTTCATTAACAACAGGGACTAAAACTTTGAAAATCACATCTAACTTGTGTTAACCTTTTTTTTTCATGAGATTACCTGCTGTATTTAAAATTTATATTAAAGATTTAGCAAATTCTATCATAATACAGTCCAGACAAGGCAAAGCCAGGGCAAACATTGGAGAATAGATAATTGTAGAAATGTGACTGACTTTTTATGTGAATTTGCAATAAAGAGATTCCAGGTAAGCTGTGACTATGTTGTTTGAGTGCCTGGTGAGACCACAATCTCTCTAAATTCTGAAATATAAGGATCAGCAAACATAATTTGTAAAACCCTGGAAATTGACCGTTCCTCTTTAAGTAGTGAATCAGTATGAGATTTTAAGGCTTTTGAACTATTGTGTACAGGACATTCAGCTAGGATGCTTTCCTTGAGATTAAATGGGGGGTTTTAGAAGTCCAGGGGAAAACTGAACATGTTAAGGGTGTACTTGGACTGAGCATTCTTTTTATAAATGACCCAAATTCTGCACATGCTCAGTTAGTCTCAACAGCTTATCCAGACAGGCCACACTCCTTATCAGTGTATTAATCTGTGCTGTAGTAAGAGAAGGGGACAGTATGATGTATGCTTACAATTCATAATGGAAATTTGCATGTTTGACCTACGGAAACAAAAGCTAACATTAGTTTTCTCATTTGCCAACAGCTAACAATTTATTTATTTCATTTTTATTATGACATCAATTTTCTGATTGGGTAATGCTTTATGTCCACCTTTGTATGAGCCAACACTATACCAAATGTAAATGGAGCTATATACTGCATTGATGAAGAGAGCCCCCGAATGTTCAATGTCTGAATAAATGTGGTATTATTTCTTTTTTTATATTTGTGACTTAGAGTAAAGGCATTGGAGACAAAACCACAGCCAGAGACTGACATTGTGTGAAAAATTTAATTTGCCTGTGAGATAGTTGGCTCACATAGGAGCTAGATGATGGCTAAATATAACATTTACAGCACTCTGCTCTTTGAGAAATGTGAGACATTATTAACTTTTCAATATTGTTCTAAACTTTTCAGAGCAGAAAGTGTTGTCTCCCTGGCATATTGAGAGAAACCACAAAAAATCATTAAAAGTCATAGATTAAAGAAGAAAGAACAGAGGTGTCACCGGCTGCATATATTTAAACATTAAAGAAGTGTCATGGTTAAATAACTTTATTGCCGTTAGTAACTAATGCCTGACAGCATTATTGGAATCTACTGTAGCGAGTGTGTAAAAAATGATAAGCTTAAAGTCATGTCTACAAATGCTCGCAGTTTAGGGAATAAGATCCATGAACTTGTGGCAATAATGGCAACTGAGAATGTAAATTTAGTCACCGTTACTGAGACATGGTATAATGAGAAAAATGACTGGGACATAGCAATACCAGGGTACACTTTATATAGAAAAGACAGAAAAGGCAAGAAAGGGGGAGGAGTGGTCCTGTATGTGAAGTATAGCATAAAATCTAACCTAATAAAAGTTAGTGAGGTGAACATAGAGTCCGTTTGGGTTACGTTAGAATTTGGTGATCACACAGTAACTCCTGTAGGTGTTATTTACAGGCCCCCTGGACAAATAGAAGATTTAGATAATCTACTAGTTGAGGAAATAGCTAAAATGACAATGAAGGGGTAAGTTATCATCATGGGCAACTTTAATCTTCCTGATGTGAACTGGAAAACCAAAACAGCTGCTTGTGCCAGGAGCACACATATTCTAAACTCCCTACTGGGATTATCTCTAAAACAAGTCGTTGAGGAGCCAACTCGTAAGGAGGCCACACTAAATTTAGTGTCAACAAATGGAGATTTAGTATCAGATATTACTGTAAGTGAAGGTTTAGGATCCAGTGATAATCAGTCAGTGTGGTTTAATATAAGAAAAGTGACTGAGTCACACCACAGAAAAACAAAAGTTTTAGATTTTAGAAAAACAGACTTTTCTAAAATTACAATATGCTTAAAGGAGTCCTTGTCAGACTGGAGCAGTTTAAATGGAGTCCAGGAGAAATGGGATTATTTTAAAAGTTGCACTACTGAAAGCAACAGGGAATTCCATTAGGCTTGTCAGGAAGAGCAGAAACCCCTGTGGTACTCCACAGAAGTGGCCAAAATAGTAAAAAAAAAAAAAAAAGTTGGCTTTTAGTAAGTATAAAAAAAAAAAGAGTGAGGAAGATAGACAGATCTAAAAGATTAGGCAGAAAGAGGCAAAATCAAGTTAGAAGATCCTCCAAAGAACACACAGAAGAGAGAATAGCACAGTCAGTAAAAAAGATGGATAAAACATTTTTTAGATACATAAATGAGAAAAGGAAAGTAAAACAAGGATTAGTTAGATTAAAAACAAAAGAAGGAAGGTAAAAAGAAGAGGATAAAGGTCTAGTTGACTGCCTCAATGAATATTTTTGTTCAGTATTTACAGATGAAAATGAAGGAGAAGGACTTTAGTTAAGAAAAAGGACAAATGAGTAATTTGCTACATGTGAGTTTACAGAGGAAGAGGTTCTATTTCAACTGTCAAAAGTAACAACAAATAAGTTGATGGGGCCTGATGGGATACACCCAAAGTTAATAAAAGAACTTAGTGGTGTACTAGCAAAACCATTTATGGATTTATTTAACCAATCATTGTTAACAGGAGTAGTCACAGAAGATTGGAAGTTAGCAAATGTTGTGCCCATTCACAAGAAAGGTAGTAGGGTGGAGTCGGGTAACTATAGGCCAGTAAGCCTTACTTCAGTAGTGGGGAAAGTGGTGGAAACCTTGTTAAAGGACAAAATTACTGAACATGTAAAATCACATGGATTTCAAGATCAGAGACAACATGGTTTACTTCAGGGAAATCATGCCAAACAAATCTTATTCATTTTTTTGATTGGGTTACTAAAATAACAGATCAGGATGGTGCAGTAGACATTGCTTACCAAGATTTCAGTAAGGCTTTTGACACTGTTGCACGTAGAAGGCTTATCAATTAACTGCAATCTTTAAGTTTGGATTCCAATATTGCTGAATGGGCTAGGCAGTGGCTGAATGACAGGCAACAGAGGGTTGTAGTCAAAGGAGTATATTCAAAGCAAGGTCTAGTTAGAAGTGGGGTACCTCAGGGATCTGTACTTGGACCCATTCTCTTTAATATTTTTTTTAGTGATATTGCAGGTCTTGATGGTAAGGTATGTCTTTTTGCTGATGATACTAAAATTTGCAACAGGGTTGATGTTCCAGGAGGGATAAGCCAAATGGAAAATGATTTAGGTAAATTAGAAAAATGGTCAGAGTTGTGGCAACTGACATTTAATGTGGATAAGTGCAAGATAATCCACCTTAGGCGTAAAAACCCCAGGGCAAAGTACAGCATATTTGATACCCTACTAACCTCAACATCTGAGTAAGGGAGTAATTATTTCAGATGACTTATGTAGCGAAAGCCACTTCGCCACTGTGGTTTGGAGGGGGCTGCTTGCCCGCCTCTTACCCTGTGACTACGGTCCCTGGGCGATTTGGCCCTTTATGCACGGTATTTGGACATACTGTGGGTTATTGGGCTGCCCCAGGATTATGGGCCCTCTCATCAGCCCATACGAAACTTAAACCCCATGGCGTTTGAACTGTGTTTGTGGCATCTAAACGCTGTTTGGATATGTTGAGCGCTCAGATCCAAGCCATCTGGGGATGGGTTGAATGTGGGGGTTCTGTTTAGTATAACAGGAGTTATGTATTTTTATGTCTTTTGGTGGTTGCTGGTAACATGTGCTTAATGGAGGCTGTGTTTGTCCCTGGATATAATTAAATCAGCTTCTCCATTGTCTCCAGGATAGAGGATTCTGGGGAACTAGTTTGAGCTTCTAAAAACCATGCTTCCAGAAGGTCAAATGCACATTTGTACTAACTTTTGAACCCCTGGTCCAATTCGTATGATTTTTGAGTATGTTGTTCCCTCGAATGGATTGATTGTGTATATGTATTTTTATGCGAATGTGATGTATATTTTGGGAGTTATGAATGTTGTGTAAAAACTGTATTTTCCCTACCTAGGATAATTGTATTTCCTGTGTGTACAGATAATTAGTTTACAGGTAGAGGGGAGGGCTATGTGTGGGATGTAACTATTGTGTGATTGGTTAATGTACGTTACTGTGTGTGTCCCTCCCCTTCATGGGAGCACCTAATAAAAAGGGCTGCAAGCTAGCAGCCAGGGAGTTCCTGTTTTACCCTCAAAGTGAAGTGTCGTCTCATTATTGGGGGAGGATTTATTGTATGCTGTTCCAGTTTGACTGCTAGGATTGAAAACCTATTCGTATGGTTCCTATTCAACTGTCTACAGCATTCAGAGGCTTGAGAGGATTTATACGCTTCTCTGATTCGGTGATTGTGGTGTCGGCTAGAGTGCTTGGAGGCCTCAGGAAGCGCTAGGAGCATCCTTTAACGGAGGTACCAAGTCGGGGTGCCAGGCGATCCGTTACATTGGTGGCAAGCGGTGGGATGGCGTCCTAGTGCGAGGAGAAGCAGCTCAGAGACACCGGTAACGTGTGGAGTTGTGCAGCGTCCTTATCTTCAGCAACATAATGGAACCAGCAGTGGCTACAGCAAGCATGGCGTATAGCTACTCCGTACTAGAGTTTGGCACAATGGTAGGGTTGCGCCTGAAGTTTTACGGACCCAATCCAGAGGAGAAATACGTGCGGTTCGTGTGGGACATGGTGACCCGGAACCTACAACACAGGGCGTTGAGGGAAGGCCAGTGGGCACGTTGGGAGAAACTCCAGCCACAGGTAGAGTGGGACGAGGAAGAAACCGAGGTGGCCGGTGGAGATGGGACCGAGGTCTCTCTACCGGCCCTACAGGGATGCTGGGCACCCGGCCCAGATCCCCAGCGGCAGTATGTTTTACAGGGAGGGGAGACAGTCGGTCTCACTCCCCAGCGGCAGAAGGTGTTATTGGAGGAAGAGACAACCGGTCTCCCTCCCCAACAGCAACCAGAGGTACCCGAGGTAGAGGACCTCATAGACTGGTCCTGGGAGGACCCCCTGCAGGCAGGTGGAGATGGGACCGAGATCTCTCCACCGGCCCTACAGGGATGCTGGGCAACCGGCCCAGATCCCCAACTAGAGCTGGAGTTACAGAAAGTGGAGAGCATCGACCTCCCCCCCCAGCAGCAGCCGGAGTACCAGGGGGAGGTAAGTGATATTTCTCCTCCTCAGTCAACTCCTTTGTTCCCTGACCCCCCAGCAGAAGAGCTGGCAACTGGGCAGAGCGCCGCTGGCCTCTGTCCTCCCTTGTTTCCTTCCCCTGAGCCTGACTTTCTACAGGCTGCCTCAGCGGAAGAGCTGGCAACTGGGCAGAGCGCCGCTGGCCTCTGTCCTTCCTTTTTTCCTTACCCTGAGACTACCCCAGCTCTGACCCCGGAGCAGAGCACATCGGGCATCTGGCCCCCAAGTACTCACAGCCATTTGCCCAGCAAGGCCGAGGGTGCCACAGTTTCACCCCACAACTTGGGACCTACAGGCCAGTATGACTTATTGTTGGGGGGCTATTCTGTGAATTCTTTATTGTGGGGGGGCTACACTGCTAAATTTGTTTTGTGGGTTAGACCCTCTGTGAACTATGTACCGTGGGTGGGCCATTCTGTGAATTCTTTATTGTGGGGGGGCTACACTGCTAAATTTGTTTTGTGGGTGGGCTACTCTGCTAATTTTGTTTTATGGGTGGGCTGCCCGACTAATCTAGGTACTGACCGGCAGAAGGTCAGGTACCTGGTTAGTCTACCCCCGAATGGGAAGATATGTAGCGAAAGCCACTTCGCCACTGTGGTTTGGAGGGGGCTGCTTGCCCGCCTCTTACCCTGTGACTACGGTCCCTGGGCGATTTGGCCCTTTATGCACGGTATTTGGACATACTGTGGGTTATTGGGCTGCCCCAGGATTATGGGCCCTCTCATCAGCCCATACGAAACTTAAACCCCATGGCGTTTGAACTGTGTTTGTGGCATCTAAACGCTGTTTGGATATGTTGAGCGCTCAGATCCAAGCCATCTGGGGATGGGTTGAATGTGGGGGTTCTGTTTAGTATAACAGGAGTTATGTATTTTTATGTCTTTTGGTGGTTGCTGGTAACATGTGCTTAATGGAGGCTGTGTTTGTCCCTGGATATAATTAAATCAGCTTCTCCATTGTCTCCAGGATAGAGGATTCTGGGGAACTAGTTTGAGCTTCTAAAAACCATGCTTCCAGAAGGTCAAATGCACATTTGTACTAACTTTTGAACCCCTGGTCCAATTCGTATGATTTTTGAGTATGTTGTTCCCTCGAATGGATTGATTGTGTATATGTATTTTTATGCGAATGTGATGTATATTTTGGGAGTTATGAATGTTGTGTAAAAACTGTATTTTCCCTACCTAGGATAATTGTATTTCCTGTGTGTACAGATAATTAGTTTACAGGTAGAGGGGAGGGCTATGTGTGGGATGTAACTATTGTGTGATTGGTTAATGTACGTTACTGTGTGTGTCCCTCCCCTTCATGGGAGCACCTAATAAAAAGGGCTGCAAGCTAGCAGCCAGGGAGTTCCTGTTTTACCCTCAAAGTGAAGTGTCGTCTCATTATTGGGGGAGGATTTATTGTATGCTGTTCCAGTTTGACTGCTAGGATTGAAAACCTATTCGTATGGTTCCTATTCAACTGTCTACAGCATTCAGAGGCTTGAGAGGATTTATACGCTTCTCTGATTCGGTGATTGTGGTGTCGGCTAGAGTGCTTGGAGGCCTCAGGAAGCGCTAGGAGCATCCTTTAACGGAGGTACCAAGTCGGGGTGCCAGGCGATCCGTTACAACTTAAAGGTAGGCAGACAAAGTAATAGAGCAGCAGGAAATGCTAGCAGAATGCTTGGTTGTATAGGGAGAGGTATTAGCAGTAGAAAGAGAGAAGTGCTCATGCCGTTGTACAGAACACTGGTGAGACCTCACTTGGAGTATTGTACTCAGTACTGGAGACCGTATCTCCAGAAGGATATTGATACTTTAGAGTTCAGAGAAGGGCTACTTAACTGGTTCATGGATTGCAGGATAAAACTTACCAGGAAAGGTTAAAGGATCTTAACATGTATAGCTTGGAGGAAAGACGAGACAGGGGGGATATGATAGAAACATTTAAATACATAAAGGGAATCAACACAGTAAAGGAGGAGACTATATTGAAAAGAAGAAAAACTACCACAACAAGAGGACAGTGAGGGAGTTTAAAGGGACACTCCAGGCACCCAGACCACTTCTGCTCATTGGAGTGGTCTGGGTGCCAACTCCCACTACCCTTAACCCTGCAACTGTAATTATTGCAGTTTTTCATAAACTGCAATATTTACATTGCAGGGTTAACTCCACCTCTAGTGGCTGTCTATTAGACAGCCACTAGAGGTCACTTCCTTGTTTCTAGCACAGGTTTCCTGTGCTAGAGCGTCGCTGGACGTCCTCACGCTGTGTGAGGACCTCCAGCGTCGCTCTATTCCCCATAGGAAAGCATTGAAATGATTTTTCAATGCTTTCCTATGGGGAGACGTATTGCGCATGCGCGGCATTTCCGCGCATGCGCATTAGGTCTCCTCGGCCGGTGAGCGAGATTAGTCTCGCCCACCGGCCGACGTAATCACTAGGAGGAGCGTCGCGGAGGCGGAGACAGCGGCGAGGGACATCGCCGCTGTCCCAGGTAAGTGACTGAAGGGGTTTTCACCCCTTCAGTAACCGGGGATTGGTGGGTGGGAGGGAGAGGGACCCTCCAGTGCCAGAAAAACGGATCGTTTTTCTGGCACTGGAGTTTCCCTTTAAGCATGCATGGGATAGGCATAAGGCTGTCCTAACTATAAGATAAGGCCAGGGACTAATTATAAGTATTTTGAGATTTGTGCAGACTAGATGGGCTGGATGGTTCTTATCTGCCGTCACATTCTATGTTTCTATGTCTTATCGTTTGGTTTCTGGTTTCCCTTGATTCTTTCTAGTCCCAACTATTCTGCCTTCCCTTGCATTTGCTGAGAGCACTAGCTGAGCACTCCTAGCCAATCTCCCTAAGTCCTGTACCGTTGAGCTCAGTTCAGTGCAGCAGCTGCAGAGGGCACAAGAGAAGGTGCTAAGCCTCTGGCAGGCTCCAGGTAAGCTGTGAAATTTACACTAATTAATATAAGCAGGGGCATAAAATAGGTACAGTAAGCTTTGGTACAGCCCCCTAGTGGCTTAATACAAGTAGAACAAGAGAAAGGAACACCACCCGAACACATTACTAATAAAAAAAAAACATTATTGTATATTCAATAAATAATAAAAAAGTATATATATACACACACATTGCAAATTCAAAATGCTAACAAAAATTACCACAAGCATATGGCTTAATCAGAGCAATGTACTGCCATATGAGCATTGAATGTGTTGTGTGACTGACATATTCACTATTTATATGGAAGTACATTGATCTGGTTAATTATATAATATACAAGTTAGTTTAAATACCAGGAATCAGGAAGGAGAGCTTACCGTAGATTGTGAGGAAGTGAACTATAATCTCTATAAAATAAACATTGAGAACCTCCATGAGGAATTGAAACTCCGTTATATATGATGGTTATATTTCCTTTTATTATCTTTTATCTGTTTCCTTGTAGACCTGCTGATCGAGTAGCCCGCGTGTCGCAATGGACCTATGGTGAAGTCACGTATAATGATGTGAAAATAATTTATAGCCAGAACTAGACTTAACAGATAAAAGTCTATTTCTGGAACAAACGGGTAACCTGTTGGAGGGCCACCACATCCCAATGGCTAGCACCATCTCACAGGGAAATTATATATTTTTTCATTGTTAAAGGAACAGTATAGTGTTAGTAATACAAACATGTATTCCTAACGCCATAGTTTTCTCTTCACTAGTGTGTCTTTTTGGTAACATGTGCTTAATGGAGTTTTGCCTCTGTCCTTGGAAATAATTGTGTTACTTCCCAATTATCTCCAGGACAGAGAGGAGGGATTGTGATGCATTGTTGGATTGTAAGCTTGTGATTGGTCAATGTCCCAGTTTCCCATCTTATCCCCTAGGGGAAGACCTGCATAAAAGCCAGGCAGGTAGCCCCAGTAAATCAGTTCTGCTTGACCCTCAAAACGAAGTGTCGTCTCGTTCTTGGGGGGAATTGGATTGTATGCTATTACAGTGCGACTGCCAGGAGTGTAAACTGTTCGTATGGTTTTTTCTGTGCGGCTGTTTAACAGCATTCGTGTGTTTCCTGTTCGTGAGTTGGAGGATTCGTATGGTTGCAGTTCGGGAGATTGGTGATTGCAGTAGCTGCCTGTGCATCTGAAAGGGGAATATCGCCTAAACGGTTTTTATCCTCTTGTGTGCAAAACCGTCCGTTAAAACTAGTTAAACGATGCCCACCCACCCTCCCTCACCAAATCAAATTATAAAATAGTGATAAAAGGCTTTTACTTACCTTTTTTCTAGAGGGTAGAGTTGCTGCTCTTCCCGTGATATCGTAATGCACTAGCGACTGGGCAGCTATTGCTACCCAGTCGCTAGTGCAATTATGGGGGACCTGGCACAGGTTCTCCCGTTCCCCCATGGTGGGGAACCCAAATAACTAAAATGGGGGGACATAGTGCCCTCCCTGCGCCCCGTCTTAGGCTGCAGGGAGAACCAGCATTTTTTGTTTCTCCTCCATGCTATCTGGGTTTATTCTCCTGCAGCACGGATATGACAGAACACCCTGTAACTGGAATACTGTGTTCCCTTACTATTCCCTGTTTTGTTTGGTAAATACAGTGTTCACAGACTTTTCCCTCTGTTTTGTTTGGTAACTGAACAAAACCACAAAATACCCAGACAACCCGTATGCTTATTAACCTCGTTCACCCCTGTTAACACATCAATAACGATTCCCACCTCAGTGTTGTAAGTGGTTGGCTGGGTGGCCACCGTTCCTATGCACGAACACGTCATGGCAGCCATCTTGTTTGCACGAATGCAGGCAGCGGTGTTTGGTTGTCGAGTGCATGGAACTAAAATCGGACACTCGACCTCGCAAACACCGCTGAACTTCCATCCCCCCTGCGTTAGTTTCTTTACATCCTGGAAGAGCACTGTTTGGTGGAATCATTTACATGGTTTAGGTGAACACTACCTGCCTATCCTGCAGCATGGAGTCTATTAAACGAAATAACTGAAACGAAAAGGTAATGCATTCGACATTTACCCTTTTGTTTTGTATATAATTCGTATGTAGGACTTTTATTTATGTTATAGCAAACGAAAAAGTCTAAAAATTCTGACAAAATCATATTTGTCTGATAACGAATGCACATGTCAATACAAAATACAGATTAAGGAACTACACACTCACACTCTCTCTCTACAGTTTTAGATCTTACAAGGCTACTTTAAATCACCTATCTTGGCAAACAAATATGGGGATTCAGTTCCACCATATGGTCATATTGTGATAAGCACTCCACTACTTCACAGTACCCCAATATCGGTGGGTCCTACACAGGGGCGGGCTGGGCCGGGGGCAGGGAGGCAATTGCCCCCCAGGCCGCCCTAAATAATTAGAAAAATGGCCACTGCAGGGCCGGTCCTGGGCGCCAGGAGGAGGGGGTGCCGCGCGGAGCAGGCTGATAGCCTGTCACATGGAGCCCAGCAGGTGGCCAACTGGCCACTTACGGTGCCCCAGTAGCAAGGCAGAGTAGGCACCTGCTTGTCCCAGATGGCAGGTGCCTACTCTGCAGCAATATACCGGCCGGTGTTCAGGCATGTGGCGGCGAGGGAGCTCTGCTGATGATCTTTGAGCTCTGCTGATGATCTTCATGCTCCCTCGCGCGCCCTCTCTGGTGATGCCGGGAGCCGGAATATGACGTAATTCCGGCCCCGCATCACTAAACTGCGCGAGGGAGCAGAGAGGAGCAGGAATATGATGGAAGTCACTGGATCCCGGGGAAAGGACCCAGAGGACTCCTAAAGGTAGGAGCAACAAGAAATAAAATACATTTGTGAGTGTGTGTCTGAAAGTAAGTAAGTGTGTGTGTCTGGAAGTGTGTGTGTGTCTGGAAGTGTGTGTGTGTGTGTGTGTGTGTGTGTCTGGAACTGTGTGTGTGTGTAAGTGTGTGTGTGTCTGGAAGTGTGTGTGTGTCTGGAAGTGTGTGTGTGTCAGGAACTGTGTGTGTGTGGAAGTGTGTGTGTGTGTGTGTGTGTGTCTGGAAGTGTGTGTGTGTGTGTGTGTCTGGAAGTGTGTGTCTGGAAGTGTGTGTGTGTGTGTCTGGAAGTGTGTGTCTGGAAGTGTGTGTGTGTGTCTGGAAGTGTGTGTGTGTGTCTGGAATTGTGTGTGTGTGTGTCTGGAAGTGTGTGTGTGTGTCTGGAAGTGTGTGTGTGTGTGTGTCTGGAAGTGTGTGTGTGTGTGTCTGGAAGTGTGTGTGTGTGTGTGTGTGTCTGGAAGTGTGTGTGTGTGTGTGTGTCTGGAAGTGTGTGTGTGTGTGTGTGTGGAAGTGTGTGTGTGTGTGTGTGTGTCTGGAAGTGTGTGTGTGTGTCTGGAAGTGTGTGTGTGTGTGTGTGTCTGGAAGTGTGTGTGTGTGTCTGGAAGTGTGTGTGTGTGTCTGGAAGTGTGTGTGTGTGTGTCTGGAAGTGTGTGTGTGTGTGTGTGTGTGGAAGTGTGTGTGTGTGTGTCTGGAAGTGTTTGTGTGTGTCTGTCAGGGCCGTCTTTCCGCATGGGGCCCTACCGCGCTGCCCAGCATGCCCGTCCGACAGGGGAGATCTCCCCTGCCGGCCAACGGAGAGGTGGCCTTGTTTTCTGGCCTTGTGCCGGTGAGGGAGATCTTAATTCAATCGGGGAGAGAGGTAGCTGCCTAGGACCCAGGGCTGCAGGAGAGGCCGACCTGTAAGGCAGATCGTTCCTCCCGCAAGCAGGCTGTGTGGAGCGTTGCAGCTCATTACCATTGCAATGCTCCACACAGCATTCTGCGCGCAGGAGGACAGGAGACAGCCTGCAGCCAGACAAGCTGCAGGCTGTACAGAATTCACAACTGGACCACCAGGGCTGGCTGTGTCCCAGCCTATTTCACCAAAGGTAAGAAGAAGGGTGGGGGGGGGACATATAGATTTTTTTTTTTAATACATTTTTATTGAAGCATTTTTCTTTTTCACAATGAAAGACAATTATGCTGGGCCTAAGAGATTCAATTCGTATATAATGTTACAAACAAATAAATATTTAGATAAATTATTACACATTATTTGGCATTATACAAAAACATATTATCACAATAATCACCTAGGAACCAGCATAAAATAACACTTAAAACAAAATAAAAGACAAGAACCGTCACCAAAATTTAGAGCACATAATTTAGAGCACATGATTAATTATTTTCTCCGACATTAGTCTATATATCTCCACGTCTATTTTATATTCTATTTGATTTATCACTTAGTAAAACCAACATATATATCACAATAGAATACAGATATAAAAAACTATCTAGATAGAAGGATGTCCAAATAAGCCCTTATATTTTTTTAACCAATCTTTATACCATCTTTATATTTCCTCTTCGACATAAAAGTCGAATTGTTGATCAGCTCATATTCCATTGACATTTGAAACATGACCTGATCGATCAGTAGCCGCTTATCAAACGGCTTTGATGATTTCCAATGTCTCGCAATAATAATTTTAACAGCGACTAAGCAATGAATGGCAAAACAAACATCCTTCTGGGAATTGAAAATCAGATTTAGATGTAAGAGGGCCGAAGCGGCATTCTCCTCAATTCTATTTGTCGTCATAGCTGTAAAAATATTAAAAGCCCATGACCATAGATATTTAACAACAGGACAGGTCCACCATATATGTGTATAAGTACCTGGCTGACTTCCACATCTCCAACACGTTGGATCAATAGAATCATATATTCTAGCCAGTCTGGCTGGAGTGTAGTACCATCTATATAAAACTTTAAAATGGCACTCAGACAAGTTAAGGCAGTGTATATATTTGTTTACCAGACTTAGAGAGGAATTCCACTCTTCTACAGAAATCTGCAAATCTAATTCTAATTCCCACGTTTTGATCAGTCTATGAGGGAATTCTTTAAGCAGCTCCAACAAGGACGCTGCAACAGACGAGATCTTTCTGATAGATTGACTACGAAATATAAATTCCAATTTCTTTGCAAATATATTAGATGTTTTAATAACGTTTTTATAGATGAAATTTTTTAAGCGAAGGTAAGTAAAGATTTCTCCACGTGGAATGTGGAGAGTATCTATAATGATTTGGAAAGGTAAAATTTTATCTCCCTGCATAATATCTGCAAACCTAAGTTTATCAACATTATTCCAATACTTTAACGAGAAGTCTTCTATCAGAATTTCCAATATATTAAGTGTACATGTTTTAGGTATAAGATTATTTATGCCTAGTTTTTTCTTGATATAAAGCCATTCTTCCAGAGTCTGAGATAATATCAACGAGCTGGTTAGGGGTGAATTCATGAGAGTGGTCCTTGTAATTGTCCACATAGAATGTTGTAATTTGTCCAAATGAGCCACTTTGGATTCTATAATATACCAGGGCTCAGAAACCTGTTTAGGATCCTGGAGAAGATAGATATGCCTAATAATATTCGCTTGATAACTGTATACAATACTAGGGAAATTTAGACCACCATTACTCAACTTTTTGGTTAGGATCTTTTGAGTAATTCTTGGTTTTTTGTAGTTCCAGATAAAATTATTAAAACTTGATTGAATCATTGCTAACCAGGGTACAGGGACTTTAAGTGGAATCATGGAGAACAAGTATAGCCATTTAGGTAGAATATATGAGTTAATAATATTGATTTTGCCTTGCCATGAGGTTTCTAAATTTCTCCATTTTTTAAGTTTGAGATTCATGTTACGGATGAAAATCGATATATTCCTCTCCATTATTCCAGCCGGCTTAGCAGTTATAACTAGTCCCAAGTAGTTTATTTCTAAATCTGTCCATATGAATTTGTAAGTGTCGGCTAAGATAGTGACTATTCATGAACATTACTGTGGATTTGTTAATATTTAATTTGAAATTTGAAATAATGGAGTATCTATCAATTTCAGACATTAAAGATTTCAGAGACGACTCTGGAGAGGAGAGCGTGAGTAGCGCATCGTCCGCATAAAGAGATATTTTAGCATCCAGAGTATTCATTTGAACACCTCTAATCAGTGGATTGTTCCTGATATTAATAGCCAGAGGCTCAATGGACAGAATATACAACAAAGGGGAGAGCGGACACCCTTGACGCGTGCCATTTTTGAGTGCAAACCACCCTGCGGTAATATTAGGGCCCACAGTGCGTGCAGAAGGGGCGGAATACAAAGCCATTATGGCCTTGTGTATCCAGCCTGTAAACCCAAAAGCAGTAAGAACTTCAGCTAAGTAACCCCACCCGACCCTGTCAAATGCTTTTTCGGCATCTAGAGACAGGGCCAGGAGGGGAAACTGATCTCTATTGGCCAAGTCTACGATGTCTATTATTCTCCTAGTATTGCTAGATGCTAACCTACCCGGTACAAACCCAATCTGATCCGGATGGATCAGGGTCGTAATTATGGACTTGATTCTCTCCGCGATTATAGCCGCATATATCTTCATGTCTACGTTAATTAGCGCTATAGGTCTATAATTACTAGGATCGGTGCTAATTTTATTTTGTTTTAGTATTGGAATAATATTTGCTTGTAGTAGTTCAGTTGGAAAAGACTCATTTATGGCTATTTGGTTTAGTCAATAAAAACTGCATATGTTTATAATATAAATTTGAAAAACCATCCGGACCCGGGGTTTTATTAATGGGTAATCTGTTTATTTGAAACTGAACTTCGTCCTCCGAAATGGTTTTATTTAAGTTTAATAAATCCTGGTAAGTAACTTTTGGTATCTGCGTATCGAGTAAATAATTTTTTATATCGTTAACCTTAGGGGACAGTTTTAAATTATACAAATCTTCATATAATTGATTCAATCTTTCCCCTATTGAAGAAGGGGTCGAGTAGACCTTTTGACCATCGATCAATTGTTCGACTCTATTTTTTGCATTATGATTTTGCAATCGTTTAGACAGATTTTTATTTGCTCTATTCCCCGTATGGTAATTATTTAGTTTTAATTTGTGAATATTTATTTTAATTTTCTGTTCAACCTTTAAATGTATTTGTTTTTGTAAACCATTTAACTTAGTTTTAATTTCTGCAGAGGGATTCTGTTTATTTAATTTCGATAGATTATAAAACTCGATATACAGATCACTTAAAGTCTTTCCAGTTTTAATCTTCATAATGTGGGCTAATTTAATTAAATATCCTCGCATGACTGATTTATGTGTACACCAATTATTTGCTGGAGATGTATCAGAGGAGCTATTTTCTAGCCAAAAATATTTTAGTAATTGGGTTAGTTCCTCCTTACTCTTTGGATCATTAATAAGAGCATCGTTCAATCTCCAAGTATTTCGAACTGGGGGAGATTTATTTCCAAGCTCCATTAGTATAAAACTATGATCTGACCAGATACTATCTTTAATTTCACTTGTATTACATAAAGGAATCGAATTTGCATCTAGTAAACAAAAATCAATCCGTGAATATGAACCGTGTACACAGGATTGGTGAGAGTAATCTTTATCAGTTGGATGTAGTATTCTCCATATATCGTGCAGATTGTATTGTTTGCAAATATTATAGAGTTTTTTTAGCCTGCTTAATAGTTCTTTTATCGATTAAAGTGCCAAATGTGTACAACTTGTCCATTTTAGGGTCACTCACGCAATTAAAGTCCCCAGCTATAATTAGGTGACCTTTGTGTACTTTATCAACTTGCTTCATTATTGACAAAAATTTAGCCATAGGATCTACATTCGGCAAATACACATTGACTAAAGTATAAACCGTATTGTCAATGGCACAGACAATAATTATAAATCTAGCTTCTGTATCCAATTCGATATACTTGATTTCCACATTGATATTACTATTGAAGATAACTGCAACCCCTCTTTTTTTGTTATTCGTTAGTGAAGCATGAACAATGGTGGGAAACTTATCCCCTCCCCATTTCTGGGTAAGATCCTTTAGCCAATGGGTTTCTTGTATGAATGCCAGTTGTATATTGTGTTCAACTAGGGAGTCATACAATCTTCTCCTCTTTCTATTTGTATTTAAGCCTTGTGCGTTTAAAGACATAAACTTAATCATATCTTTTATAAAAAGTTTTCAAAAGTATTTGATGTCCTTGGTCCAGACGTCTAAAGTCAAAGATTTGGACAACTACTGTCATCAAGAATTTCTCCAAAGTATCGTGTGCTCTAAAGTAAAAACAAAAAAACGACTCAAATACAGAGATATACCACCCATGATAAAAAAATTGAATCGAAATCGATCCAATAGCCACAAACAACATATAACAAGTATTAAAGAACATAGTTCCCTAGTTCTTTCCCTTTCCCCCTTCCCCCTCTTTTCTCTCTTACACTGTAAATTTCAGATAGAACTAGAAATTAACAGAGACAATGTAGTATCACTACACCAAGAGGGGCAACCTCCCAGGAAAACTAAAAACAGCCTCAGAGAGTCTTACATCCACTATTTCTATTTCAGTCGAGAAAAAAGAGAGACCTCCAGATTGGTCCCACCAATCGTATTCAGTATATTTTGGTATCAATACACTTAACCAGACAGGGTCGTTATTTAGATGTAAAAAAGAAGAAAATTAGATATGCATATCAGTTGTCTATATAAGAGAGAGAAATTAGGTACAGAATAAAGGTATATTTGGGTCTGCTATGATTTCCAACATCAAAAGTATAGGCCATAGCAGGTTGAGTTTACCCGTAACATTATAGGATTCTAATTTTTTTGTAAATCTTTTTTTTTATTAAGGTATTAACATGACATATAGAATGCGCAGTAAATAAGCAGTGGGAAACACGCAGGTTTCAGGTATTTAAAATAATATGTCAGAACACGAGACATGCAAATCTCAGCGGTATTTTCAATAAGGAGACGCGCATGTCTCCTGGTGAGTAAACATAATATACGTGCTTAATGGATAAAGTAGGCACTTAAGTAAATGTAATGAGGATATCTCTTGGAGCACTAAACAAAGGGAACCTGTAGGGTTTCCCAAGGCACATCAATACGTTAAGGACAAGTGTGGTTAGCGTCGGGAGAAGCTTTTTTTTTTTCAACTAGGCCTGGGACACGGGAAGGATACGTAAGTATGGGACTCTAGAATCTTTGGCGGAATGCCAGGGCAGAAAATAAAGAAGGTATTCTATGTACCTTTATCGAGTCAGGCGCACCAATCTGTAACTATGGCGTCTATCAGTCATGTGAACCCGTGGATGTCGGGGTCGCCATGGGTGTCTTTCACAGATTGCTACAGGGTGCCTGGGATGACACCTATTCTCTTCAGTGTGTGTATTGTGGTCCGATCTCCCGCTCGGGACAAGGTGGTCGGAAAAGTTGTCCCTGCTAAGACTTCGCGTTCCCAGGGGCCTTTCCGTCATGTTCAAAGACGTAAGTGGTCATAAGTTAAATCGTCATCCCCGTCGGCGGAGCCTGCGGGGCGCGAACGTCTCAGGTGTAGGTCCCTTGTAGTTGTCGTGGGTAAGTTAAGTGTGTGGAGTGAGAGATTATGTTATAACTGTAGTGTGTGTGTCAGTGTTGTCATGGGGGGGGAGTGTGAAGCGATGTGGTACCTCGTCGTGGACAGAGAACCAGAGTTGACCATCGCCACGGCATTTTTCGTGAAGATGCGAGATGGTAAATGTATTTCGCAATTGCTATGGTGTAGGCGGTCGTCTGCGCCACATAATGGCCTAGGGCAGAGGCATCAGTGGTATGGAGCCTATAATTTAGGAGGACGATATCTCCCCGATCCCGGTTTCCAACCCCGGGACCCCTAGGCCTAACAGTCGAGCCGCAGCAGAGTTAGAGAGAGAAGAGGAGAAATTAAAGGTGGGAGGAAGGGGGGGAGGAGGGTAAAGAAGGTTGGTCTGCATCAAGGGGGACCCACTGCCGCCGTCCCCCCACTAGGGTGGCCGCGAGCACCTCTCGCTAGTCTATAGCGGGTGATGTATGTGAACCATGGGAGCCACATCTCCAGATGTTTCGTTGTGCGGCCGGTCATGGAGGCATGGATGTCTTCCGCTCCGTGTATGTCTTCCACCCTGTTGATCCATTCTTTTTCCGTCGGTGTATCACGCGTTTTCCAATGTGCCGGTATGTTGGCTTTGGCGGCGTTCAGCAGATGGCGTAGTATGGACCTCTTGTAAGTTCGGATAGGTTGGGTCGAGATGTGTAACAAGGCGAGCTCAACACTCCACTCCGGGGTGTCACCCAGGATGTCGGTAATGGCATTTTTTATCATCGCCCAGTATGGGACTATGTCTCTGCACTCCCACCAAATGTGAATCAATGTACCTCGTTCTGCCTGGCATCTCCAACACATCGGTGTGATTGATGGGAATATCCTGTGCAGCAGGGTCGGGGTCCTATACCATAACGAGAGCAATTTGTAGTTGACCTCCTGGTAGTATGAGCTCATGGAGCTTTTCTGCTGCCAGAGTAAAGCTGTATCCCACTGTGCTGGAGTCAGAGTCTTCCCGAGTTGTGTTTCCCACTGTCGGCGGAAGGTGTGCGGCTGGGTTCCATCCCCGGCGATTAAGTGCTGATATAGTGCCGAGATTGTATGGTCCAGCGGGCTGCCCCGGTCGCATAGGTCTTCAAACCAGGTAAGTTCCCGATGCAAGCGTTCTTTATGCGGTATTGAGTTGTAATAATGTTGTAGTTGTAGGTATCTGAGAACATCTAGGGGTGTCCTAGGGGCAGAACCCAACAACGATGTCGAGTCGCGTAGTCTGCCCTCTGTAAGGACCCGGTAGAAGGGGATGTACGTCCTGTCGCTGACGGCGGGCCACGCCCTCGAGGATAAACCTCCTGCTAAAGTCGTGTTGTGTGTGATAGGAATCATGGGGCTGGGAGTAGGCGATACGTGGCTATGTTTTCTCAGTGATCTCCAGCCCATTAGTGTTTGTTGTATCGATCCGTTTGCAATTCCTCCACCCATCCGCCTCTTCGCTGTTCCCCATATCTCCATTTCGAGGGAGGGTCCGAGTAATCCTTTGTCAAGTGTAACCCATTGTTTTGACGTGGTATCTGTGTGCCAGTCCAGTATTCGCTGCATTATCGTGGCTTGGTGATATTTCTTAATGTCTGGGAGTGCTAGTCCTCCACGGTGCCGTGGTCGGCAAAGGATGTCGTGTCGAATTCTAGAGCGACCACCTCGCCAAACAAATTTAATAATCGCCGTCTTCAGAGATGAGAAGAAGGCATTTGGTATGGCTAGTGGGATGGTCTGCATGAGGTATAAGATTCGTGGAAGGACATTCATTTTGATGATCGCCACTCTGCCGTGCCATGTAATGTGGGGGTACGACCACTTCTCCAAGTCGGTCGCAATTGCCTTCAGAAGGGGTGTGAAGTTAAATCGGTAAGTGTCCTCGGGGTCTGTGGCCACCCAGATCCCGAGGTACTTCATCTTACCGTGACACCACCGGAAGGGGAATTGTGAGTCAAGAGAGATGTAGTCGTCCGTGGGGGTTGTGATATTTAGGACTTCGCATTTTGAAAGGTTGAGCTTAAAACCCGAAATGCGTCCAAATTTGTCGAATTCTGAGAGGAGGCACGGTAGCGTCGTTCTTGGGTTCTGCACGAAAAACAGAAGATCGTCGGCGTACGCTGCTACTTTATGGTGTGTGTCTCGCCAGTTATACCCCTGGATATCAGGGTTTGAGCGAATTGCTTGGAGTAGTGGTTCGAGGGACATCGCGAACAGGATCGGCGAGAGAGGGCAGCCCTGACGGGTGCCATTGTTGATCGGGAAATCAGCAGTTGTTGACCCATTGACTCTTACCGTCGCGTGCGGCGTACTATATAGGGCTGATATCCAGGTGAGGAACCTCTGCCCGCATCCCATCTTCTGAAGAGTTGCTTGCATGTAAGTCCAATCCACTCTATCAAACGCCTTTTCGGCATCGGTTGATAAGAGTAGTAGACGAGTCTTCGTTATTCGGGCGTGTTGTTGGATGGAGAACACCCGCAGTGTACTATCCCTGGCCTCACGTCCCGGGATGAAGCCCGTTTGGTCCGCGTGGATCAGGTCCGGCAGAAGGCGGTTAAGTCTGCTCGCCATAACCTTGGTGAACAGCTTAGCGTCCACGTTCAACAAGGATATGGGGCGGTAACTCCCGCAAAGCAGCGGGTCTTTACCCGGCTTAGGCAAGACCGTGATGGTCGCTGCCAGGGACTCCGCGCCCAGGCGCCCACCCTCGCCCACCGCATTAAGCGCTTTAGTTAGCCATGGTAGTAAAAGAGCGGAGAAGCTCTTATAGTAGCCAGTTGAGAAGCCATCGGGGCCAGGGGCCTTGCCCGATTTTGTAACTTTGAGGGCCGCTGCCAGCTCCTCCAGACTAATCGGGGCGTCGAGTGCGAGCGCTGAGTCCTGATCGATCGTGTTGGAGACCGTTTCGGTCAAGTAGGCCATTATGCGTGACTTGTGACTGTCTGCTCCAGTCCCCTGAGGAGGTGGAGGCAAATTGTAGAGGTTCTTGTAAAAAGTCCGGAATTCGTTAGCTATCTTCTGTGGAAAGGAGGTTATCTCGTTCGGAGCTAGTCGCAGTTTTCTTATCTGCCTGCGGGGTGCCGGGCCCTTCAGTAGCCTGGCTAAATATTTTCCCCCTTTGTTGGCATGGGCGTAGTAAAATCCTTTTGTACGCTGCAGTGTGCGGAAGTGTTTACGGGTGATGAGGTCCCTAAGTTTTCTCCGGTGTTCCATGAGCTCCCCGTAGACCTCGTTCAACTGTGTTCTCTTGTGTTGACATTCCAGGGTTGTTATCTTCTGGTGCAGGTCGAGCATCTCCAACATGTTTGCCTTACGTTTTTGTGATGCAATGCGGATGAGCACTCCTCGGATGGTACTCTTGTGGGCCTCCCATATGGATATCGGGGAGATATCAGGTGTGTCATTTTCCCTGAAGTATTGTTCTAGCTCCTGATTTATGTGGTCTTTTGTGATGGGATCCAGTAATAATGCCTCGTTGAGCCGCCAGGACCAGGATGAAGGGCGAAATAGAGGGGATTCCAGCTCTATCCAGACCGATCCATGGTCCGACCATGTGGCAGGATCTATGTCAGCTCCGAGTAAGCGGGTGAGTCCCTCTTGTACGATGAATATATAATCAATGCGGGAGTATCGGTTGTGGAGGACGGAGTAGTAGGTGTAATCCCTCGCCGTTGGGTTGAGTGCTCGCCAGCAGTCGACCAGTCTCAGATCTTCCAAGGATCTGCGGATGGAACGTATACTAGTCTGTGGGATGCAGCTATGTCCCGAGGAGGAGTCCATTATCGGGTCCAGGGGTACGTTGAAGTCTCCTCCAACTATTAGTATACCGTCTGTGAAGTCTTCCAGGATGTGCAGTGCATTTCGAATGAAGGGGGCTTGCCGTCGGTTAGGGGCGTAGATATTGGCCAAGGTGTATATCTTATCGGCGATGACCCTCTTGAGAAAGAGGTATCGACCTTGAGAGTCCTGCGTTCTTTCAAGTTCCTTAAAGTCTAGTTCGGCTGCCAGGAGGATAGCTGTGCCAGCTTTGTGGGACGTTGGGTGGTTGGAGAAAAAGTTAGTTGGGTAGTGTCTATTCCGTAGTGTGGGTGCCGAGTTTTCTCGGAAATGGGTTTCCTGGATCATGGCCACCATGATGCGTTTTCTCTTCAGTTCCCTGAGGAGTTGAGACCGTCGCTCAGGTATGTTGAGGCCTCTGCAGTTCTGTGTGAGGACCCTCATGGGCGTCTTTTGGTAGGCCATTCTTGTGAAGTGTTGTTAGTATGTCTCACAGTCTCAGCGATACACGGATATTCCGCGGTCCCGCGGAGCGGCCATCAGAGTGCGCCCCCCGGACACCGACCAACGATGGAGGGGGAGGGGAGGAGGAAGAGGAGCTAAGGGAAGGAGGGGAAGCGGAAAGTCGAAAAGTAAGTATCAGAAGTGCCGCAGGTCGAAAGCCAGGTTCCGGACCCCGGGGGAGGTCGTCCGAAAGGGTTTGTGGTGGGGATGTGAAGTTGTAAGTGTATGTGTGGTTCTGCACAGGGCAGTATTAGTAAAGAGTCTCGTGCTGCAGCTGGTGCTAGAGGTGCCCCGCCCTGGTACCTGCCCAGAGGGCGAGGAAAACCACAGCCCAGTTGCCCAACTCGTAGCACGAGTGTGTAAAGTGGGAGGCGCGAGCCAGGCTCCGCCCAAGAGGATCTGTTAGTCCAACAGTGGAGTTGTCCGCCCCACCGAACCCCTTCTATCTTGTACGGGCCAAAAGGTCAGCTTGTATTAATTAGGTACCTGCATCTACTGGGCAGCGGATCCCGGTGTCAGCGTTGAGGGGCCATGTGTCAGTCACGGTCCCATGTTTGGGGCCCCCGAGACCCCCATCAGTCCCTCGAGTCTAGGAGCGCTGTCCCGGGGAGGGGGGGGAGGGAGAAATAGGGGGGAGGTGAGGTGGGGGAGAGGGGGGAGAGGAGGGGGGGGGGGGAAGGGGGGGGGGGGAAAGGGGGGGGAGGGGAGAGGGGAGGGGGGGGGGGAGGGGAGGAGTCAGTTGTGATTTCAATGTGTCAGCTTGTCAGGGGGGGCTGGCATCTCTCCCAGGGTTACTGTTTGGTGCGACTGACTCTGGGTTGAGGTTTTACGTAGGCCCTCGTGTGGGTGAGTGCCATTACCAAGCAGATAAAGAAATTACATAACAACATCAAGTAAAACACAATCAAGCAGTTTATCAGAGGCAACCTACTGTTGCCGAAACCCCGCTACCGTACCATAACATCTGCCTATGAGGGGGGGGGAGGGGGAGAAAAAGGAAAAGAAAAAATAAAAAGGAAAAAAGGGGGGGGGGGGAGTGGAGAGGGGGAGGGGAGTCACAATTTCAGGCACCAGCACTAACCCAGGGCCTCCCGCTGGTGAGGGTGTGTTGTTCAGCCCGGGGGGGGGGTTGTCGGTTGGTGGGACTGAGTCAGGGCTGGAGCCTTGTATAGGAGGACGGGGGTGGGAATGTTGATACCATGTAGACACATAAAATATTCAATAACAGGGTTGAAAACGGGATTGAGCAGTGTTTCAAGAACAACCTTAGGCAGTGGAGGACCGTCCCTCCTGCAGTAACGTCTGTGCACCTGTCCATCAGGTCCTTGTGGGCACCTGAGGATCGTGTGGGGAGGGAGGGGGGGGGGGGAGGAGGAGAGGAGGGGGAGGGGTAGGGAGGCAGGGAAGGGGGGGGGGGGTATCTGAAGTTTGCTATTTTGGCTGGACCAGTTCAGGGTTGGAGCTTTGTGGGAGCACCAGAGGGAGGGGGTACTAGAATACTGCAGGGTAACCAAACGTATAACAACATCATGCAAGGCAGAATCAAACTAAATATTACCAGTAACCGAGACCCATCTCCCATCTCATAATGCCTGTCCGTGCAGCAGGCTCTCTCAGTCACCTGGGTCTCGGGTGTCGGGGTGTGTAGAGGAGGCTTCTTACTGTTTAATTTACTAGGCAATACAAGATCATACTTAAGTAGCCTCACGTAACTCACCCCCGACTTTCCTATGCATGCTGGGGGCAAAGACATAATCAAGGCAGTTCCCCCCGACCCCTTGTGAGCCCCCCTCCATCCCCCGCGCACTTACATATACGTAGGTAAAGCTCTCCTAGACATAACAGGGAATGGGAGACATAACCACTGGGGATTACCGAGGGCGAGAGGCTCTGCGTTATTACGTTAAGTTCCCACCCCCATACCCCCAGTACATACCTATATGGTTTAAAGACACAGCCAGTGTTATACGTTACTGCCTCCCTCAGGTGTGCACCCCACCCCCGCCCCCCGCCCATCGGCACATGCATGCACAACCATAATAAAATAACAGCAGAAATATAGTTACTGTGCCCCGATGGAGTCAAGGGGTGCGTTGTAGTGTTGCAGCGGCAAGTGATGTGACCGAAGCCCATATTCTCACCCTGTGGTCCCCACCTCCCCAAACAAAGGTACCCCATCCCCTGCATCGATGCCGTTTAACCTGGGAGTCGGGTGGCAACTGGACTAGGCCAGGAGACGTCACTCAGTAATGCTGGAACTTTCAGGGAAAAAGATAAAAAGGGGAAAGTTCAGAGAACCCCGGAATCAGTCCCCTGAGTCCCCCCACGAGCCCCTCCCAAAGAAGTCCCGTCAAACCTGTAGGTAGCCATTACCCCAGCCGGGGCCAAACACATGGTAGGTCCGGGATCAGCAAACCAGCGAAGGGTCGTCAACCTGGATAGGAGGCCGTGATGGAGCGTCCAAGTTAACGGGGGTGTATTCACTCCTCCGGGGACGTCGGGTTTCTATGCCGTCTCACAGGGTGAGCCGATGGAGAGCGGGCGTCTCTCCGTCTCGGTGCCCGTTGCGATCTCGTGGCAGGGGCCGTCTGGCCTAAGATCCAATTGGGAACAGGTGGCGGTGGAAGGCCTAGTTCCTCCATGAACCGCGGGACGTCCTCAGGCCAGCGGACGGAGATCCAACCATTGCCGTTTCTGGCCATCAGGGCGAATGGGAACCCCCATTTGTAGGGAATAGCTCGTTCCCGCAGGGCTGCTGTCACAGGGCGTAGAGCTCTCCGTGCCTCCAATGTAATAGGGGACAGATCATTGTACAGGGCAATTTGCGCGCCTCGGAAGGGCCACGTCGGTCGTTCCCTGGCCTTCCTCATGATGGCGTCCTTAACGGGGAAGGAGTGGAGGCAACAGATGATGTCCCTAGGGCCCTCTTCCTGTGATCTGGGCCTTGCAGCTCTATGCGCTCTCTCGAACTCTATGTGTTCCGGGGGAGTCGGTTGCAGTATTGCCTGGAAGAGTTCGGTGAGTATGCTAGCTACGTTTTCGGCCGGACCCTCGGCTTCAGGGATTCCCCGGACACGAATATTGCACCTCCGACCTCTGTTGTCTAGGTCTTCGAGGTGTCTCCTCATAGATAATAGCATCGATCCCTGGCGGGCAATTGCGGTGTCGGCAGATGTCTGGCGTGCCGAGAGGGTTTCAGCCGCTTCCTCAACACGTGCGATGCGGCCCGCGTGGGTAGTGACTTCAGATTGGATTCCCACTATTTCTGCTCTGAGGGTGTCCTGTATGACCGTGGTAAGGGACAGCAGGTCGTCTTTTGTGGCCATGGAGGCCGTGAGGCTCATCAGCTTCTCCTCAATCCTATTTAGGGCCGTGCCCTCCGTCGCCGGAGGGGTAGCCGGCGCCATCTTGGGGCTACCCACGTCCCCGCTAGCGCCCGGTTGTGGGTGCAGGAATCCGTCCAGGGGACCTTGCTGGAGGTTTCTGGGGGTCTGGGGCTGCTCCGGTTTCTTGTTGCGACCCATTTAGCAGGTGAAAATGCTGTGCTATGCGGCTATATCGGGTCCGGTGGAGCGGAGCTCTTACTTTATGCGGCCATCTTGGTCGGCTCCGTAACCACGCCCCCTATAGGATTCTAATGTGGGGCTACTTAAAAAAGTAATTATGACTCTATGTTGACGAATAAATATGGATTGGATCAGACTTTGGTTCGTCACTTTTCCTTTCGTTATCTAATTCGGCTTACCCCCCTTAAACCACCTCAAATCCAAAGTCAACGTATCACCTCCCCAATATATATAACTATTAAATGATCATGCCATGATTTATTAACTTCATAATCTAATCCCATCCGTGACCATCTACCCCTACTTCTTAGTAGCAGTGAGTAACAATGGGTTTATATTTCGTACCCAAAAAATTGTCTTATTTTTCCTTGATTCGTGTATCCCCAACAACATTACCATTTAAAGAATAAAAGTATCGTGCAAAATGTAATACCATTGTGCCCGTGACAATTATTTGTGCACGTTTATATAAAAATATGCATAGACTAGTTAATATCTGATCTGTCCCAATAGACATCCTTCCATATTTGCTTCCAAATAGTGATAAGTATGGATATTAAGCATTACAAAATTAACGTTCTTTCCCCTATACCTATTTTCATATTTTCACACAGTGTTATCTTTTAGTAGTGAAACAAAATTGAGTGAATATAACGCTTATTTATATATACAGTAACGTGTCTATATACATATAGGCCATAGCAATTTAATTTACCCATGGCTTATAGGGTTGCTAATGTGTATCAACTTACTTAAACCTATAAGCCATAACAGCTTAGATTTATCCGTGACTTTTACAATTTCTAATGTGAATCTACTTAGGAGAGTAATTATTACTCTATGAAAGCAAATAAATAATAAATAAATAAATAAATATATATTGCATCAAACTTTAGTTCATACTTTTCTTTTCCTCTACTGGTTCAACTTAAGCAGAATAAAATCCAAAATCAACTAATCATCACCCCTATATATAAATATTAAGTGATCATGGCATAATTGTAATAACTCTATAATCTAATCCTTTATGTGACCATCAACCTTGACATTCTTAATAGTAATGAATAAAGGTAAGTTAACATATCATACAATATTATCTAATAGTAGTAAAGCAAAATACCATGAGTATATCACTTTTATGTATATAGACTATTATGTTTAAGGAGTGATACATTATCCATATTATAATACCATTGTGCCCATAGCAATTATTTAAAGGAGTGTTTTTTTTTGTTTTGTTTTTTTTAAAATAATGATTACACCCCTAATAGAGAGTTCAGACCTTTCCCTTTTATATGTTCTAAATACGTCCCTTTTATCATTTCTTTCTCTTATCTTTTCGCCCTTTTTTTTTTTTCCCTTTTCCCCTCTCCCCCCTTTCCCCAGCATATCACTTCTTTTCTCCCCATATGCCTTGTTTTCTTAACCACTTAATGGAGCTGCTACATTAGTTTCTTGCCCTTGAGCCATTCCACTAAATCTATATTAGTATCAAAAGTCTCTCTTTTGTCTTCATATGTCAACGATAGTTTCAAAGGATATAGCCACCTATATCTTATATTGTGAGATCTAAGAATTTGGGTTGCAGAACTAAATATTTTCCTTTTCTGTCTGGTTTCAAAAGAGAGATCCCGGAACACCTGTGCATTTTGAAAACAACCAGAGTTGATTTGATTTGTTCGGGCTGACTTCAGAATTGATTCTTTAAATTCATATGAAAAAAAACAGGCAATGATGTCCCGTGGAAGATTTTTCTGAATTGAGTGAGGTTTAAATAATCTGTGACATCTTTCTATTATTTGATCATGTGGATCAAACACAATACCCAGAACGTCTGCGAAATCCAACAAGGTTTGTTTTAAATCTTCTTGTGGGTCTGTCTCAGGTATATTCCTGAAGCGTAGATTTCTGCGCCGGCTGCGATCTTCCAAGTCAATTATTTTGAGTTCTAATGCCGAGATCTTAGTTTGAGCATTCGTGCTTTCTTGCATAAGACTTTTAACTTGAAAATGCATTGCTTTGAATTGGTCTTCTATTCTGTGCATATTAGCAGCGAGAGCATGTATTTCTTGTTTAATTTCTATTTTTATTGCTGCTGCAGTCATAGCTAATTCGGTCTTTATTTCATCCAGATTCGCTCTGAGGGTAGTTTGCAATATAGTAAGCGTAATTTGATCTGTTTCAGCAGGTTTTCTGCCCTCAGCCTCAGGAATATCAAGACTAGAATCTATGTCATTCACTGTCAATTTAGAATTTTTGTTCTGTTGAGGTGAAAAGTAAATGTTCATTGATTTGTCTTGAGAAAGGTCTTTTTTATCCTTTCTTGATGAAGTCTTGGTATCATTAGGTTTTCTTGAAGCCATATTGAAAAAATAAATCCGAGTTGAAGTTGCACACCAGTATGTATGGTTGCTCTTTAATTATGCAAACTTGGAATTGCACTTGGAATTGCACAGTGGTGTATACAATTGCCCCTTAGATGTATAAGTAGGCATACAAAAAAAAATATAAATAGGAATATACAGCTGTTCGTTCTCCCCAAAAAAATGAGAATATAAGATATATAAGATAATTAGCTGTTATTAGTAGGGTTTAGTTGCACACTAATAGTGTGAATTACCGAAATATGTCGATAGACAAAGGTAGAGAAAAAATATGAATCTTTGGCAGAAGGAGCAGCGTTTGCCACGTGGGAAGCGGCAACAGCAACCTTATGAGGGCATATAGGCAGAGTGTTTCCTCCGGTGAGTTACCTTAGCATTTGCTTAAAAAAGGGAGCGGGTAGCTCCATATCAGGGCTGGAGACAGGAGGGCGTCAAAGGCTTTATTTTCCGACGGCAGACCGCAATGACTCCTCAAGGCTGAAGCGGGAGCACGGACACCTCATCCCGGAGCGGCCGCATCAAAACCCGCCATCCCTGGTGGCTGCCCCTCCTCCTCCGTCACAACGACGCCGCACGCAGAGCCGTCAGCACGTCATAACCTCTTATGTCTTTCCGCATGGGGCCCTACCGCGCTGCCCAGCATGCCCGGCCGACAGGGGAGATCTCCCCTGCCGGCCATCGGAGAGGTGGCCTTGTTTTCTGGCCTTGTGCCGGTGAGGGAGATCTTAATTCAATCGGGGAGAGAGGTAGCTGCCTAGGACCCAGGGCTGCAGGAGAGGCCGACCTGTAAGGCAGATCGTTCCTCCCGCAAGCAGGCTGTGTGGAGCGTTGCAGCTCATTACCATTGCAATGCTCCACACAGCATTCTGCGCGCAGGAGGACAGGAGACAGCCTGCAGCCAGACAAGCTGCAGGCTGTACAGAATTCACAACTGGACCACCAGGGCTGGCTGTGTCCCAGCCTCTTTCACCAAAGGTAAGAAGAAGGGTGGGGGGGACATATAGATTTTATTTAACGTATAGTAGTATTAAAAAAAAAAAACCATTTGCTACCTGCACCCCTCAAACACACACACAGCACCCAACACACATATAGCACTCCACACACATGCAGCACCCCACTCACGTAGCACTCCACACACACACGCAGCACCCCACTCACATAGCACTCCACACACACACACAGAACCCCACACTCACATAGCATTCCACACACACACAGCACCCCACACACACCGCACCCGTACACACAAACACATACACTGCACCCCTCACTGCAGTGTGTGTGTATTCAGCAGTCTGTGTGTGTGTTCAGCCGTCTGTGTATGTATTCAGCCGTCTGTGTATGTATTCAGCTGTCTGTGTGTATGTTTGTGTATGTTTGTATTCAGCGGACTGTGTATGTATTCAGCACTCTCTATGTGTACTCAGCAGTCTGTGTGTGTGTGTGTGTGTCCGTCAGTCTGTATGCGTGTATTCATCAGTCGTCGTGTGTGTGCATTCAGCAGTCGGTGTGTGACTGCATTCAGCAGTCTGTGTGTATGTATTGAATGTATGCATTGCATTTGTTGGAGGTACTTCTAAATATAATCTTCGTTGTATCTATAATTTACATTTTTATTCCTGTAAGCTGTGTAGGCAGGGCCCCAGTGCACTGCTTTGCCTGGGGGCCCATAATGTTGTTAAGATGGCACTGGTGTCTGTCAGTGTGTGTGTGTGTGTCAGCAAGTGTGTCTGTCAAGTGTGTCTGTCAGTGAATGTGTGTGTGTGTCTGCCTGTCAGTGAGTGTTTGTCAGGGTTTGTGTGTGTATGTTATTGAGAGTGAGTGCCAGTGTGTCTGTCAGCAGGGCCAGCCTTTGAGGTATGCAAGCTGTGGGGTTATGTAGGGCGCAATAACAACAGAGGCGCCCGGCGGCCAACACAGCTCACAAGTTTTGGACACCAGCATATTTAATTTAAACGATTCCCTGGTGGTCCATTGGTGCGCACCAGCAGTAGGTGCAGTCAGATCATATCCCTTGTGGTTCCGGTGCTCAGTTAGTGAGTCAGAGCACAGGCTCAGAGATTCTCAGCCTGCGCTCTAACAACATTGAAAGTCGGAGCCGCGAAGGAGTGGGTATGGCAAAGAGCTACTAATTAGCATAATATCAATATCCGTTATAAAACCAGGAAAAGGTGGCCATGGATGGTGAGCTGATTCAGGGGTGCAATGGGCCACTTGACTGGATTTCCCCCCAGACCTGAGGCTGCCAGCCCTCCCCTGGTCCTACACTAATTCCTACGTGGGAGATGAACTACTATCTGCAATACTTACTGCTTAAACAGTTTAATCTATGTTTTGACATATTTTGGGCAATCATTGCAAATGAAGAGGAGAAACACAATAATTTTTACAGTCTCTTATCTTCCACTTACTCTGTTCCCTCCTGACTATTGATTACCTCCACGAGGACACTGGATTTGATGCAGGTTGTGGAAATGTCTCTGTGCTAAGGCTCTTTTTTTTAATGACAGAAAAGGGCCCGGTTTTTACAGGGCTCGCCAAACTGTAAATCCCCCAATGTTGTAGACTTGCAGCTTCTATGATACCTTGCCATTCTAAAGGCTTGCAAATACTCATAGTTCTACAGTCCAGTTCCAGAATAGATTATGTTGTGAATTTCAATATTTAATTTTATTTTCCAGACCTAACAAACGGATATAGATAATAAATAAAATATTGGATAAAAAAATTCTTGGAAAATGACAACATTTTATGAAAATAAACGGTCATTGTTCACTTGCAATGTTTTGTAGGAGGCCCTTGGAGCAGGAAATCGAATAAGAGGTAATTAGTTTCTCTACACAATTTATGGATTGTTTTACAGCTTAATTTATATTCCTGGTTTATCCCAAGGATGTTTTTTTTATTAAATAAATTGCAGGCGTACTCCGTATAACTAAACTTACCTATCTGATTGCAACTCAGCTCTGTAATCCAGGTTTATGGTTGTATTAAGGATCTTTATGCCCTTAGAGAACTGAGACAATAAATCATTCCTATATCTTAATTAATCACATAAACATGTCTTGAAAAAGATTTAAATACGTATCTTCCACTATAGTAATTTTAGTGCTAGACTTAAATCACAAATAAATCACTAGTTATTTTCCTGATTGGTAGTGTGAAGGCATGGAAGAACTGTGAGCTTGTGAAATCTTTGATGTTTGTTAAATGTTTTCTAACTTTAGGTATATTTAAACAAAAAACAAAAATAAAACTATGATAGGGTGGTAAAAGTTTTGTTATGATAATTTATTCCCAAGAAATCACAATGTAGCGAATTAAAATGTGAATTGAACATTTTAGACTTTTTTCTTTTTCAAATCACACATTTTTGCCTAAATCTTGCTAAATGCTTTGTGAATAAACACCAAGTTTATTTAATTGCAGTGAAGGTTAACTTTTTTTTTTTAAAACTGTTTATTTATGAATTAAAAGATAGTTTTTATAAAGTATATGTCAAACATAATAGAGATGATGTACAAAGAAGTATATTGGAATTTTACCCCTAGCATGCCTTGCTACAATGGAAACCTAGACGTTCAAGGCTAACAAGAACCAGAATGGTTCAGGTCAGGTGTGCACCTGGTGAGTAGTTAAAAGAAGTTCTGGCCAGCATAGAAGCGGTGCTATTATCACAGGAGTAAGAGAAATAAAGACAGAGAAAAGAGAAGAGAAAAAAAGAAACCAAACGAGCAAACAAACCACATTTCATTACCTAGCCCCGCAGCAAGCACCTAGAAATCATGAACATATCAGCCCAATGCCAAGCATGCCAATCGAAAAAGAAACTAGAAATTTGACTGTAAAATAATAGCAGTCAGTTTCCTTCACATGTGTGCGTTTCAGGGCCTGCCAGGGCACAGTGTCACACCAGTGCAACTCATATCTGGTGTAACAGTAGTGTACGTTAAAAAAAAAAACTAGAAATTTGACTGTGAAATAATAACAGTCAGTTTCCTTCACACGTGTGCGTTTCAGGGCCTGCCAGGGCACAGTGTCACACCAGTGCAACTCATATCTGGTGTAACAGTGGTGTACATTTAAAAAAAAAATACAGGGGGCTTGTTGTCGCCTTTTGGGGACCCTTGGTGTTGTACGTGGCTGGGTGGAGGAAGAGACCTTCAATGACATCAGTGAGGACAAGGAACGGGACATGGCTAGCTTGGTATCCAACCTTGTGCAAATGGAGAGTTTGCGGTTGTGCAAATGGACTGTTTGCAGTTGTTTGCGGTGCGTTAAACGGGGAGTTTGGTCTGTCACTGTGAAGCGGGTGTAACCCTTACACTACCTGATCGATACAACATCATACCTGATGTTTTAAAGCACGTTATTCCAAACAATTTAGGAATGTTAGGTGATTTATGCCCTTTATGGATTAAAACCAGACTCTGCATCAACTATGTAATTTTCCATGGGAGTTTTGCCATGGATCCCCCTCCGGCATGCCACAGTCCAGGTGTTAGTCCCCTTGAAACAACTTTTCCATCACTATTGTGGCCAGAAAGAGTCCCTGTGTGTTTTAAAATTCGCCTGCCTATTGAAGTCTATGGCGGTTCGCCCGGTTCGCCCGTTCGCGAACATTTGCGGAAGTTCGCGTTCGCCGTTCACGAACAGAAAATTTTATGTTCGCAACATCACTACTAGGAAGGTTATATCTTTGGTTAGGGTCCGGTGGCAGTGGTGTGCATTGAAAGGTAGCTTTATTAGTCTGAAGATGTCCTTCACAGCTACCTCCATCATCTTCCTGCATACCATCTTTGGCTCCTGGAACTTAATTTACCGAGTCATGTCAGTGTTGTAGTCTTGAGTGTGAATGACTGTACAACACGGAGGTCTATGTAGGATACCACAAGAACCTTGTATTCCTTAATGGTGTTCTTAGTTGTCCTTGGCTTTCCAGTTCTGCAAGTATGTCCAGGAGATAACTGATGGCTAAAGGCTGACCGAAACTTAGGTTTCTCTTCACTTTCTTTCAACAGGGCATCTATTCATTGGTTTCCTAGCGCTCCTTCTTCCTATTCATAGACAGTTACTACGTTTAGTAAGTAGCATGAGTCTTCCATTCCAATTGTATGAAAATAATGAGAACATCTGGCCTCTAGAGTGATACAACTGAATTTTTAATCAGCATCATCAGAAGTGCTCTGTCTAGAAATATTATAAAACAGAAAGCTATAAATTGTTCAGGCACATTCCCTAACTTCCACGTTCAGACTCTCACTTGGAAAATGTGGGTTTTCTGACGGATATTATATTTAATTACAGATAACTACAACCGGTGTATCCCAGGCTGCAGTTCATTATCCATAAGTACAAATCTCTTGGCAAAAATGACTGGCATATATTCTGTAATACATTCAACGATAAGAAATACACGTTTACTGCATGTCAAGCTCTGCTTCCTTATTCGGAAGAAGAGAAAAAATAGGATATATCGTAAAATGAATTAAAGTTGTTTTTTTTTTTTAATGCATGGATTACAAAATTATTTGAGACCTATAGTCCTATAAGTGGGTTTCTCTCCTGCGTGCCTTTATTTTGCATTAGTTATGGAGGCGTTAATTGACTTGTTCATTGTTCATTAAACATGAATAAAAAAAAATAAAAAATAACCTGTTAACCTCTTTCGATACAAAGATACACAGATAGAAAGTGACCTCAGCCTCTCCTGACTGCGCTTAAGGCCGATTCTTCATTCCATTAAACATTTCAGGGTTATACATACAATCTCATTGTGTATTTAAATAAAGCAGAGTGGGTGAAAGTGATTTATTATATTCTAGGAAGCAGTACTCAATGTAAACCCGATGCACGGTAGCTATTAAATAGCTTGTCACATTGAGGAAAAGGAGAATGGCATCATGAAACCTTTGCATACTCCCACGTATACAACGGTAGAGGTGAGAATCTGCTCCATATTTCAATGGCTATCTCCTGTCCTTGGTGATGCAGATGATTCCTTTTGATAAATATGCCCCCCCCCCTCATGGCATGAAAATGTTTATCCTTCTTCCTCCTGTTTTTTTTTTTTTTATTATTCTTTATTTTTGCAGTGCATATGAAGGTATCATACAGGCACGTGGTACCCCAAAGGCAGTCCTCGTGCACCATTCAAAATAATAACAACATCACATTGGGAGCATTGGGGTATTTTAGTACAGTGCACTAATTTCATATTTAGGTACAAGCTTAGGTCATACTAGTTCGGCATAGAATGTATAGAGATACAAGTTGAGCATTTTTATCTAGAGATGCTTATAGTTGCGAGTTCTTTAGAAAATCATTTGCGACATGCTAGGCTGTATATGCATGCTTGCAAATATATTTTGCTTAGGGTTTCGCGTATGAGAAAATATGGAGAGTTTAAACGATTATCTAACTATGTATAAGCTGTGGTTGGCTAACAGAGGTACATTACGACAAGCAAACTGATCATACAGTTTAAACTGGGATGTTGTTTGTCTCCGGCTGGGTGGAGAAAGAGTCTCTGCAGTAGGAGCAGGGTCAGAAGCCGTGGGCCCCCTCCAGGCAGCAGTCCCGGTTGCATCATCCTATGCCCGTTCTGGAGGCTTCGTTTGCTTGCCCGGGTCGGTTGGCTGTCAGCTCTTCTGGGGTCAGAGCTATCGCCTGTGCCCCCCATCCGGGCCCCTCCAGCGGCCCACGTGTGCTGGTTACCGGTTTGGTTAGTCTCTCCATTGCGGGCTGAAGCTCGGGGGCTGGTGAGTTCTGCATCCCTGTTAGATTGGTAAGAGGCTAAGTGGCTGCCTGGAAGGCCAAAGATGGGTGCTTGTAGTGGCGTCGGCGGGTGGTTGGCCTAATCCACGAGGCCACTAGTTGTGCTGCCCCCCAGTAGGTCACCCCCCTGTCAAAGTGTGCAGAAGTTAGGCACAGCTGGTCTAGGGCCTCCAGAGGGTGGCATGGGGCACGGTCGACCGCTGTCTTTTCTCTTGGTCCTTGCTGGACGGCCATTTTGGTTGGGCCTCAGGTGCCTCGGGTGTTAGCGAGATGTGTGGTCGGGGCAGCTTGCTCACCGTTTCGGTGTGCTTGGATCAGGAAGGTGTTGATGTTGATTGTATCAGTCGCTTGGTTAGGCCGGTATATCCCTCACCGGCCACGGGGGGTGTGAACGGGGTCATGAGGATTGCTGCGTTTTCCCGCTGAGCCGCTGGTGCGGAGGTCGGCTGCCTCTTCCGCGCCTGCACATGTTGGTAGGCCGCAACCCTATAACTACTTCAGGTCGCCTCTCCGAGTCCGGTGATCCGGCTAATTGAGTCTCGGGAATCACACCACTACACTGCTGCGTCGTTTTGGTAGGTTCGGTGTGGTAGTTTTAGGGCTATGTCGCTTGTTTGCCGGTTCTCGCACGGAGCTCTGGTTTAGTGCGACCAGTCTGCTCGGCAGTCAGGCCCCGCCCCCCCTTCCTCCTGTTTTTATTCACATCCTTTTGCATACATAAACAGTGGGTTTGTTTCAATATAAGCTGTTGTACAATAATATTGCAGCATTACAGTGCAGTAAAGTTAGTCGTGATAGCAATAATATAATTACAAGTCTGGAAGCATCCATGAAGTGTACTACAGGTGTCATATCTGTATAGAGGTGTTTATAATAAAGGGTGCAAATGTAATGCAGTTAAATATGACATACTGTGACATTGCCGACAGATATTACAAAATAAGTGGGCATTTTTATGAAGATGTGCTTAATGAACTCAAGAGTAACGAGTATATTATATTTGTAAGTCTATCAGTGCTAACTTTAAGTATTTAAATTAATACTAATATAAGTACAGCAGGCTTAGTAGCGCATGTCTTATAAAGATAACTAATAGTCGGTATGGGGAAGTACCGTATTTATCGGCGTATAACACGCACTTTTTTCCCCTGAAAATAGGGGAAAAATCGTGGGTGCGTGTTATACGCCGATATCCCATAATTACTTACCTGTCCTGAAGCGTGGGCCGGCTTCACAGCTTGCACCGCGGTACAGGAACTTTAATTTCATGTTCCGGTTTCCGGCGGGACTGAAAGGAAGTGTGCACACTATTGTGCACACTTCCTTTCAGTCCCGCCGGAAACCGGAACATGAAATTAAAGTTCCTGTACCGCGGTGCAAGCTGTGAAGCCGGCCCACGCTTCAGGACAGGTAAGTAATTATGGGAGGGGAGGGGAAGTACACTATGGGAGGGGAGGGGAGGGGAGGGGGAAGTACACTATGGGAGGGGAGGGGGGAGAATACTATGGGAGGGGAGGGGGGGAGAATACTATGGGAGGGGAGGGGGGGAGAATACTATGGGAGGGGAGGGGGGGAGAATACTATGGGAGGGGAGATGGGGAGAATACTATGGGAGGGGAGATGGGGAGAATACTATGGGAGGGGAGATGGGGAGAATACTATGGGAGGGGAGGGGGGGAGAATACTATGGGAGGGGAGGGGGGGAGAATACTATGGGAGGGGAGGGGGGAGAATACTATGGGAGAGGAGGGGGGGGAGAATACTATGGGAGGGGGGAATACTATGGAAAGGGGGGAACACTATGGGATGAGGGGGGAATACTATGGGATGAGGGGGGGGAAATACTATGGGAGGGGGGGAACACTATGGGATGAGGGGGGAATACTATGGGATGAGGGGGGGGGGGGAATACTATGGGAGGGGGGGAAATTTCCTGGAATTTCTTTCTAAAAATGAGGTGCGTGTTATACGCCGGTGCGTGTTATACGCCGATAAATACGGTATGTAGAAAAATCGCATGGTTGCAACTGTGCATCAGGCCCACCTGCTATCCAAGTTGTAGGAGCTATGTGAGTTTTCAGGTTAACCTTTAAAGGCGAGTGTCAGCCCACAGTGTTTCGCTTATGTATGTCTGATTGTTCATTTTCCTTTGCTCTATCCTATGTCCTGTGTGTTTTCCTGCAATTATAAAGGGTATATTCCAAAAAAACTAAATCAATTTACAGGGTTACAGTTATGAACGTTGTGCCTCAATGTGCGGGAAGAAGAATGCAGCGAAGAAGAAGCAGCTCCTCTGTTTATCGCCACCTGGGAGTCCCTGGGTTCTTATGATTTATCTTGTGGCAGAAATAGTGTCATTAACTATGGCGTATGGCCTACTCCATTCTACTGTTAGGCTTATGTAGCCATAGCCCAGACTCCATATTAAATTTGTACCAAGTATAACTCCCTCTAGCGCTCCAGGTAATCATAATGTGATAGTATAAGGGAAGGGGAAATAAAAAAGATGGGAAGGGTGCCCTCGGGGTTGTGGAGGGGCCTGTGGGATAGGGCCATACGCGAAGATCCCCGGCTAGGTCCTCTTGTGAACCCCAGGGATCTTGGTCCAAGCACGTGCGGCCAGGTTATATGAATAAAAAAATTAAAAAAAAAAAAAAAAAACACATGTAAGTAATTAAGGAAATAAAATTAAGTAAGTAAAAATAACTTCCTGCTTTAGGTGGGAGCTATCCCTGCAAGAGTGGGTCACATGTGTGTAGTATGAAGCCTCTGCGGGGCCCTGCCCAGTGCATCAACATCAGGCCCCCGTGGATGCCAACATATACATTAACACCCGGCTCCGGGTAAAGCCCCCCCCCCCATGAGCTTCTTGGTATAGCGGGCACTCGAGGTACCCCCAGTCCATGAGACCCCCCTCTCCTAGAGTCCACTAACTGGGCGGCCTCTGCACCTCCACTGTCCCGGTAGAGTCTCAATAAGTAAGACAGGGTGCCTCCGTGGGCCCCCTCCATCGCCGGCCACTGCTCTGAAGCTTAGTCCATGCGGCCCCTCGGCCACCGGTCCACCGCAGCCCTCCACAGACCAGCCCGGCTCGCAGCAACGGGAAGCAACATTCTCCAGGTCTCCGGATCTCCTAGAGATGGAGGTCACTCCTGTCCGACCTGAGACAGTCCGGTAGCCATGATGCCACTGCATGTCGGCAGTCTTCTCGGCGCTCCTGAGTGATTTCTGGGCGGGCTCCTGGGTGAGTGTGTTAGGAGTCGTTTAATCCGTTCCATGACAAGGCAAGTAGGGGGCTCCACAATGTATGTCTTGTCTCCCCTGTAGTGGCTGAGTACATACTGGCAGAGCTGCATCCAACGTCCCGCAATTGCAGGCTGGTAACCGCAAGCCTGTATATGAAAACTTGCATCTTCAAAACAGGAAACAATTAAAACAATTTAACAGGTGACCGGGATGACCCCCCCGGTCCTGGGGGGGGGGGCGGGGGTGCAGGGCCGCAGCGTGTTCTCTCCGGTCGCCTCTTGCACGTTAGGCAGGCGCTTTCATATCATGCTCGTTGACTGAGCATGTGCAGAGTGCTCAGCAATGAGCCTCAGGTTCATGCCATCATGTAGGCCCGAGTTTTCAGCTTCCTCACTTTTGTAAGATCTGCAGCCGTCTGTTGGTCTCTTTGTGATGCTGGCAGGTTACCCTATTCAGATATCTTATTTTGAAGGGTTAATAGTCAGTTTGTGGGCAGAAAATCAGTGTTTATTCAGGCTTAGGACCAGAGCTGCATGAGATGGCTTCCTTTCAGCTCCACGGTCTGGCCCCGCCCCTCCTCCTGTGTTTAATCCTCCATTTACTTCACATCCTTTTACTCCATGGGTTCTGCTTTTGTTTCTCCCCTCTATACCAATTGTTATTTCTTCTTTTGTATCAAAATCAAATTGCAAAGACATTTATCTGGTCTGTTTACATGTTATTTAGAAACATTTTATATTACATACTCTTTTTTTTTTTCTATTTCTCTTTATTTTTATTATTTATTATAATTGGCAAATTAAACCGTAGTTATGACATTTTATTTCTAACCCTGATAGGCTGCCACCTACCTTGCATTAGTTTTGCTTTTAAAAGTAGTAGCTGTACTCCTCTACCAATTTATCAAAAGTAGTGTTAATTCTTACACCCAGAGGCATACTAACCCGGGGTGGGGTGGCGTGCCCCAGGTAGCAGGCAGCATGTGTGAGTCTGTGTGTGTATATGTGTAAATATGTCCATGTGTGTGTATGAGTCTGTGTGTGTTTGTGTATGAGTCTGTGTATGTAAATGTGTCCATGTGTGTGTTTGTGTATGATTATGTGAGTCTGTGTGTTTATGAATGTGAGTATGTAAATGCAATTTCCATAAGAAAATGGTTTTGTGGGGGGAACAGAGTGAGACACAAAAAAAATCTACAGTTCGAGGGGGGTCCAAAATAAATTCCCACTTAGGTGCGCTTGTGCCTTCACCAATTTTATAGAAATCTAGTCATTAGTGATGGCAGTCACATTAAGATTTTTTTTAAATTAATTTTTTATAATTTTTTATTTTTGTTGTGCACAGGGAGAAAATTACAAGTAAACTTCCCATGCCATGACAGCAGTAACAAGTATGGCAAACAACATAGTTACACAATTACGTGACATACGAAAATGTAGCGTTGTGCTGCGTTGTGCTGCAGGCCTGATTCTAGAGGTTTCCTGTGTAAGCAGTTGCTCCACTCTCTGCACACCATGCTTTCGTGTATTCCGCTAAGCTGCCCCAGGGGCAGTCAGCGATGATGCACCTTTGCACGCTGCCTTCCTGAAGACCATCCATCGCGGCCTCTGTCGCCTTTGGGGCACTGGACTAATGAGGAAGCTTTTGGAACTGCATGGGACTCGTCGGGACGTGCCAGAAGATGCTACATCAACCACAGGAGCAGGTAGAATCAGCTTCTTTATCAACTTTCACCAGACGGTCTCAAAGAGGGCATCCGGCTTGGCTTCAGCTTGGGACTTTTCTCCCTGGTATATCAGGAGGCATTTGGCCTCCGCCATCTTGAGTGTGCCACTTTTGGATTCGTCATGTGTCACAGCAGTGCCACATGTCCTCTGTGAAGTGCAGGGACCCCTAGGGTGGTAACCAGGATCACCCCACCGGTCCAAAGGGTCCATCAGCTCCATGGTGCTTAGACCCGGGGCATCGGCTCCATGGTGCTTAGAGCCTGCACATGTCAGGCCAGGAGATCGGCCGCTTCTTCCTACCACAGCGCCCACCAGGCCCGCACTCTGTCCAGTCAGCAAAGATCTCTGTCCAGACAGTGTCTAGTGACCACTGGAAGTAGCTCCCAGCCAGGCAACAGATATAGGATACTGAGGAGTCTCAAGGTACTCAAAGTACAGTGTTTAATGCATGGGCCACTGGACTAAATTGTTTCATGTGTCGGGAGCTCTAAAAAGGTACGTCCAGTCACTATCACTGTCAGGCCCCGCCCCCCCATCACATTTAGATGTGACCCTTGACCCATTTGTCGGTGATAACATATGCCTTTTTCATTGTGTTTTTATGAAATACATTGATTAAATCTCTGGCTCCTCTATCTATTAAGGATCAAGGCCTTAATTGAATTTTTTTGGGCAAGCTTTTGAAATGATTTCACATTTTTGGATTAACTTTTAAAATTAATATTTAGAAAAATGTTTTAATATATGTTTTGATATATTGAGGTATATTGATATAAATTATATATATATTTTATATTTTAATATTTTGAAAAAAATCATTTTGAAAGTATATCCAAAAATACTGAATAATTTGAAAAGCTTATACAAAAATATTAATGAGACCCAAGTTTGATAAAGCTGCCTATACCCTATCAACCTAGCCCAATATTACTATTATGACCTCTTGTCAACTCTGTCTACCCAACACAGATCACACCCCGTCCAAGCTCTAAACTGCCCTCTTTCATCTCAGGGTGAATGTGATGGAAATTATAGGTTTGATTGTGATTGTGTGGTTTACCATTGCTGTGACTGTGTGGGAGATAACATGCGTAATTGATCCTTATGTCCAAATAAAAAATGGCCCAGCACTCCTCATTATCTTGAAATTCCCCTTAATATGTGCTTACAGCAGCAACGTTTTGACCCAGTAATAGGGTCTTTACCAAGCCAGAAATTGATCAAAGTGTACTTTAAAGGAGCACTACAGGGTCATGAACACAAACATGTATTCCTGACCCTATAGGGTTAAAACCACTATTTAGCCCCCCTGGATCCCATGTGCCTCCCTAAATATAGTAAAATCTTACTCGTATTCAAATCACTAGCTGCTGGCTCTGCCCCTGTCTGCTCCTGATCTGCCCCTGCCTGCTGACATCAGCAGAAGTGGTGGTCTGAGCCTATCACAATGCTTCCCCATAGGATTGGCTGACAAAGAGGCAGATCAGGGGCATAGCCAGCACAAGGCAAACACAGCCCTGGCCAATCAGCATCTCCTCATAGAGATTAATTGAATCATGTCAAAATCATAGGCTAATTGAATGATGTCAAAATCATAGGCTAGCATGGGCCAAATTGTCAGGGTACCTGAGGTCTCTACCTCTGGCAGAGGTAGAGAATTAGACGTCTATCCATCCGGACGGCCTGTTTCCCATGTTCCTCGCTGTCCACCCGGTCACATAAACGCCGGCCGCGAGGGAGTCACTTCCTTTTGTAGCATGACGTCCGGAAGTCGACGTCATGACGCCAATCCGGAACGACCTGTCACTCAATTAGTTGGAGACTAATCAGGACTCGTCGGAGGCGTGTCTACCCTTCTGAGCCAGGGTATTTAACAGTGCTTCTCTCATTTGCTCATTGCCCTGTCGTGGTTCTAGCCTGCCTAGTCACACAGTGCTCTGGTATTTTCTGTTATCCCTTTGGTTCCGACCCGGCTTGTTTCACTTACTCTGTTTACCTCTGTTATCCTTGACCCGGCTTGTTCCTCGCTTACCTGTCCTCTCGTTCCCTCGACCTCGGCTTGTCTCTGACCATTCTCTATATTCTCCGTACGTTAGTCCGGCCATTCTAAGGTCCGGTATACGTATCCTGTCCTGTTTGTACTCTGCGTGTTGGATCCCTGTCCCGATCCTGACACAAATAAACAAGGTTTAAGTTTATGTGGGCCGCAAAAAAAACAACTTAAATTTTCATAGAAACGTAGGTTTATTTTGAAAAGTACAGTATAAAAAAAAATAGCATCCCCCTCTACTAAACCCCAGCCCCCTCCCCCCCTACTAAATCCTAGTCCTCCCTTTATACTAATCCTGAATCTCCCCCTCTATACTAAATCCCAGTCGTTGTCCCCGCTCTACTAAGTCCATGCACCCCCCTCTACTAAACCCCGGCCCTTGTTTACAAAAAACACAATATTAGCCAACAATCAGACTCCACTCACATTGCTGCTGCCAGTATGCGACTCCAGAGTACAGCCTCTGGTATACCCCCAATGGCGCCATCTGCACCCTGTTCCAAAGTGGATCCTCCTGCTATTCCTAAAAACCCTGTAAAGGTGGAGAATGTTGACATCACGTCGGATTGTGATGTGGCCTTGCGTGCCTCCGTGCACCTCCAGTTCTTCCACTGTCCAACCACCGCCATCGCAACACTGACTAACACACACTCACTGACAGACAGACACACTAACTAACAGACACACTCACTAACAGACACACCTACTGACAGACATACACACACACACTCAATGACAGACAGACATACTCACTGACAGGCACAAACACACACACACACACACACTCTCTCACACACATTTACACATTCTTGCACACACTCACATAATTTTATTTATTGTTCCCTACCTTTGGGAACTGGTGTGGGGCCTCTCCCTGGGGTCCAGTGAGGATCTTCTCTCGGGAGATCTTCTCCTATCTGTTCCTCGCTGCTCCCTCACGTGCACTGCATAACTACCAAGGACATGCACGAGGGAGCAGTGAGGAGCAGAAAGACTGAGCTCCCTCGCTGCCGTCAGCAACCTCTCCTACCCGGACGGGTAAATTTGAGCAGAGTAGCCACCTGCAATGTGGGGAGAGCAGGTGCCTACTCTGCCTTAATAAGCACGGCAAACTCGCAGCTCACCGGGCCACAATATTCATTGTGGGCCGCAAGTTTGACATGCTTGATGTAGAGGGTGGAGACACTGAATAGCAGTGCTGCTTACTCTGCAGCACTGCCCCAGTAAGCACCTCTAGTAGACATCTGAGGAATGACCAGTGGAGTTATCACTAGGCTGTAATGTAAACACTGCATTTTCTCTAAAAAGACAGTGTTTACAGCAAAAGGCCTGAACAGAATGATTCTACTCACCAGAACAAATGCAACAAGCTGGTGAATTGTTCTGGTGAATATAGTGTCCCTTTAAATTTTGTAGAGATATCGTGACTGTTTATTTGTGGTCATACGACCTCCCTATCCTATGACTTTTTGTACGGCTATTTACCGGAACCATCACTATATGGCTGGACGATTTCTAATTGGATCTTTGGCTGGTTATTGCATGGGAACCGAGTCTCGGTAACACCCTCTTGAAAACTGCAGTCAGTCTATCTTTTATCTATTAAACATTGATTTGAGTTTGAGACTGGTAGACTGGTTAGATTATTGTTGTGCCTAGCCAACCACTTTGATTCACTGATTTAGAATTATTTTACTATATTTTTTTTTATATATGTATTTATTTTTTTAATAAACCATTTTTGAAATTAAAATTATTCCTGCTGCTGCTCCACCTTTTCGGTTATTTGCAATTGCAAGATTACAAAAGGAAAATAATCGTTATTTTAATTTAATATATATTTTTTTAAATATAGGTATTATAATATAATTATGACAACTTACAATTTATACTGCAAAAAAAAAAAATGTGTGATATTTCCTCACCATTAGGCCAGGCAATATTGTAGCCATTTGTTCATTGCTGTGCATCAATCGGTGCATTGTTGCGCCATCCAGATATGTTTTTCTGAACAAATTTCAATGGGCGAATTGTATCCAGTCCAAAACGCCACATGAAACGTGGTTCATCTAGAGAAATGCGCCGGCTGTTGAATATACCCTGTGACTTAAGCTGCTCCTCGTTCCCCACATAACCATCATAAAGAGAAACATTGGTTAACTAGTAACTACTAACTAATTTGCTTCTGTCTCAGACTATAAGTATGAAAAAGTGAAGATAGTTTTGGTCTCTGAGAGGGAATGAGTGTCTGCAGGAGGAACACTTGGGGGGGAATGCAACTTGTATATGCTACACTTATTTCACCCTTATTCAGCCTTTATTCTAAATAATATTCAGCAACGAACCATCTTGGAAGCAAGGGCAATCGGAGCTGAGGTTCTAAGTCCGTGATGGTCTGTTTTATGAGTAGAGAGATTGATCCAGTCAAGACAGATCCAGCGATATAGGATTAATATTGCATGCTCTGTGCATCCCATCGCATGATGCTTCCAACAAGCTGCAAGATATGACGGTATATATTACGAACTCAAATTATTTGGCACATTATCCTGTGTGAGCTGCATTCTTTATACAGAGAACAGAGCGTCGTTCTTCCAAAGATGGCCTTATAAACAATTCAATGGAAATTAATGATATTAATAAACTGCTTATATAGGGATTTTATTCCCCGAAGGGGATTCACAGCACTTAATGTCAGTTCTAAGGTTTGAAGTATATCTATCACATGTCAGTTTTTAATATAGATCAATTCTTTATTCACGTCATACACTTTGAAGGTTGTTGAAGTCTCAGAGGAGAGTGCAGTCTTTCTCAGAAAAAAGTCCTACTTTTCAAAGGTCATCGGTTTAAAAAAAACCTCACCCAAGCCTTGTTGAGGTGGTAAGCTTGATGCTAGCTAAATGTGCATGCTATTTACTGACATAATAATACAATTTAAAAAAACACATGACTTAAAGGTACACTTCAATCACCATAGCAAGTAGCAACCACTCATTGCTTAGTTTATAATTCAGTGAGGTCAACATTGTATCTCTCACTCACAGACCTATAAGGAGAAAGAATGCCCTTCTTCTAAACCCATCTAGGTACTCATCTGGAATATGCCAACTGGACAGGTGCATGACAAATCCAAACTTAACCTGTCAGGTTCCTTCACAATTTAGAACACTAAACTAATATTTTTAAATTGTACCATTCAGCCAAATACTCTGGCCTGGCATTTTACCATTAGAAAAGCCAATGATGGTAGCTTCACCTGGTCTTCTGCAGAGGGATTTCTCTTTCTGTTTATCAAGCACTTTTTTCTATAAATTTATAAAAATGAAATCCACTTTTATCTCACTCTGAGGATATGCTGAAGACAAATTATGTTAATATACAAATAGTAATATATACAAAACAGCAGTGTTGAGTTTATAACGAGTTTGAGAAGTTTAAAGAGGAGACATTTCGTGTTTATTAGGATGTGCACTCAAGGGATTTTTTAAAATGTTCTTATATATAAAAGGACATTAATGTATACATTAAAGGACCACTACAGGCACCTAGACCACTTCAGCTTAATGAAGTGGTCTGGGTGCCAGGTCCATCTAGGGTTAACCCTGCCTGCTGTAAACATAGCAGTTTCAGAGAAACTGCTATGTTTACATATGGGTTAATCCAGCCTCTAGTGGCTGTCTCATTGACAGCCGCTAGAGACGCTTCCGCGCTTCTCACTGTGATTTTCACAGTGAGAAGACCCTAGCGTCCGCTAGTGTCCGCTAGCGTCCGCTAGCGTCCATAGGAAAGCATTGAGAATGCTTTCCTATGGACTGACTGAATGCGCACGCGGCTCTTGCCGCGCATGCGCATTCAGCCGATGACGTCTAAAGGAGGAGGAGAGTCCCCAGCGACAAGGGGGTCGGCGCTGGAGTAAGGTAAGAGATTTAACCCCTTCCTCTCCATTCAGCCTGGTGTGAGGGGGGCCATGAGGGTTGGGGGGACCTATTAACACTATAGTGCCAGGAAAACAAGTTTGTTTTCCTGGCACTATAGTGGTCCTTTAACCCCTTAAGGACCAAACTTCTGGAATAAAAGGGAATCATGACATGTCACACGTGTCATGTGTCCTTAAGGGGTTAAACAAACTAAACAATACGTATTTTTAAAATGTAATAAAAGCTGGTCTGTAACAAACAGACTTAAAAAAGTTTTAAAAGTAGGCATCTACATTTGCACAGGTGAGAACACGTTTGCATGCATTAGGACAGGGGTGCCCAAAAGGTGGATCCCCAGATGTTTTAAAACTACAGCTTCCATGATGCTTTATCATTCTAAAGGCTTTTTAAAGGCATGCAAAGCATCATGGGAGTTGTAGTTCTACAACATATTGGGATCCAATGCATTAGGATATGCCGTACCCCTTGTGCACACCTATGAGTCGAATATTTACTTCTTGTTAATCATGTTTCTTTATGGTAGGCATACATCGTACACTGAACTATTTCAGCAGGAAACACACATACACATTTATTCTCAATATATACCCCCCACCTCGCTCCTCCTCCATGTCTGAGATCAACAAACTTGATGATCTCAGCCAATCCAATGCTTTAATTTAAAAAAGTATTGCGAGGCTGTTGCGCATGCGTGGAAAAACGCAGCGCTGAGAAAATCAGCATTGAATCAATTTAAATCGTTGTCTGAGATCATCAAACTTGATGATCTCAGCCAATCCAATGCTTTCATTTAAAAAAGTATTGCGAGGCTGTTGCGCATGCGTGGAAAAACGCAGCGCTGAGAAAATCAGCATTGAATCAATTTAAATCGTTGAATCCGTCTTTACATGAAATACTATTTATATTAAAAAGCCTGCAGAGACATGCTTGAGACACCAGAACATTAGGTTGTAGTTTTACTGGTAACTATATTGTCCTTTATTTTATTTAAATGAATTATTTCGATAACCAGCCGGCCCACAAACAATTTCTTCCCCTGCATCCCTCCTAAGTTTTCATTCTCCATTACTGCTGCATTGAATTTAGATCAAGAGCACATGAGAAATGGTGGTGGGGGAAAGTAGGTCATTTTTATTAATTTATTTATTTTAGGAACTGTGGGCCTCTTCCATACCACGGGTCGTGTCTGCAGGTAGTCCACAGAGGCCATATAACATGTGAAAGTAATTATCACCTGACAAATATTGATCAGGTAATATTATTGTGGGATAAAACTCGAATGCATAGTTCACCCCTCTGGTACTCTAAGAGTTAAGCACATCTTGATACGCTTTAAACCAAAGTCTACAGAGTCCTTTCTACCACAAGAAGAATAGCATCACTAAGGACCGGAATCTGCAGGTGTCACAGAAGATAAGAAGGTGACCTGTATGTAAGGAACTGCAATGTGCTCATTAATAAAACATGCTTTTAGTATTTGTTCCTGTCCTGTGGCTGGTGAAGTGCTTACACATGGAAGGAATCTTTTAACAGAGAGGAACTGTCTAAATAAGCTGCTGGCCGAGGGCAGGGATACTCAGGGGAACAGACGCATTCAAGTTATGGGAAGCACCAGCTGCTGCAGTCGATAGGATTTTCCGGGCTCAGGGCTGAGCTAATTTTATATCCTTTTTACCGGTTTAATTGGTGTATAGCTGCAGGCATGTTTGTATGTTGCTAGAGCCCTGCACGACTGGCAAAGGGGGTTAGGGACATTGGTGTATATTTAGGAGCAGCACCAAAGTAATTTAACTGACCATTTACTTTGCAGGAAAAATATGTACTCACAGTCCAAGGTTTTTTCCCCTATTATTTATTATTTTGGAAATGACTTGCCATTCCCTCCATCCCCCACCCCCCCCCCCCCTCCCCCAGCCCTTGCCCCCTGGCTTAAAAGTATATCCATGCCTGGAGAAGATTCATTCTTTTTAAATGTACCTTGTAGAAAAAGTACTAGTTAATATGCAAATAAAATAAATTAAAAAGAAACCCATAAAAAGATATTTGTATTTTCAAATGGTTAGTCTAAGCTCCAAAACCACTTCAGCTTAATAAAGTAGGTTCGGTACATAGATAATGTCCATGCTCGACCCTGTAGGAGCCCCCTGTATGTAATCAAAGTTCAATTTACAGGGCAGGAGATAAAAACTTTTGAAGTCTGATTGAAAATAAAACCATTTTTTTTTACATTCAGGCTGTCAGTCACAGAAAGGGGAGGTGCGGCTATGGCAGCATGGAAATAAATAAATGTGATTTAACTCCTAAATGGCAGAGAATTGAGCAGTGAGACTGCAGGGGCATGACCTATACACCAAAACTGCTTCATTAAGCTAAAGTTATTTTGGATACTACAGTATCCCTTTAAATTTTATTACTGCAGGTAATACCTCTCCTGCCTGTCAGTCACATTTGCTACCTACACACTTTGTGAAAATAAAAGTACATTTTCAAAAATTATAAATATATATGTATATGCTTGTACTTGGTTAAAATGAGTGAGTCAGATTAGCTACAGAAAGCAAGTGCTATTTCTAAGAAAAGGAAAGAGATTTGTTTAACTGTACTGTGCAAATGAATTAAAGATAAGCATTTTCTAATCTAGATATTCCTTTTAACCCCTTAAGGACCGGACTTTTTTTGCGATGTTGTACATTTGCGACCAGGCATCTTTTTACACTTTTGTGGTGTTTGTGTTTAGCTGTAATTTTCCGCTCTCTCATTTACTGTTCCCATACAAATTATATATTGTTTTTTTCAGGACAAAAGGGGCTTTCTTTACATACCATTATTTATATAATCTCATGTAATTTAATTTTTTTAAAATGAAAAAATATGATGAAAAATTGAAAAAAATACATGTTTTTTGACTTTTATGTGAAAAATCTTTTACTCATCTACAAAAGCGAATGAAAAAAACTGCTAAATAGATTCAAAATTTTGTCCTGAGTTTAAAAATACCCAGTGTTTACATGCTTTTTGCTATTTTTTTGCATGTTATAGGGCTATAAGTACAAGTAGGATATTGCGGTTTCAAAACATACATTTTTAAAATGTATCAATAGTGACATTGTAACACTATTATCTGTCATAAATCTCTGAATAACATCCCACATGTACATATTTTTTTTAAAGTAGACAACCCAGGGTATTCAATATGGGGTATGTCCAGACTTTTTTAGTAGCCAGTTAGTCGCAAACACTGGCCAAAGTTAGCGTTCATATTTGTTTGTGTGTGAAAAAAGTAAAAAACTAAATTGAACGCTAATTTTGGCCAGTGTTTGTGACTAAGTGGTTACTAAAAAAGACTGGACATACCCCATTTGCAATACCTTGGGTTGTCTTCCTTTGCAAATGGTATGCCATCATGGGGGTAATTCTCATTCCTGGGCTACCATACGCTCTCAAAGGCACGTAACCAACCTGGCCATTTTCAATGTAAAAATATTTGACCCATATATTTGACCCTGTAACTTTCAAAAACGCTATAAAACCTGTACATGGGGGGTACTGTTATACTCAGGAGACTTTGCTGAACACAAATATTAGTGTTTCAAAACTGGAAAATGTATCACAACAATTATATCATCAGTAAAAGTGCTGTTTGTGTGTGAAAAATGCAAAAAAAGTCACTTTCACTGACAATATCATCGCTGTGATATGTTTTACTGTTTTGAATCACTAATATTTGTGTTCAGCGAAGTCTCCCGAGTAAAACAGTACCCCCCATGTACAGGTTTTAGGGTGTCGTAGAACGTTACAGGGTAAAATACAGTGATAGCTGTCAGGATCCCGCGGGCGGCTGCAAGGGGAGGCTGCAGTCCGATCGCGGCACTCACCCTCCAGCCGTCCGCGGTCCCCTTCTCCACGTGGGTTCGGCGAGCGGCATCCCTCCAGCCTCGGATGCCGCCCGCGTCTTCCTCCACGCCCCCCAGCGGCAGCATGCATGACGCTGCACGCTGGAAGACTGTCCAAGATATGTCACGCCGGGGTCAGTCACCTGACCCGGCATGAAAGGCACAGTGCCTCAATCACAGTGGGAGGTTTAGATATCTCCCACGTGTGATTGTTAATTCTGATTGGAAATTATCCAATCAGAATTAACCTGATGGTTTAAATACTTACCTTTCCTGTTCCTCCCTGCCCTGTTGTGGTCTTTGCTTTACAGTATTGATTCTGAACGTGTGATTTCTGGTTACGTACTCTCTGGCTTGTTATACTGACTTTGTGACTTTCTCCTACTCTTTGACCTCGGCTTGTTTCTCGTTATTCTGTTTTCTGGTTCCCCTTACTCGGCTTGTCTCCTGACTATTCTGTGTGTGCTTAGCCCGGCCACTCTAAGGACCGGTACTGCACACTTTCTGTGTGTGTGTCTGTGTGTATGTTAGCGTGTTGGGTTCCCCGAATCGTGACATTACAACAGGGCCATAATGGAACCTGCTGACATACCACAGCTCCTAGTTAATCAGGAGGCTAGAATGGATGGCTTGGACCACCGTATGGATCAGTTTGCTCCAGCTTTGCAGACCATACTGGCTCGTACTGCACACCTGCAGCCTGCCGTCCAGGAGGCGGTTGCTGCTGTGTCCGAACCCATTGCCACTCCAGTACCCGTTCCTGCTCATATAGTCCATATGACACCGCCACAGCGCTATAGTGGTGACCCAGCTTTGTGTCGTGGTTTCCTCAATCAAATTGACATCCATTTGGTAATGAATCCACGTTCCTATCCCACTGACAGAACTAAAATTGCCTTTTTGATAAACCACTTGTCAGGGAGAGCTTTAGCATGGGCTAATCCCATGTGGGAGAATGCTTCCCCAATGTCCTTTGCAGACTTTTTGACCGCATTCAAACGCACATTTGATCAACCCGGTAGGGTTGCTTCTGCTGGCAAAGCTCTGCTTAGGGTCCGACAGGTTAACAGATCTGTAGCGGATTACACTATCGAATTCCGCACTCTAGCAGCTGAGGTGGTTTGGAATAATGATGCCCTCGTTACAGTCTTTCAGGAGGGTTTGGCTGCTTACATCCTGGACGAAATAGCGTCCAGGGAATTGCCTGTCCTTCTGGATGATCTTATAGATTATATCATCCGTATTGATAATCGTATTAGAGAGAGACGTAATCAGAGGCGTATGTATACACAGATGTTACCTGCTTTACCCAGTACTGCGTTACTGGCATTACCCCCTTCTAGCCAACCTCCCCCTGAAACCTTGCAATTGGGTGTTACTGGGTTAACTGAGGTAGAAAAATCATACCGAAGAAGGGAAGGGTTATGCCTTTACTGTGCGAAAAGGGGACATCTTCTAAGAACCTGCCCTGAATTGCGGGGAAAACTGCAGCACCCAAGGCCTATAGAGGGGTCGACCTCGGGTGTTATGTCGTTTACCCCTCACGTCCCCATTACTAGACCGTTTATTACGGTTACCCTTTTTGTTGGTAATACTACCGTGATTACCAAAGCCTTGATAGATTCAGGGGCTGCTGACGATCTTATGGATGAGAGTTTTGCTAAAACCGCATCTTTGACTCTGATCCAAAAGGTCACTCCCTTGGCTGTGGAGGCCATAGACGGTAGACCACTGGAGAAACCTCTGGTGACCCATGAGACCAAAGAACTGGTTATGTCTGTGGGTGCCTTGCACAAGGAAAGATTGTCCTTTCAAATAATCAACTCCCCTACAGCCTCTGTCGTTTTGGGCTTTCCCTGGTTGGTTAAACACAATCCGATGATTGATTGGGGTTGTTTGGAGATTCTCTCCTGGGGGAAATCTTGTCAAAGGGAATGTATGACTCGTGTTTGTCCTGTTGGCTTGCTTAATGTACCCACAGCCAAACCACTTTCTGTTTATGTTCCTCCTGTGTATGCAGACCTAGCTAAGGTGTTTGAAAAAAGGGAGGCAGATAAACTACCCCCGCACCGTGAATATGATTGTGCCATAAACCTCTTACCTGGTACTATGCCGCCTAGGGGTAAGGTATACCCTCTTTCTGAAAAAGAGAACCAGGTAATGGAGGAGTACATACAGGAAGCCTTATGTAAAGGTTTTATCAGAAGGTCCTCCTCTCCGGCTGGGGCTGGTTTCTTTTTCGTTGCCAAAAAGGAGGGTGACCTACGGCCTTGTATAGACTACAGAGGCCTGAACAATATAACGATTAAAAACGCCTACCCTATTCCCCTCATCACGGAGTTGTTTGACCGGGTCAAAGGTTCTAAGTACTTCACTAAATTAGACCTCAGGGGGGCTTATAACCTTGTTCGTATAAAGGAGAATGATGAGTGGAAAACAGCATTCAATACACGTAGCGGACATTACGAGTATCTAGTCATGCCTTTTGGACTGTGTAATGCTCCCGCTGTGTTTCAGGACCTCATAAACGATGTCCTCAGGGATCTATTACATGTCTGTGCCGTGGTGTACCTTGACGACATCCTTGTATATTCCCCTGATTTGCAGACACATCATAATCATGTTAGGAAGGTGCTTAAAAGGTTATTACAGAACGGACTTTATTGTAAATTAGAAAAATGTTTGTTCGATCAGACCTCGGTGCAATTTCTAGGATATATAATTTCCGAACAGGGTTTCAGTATGGATCCTGCTAAATTAGAAGCCATACTATCCTGGCCGCTTCCCCAAGGTCTTAAGGCTATCCAGCGTTTTATAGGATTTGCCAACTATTACAGGAAATTTATAAGAAACTTTTCACCACTTATCTCCCCTATAACGAAGCTGACTAAGAAAGGTCTACACCCTAGGGTTTGGACTCCTGAAGCCCTTAAGGCCTTCGACACTCTCAAGAAGGCATTTGCCTCTGCTCCAGTACTACGCCACCCTGATCCTTCTCTTCCCTTTGTTATGGAAGTGGACGCTTCTGAATCAGGCGTGGGAGCAGTACTGTCACAGAGGTCATCGTATGACGAACCCCTCCATCCCTGTTGCTACTTTTCTAAAAGGTTATCTGATCCGGAAAAGAATTACGATGTTGGGAACAGGGAACTATTAGCTATTGTGTTAGCTTTTAAGGAATGGAGGTACTTGTTAGAGGGTTCTAGACACAAAGTTATGGTTATAACAGATCATAAGAACCTCTCCTATATAGCTGATGCTAGAAGGTTGTCCGCCCGGCAGGCTAGATGGTCTCTATTTCTTTCACGCTTCCAATACGTGATTACCTATAGACCTGGTTGCCGTAATGCCAAAGCTGACGCTATCTCTCGACAGTATGAACCTCTAGAATCTGTTAACCCGACCCCTGAACCTATTGTACCTGCGTCTCAGATAATAGCTGCTACCCGTTTGGTTGTTTCGTCTCTTGTTCTTGATAATATTAAGACATACCAAACCCAAGCACCCCCTGAGACGCCTGTTGGCAGACTATACGTCAAAGTGAATGACAGAAAGAAGTTATTAACTTTATTTCACACCGCCAAAACTGCTGGTCATCCGGGGGTTACCAAGACGTATAAGGGCCTCCTTCAACAGTTCTGGTGGCCTTCACTCAAGCGAGACGTAGTGGATTTTGTGCAGGCTTGTCGGGTCTGTACGCAGTGTAAGTCCCCTAATGTGAGACCCCAGGGTCTCCTGATGCCTCTATCGATACCCAAGAAACCATGGACCCACTTATCCATGGATTTTATTGTAGACCTTCCTCCTTCCGATGGTCAGACAGTGATATTAACTGTGACGGATAGGTTCTCTAAAATGGCGCACTTTATTCCGCTTAAGAAACTGCCTTCTGCGATTCAGCTTGCTCAGGTGTTTGCCAAGGAAGTGTTCCGCTTGCATGGGGTACCTGAGGATATTGTATCTGACAGGGGTTCTCAATTCGTCTCTCGGTTTTGGAGGGGTTTTTGTGCTGAGATGGGGGTCTCCTTGTCGTTTACTTCCTCCTATCACCCGCAATCTAATGGTGCAGCCGAACGTGCTAATCAGTCTGTGGAATTGTATTTGCGCTGCTTCACTAATGCGCACCAGGATGACTGGTCTCGCCTCCTTCCGTGGGCTGAATTTGCCAGGAATACGGTGTCTCATTCGTCTACTGGCTTAAGTCCTTTTGAGGTTGCTTATGGGTTTCGGCCTTCCGTCCTTCCCGGTGCGTTCTCCGACAAGGGAATGCCCGCTTTGGACAAGCACCTCGCCTCTTTGCGGAAGATGTGGGATCAGGTCCATGTTGCGCTGTCCCGTTCAGCGGCTGTTCAGAAGAAGTTTGCTGATCGCCATAGGGGTGCGGCCCCTTCCTATGTTCCGGGTGATAGGGTATGGTTGTCCTCTAGGAACCTCCGCCTCAAGGTTCCCTCGATGAAGTTCGCTCCCAGGTTCCTTGGTCCCTACAAGGTGTTACGTAGGGTTAACCCCGTTTCCTACTCCCTGGACTTGCCCTCTTCCATGCGCATTCCAAACACGTTTCACGTTTCGCTTTTGAAGCCCTTGCTTTGCAACCGGTTCTCTCGTCCCCTCGGGCGGCCTGTTTCCCCTCGCGCTGTCCCCAGTGATGTGTACGAAGTGGCTGCCCTTCTCGACTCTCGTGTTTCTAGGGGTCGGCTGCAATATCTGGTGGATTGGAAGGGGTACGGCCCTGAGGAGCGATCTTGGGTTTCGTGCTCTGATTTGCATGCTCCCTCTTTGGTCCGCTCCTTTCATGCCCGGTTTCCTTTGAAGCCTTCTGCTTCCCGCCCTCTGGGCAGTCTTCGAGGGGGGGGTAATGTCAGGATCCCGCGGGCGGCTGCAAGGGGAGGCTGCAGTCCGATCGCGGCACTCACCCTCCAGCCGTCCGCGGTCCCCTTCTCCACGTGGGTTCGGCGAGCGGCATCCCTCCAGCCTCGGATGCCGCCCGCGTCTTCCTCCACGCCCCCCAGCGGCAGCATGCATGACGCTGCACGCTGGAAGACTGTCCAAGATATGTCACGCCGGGGTCAGTCACCTGACCCGGCATTAAAGGCACAGTGCCTCAATCACAGTGGGAGGTTTAGATATCTCCCACGTGTGATTGTTAATTCTGATTGGAAATTATCCAATCAGAATTAACCTGATGGTTTAAATACTTACCTTTCCTGTTCCTCCCTGCCCTGTTGTGGTCTTTGCTTTACAGTATTGATTCTGAACGTGTGATTTCTGGTTACGTACTCTCTGGCTTGTTATACTGACTTTGTGACTTTCTCCTACTCTTTGACCTCGGCTTGTTTCTCGTTATTCTGTTTTCTGGTTCCCCTTACTCGGCTTGTCTCCTGACTATTCTGTGTGTGCTTAGCCCGGCCACTCTAAGGACCGGTACTGCACACTTTCTGTGTGTGTGTCTGTGTGTATGTTAGCGTGTTGGGTTCCCCGAATCGTGACAATAGCAAATTAAATTCTCTGAACTTTCGGCCTGGGTTGGCAGGCAGGTCCCTTAAATTGCAATCAATAAAATAACTTCATTATGTAAAAATATTACATAAATACGCACGTAGAATTTAAATATATATGCATATTTATATATTTGAAGTCTACGTGTATATTTATATCATTATTTATGTAATTTTTTATATGGACATATGAATAGTTCGTATTCTTTTTATTTATTTATATATACACAGATATATATAAAATTTCATTCTAAGTGTATTTTGATATATATATATATATATTAATATCAAAATACAGTTAGAATAAAATTTCGTATAGATATATTTTTTTTTAATTTTTTATTATTATTATTTTAAATTTTTTTTTATTTAATTTAATTTACTTATTATTTGTATTTTATAATAATATATATATACAATATATATAGTTATTATATATATTATATATATACGTGTGTAATTTAATTATAAGTGTATTTTTATATTAATATATGTACATATTAATATAAAAATACTCTTAGCATGACATTATATATATGATATATAGACATATATTATATAGGTATAATATATGTCTATATATCATATATATACACATATATAATAATATATAGTTTTTATTAACTTTAACTTTAATTTTTTTTAATGATTTTACACTTGCAGGGAGACTGCCTGTCAGCACAGACAGTCCCCCTGCAGGCAGACACTAGGACACCTATTGTGACCATGTGGTCGCCCTGTTGGGCGATCACATGGCCACAGGGGTCCTAATTCGCCATGGGGAGACTGTCTGGGCTGCAGGCAGTCTCCCCACAACGGGAGCACCGCCGATCGCCGCCGGGGGAACGACGGCGATCGGGTAAGTACATTTTAAATTAAAGACGGTTCAGGACCGTCGTCGGTCGGCAATGGGAAAATGGCGATGACGGTCCTGAACCGTCCCGCGTCCTTAAGGGGTTAATGTCTTAATGCCCTACATATAAACATGTTAATTTACACATTGCCAGCGAGCTGTAACCTGACCAGGAAGTGAGTTAGTTCGCCATTATGCTTTCTTAAAGGACCACGAAAGTCACCCAGAATGAAGTGCAGTTATTCTGTCATTTTAGACCTGCAATGTTGTAGAAACTGCAATGTTTGCTTTTGCAGGGTTAAAAACACCTCTAGTGGCTGTCTTCCTGACTAGAGACACCTCAGCTTTCACATGGTCACATGAAGTTACAGTTCATAGGAAGTAATTGAATTCAATGCTTTCCTATGAGAAAGCATGCGTGCATCAGCTCTCCATGTACTGGATTGGACCAACCTCTATGAGGAGTACTCAATTGGACCAGCCTCTTTGAGGAGTACTGGATTGGACCAACCTCTATGAGGAGTACTGGATTGGACCAACCTCTATGAGGAGTATTGGACTGGACCAGCCTCTATGAGGAGCATTGGATTGGACCAGCCTAAATGAGGAGTATTTGATTGGACCAGCCTATATAAGGAGTATTGGATTGGACCAGCCTCAATAAGGGAGTATTGGACTGGACCAGCTACTATGAGGTGTATTGGATTGGGCCAGCCTCTATGAGGAGTATTGGATTGGACCAGCCTTTATGAGGAGTAATGGATTGGACCAGCCTCTATGAGGAGTATTGGATTGGACCAGTCTCTATGAGGAGTATTGCATTGGACCAGTCTATATGATGAGTATAGGATTGGACCAGCCTTTATGAGGAGTATTGGATTAGATCAGCCTCTATGAGGAGTATTGGATAGGACCAGCCTATATAAGGAGTAATAGATTGGACCAGCCTCTATGAGGAGTATTGGATTGGTCCAGCCTCTATGAGGAATAATGGATTGGACCAGCCTCTGTGAGGAGTATTGGATTGGATCAGCCTCTATAAGGAGTATTGGATTGGACCAGCCTCTATGAAGAGCATTGGATTGGACCAGCAATGCAGGTAGCAACACCTCCTCAATGATATCGTGGGAGGCAGGGATGTGAGCAGCACCAAGGGGAGGGGGTGGCTGAATCTTTTTGGGCACATGGGCACTATAGTATTAAGAATACAGGTTTGTATTTCTAACACTTTTTAGTTACTTTTTTGGACAATTGTTATTTAATTATTTTGTAAACAAGTATAGTATAATAGAACAGAGGCTGTTACGTTGACAGCGTATATCTTTTAACAAGTATAGCATTTAGCATTGGATTTGCAGTGGGTATTAATAAACAGTTTTTAACAAGGGATCCCATACCTGAGCTGTCCCATAACCTGCGAACCGAAAATCTGGACCAGGGGCTGAGAGAGCTCGTAGAGTGGGGCCAAGAACGTCCGGTCCCCTGATTTTGAGAACCTCCCCAGGGCGTCTTTGGTTAGATCGATAGTGTGAATATGTGCTATTACGTAGGGTGGCCATTCGTTTAGTAAAATGTTTGGGTTGTTGTATTCCAAAGAAATCCTTTGGGTCGAGAAGACAGGGGTTGGTTATGGGGAGAGACGAGGTATGAGTGATGCGGAGAGAAAGAGAGAGAGAAGAATTGTATTACATGAATACAGTCTCAATGCTGACCACAGCTGGGATTTCGATGACTTGGAGTTCAATTTCCATCTTTCTCCTACTAACAGTTGAACTATAACTCCCAGCAACCTTCCCTTCACAGCCTGATGCACAAATTATGTTTTTATGGGAGAGCACTCACCAAAGGAATTATTCAAAGCAAGGTGCAGAGGACTGCGCCTTTCATGAGCTGAACTCAAAGATCTAAGACTTTTTCTACATACACAAAAGGTCTATTTCTCTCAAATATTGTTCACAAATTGGTCTAAATCTGTGTTAGTGAGCGCTTCTCCTTTTCCCGAGATAATCCATCCATCTCACAGGTGTGACATATCAAGATGCTGATTAGACAGCATGATTATTGCACAGGTGTGTCTTAGAAAATGTAAAACAGCCCTGGTCCTTAACGGTAAGAGAATTGAAAAATGGTCTGGTCACTAAGGGGTTAAACTTCATGTTGAATTTACTTTGAATTCCTGACAAGTCACACTTTAGCCACTATTAAAACCAAGTAGAGAATCAATGCTACAAATGCTACTAAAGAGACTGTGAAAGAAAGCCAGCATTTGCGAGATAGCAAGAAAATTAAATTTGTAGAAAACAAGGAAATATGTAAACGGATGGAGTAACTAGAAAATGAGACATTTTATGTGGAAAAGAAGGTGACAAAAAAAAGGAGTACCGTAGATAAAAAAAAATCAGAAAAAGAAGTGAAGAGGAGGGTGATGAAGACTTTACAGCTTTATTTTATTGACCATTCCGAAGGTATAAATAAAACAAAATGCTAAAAAGCATTGCAAGAGAAGATATAAAAAATAGGCTTAGTATCATATTTTTTCGTAGATAAATAATTTTAGATTTATTGACTGAAGGTATCTACACGCGGCGTTAGTTATTTATGGAAAAGGTATTTTACAGAGGCTTGTTGCTATGGAGGAGAACAGGTATTTTTTTAGGATCGTTGAACCTTAGAATCCCTTTTGAAATCCATTAGCTGTTTCCTTTAAACCTGTGGAAATCAACTAATGCCTTCAGGAGAGAGATTTTACTGCCAGCGACAATGATTCTCATCATTGACATTGATTGAAAGCACAATATATTGCACGGACAAACATTAACACACAGTTGTATCGAATGCCATGCTTTAGAATGATAGAACAAGAGGATTTTTCTGAAGGACATTAGGGACAGATGGTATTCGCATTGATTCACTTAAAAAAAATAAACTACAATGTAATTAAAATAAAAGTAAAATACAAAACTCAAGTGAAGGTTGTTCACTTGACAAAGAATCATGGAGAACAGACATGTGCGTTGAGAATTATAGATCAAATTACAAAACTGGCACACCCAAAGACAATGCTGGAGCAGATGATGATCGTAAAATCTTTTTTATTTTATTTGAAATTGTATACAAAACAGCAAAACAACTGGAAACATTCGCCAACTGCTTGTTTGTAGAAGCTTCATTGTACCTCCATAATTTGTTAACATGTGATGATTTCTAGTAGCATCAATATTAAATGTATCCCACTATATAAAGAGTGTGTTTCTTTTCTGTCCAGAACCATTTCTCTCCACAAACTCGTTTTCCTGGCACCATAGCTTCCCCCTCCATCATGTCCCCTTCTGTCACTTATCGGTTCAAGCGCTGATTTCCCTCAATGCTGGCTCAGGTCCGTCTTCTCTACTCCCCGCAGTGTCTTATATTACTTTTTAGCCCTGTAAAATGCACTAGGGTGTATTTTCAAGGGGGTGAGAGGAGGGGGGGGGGTGTCTACGTTAGGGGGAATTGGCCCAAACATAGACCAGTTCACTAGGGCATTGAATCCCGCAAATTTATATTTGGGGAAGCTTCCCTGAACGTAGATTAGCGGACTAGCGACTAGGGCTTATTTCCGGGGTAGGGCTAATATTACGAGCATCCCCCAAAATAAGCCCTAGCTTATGATGGCTTATTTTCGGGGGGAAATGGTAGTTGTGCTGCCTTGGTTTATTCTCTGTACTTAAAAAAATATATAACTGTTCACATTCAGCTTTTAAAAAAAAGGAATTGGTGTGGATGGAATTATCCTTAATAAAAAGTATTAAAGCGGCACTGTCATGCCGAATTCCGTTTTTTTTTTAACCCCCCTCCCGCCTCAACTACATCCAATCGACCCCCTAGTCATCCCCAAATGCCCCTATGCCCCCCACATTACCTATTTTTTATTCTTTATTTTCTGCCCGATCTTTATTCAGGGCGCCGCCATCTTTGTGTGGGTAGGTGAAGTCCCTATGGGACACGTCATCTACCCACACTACACAGACTGTGAGATTCCCGCACATGCCCAGTGAAACACCTGGACATGCGAACGGGAATTTCACCTATTCATTCATTCATCAGACAGACGAATGAATGAATAGAAAAAATCAGACGAACAAACTAACACTGTGTATCAGTGTTAGTTTGTTCGTTCAGTTTATTACAAGGAGGGAGCTACCGGCGTGCAGCTCCCTCCTTGTAATATGTAACTATAGAAGCGGCAGGGAGCAGAGCTCCCCACCACTTCATAAGCCCCCCAGGTCCCCCCCTCACTCTATGGGGGTCAATATGACCCCCATAATAGCACAAGGGAGATTAAAATCTCCCCAATGCCCCTACTCGCTATATCGCGAGTAGGGGCATGTCCACTAAACAGTGAGCAGCCTGTGGCTGCTCACTGTAAAAAAAAAAAAAAAAAAAAAAAAAGGGTAATAAGGGGGGGACGGGGGGCCTACTGTCCTCCCCCGCCGGCCCCCACCCCTGGACGGCGGGTGGGGGCCATAATGGGAATGAGGGGGGACCTACTGTCCTCCCCTCAGGCCCCCACCCCTGGGCGGCGGGTGGGGGCCATAATAGTAATAAGGGGGGGGGACCTACTGTCCTCCACCCCCCGGCCCCCACCCCTGGGCGGCGGGTGGGGGCCATAATAGTAATAAGGGGGGGGGGGGATCTACTTACCTTCCCCCCCCCGGCCCCCACCCCTGGGCGGCGGGTGGGGGCCATAACGATAATGGGGGGGGACCTACTGTCCTCCCCCCGCCCCCACCCCTGGGCGGCGGGTGGGGGCACTAAGTAAATTCCCCCCCTCCCCCCCATCAAGGTGACTAGGGGTGCCCAAGCCCCTAGTCACCCACCCCCCACCCAAATAAAAAATGCCCCTACCTACCCCCCTCACCCTAAAAAATAGTGAGGGGGGAATAAAATTGCTAACCTGTAAAGTAAAATTAAACTTACCATTCGACGTCTTCTTTTTTCTAAAATCTTCATTTTTCAGCCCCAAAAAAGGCCAAATAAAAAACCATCATAGCCGTCGAACTAAAAATAAAATAAAAAACCCGAGCGCAAAAAAAAAACCCGACGAAAAAGAAAAAACCCGAGCGCACAAAAAAATAATCCATCTTCACCCATGGAGGGCTCCGCGCAGACTGAGCTCCGCAGGGCGGGGCAAGGCTTATAAAGCCTTGCCCCGCCCTGCAATTAGCCTAAGAACACTCTGATTGGTGGGTTTAAGCCAATCAGAGTGCTCTTTGTCATTTTACAAGCGTGGGAAAGTTCTTTGGAATTTTCCCACGCTTGTAAAATGTCACAGAGCACTGTGATTGGATGGCTTGAAATCCATCCAATCACAGTGCTCTGTGTCATTTTACAAGCGTGGGAAAGTTCTTTGGAATTTTCCCACGCTTGTAAAATGACACAGAGCACTGTGATTGGATGGATTTCAAGCCATCCAATCACAGTGCTCTGTGTCATTTTACAAGCGTGGGAAAGTTCTTTGGAATTTTCCCACGCTTGTAAAATGACACAGAGCACTGTGATTGGATGGCTTTAAATCCATCCAATCACAGTGCTCTGTGTCATTTTACAAGCGTGGGAAAGTTCTTTGGAATTTTCCCATGCTTGTAAAATGACACAGAGCACTGTGATTGGATGGATTTCAAGCCATCCAATCACAGTGCTCTGTGTCATTTTACAAGCGTGGGAAAGTTCCAAAGAACTTTCCCACGCTTGTAAAATGACACAGAGCACTGTGATTGGATGGCTTTCAAGCCATCCAATCACAGTGCTCTGTGTCATTTTACAAGCGTGGGAAAATTCCAAAGAACTTTCCCACGCTTGTAAAATGACAAAGAGCACTCTGATTGGCTTAAACCCACCAATCAGAGTGTTCTTAGGCTAATTGCAGGGCGGGGCAAGGCTTTATAAGCCTTGCCCCGCCCTGCGGAGCTCAGTCTGCGCGGAGCCCTCCATGGGTGAAGATGGATTATTTTTTTGTGCGCTCGGGTTTTTTCTTTTCGTCGGGTTTTTTTTTTTGCGCTCGGGTTTTTTATTTTATTTTTAGTTCGACGGCTATGATGGTTTTTTATTTGGCCTTTTTTGGGGCTGAAAAATTAAGATTTTAGAAAAAAGAAGACGTCGAATGGTAAGTTTAATTTTACTTTACAGGTTAGCAATTTTATTCCCCCCTCACTATTTTTTAGGGTGAGGGGGGTAGGTAGGGGCATTTTTTATTTGGGTGGGGGGTGGGTGACTAGGGGCTTGGGCACCCCTAGTCACCTTGATGGGGGGGGGGGGGGAATTTACTTAGTGCCCCCACCCGCCGCCCAGGGGTGGGGGCCGGGGGGGGGGAGGACAGTAGATCCCCCCCCCCTTATTACTATTATGGCCCCCACCCGCCGCCCAGGGGTGGGGGCCGGGGGGGAGGACAGTAGGTCCCCCCCCCTTTTTTCCATTAGGGCCCCCACCCGCCGCCCAGGGGTGGGGGCCGGGGGCTGGAGGACAGTAGGTCCCCCCCCCTTATTACTATTATGGCCCCCACCCGCCGCCCAGGGGTGGGGGCCGGGGGGGAGGACAGTAGGTCCCCCCCCCCCTATTACTATTATGGCCCCCACCCGCCGCCCAGGGGTGTGGGCCGGGGGGTGGAGGACAGTAGGTCCCCCCCCCTTATTACTATTATGGCCCCCACCCGCCGCCCAGGGGTGGGGGCCGGGGGGGAGGACAGTAGGTCCCCCCCCCCTTTATTACTATTATGGCCCCCACCCGCCGGCCAGGGGTGGGGGCCGGGGGGGAGGACAGTAGGCCCCCCCCCCCTACTACTATTATGGCCCCCACCCGCCGCCCAGGGGTGGGGGCCGGGGGGGAGGACAGTAGGTCCCCCCCCCCTTATTACTATTATGGCCCCCACCCGCCGCCCAGGGGTGGGGGCCGGGGGGGAGGACAGTAGGTCCCCCCCCCCTTTATTACTATTATGGCCCCCACCCGCCGGCCAGGGGTGGGGGCCGGGGGGGGGGGACAGTAGGTCCCCCCTACTACTATTATGGCCCCCACCCGCCGCCCAGGGGTGGGGGCCGGGGGGGAGGACAGTAGGTCCCCCCCCCTCATTATCTTTATGGCCCCCACCCACCGCTCAGGGGTGGGGGCCGGGGGGGGGGACAATAGGTCTCCCTCCCTTATTTTACTTTACGGCCCCCACCCGTCATTTAGGGGTGGGGGGCAATATTTTTTTTATTTTTTTTCTACAGTGAGCAGCCACAGGCTGCTCACTGCTTACTAGACATGCCCCTACTCGCGGTATAGCGAGTAGGGGCATATTATTTACTAATACCAAGTCATTTTTACTTGGTGTTAGTAAATTTGGCTGAAAGACCAATTCAGGTCTTTCAGCCTTTTAGTAGATAGCTCCCTGATACCGTGGGAATTAGGGAGTTATCTACTAAGCGGCTGCAAGATGCAGCCACAGCAATGAATAGGATCGGAGTTTCATTCATTTGAATGAAATTCCGATCCGAACAAAGTACCGAATTGCTTCCTAACACCAATGGAGAAACGGTGCTCATTCTGTTAGGATGCAATTCGGCAGTTTTGCCGGCGTTCTGTCTAAGTGACAGGACTTTCGGCAATACTGACAGGAAGTATTGTGGGAACTGGGAGGAAAGCTAGGGATCATGGGAAAATTGCTCTGACCAGCGGAAATGAAGCACACTTTGCTCCTCCGCTGGTCAGAGCTGGTCAAGCGGAGGAATCCCATAAGACAAAGAGTCCCTACTTTGTCTTATGGTTTTAAAGAAAACTAAAGAAGACAGGAAGAAAAGAATAACAGATCCTGAGAGAGGGGGAGAAGAGGAAGAGATTGAGGAAAGGTAAGTTCGGCATGACAGTGCCGCTTTAAGATCTTTAAAAATGGTCAGTTTTATTCCCCACGTAATTGGCATCCAGTGGATCCCAGGTAAGTAGTACCACTTACACTTGGAGAGGGAAACCCAGACACTCCTGGCACCATAACCAGTACTCATGCTGTAGAGTGCCTTTAGAGATTAGTGAATGAACCCTTAAGGGAATTTCACATTTTAGGTTGGGAACTGAAGTAGAAAAAAAGTTCTTGTTATACTTTTTTTCGAGGGATGCTCGTAATATATGCTCTATTTTGACCCAAAATTTTAAATTCACTTTGAATTTACCTTGAATATCCAACAGCTCACATTTAGTGAATAATGTTTCTAACTTTCCTTGTTTTCCTTTAGACAGATCTCTACGGTGGTCCCTCTCCTGAAACGAAAGCTTGGTCACAGCACATCTCAATGGGAAGATTAAACTGACCTTTCCTTTCATTGCTCCGAATTCAATGAGAAGCCTGTAGAAAGGCAGGTTTTAATGTAACGAGAAAGGAACGGAGGAGAAATGTTAGGCTAAGCTACACTTTCAGTACAATTGGACGTACATAATATGCTCTTGAATATTTTCTTATCCTGATTTATTTCCAAAAATCTTGTAAGACTAATATGTTAGGTTATTGGCAATGTTCACGGAGCTCGAGAGGCTGTAGCTACCATGAAACCTATTCAGACTGTCAGAGAAACTGATCAGAGAAAAGCAAATGATTTGTGTAAAGCTGGGTTGCAGAATAATGCAAGCTTTGAAGATTCCTGATGCTTAAATTACTGATCTGCCATTCTATGAGTAAGCCACTTAATTCGACGTGAAAAGGCATTTTCGGATACATATATCCATGTGTCTTCATGCATGCCAAATAAAAATAGATTTTTAAATAGAAAAATATTATTATTAACCCCATACACCAGTACAATGCATCCTAGAGAGATCACTAAAGAAATGGTCTTATTAATTGATCAAGGATTACACATACACAGTGTGTGAAATCCCCAGCCACAATGTATGCAAATGAACTAAACCACAACTAAAGAATGGGATTAAATTGTATAAAATACATTTACTGTTGTGGAATTGTGTTAGATAGTAGGGATGTGCATGGGCAAAAAATTTGGTTTGGTTCAGAAATTTGGGTAAGTAAAAAAAATGTGTTTCCCAGTGCCAGAACTGCCACCACAACAACTTACACATCTGTAGGGTTACCAGAGCCTGGACTGCCACCACAACCACTTACACATTTATAGGGCTCCCAGTGCCAGGAATTCGTTATTGGTCAAGATTCCGGTCATCTCAACTAAACGCGATATACGGTGAATTAATGGAACAGAGGAGGAAACTTAAAGACCTTATCTTGAAAAGACATCTCCGCTCGGTGCAACGCACAAAGGGCTTTTACTATGCACACGCCAATAAAGGGGGCAGGTATCTGGCAAGACTACTGAAAGGCCCCCAACCCCATAGGCAAATACATAAGATTCGTCTGACCTCGGGGGACGTCTCCCCGTTCCCGCAGAAAATTGCGGAGGAGTTTCGGTTATTTTACGAACGCTTATATAATCTCTATGAGCCTAATGGAGCCGCTGAAGCCGCGAGAGTACACGCAAAGACACAGGATTACCTATCTGACACAGTCACCAACACGATCAATCAGGACTCGGCCACACTGTTAGATGCCCCGATAACCGTGGAAGAATTAGCCGCAGCCCTTAAGGCGTCCAAAACTGGCAAAGCCCCTGGCCCGGACGGTTATTCCACGGGGTACTACAAAAATGTATCGGGCATATTGTTACCTTGGCTTACCAAGGCGCTCAATGCTGTCGGCGAGGGCGGGACCCTGGGGAAGGAATCCCTAGCAGCCACCATCACGGTCTTACTTAAGCCAGGGAAGGACCCACTACAGTGCAGTAGTTATAGACCGATCTCATTATTGAACGTTGACGCCAAGCTGTTCACGAAGGTCCTGGCAACTCGACTCAAACTCGACTCTACTCCCAGATCTCATACACAAAGATCAGACGGGCTTCATCCCGGGTAGGGAGGCTCGAGATAGCACGCTGAGACTCTTTTCCATCCAGCACCACGCAAGAAAATTGGGGACACGGTTGCTCCTGTTATCCACCGATGCTGAAAAAGCATTCGACCGTGTCAACTGGAAATACATGCTTGAAACTCTGCGATGGCAAGGATGTGGTCAGAGACTTCTTACGTGGATATCTGCGATATATAGTAGACCACACACGTCTGTAAGGATTAACGGTGCCACGACTGAGGATTTCGCAATCAACAATGGAACCCGCCAGGGATGCCCGCTCTCGCCCTTACTGTTCGCACTGTCCCTGGAGCCCCTGCTACAGGCAATTCGCCAAAACCCAGACATACAGGAATACAGCTGGAAGGGGGTGCAACACAAAGTGGCAGCGTATGCTGACGATCTCCTTTTCTTTGTAAGCAACCCCAGGATCACACTGCCGTGCCTCCTCTCGGAATTTGATAGATTTGGACAGATATCCGGATTTAAGCTTAACGTCTCGAAATGTGAGGTCCTGAATATAACGCTTTCCACGGAGGAATTCCGGTCTTTGGAATCAGAGTTCGTTTCATTGGTGTCACCAGAAAATGAAATATCTTGGCGTCTGGGTATCTGAGGCCCCGAGCAACATATACCAACACAACTTTACGCCCTTATTAAAGGATGTACTCTCGGACCTCTCCAGATGGGCCCACCCGCATATAACATGGCACGGTAGGGTTGCGGTAATTAAAATTAATATTCTCCCGAGGATCCTGTACCTCATGCAGACTATACCTCTCGCTCTGCCATCGGCTTTCTTTTCCACCCTGAAAACGGCGGTGCTCAAGTTTATTTGGCAGGGGGGACGATCTAGGATCCGACATGACATCATCTGCCGACCTAGAATTCACAGAGGTCTAGCGGTACCCGACTTTAAGAAATACTATCAGGCCGCAATCATGCAATGTATACTAGACTGGCACACGACACCTTCAACTAAACAATGGGTAGAGCTTGATAGAGGTCTCATCGGACCAACGCTGGAGGCGCAGGTCTGGGGTCACTCGAGACGATCACCAACTCACTATGCCAGGGAAGGGTTGACTCTACAGACCCTGTTAGGTTGGATATCTGTGAGACAGCAGGACCACGTTTCCCCAACTCCCAGCCCGATGATACCACTTACACATAATGCGGCCATAGGTGGGGGACTTCCCCCTGGAGCCTTGCCTTTGCAAGAAGGTGGGACGTATATACCTATACACAAGGCTCTTGAGGGCGGACAGCTACGGACTCTTCCCTCGATGTTGGGTGACAGAACTCATCTCGCATCTCCTCCGATTCCGATATCTCCAAATGAAACACTTCTACGAATCACTGCCGCACAAAGACGGATTGCATAGAGATCTTACGTGGTTTGAGGCACCGCTATAGAACACGCTATTTCCTCACTGTATCAACATCTCCTGACCGGTCAAACAACAGCGGCTACAACTTTCAAACGGCAATGGGAAGAACAACTAGGAAAATCCCTCTCGACACAGCAATGGGATACGGCGTTGCTCTGGCAGCATAAGAATTCGATGAGTTCTTACTATCAAGAAATTAACTATAAACTACTCTCTCTCTGGTATAGGACGCCTGCCTTACTACATCGTATATTTCCTTCAATACCCCTGGTGTGCTGGAGGTGTCAGGAGACACGCGGAAAGGTACTACACATCTGTTGGGAATGCGGAGCCATTACCCCATACTGGAAAATGATCAGGGAAACAATCATACTTATCCTGGGGGACCTCCCGGACTGGAACGCGGAATTGGCATTGTTACACATCACGCCATTATCTATATCATCGTATAAGAAATCGATACTGCGGCACTTGCTTAATGCCGCCAAAGCCAACATCCCAGCTCACTGGAAACAAATTGACATACCTACCAAAAAAGAATGTATCCATAGGGTGGAAGAGATACAAGGAGCAGAAGCAGCATACGCTACCTTAACAGGCCGGGAAACCAGGCACACAGAGATGTGGGCGCCGTGGTTCTTGTGCATCTCCCGCTACCGCGGTGATGGGAATACACCGGGACTCGCGGCGGGGGCACGGCCCAGCGCGAGCTAGGCCGGAGGGATCACACCCTGTGTAACTTGCCCACCCTTTACCTCTTGCCTTTTGCCATTCCCTTACTCCTCTCGTCAGCGGGTGGGGGCCTGGGCTCGAGACCGGATGGGTCTACTAGGAGTTCACTGTGAGATAACAAATAACACATTACACCGGGAGAGTAACTGGGAGAACTGGTGCTTACACCCGCTGATATACCATGACACACATAAGGACATTTCATTGTAGATACGAGGCACCTGGATATCAGGTGAGATGGATACCTGACGAGTAGCGGGACTATACCTCACATGACGAACACCCCAGACCAGTCAGACACATAACTCCGTTCATCCTTGTGCAGGAGCAGCACCCTCATCACACAGCATCTGGACACTTCTCTCATGATACACAGGAGGAGGAAGTCCCAAACGCCTTCCCTCGGGTACAGGGACACATGGACGCCGTACGAGCTCAGCCAAGAGTCACGGTTGAGGGGAAAATCGATATGTCGGGTGTGGGGCTCAGGTTGGTTGCTAGCTCCGACTCCCACGTTGACCTGGTGTTAGGGGTATCCATCACGTAGCATGTTGCTACATTCACTGTAATTAGAATTATGCGCAGGTATAATTAATGCTAACCCGCCTCATAACAAATACCTCACCTATGAGATGGGAAATATACATGGGCGTTTTCTACAACAACTTCATATATTGGGATATGTATGTAATGGCGAATGTAACTCCAGACATACTCCTTCTATGTGCATTGGTCACAAGCCCCGAATATAAAAATTGGTGTAATTTGGTATATAAGGTTACCCACGTTTATCTATGATACCCTGCTGACACTAGACTAGCGGACGGATGGGTCTAGTTACCCTGTTGATAAGTGTAATCTCTATCGCGAACAATATGTTACCGACAGCTTAGTTATAACATACTTTTGCTCTATTTATATTGTTTTACTTATATACCTAGACCTGCGTGTCTTACTTTGCTACTATTGATGAATATGCATACTCCTCAATACACAGATTTTCAAAAAAAAAAAAAAGATTCCTGTCATCATTCACGTAATTTTCCCTCCCTCTCTCTTGTTTTGTCACTTTTCAGAAATCTGAAGCACTTCAGTACTTCGGTGCTTCGGTTCGGCACTTATGAACTTCGGCACTTCGGACATTCGTAAGCATCCAAATGTCTAAATTTCACGACATTTGTCTGAATATACATTCTGAACGAAACAAATTGCACATGTCTATTAGATAGCGAGGTGCTAAGCAGTATCAAATAAGACAACAGTCTAGTAAAGTTTTGAAAGTGTAATATTCATGTCTCAAAATTGGTTCATACTTTCCTCGGGGGCTTGCTCTGTCATTTCACACTAGAACAATTTTTTGGCTATCCTGATTGGATACAACTAAGCCGTTTAGGGTAGAGATAGATAGAACTACAGATAGGGCAACATGTTTATTATAAGTCAACTGTCAGGATCGGGTCAGGGATCCAACACGCAAAGTACAAACAGGTACAGGGTACGTATACCGGACCTTAGAATGGCCGGACTAACGTACAGAGAGTATAGAGAATGGTCAGAGACAAGCCGAGGTCGAGGGAAGGAGAGAACAGGTAAGCGAGTAACAAGCCGGGTCAAGGATAACAGAGGTAAACAGAGTAAGATAAACAAGCCGGGTCGTAACCAAAAGGATAACAGAAAACACCAGAGCACTGTGTGACTAGACAGGCTAGAACCACGACAGGGCAATGAGCAACAGGGCGAAGTATGTTTAAATACCCTGGCTAGAGAGGATAGACACGCCTCCGACGAGTCCTGATTGGTCTCCAACGGATTGAGTGACAGGTCGTTCCGGATTGGCGTCATGACGTCGGTCTCCGGACACCATGCTACATAAGGAAGTAACTCCCTCGCGGCCGGCGTTTATGTGACCGGGTCGACCGCGAGGAACAGGGGAAACATGGCGTCCGGACGGATAAACGTCCAAGTCTCTACCTCTCTCGGAGGTAGAGACCACAGGTACCCTGACAGTACCCCCCCTCTCAGATACGCCCACCCCGGACGAGATGGGAAGCGGGAGTGATACGCCCTGCGGAGACGAGGAGCATGAACATCCTCTTGAGGTACCCAACTCCTCTCCTCAGGACCATATCCCTTCCAATCGACCAGATATTGAACCTTCCCCCGTGAGATTCGAGAATCAATAATAGAGTTAACCTCATACTCCTCCTGACCCTCTACCTGAACAGAGCGAGGAGGGGCTATTGTGGAGGAAAATCTGTTGCATATAAGTGGTTTCAGCAATGAAACATGAAACGAGTTAGGGATGCGTAAGGTAGAAGGAAGAGCTAGACGGTACGCAACTGGATTGATTCGAGTCAGCACCCTGTAAGGGCCAATATAACGGGGAGCGAACTTCATGGAGGGCACTTTCAAACGGATGTTCCTTGTGCTCAGACATACCCTATCGCCTGGAACAAAGACCGGAGCCGCCCTTCTACGTTTATCAGCGTGTTTCTTAACCAGCATAGAGTTGTGCATAAGGATTTGTCGAGTTTGGTCCCACAACTTCCTCAAATTGGCCACATGAACATCAACCGACGGCACCCCCTGGGAAGGAGAAGCCGAAGGAAGAATAGACGGATGAAAGCCATAATTCATGAAGAAGGGGCTTGAATGAGTAGAATCGCAAACGAGATTGTTGTGTGCAAACTCCGCCCAAGGAATCAAACCGACCCAATCGTCCTGGTGTTCGGAAACAAAACATCGTAAATATTGTTCAATTTTCTGGTTGGTACGTTCAGCAGCTCCGTTAGACTGAGGATGATAGGCAGAAGAAAAGTTCAACTTGATACCTAGTTGTGAACAGAAGGCCCTCCAAAATCGGGAAATAAATTGAGAGCCTCTGTCAGATACAATTTGGGAGGGTATCCCATGTAGGCGAAAAATCTCCCTAGCGAATATCTCTGCCAATTCGGGAGAAGACGGTAGTTTAGGCAGAGGAATGAAGTGAGCCATTTTAGTGAATCTGTCAACCACGGTGAGAATAACAGTCTGTTTTTTAGAGATAGGTAGATCGACAATAAAGTCCATTGCCAAGCAGGACCATGGTTTCTCTGGAACCTCTAAGGGATGCAGGAATCCACATGGGAGTGTATGGGGTTGTTTGGTTTTAGTACAAACCTCGCAAGCAGCGATGAAATCTTGAGTATCTCTACGTAAAGCAGGCCACCAGAAGTCTTTGGAGATCAAAGCAAATGTTTTGCGAATACCAGGATGTCCCGCCATCTTGCTGTTATGGAGACACTGCAATAGTTCCAGTTGAAGAGCAGGAGGAACGAAATGTCGACCCGCAGGAGTCTGTTTAGGTGCTAGATGTTGCAGCTTAATGATCTTGGCCAGTAACGGGGAGTGAATCCTGAGATTCGTATTAGCAACAATATTGCATTTGGGAACTATAGAAGAAAGAACCGGTTCTGGTATAGTAGAGGGTTCATATTGGCGAGATAAAGCATCGGCTTTAGAGTTCTTAGAACCAGGTCTGTAGGTCAGCACATAATTGAAGTGAGTCAGGAATAAGGACCAACGTGCTTGCCTAGAAGACAGGCGTTTGGCCTCCCCAATATAGGACAAGTTTTTGTGGTCCGTCAAAATAGTAATAGGGTGTAAGGTCCCCTCCAATAAATGTCTCCACTCCTTTAAGGCTTTAATGACCGCTAACAGTTCCCTGTCACCGATGTCATATCTGCTCTCAGGCCCAGAAAGTTTCTTAGAAAAAAAACCACACGGGTGTAGTGGTTTATCCACCCCTAACCTTTGTGACAGAACCGCACCTACTCCTGTCTCAGAGGCATCGACCTCGAGTAGAAACGGCAAAGTCGTATGAGGATGGACCAAAATAGGAGCAGAAGCAAAAAGTTCTTTGAGATTCTTGAAAGCAACGAGAGCTTCAGTAGACCACGTCTTAGTATCCGCCCCCTGTTTGGTCATATTGGTAATGGGCACAATAATAGACGAGTACCCCTTAATGAAACGCCTATAATAATTGGAGAACCCAATAAACCTCTGGATAGCCTTGAGTCCCTTAGGCAATGGCCAATCTAGAATAGACTGGAGTTTGTCAGGATCCATCTTAAAGCCTTCTCCAGAAATCACGTATCCCAGAAAGTCTATCTGGGTCTGGTCAAAACTGCATTTCTCCAACTTACAGTACAAACCGTGTTGCAGAAGTTTGTGTAACACCTTTCTGACTTGTCTATGGTGAGTCTCAATCTCTCTAGAGTGTATGAGTATGTCATCCAGGTAGACAATAACACAATCATGTTGGAATTCCCTAAGAACTTCGTTAATCAAATCTTGAAAAACTGCAGGTGCGTTACAAAGACCAAAGGGCATGACCGTGTACTCATAATGACCATAGCGGGTATTAAACGCTGTCTTCCACTCGTGACCTTGCTGAATTCTCACCAAGTTATATGCCCCTCTGAGATCCAACTTGGTGAAAATTTTAGAATCCTTTAGCTGGTCAAAGAGCTCGGTAATCAGGGGAATAGGATAGGCATTTCTGATGGTTATTTTATTCAAACCTCGGTAATCGATGCAAGGTCTGAGTGAACCATCCTTCTTTTTAACAAAAAAAAAATCCAGCCCCGGCAGGAGAGGAAGATCTCCTAATGAATCCCTTGTCTAAATTCTCCTGAATATACTCCTCTAAAACAGCATTCTCTTTAGTGGATAGAGGGTATACATGACCCCTGGGCGGCATGGTACCAGGCAACAGATTAATTTTACAATCAAATGTCCTGTGTGGGGGTAGCGTATCAGCGTTCTTCTTGTCGAACACTGCTTTTAAGTCCAGGTATAGAGAAGGTATCTGTATCCCCTTAGACTGGGTAGTACTGTCTGGTGTGTTAATTACAGCCAATGGGGATACCCTGCGTAAACACCTCTCCTGACAACCTTGACCCCATGAGAGTATTTCCCCTAACTCCCAATCGATAATAGGATTATGTCTCCTTAACCATGGGTACCCCAGAACTATGGGGACAGAGGGAGACGAAATGAGCATAAGAGATAAGTTCTCCTCGTGTAAGATACCAACAGTTAGGTTAATAGGTATAGTCTCACGCGAGATAACAGGCTCGAGTAGCGGTCTACCATCTATGGCCTCAACGGCCAAAGGTATCTCTCTTAACTGGGATGGGATAGTGTGTTTAGTAGCAAAGGCTTGGTCGATAAAAGTCTCAGCAGCACCGGAATCTATCAAGGCCATGGTCTTTAGCACTCCCTTTTCCCACGTTAAAGAAACTGGTAACAGCAACCTGTGATTTTTATAATTATGAGTAGAGGACAAAATAGAAACACCCAAGGCCTGTCCTCTAGAGAAACTTAGGTGCGAGCGTTTCCCGAGCGAATAGGACAATTCAGGCGCAAGTGACCTCTGACTCCACAATACATACATAATCCCTCCCTTCTCCTGTATTGTCTCTCCTCTTCTGAAAGGCGAGTATTGCCTATCTGCATAGGTTCAGGAAACAGTGAGGTATTGGAATCAGGACTTTGAAATGCGGGTGCTAACTTAAAGTTAGGTCTAAGGTTCCTCTCTCTCGAGTGTTCTGTCTCTCTCTTAAACGCTCATCAATGCGAGAAATGAACGAAATTAAGTCCTCTAAATTCTCAGGGAGCTCCCTAGTAGCAACCTCGTCAAGGATAACATCTGATAGCCCGTTCAAAAATACATCTATATAAGCCTGCTCATTCCACTTGACTTCTGCCGCCAGAGACCTGAACTCTAGTGCATAATCCACAAGTGTTCGGTTCTCCTGTCTCAGGCGCAACAGTAATCTGGCTGCATTGACCTTCCTACCAGGCGGGTCAAAAGTTCTTCTAAAGGCAGCTACAAAGGCATTATAGTTATATACCAACGGGTTATCGTTCTCCCATAATGGGTTGGCCCATCTCAGAGCTTTCTCAATGAGTAAGGTGACAATAAATCCAACCTTTGCCCTATCGGTAGGATAGGAGCAAGGTTGCAATTCAAAATGAATACTGATCTGGTTTAAAAAACCACGACACTTCTCGGGTGAACCACCATAACGTACTGGTGGGGTAATACGGAAGAGGCACCTACAGTGGCTACCTCTAGGCCTGAATTTACAGAGGAAATTGGAGTAGTACGCGTCTCCTCTGGTGGGTTATTAGCACGAGATAATAACGCCTGTAGTGCTAAGGCCATTTGATCCATTCTGTGTTCCATGGCGTCAAACCTGGAATCAGAGGGACAAACCTGACTGTTTGTACCTGCAGGATCCATTGGCCCTGTCGTAATGTCAGGATCGGGTCAGGGATCCAACACGCAAAGTACAAACAGGTACAGGGTACATATACCGGACCTTAGAATGGCCGGACTAACGTACAGAGAGTATAGAGAATGGTCAGAGACAAGCCGAGGTTGAGGGAAGGAGAGAACAGGTAAGCGAGTAACAAGCCGGGTCAAGGATAACAGAGGTAAACAGAGTAAGATAAACAAGCCGGGTCGTAAGCAAAAGGATAACAGAAAACACCAGAGCACTGTGTGACTAGACAGGCTAGAACCACGACAGGGCAATGAGCAACAGGGCGAAGTATGTTTAAATACCCTGGCTAGAGAGGATAGACACGCCTCCGACAAGTCCTGATTGGTCTCCAACGGATTGAGTGACAGGTCGTTCCGGATTGGCGTCATGACGTCGGTCTCCGGGCACCATGCTACATAAGGAAGTAACTCCCTCGCGGCCGGCGTTTATGTGACCGGGTCGACCGCGAGGAACAGGGGAAACATGGCGTCCGGACGGATAAACGTCCAAGTCTCTACCTCTCTCGGAGGTAGAGACCACAGGTACCCTGACATCAACCTGGGAATTGTTGTCTGGTGGTGGCTTATAAAATAGGAAGAACTATAAATCACAATTCAAAATAGGTAATCAGATGTGTCAATACATAGATATAAGGAATTTGGTTAATCTGTTTAGCAATATTATCACCTGGCTGGGAAAGCATATAATGAACACTCCCACACCCATAGCAACTTCAGAACACTAGCCTAGAACTTCATTAAAAGCAGGCAGGATTTCCCTATAATAACTTGATTGAGGTTAACTTATTAAGGGGTGGGAGGGTTCCTTTAATTATTCTTCTGTCTAGTCTAATCTTCTCTCCAGTTTAAGCTTCAAAAGCCATCTAAACAGGAATCTTGATCTTTGCGGTTACAAACCTGAATGGTTGCCTGTATCGGCCACAAAGAACCTCGTTCTCTGGCCTTCTAAGACTAAGGTCACCAATTGCATTCTTATTGCAGCCTCCAAATTGAACCCAGGTAGTTTCAAATGAATAGGATAGAATTTGAAAGGGAGGTCCTGTACGAGGAGTGCATCAATACTACATTTTAAATCATATGAAAAGCTTAACCAACAAAATTAAATCACGGCCTACGTGAATAAATTCTGCATGTTTTATGGGCAAACTCACTGATCAGAAAAAGCACACCAGTGAATGAGTAGACACACTCAACTTACATATTATAAATGTTATTACCATGTGTATGTAAAACATGCCCTCTGTCAGGATTACTAGTTGATCCAGCACGCAGAACTGTATCACACCTAGGACTAAAGGTAACGTCTTACCGGGCCTTAGAATGGCTGGACTTAATGTACCAGAGAATAGTCAGAATACTTGCCGAGGTCGGGGACACATAATGAGACACAACGATTAGGGATGCCAAAAGTCAAGGATGCCAGAATACAGGGAAGTCAAACGAAGCCAAAGTCAATAACCAGAAATAAACGCTCAGGAACACACTCTCAGACAACCACTAAGGCAATGAAGGAAGGCAAAAAAGGGCAATGAAGGAAGGCAAGAAAGGAGTTTAAATAAGTCTCCTTTAAATCCGATTGGCGTACCTGGCCTCTGACCCCCAGAACGTGCGTGCGCAGGGACGGCGTCTTTCAGCATGCCGCAGGAACCAGATACACCGGCACCGGGCCGCCAACCAGCATTTCCACCAATGCCAGGAAGGTAGTTATCCTCACGGACACCACAAGGTGGGGACAAACATGTGACACCCGCCAGATCATTATAAATATAGGCAACATAAACTAAATGACAATGATGATACACTACTTTTTTTTGTAAATATAATTTTTATTTATTTGTTGTGCAAGTGTTAGGAAACAGTGAGACTGGCAGGTCTCCAAGGTGAGTTATTGCAAAAAGTAAAATGCTAGTGTCAGTTCGGGCTCGCAGGCCCACATCATGACGGACTTGCAGTTCCAATTATCAGGTTTTATGCATCTCATATAATACAAGTCTTTATACGTGTTAGAATTGAAATAAACCTCATTCAGAGTAACCGTCTTTGGTTAAGGTTAGATAATAATATGTACTTTGTTAGTGTGTATGGAGTAAGCACCGTTATCTGTGACCTTTAGAAATACAGTAATCTCGGTGCGTTCGCAATATCACAAATATCTTACACAAGCTTAACCAGTGCTTCAGTGCTCACAAGCTATTATTCGGTTCATACATTGCTATTGTGGTTCGTACTGTGTATGTGTTGGGGCTCACAGGCCTCTCTTCCAACCTCTATTGTCGGGCAACTTGTAGGGCCCTTTATCTTGGGTTGCGCAGTTTTGCCCAAGTTGGGTTTGTGTGTTCCCCACCGTTACTGTTTGTGTGTCATGTGCTTATTTAGGGGTGTGTCTGTGTTGTGGCTATTAGGTTCCACGGTTACGAATGGGTGGTTGTGTCCATGTTTGTGTTGCACCCGGGCTTGTCGGGGGTTATTATGTGTGTTTCTGTTCAGGGCTCTCCCCCACCCTAAAACACTCCAAAGTTTCTCCGCTGAAAATACTGGTTACCTCTCTTTTATGATTTGTGAAGTGATTAAATATACCCTTATACATAATGTTTTATTATGTTCCACCTGATTTGTATACCGTGAAGTGCTTCTCGCATAATCATTGTATGCCTTGCAGCTACCCGATAGAAAAAAATAAAATAAAATAAAAATCACAAAATATTAAGCTGGAAAAAAAAAAGCCGTAAGTGCAGTTTATGATAGAGAATTTTAAAATGAATATGTACTTTATGCATTTCGAAAATATATACTGAAACGGGGGTATGGAGAGCACTTGGTTGCTTGGCTACCGTAATAGTCCATAACGATGTCTAAAAGTTGAAATATAAACAGTATTTCTGTGAATTTTTAGCTCTGTGGATTTACCTAGCTCAGCACCAACAAATTCTGCATTTATTGGAATTATTTTACATTGATGCATATATTGATACACAAGATCCAACACATTCACTCATCCACTAAACAGCAACTTTAATGCTTACAGTTTTTATTTGTTTTGGTTTTTTTTAAACTCCTAATCTAGGCAAAAATAATGGAGGTTTAGTTACATTATATGATCATACATTGCATAAGCCTACCACAACGTCAATGTACCCCATCTTTGGCAGGTCCTACACTAACAGCCTAATGTCTACTCTTATGAGATTAACCCACTTACTTGGGAAAAAACGTCCATAAGGGGCTCTCTGCAGTACAAGGCTAAATGTAAATTAAAACAAAAAACGAATAAAATCTGTGAGCTTTGAAGTTGCTGTTTAGTGGATGAGTGAGTGCGCTGGAGTGAGCACTCCTCTAAGCATGTTCAGGTGAGTGCAGACCCCTGGTTTTCATGTACATGTATATTTAAAAACATGCAAATCACTAATTAAAAATATGATAAATATCACCTTCAAAATTCCTTAAATTGCAGCGAATTCTCATGATTTGCATTTTTGCACCAAGTTCTTCCTACACCAGGATCCCCACATGCCACTGATTTAGGTATGCTTACAGTTAATGTTTAAATACCTCTGATCATATAAACATTGAAATGCAGCAAAGAATTGCAGAGGAGATCTTTGCATTTTAATGCGTGCAACACACATTGGTGGTTATGGTACTTGGAGTCTCCTTTAAAAGCAGAATATTGAGGCACTGTGAAATATCCTTGAGATATAGGTTCATGGAATGTGATAGGGTTGTAATATTTTGTCTTTTGCAAGAGAATACCTATCCCTTTAGCCGTTTTAGAACTGATTCTTCCTGTTAATGAATTCTGACCCAATAAAACACAGTCATTGTGTGCGGTATAATAATCTTTAAAAACTAGTTCATATTTTAAAACATTGTGTACATGTAATATACATATATACAATAATCTTTAATAATCAGCTACAATTACAAGTTATTGTGCCTGTGAATTATACAAATAACATGCAGAAATCATTTATTATAGTAAGGGGCTGTGTTTGTGTATTTTACCAGCTTTTCCATGTTGCATTTTAAAACAAACCTGTTTAATTCTTGCTTTATTTAGATTTTGTAGCACTTTGTGAAATACATTCTTGTGCATGTGCAGATTTTTTAAGATAGAAGCTAAACTCTATCAGGCAGCCAAGATCTGAAACCACTGTACACAAAATGTGACAGCCTGGGGCCGCTAAACGTCACCCATGGTTCTGGTTTCAAAGTTATGGCATGCTGTTTTGGGCTCCTTGGTAGAACATGGGACAACCTTGCTCTAAGAAGAAATTGACATGAAATTATTAATAAAGAGAATGAACTTAGTTTAGTTTGCTTGTTCCATTTTACTTTGCCCAAGAGGTGGAAACTTGTATCAGCCAACGGCACCAAGCCACCAGTTAAGGTGATTTGTGTGTTTGATCCTTGCCCCGTGCAGAGCAGATGCCTGGTTTGTTTGTCAGTGGCTTTGGATGTGGTCTCCTGCTAGTAGCACCATCTGTTCAAAAAGTAGAAACACATTACAAGTTCCCTCTCATTTGATTTCACTAATTACTCTTTTATTATTTGCACTGCCACAAGCCAGTATTTGAAATGTGTATGATACTACTTTAAACTAGACTGATATAGTCAGGAAAAACTGATTGTATCCAAAACCTCTATTTTAGAGAAGATAGAAGAATGTTTATTGATATAATGATAAGGTTTACAAGGGGTGCAGCTGTGTCAAAGGGTCAGATCACTGAGATTTTTCCACCCGTAGTCCCAATATGCTAAATTTCTATGGGGTTATTCACAAAACTGAGAATCAAGCGCTATCAACACACCTATAACACTGTGCTGATCTGTGAATTTATTCACTAAACTTAGAACCAAGCACCCATTAATCTAATTGGCTACTAATCTTAGGGATTGTTCACTAAATTAAGGATGGTGTACCTCTTGAAAATTGTGGATTGATTTGTAAGTGGATTGAATATTTTTATTTTCACAAAATATAATTTTTTATACTTTGTCCAACAATTATCCCTACAATCTTATTACTTGTTACTCTGTGGAACAATAGAACATCATATTTTATTCTTTGCTCTGTAAAGCAATGTTCTTACACTAAATATGGTACAGCTGTTTCCATTTCAGGTAAAGATGGGGAGATACAAGGATTGTGGCTACAATTGTCTCAGCATAGGGCACCACGCCAATGAAAACATTTGAGCTTGAAAGTGTCATAAGATTTGTTCTTCTAAGTGGGTTCTACTTTGGACTTGGTAGTTTTGTCCGCCTGAAGCGTTTATACCTTGTATCTGATAGTACTGTCATTCTAGTGTTCTTTTTTCGACTTGTTACTATTGTTGTCATGATAGTTCATTTCTACATTATATTTGACAATATCGTCAATCAATATTGATTCAATGCTTTCCTATGGGGAGGGCCTAATGCGCTCGCAATGCTCGGCTCTCATGCGCATAAGGTCCTCCTGTCGGATTGCCTCGGTGAAATCGGAGCACCGCACTAATGTGCCACGTGGGGGGAAGGGACACGAGGGAGGGGGGAACAGAGGGCACTGTAGTGTGCAGTGTGAATACAGATTTGTATTCCTAACAGTATAAATTCCCTTTAATTACATCACACCTTTTCTGCATATTGTACATTTAGATATATCCACATTCAGTTCCTGGGACATGCTGACTAGGTAGCTTTGTGCACCTCAGGGGGTGCCCATATTAAAGCATTTCGCAACTAGCATGCCCACCCATAATGCAAAACACAGTTTAGAACTCAACAGGAATATCAAATGCAATACCTCTGATGTTGCTCAGTGTTGTGATGTTGTTTGAAGCTGTTGAATTTGCAAAAAGAAAAAAAAAAAAGAGAATAAGAAATCTCAGCAGTGCATACAGAACAAACAAATATAAAAGGCTGTAAATACTGTTAGTGGTTTACTGAAATAACATGGATGCAAAATGTGAAGTGAAGGGAATTGTACTTTACTGGGGTAATAAACAAACAAGGGTTCTATACAGAGTAACAGAAAAACATCATAACCTGTAAACAAAGTGTCATTTAGAGCTGGGGATCCTCAGCTGGCCATACAGCTGTGTTAATATGTTTATTCTATTCAGCCATGTGAACTTGCTGCAGCTCCCCCTATTGTTGGAGTTTGTCAGTCACAGGCTACTTACAACGTACACAATTATTACGAGGTTCATTTACAAAACCCCTTGTTGGTCCAAGTAGAGCCGAGACAGGATTTGTGTGTAGCCCTAAAACAGACCAGCATTAATTGGGACAATAAATGTGGGTCCCATGGGAGGTAGTAAAGTATAATGCTTGTATTACTATTCCAAGAGGGAGCCACAGGACTAAACACATTCCTGTCTTGGCTGAAGACGGTTCATGTCTGTACAATGCTTTCTCAACAGCCCTGTTAAAAGCGCCATTCATACGTGAAACGTGTTCAGCAAAAACAGGCACGTGTTAAGTCCTTGGGTTAGTAATAGCGACACTATACTTTACTACAGGTCATATTTTAATTTATTTTATGATTTATTTTTAGTTATAATGTAGATAATATAAGGAATTTTTCATGTGTGCAAAGACAATTTGAAGGGACCCTCCGAATGAACCATGGAGAGATTTTGCAGGAGCAATGAGTAAAAATGATATGGCTACATGGAATCTAATGTTGCAAGACATATAATAAGATGAATTGCTGGGGAAGCAATGGACTTGTTTCCTGTGTATGAAAAAAAAAAAAAAAAAAAAGTCCTGAATGGGGCTATTGCTCAGTTTCATCCATGCCATGCTGGCACACCCTTTTTCAAGGTGAATCATGACCATTTTTAGACAGACATGGCCCCTTGTAGCATCACCACCGATCACCCTTGTAGCATCACCACCAATGGTGTACTCTACACCAACCATGGTTTTCTGGACAAATAGCAGGTTCATTAAGGAAGCATCTTTATGCTAACACAAGAAATATATATTAAATCCAGAAAATAATTTCTATCTACACTTAACATGATTTAAGATTTGTTTAACTCATTACATATTTACTCTACTAGAACACTGAAGGTTTTGTCATTATGTGACTTAAAATTACTTTGTTAAATAGAGAAAACAGCCACCTGTTCAGCTATGACCATAGTGCTGAGTTCCTAATCACATTTATACAAATAAATTAAAGGGACACTATAGTCCCCAGAACAACTACAGCTTATCATATTTGTTCTGGTAAGCATAATAATTCCTTTCAGGCATTTTGCAGTAAACACTGTGTTTTCAGAGAAAAGGCAGTGTTTGCATGACAGCCTAGAGACACCTCCATTGGCCACTCCTTAGATGACTGCTAGAGGGACTGACTCCCCTGATCTGCTTCCTTGACAGTCTCGGCCAATCCAATGCTTTCCTATGTGAACACTTCTGATGATGTCAGCCAAGCAGACAGAGCAGGGACAGTGCCAGCAGCAGCAGACTGCAACAAAAGTAAGATTTTGCTATATTTTGGATAACAAGGGGGGGCATAGGAGATCTAGATATATATTTTTAACACTATAGGGTCAGGAATACAGGTTTGTGTTCTTGACCCTATAGTGTTCCTTTAATCCTAGGCACACGTACATCACAGGTGTATCCACTTTTTTCAGAATGAATATATTCAGCAACTCGGTGTGAAATTGTTTAAGGATAATTCAACCCACTTTTCAAGTTCTGAACACTGTGTTGAGAAGTTGTCTATGAAGAATGGAAAGAGGCACAAAGGGATTTATGGCCCACATTAATCAATAAGCTCGTTAAAGAAAAGATAATGTACTTCCATACACAAGCTAATGTTTTGAATTCCTAAAAGCCTTGTTTCCCAGTCAAACTACACGGCTCTTCTGATAATACAACAAAATCTTAGATCTCTTCCATTGGAACATCTGAGTCCCCTGGGCACATTAAACCCTCTGCTTCCTCCATCTGTACTGGCATCATATAAAGGTTGGAGCTGTAACCAGCAATTTTAAAGACCTCAGTTGCCTCTCCTGGGGCCTTAGATGAAGGAAGAACTTGGACATATTCCACTGTTGCCAGTGTGAGGAAGCAGTGACTGAGATGTCATGCCATAGAAATTTAAAGAAACAATCCCTTTAGTCCACAGCTCAAGGCTATATTAAAAGGTTACTCCAAACCAAAAAAAAACAACAACACATTTTTAAGAAAACACTGTTTTTGTTCAGGACAACTCTTCCAATTTTACCCCCACTAAAAAAAAAGAAAAAGTAAAAAGAAATAGGACATCAGGGAGGGCAGGCTCAGGAGAGGACATGGGCGGCACATGTCCTCTCCTCAAGGAGGAACTGTGCCGTCATTGGCTGTCTGTTGCCATGCTAACAACAGAAGCCAAACATACACAGAATTAGCATTAGCCACCAGGAGATCTTGTTCTGAGTTTTCTATTGACAGCCCAATTATGCTACCAGACGTAAAGTTACACCTATGGCAGTCAAGTGGTTAAACTGGTTCAGAGCGAAATGCTGCAACAACAATCTCTAGGCACCATAAGCACTCCAAATCAGTGAAGTGGTCATGGTCCTTAAAGTAAAACTTTAAGTGAATGCTATCCTTTACATGGTGTTTTTTAAGCATCTGGATTAAATAAATCATCTAGTCACATTTAGCTTCGACAAACTGTTTGGCACTGCATGAAATGTCCTACCCACTCTAAGAAATTATACAGGGCTGTTCACTAAGGTGTGAAACATCTGGAATTCAAAATAAATATTAAAACTATAGCTGACTTGGCTATTGTGGCCTAAAATGTACCAAGGACATTGGTTGAGTTTCAATGAATCTCAGAGTGTAGCGTGTCCCTATGCCCTTGGCTTATAAAGTGCTAGTCAACGGCTGGAGTGCTCCCACGACTCACCAGTGATGGTAACTCTGGTGCTGGACGGAAGTTGTAGTCCAAAGGGTTTAATGAGCTAGTGATGGCAGAAGTATCAGTCTAAAAATAGATGATTTTTCCCCCTGGCTAGTGATAATGGGACTTGCAGTCCAACAGCTGCTTTGATATATTTTTATTTTTTTTCTAACGGAACACCTAGAGATGAGGGATGACAGGATTTGTAAACAGTCAATAGCTGCAATGCAACAAGTTGCCTATTTCAGGCCAAAACATTAGGCAGTAAAATCTGCAGCAGGAAAACTACCTACAGAGCACACAGTGAGGGAGGGAGGGGAAAGACACAGACGGTGCCCTCTACACCAGGGAGCTTGATATTCTAATACAGCCCTGTTTACTGCTGGTATAATTAAAGATTTTGCAACACACAAAGCACATTGTCCACTGGGAGGCGTACGACGTGAACTCCCCTTTACTGCATTGTAGATCTGTAGCTGAGAAATGCTTGGGAAGTCTTGTATTGTTCTCTGTTATCGCTCACTGAATACATAAAAAGCTAATTCATAAAGACTTTGCCATCTCAGATTCATCGAGAATAAAGGTTAGCACAATGTGCCAACAGACCCAGGCTACAAAAAAAACATGGTCGAAAAGGATGGGCTGGGAAGTTATTGTCAGAATTACGGACTACTACTCCTATCATGGTAAACCAGCCAAATAATTTGCACTTTTTTTTTTTTTTATCTCTGAAGAGGATTAAATGATGAAATGAGGAAGTAGGAAATGTCTTTAAATAGTAGAGAACCAAAGGTGTCACTTGGATAGAAAGTGACCACAATGTTACATTTCCAATCCACTCCAATAAGATCTTAAAGGAGAAAATAGTAATAAATAACAAAAGAACTTTATCAGCAACTCTAAAAAGTACTAGGACAAATTAAACAGTGTAGCCTGATAGGAGGGGGAACAGCCCTGAGTGAGATGCTCAATATTAAACTTGTTCCAAACGGGTATGGATTGGTAGTACGAGAACTAACTGAAGAGGTAGCAATCTCCCCCTTTATGTGTTTAAGCCCTCATGGAAGTATATACAGCACTGGTTACGACAGAGCCTAGTGTGATCTTCCAGAAGCAAAAACTAAAACGTAAAAGGAATAGTGAGAGATATGCTAAATGGTGAGAACAAAGCACACAGGAAAAAATGAAGGGTATATACAGCGAGATAAGTAATAGGGATATAACCAATTAAATCCACCTCTCTAGGGTTACTAGAGGTCTGTGGTAAGGGGATCCCTAGTCACTAGACCTTCAGTCTCATGTAACACCTTTGTGGATATTCTATGCGTTAATTCAGTTTAGAAAAAAAAAAAATCCCTTAAATTCGCAAATAGCTGTCTAAATACCGAGTGATATGCTCAATAGCTAATGAATGGTAATTAAGCATGCCACGTTAACTCCACAGGATACAAATGTAACGATATGAGAACTAACAGAAAAGTAGCAGTCTTCACCTTTGTGTTTATAAGTCCTCATGGAAATCTATATAACACTGGCTACAACAGAGCCTAGTGTAATCATCCAGAGGCAAAAGTCAAAACACAAAGGAATAGTGAGAGATATGCTAAACAGTGAGAAATAAGCACAGGAAAAAATATATAAAGTGAAGGGTATATATACAAGGAGATAGGTGATAGGGATATATACAAATGACTCCACCTCTCTATAAATACTAGAGGTATCTGGTAAAGGTGGCCCTAGTCTTTAGACCCTAAATCTCCTGTAAACACCTTCATGGGTGTTTTATGCTTATACTCCGTCTAGGGTAATTCCCTCAAGTTCTCAATCGCTGTCTAAGGTGCTCCATAACGGAGGGACCCGTGAAAAAACCCAACACGCATTTCGGCATGATAATACACCGTCCTCAGGGGCAAACGTGAATGTGACTACTCACCAGAATGGTTTAAATATGCTATGCCTTAATCAGCCATCCGTAAAACAGGTTAGTCAGCATGTGCATTAACCAATGGGGAAGGGGACTGGGCGCGGCTAACTGCTTGCATCACTGGGAAGAGCCCACGTGGGTTTGATGGACATGTAGTGTGTCGTCCTCCAATGTGCTGATTGCATATCTGTATAAGGGATAGCACCTACTCCCAATTACTCCAGGACACAGGCTTACATTCATCCATTAAATTACCCCCAATAAACTCATAATATATTGATAAAGTAAATCTGAGCAGGGGGGCAAATATGCTACATTATGGCATGAACTATTGAGGTTCTAAAGTGCAAATGTACACGTGAACATTTCGTATTGATTAAAGAAGGAGCATCTTAACCAATGAGTTTGATCCAAATATGGACAAATTTGTTACATCTCATCTGGAAGGGGAACTTTCTCCTTAGTGATATCCATGAATTGGCCCTAGACCACAGACACCTTGGAGACCTGGATAAGTTTCAAACAGCTTGAAAAACGTTTAACTCAACAATGAGATGGCGCCAAGTGATTCCTAGCACCATAACCACTACAACTGCTTTGATGCATTATATAGTATTAATTAATCAAAATTAGAAATCATCAGGAAGCACTAAATAAATAAATACATAAATAAAACAAAACATTATGTAATATGCCAGAGCTAATACACATTGCACTGATCAATACAGATTTAAATGGGTTTGTTTGAGAACAGTCTCTTTGTGGTAAACGAGGAGTCTGTCTTCGCAGGAGTTTTGGAGGATACTTTGAAGGTATTATTCTGTTTTGTTTCCAATATTCATTTTTTTCCACCATTTCTGCAATGTTTTGACTAATTAAACAATTTAAAAACAGGGGTCAATTTTCACCACATTGTTGCCTTTGATATTTTATTCAATAGTCCCACTAATAATTTTATTAAATATATAATAATAAAAAAATCTAAATTTTTCTTTTTTTTTTTTTTTTTTTTTGTAAATCTCTTTTTTATTGAGGCATAAAGGTATGTGGGTACAGAAAGTAAGAAGGGAGACAATAAAATTTCAAACAAGCAGGGATAATACAATGTAAGGCATATCATCTCTATATAGTGCTAGCCTCATTTTTGTGTAGAATATTAAGGTTACGTCAAACGGTTATTCAGTTGCTGGATACGTAAATACATGCTAAGACTAGGTTAAGGAATCTAAGAGTCATGTAAGGTCGGAGTATACAGGCTGAGCAATGACACAATACGACGTCTCTTATACAGGGCTGTCTCATGCGATACCTCGCGAGCAGGCTAAACAATTATTAACTAGAGCAGCTTAGTTATAGTATTTTCAGCGGTTCCGTAGTCCAGCCCAGATAGGGTGGCTGGGAAATTTAAGGCTAAACTATGGCCAACATGGCGCGTGCGTGTTTAATATGCTTGTCATTAACAGGCTATGCATCATTGTGTGTGAACATAAGAAGACAATAGGATAACATAACAGTACATACCCCGCTTATGCCTGTGGTATGAGGCCTATCTAACCATATAACAGGATTAAAACTTATATGATACAAGAAGGTAGCTATGTAAAGCTAGTTAGTATGGCTGGAGTATGCAGGCCATGCCCAGTGCTATAAACGTGTAGTATAACATGCCTAATAATCATTGGTAGGACTGGTATTGTCTGGTAATACAATCTAGACAAAAAAAAAAAAAAGCATAGGTAGCGAGCTAAGTCATATACAGATGAAATGCTAATGAATGACTATCATGGAGGTGCTGAAACACTTGACACGGGTGTACAGTGTATATTACTTTAAAGATCAATCTCGTCGGAAAGTCTCTATTCCAGAGGTGTCAGTATAGTATGGACAGCGTCTATAGTAGGAGAGGCTTTAAGCTTGCACCCCTGTATGTCCCAGTTCGTGAGTTCCCTGTCAGCCGATACCTTGAGCATTGAAGGATGTTAAGGATGGTTGAGAGTCCTGGTGAGGCACGGCGAGGTGCAGCTTTGTGGGCTCCAGCAGCTGTCTCGTCCATCCGTCGCTGTGGAAGCCCGCTCTGACGATGCAGGCAAGTGGGGTCACCTTCTGGTGCTTTGGGGTCTTCCCTGGCGTCATGTGGGATCGTGGCTGGTTTGTTGCTGCTTGCTGTTCGGGTCTCCGTTTCCGGCAGGATCTGGGTTGAACTTGTGGGCCCGTTAGGGCAGTGATCGTAGCGTGGTGAGATCTGGCCTGCTTGCGTTTCAGCAGATGGGATCTCCGCCGTCGGCGCCATCTTTTAGGTCCCATTAGTCGAGGGCCAGTGCAGTCGTGTCTAGTATGTACGGGTTCCTCGTTGGGTTTGTGCACTGGTGATTTAGTATAACGCTCCCTGGTTGACATCTTTGCCCAAAAGGCGTCGAGTATGGCGTCGAGTCGTGCCATGAGTTCTATGCTGTGGCTGTCTGTGCGGCAGTGTTGAGCGCACGTGGCGTCCGCCATTTTAAGAGCCCGTGTAGCTTGGGGTTGCCGTGTAGGCTCTGCCATCAGCTCGCGTTGTAGCCCCGCTATCAGGACAGATTGGACCGGGATCACCTCCGCCGGTCCTAAGGGGGGGGAGCGGGTAATCAGTATTGCAGTACCTCCGGCGTAGGGGCGAGGAGAGCGGCCGTCCCACCTCTGCTCCGTCCACCGCAGGCCGCTGCCTGTCATCTTGGGTTCTCGCTTGCGGGAAACACTTGGATCCAGTATCGGGTGATTCACCAGGGTGCCCCCAGCATGGGTAACACACCCCGGCATCAATTCAGGCCTGGTATCAGCCAGTATTTCCCTGTATCCAGTCTGTGTGGTGGGAGCTCATCCACCATGCGACTGCTCCGCTTGCAGGTCAGACCCCGCCCCCTAAATTTTTCACATCTTTGGTGAACATTTGTCCAAAACACACCAATACGTTCGGAAAAGGATGTGCATAATCACTTTGGATTTGGGGTTTAGTTGATCCTCTCTGAGCACCAAGTATTATAATCAAACATTTATTGTGCCTGTTTATTAATTCCATTCCCCAAAAAACTATATTTCTTCAGCAATGTGCATTTAGGGTAGCTGTCATGCTTTCTGCTATGCCTCACCTCATGTAAGAACAATTTGTTATTCTCCTGTACTATTTGCAGGGCAATCTAGAATGTATTGCTCATTCAATGATACCATTCTTTGGGTTCCAATATTGTAAAGCAGCCACTAATGTGGACATTCCGACCACCATGCTTCAAGGTTGAGATGAGGTTCTTTAGCATAAGGTATTTAGTTCTTCACAAACAGGACATTTATCATTGGTGACAAAAGGTTCTACTTTCATCTCTACTAAATATTATGCCAATAACTAGTGGAAACTTGTCCATGGGGGCAGCACCCCACCAGTGTTAATAATAAAAAGTACATTAAACTACATTTGTTTTTGTTTTTCTGTTTGGCCTACTCAAGTTTTGTGTCACTCACTGACACCACACACACACACACACACACACACAATTTACACTTTTTTAGCCACTCTCCAGTTTTGCTACCTTTTGGGTGCAGGAGGGTGGCTTTCCTTGGGGGCTCTGTCTTTCACATGTCCACCAGGTGGCTCTAACCTGATGGGCACCCTAAGCATGCGGGCACAGCGGCTGCACTTGTGGTAGTTCTGCAGCTGCCTAACGCTATAGTTCTCTAGTGGTCGCTTAGGTGACCGGCCCCATCTGCAATGATCTCAGTCAACCCATGTTTTCCCATAGGCGTTCATTTTCTACAGTGATTATAAAGGTTTCCAGGTCCCTAATCCAGAATTGTCCCATAACTTCTCAATGTCTCAGTTGACTAAGAATCTGCTACTAATGCAAGACTCACTGGCTGAGAACACTCCAGATAGGTCACCAGAACGGGAACTGTTATTTTCCAGGATTTTTAATACAATGTTAACTTAGTTCTGTATTTAACAAATATGTATTAGTGAATTGTAAAACATCAATTATTAAATGTTGAAATACACACCTTTTATCTTGTACCTGGGCGCCTCCATCTTAGTTTCCTGTCAATCATTGTGACAAACTCTGTCCTTAGCGACTGGCACTCATCATAGAGAAGCAAACACAATGTTCTCTTCATTTGCAATGTTTGCCTTGGTTTTGCTTTGTCTAAGTTCAATTGTGATGCCATTTGCTAAACCTTTAATATTGGAGCAACTAAATGACCTCCATTTGTCTAAATATACATAGGGATTAAGGAGAAAGCGCAAGTAACATTTTCTTTTCTTTGGTTTTTACTATATATTGGGGCTGATGTGTGTTGTAGTCCTTGCTGCTTAAGCGCAGGACTTCTCTTTTTGTATTTGTGTAAACCTTTAATATAAATGTAAAAGAAGACAGCTCATCTCGTAAAAAAAAAAAAAAGTCAACGCTAGTTATAGCTGGTTTTAAAGGGACACTGTAGGCACCCAGACCACTACAGCTCATTGAAGTGGTCTGGGTTCAATGTCCCATGTCCCTTAACCCTACAATGGTAATTATGTCAGTTTCTGAGAAACTGCAATAATTACCTTACAGGGTTAACTCCTCCTCTAGTGGCTGTCTACCAGACAGCCATTAGAGGGACTTCCGGAATTCAAAAGGGCCTTTGGTCCAGTATCTGATGCCGGACGACCTCACGCTCTGCATGAGGACCTCCAGCGTTAGATTTTCCCCATAGGAAAGCACTGAATAATGCTTTCCTATGGGGAAATCCAAATGCGAGTGTGGCCATTGCCGCGCATGCACATTAGATCTCCACCACCGGCTGACGTTGGCAGGGGAGGAGAAGGGGCGGATCCTAAGCCAGCGTTGAGGGACATCGGCGCTGGATTCAGGTAAGTGACTGAAGGGGTTTTAACATTGCCAGGAAATTTAGGATTCTACAGTGCCAGGAAAACAGCTTTCTTTTCCTGGCACTATAGAATCCCTTTAAGCGTTTTATGGAATATCGTAGAGTGACATTTTCCCTTTAACTTCTGGTAAACATTATTTATGAATATTCGTAGAAGACAGTTAATACACTGTGAAAAGTATCAAAGAATTCTAAGTAAAATATCCCTAACTTTTCACTCCTTTGTACATCTTTACTATATTTCTGATAAAATACGACAATGTATTTCTGACATACAAAAGTTTTTTTGTCTGTTTCTTACCTCCTGTCCTGCAGTGCCTCGAATAGCTTTCAGGGTGAGTCAGGAAAGTATTCTTATCCAAAACTGCTGAATTAAAAGGTCTCCAGGGGACATTTTTCTCAGTTTGCCAAATATTGTCCAACTCCATAGCTAGAAAAGGCAATCACAGTACAACAAGCGTGTTATATCTTCATTATTTCTGACGGTGCATTGCCTAGAGCTACAAATTAAAAACAAACAAAGGGAGTTTATCATACAGTCCAGAGTTGCGTCATGTTAATTATTACCCAAAAAGTACATCTCTGTATTCTCAGTTAGTATCGTGGATCTTTTAAAGGAAATCTGTCAAAATTTGTTATCATGATTGAAAAAAAAATATGACATGTCATAAATCCTATTTCTGTGTTGTTTTTTTAATGCAGACATAATAAAAGAACTTGTTTTCCAGTACATCTCTTGATTTTCTTTTGCTCCAAGTGGAAAGTCATCTTTAAAGGAACACAATAGTCACCTAAATTACTTTAGCTAAATAAAGCAGTTTTAGTGTATAGATCATCCCCCTGCAATTTCACTGCTCAATTCACTGTCATTTAGGAGTTAAATCACTTTGTTTCTGTTTATGCAGCCTTAGCCACACCTCCCCTGGCTATGATTGACAGTGCCTGCATGAAAAAAAAACTGGTTTCACTTTCAAACAGATGTAATTTACCTTAAATAATTGTATCTCAATCTCTAAATTGAACTTGAATCACATACAGGAGGCTCTTGCAGGGTCTAGTAAGCTACTAACATAGCAGGGGATAAAAAAAATCTTAATTAAACAGAACTTGCAATAAAGAAAGCCTAAATAGGGCTCTCTTTACAGGAAGTGTTTATGGAAGGCTGTGCAAGTCACATGCAGGGAGGTGTGACTAGGGTTCATAAACAAAGGGATTTAACTCATAAATGGCAGATGATTGAGCAGTGAGGCTGCAGGGGCATGTTCTATACACCAAAACTGCTTCATTAAGCTAAAGTTGTTCAGGTGACTATAGTGTCCCTTTAAGTTCCCTTGGTTGGAAATGCTACTTTTCTGACTGACGAACAGGGCCAAATGGCATCTTAAACTGTCTCAGGAAAAAACTCTTGACATGCTGAGTACTTCCACATAGCATCAGAATACTTCAACTTTAGCTGGGTAAGAATTTTTTAGAGTAAAGATGTCTGACCCTTATTTAAGGCCAGAGTTTCCGAATTGAAAGCACAGGTAATTTAGAGAATTTTTTAGTTGGGCTATTTTGACCTTGAATTTGAAATTCACTTCAAATTAATTTTGAATTCTCAGTTTCTTTAATAACCCTGTGGATGTTGAAATTAATCAAGGTATTTTGTTGAGAAGCATTTAATAAGTATCCGTTCTAAGGGCAAACTTCCTTAATCCAGGATTAATATAGCATCTCCTGGATGTGTACAGGAGGTGGCCGACTATGGGTAGTTGAATGGACATGCAGAGAGCCAATCACTTATTATCCAGCTATACATGAATAGTGTATTCATTAAAACACTACAGGCACCCAGACCACTTTTTCTCAAGAGGTCTAGGTCCCATGTTCCTCTGCTTTTAACTCTGCAGTTGAAATATGACAGCCACTAGAGGAACATCCATCAATTAGCAAAGTAAGACTCTGTTGTTCTGGTCAGGTGGTCTCAGGAGACCACCTGATTGTCACAGCGCTGCATTTTGCCGTGTATGCCTCCCAATGTCTTCCTATGAGAAAGCATTAGATTAGCTGAAATCATAAACATTGATGATGTCATCCAAGAAGGCTTAAATATGGAGATGGGAACAACGAGGGGAAAAGGGGAATGCATATTTGTATTCCTAACACTATATTGTTCCCTTAACCAAACAGTAGATGTGCAATAACACCCAGATTAGGCTATACTGTATTTTTCCACTGGAGCCCACCCCATCAGTGGTATGCAAAAATGAGCTACTTTTGCAATCCACTGCGCTTACATACAAAACTGTGAACAATTGTACATTTTAGTACTATTTTAGAATATCTGAGTAGAACTAACCTGCTTTAAAAGTGATTTACATTGTATAACACGAGATTATGATCTTGTAGAGGATTAGATCGAAAAGAAAAGAAAGAAAGGCGGGTCACGTAGGGCCCAGATTCACAATTAAAGTATTACGAGACACGCGGGTACGTTCGTTTGGATGACATTTACAACATACATAAACGTGCAGCATCTTATACAATGGTTTTAGGGTTGAACACTTCTAGCTTTTTCAGCCTGTGTGTGATGCGTATTGTGTCCTAGATGGTTCTCCGTCTTGTTGTGTGTTTGTCGTTGCTTTCTTTGTCATTCTCAGTTTACCCAGCAGTAGAGGGGTTGTTGTGCGAGTGTAGAGGCCCCCTCATACATTGGGTTGGCTATCTCTATTGGTGTTGAACAATAGACAGCGTGCATTGTAGGGGCGTGAGGGTCTCAGTTTATTTCAATGATAGGAGCTTGATTATTTTGTCCAACATTTTGAGATTACCTTTTAAACTGCACAATTCCCTGTGTGCGAAAAACCCTTATGTCTCCATGTACCTACTTATGGACACTGTACACTGCCATCTAGTGGTAAAGAAGGAGCTTACAGCCTTACATGAAGTACATGCATTTTAATTCGATTATAGTTATAGTATACATTAGAATTACCAGATTTTACTAATTACATGACGTAAAGTCATGATTTTATAAAGGACACGGAGGCGAGTATTAGGCTTTATCTCTTTCTTTATTCCTCAGCAGCAAAGAAAGGATATTGCTATTTTAATATAGCAATAACAAGAAAAAACACAGAATACCCTTAAGGATTAACATATAACATTCCAAACATATTAACCAATGGAATCAATCCTTGTTCTATGTCTCCTCATGTGACCTAATCCACTTCCTCTTTCTAGCTGACGCCGAAGCTGAGCATATCAACAGGTAAAACGATGAACTTGAACTGTCTCAGGTAGAGGGATCCAGTGAGTTTGTTCCGGTATAGATAGGAAGGAGAGGGTGATCCCGAATATTCCCTTACAGGGTTAAGCTGTAGGAGACAGATTCCAATATCGTTGTCATACATTTAAACAGTACAAGTGTTTAAAGAAGCATTATATCTTAGATCATAGTTTTATTTGGGCCCAGCAAAAAAACTTAAAACCAAATCATTATTAGTATATAGTACATAACTTGAACATGTAACTCGCTCCTACCTGTTTATCGGTAAGTGGGTGGGAAAAATAACATGTACGACTTACCTGTCATTGGGCGGGCTAATACCCGCCTCCGTGTCCTTTATAAAATCATGACTTTACGTAATTAGCAAAATCTGGTAATTTTATTAAAGGACACGGAGGCTCATATTAGGCTAGTTTAAAGCTGTGATATAACCATAGATGAGATATGTTCTGTTGGCCTGAAGTAGTATTTTTTGAACGTTGATTCCCGGGACCAATCAGCTGTGCGGAGAAGGTCTTCCAATTTACAGCCAATGGAGAATGCGTTAGAGGCCATAGCACCTCTCGTGGAGTGAGCCCCTTAAACTGATGTGTCGATGATACCAGCTGACATTATCCATTTTACCCAGCGTGCCAGAGTTACTGTGGATATTGGGTGATGAGGTTTTCTCATCGCCAAGAACAGGTCGTATGTTGTTGGGTTCCGAAATGCCTGTGTCCGCCGTTCGTATTCCTGGAGGCATGCCACCGGGCATAGGTTAGCATTGTGAGGAAAGGAGGGGTAGAAGACTGATGTGATTCTCGTTTTCGTACGTCTGGTAATATTAAACAGGACACCTTGCGGGATGAAGGACCGCGCATCGATATCCAGAGCTCGAACGTCTGACACCCTTTTGCAGGAGATTAAGCACAGAAGCATAGCTAATTTTGCGGACACTTGTTTGAGTGTGAGATCTGCGTTTGGTGGCCAGTCTTCCAGTAAACGAAGGACCATATTAACATCCCATAAGGCCGTGTAGCGGGGTTGAGGTGGACATGCAAATTTTCTGCCTCGTAGAAGACGGCAGACCAATAAGTGTTTCCCAGCCGGGAAACCGTCCCATCCGTCATGGGCAGCTGAAATCGCTGATCTATACACATTTATGGTGCGATAGGCCAAGCCTTGATCATACAGGGTAGTAAGGAAACTGAGTACCTGGGTTATAGGAGCACGTAGGGGATTCATGTGTTGTTCCAGGCACCAGCTACACCATGCGTTCCAGGCATGAGTATAGGACCATCTTGTTCCTGGTGCCCAAGCTCCTGCCAATAAGTCCAGAGCTGTTTGTGAAACGTTTGACATCGTCCCGGGTCCCCAGAGAAGAGCCACGCCAGGAGTCTGAGGTGGCCTTGCACCAGAAGCGGGTGAGGGTTCCCATCGGGGTCTGATAATAGTTCCGTGAAACCTGGAATCAATCTGGGGAGGTCTATAGACATTTCCATGACTGAAGGGAACCAAGGCTGTGCCGTCCAGAACGGTGTTATTAACACCAATGGTGTTCGGGAGCGTTGAAGGTGTAGGAGAGTTTGTGCTATGAGTGAGAACAGGGGGAAAGCATTTCATCGGTTGCTCGGCCAGTGTTGTAGGAAGGCATCCACTGCCATGGCGTCTGGGTCCAGTCTCCAGCTGAAGAATGAGGGAAGTTGAGCATTCAGCCGGAAGGCAAAGAGGTCGATGTGCATCGGGCCCCAGAGTTGTTGGAGTTTCTGGAATATCATTTTATTTAGTCGCCAGGTGCTGTTGGTTGTCCTGTAAATGTCTGGAGTTCCAATCTGCTATGGTGTTGGAGAGTCCCGGAAGGTATTCTGCCTCTACTGATATGTTGCGGCGCAGACAGAAGTGCCAAAATTATTTTGCTAGGTCTGTGAGTATTGACGATCTCGTGCCACCCAAGTGGTTGATGTAGCGGACGGCCGAAATATTGTCCATACAAAGAAGTATGGAACAATTGGTTGTGTGTCCGAGGAGGCTCCGGAGGGCAAATGACCCAGCTAGGAGTTCCAGACTGTTGATGTGGAGTTCCTTTTCTTTTGAGGACCATTTTCACCTGTAGAGGTGGGACCACAATGAGCGCCCCATCCGAGTCTGCTCGCGTCGGATTCTATGATGAGATCCGAGGTGGTTCCGAAGATCGCCTTGCCATTCCATGCTTCCATGTGTTGAAGCCATCATGCTAGTTCCTCTTTTGCGGTGCAGTCTAGCGGCACAGAATCTGAGTAAGATTGACCCAAACGTTGGTGGGTGGCTTTGAGTTGTTGCAGGGCTCTGTAGTGGAGAGGTCCTGGGAAGATCGCTTGTATGGAAGCAGAGAGCAGGCCAATTATCCTGGCTAGTTGTCATAAAAGTCAGGACTGTTCGTGACAAAGTCCGTCGGATTTCCTTCTTGATGAGCATTACCTTTGTGGTAGGTAGACTAAGCGTTCCGTGAATTGCATCTATATTGAAGCCCAAAAACTCTATTGATTGGGAAGGTTGCAGGATCGACTTGTCCCAGTTGATTAGGAAACCCAGGTTTTGCAGCAGGGTCAACGCCCAGGATAGATGTTGGTTGAGTAGATGGGTGTCGTGAACCATGATCAGCATGTCGTCGAGGTATATGATCATACGTACACCTCTGCTGCGGAGAAGGGTGACTACCGGTTTCAGCAATTTGGTGAAACACCACGGGACTGAAGACAGGCCGAAAGGGAGGCATCGGAAACGCCACATCGTCTTTTCCCATTGGAATTGAAGTAAGTGGTGGCATTCCTCTGCGATCGGTATCGTGAGGTATGCATCCTGGAGGTCCACTTTTACCATCCAGTCTCCCAGTCTGAGGAGGTCCCGAAGGTAGTGTATCCCTTCCATCTTGAAATGATGGTATGTGACAAAGGCGTTGAGCGGTCGCGGGTTTATTACTGGTCTCATGCCTCTGCCTTTCTTGGGCACTAAGAAGATATTGCTTAGGAAACCGGGGACGGTAGCTGAGACTTTGTAGATCGCACCTTTCATTTCTAGTGCGCGAATCTGCTACCAGATTTTTGTCTCGTGGGGAAAAAACTATCCGATGTGGTAATGAGAATTGAATCGGTTGTTGTGTGAATTCGATGCGGTAACCTAGAATGGTCTCTAGGACCCAGACATCTGAGCTAAGTTTGTGCCAGGCATCGTGGAAATGAAACAGTCTGCCCCCCACATGTGGTAAGGAACGGGTGTGTAAAAGAAAATGACTCACCATAAGGCCAACGGCCATAGGAGGATCCCCTGATTCCATGTGGGTGCCACGACCTGCCCCTGGTCGGGAAAAATGGTGGCTGTGTTCTGGGTTCAGGAGGCTGGAAGTGTTGTGGCGGAGCCTCTGTAGCCCCGGTGTGAAGTCCGGGGGGAGCAGCCGGACAGACAGCCCCACTGTATGCCGGCCCCACCAAAAAACCTCTGCTTCATATTATTTTGCGCCTTGTCTGGTCCAGATACAGGTACTCTTGTATGCTGCATAATCCAGGCAGGACAGGATACAGACAGAACAGATCAGAAAAGCTGCAGGGTCCACTCCACGAACTCCATTGTGCCTATGGCCATACGTCAGGGTGGCGATCCGGTGCCCGGGACCCAGACACAGTGTCCAGGCAGCGCATGGACCGGGACCCAATATGCCTGATGTTAAGTGGGAGTCTTCAGCGTGGAGGTGGATTAGCATGGTCTGGTGCAGGGTAACCACCCGCCCCCTGGTGTTAAACACCAGCGTTTGTGCAGCCACATACCAAGACCCTGAATCAGCTTAAGCGGATACCAGGAACTAGGAGCAAGGAAATTAGCAGACCTCCCAGGAGCTGAATAGGAAGGCTCTGCAGCAACATTGTATCCAGTACTAGAAACAAGGCAAGACTAGAGATAGGCACCAAACAAGAAAACAAGACAGAACTAGTAGAACCCAGAACCAGAGAAGGATAGTAAGCTAAACCCAGAACATATACACAAGACATGAGGAAAACAAACATAACATGGGCAAGACTGGACAGGACTGTACATGGACTGGGATACAAACTAAAACAAGACAGGATAACATAGGCAAAACAAGAGGAGAAATAACTAAGTACTACATATGAAAATCATGGGGATTTAGTCACACTATATGATCATACATTGCATAAGCCTGCCAACAACGCCAATGTACCCCATATCTGGCAGGTCCTACACTGCCTAATGTATGCTAAAACAACCAAAAGACATATATAGCACTTACCTGCAAGAAAGGACAGAAGCCTTAAGGAGCTGCCTGCAGGAACACTGAAACAGAGTGAATGGTGGAAAACAAACGGGTGTGGCAACATAAAACAAACGTTTAAATGAAACCTGGAGACTGGGAATCCCAGGGATGGATTACAGGAATGAACCCAGAAATCCCAGCATAAAGAAAACCAGACATAGAATAGAAAACCAAAAACCAAGGAAAACTAAACAAGAATTGTAACAAGAGTACTGGATACCAGAAGCCATTGCCAGACATCTTCACAGAACAGAGCAGGACGTGACAAGGAGACCTTTTGCCTGTATGCCAGGCTCGGAAATTGCTAGATGTATTAGTTTTGGTTTGGCGTTTCCAATTAGGCAAATGCCTCTCTGGATCCATCCCCTGATGGGCAGTAAGTCAACAGAGGTCCCCTCAGTCAGAGCAGTTTCGACCAAGTCGGAAATGTTTGCTATGGACCCGAGAATGTCTAGGACCATGTCTTGCCAATGTTTGAGGGACCTTCCATTCCGACTTGCCCAGGAACTGGGCAATATTGGGGTCCACCTCGGGGGTTACACATGCCATGTCCGGGACCGTGGGGCATGGGCATTCCGCCGTTAGCTTACTCCTTGTGGCCTTATCAAGGGGTTTTCTTACCCTGTTCACTATGTAGATGGCCACGTGCGTTATGGGGTACCAGTCCGCTGAGCGTGGATTGTGCAGGGTATCCGGATCAAAGAGGGGTTCCCCTTGGGGATCTAAAACTGCGGATTCGTCCGCCTCTTGCTCAGAGTCTATCGCTGGGAGTGCAGTCTCTCTGCGTTCAGGGGACAAGTTGTCTAAAGCAACCGGGTCGATGGCATCGGACCCATCTGACACCTCCTCTGAGTCCGAATCGAAGTCGGACGAATCTTGTAGGGCTTTTGCCCTCTTCCAATTCCGCACCGCTTTTGCCCGGCGGGGGGGCTCTTTTACGTGGGAGCACCACGTTCTCAGTTTCAACAGGGTGCAACCACACTGGTTTTGGAGGCAGCACCTGTTAGATTGTGTGATTTGCATGTAGCCTTGCGGCCGCTAGGGACCATCGGCTTACTATCAGAGGTTACAGGGGCTGAGCTGGGGGTTCTACCAGGAACTCCTCTGAGTTCACGTGGTCCTGGGATGCTTCCTCCCTACTCCCCATGGCCGCAATGCCCATAGGTAGGGCTGTTGTATTATGACTGCTAGATTTGCAGAGGTGGGGGGGGCAATAACTTGTTTGTCAGTAGGGGACTGCATACTGGTCAGGATGCACTACAAAGGGAGAGCTGGGGGAAGGCACTTAGCAGTAATGGACTAATGGAAGATGGCACAGGGCAAACAAAATACCCTTACAGTGAGTTATGACCCAGAGGCCAACTGTAAGTGGTGAAACCAACTCACTTTGAATAGTGTTAAAGCACTTTAGGGCAAGGGCACATTAATGAGGCCCAAAGAAGATATTGGAACAAATAATATGGCAGCTTACCAAGTGTTCCCTTAGGAATGACTCCTGGGGGACACTGGTAAGCTGCCCAACACCTCTATTAGCCAATCAGCTCGCGCCCCTCCCAAAACCAGCGGCCGAGCGACGGGTAAGAGCGCGGCAAATTTGCCAACCCCAAAATGGCCACAGCCATGCGCGGGAGAGAGCCACGCATGTGCGAGCGGTCTAGGTGGCGGTTAAGTTAATGGCCGTGATCCGTGAGAGGCTAAGTTGCTCGTTATGAGCCAAGGAGGTGAGTGCGGGTATGGGGGAGGAGGGGGCACCTCGGGGGGCCGTCCCCTACACTGTGAGGAAAGAAAGAAAAACGGGTTATAAAAAACCCGGAAGAGCAGTGCAGGATAGGGGCTTGTCCCGGGGAAGGGACAAGTACCCTGTACTAAGGGGTAAAGAAACACAGACAAACCAATCACTAGTAGTAGATATACACAGTAGAGTGTAAAGAAAAAACACTAAGCAAAAAGTAAGGCAATAATAAGGTATTAACAGGAAGAAAATACAGTAATTACTACAAATTTTTCAGAGCATGAAAAAAAATGAGGTACTTAGCTGAGGCAGCAGCAAAGAAGAGGAAGTGGATTAGGTCACATGAGGAGACATAGAACAAGGATTGATCCCATTGGTTAATATGTTTGGAATGTTATATGTTAACCCTTAAGGGTATTCTGTGTTTTTCTTGTTATTGCTATATTAAAATATCAATATCCTTTCTTTGCTGCTGAGGAATAAAGAAAGAGATAAAGCCCAATATGAGCCTCCGTGTCCTTTAATAAATTCTAGTATATAGTTATGATGTTGCACAGCACAATTTACTAAAGTCTGGCAGAAAAATGTTAACTTTGGTTTCCATTTTGCAGGTGTGAAAATATTTGCTTAATCAAAAAACCTGACTTCAGATCCTAATTTCTTGCTTATTTTGCTACGTCGTAAGATGTGCAACATTCCACAATGAATATCTTCCAGCCTGAGTGTGTTTGAAAAAGTGTGACTTTTGCTTTCAATATCATTGCATTAATTCTATTCTAATAAATGCAAATCCTCTCCATGACATGACCTAGTCTAAGCATTTAATGGTTGCACAATTCAACCAGTTTGAAATGACTTGTCTCTAATTCACTCTACAATTAAATGGATTCTGTTGTAACTTTGGTTTGTCACTCTGCTATACACAAATCAACTGACTATCATTGCAAAAATGGTTTTGTTTGAACCGTATTTAATTTTAAGATTTAATCATTAAGGTGATAAATGTTGAGATTTTAAAGTGAATTAAAAATTATCGGGCACAATAGACAAAACATAAAAATGAATAAACAAATAAACCAGTTATTGTATGGTTTAGCTAATGTGTCCTAAATTTAGAAATTCACAGTTAATTCCCTTTTTATTCCGAACTGCCTGTCTGATGCCAAATTTGCACAGAATTCATATTGGCTGACTGATGACTCCCCAATGACGCTGCTGAAGATGGGGATAGGCTCAATACGTGCAGCATTTCATAGCGAATCATTGCATTTATAGACTCCAGGCACCAAAGCATTGAAGTGGTTATGGTGCTTGGAGTAGTCCTTTAAATTTCAAGTATAAGAAAGAAGTATTTATCCGCTGTATATATAGAGATTTGACTATCTGACTATCCTGGGGTGACCTAGGTGATTTAGGTGGATAAGTTACAGGAAGGTCATAGAACGGATGAAAACTTTAAAGGGACACTATAGTCACCTGAACAACTTTAGCTTAATGAAGCAGTTTTGGTGTATATTACATGCCCCTGCCATTTAGGAGTTAAATCCCTTTGTTTATGAACCCTAGTCACACCCCCCTGCATGTGACTTGCACAGCCTTCCATAAACACTTCCTGTAAAGAGAGCCCTATTTAGGCTTTCTATATTGCAAGTTCTGTTTAATTAAGATTTTCTTATCCCCTGCTATGTTAATAGCTTGCTAGACCCTGCAAGAGCCTTGTGTATGTGTTTAAAGTTCAATTTAGAAATTGAGATACAATTATTTAAGGTAAATTACATCTGTTTGAAAGTGAAACTGATACCGGAGAAACTGACGGAAGCCAAGCACAGAGAAGTGGACACAGGTTTCTTCAGGAGGGAAGAGATTCTGTATTCGATTCACCGACCGGGGCTCAGATGGACTAGCGTCACCACAACAAACAGTCTGAGCCCAGAACTGACTATGTAAATGCATGATATAGACCAGGGGTAGGCAACCTACGGCACTAGTGCCATGCACGGCACTCGAGGTGTCTTTGCACGGCACTCAAGGCTGCTAGAGACAAACAGGCTCTGTCCTATCAGGAGTCCCAGTAAAACTTCAGATATCTGCTAATACGAAGAGGTGGTGAAGGACAATCCTCAATTCATGCATTGCAGCACATAGAGGAAGAGATCTCAGATCACTTCCTCCCAGCACTTGTGAATGGGAATCCACACTGTTGCAGCTCCTGTCCTTGACCTGTACCTGGCCAGCCTGGTCCCCACTGGAACCCAGGGAAGCCACACACACTGCTAAATATAAACAGATATGCAGAATAACCCTCCCCTCATACAAATAATACGAACAGCCCACACACAAACATACACACAATCCGCAGAAACGTAACCTGCTAACAATCCACATACATGCACACAACCCCACATGCAGTCTCTCACATGCAATACTTCAAGCAGCCCCCACACATACACTACCAAACACACAATGTGACAAATCCATCCACACACACAATTTCACAAGCAGCCCCCATACACAGCCCACATTCATATGTATCATACACGATACCACAAACTACTCCTGTGAACATACACATTATAATAGCTCATATACGCACAAATATTCAGCGATAGGGGGGCGGAGCTTGGCTGCCGAGCGGTGCAGACGCAACTGATATGAGCTCCTGCCGAGCGGGCACGATCCGGGGCAAAAACTGCGACCACTACACCCAAAGCCACTCAGGGGTGCACCACCCACGTCGGGGGTGCCCCCCTGAACCCAGCGATACCACTCCGGGGCCTGTAGAGGCCGGGAAGGCAGAGACACGAATGCGGCCTACTGAGGCTGAAACCGGGGAGAGGCGGCCGCTCTCTCCGACACCACAGCCACTAAGCGACTTCTCTGCAACTCACCCCCCCCCCTGGACCGGTGGGGGATATCCCGGTCCACACTGGAAGCAAGCAGGCGACCCAGACACAAGCCAAACCGGGGAAAATGTCCCACAGGGCAAATCTAAAATGGCGGCTAAGCGCAAACAGGGAAAGCGGAGCACACACACCCAACCACCCATGTCACCTTTGGAGACGTTTGATCACCTCTGCACAAGCTTCAGGTATGCCCTGCAGAAGAGGGGAGCTACCTCTCGTCAAGCCGAAAGAATAGTGACCTCGTGGATACGGCCCGCAGCACGACGGAGCTACTATAGGCAGACGCCACGAGGCTCCAAAATGGCCGCCCGACTACGCAGATACAAGCGGGCCCAGGGACGGAAAGTGGCGGAAGGCCTATCGGGTGCAACCCCCTACCAGCAACTGAAGCCATTGCCTAACCCACGTCCTTGGAAGGTACTACCGACCACCAAGACCACCCGGGATATAGCCTGCAGCACTGAGAGCAGCTGGAGCGGAGAGACATGCAAAGAGGCTCCCGCGAATGTCTGGGGCCGGAGGAGCGACCAAATCTGGACTAACAGGACACTATCCTCTATCATGCAAGTCAGCAAGGGTATAGGGTAGCGACATGGCGCACCAGCGCAGGAGGGACACGCTCAGATATGCTCCCCCTAAGGCTATATTTTGTTCTGCCTTCCACTACCCCTTATCATTCTATTTGCCTAACAGGTTTATTACTGCTGCCAGAGGGAATGAACATTCTCATACAATCTATGTCCCCTATGTTTTTTAATTGCCTACTGCTTATTCATGCCAGGACCTAGACAGGCCTCCTCACTAACTGACGGGGCTGTATAGTCTCACACTAGTAAACAAAGGCATAATGACCTAATACTGTCCAGAGGGCAACCTATTACTTTAATAAGCGGATAGAAACTGTTACTTTGCATAGCCTGCAATTCAACCACTAGATAGTCAAGAGCCTAGATTCAAGCGAGATTAAACCTATTTGTGCCTTTGCTGTCTGCAACCTATGCTCCGTGACATACATGTCTATTTTAAGTTTTGCATTGTTATTCTACGTTAATGATTGTTATAATGCAGCTAGGCACTTACAGCATAACTACTTAAAAGAAAGGTACTCTCTTTTATTAGCCTTAGCATTAAGCGATACACTGCTATTAGAACGTATTACTATATGCCAGGCAAACCTCAAAACGTATTTTAAGCATATTTTAAGCAAGCTTAAGCATATTAAGCGTGGAAGCACGAGCCTCACTTTTGACGCTGCTTTTCTGTTTAAGCCTATGTACCTATCAAGCACTGAAAGCTTATACATTCTAACTACACAAGCTTGTTTCTTGCATGTCATTCAAAAAAAAAATGTGCCGTTTAAACTGCCACGTATTTGTACCACTATGAAAATGCCTGCAGTTGCTGTCGTGGCTCTGCATGATTATTGTTATCTGATGCACACATAAAATAAAGAATTAAAAAAAAAAAAAAAATATTCAGCGATACAAAGCAATTACCATATAAAGAACACAAGCAGAATACGGGAGCATACATACCTCAATTTAAAAAAATAGGACCGGCACGCTACGGGACATCACAATCCTATATCGGCACAGTGCTGCTAAAAGGTTGCCTACCCCTGATATAGACATATAGCTCCTCCTATAGTTAACTCTACCCACATATACTCTTTACCCAATCAGCTGAACAAAGCCTAACTTTCCTTACCTGTTAGACCACATGGCTCACCCAGAACAATGGAGGAGGGGAAGTGTTTTCAGTTCCTGCATTCCTGCACTTGCTCAGTACACTGTTGATTGTATCTTAGCTACGTGTAACTGACTAACTGATGCACCAACATACACATATGCCACGTGGAAATCTCGGCCTACTAAATTTAATTTCTTCCGAGCTTCCACCACAAAACCTGTTTTTTTTTTCATGCAGGCTCTGTCCATCATAGCCAGGGGAGGTGTGGCTAGGGCTGCATAAACAGAAACAAAGTGATTTAACTCGTAAATGGCAGTGAATTGAGCAGTGAAATTGCAGGGGAATGATCTATACACTAAAACTGGTTTATTTAGCTAAAGTAATTTAGGTGACTATAGTGTTCCTTTAACCAATGGATTGATAGCAGCAACATATGTGCAACAGCAAAAGTTAATAGTACTCTGTGAGTGTCCCTATAATTTCTACAAATTTTACTTTTATTGTGCAGTTCTCGTTCAGCCAGGAGCATCAATACCTATGCGAAATCCTCATGAACAGCACATACCAAACTGGCTTATAAATACGTTTATCAATTACTTATATCATTGGTACTTAGTATCAAGATTTAGACCCATTCATAGTTTAGCAAGTGCTGAAAACCAAAGGGTCATACCGTGTTTCCCCGAAAATACGCCCTACCCCGAAAATAAGCCCTAGCTGAATTTTCGGGGTGGGCTGCAATATAAGCCCTACCCCGAAAATAAGACCTAGGCAGGGCCGGCGCCTGCCAGCCCTTTAAATGCCTCAGCCGCCTGAGCGCTCTATAGAGCTCTATAGACGGCTGCCGCACTGCCTCACCTCCCCTTCCCTGTAGCGTGGCCGAGCTCCTCTCCGGTCCGCGACCCGCCCGGACTGACAGGAAGTGCACACTGAGTGTGCACTTCCTGTCAGTCCGGCCGGGTCGCGGACCGGAGAGGAGTTCGGCCACGCTACAGGGGAGGTGAGGAGAAGATTGGTTAATGCCATCAAGGTTATAATTCACTCGGGCTTGTGGAGTCAAAGATAAAGTCACACAATAGGCAGGAACTGATCCCAAGTTTGTAATCAATTATGTAGAAGATGCTATAGAAAATCTCCTAAAAAGCAGCATGTGTCTACAGATAATCCTGCAAAGCGACACCACTTGATTAACTAAACACAAACCAACAAACATTTCAAAGCAGTTTTAACTTTAAAAAAAATTCTATTACCCAGAGTTCAATATCTTAGAGGGGGATAATCAAATCAATGATTTATTTACAGGGAGGGAGGGGGAGGGGGGATTATTTATGTACAGGGAGGGAGGGGGGAGTATTTATTTACAGGGAGGGAGGGGGGAGTATTACAGGGAGGGAGGGGGGGAGTATTACAGGGAGGGAGGGAGGGGGGAGTATTACAGGGAGGGAGGGAGGGGGGAGATTATTACAGGGAGGGAGGGAGGGGGGAGAGTATTACAGGGAGGGAGGGGGATAATATTACAAGGAGGGAGGAGAATATTACAGGGAGGGAGGGAGGGAGGGGGAGAATATTACAGGGAGGGAGGGGGGAGAGTATTACAGGGAGGGAAGGAGGGGAGAATATTACAGGGAGGGGGAGGTGAGGGTCTCTGGGGGGTTACACAGCGCAGACACCGGCTGACAGACTGGCTCTAAGCCCTACCCTGAAAATAAGCCCTACCGTGAAAATAAGCCCTAGTGTGTTTTTTGTGATTACAATTAATATAAGACCCGGTCTTATTTTCGGAGAAACACGGTAGTTACTGTGTAAGAGCCTAATCTGCTACTTGCTACATTTAATATCCTTTTGTACTGCACAATTTTGGTATCTCTACCACTATCATAGTGGTGGTTGTTTTCATTATATATATATATACACCCTGTTCCAAATTATTATGCAAATTCTATTTAAGTGTCACAAAGATTAAATATTTTGTTTTTCAGTTTAACTCATGGATGGCATTGTGTCTCAGGGCTCTTTTGATCACTGAAAACAATCTCGGACACCTGTGATAATTAGATTGCCAGGTGAGCCCAATTTAAGGAAAACTACTAAAAGAGGGGGTTCCACATTATTAAGCAATGCACCATTTTCATGCAATATGGGGAAGAAAAAGGATTTCTCTGCTGCCGAAAAGAGTGAAATAGTTAAATGCCTTGGAAAACATTAGATATTTCACGTGTGGGGCCCATCGGGTGACCCACACACTTAGGGCCACCCGATGAGCCCCTTCCTTCAGGGGCCTGGTCAGCGCTGTGGCCGTTGTATAGCGCGACCGGGCCCCTTTAAAAAAAAAAAAAAAAAAAAGCAGCCGCAAGTGCTGCTGGGAGGAAGTGGTCACTTCCTCCCAGCTCACTCCGCGCGGGAGGAGCGCGCACCCAGCCGTGAAGAGGGAGAGCCAGGCAGTGAAGAGGGAGCCGCGCCGACTCCCATCATCCTCAGCCACCCTCCTGCAAAGAAAAGGTAAGAGACAGGAGGGTGGCTGGAAAATGAGCTGTGTGTGTGCATGTATGTATGTATGTATGTATGTATGTGTCTGTCTGTATGTGTGTGTCTGTATGCATGTATGTCTATGTATGTATGTATGTATGTCTGTCTGGATGCATGCATGTCTGTCTGTATGTATGTGTGTATGTCTATGTCTGTCTGTCTGTATGTATGTATGTATGTGTGTCCGTATGCATGTATGTGTATGTATGTCTGTCTGTCTGCATGTATGTCTGTCTGTCTGTATGTGTATGTCTGTATGCATGTATGTCTATGTATGTATGTCTGTCTGGATGCATGCATGTCTGTCTGTATGTCTATGTCTGTCTGTCTGTATGCGTTTATGTCTGTCTGTATGCATGTATGTCTGTGTCTGGATGCATGTATGTGTATGTATGTCTGTCTGCATGCATGTATGTCTGTCCGTATGTCTATGTATGTATGTATGTCTGTATGCATGTATGTCTGTATGCATGCATGTCTGTATGCATGCATGTCTGTGTGTATGTCTGTATGTATGTCTATCTATGTATGTATGTATGTATGTATGTATGCATGTATGTCTATGTATATATGTCTGGATGCATGTCTGTGTGTATGTCTGTATGTAAGTCTGGGTGTATGTCTATGTCTGTCTGACTGCATGCATGTATGTCTACGTATGTATGTCTGTCTATGTATGTTTGTGTATGTCTGTATGCATACATGTATGTCTGTATGCATGTATGTCTGTCTGTATGTATGTCTATGTATGTATATATGTATGTCTGTAAGTCATTATATATGTATATATGTATGTCTGTATGTCAGTATGAATGTATGTCTGCATATCATTATGAACGTAGGTCTGTGTGTATGTGTGTATGGATGTCTGTATGCATGTATGTATGTCAGTATGTCTGTATGTATGTCTGTATGCCATTATGAATGTATGTCTGAGTATGTCTGTATGCCATTATGAATGTATGTGTGTATGGATGTCAGTGTCTGTATGTATGAATGTGTGTGTGTGTGTGTGTATGTATGTATGTATGTATGTATGTATGTCGGTGTCCGTATGTATGTATGTGTCTTTATGTCCTCTTGCATGTGTGTCTGTATGTATGTTAGTATGTGTCTGTCTGTCACTATGTATGCATGTGTGTATGTCTCAGTATGTGTGTGTCAGTATGTATGCCTGTATGCGTGTATGTCTGTTTCAGTATGTGTGTCTGTTAGTATGTATCTGTGTCTTTTTGTATCAGTGTGTGCATTTGTGTCTGTGTGTGGACCCAGTGGGCAGTATTTGGAGGCGGGCCCCAGGGGGCCCAGACCCTGAGCTGAGTTAGGGGCCCCAAAATTTATGGTGGCGGCCCTGTTTGAAGCTGCTGGTGCCTCTGGAGTCCCACAGACATCAAGGTGTAGAGTCCTCCAGAATCTTGCAACTGTGCATAAACCTACTAACCAATGCTCACAAGCAGAAACGGCTGCATTGGGCAGAAAAATACATGAAGACTAATTTTCAAACAGTCCTGTTCACTGATGAGTGCCGTGCAACCCTGGATGGTCCAGATGGATGGAGTAGTGGATGGTTGGTGGACAGCCACCCTGTTCCAACAAGGCTGCGATGTCAGCAAGGCGGTGGAGGAGTCATATTTTGGGCCGGAATCATGGGAAGAGAGTTGGTCGGCCCATTTAGGGTCCCCAAAGTTGTAAAGATGACCTCTGCAAAGTATGTGGAGTTTCTGACTGACCACTTTCTTCCCTGGTACAGAAGGAAGAACTATGCTTTCTGTAATAAAATCATCTTCGTGCATGACAATGCACCATCTCATGCTGCAAAGAATACCTCGGCATCAATGGCTGCAATGGGGATAAAAGGAGAGAAAGTCATGGTGTGACCTCCATCCTCTTCTGACCTCAATCCTATTGAGAACCTTTGGATCATCCTCAAGCAAAAGATCTATGAGGGTGGGAGGCAGTTTACATCCAAACAGCAGCTCTGCGAGGCTATTCTGACATCTTGCAAACAAATTAAAAAACTCACAAGTTCAATGGATGCAAGATTTGTGAAGCTGCTATCAAATAAGGGGTCCTATGTTAAAATGTAATGTGACCTGTTAAAATGTTTAAAAAGTTAAAATGTTGTTATACGTTTGATTGAAATAGCTTTTGATTTCAGTAAATTTGCTGCAAACACAACAAATGACAAGTTTCAGTTCTTTACAACCTATAAAGTGTTTTTAAACTTACTGTGCGTAATAATTTGGAACAGTGCATTGTACGTTTTTTATGTTTTAAAGGAATACTATTATCATTAGGTGGTTTGTTCAATAAAATTTGAATTGTACTCTTAATAGTTGATGTAACGAATCACCTGGCACCCCGACTGGGTACCTCCGTTGAAAGATGCTCCTAGCGCTTCCTGAGGGCTCCAAGCACTCCAGCCGACACCATAACCACCGTAGACTCCTTCAGAGAGCAAGACAGGAACAAGCTCTTACAAGAGCTTAGTAGTGATATAGCAAGAGAGTGACTAGCATAGCAATCCCTTGTAGCAGATTCCCCCAATAAGAGACGGCACTCCAAATTGAGGGTGAAGTAGAACTGAAGCTTTAATCCAACACTCTGCTTTTATGCACATTTTACACACATAGTACTGCACACAGGGTTTTGCAGAAAAAACAATTAATATGTACAATACACTCAGGCACTCCAAGCAATTACACACAAAATCCTCCCCTCTGCCTGTGATATAATTACTGAACACAATGGGCTAACATAATTATCACAGGTAGGAAAATACACAATTTTACACAATATTCATAACTTTAAAAGTATACATCACATTCACATAAAATCATACAAATTGGTCCAGTGGTTCAAACGTTAGTTGGAAATCCATTTTTGACCAACTGCAAGCATGGCTTGGGTGTGGTAAGCCAATTATCTCCAGCATACAGAAAATATCTCCATTTACAACAACAGTAAAAACACATAAAAAATACATAATTCCTATCATACTGAACAGAACCCTCACATTCAACCTATCCCCAGATAGCTCGATCTGAGCGCTCAATATATCTGAACAGCACTCAGATCCCACAAACAGAATAAAATAGCCATGGGGTTTAAGTTTAACAAGGGCCATACACAGTCCAATAGAAGTCCATAAGCACCAAATGCTGTTTTTAAAGTGCCCAATCTACCAGGGGCCATAGTCATGAGGCAGGAGGCTGGCAATCAGGCTCCTCCAACAGTCAGGGGAAAAAGGCAGTTTGGCACATAAAAATCCAGTGACAAAAGGCAGTTTGTCACAGTTGATAACATGAGAATTATGTTGACTGTTATTTACATCAATTATTTAGGTAAATGAGAAAAATATAATTTGCATTATAATTTGGAACAAGGTGTATATATAAATATCGTGATTACTCAAATCAAATGCAGAACGTTATTGGCAAAATAAAGTCTCCAAAATTTGAATGCACATTAGATTCGATGGTGCATTAGATTGGAGTACGAACGGAGCATTAGATTCGAATACGATATCAGTACTAACAAAACGAATAGCACAGTCCAATAATGAAAAAACATGCATGCATACTATTCTCTCTTACTTACCCAGTTGCTCCTCACTTTACAACCTACTCGGACAATGACTGCTCGCAGATACGACAGACATACAATGCAAATTCACTGGGGCGAAAATCGCATTTGCATTGCTGCAACAGGGATGTGAGACTTGGTTTCTCTGTACAGTAAAGCTGTACCTCACATCTTTGTTGCACAATGTTGTATAGTAGCATCTTCTTGTACAAATTTGCATTACATTTGCTAGCAAAAAACTTTTTTGGCTTCCAAGTTTAAAAAATTTAAGTGCGCATTAGATCCGATGGCGCGTTATATTCATGTAAATATGGTGGGTGTGGGTGTGTGTGTGTGTATGTGTATATATATATATATATATATATATATATATAATTATTATTTTTTTCTGGGTATGTGGGTTTTAGTTTTGCGTTGGTACTTTTTTGTGTATAGTATTGAAATTTTACAAATGTTGTTGATTATCTTTATAATTTGATTATCTTTATATTTTGATTATCTTTATATGTTATCTTTATATTTGGGCTATGCCCATTGGACCTCTCCGAAAACCATTTAGCTAGCGGTGTTCTAGAATTAGAATTTCTCCTTATTGTTACTGAGCTTCTTCCTCTACAATCACAACTGATACAAAACCATGACAGCCCATGACATGAATCAACAGGTAAATCATTGTTTTCCACTCGAGAGACCTGTTCTCCTCTTCATTGTAAATCATTGCTCTGGAGCCCCGTCTGCTTCGGCAGGGGTGAGTTTAAGATGGCTTTTTGATTTAATAATAGAAGGCAATGTCGAGGCCATATCATTAATGATGCCATATAAATTGATATTTATGACATAGCAGTCAGTGATTATACTATAGCTGCACGTCTGCCTCTTCAGATGGACTATTTTGCTACAATATTGCTACATTGCTTGAAGTCTTCACTCTGATCACGTACGTGGTTTGTGCTTTGTGCATTTTATGCGTGGAGAAAACTGTTGCTAGCAATGAATAAATTAAACAAAGTATCGTACACAGGGGAGTTTTTAATGAACTCTTCCGACTGCAAAACTGTTGGTTGTAGGATTTATTGCTAAGTCTATCGAACGTTTCCAACCCGGCGTGGGTATTGACAAATCTATACAGCAGCCAATGAGGCACGTGTTACAGATACTGAAACTTCAAGTTATTGAACAAACGCTCTCGGCTTTTCTATTTTATGTCTTCACAGTATTACTATGCAAGCAAGGAATTTGTTAAAGGGACTACAGAACAACTGCAGCGAAATGTAATTGTTTTGGTGTTTATAGCCTGACCTTGCAGGCTTTTTAATTAGTGCCTAGTAACACCTCTAGTGGCAGTCACTCAGTCAGCCACTAGAAATGCTTCCTGCGTCAGTCCTTCACAGTGTGCAGCACTGGCGTTCAGCGTCTCCATGGTCTGCATGAAGGCGCTGAATGCTCCCAATTGAGATGCATTGATTCAATGCATCTCTATAAGGAGATGCTGATGGGCAAAGTGTGATGTTTTGCCGTGCATGCTCAATAGCCTTCCAATGTCTTGTTATGGGAAAGCATTTGAATACCTGATATAATCAAGTCTGATGATCTGAGCAACATAGATGGAGCAGGGCCAGCCACGGCATCACCAGTGCGTCGTGGGAGAAGACAAGTAAAATCACTTTTTCAAAGGGAGGCAAGGGTGGAAAAGGACCTAAACCGTTATTTTACCACTATAGTGTTAGGAATACATGTTTGCGTTCCTGATATCACAGTGTTCCTTTAACTGTGTTTGCTCTTGTTCCCAACCTTGTGGTGACTGAGTCGTCAGTTTTAGCGCACCTTATTTACTATTGTTATTTATTTTGAAATGATCTGAAAAGCCAGCATTGAAGTGAGTCTGCCATGTAATAGTGAGACTGGCGTCACAGGAAGACAGGTTTCAATCAAAAATGATGCTAGCCAAATGTTTAAAAGAGTAACTGACACTACAGATGTTCAAGCTAAATAAAAGAAAGCCATATGATTATTTCTTTTTTTTAATTGAATTTTCATTGGTACAGCCTGGAATCCCAAGTAAATTTGAAATGGTCCATGATCTTTTGCACACAAATGATCATTAGTGCCCACGGAGCAATTGAAAATTAATCCCTTAACCCCTTAAGGACATGTGTGACATGTCATGATTCCCTTTTATTCCAGAAGTTTGGTCCTTAAGGGGTTAAGGACATACGACGGACATTTTCCGTCATACTTGTCTTTTACTTCTGAAGCTGTATCCTTAAGCGGTAAACTTTAATATGTACAGCCATACTAAAAAGTGACATACAGTGGCACCTCGGTTTACAAACGCCTCGGTTAACAGAATTTTCGGTTTACAAATGAAAATCCATTGAAAATAATGCCTCGGTTTACAAATTTATTTCGCAATACAAAGCAAGTTTCCCCAGGATGCATTGTGCCTGGGAGGTTTATAGCACCGCCCCCTGAATGCTGGAGCCTGTGGTTAGCACGTGGTGTCGAGTGTGGAGGTGTTGGAGCGGCTTTTGCATCGCGTTTTGGAGCCATTCTGGAAATTGTTTGCAGTTGTTTTGGGACTTTTTGGTGCATTTCTCAAGCTGTGGAAAGGTAGGGAGCTGAGCTTCGTCATTTGCATGCCTTTTACTGTGTGTTCTGCATTGTGGGTTGGTTTCCATGCCAGCTCATTTTGACTTTTTTCTGACCTCCAGAACGGATTAATTGTTTTTCAATGCATTCCTATGGGAAACCGCGTTTCGGAGAACGCATTAAAGTCGTAAGCCAAGGTCCCACAGTATTTCAGTTACTTGTTATTGGTACAGCCAAGACGTAATTGATCTTGAACACTTACAACTAGCGTATTGTGATCTAATTAACATTAATTATTAATAATAATAAAAATAAATATAATATTAATTATACTCATATCATATGTTGTCTCTTGCACTTTGTTTCCATATACAAACTGGCAGACTGACTATGCTGGATTTATGCAACTTAAACTAACACTATTGTCACCAAAACAACTACAGCTTAATGTAGGTGTTCTGGTGAGTATAGTCAGTCCCTGCTGTAAACACTGGGTTTTTTTTTCCAGAGAAAAGGCAGTGTTTACATTAAAGCTTAGGGACACCTCCAGTGGCCACTTCTCAGATGGCCACTGAAGGTGCTTCCTGGATCAGTGCTGCACACTGACATTCAGTGTCTCCACCCTATGCATGGAAACACTGCAAGATTCAATGCATCTCTATGAGGAAATTATGAATGACAAGGGCGTTGTTTGGCTCCGTCCCCAGCCCTCCTCTTTGCTAAGACCGTCCGAATTGACAATCTAAGCCAATCAATGCTTTCCTATTGAAAAGCATTGTCATTGCTTGAGATTATCACTACTGATGTCAGCCAAGGAAGCAGATCAGGGGCAGAGCCAGCACCAGCAGCAGTGGCGTCACTAGGGGGGGGGCAGAGGGGGCCATAGCCCCCCCTACATTATGCAGTGCCCCCCCTTGTGCTCCCCCAATTCAAATTAAAGTCAGGAGCTCTGCGTCTCCCTTCTCACGCTGCAGCAGCACTGTAACTGGTGGGCTTTTCCCACAAGGGGCCAGAGGGGGTGCTGTGTGCTGGGAGGACTTCCTCCAGGATCACAGAGAGCAGCGCAGGGGAGAGACAGGGAGAGGAAGATCAGCTCTGCACAGAGGCATCCAGGTAGCTGCTGGTAAGTGTTATTCAGACTGTGTGTATGGATCAGTCTGTGTGTGTATGGATCAGTCTGTGTGTGTATGGATCAGTCTGTGTGTAGGGGGGGGAGGGGTCAGTCTGTGTGTGTATGGATCAGTCTGTGTGTGTATGGATCAGTCTGTGTGTAGGGGGGGATCAGTCTGTATGTATGGATCAGTCTGTGTGTGTATGGATCAGTCTGTGTGTGTATGGATGATCAGTCTGTGTGTGTATGGATGATCAGTCTGTGTGTGTATGGATGATCAGTCTGTGTGTGTATGGATGATCAGTCTGTGTGTGTATGGATGATCAGTCTGTGTGTGTATGGATCAGTCTGTGTGTGTATGGATCAGTCTGTGTGTGTATGGATCAGTCTGTGTGTGTATGGATCAGTCTGTGTGTGTATGGATCAGTCTGTGTGTGTGTGGGGGGGTCAGTCTCTGTGTGTATGGATCAGTCTGTGTATGTATGGATCAGTCTGTGTATGTATGGGTCAGTCTGTGTGTGTATGGATCAGTCTGTGTTAGGGATCGACCGATTATCGGTTTTACCGATATAATCGGCCGATATTCGGTATTTTCGGCAATATCGGTATCGGCCAATAGGGATACCGATATTGCCGATTATACTTCCCAGTAACGCCGGGCTCATTACAAGCCCGGCGGTCCTGGGGGGGCGGGCAGCAAGCGTTTACTCACCTCCCAGCAGCTCCTCCAGCTCCCCAGTGTAAATCTCGCGAGACCCGCGGCCAGCTCTGACGGCCGCGGGTCTCGCGAGATTTACAACTTAAACGTAAACGCTTGCTGCCCACCCCACACCCCCTCCCCTCGCTAAGCTAATGCCACTGGACCACCAGGGATTAACATATCCCCCCTCCCTGGCAAGGCAACAGGGAGGGGGGACAACAAAAAAGAAATAATAATTAAATATATTTAAAAAAAATTAATATAAAAATTAAAAAAAATGTTTTTTTAAAAAAATGCCCCCTCACACATACACTATTATTATACACATACACTACACAAACACACTGTGTGTATAAAGCAGTGTGTTTGTATAGTGTGTGTATATATATAATGCAGTGTGTTTGTATAGTGTGTGTATATAATGCACACTACACAAACACACTGTATTATATACACACACACTATACAAACACACACTACATAAACACACACACTATACAAACACACTGCATTATATACACACACACACACTATACAAACACACTGCATTATATAAACATTACACAAACACACTGCATTATATACACAGTGTGTTTGTGTAGTGTGTTTATATAATGCAGTGTGTTTGTGTAGTGTGTTTATATAATGCACACTACACACACACACTCTGCATTTTATACACACACTATACAAACACACACTCTGCATTATATAAACACACTACATTCACTATACACACAACACAAATACACACACTCTGCATTATATAAACACACTACATTCACTATACACACAACACAAATACACACACTCTGCATTCCTTATATGCACACACTACACAAACACACACACTTTGCATTTAGTATATACAGCATTCACTTTACACACACTGCATTCACTTTACGCACACTACCCACACACTACACAGACACGCTGCTTTCATTATATACACACTAGACAAATACACACTGCATCCACTACACAAACACACACTGCATCCACACCACTCACACTACACAAACACACACTGCATCCGCTACACACACACTGCATCCGCTACACACACATACACAGCTCCCCTGTCTAAACACACTGCATCCACTACACGTGGCATGTATATTTTGTGCATTTACTTTTAGAAATAGTTTTTTATTTTCCAATGGTAAATGTACAGAATATCGGCAAATTATATCGGCTATCGGCCTGAAAGTTCACAGAATATCGGTATCGGTATCGGCTCTAAAAAATCAATATCGGTCGATCCCTAGTCTGTGTGTGTATGGATCAGTCTGTGTGTGTATGGATCAGTCTGTGTATGTATGCATCAGTCTGTGTGTGTATGGATCAGTCTGTGTGTGTGTGGGTCAGTCTGTGTGTGTGTGGATCAGTCTGTGTATGTATGGGTCAGTCTGTGTATGTATGGGTCAGTCTGTGTGTATGGGTCAGTCTGTGTGTAGGGGGGGGTCAGTCTGTATATGTATGGATCAGTCTGTGTATGTATGGATCAGTCTGTGTATGTATGGATCAGTCTGTGTGTAGGGGGGGCAGTCTGTGTATGTATGGGTCAGTCTGTGTGTGGGGGGTGGGGGGGGGCAGTCTGTGAGTGTATGGGTCAGCCAGTGAGTGTATGGGTGTGGGGGGGGGGGGGGTCAGTCTGTGTATGTATGGGTCAGTCTGTGAGTGTATGGGTAAGTCTGTGTATGGGTGTGGGGCGTCAGTCTGTGTATGTATGGGTTAGTCTGTGTAAGGGAGCAGTCTGTGTGTGGGGGCAGAGTGTGTGTGTATGGGTCTATCTGTGTATGGGTCTATCTGTGTATGGGTATGTCTGTGTATGGGCCAGTCTGTGTATGTATGGGTTAGTCTGTGTAAGGGAGCAGTCTGTGTGTGGGGGGCAGAGTGTGTGTGTATGGGTATGTCTGTGTATGTGTATGAGTCTGCCTGTGTATGTGTATGGGTCAGTCTGGGGGTTTGTATGGGTCAGTCACTGTAAGTGCTTGAGCTCTAAGAGACAGAACTCTCATCTCGTGACCCCCCCTGTACCCGATGGATAGGCAGCCTTCTCAACCACCATCAATCTGATTGTGACACCCCCTCCCTGCAAGGTAAGATGAGGGAAAGGGGAATACAGTATTCTTTTTTTTTTTTTTGTAAAAAATTATTAAAGTAAAAATTGTAAAGCTGTTCACTGTCCCACTCTCTACACCCCTTGAACACAGTACACCCTCACAGACAGTGAAACCCCCCACATACAGTACACTCCCACCAACACAGAGTACACCTTTGCATAAACACACAGTGCACACCTCACACATCATCTCTTCACCCACATACCTTTATCCCCAGAAACACATGCATACATACATACATACATGCTTTACCCCATTACACACCATATCTCATATATATATATATTAATTATAGGCACCCAGACAACTTCACCACTTCATCTCAATGAAGTGGTCTGGGTGCCAGGTCACTCTAGTGTTAACCCTGCAGCTGTAAACATAGCAGTTTCAGAGAAACTGCTATGTTTACACCAGGGTTAATCCAGCCTCTAGTGGCTGTCTTACAGGCAGTCGCTAGAGGCGCTTCCGTGCTTCTCACTGTGAAAATCACAGTGAGAAGACGCTGACGTCCATAGGAAAGCATTGAGAAATGCTTTCCTATGGGCGGTTTGAATGTGCGCGCGGGTCTTGCCCCGCATGCGCATTTGAGGCTGACATGGGCAGAAGGAGGAGAGTTCCCAGCGCCGAGGGAGCCCGGCGCTGGAGAAAGGTAAGTGTGTCGAGTTTGTTTTCCTGGCACCATAGTGGTCCTTTAAATATATATATATATATATATATATATATATATATATATATATATAAATCTACAACTGTTTAATAAGCACACAGTGCAACCCCAATACACATATACTCACAATGCAGCCCCTAAATGCACATGCACACACTTTACAGGCCCTTCCAGCACACACACACACATATTTTCTCACACAATCACAATTTAATATTTTTGTTTCAATTTAAATCCACCCAGCCTTTGGGAGAGCTGAGTGGATCTTTCCCTGGCGCCCAGTGTGTCTACTCCCAGTCTTCCTGCAGTTTCTCTCTGCTCCTCTGTGCGCTCTCTGAAGTGATGCTGGGGGCGGAGTGACGTCATGTTACTAAACAGCGCACAAGGGAGCAGAGAGGAACTTCAGGAAGGTTACTGCTCCCTCATGCACCATCTCCATGCTCCCTGCGGCGGCCGGCTCTAATGTTTCCTGCGCGGCTTAGCAAAGGGCTGACAAATGCCAGGTGCCAGGGTGAAATGTCTAGTCGTCATGGCGACCTGGCGCCTGGAATTTGTCGAGCCCTCTGTGTGTGTATGTATGTGCCCCCCTTATTTTGTCCCTGGCCCCTTATGTGCCCCCCCTAAGTTTGAATCCTGGAGACGCCACTGACCAGCAGACTGGAACAAAGGTAAGATTTTACTATATTTAGGTGGCAAGAGGGGTATTGTGTGCAGGTCAGTCCAGCCTAGCATATAAGAGGTCCAACAGAAACATGCTAATGTATATCACCTTTTCCTGAGTGATGGAGTTGGGTATTGAATAATAACACCTACTTTAGTGATTTAGCCCCATCCAACAGTTCAGGGGACGTGGACGGACGGATGAAAGCATTATACATTTCTTACTCACCTATGTGGCACACCAAGATTTATAGAATGCAAATATTTTTTCTTACCTTGTAACTTGCTTGTAACCTGAATTTCATCTTTCTGTAGGAAGCGTTCTTCCTCTGTAATCTGCTGGATTCTTTTGGGAGTTCCAACATAGAAAAAGTGCTTTCCTGTAAAGTACAAAAAAAAAACCTGACAATCTGAGACTGAAAGCCCGGCTATTGAAAGAATGTGGCACCATTCTTCCATAAAATCAAGTTAAAAGCAGCAAGAAACGCAAAGGAGAGGCTGTAACAGATTGTGTTCAATTCCTATTATCCGTAGCCACGTACAATTCTGATTGGGGGATTCGCACCTTGAGATGAATTACACCACAATAAATACCTTGTAGATTAAAGGGGAAAAAAATGACTCATAACTTTTATATAATTGCAAATAATTACCTTAAGCCATCTGTGAAGTCAGTGAGATATAAAAAAAAATAAAAAAAATGACCTTGAATTTCAATTCAGTGAATGTATTATTTTTCGCCCATTTCGTTTAGTCATCCTTCTTCTTTTATTTATTGTGTGACCCATCTCCGGACCCCTGCCACTTTCAGAGAGGTTCTTTTGATTTACTATTGAATTTGCTATTGAATTATCGACTGTAATGACCCAAGTTGCGCATTATTAAAGCACAATTGTAATGGTGACTTTCAAATGGCTTTGCATTCATTAGAGAACAGCTACTTTTTAACACCATCTTAGCACCGGTCACACTGATAAAGAGTGGGGGGCACAGTCATATACACCCTAATCCCCGTGAATTCTGAATGATGATAACTCCTATACATTCTAATCGTGACTGAGTGAAAATATGGTCCACGATATCTTGAATGTCAAAACGTAATTGCAAACCTCTGTGAATAAACTTCAAACCTTAATTCTAACCCCTAAAACTCTAATAAAAGATACTGTAATGGGGGCGGAGCCTGGCTAGCGAGCGAGCAAGACGTGCTCAGCTCGAGCTCCCGCTGAACGGGACATTAAACGCTGCAAATCAGGGCGCACATACCGGGAAAATCCACCAACGGGGGCTCAACAGATGGAGGAACCCAGTAGGCGCCCGGAGATACCGGTCTCATTTCCCGGAGTGCCCGGGACCCGAAACGGCGGAACGAGGCAAGTGAGAGAAGGGGAGTTGGGAAGGCGGCCGCTTCCCGCTCAACACTCCACAAGCACGCACAGAACACCCCACCCCCCCTTTGGACCAGTGGGGGACATCCTGGTCCCCGCCAAACAGACCCAACCCGGTCACTGGCCTACTATGGCAAACGAAGGCTCAAGTGGACAGACCAGAGGGGAAGGCCTTGAAAATGGCGGTCAAAAGCGAGGACTGCACACGTGACATGCAGCAGCAGCATGCATCACATTACCCAACTTCTAAAGTGAGAGACTCTTTGGACATCATTTTTGAGAAGTTTTGGGCCCAGCTAATGGCCTATATACGACCAGCTACAGTTATACCACTCCCTGACCCAACTAAAAGGCAAACCAACAGCCCTGGGAGGACTGGGAAACCTCTGAGGGGCGCAAACAAACGCCAACCCACAGAAACCCGAGTGAAGCGCCTGCCTGGACAGAGGGCAACGAGGGGACCAACCCGCAGGTACCGGCCACACAAACGGAGGGCTACTGAACCCACACGACGGCCCGTGCCAGATACACGAGAGGCCCGCCGCACCCGATCGTTGGGAAAGACCCTGGACCCAAGTGGACCCCAGGCTCGTGGCCTGAAGGTACCAGCCCTCACACTGATCCAGGGCCGAGGAAGTGCCAGGCCTACGAAGGGCTGCATGGCTGAACAGCTAAGCCTCTTAAACTGCTCCTACACCCAGCTGCACATAGGGATCGGATGATCGACTTGCAGGAGAGACGCAGCTGACTTGGCCTTACACACAGTGGGGCTGTAATGCTCAAACCATACCTGGACTCTCCTAAACACTCTTTCTCTATACGTAACGTTTACCTTTTTGTTTACTACTGTCGCCAGGGTTTTTTAAAATTTGCCGTATTATGCATTATTTTACAGTAATATGCAGCTGACAACACTGTTAAGCATCAGATATTTCTCATCATTTCTTTTACTGATGATATAGACAAATGATATAAGCGACTGATATATACCTCGTTATAAGGATAGGCTTACTGAGTACACATATTACAGCTATTAAAGCGACTACAGCAACGAGCCAGCTGGAATGTACCTACATATTGAGAATTAACTACTTTTCATAACTAGTCTAGCAACGACAAGCGCAGATGGTTTTTCATTTGTTTAATTCATTTAACTCTTGGTGATACAATCGTTTAGTTAAAACTACCTTTACAACTGTTCTTTTATGCGTGCTATTAACCTATTGAAAAGCTTGCTTAATATAAAATATAAAATGAGGCTGTCATTCGAAGGAGATGTACTACTGTGTTAAAGCGACCCCACTCTGTACAAATACTGTGCATCCCCTCTTCTCTATTCTGTACCCCATTTAACTCCTGCCTCAATAAAAGAAAGATTGACAAAAAAAAAAAAAAAAAGATACTGTAATGAAAAAAAAAAAGGATTTAAATCATGATTCCCAGGTTTATCCACTAAAGTGTGAATTAAATTGGGATTTTAATGTTTGAAAATTGAAAAGTTAGCTGACTTTAGTTTGAATTCTAAGTATTTCTCACTAAAAGGAACACTATACCCCCGGCAATGACCCCACAATAAGAACAAAAAAAAACCAAATGGCCACATTTCCACCCGATTAAATTGTAGGGTTGTACCAAGACAGCCCTACACCCCCAGGTTCGGAGCCACCGACGAGCTCGAACCTACAAACAAAGTGTAACACTGCCTAATCCACACTAAACCTCAGGATGCCCACTTCCTCCTCCATCTACCCCCCGATTAAACCTGGCCATTCCCTGCCGGAAAAACACCCAACTATCAACAAATGGGAGGGTGGGAGGGACAACTAAACAGGTAAGTTTAGATTTAGTTAAAATGGCCACTTCACAAAATGGCCGCTATTTATAATACTGATAAAACCCCGCCCCCACTCAACAACTGTCACTTAATTTAAACTGGTTGCTATGCCAACCTCCTGGCTCTGTCAAGGCCCACTCCCTTAGCTGTCCCATTGGGACACAGGGTAGTTGGTAACACAGTATATTAGTTAATATATGTTTTAATCTATAGATAAAAGGTTTGCATTGTCTCATCATCTCCCATTATCGCTGACTTACTGTCTGACATGTTCCCTGGAGGAGAGCCAGTCCCACCATCTTCCCAGCTTTGTTCGTTGTTCTCTTCCTCTAACGCAAATCCCCACAGTGCCACATTGCACCCACGCCCATCAATACGAGGCTGCCTCTTCATCCAGGTTTCAATCCAATCTGTCACTAATCAATTTCTAAAATACATAGAAGGAGAGACAAAAATATCTGTGTTTGTAACATGCAAGACCACCCTAAAAGTATCATTCAACATGCAACCATGCAATGAGGACACTATGCATTAAATACAATATACAAAGAATATATATATATATATATAATTTTGTTTTTTGATGGGAGTCTTATGTAAAGATTTAAATTATAAAATTGGTCTCATCCTACCTGCCAGAATACTCTACAGTAGATGTTGCTCTTTGTTTGTGTGAGCGGAATTGTTGATCACTGTTACCTTAGAGACCAATCACAAAACAGTTCTGAGGCAGCCATTTTGAGGTTAGGCTAAACACATTCCCCCTAAGGAATATTTATTATTATTATATATTTTTTTTACTTCTCATTAGGAGTTGACAGCCTATAGGGAATGACCTTGCTGTTATCGTTACAGGCAGGCAAAACAGATCACCAGACAGAACTGAAAATAACAGCTTTATCGTAGTTAATTAATTTTATGCATTTTTAAAAATTAACTACCGTGTTTCCCCGAAAATACACCCTACCCCGAAAATAAGCCCTAGCTGGATTATCGGGGTGGGCTGCAATATAAGCCCTACCCCGAAAATAAGACCTAGGCAATCTACCGGTACGTGAAAACTTGTTTGCACCCACCGCTGCCCCGCCGGAGGTCCTCTTCTCTCCTCCCGGCTGATGTCTGCTGCTGCTGCTTCCTCCTGTGCGCGCGTCAGCCAGGGATCTTGGCTCTTCTTTTTCCTCCTCTCATCCCGCGGACATCTGCGCCCCCCTCTCTCTTTAGTGCACGAAGCGGGCTGACGTCATCACAGCCGAACTTCTTCTTCTACCAGTACGGTAATCATCAAAAAAGAATGAAGCTGTTTGTTTTTTGTTTTATGCAGTCTTAGTGTTGTCTTCCAATTTCCTAATTCATTTCTTTATTTCTTTCTCTCTTCTTCTTTATTTATTTCATCTTCCAAGTTATCTCTACTCTCTTGATTTGTATCTATATTCTTTTATCTATTTATTTTTACTTATCTACCATATTATTATCATTCCCTTTTTTTTTCATTCATCTTTCCTATTGCACTTAAAGGTGTATTACGTAATATTAGCACTTAAAGGTACAAGACACCTTATATACGGTACCAACCTGTCTCCATCTGGTATATACAAATAATTATACTCTTTATTTATACACTATAGCCAGTAGTCACCAGCCAGCTCCTGGACCCACACAAATGTTGTTCAATGTACCGTAAATACCGTAAATAATGTACCGTAAATAAATAAGCCCTACCCTGAAAATAATCCCTAGTGTGTTTTTTTGTGACTAAAATTAATATAAGACCCGGTCTTATTTTCGGAGAAACACGGTATTTGAATAAGTCAGATCACAGGTGGAGTTTCATTAAACTAGAACCGTTGCAACTTTACACTGAGCTGCATAGATAGATATCTCACAAACTAGTGAAGATTATTTTTATTTTTTTTTAATGGCCATTCAAGAGAATTTTAGTCAAATACTCACTACACTGCCTACACTGTCGCGGTGCTTTCATGAAACAAATTGTTTGCTTTTACCAGCAACAAGGTGTTGCGGCCTATAATCAGCCATATTTCCCTACAGCTGCTGCCTCTTAATTGAGTTGAACTGTATGTGAATATAGTTCATCCCACCAAGTGGTCCTAGCACAGATCACCTGTGCAGCTATTAATAAAAGATCCTGCATTAATCTTCTTAACCCCTTAAGGACACATGACATGTGTGACATGTCATGATTCCCTTTTATTACAGAAGTTTGGTCCTTAAGGGGTTAAAGGGACACTAAAGGCACCAAAACAACTTTAGCTGAATGAAGCAGTTTTGGTGTATAGATCTCTGCCCCTGCGGTCTCAATGCACAATTTTCTACCATTTAAGAGTTAAATCACTTTGTTTATACAGCCTTAATCACACCTCCCTGCATGTGACTTGCACAGCCTTCCTAAACATTTCCTGTAAATAGAGATCTAATGTTTAAACTTCCTTTATTGCACATTTTGTTTCATTTCAAATGTCTTATCTCCTGCTCTGTTAAAATCCTTCTAGACCATGAAGGAGCCTCCTGTGTTATTAAAGTTCAATTTACAGAGCAGGAAATAAGTAAGTAAGTCAGGAAATAAGTAAGTAAGTCACAGCCAGGGTAGGTATGGCTAAGGCTGCATATACAGAAACAAAATTTATTTAACGCCTAAATGGCTGAGAATTGAGCAGTGAGACTACAGAGGCATGATCTATACACCCAACCTGCTTCATTAAGATAAAGCTGTGTTTATGCCTACAGTGTCCCTTTAAGCAACTTTAGAAATGTTATCGGCCATAGCTCTCTATGGGTATCCTCACATGATGAAAATAGAGCATTGAAGACATGTATCTTCAGGACCCAAAGCCAAAACCTCCAGTATCTCCGAAGACCTATTGCTGAGCCTCTGAGCAGAGCATAGCCAAACCCACAGATATAAAGCAGGATACAGCAGCCCACTCTGTGACCTCCTCATGTGAGGAGGAACACACCCCTGCCATAAATAAGGACAAAATAATTTACTTAGAAATAGCAACAAGATATTTGCCAAAATAGCAATGATTAAAGAGGAGACGCATTTAGTCCCTGGTCTGATGGAGACAATGGAAAAAGCGATGGTAGACCTACAAAATGGTATAATTATAAAACAAACACAAGTGACGTAGGCTTAACTAGCACTGAAAATTGGTAGTGTGTGACATCCACAGTAGGAGAAAGGATCTTAAAACATATATTGGCAACTAGATTAACACTGAGATACTAACTCACCTTTAATGTTGCCTTATCACTTGACTCTCGCTCCCTAAACAAAGAGCATAATGTTAGATGAAGTCAATATTTTCTTTTTTTTACTGTATGTGTTGGGGCTGATGTGTACTATGGTCATTGCTGCCGCCCAGGAATAGTGGGAGTTTGAGTGCAGGACTTATTTTTGTGTATAATGTTACATGAGGCCTACAAAATTACCAAATCACCACATGCATGTCACGGTGCCTGATCGGCACCTCAGTGTGACCGCACCAGATTGCGGTCACACTTGGTTATCCGAGAGCGCGTTTCTGATTCTGATATTTGGTTTTTGATCTTGGCTTGACTTCCCATATTTCTGGTATCCCTGACCCTTTGGCTTTGTTCTTTCCGTATTTGTTCCTTTCTGTATTCATGACCTTGGCTCGTTACTATTTATTCTATTACGTTAATTCCGTCCATTCTAAGGCTCGGTAATACGTTGTTTCTGTTAGTATTTGTTACACGTTTTACTTAATTCTGCGTGTTGGGCCACTGGTTCGTCCTGACAATGCACCACCCTTGGCAGTATAAAGCAGGTTTGTTCTTTGAATCTCACCAGGTTTCTTCAGGACTAGTTTGCAAGGATGATCATTTATAAACTAGCTTACTAAAGAACTGAAAATTGCTGGTATGCAATGCAAAGGGAGTCTACCCCGTCCTTTTTACAAGAAGGGTTCGCTTCATAGACTGACGTGCTCATTAGTGTTCACTGACTTCTTGTTTGCCCTGGCAATTTCTTAAAACTGCCTACAACTGCTTCATTTCATTTTAAAAGGTTAAAATATGGTTAGTAAACCCAACAATAGGCTTTATAATGATGTATACAAAGCAAATATCAAATGGTATATTTAATAGTGACAAAAGGAAAAATTGCTCAAAACACCCGTGTGGTATCCCCTATACCAACACCAGAATATACATACAATACGAACACAATGGATGGAGCAATTATAATCATTTCTTCTCAATTCAATAATGCTGTGGGGACAGAGAGGTACACAAAATAGTGCAGATAACTTCAAATATAGATGTAAAAGGTAACATGTGTAAGGGAACACTCACAAAATTAGAGCCAATTAAAAACCTGGCTCAGGTATCAATGGCCTCAGGATCTTTCAGGGGTGAACCAAATCCCTCTGTGAATGGTCTGGATGTCCAAAGGTGAACTTGCTCCCAATCATAGACAGGTGATTTTAGAATAAAATTTATATTTATTGATACATATAAATAAAATAAAAGTCTATAAGATAAGTGAAAGAATATTGCCAAAACGCGTTTCGCCTCTTTGGCTTCCTCAGTTGGCTGTGTTCTTGTTCCTGCGTCCATATCCATCTTTAAATGCTGTTTTTCGCTGCTTTTTTTTAGTCGCGGCTTTTTTCGGTGGAACACACCTTGCGTTCCATTCCTCCGTCGGCGTTGACTTCCTGGTTCTGGTCACGTGGGACGTCGCCGTTTACTTCGTGCTTTCGGTCTGTAATCGTAAGTGGAATGCAGTATGCGTTCCACTGAAAAGACAGCACCCCTGCAGCATTCACCAACGATATCTATGCCACATAGATATCGTTAGTGAATGCTGCAGGGGTGCTGTCTATGCCACATAGATATCGTTAGTGAATGCTGCAGGGGTGCTGTCTTTTCAGTGGAACGCATACTGCGTTCCACTTAAGATTACAGACCGAAAGCAGGAAGTAAACGCCGACAAAACAGCTTTTAAAGATGGATATGGACGCAGGAACAAGAACACAGCCAACTGAGGAAGCCAAAAAGGCCAAACGCGTTTTGCAAATATTGTTTTACTTATCTTATAGACTTTTATTTTATTTATATGTATCAATAAATATAAGTTTTATTCTAAAATCACCTGGATCCTTGCAGTCTATGATTGGGAGCAAGTTTACCTTTGGACATCCAGACCATCCACAGAGGGATTTGGATCACCCCTGAAAGATCCTGAGGCCATTGATACCAGAGCCAGGTTTTTAATTGGCTCTAATTTTGTGAGTGTTCCCTTACACATGTTACCTTTTACATCTATATTTAAAGTTATCTGCACTATTTTGTGTACCTCTCTGTCTCCACAGCATTATTGAATTGGGAAAAGAGGATTATAATTGATCCATCCATTGTGTTCGTATTGTTTATAATGATGTATAATAGGATTATTTGATTATAGCTCCATGAATATATGAAACTATTATAACTATTATATAATATATGGAGATAACATTTCATGATTATTGTTTTAAGATATTTTTTTCTGTTTTTATTGAGAAAGGTTTTTTGATTATTTTTTTCAATAATAAATATAAATGTAAACTTTATATAAACTGCATTCTTTTGAAATAAAAAAAAATAATTGTTTTTGTTCAGTAAACGCGTTAATTTCTAGGGGTTTTCGGTGATCTAAATCATGATTTTGTTATTGCCAAAGGCTTCAGCTCAGTTAAAAATCGCATATTTTGCAGTTCATCCAGTTTCATAAAAAAGTTGTAAAAAAAAAAAAAAAACACAGAAAAATGCCAACTCTACTCGTGTCAGCAGTCTACTTTTCTTTTTTTGCATTTCTTAAAATATACATGATAGGAAAGTGAGGCAAACAGCAGGAATAAATTGATCCAGCACCGTGAGACAGCGTGGAAATAGATGTAGAATTGCCTTGAGCCAGTCTTCATTTTTCTTGGTGTGAAGTTGAGCAGCAGGAGACATGATCTCTTGTTATGCACATAATATACTCCAACTCCGGCTCCTCAATACATTTTTCTTTCTTTTGTAGATGTAAAAGGCTAAGCAATCTTTTTTATACCATCCATCCAACAATTATTACTTTACTTTATTATCTTGACATCCTGTGCTTGTCATTTCTCAACACAAGAGCTGGTTTAAAGAGTCTGCTGCTCCCAGAGAGAGAGGAAGCAGGATTTCAATAGGGTTTGATACTTATTCTTGAAGGCAGGTATATCAATTTACTGTAGAAAAGCATTATTTGCACAGGCGGATAGTACGACAAAGCATTATCTTCACTGTGTTACAAAAACGTTAAAGCGAGAGGGTGGGTTCTCGAGTCAGAAAAATAGATTACCCCAGATATACTCACTCACTTATTTATTTTCTTCAGCGGGAACACGGCTTTCCTTAGAGATATGGTATTTTTAAAGTGGTGCATGATCCCCCAGCATATATTACTAGGCTACCTACGACAGCTAAATGGCTCAATATTAATTATAAAGTGTCAACACAGATAACAATGCTTTAATATGGGGATACAAAACTGTAAATAAAAGACAAATAAATGAAGGTGATCCGATGCGAAGAGAGCTTAGCTAAAATGCTTGTGGAAGTGGGGTTGAACATTTATTGGAGCAATGAGGATGGGAGATTGCTACATAAAAAAAAAGCCTTTGGAAAGAATGGTAAATGAAACAGAGATGGGAAGAGTGGGTTAACTCAATTAAGGGAGCCTTTGGGGTTAAGACCGTCTTACTGCATGTGGTAGCAGATTTGCTCTGTTTGTGAGGATTGTAGACATCCCTAGACACCTTAAAGGGAGAAGCTCACTACTTTTATATTATAATTATTATTCTTTTTTTTTTTTTTAATTAGATGTGTTTCTATATCACAGCTGCATAGCATACTGGAATACCAGAAATCACACAAACAAAGTCAATAATCAGTATCCCAGAAAACTGAGCTGTGAAAAGCCAATATTCCTGCCTTTTCATAGAATATTTGCATATATAGGTGGTCCTCACTTAGCGTGGGGATTCAAGGGATTCCCCACAATAGAGAGCTGGTCTATGTTCGAGGAATGTAAAGACAAACTATTTAATAAATGTAAAACAAACTATAAATATAAATATATATGTATAAATATAATATAAATATGTATAAATGTGACTTACTTTCAAAACAGCCACCTCCATATAGGTAAACTTTACATTTTTCAACTGTCAGTTATCTTTATATGGTCCTTAAGTAACAATTTATATAGATTTAGTAGAAGGGAATAGAAAAAAAAAATCATAAAAGATAGTGAGACTACATGATGTGCTTAAATATGTATATACATTAGCTAAGAGAACACTCGAAACACCATAACTACAACAATGCACTGTTTTAGAATAGCTTGACTTCTTACCTGGCGTCTGCAAGGCGCCAAGCTCTGCCGAGCATCAGCTGATTGTTCTCAGCCAATGACACAGAGCATCCTGCTAGCAAGGAGTGGCAAAGAGTTCTAAAACAATTTGTCTCATAACATTGGGTAGATATATTGGTTATGGTACTTAGAGTGTTCCATTAACATTTAATCAATGTCAATTTTTGTTATCTTTCTTTTTTACTATGTATTAAACAGTAGACTGGTAGTCATGGCTACCCACTCTCTGAATAACCTTTGAAAGGTGTCTAACTTAATGATTAGTAAGGGGTTTGCCAGTTGTCTCTCCAATATTCCCCTTTCATTAGTGATGTCGCGAACACAAAATTTTCGGTTCGCGAACGGCGGACGCGAACTTTCGCAAACGTTCGCGAACCGGCGAACCGGGCGAACCGCCATAGACTTCAATGGGCAGGCGAATTTTAAAACCCACAGGGACTCTTTCTGGCCACAATAGTGATGGAAAAGTTGTTTCAAGGGGACTAACACCTGGAGTGTGGCATGCCGGAGGGGGATCCATGGCAAAACTCCCATGGAAAATTACACAGATGATGCAGAGTCTGGTTTTAATCCATAAAGGGCATAAATCACCTAACATTCCTAAATCACAATGGAAATGGATTGACACCTGACATTTGACATATTGACACCTTGACATATGGATTGACACCTGTCCTCAGAGACCCTGATACACACTGACACAGAGCAGAATAGGGTCTGTTCACCCTACATAGGGTCACTTGGCAGATATGGATTGACATCTATCCTAAGGATCCCTGATACACACTGACACAGAGCAGAATAGGGACTGTCCCCCCCTACATAGGGTCACTTGGCAGATATGGATTGACAGCTATCCTAAGGATCCCTGATACACACTGACACAGAGCAGAATAGGGACTGTTCCCCCTACATAGGGTCACTTGGCAGATATGGATTGACACCTGTACTCAGGGACCCTGATACACACTGACACAGAGCAGAATAGGGACTGTTCCCCCTACATACGGTCACTTGGCAGATATGGATTGACACCTGTCCTCAGAGACCCTATCACACTGACACAGAGCAGAATAGGGAATATTCACTAAATGCCAAACATTGTTATACAGGGGAATATTCAGTAAATAAGGATAATTACTACTGTCTTCCCCCCCGGCCCCCACCCCTGCGCGGTGGGTGGGGGCCATAAATCACAATGGGGGGACATACTGTCCTCCCGCCCGCCCCCACCCGTGAGCGGTGGGTGGGGGCCATAAAAAGAATGAGGGGGGACCTACTGTATGATGTTGTATCGATCAGCTAGTGTAAGGGTTACGCCCGCTTCACAGTGACAGACCAAACTCCCCGTTTAAGGCACCGCAAACAACCGCAAACAGTCCATTTGCACAACCGCAAACTCCCCATTTGCACAAGGTTGGATACCAAGCTAGCCATGTCCGTTCCTTGTCCTCACTGATGTCATTGAAGGTCTCTTCCTCCACCCAGCCACGTACAACACCAAGGGTCCCTGAAAGTATGCTACTAAACTGAAAAAAGAAAAAATCTCCCAAGAAGGAGATCTAAAACTGGCATAGGAAAAGGTTAGACAACTATAATAAAGTGATACCTACAAATCCTAGTGAGCATAGGTGTATAATAGAGGGAGAAAGGGAAAGCAGAGTAATGCTTCCTAATACCGTGGTTAGTACTCTTTGTTAAAGTAAATTGAGTAATGGACAAAAGTCTTTATTGTATCATTTATAAATAACAAAGGGATACTATACTCATTCCACTATATTGGCTAATTGTGTAATAATGGTAATACTATTACCTATTATATAATATTGGCAGGGGCAAGGCAATTCCCTCTAAATATATGGGTATAGGCAGAGAGTATGGAGACCAGAGTGATAAAGTGTCAATAAGGTGATATAAAGTTAAATGTATCACAGACACACAGCCACCCTTTCTCTTAGCTAGTTTCCAGAAATGCTGGATAGGTAGAAGGGCTATAAAGACTCAGAGAGGTCTAAGAAGAATCCTCTAAACTAGCCCTAATCTCCTTAAACACCTTCAAGGGTGTTCTAAGCTAAAGCTCAATCTAAACGTTTAGATGACTGCCTGATTTCCCATCAAAGATGCTGGCTAGGAATAACACTGTGCAAGACAAAGAGTGGGTCTAAGTGCCCATAGTGCAGTAAAGTGTCCCTAGTGAAGTGAAAAAGAGAATAACGAGCTGGCACCCAAGAGAATAAGGAGCTGGCGCCCTACCAGGGGACGTGTATATGGCAACGATTTTAGGAACCGGGAGATGGAAAAAGATGCTTGGTCGGTCCTCCTACAAATTTGGGGCACTGCGCGTGCAATCTAATGTGCCACCAGATAGGAGTGGTGTGTTAAGTAGTACTATTCCTATCAGTTTAATTCCTGTTATGTGCCTTTTTTTTTGTTTGGTTTTTGAAGCCACAGTGCAGCACCAGAGGCCCGAAAAATTAGGCATGTACACATGCCTGAAAAATTAGGTATTGTTGCAGCCGCTGCTCTAGCAGCGGGCAGAAAAATTGATGTTTGTTTCCCAGGCCCTAAAACATTGCGGCTTGAACCCTAGTTGGTGGTGGATAAGTCACGCAAGTCAACCGGCATTCAGAGCTAAAATACAGCAGCGTGTGGACCATTTTTAGCCCAAGGCAGCACATCTCATCAGGCCTTTTTAGTCGAATGTATCGCCCACTGTCAGTCCCTTCGGGATCCATCCCTCATTCATCTTAATAAAGGTGAGGTAATCTAGACTTTTTTGACCTAGGCGACTTCTCTTCTCAGTGACAATACCTCCTGCTGCACTGAAGGTCCTTTCTGACAGGACACTTGAAGCGGGGCAGGCCAGAAGTTCTATCGCAAATTGGGATAGCTCAGGCCACAGGTAAAGCCTGCACACCCAATAGTCAAGTGGTTCATCACTCCTCAGAGTGTCGATATCTGCAGTTAAGGCGAGGTAGTCTGCTACCTGTCGGTCGAGTCGTTCTCTGAGGGTGGATCCCGAAGGGCTGTGGCGATGCGTAGGACTTAAAAAGCTCCGCATGTCCTCCATCAACAACACGTCTTCAAAGCGTCCTGTCCTTGCCGGCGTGGTCGTGGGAGGAGGAGGATGACTTTCACCTCTTCCCCTGTTAGATTCCCGTTGTGCTGTGACATCACCCTTATACGCTGTGTAAAGCATACTTTTTAATTTATTTTGCAAATGCTGCATCCTTTCCGACTTGGTAACATTTCCGCCACTTTCTGCTTATACCGGGGGTCTAGTAGCGTGGACACCCAGTACAGGTCGTTCTCCTTCAGCCTTTTTATACGAGGGTCCCTCAACAGGCACGACAGCATGAAAGACCCCATTTGCACAAGGTTGGATGCCGAGCTACTCATTTCCCGTTCCTCCTCCTCAGTGATCTCAATGAAGGTATGTTCTTCCCCCCAGCCACGTACAACACCACGGGTACCAGATAGGTGACAACGAGCACCCTGGGATGCCTGTTGTGGTTGGTCTTCCTCCTCCTCCTCAAAGCCACATTCCTCCTCTGACTCCTCTTCCTCACAATCCTCTTCCAGCGTTGCCGCAGGTCCAGCAAGCGATGCTGATAAGGCTGTTTCTGGTGGTGATGGTGACCACAACTCTTCCTCTTCACGCTCATCTACGGCCTGATCCAGCACTCTTCGCAGGGCACGCTCCAGGAAGAAAACGGTATGATGTCGCTGGTGGTGCCTTCGGTGTGACTGACTAGGTTTGTCACCTCCTCAAAGGACGCAGGAGCCTACAGGCATTGCGCATGAGCGTCCAGTAACGTGGCAAAAAAATTCCCAGCTCCCCAGAGGCTGTCCTAGCACCCCGGTCATACAAATATTCATTAACGGCTTTTTCTTGTTGGAGCAGGTGGTCGAACATTAGGAGTGTTGAATTCCAACATGTCGGGCTGTCGCAAATCAAGCGCCTCACTGGCATGTTGTTTCACCGCTGGATATCTGCAAAGTGCGCCATGGCCGTGTAGGAACGCCTGAAATGGCCACACACCTTCCTGGCCTGCTTCAGGACGTCCTGTAAGCCTGTGTACCTATGCACAAAGCGTTGTACAATCAGATTACACACATGTGCCATGCACGGCACATGTGTCAACTTGCCCAACTTCAATGCCGCCAACAAATTTGTTCCGTTGTTACAAACCACTTTGTCGATATCCAGTTGCTGCGGAGTCAGCCACTTTTCCACCTGTGCGTTCAGGGCGGACAGGAGTGCTTGTCCAGTGTGACTCTCTGCTTTCAAGCAAGTCAAACCCAAGAGGGCGTGACACTGCCGTATCCGGGATGTGGAATAGTACCTGGGGAGCTGGGGGGGTGCCGTTGATGTGGAGCAAGATGCAGCAGCAGAAGAGGACTTGCCTGCCTGCAAGTCGTGGCGGTGTCACCAACTCCTCTGCAGAGCCACGCATTCCATGCTTGGCAGCCGTCAGCAGGTTTACCCAATGTGCAGTGTAGGTGATATACCTGCCCTGACCATGCTTTGCAGACCAGGTATCAGTGGTCAGATGGACCATTGCCCCAACACTGTGTGCCAGACATGCCGTTACTTACTTTTGCACAATCGAGTACAGGTTGGGGATTGCCTTTTGTGCAAAGAAATTTCGTCCGGGTACCTTCCACTGCGGTATCCCAATAGCCACAAATTTTTGGAACGCCTCAGACTCCACCAGCTTGTATGGTAAAAGCTGGCGGGCTAATAGTTCAGACAAGCCAGCTGTCAGACGCTGGGCAAGGGGGTGACTTTCTGACATTGGCTTCTTACGCTCAAACATGTCCTTGACAGACACCTGACTGTGGGCAGATGAGCGGGAACTGCTCAAGGCGAGAGACGGAGTGGCGGATGGTTGAGAGGGGGCAAGGAGGACAGCAGTGGTTGACGTGGCGGAAGATGCTGGACCAGGAGGAGGATGGCGGCTTTGAGTTTGTGTGCTGCTTGTACTCATGTGTTGATCATATAGGCGTTTGTGATGTGCGATTATGTGCCTACGCAAAGCAGTTGTACCTAGGTGGGTGTTGGACTGCCCACGACTCAGTTTCTTTTGGCACAGGTTGCAAATGGCATCGCTGTTGTCAGAGGCAGACACACACAAAAAAATGCCACACTGCTGAGCTCTGCAATGATGGCATTCTGTTGGTGGACACAGCATGCGTTGATTGGCGTGCTGTCGGGCTAACCCCAGGTGCCGATGCATGCTGTCTGACTGTGCCACTAGCTCCTTGCGACGACCTCCCCCTATCTGACAACTCAGCAAAGGAAGCAGCAGCGGGTACAACATCATCATCATCACACCGTACGTCCATGTGTGTAATGCTGCCTGACTGAGACATATCCCTGTTATCTACATCCTCTGGCAATAATGGTTGCGCATCACTAATTTCTTCAAACGAATGTGTAAATAACTCCTCTGACAGATAAAGTGAAGCGGCTGTGGTGCTAGTGTTGGTGGTGGCGGCAGGCTGGTGGGTGGTATCTTGAGAGGTGCCTGAAGCTAAGCTGGAGGAGGATGGTGCGTCAAGGTTCCAAGCGGAAGCTGTAGAAGATTGGGTGTCCTGTGTTAGCCAGTCAACTATGTCCTCAGAAAATTGGGCATTATTCTAGGGCAAAAGGGAATCACAGCACCACGACCACGACGGCCCCTGCGGGGTGGCCTGCCTCTGCCTGTCATTTTTTTTTTAATTAGTGGTACTATGCGTGCAAGCTACTGTGAGACCAGATATGAGTGGCAATGTGCACTGGCAGAGGTTGGCAGAGTACACGCTGTAGGCCTGACACCCGCTTGAAGACAAGTAACTGCTATTCAATCTATAACAGTGAAAAAAGTTTTTGGGTTTTAAATGCACGCTATTGTGACACCAGATATGAGTGGCAAAGTACACTGGCAGAGGTTGGCAGAGTACACGCTGAAGGCCTGACACCCGCTTGAAGGACACTGACTGCTATTAGCTTACAGTGAAAAAGTTTTTTCTTTTTAAATGCAAGCTATTGTGACACCAGATATGAGTGGCAAAGTGGACTGGCAGAAGTTCCCTATCCATTTCCCTATCAAATGAGCAGCAGCTACACTTTCCCTCCTCTATCTAAGAATACAGCTTCAGAATGAATCTAAAATGGATGCTGTACAGGAGGTGGGAGGGTCTGGAAGGGAGGGTCTGCTGCTAATTTGCTGGAATGTGTCTGCTGACCATGAGGCACAGGGTCAAAGTTTACTCAATGATGACGAATAGGGGGCGGATCGAACCGCGCATGTGTTCGCCCGCCGTGGCGAACGCGAACACGCTATGTTCACCGGGAACTATTCGCCAGCGAACAGTTCGGTACATCACTACCCACCATCCCTATTTTGTTTCAAATTGATTTAATTTGGTTCAAACTATAGAATTTATTGCTGATTGTAGCTATCCTATAGTTTTCAGATGGGCTGAGTTCTGGCAGATAACCATATAAATTCAGAAGTTGCCTTGCTGAATTCAGACACTGATAGATACTATGAACCATGTCTCTATTATTATGTTCAATACCCAGTTGTGTCTAGGGTGTTTTTAGAAAAAGAAAACACTTTAGACACAACTGGGTAATCCCTAAGTCCTGGACTGTTAGGGGGTACTTAAGGACTGGGTTGGGAACCCCTGGTCATCTGCAGGCATATTATACAGCGCAAAGCACTGACAACCAAGACCAAGTTATTCATTATGTACTGAAAACAAGACCTTTCAAAATCGTTTGGGACTCCAAATATAACTCCCGATGAGTGGGAAGTTCGTTCACTAAACTGAAATTGTTGTAAAATTACCAGAATCCAGCAAAGCTGAATTGGAAATACTCATCTTTGTTTTCCAGCTCAGCTCTGACCTTAAATTTGCAATTTGGTTTTGAATTCCCCATATATTAAAAGAGCCAGTATCGGCACCCAGACCAGTTCATCTCAACGAAGTAGTCTGGGTGCAGTGTCCTTGTAGGTTTGGTCCTCCATATGTTGTAGATATGGCAATGTTTAGATTGCAGGGCTAAAACACATCTCTAAGACGGTCTTCTTGACATGGACTCAAGGGTCCTTCTGCTGCTATAACAGCGTCAGTGAGCATATAATTGGAGGAACAAGCACTTCTTCTCCATAATGCTTCCCAGTGAGAAGCACTGGATTAAATGAGATGGAAGACAGCTTGTTTGCTGACAAAGAAAGCAGCGTGGGAGGTAGCAATGACAGGGTTTCGGCATTGGAAACAAGTTCAGTTAAATATATGAAATCTGTATTTTTCTAAATACAATGGGCTGGATAAAGATCACTGTAATGGCAGGGAAGTTATAGTTCCAAAAGAAAAAATGATTATTTTCGGGACTATAGTTTCTTTTTAAAGAAACAATTCATACACCTAAAGCTATATATATATATATATATATATATATGTAGAAACATGGAAAAAAAGGGATACAGGTAGGAGCTAAAAGAAAACTAACAGCACATAGTGATGTACAATTAAAATAAATGACACACTGCAATAATGGTTGCACTCACAAGATATGAATGAAATAAGCGTCTTGAAATCCACTAAGGGATATTGCTGGACCGCTTCCACTGGAGGATGGTGGATGAATAGGCAGACTCAAAAGGCTCAGGAGGCAATCAGGAACCAAATTGTATAAAAAGGAAATTTATTGAGGCACAATTGCCCAATAGAATGTATAAAACATTTCATATGTAAAAACAAATGAATAAAATCTAACGCGTTTCCTCCAACACAGTGGACTTCATCAGAGATAGAAACAAATTCAATAGTAGTACATAGAACAAGCATGCATATAAATCACCCCCCTCCCAGTCACATTAAATACATAATCTAGAAGGAGTTGATTGAAGGTCAATCAGGTGTGCCTAGACTCCAAAAAACTTTCATTGGTGGACAGAGGAGTAGATCGATCTTCATTGGACTTAGTTGTAAACACAGCTGATGTGCATAATTGCCGGTGAGAGCTCCCTGGCCACTAGTGCGCACGCGCGCTGTACCTCAGATGGGAGTACTTTGCCGCGCGTGCGCACTGTTGCGTTAATTTCCCCTACCCCGTGAAAAATCCCTACCTAGTTGGTGTGCGCTTGCGCGGCGGCGCACACCCTCCTCCTCCATTGGATGAGGGTCACTTCCGGTGCGGCTGCGTCACCGGAAGTGACGAGGGTAGGGAATTTTCACGGGGTAGGGTTTTTTGATAGAACACCGGTGTGAATGTCCGCGGGTCCATTCGGCTTGCGTTCCACCGGACCGTGTATGCGTTCCACCTCCTCCTTCCGGTATCGCGCATCACTTCCGGTTCCGGTTGAAACGTCCTGAACGTCTATGCGTTCCAACTGTGGATATGTGAATGTCTCATAACGAGCATTCAGTGCTCGAAAGATGTTAATATTGCAGATATAAGAAAATTAGAAATAAATTGAATATAAAGAAATTGATTATATATATGTACACTAACAGTATACATATATTTCATATCAAACAAAATAATACTAAATAACATAGAAAATGGTAATACAAATAAAAGAGATAATACAAATCAAAAAAAGAGAAAAGCAATGCATCTCTTATCATAAAGGTTTTAATAAAGTTTTTTTTTGTTTATTTTAAATATTCCACGTGTATTAATGTTATGTGTCATTTTGCACACAAATGAAGTGAATATTCCCACTAGATATTAATGCTAAGAAAATATGCTACTATCTATTTGATATTTCCAATGTATATTTAAAGATCTAATTTAAACTAAACATATAATTAATCAAACTAAAAAATGACTTTTATACTAAGAATAATCTTTTGTATCAAAAAAAGACCCTTTGTAAATCGAACGAAACTCCAACAGTATGATAGCAGAAATGTAACAACTGTTTAGTGATTATAACTTAATCAATACAAATTGGGTTTTCTCCTATGAATATAAAAAATTTATTTATAAGTGTAAATATGAAAAAAAAAAATCTAATAAAATTCCTTTTAGAGGAGAGATGCAAATCCTTTCAAAAAATCAAACACATTTTTTAACGATCAGTCTCCTTAAATTGAATATTAGCTACAGAGAAAAAAGGAAAAGAGCGGACAGGATCATGTCATAAAACAAGCTAGATCTATGTCGACATTCATCCCCTTGGGCTCTAAGGAATCTAATCGATAGATCCAATATGTTTCTCTTTGAGATAATTTAAGATCTCTGTCCCCTCCTCTCCAGTGCGGGGATATTTGTTCAATGCCTACATCCCTAAAATCTCTCCAATTAAAAGAGGGACACGAATTGCAATGGACTGGTACGGAATGGATGGTCATACCTTTTCTAATGTTGTTGATATGCTCCATAAGGCGAATCTTAAGGAGTCTTTAAGTCTTACCCACATATTGTTTGCCACACGGACACTGCAGTACATACACAACGTAGTCCGTGTGTCATCCAATATTTGATTTAATAGGGAAACTAATTTGGGTAATGAAACTAGTGAAATTAAAGGATTCACCCAAATTCATCCTATAACAAGCTTTACACATTGAACAACCCTTAAATCCCTTGTGTCGACATGTGCTATTAACATTGGTATTAGTTTTCTTTGGATAGCTAGGTGCTTTAAGGAATAAATAATGGAGGGATGATTTGGTATAACACTACCCAAAACCGGGTCCTGCAAAAGTATAGGCCAAAATTTATTTAGACACTTTTTACTTTTCCAATGATCTGTGTTGAACCTGGTAATAAATGGATGTTCAAATTTATCTCTATATTGTACCTTAGGTTGATCTATAAGAAGATAATTTCTATCCCTCTGTGACATGATTCTAATCTCCCTTTCGATATTATTTTTATTGTATCCCTTGCTCATTAGTTTTTTCTTAATGTGATCAGCTTGGGTTTTAAAATCTCATGGGCTAGAACAATTACGTCTTACCCTAGTCAGCTGGCTTTTGGCAATGCCTCTCAACCATGGCTTATGGTGGCAAGACTTAGTGTGTACGTAACTGTTGCCATCTGTTTTCTTGAAAAAACATTTGGATTGTACTTTTTTTCCCTTATAAAAAAGGGAAAGATCCAAAAAGTTTATGGTGTGTTGGTTCCATTCTGGTGTGAATTTTAAATTAAATGTATCAATATTGAGATATTGAACAAAAGACATAAAAGATTCCTGTGAACCCTTCCAAATTATGATCACATCATCGATGTATCTCCGCCATAGGACCAGGCTCGCCCTCCAGTCATGCTGCACCACACGAAAAGGTCTTCCCACGTTCTCATATAGATGTTGGCATAACTGGGGGCGAACCTGGTTCCCATGGCGATCCCCGTCACTTGAAGGTAAAAATTCCCTTCATAGAAAAAATAATTATGTTCGAGAATAAACTGGATGGCGGTGAGAATACACGTTTTGAATGCAACAGGTACCTCTTGATCCTGATCTATAAAAAATTGGACTGCCTCAATCCCTAACTTATGATGGATGACCGTATAAAGGGATGTTACATCCAGAGTTGCCCAACTATAATCACTTTGCCATTCTATATTATCCAACTCTTGTAATATGGCTTTGGTATCTTTAATATAAGAGGGGGCGTTCTGAGCGTATCTTTGGAGACATGCATCAAGGAAGGCTGATAAATTGGCTGTAATGGAATTAATTCCACTGATAATAGGGAGTCCAGGGGGAAAAAAACTAATTTTATGGAGTTTGGGCAAAAAATAAAAAATGGGTATAACTGGATGGATATTAAGTAGGAACTTTTTTTTTTTCCTGTAATAATTTCCTCACGTAATGTCTCAGACAATATGACTTTTAATTCGGAATTGTATGATCTTGTAGGATCATTGGGCAATAAAATATTAGTATCTAATTTACCCAATATATTTAGGGATTCTTTATGGTAATAATGGGAAGTCATAATGACAATGCCCCCCCCTCCCCCCCCCCTGTCCGCCTCCTTAATGACAATGTCTTTAAGGCAATTATTTTCAACTAAAGTTTTAAAAGTTTTTCAAAAGTCTCCAGATGGGGACCTCTACTGAAAACTGTATAGAACTTGGATTTCGGTTTAAATGAATCAAAATTATTATTATATAAATGTGATTCACAATTGATGTCCCTAAGTGGTTGAACTGTTTGGGTCGTAGTTGGATTTTTTATAAAATGTCTTTGCACTGTTAGTGATCTAACAAATTTTTTTAGATCAATAAACAAAGTAAAATCATCTGGTTTTTGTGCCGGTGCAAACTTTAAACCCCTCTCTAGTACCTGAATTTCTAGCTTAGTGAGAGGTATAGAGGTTAAATTGAAGGTATCTTTATCCCTTAATGGTAGGATTTTTCCTCCCTGTGGGGGCTGACTGTTTCCTCCTCCATTCTTTTGTCTCTTGGAGGGGGATTTGGTGGAAAGTTGTGAAAAACGATTCGGATGTTCCCAGGATGTTCTTCTGGGTAAAAAATAATTTGTGATCCTCTGTTTTTTTGTCTAAAAAAATCCTAGTATGGGTAGGGGAGGTCGGATCCCTTGATGGGCTCTGATTTCTGACAGCCTCAGCATAGGATCTCTTATTATTGATGCCTATTCCCCTATTCTCTCTGACATGGGTATCTTGTCTATGGTAGGAATTCACTTTTGGGCGATTAATGGGATCTTGTTGTCTCCTTCCATTTTGTTTAAAGGAATTAATTAGAGGAGATCTAATGGTGTATGATCTCTCAACATCTCTGATAATTAGATCTCTGATAATTAGTAAAATTAGAATTCCTAATAGTTTTGGGAGATACCTCTCTCTTTCTGTAGCGGTTAGTTGTTTGGTTAGTTTTTTCCATGTTTCTACACATCTGATATTGAAGAGGTCCAAGTGGGAAAGACCTCTAGGGAAGCTATTTTGTTCTTATTCAGTTAAGTACATTTTATTCATATATGTGATATATGAATTATTTCTTTTTCGTTTATATATATATATATATATATATATATATAGTGTTTTTGGCCCCTGCTCCCATTTACTGTGGTCCAAAAGTGTAATCTTCCCCTCCAGCAACAGGCCACAGGTTGCAGGCAATGCTCAGACATGCATGAGTTGCCACGGCAATCCAGGGCAATGCTCTTGTGCCTCGCTAGAGGACAGGACATGAAGCTGCAGGAGGGGAAGATAAGACTTCTGGGTCCTCTCTTCACAGGACACAGCATAATGTACCAATGGACCACTACGGAAACTAGTGTCCCCCCTCCCTGATCACAGGTAAGAAGCAAGAATGGGGGAATAAACTTAATTATAAATTTTTAAAAACTATCACCCCTCACAGTCCACTACACACTGTATCCAGTACACACCTGACACACCACAGGTATGAGTTTCAGACCACCTGAACAAAGTCTCCCCATGTGATTTGGCTTGACAGGCGCACAGTCGGATTTGCCGGCATATGCGCTTACCTTACCCAAACCCCCATTAAAACACGGACACAGGTTATACTGTTGGAAATAATTAGTCCACAGCTTTATTAAATTATTAATAAAATAATTAAGGACTAACAAATGGGGTCATTGCCAACAAATCTTATTAAAGTTAACATCCCCCCATATACATAACATACCCCTAGCAATGACCCCACAATAATAACCATAGATAACAATCTAAATAACATGTTAATACAGAAACTGGCCGCCCAATATGACCACATTTCCACCAGGTTAAATTGTAGGGGTGTACCGAGACACCGCTACCCACCATTTCCATTGTAGGGGTGTACCAAGACACCGCTACCCACCAGTTCCAGTGTAGGGTGTACCAAGACACCACCACACCCCCAGGTTCGGAGCCACCGACGGGCTCGAACCTACCAACCACGTGCAACACTGCCCAATCCACACTAAACCTCAGGATGCCCACCTTCTCCTCCATCTACCCTCCGATTTAACCAGGCCATTGCCCGCCACAGCTCAGGACTTGACACCTAAAGCTCCTGAGAGACCCCCACCACACCGGAATAAGGCCTGTTCCTGAAGGCCCAATTTAAACAGATCACACCTTACATCCGAAAACGTACCCCATCCCCCCTGGAGTACCCAGGGAGCTTGCCTCCCAGTTCGTTGTGTCTCACTGTTACACCGCCCCCACATCTGATAAATACCGCCATCAATTTTTTATTAATTCATCCTCGCCACCGAGACCGGGTACCTAGAATGTCTCCAATGTAACCGAGGAACCATCTCGGACCGCACCACCACCAAACCTGTGGCCAGCTCCCATAGCCAGTCCACCTCCCTCTGCCTCCACCTGTTCAATTCCTTTTCCGGGACCATGCTGATATCCTTCCCGCCCTTGCGTATTACCAGAATGTCCTGGACAGTACCCCTTGTTACCTTCCGGAAAATTTTCTCCACTATTGCCTTGCCACCAAAACCCCCGAAAACCAAAACCACTCCAGCTCCACCAATTCTAAAGGAAAGCACAGTTGCGCTTGACCCGAACCGCGGCTCCCTTCTGCGCCGCTTAGATGTAAGAGTGGCCCACCAACCATGTCACCAAACCTGAAACGAAAGTAATTAGCGACAAGGCATAGCCCCAAACACAAACCCATACGTTCATAGCCATTAAACCAAATAGACCGGCCGTAAACAGGACGTAAACCGTACTGATTCCCACCTGCCTAAACGTTTCCCCAGGTCCTCACTTAAAACCAGGTGGGACGCCTCTGTCGCCGCCATTATCCGGGAAGCATGGGCCCCAAAGTGCCCGGGATCCAAACCCAACTTTGTTAAACCCCTCCGAACAAAAACCCCTGCAGGAATTGAATCGTGAAAGCGCCGATCCGTCCCCTTTTACCAGTAAGCCACCAGGGATGTCTGGGCGAAGCTCCAAGTAACATGATGCGCTTGACGCCGGGCGTAACCCTAACCCTGGCAAGGCATATAGCTTTACCAAACCTCCTTTACCAGACACATCCGTTCTTGTACAACCCTACCGAATCATTACCTTAACCGACTGAGGTTCGACAACCGAGTGTAGAACCCCCCAACACCCGCCTGAAAGGCACTCACCAGCTCCCCAATCCGAATTGCTCCAAGCCCCCGAGAAGGCCACCGCAAACAAACTCACCGCAAAAGTAGAGTAACACACCACCAGGTGTTGCGTTACCCAAGGAAACCAGCCGCCCGGCACCGACATATTTCATACCTCTCCGTAAGACCCGCGATGCCTGATGGACGTGACAACATTCCATCATTTCCTCCCAATCGGTCAGTTTGAACCCTAATGCCAATGCTGCCATGCTCCTGTCCATTGCCGATGGAGCTAACGCTGAACGCCCCTCCTTTGACTGGGACCCTCCAGTGAAACCAACTGCCTCGTCCCACATATCCCAAACCTTCACATGTGCGCGAGCCAAGTAACCAGCCCCTAACTTCCGCCAACCAGGCACGTGGCGTGCCTGCACCCGATATTAAAAGACCTGCACAATAATAAGAATTGCCGCAATTGGCGTACCTCCTGAACCGAGGACCCGGCTGGATGGTAAACCGCATGAACCCCGCCGTATTGTCCGTGAATTACGACTTTTTGTCCCTTAATCCTTCACCTTTTAGAGCCACGGCCACTTCCAATGGAAATAACTCAAAGGATGCCAACTTCGAATTAGAGGACTTACCTTTCATGCCTCCTGCCACCGCTCCGCGCACCACCTGCATTCCAGGTATGCCCCGGAATCTATGTTCCCAGAGGCATCCGTGAACAACTCGATACCACCCGCAATGGCTCCACAAGTAGCCTTCGCCATGAAACGGCTACAGACCCATGCCTCGTGACTACCCTGACATGCAAACTTGAAACTACCTTATGAACAACTGTGATTTCTCAGCGTGACCTTCTTGGACCTGTGAATCTTTACCCTGAACTCCCGAAGTGCAGTCAACTGATCCCCAGGCTATTGACACTCTCCTACTACCGAAACTATTTCCAGCCTAAGCTAAGACGCGCGGTAGGATTCCCGCGACCGTAAGGCATGTCCACAACGGCCCAGCCGAGCCCGCACAGCACGCTATCTTACAGATAATGTACTAAGGAACCCCTTCCTGATTCCTCTTTCACCACCCACTCCCAGACGGAACCAACTTCCCGAAGTAGGAACATGAAATGGAACTGCCCCTTGGCAAGCAGAGGTTACCAATAGGCACCTGCAAACATGGAACCCAAAAGATGGAAGGGTCGTCAATAATCGAACGTGTCCCGCTCCCCCGAACCAACTCGACGGCAAGGCCGAATGATGCCAAAGATACAGAACAGGTCCGCGTCGATGTCCTCATTTACTGATGCCCCTTTCGGGTGCGATAAGTTTTGTATAAGACGGAATTTGCCTGCCCCTTTCTTTTTTTTTAATTCTTTCTTTTTTTGTGCTTGGTAGTACATGGTTACAAAATACAGTTCGGAGCATAGTTGTAAAATGGGAGCAAGCAGGTACATGCTTTAGCGTTAGCGTTCATATTTCAGTTTGTAAGCACATTTTCTCTTAGCAAATAGGTATAGTGACATTCCCAGGGTGAGTAGTGTTGTGGTTGGTCTGGTAGGGTGTATTTATACTCCCTTTGGGATACTCCAGGTGTGTGGGTGGTATGACTGTAATTCAGGTTAGTGCAGGTATGTGGGTTTGGATGCCTGTGTGTACTCGCTAGTGGAACATGGTAGATTTTCGTGATCTGTCTAGTGTGGAAGTGGTTCCGGAATGCGATGCACCCTGTGCGGCATCTTGTGTGTCCCCTGTGACCCTGGGGATGACGGGGGGTGGGCGGAGTGGCGAGGTTCCACAATAAGCGCCTATAAGCTCTCTATTGTGTGTCGCTGTAGTCTAGGTGTGCCTCAGTGACATATGTGTAGAGGATGAGTACGTGCTGAACCAATACATATGGATTAGAATTTTAAGGTAAAGAAAGAATAATTGCATGGGAGCACCGAGGCTCGTATACAGTACAGCAAAACATGCAAAACAGGAAAAAAAAAGAGAACTAAGATGAAGAAACCCAGGGAGATGCAGCGGTGCCATTTATATGGGGACAAAGTCACGGGTGTGAGTGTTTAGTGGGGGTTACCCCTTCTCTCTCACGGGTATCAGGTCCTCACATTGGCAGTCCCTGCTCTGTAATAAATATTGCCCCTGGTTTCAGTCCCTGTTCGGGGTCAGGTGGTAGGTGTCGGTGACTTGGTGGTTGATTGGTCGTGTGTGGAGCCGTCGTCCTGTTCCCAGCTTTCTGGTTGGCGCGCGGTCATGGAGGTGAGTTGTGGGGGTTGTAGTCCCAGTGTCCGCAGGAAGGTGGGCGCTCCGGTAGGGGTTGTGAGATGGTGTGCTGTCCCGTTGTGGTGGACAAGTAGTGCGCCTGTGTTTCCCCATCTGTAAGCGATGCCGGCCTTGCGCAGGGACGTTGTCACAGGTTCGAATGACTTTCGCCTCAATAATGTGGCTCTTGTGACATCCTGGAAAAAAGAGAGCTGAGAGCCCTCAAATGCCAGAGGTGTTTTGCCTTTTATAGCGATCATTGTTTGGATCTTGTTTGATGTTGTCGCCAGGCGCAGGATAACATCCCTTGGCATGTTGGGTGGTATGCGGGTAGAGCTGGTCACTCTGTAAATCCCGTCTGGGGTTATCCTTTTAGTGGCTAGCAATGTTGTAAGTAGCCGCCTTACATAATGCGGCAGTTCCTCAGTCGTGACTGCGTTTGGGATGCCCCGGATTTTGATATGATTCCGGCGTTGTTTGTCTTCCAATTACATAATTTGGCCGGCGAGTACATGCTGCTCTGCCTGTAGGCGTTGAATCGATTCCTGGAGGGTGGACACTGTGTCCTGTACGGTGGTAATGTCAGCTTCCACTGTTCCCACTCTCTCTGTGACCGACTGAATGTCTTTTTTGACTATAGCGACATCAGCCGCCAGCAGCTGTTGTATGTTGGTCCAGAGTGTTTTCAAGTCGCCTTTAGTAGTGGGGGCCGAGTCATCCTGGGCCTCTTGCGGCAGTGTGTGCTCCGCCAGGGGAGTCATGTTTGTATTCGGCTCCTCGCGGTCAGGCTCGGACGTTAGCCCGGGAGGAGGGCGGTGTGTGGTGCGCGCCGTTTCGGTTTGCACCGGTTGGAGCCACATCTCACCAATATCCCTGGCTTGTGTGGTCGCGCTTGCCGTGGGTTTGTTTGATCGGCGGCCCATACCCGTGGTGTCCGGGTTCAGGTTGGGTGCGTGGTACCCGAGTAGGCTTCCGTCAAGGTAGGCCTCCAGGCTCTGGATAGGCGATGCGCGGTAGGCCGCGGATTTGCGCCGTTGCCTGTGCTGCTTGGGTGGTTGGAAAAAAGGCATCAATCGATGCAGCAAGGAACGCTGATCAACGCCAGGTATTTTTCGCTGCTTGATGGTGCTTGGTGTAGGGGATAGTCGACGGATTGTTTCTGGCTATGGGAGAGCAAGTTTAGATGGCGTCTGTACAGGATGGCTGCCAGGCTCCGCCCCCTTGCCTGCCCCTTTCTAGGGGACCACCCCCCACGGAGACACCCACAGGTCCGCTAATGGCGGGATGTAACGGACCCGCCATCTCCCCAATTGGGCTTCCTCGCGTGACCATTCGACTTTGAATGGAATAGCGAAAACCCCCCCAACAATCCCAGCCATAAACTAGCGCCTTCATGGGAGGCTTACTGCCTTAGCCACGGCAGCAACGCACTGATCGTCACCGATGCCGCTCCGAGCTGAAGCCCCGGCGAGTACCCATCCTGCCTTTAGTTTTCCTTTCTTGACGCGTCAGTTGACACCGTGACTCCCACCGCCTCCGGAACACCCGTATCCAAGCCTACCCAACGGTCCCCAGTTGCATTGACCTTTCTTCTGTCCTGGGGGAGCGCCGGCAGCCTCCGGAAAGAGCGAATTTCCTCCACCATCATTAGGAACCGGGTACCTTACCTCGATTACGCCTACTAGGATACAAAAGCCCTAAGCCAATTCCCAAAGTCTTTCCCCTCCTCTTCTTTTCCGGCCTCCTTCCTATCATCCCATTTAAAATCAAGGAACTCCTCTAGTGGAACACAGGATTTTTTTTTTTTTTTTATTTAATCAAATCTTATCCTCCGCCTTCAAGTGACCCCCCAATGTCCCCGTGATTGACGCATGCCCATTTCGTCGTGCCGGGCCTGGAATATTGCCACACATCTAACTGTTTTCCTGCCTCGTCGAATGTCCCTGGTACCGGTACACCGTATTCCCCTTCCCTTCCCTTCCCTTCCCGGCACGCCATCACCACCGCCCTTATTTCTGCCTCCCGACCGCCCTCCGGTGACCCCACCCTTCCGCACCGCGGGGACGGACCCTTTTTTCCTTGATCATGACTCTAAAATGATTTTTGCAATTTAAAAAGTGTGGTGTGTTTATTGACTCACCGCCCAAACCCCCGTCTGCGCTGTCCTTCCATCCACCTTGCCAGGTTCTGGAGTATCCGGTGGACGCCGACTCCTGTCCGCGCTGGTCCTGCCTCAAGCTCGTAGGAGTAACACTCCTCGACCTGCTGGGAGAAGATAACCTGGGCAGTCTGTTCTGATATAGCCTTACCAGCCCTTCCTCCCTGCGCTCTGTTCTGTCGTCCTAATCTCTGCTCCTTCTTGCTGCCTGACCTTCCTGGCCGCAGGGGTCACGCCTCTGCCCTAGTGAAATCCTGCCAGATGAAGCTGAAGCGCTGCACTGAGACCTCCTCCTCTCCCAGGAACTGGACCACCTCCTACCACACCGACTTCTTGACGGTCTCCTCACCTGCTCCTCCATCCCTCATCCGACCTCCTGCTGCTGCTGTGCCTGTCATTGTCCCTGCGCTGCTCCCTCCCGTACTCACACCTGCTGACGCTCCTCCTGTGTTCCTGCTCCTGCTCCTGAGAACGCCCTCCAGGAGGCTCCCGCTTGCCTCTGTCCCTTACGTCCATTTCCACCCATCCTTGTCCTCTCTTCTGCCCTCTGCTTGCAGTACCTGGCCTCTCCCCGGCCGCCTCACCGACTTGTGGCCCCTTTAATTAATCCTGGTTGCTGGCCTTCCCCTCCATAGCTGCGCCTGTGAAGACTCCGCCTGCTGCTTTCACTATCCCCTTCCTTCACCTCTGACCTGACCCTGGTCCCATCCAGGGCCGCCTCCGTCTGTGTCTGTGACCCGCTGACCTTGACTCCCTCCCCCCCGCCTGCCCATTGGGGGGGGGGACCGCTTTTACACTGCTGGCCCCTTGCATCATTCCCCCTGTCCCCCAGGTATGCCACCAGGGGCAGACTCACCAGGACGCCTCTTGACGCTCTCCGTGCCTGGCAGCCATCATGTCATGCTGGATTCCGCTATCCTCAGAGTTTTCCCGCCCCCCCCCCCCGCCTTACGGCAGGGGGCACTCTTCCTGTGCGGCCTCATCATGGCCTGTCACCTTGCCTGACCAGCACCGCATCGAACAGACGGCGCCGGCCGCCCTCCAACTTCCGCCTGCTTTCTGACCTTGTTTTCAGCTGTCCCCTTGCCGCCTCCTGACAGGCTCTTGCGCCGCCGAACTGCTGATGTCACTCCCAGGCTGCCGCTGGGACGGCCTCACTCTCCTTGCCGGCCTCCGTTCCGTCGCCGCGGGGGGGGGGGGGGAGCAGACGTGCTTGGGGGCCCCCAGCTGCTCCTGCAGCCACCAGCCACGATTTCTGCCACAACTTTTGTGTCCAGGATGGTGGCTTGCTTGGAGTTCTGTCTGAGACTGATGGGAGTGAGCATGCAGCAGCAGTTCACTCTAGCCTCTCCTGTACCTCCATGCTGCCTCCTGCCTCAATACTGCTCTGTTCTCTTCTATGCTGCCTCCATGCTGCTGCCTTCTCCCTCCAGGGCAGGCAGCTTTCACAACTGACAGGTAAGCTTAGGTTCAGTTAAAATGGCCACTTCATATAATGGCTGGTGTAAATACTCCCCTTATGGCTCCGCCCTACCCAGGATGCTGGCTGTCACTAACTTCCTGTGGCTGCTATGCCTACCTCCTGGCTCTGTCAAGGCATATTCCTCTTAGCTGCGCTGATCCATGGGCTACAGAACTAATTCTACTCCCCCCTCACCCCTGCCCCGCACAAATTTAGGGTTTGACACTCTTGTATGTAGTAGACAAGTCCTATAGCTGTTAAAGTATACAGATATCAAACTTTTGTTCACCCATCGTAGAATGCTGTGAAATATCCTGGCACTTATAATACATGAGAGGAAGGTTCTATATGTAGGAAACAATGTAGCTACGAAGTTAGATAAGACAAGTATATTTTATACACAATGAAAAAAACAGGAGTTTGAGTGAGAAAACAATATATTTCTTGTCAAATCTACATAACTTTGAAGTCATTTTTGAAGTCATTTTATTTTACACTTCCTTTTTAGTTATGTAACCATCACACCACCTAGTGGAAAAAAAAATCATACTACACTTTGATACACTAAATCGAGATTTAATATTTTCGTTCTAAAAATGTGGAATGCCAGTTCTGACACTATGAAGATTAGTAAAGAACCAGAAAAGTTTACAGCACAGTGGAGTAGGTTTTGGGAGGGTGATTACATATATTCCCATCGGATAGTCAATCTATTTGACAAGTCACCAGTTAACAGTAGTTTAGTTCAATAGCTGGACTGTGCAAGACAATTTCCCCCTCCCCATCCCATGCCTGGTTGTTCTTGCTCTCTCACAGCACATCACATCAAGTTCAAAGCTAGATTTGCATTCAGTGGAGTGGTTATAGGAGATCAGAATGGATGTGCTCTACAGTAAGTAAGATTTGCATCTATGCTGAATACCTGAGAAAACTAGGGGCACTCCATACTCCCAGCCTAAGAGGATGTTGCAATAGGAGGTGGTCGCCAGAGGAACATGCATGATATTGAGAAAACAGATGAACTTCCTGGTAAATTGAAACGCTCTGACACTCCACTGCCCAAAATAATTTAAAAAAAATTTGAGTCACTGTTTAGTATAAATTCCCTTACAAACATGCATGCACTCTCATTGAAGCATATCTAAAGACATCTTGCAAATCTGTCTCCCGTTCTAACCCCTGTCCAGACTTTCTTTGGCTGTCCAATCAGACTTCCTAATACAGCTCAATGAGAAGTCTTTGCAAGGCAGATGCTATGAGACCTAAAAGCAGCCAAGGAAAGGGCTTGATTATGATGGGCCAAATTATAGATTAATCGACCAAACACTGCAACAGTCATAGCAAAAAGGTAAATAGATGCAGCACTGGCTTCTAAAATGGCAAACTGGTACCCTAACAATCCAAAGACATAGTGAAAAGGAAAAACAGATCGCGCCAAATAACTATGCAGTACTGGTATTACTAAGGAATACAGTTGTTTGCAAGTAGTAACTGGAAACTAATTGCAAAGAATGTCCTCGATAATGGTGGTAGTTGTAGTAGGTAGTTCAATGTATTTCTCCGATCGGCTCCAATTGGTGAAATATATTGAACTGCCTACAACCACCACCATTATCAAGGAGTTTATTTTTCTTTCCACTAACAGTCATACATCTGGCGGAGAGGGTGCTGGAGGGAAACTAAGTTTATGTAGAAGAAAGGGAACATGCCACAGTGTTAGGGAGACTGAAACAGCAAGATCATTTGCATAGGAGCACAAAGTCAGCTTTACCTTAACCAATTTCATGGTTAGCCTGTCCACACAAGTTTTGTTCCCCTACATCCCTCTTAAATTTCCACACTTAAGCAAGAGCATGTGAAGAGTAGTTAGGGTGATGTAAATCACAAAGTGACATAAGAGAAAACTCACCATATAACTACACAGTTTGATTCTGCTGCATAGCTGGATTGCTCACAGTATCTCCATGGGAGACATGGATACTCGGTGTCCCTAGTTTCAGTGTCCCCATGCAGCCTACTCCAATCCCTCAGGAGGAGGGGAAAGAAGGTCAGTAAAATTGCTGTGTTTAATTGCCATGTTGGCACTGCAGAAACAAGTTTGTATTGTGGTTGAGGCTCTCTGGCTCAAAGGAGTTTGCCATCACTGGTCTAGATTATACAGAAGAACTGTCACCCATAGGCCACACCACAAGCAGTGATTGGCAGGAGGACCTCTTTCTGGTCACCTGGTGATTGCATCCCCTGGACCAGTGCATCCTAGGCAGCTGCCTTACGGAAGCACTGGCCCTGAAGATATGCAGGCCCATCAAGAAGCTTCCCAGTACCCCAGTCTAGCCCTGGACAATAGCTGCCTCTTGAGTTTAGCTCCACAACCAGGAAGGAGCATAACAGGTCATTATGTCTATTGAAATCTAGACTGAAGTTTCTCCCCATTTAACAAGTCACTAGCTGAATGCATGTTAAATAGGAACCTGATGATTCTGTGTGAGTGCCATTTCTGTTTAATAGGAAGTCATAAGCAAGATTACCATCTGTAGTGTGAAGTCTGAGTGTCTAATGTATTTGTGTGGCATTTGTCCCAACCCCAGTGACTATTGTGTTTTGAGCCAATCATTGCAGCTTGCTAGTAGGCATGAATCTTCCTTTCCACACTGCAGTTTTTTTTTTTTTATTATATAGTGCTCCTGGCCTATCAAAATGCAATATGAACACGGCACAATGACAAAAAAAAATCCAGATAACATTTTTACAGCAAGACATTTATTCTTGATTGTGCACATACAAAGTTAATTTTCTGCAGATTTACACACAATAGAAGTGTATTTGTTAGATATCAGAATGCCAATGAAAGCAGAGGTACAATAATGAACAGTTACAATGTCAGATGGATGAAGGGTCAAACATCTTAGCTTAATGATTTGTTCTGACCATTGCCCCCCTGTCATTTTAGTTACAGGGATGACTGACAGAACCTCTACCATAGATTGTTATTTCACAGAAATTGTAACGCAAGCTCTGTAGTTGCTGAGATTATCCAACAAATCAAGGAATGTAGTAACAAATCATGAGGCTGGTATGCCGGGGTGCTCTGTGGTACTAGATTAGTCTAGCTTTAGAGACTGTATAGTTTGAAGGAGAGTCAGTCTGGCACTGCAGTTGTATCATCTTTTAGTGTTACATGTTCACTAGTGCCACATTCTGTTTTCTTTTTACAGTGAATCTCCAGATACTCATGGCTGCCACAGCTACACAGACCACAGCCAGTGCAGATACAATTCCAACCCACAATACGTCGGTCATTACAGCAGATTCCTTGGACTCTACAGATAAAGAGAGAAAGTGTTATGCAAGCAATTAGTTCAGTTCCTTTTTTTAGAGTATGTCATAGTTTAAAAACATACCTCTCAGTTTCAAATTTTCTGAAGAAACTCTGAAGTCTACAGGTCCATGAGAAGACACCATATTCATATTTGGTTGATACACATGCCTCTTTGATCTTCCTGCTATAACTAAAGTCACAAAAACTATAGGAAGTGAGTGCATGAAAACACCCAATTTAAGATAAAAATAAAGTAAATATTTAAACACCCTCTCCTGGTTATTTACAAGAACGTGATTTGTCAAGAGTGAGTTTCCAAGTTAAAAGTCAAAATAGCTAGACTTTACAGATCAAGAGGCCAGAAATTCTGTATCAGATGCTCAGTATTTGAGCCACACCAAGCTTCAATTCTAGTTTGAAGCAGAAATTAAGGTTGCTTCAGCAACTTATCTATAATGGCAGGACAAAGCAGGTCAAGGTCTCCTTAAAACGTTTTAAGAGGCGATACTTACATCCTGGAGAACAGACTGTAGAGCAGGACTGGGTGGCAGACTGCGCACACACTGAGGCACTGCAGTGAAAATACACCTAGAGGGATACATTGACTTATTTAGCACCACAAAAATCTACCATGCAATCGCCACATCTTCTATAGACCAACACTCACCACCAGTTTAGAGTAATTCCTCCAAGTGGTACAACCCCAAGCCACATTCACTACAAAAGTGTGTAAAGTTAAATATTAACTATGAAATCTGTTCCTGCTTACATTGCCTTGCAGAGGTTGTGATGTTGCATCTGTAAAGGTGAAAGTGTCCACGATGAACCGCTTGTAGTAAGATGGGAATTGTATACTGGAGGCAGACTGGTCTATAGAGGAAATCAATGTTGCATAGTTGTCACCTGGAAATGGGCACCTAGAACAGAGTGTTACAGTTAACATTGATCGAGCTTTTTCTAAGGTTATATTTTCCACCAAACCTTTTATTAACAGAGGTTGACCGACTAAACACTAGGGAAAGTTTTACTTGTTTAGTTAAAATGTCAGTGCTTAAATAAGCTGACCTTTAGCTGGCTTGCACCATCAGCGTTACCAAGACTGCATGTGTTTATAGTCTGAATTAGTTGTATTTTTGGATGTTTTGTATAGTTTATAACAGGAGTCAGGTTAGAAACCAGAACCTCTCTCTACAATGCACATAAAAACTAAGTTACCTGTAAGCAGAGACCATGTTATAGACAAGGCCTTGAGAACAAGAGTCAGATTCAGGAGTTAAGAGGAACACGCCAAGCACCATGACCACTGTGGTCCACTATAGGGTTTATGGTACCGGAGTGCACTGGTGGCCCCCCATTGTAATGAATCCAGCAATTTTAGGACAGTTTGACTTCTTACTGCCTGGGTGCCATTTCCTGCCTCAGACATTGAATTGCTAGAAATATAAACAGTATATATATGTGTATGATACCTTAGAGTGAATAACAATGGTATCTAAATATACTTATACTTATCTGATAAAATCAAGAACAGCCTCTCAAGGTCGTGGCCCAGTCCCGACCTTTTACAACATATACAAAGGCAAAGGAGAAATGAGATACGGCTGTATACAATCTAAAATAGGAACAGAAAAAGATACATAGTGTAATACAGTAAAACACAAAAATGATGCGCCAAGATAATATTGCACTCACGAGATTGAAGTGAATAATGCGCCTGAACAGGTGCCTGCCCCAATACGTTTGGGCGGCTGGGTGTCTCCACTTTCCACTGGAACTCCAAGCGGACCAAGAAATGGACTGAGACTTCAGTAGAGGTAAGTAAAATAAATATGCAGATTTATTGTAGAAAAAGGCTACAAATAATAGCCGTATTCAATAAAAGTATAAATAAAAGACCTCTCTTTTATTTATACTTTTATTGAATACGGCTATTATACGGCTATTATTTGTAGCCTTTTTCTACAATAAATCTGCATATTTATTTTACTTACCTCTACTGAAGTCTCAGTCCATTTCTTGGTCCGCTTGGAGTTCCAGTGGAAAGTGGAGACACCCAGCCGCCCAAACGTATTGGGGCAGGCACCTGTTCAGGCGCATTATTCACTTCAATCTCGTGAGTGCAATATTATCTTGGCGCATCATTTTTGTGTTTTACTGTATTACACTATGTATCTTTTTCTGTTCCTATTTTAGATTGTATACAGCCGTATCTCATTTCTCCTTTGCCTTTGCATTGAATTGCTAGAAGCTGCAGTAGAGGGGAACCCACACCACTTACAATGGAGCAACATGATGGGTAATAGTTATATTTTTCAGTTAGCCAGACAGGCTCATACCATTTTACTTGCAAGGAGTAGGACTTGTTCTTACCCATTCAGCAGAAGAGGCCACTGTATGGGATTAAAGGGATCGACTGTTGGGGTTGCCCAACACTGCTGAAGCAACAGTACCAACTGTGGATCCACTCGCTGCAAGAGAAGGACCTCCACAAACACTGGATCTCTCAGCACCTTTAAAATTGGATACTCTCCATCCGTGTAATATTGAGTATACCGAACATCTGTAAGAGGGATATTTGGTCAGTAGCCATAAAGTTTTATTTGCAGTGATTTAGTTACTATACAGTGAATTTTATCTTGACAACCACTTAAGCCAAAGTTCTCCAACTCAGTTTAACTTTGCAAGTGGTTTATGATCAGTTTTGTTTATTTAAGTGTGATAGTTTATTCACTAGTTGCAAGACAGTACCACAGTTTGTAGGTTAAAGAGGAACATAAACTAGGAGACAGGAGCACCATGTGGAGGGAAGATTGTTTTAGTGATGCCACTTGGGTTTTTGTAATGTTCCCTTAAAATGCTATAATGTATGTTTTATTTAGGGACCAGCTGCAGCCATTTTTCAGGTTACCTTTTGCAATCCTCAGCTCCAGACTTAGCGGACCTTGACTGGTCACTCCTGGTGGTGGAGCCAGTGTAAAGACATTTACAGGTATGTTTAATGGAATTTGCATATCTGAAGATAAACTGCAGCGGATGGTCAGCCTATAGAAGTTTGAACAAGTTTACAGTTAAATTATACATGAACTGAAAGCATAGATGTTAGCCACGAGATACAAGAAACAAAAAAAAAACAACCCCACACACAAACTGCTGCACTTTTTGGAGCTTTGCCGACCCATGCAGTCTAGTGTGTACAATTGGACATTCAATATAAAAAAATAAAATAAAAAAAAAGTGCTCAGAAAGCAAGTTAGGCTTCCATGCATACCAAGAGTATTCACTGAAATGGCAACTGGAGAACTAAATTTGAGACACGACATTAAAGTTGGCATCCACCCCAACACCCTCTGTTTTGTCCTGAATACATTAACCCCTTAAGGACACACAACGGAAATATTCCGTCATGATTCCCTTTTATTCCAGAAGTTGTGTCCTTAAGGGGTTAAATTCTTGTTATGGCAGTTAAACTGCCCCCATATCATCACAGCTCTGGTAGCTTGTATTTGTCAACTCACCCATACAGGAGGCATTTAAAGAGATTAAACCAGTCAAATTATAAGAGCAGATACAGATTAAAGACATCTTTAAGGGCGCTCTGAAGCAGGTGGTCACAGAAGGTACTGGTTTAGTTACCTGAAGGTGCTGTCTCTAGTGATGGAGGATCCTTGCCAGGTCTGCACTGTCCTTTTTGCCATGAGCTCATTTTCATAGAAGAGGAGACTGCCTACAAGCTGTGACAAGGAAGTTACAATCATAAAATACAGATCCCACGATATGCAAGAATTGAGAGAACTGGCTCAGCATTGTAGGTCTATCCATTTGATAGTCTTTGTAGATTTCTCTGTGCAATTAAATTCTCCCCCACCCAATGTGGTCTCACCACAACAAGATACATCGATTAATAGATCAGACAAACCTTAGAAGTTGTTCCACATGCAGAGAGGGGGAACTGGAAGAGAAGAAAGGAGTCTGTTGTAGTAGTTGGTCCACAGTTTGGGTTGATAGCTCTGGTCAGTTTCACTGCTCCCAGGTCAAGTTTAGGCAGGGTTACATATTTTGAGATTGCCACAGAGAAGATCCCATCATTTGTGCACTGGGCTGTCACTAAAATAGACAAGTCTTTGGTGTCAGGTGGGATTCTTACCTATTAAAGTCAGATATACAGTGGGTGGGAGATGACATGTCTTCTACACACGGACGAGTTTCTTAGAACAGCCAAATTCAGGGAGTTTATATTTACCAACATAAATGAAGCCGCACAGAAACAGTTCAGGAGGGAGAATTATTCTAAACCACTCCACCTCTAAACATGCAAGGTCAGAAGAGTAATCTATTGTATGAGTGTTAGACCAGATACACTACAGATGTCATAGGCGTGCGCAGCCCATTGCATTAGGGTGTGCACCCTAAAGCACAAGCGGCGTGTGTGTAATATATATATATATATATATATACACATATACACACACACAAAGCTGTGAGGGTGCTGGTAGTGCGATGTGTGTGTGAGGGTGCTGGTAGTGCGATGTGTGTGTGAGGGTGCTGGTAGTGTACTATGTGGGTGAGGCTGTTTGTGTGTGTGCACGTGTCAGGGTGCTGTTTGCGTGTCAGGGTGCTGTTTGCGTGTCAGGGTGCTGTTTGCGTGTCAGGGTGCTGTTTGCGTGTCAGGGTGCTGTTTGCGTGTCAGGGTGCTGTTTGCGTGTCAGGGTGCTGTTTGCGTGTCAGGGTGCTGTTTGCGTGTCAGGGTGCTGTTTGCGTGTCAGGGTGCTGTTTGCGTGTCAGGGTGCTGTTTGCGTGTCAGGGTGCTGTTTGCGTGTCAGGGTGCTGTTTGCGTGTCAGGGTGCTGTTTGCGTGTCAGGGTGCTGTTTGCGTGTCAGGGTGCTGTTTGCGTGTCAGGGTGCTGTTTGCGTGTCAGGGTGCTGTTTGCGTGTCAGGGTGCTGTTTGCGTGTCAGGGTGCTGTTTGCGTGTCAGGGTGCTGTTTGCGTGTCAGGGTGCTGTTTGCGTGTCAGGGTGCTGTTTGCGTGTCAGGGTGCTGTTTGCGTGTCAGGGTGCTGTTTGCGTGTCAGGGTGCTGTTTGCGTGTCAGGGTGCTGTTTGCGTGTCAGGGTGCTGTTTGCGTGTCAGGGTGCTGTTTGCGTGTCAGGGTGCTGTTTGCGTGTCAGGGTGCTGTTTGCGTGTCAGGGTGCTGTTTGCGTGTCAGGGTGCTGTTTGCGTGTCAGGGTGCTGTTTGCGTGTCAGGGTGCTGTTTGCGTGTCAGGGTGCTGTTTGCGTGTCAGGGTGCTGTTTGCGTGTCAGGGTGCTGTTTGCGTGTCAGGGTGCTGTTTGCGTGTCAGGGTGCTGTTTGCGTGTCAGGGTGCTGTTTGCGTGTCAGGGTGCTGTTTGCGTGTCAGGGTGCTGTTTGCGTGTCAGGGTGCTGTTTGCGTGTCAGGGTGCTGTTTGCGTGTCAGGGTGCTGTTTGCGTGTCAGGGTGCTGTTTGCGTGTCAGGGTGCTGTTTGCGTGTCAGGGTGCTGTTTGCGTGTCAGGGTGCTGTTTGCGTGTCAGGGTGCTGTTTGCGTGTCAGGGTGCTGTTTGCGTGTCAGGGTGCTGTTTGCGTGTCAGGGTGCTGTTTGCGTGTCAGGGTGCTGTTTGCGTGTCAGGGTGCTGTTTGCGTGTCAGGGTGCTGTTTGCGTGTCAGGGTGCTGTTTGCGTGTCAGGGTGCTGTTTGCGTGTCAGGGTGCTGTTTGCGTGTCAGGGTGCTGTTTGCGTGTCAGGGTGCTGTTTGCGTGTCAGGGTGCTGTTTGCGTGTCAGGGTGCTGTTTGCGTGTCAGGGTGCTGTTTGCGTGTCAGGGTGCTGTTTGCGTGTCAGGGTGCTGTTTGCGTGTCAGGGTGCTGTTTGCGTGTCAGGGTGCTGTTTGCGTGTCAGGGTGCTGTTTGCGTGTCAGGGTGCTGTTTGCGTGTCAGGGTGCTGTTTGCGTGTCAGGGTGCTGTTTGCGTGTCAGGGTGCTGTTTGCGTGTCAGGGTGCTGTTTGCGTGTCAGGGTGCTGTTTGCGTGTCAGGGTGCTGTTTGCGTGTCAGGGTGCTGTTTGCGTGTCAGGGTGCTGTTTGCGTGTCAGGGTGCTGTTTGCGTGTCAGGGTGCTGTTTGCGTGTCAGGGTGCTGTTTGCGTGTCAGGGTGCTGTTTGCGTGTCAGGGTGCTGTTTGCGTGTCAGGGTGCTGTTTGCGTGTCAGGGTGCTGTTTGCGTGTCAGGGTGCTGTTTGCGTGTCAGGGTGCTGTTTGCGTGTCAGGGTGCTGTTTGCGTGTCAGGGTGCTGTTTGCGTGTCAGGGTGCTGTTTGCGTGTCAGGGTGCTGTTTGCGTGTCAGGGTGCTGTTTGCGTGTCAGGGTGCTGTTTGCGTGTCAGGGTGCTGTTTGCGTGTCAGGGTGCTGTTTGCGTGTCAGGGTGCTGTTTGCGTGTCAGGGTGCTGTTTGCGTGTCAGGGTGCTGTTTGCGTGTCAGGGTGCTGTTTGCGTGTCAGGGTGCTGTTTGCGTGTCAGGGTGCTGTTTGCGTGTCAGGGTGCTGTTTGCGTGTCAGGGTGCTGTTTGCGTGTCAGGGTGCTGTTTGCGTGTCAGGGTGCTGTTTGCGTGTCAGGGTGCTGTTTGCGTGTCAGGGTGCTGTTTGCGTGTCAGGGTGCTGTTTGCGTGTCAGGGTGCTGTTTGCGTGTCAGGGTGCTGTTTGCGTGTCAGGGTGCTGTTTGCGTGTCAGGGTGCTGTTTGCGTGTCAGGGTGCTGTTTGCGTGTCAGGGTGCTGTTTGCGTGTCAGGGTGCTGTTTGCGTGTCAGGGTGCTGTTTGCGTGTCAGGGTGCTGTTTGCGTGTCAGGGTGCTGTTTGCGTGTCAGGGTGCTGTTTGCGTGTCAGGGTGCTGTTTGCGTGTCAGGGTGCTGTTTGCGTGTCAGGGTGCTGTTTGCGTGTCAGGGTGCTGTTTGCGTGTCAGGGTGCTGTTTGCGTGTCAGGGTGCTGTTTGCGTGTCAGGGTGCTGTTTGCGTGTCAGGGTGCTGTTTGCGTGTCAGGGTGCTGTTTGCGTGTCAGGGTGCTGTTTGCGTGTCAGGGTGCTGTTTGCGTGTCAGGGTGCTGTTTGCGTGTCAGGGTGCTGTTTGCGTGTCAGGGTGCTGTTTGCGTGTCAGGGTGCTGTTTGCGTGTCAGGGTGCTGTTTGCGTGTCAGGGTGCTGTTTGCGTGTCAGGGTGCTGTTTGCGTGTCAGGGTGCTGTTTGCGTGTCAGGGTGCTGTTTGCGTGTCAGGGTGCTGTTTGCGTGTCAGGGTGCTGTTTGCGTGTCAGGGTGCTGTTTGCGTGTCAGGGTGCTGTTTGCGTGTCAGGGTGCTGTTTGCGTGTCAGGGTGCTGTTTGCGTGTCAGGGTGCTGTTTGCGTGTCAGGGTGCTGTTTGCGTGTCAGGGTGCTGTTTGCGTGTCAGGGTGCTGTTTGCGTGTCAGGGTGCTGTTTGCGTGTCAGGGTGCTGTTTGCGTGTCAGGGTGCTGTTTGCGTGTCAGGGTGCTGTTTGCGTGTCAGGGTGCTGTTTGCGTGTCAGGGTGCTGTTTGCGTGTCAGGGTGCTGTTTGCGTGTCAGGGTGCTGTTTGCGTGTCAGGGTGCTGTTTGCGTGTCAGGGTGCTGTTTTGCGTGTCAGGGTGCTGTTTGCGTGTCAGGGTGCTGTTTGCGTGTCAGGGTGCTGTTTGCGTGTCAGGGTGCTGTTTGCGTGTCAGGGTGCTGTTTGCGTGTCAGGGTGCTGTTTGCGTGTCAGGGTGCTGTTTGCGTGTCAGGGTGCTGTTTGCGTGTCAGGGTGCTGTTTGCGTGTCAGGGTGCTGTTTGCGTGTCAGGGTGCTGTTTGCGTGTCAGGGTGCTGTTTGCGTGTCAGGGTGCTGTTTGCGTGTCAGGGTGCTGTTTGCGTGTCAGGGTGCTGTTTGCGTGTCAGGGTGCTGTTTGCGTGTCAGGGTGCTGTTTGCGTGTCAGGGTGCTGTTTGCGTGTCAGGGTGCTGTTTGCGTGTCAGGGTGCTGTTTGCGTGTCAGGGTGCTGTTTGCGTGTCAGGGTGCTGTTTGCGTGTCAGGGTGCTGTTTGCGTGTCAGGGTGCTGTTTGCGTGTCAGGGTGCTGTTTGCGTGTCAGGGTGCTGTTTGCGTGTCAGGGTGCTGTTTGCGTGTCAGGGTGCTGTTTGCGTGTCAGGGTGCTGTTTGCGTGTCAGGGTGCTGTTTTGCGTGTCAGGGTGCTGTTTGCGTGTCAGGGTGCTGTTTGCGTGTCAGGGTGCTGTTTGCGTGTCAGGGTGCTGTTTGCGTGTCAGGGTGCTGTTTGCGTGTCAGGGTGCTGTTTGCGTGTCAGGGTGCTGTTTGCGTGTCAGGGTGCTGTTTGCGTGTCAGGGTGCTGTTTGCGTGTCAGGGTGCTGTTTGCGTGTCAGGGTGCTGTTTGCGTGTCAGGGTGCTGTTTGCGTGTCAGGGTGCTGTTTGCGTGTCAGGGTGCTGTTTGCGTGTCAGGGTGCTGTTTGCGTGTCAGGGTGCTGTTTGCGTGTCAGGGTGCTGTTTGCGTGTCAGGGTGCTGTTTGCGTGTCAGGGTGCTGTTTGCGTGTCAGGGTGCTGTTTGCGTGTCAGGGTGCTGTTTGCGTGTCAGGGTGCTGTTTGCGTGTCAGGGTGCTGTTTGCGTGTCAGGGTGCTGTTTGCGTGTCAGGGTGCTGTTTGCGTGTCAGGGTGCTGTTTGCGTGTCAGGGTGCTGTTTGCGTGTCAGGGTGCTGTTTGCGTGTCAGGGTGCTGTTTGCGTGTCAGGGTGCTGTTTGCGTGTCAGGGTGCTGTTTGCGTGTCAGGGTGCTGTTTGCGTGTCAGGGTGCTGTTTGCGTGTCAGGGTGCTGTTTGCGTGTCAGGGTGCTGTTTGCGTGTCAGGGTGCTGTTTGCGTGTCAGGGTGCTGTTTGCGTGTCAGGGTGCTGTTTGCGTGTCAGGGTGCTGTTTGCGTGTCAGGGTGCTGTTTGCGTGTCAGGGTGCTGTTTGCGTGTCAGGGTGCTGTTTGCGTGTCAGGGTGCTGTTTGCGTGTCAGGGTGCTGTTTGCGTGTCAGGGTGCTGTTTGCGTGTCAGGGTGCTGTTTGCGTGTCAGGGTGCTGTTTGCGTGTCAGGGTGCTGTTTGCGTGTCAGGGTGCTGTTTGCGTGTCAGGGTGCTGTTTGCGTGTCAGGGTGCTGTTTGCGTGTCAGGGTGCTGTTTGCGTGTCAGGGTGCTGTTTGCGTGTCAGGGTGCTGTTTGCGTGTCAGGGTGCTGTTTGCGTGTCAGGGTGCTGTTTGCGTGTCAGGGTGCTGTTTGCGTGTCAGGGTGCTGTTTGCGTGTCAGGGTGCTGTTTGCGTGTCAGGGTGCTGTTTGCGTGTCAGGGTGCTGTTTGCGTGTCAGGGTGCTGTTTGCGTGTCAGGGTGCTGTTTGCGTGTCAGGGTGCTGTTTGCGTGTCAGGGTGCTGTTTGCGTGTCAGGGTGCTGTTTGCGTGTCAGGGTGCTGTTTGCGTGTCAGGGTGCTGTTTGCGTGTCAGGGTGCTGTTTGCGTGTCAGGGTGCTGTTTGCGTGTCAGGGTGCTGTTTGCGTGTCAGGGTGCTGTTTGCGTGTCAGGGTGCTGTTTGCGTGTCAGGGTGCTGTTTGCGTGTCAGGGTGCTGTTTGCGTGTCAGGGTGCTGTTTGCGTGTCAGGGTGCTGTTTGCGTGTCAGGGTGCTGTTTGCGTGTCAGGGTGCTGTTTGCGTGTCAGGGTGCTGTTTGCGTGTCAGGGTGCTGTTTGCGTGTCAGGGTGCTGTTTGCGTGTCAGGGTGCTGTTTGCGTGTCAGGGTGCTGTTTGCGTGTCAGGGTGCTGTTTGCGTGTCAGGGTGCTGTTTGCGTGTCAGGGTGCTGTTTGCGTGTCAGGGTGCTGTTTGCGTGTCAGGGTGCTGTTTGCGTGTCAGGGTGCTGTTTGCGTGTCAGGGTGCTGTTTGCGTGTCAGGGTGCTGTTTGCGTGTCAGGGTGCTGTTTGCGTGTCAGGGTGCTGTTTGCGTGTCAGGGTGCTGTTTGCGTGTCAGGGTGCTGTTTGCGTGTCAGGGTGCTGTTTGCGTGTCAGGGTGCTGTTTGCGTGTCAGGGTGCTGTTTGCGTGTCAGGGTGCTGTTTGCGTGTCAGGGTGCTGTTTGCGTGTCAGGGTGCTGTTTGCGTGTCAGGGTGCTGTTTGCGTGTCAGGGTGCTGTTTGCGTGTCAGGGTGCTGTTTGCGTGTCAGGGTGCTGTTTGCGTGTCAGGGTGCTGTTTGCGTGTCAGGGTGCTGTTTGCGTGTCAGGGTGCTGTTTGCGTGTCAGGGTGCTGTTTGCGTGTCAGGGTGCTGTTTGTGTAATGAGTGTCAGGGTGCTGTTTGTGTAATGAGTGTCAGGGTGCTGTTTGTGTAATGAGTGTCAGGGTACTGGTAGTGTGCTGTTTGTGTAATGAGTGTGAGAGTGCTGTGGGTGCTGTGTATGTCTGTGGGTGCTGTGTATGTCTGTGGGTGCTGTGTATGTCTGTGGGTGCTGTGTATGTCTGTGGGTGCTGTGTATGTCTGTGGGTGCTGTGTATGTCTGTGGGTGCTGTGTATGTCTGTGGGTGATTGTGGGGGTGGAGGTGGTGGTACATTACTTAATATCCCCCCTCCCTTCTTACTTTATGTAGGGAGGGGGGATATTTCCTTGCTGCTTTCCCTGGTGGTCCAGTGGAGGCGGGGGCAGATCAGTTATCCCCCCTCCCTTCTTACCTTATGCCTGGGAGGGGGGATCCTGCGGCTGCCATCCATCCCTGGTGGTCCAGTGGAGAGTGAACTCTAGCCCCGCAGGGCTAGAGTTCACTCACGCGAGATCTGAGCGTTGCCGCGGCAACGCTCAGATCTCGCGAGAGGAACCCGGCGGAGCTGCTGGCAAGAGCTCCGCCGGTCCTCTCTTGCCTCCCTCCCTGCATGTGAGCCGGGGAGGGGAGGTTGAGAGCAGAGCCGGCGCTATCCGAGCGCCGGCTCTGCATGAGCCGGCAGGGGAGATCCTGAGATCTCCCCTGCCGGTCTCAATACATAGCGCGTGCCGCGGGGATTAGGGTGTGCCCAGGCACACCCGGCACACCCCGTGCGCACGCCTATGACAGATGTGACTTTCATATAGACTTAAATTCACTGATGAATGAATAGGAGGGATTGCTTAAAGGTTGTTTGTCAGCCATTACAAGTGCTTCCATTTCTAGAGTGGGGACCTCATGGGTTCTAGGGCAGACTAGCCTTGATCCTCAGGGACACTGGAGCATTTTAACACATACAAGCTTACCTTTATTGCCATAGTAGCAGGTATTCACACGGTCGCTAGGATCATAGCAGCAACCCAGACTCTGACACTGATCACTGCTGACTGACGCGTTGCCGCAGAGGAGTCGCTCTAGCTTGTCTATGGTGGCACATTGACTGGGGCTTGGAGCATCCATGGCTGAAAAGCAGATGTTTAATAAGAGTGCATGCACAAAGGTTTAGAGTAAACGACATCTAAAGCAATGATTCTCTTCCTCAGCCCAGTCTGAGGTACCAGAACAGTGTGGAATCTCAAATACTATACTTATGTTGGCAGAATTGATAGATAGGAGATAACACTTTCAAGCGTCACGTCATGGCTGAATCCTTTTTTTTAACCCCCTCCCAACTCCACTACATTTAATTAACCTGCTAGTCACCCCCAAATACCCCTTATTACCCATTTTTTCCATCTTTATTTTCTGCCCAGACCTATGTTCTGGGCACCTCCATCTTTGTGTAGCCAGATGAAGGTCCTGTGGGAAATGTAATCTGCCCACACTAGATGGCACTGAGATTCCCGTGCATGCCCAGTTAAACACTTGGGCATGCGAACGGGAATTTCATCCATTCGTCAGAAAGACGAAAGTAGTGTCATATGAACAAACACTGAACATCAGTGTTTGCTCAGTTTATTACAAGGAGGGAGCTACAGGCACTAGGGGTCCCCCAAGTCCCTAGTCACCCTAAAAATAGTGATGGGGAAGAATGGGGAATAAAAAGGACTACCTCATTTTTCAACCCCCAAAAAGACAAAAAAACACCATGTTCACCTGGTGAGGGCATGTCGCAGGTGAAGATGGTTTTTTTTTAACCAAGTTCTACTGGTTTTTTTTTTATAGGCATGCCCCTACTTGCGGTATTGTGAGTAGGGGCAGAATTTACCAATACCAAGTAATCTTTATTTAGTGTTACTAAATGCGGCTGATAAACCAATTTAGGTCTATTAGCCTTTTGGTAGCTTGCTCCCTGATACTGTGGGAAATAGGGAGTCATTACCAAGTGGCTGCAAGATGCAGCCATGGCTTGAAACCAGATTGGAGTTTTTCCATTAGAATGGAATTCCGATCAGAACAAAGTCTTTAATAGCGTCCTATCTAAAAATGGCAGGATGCATTGCGGGAACAGGGAGGAGAGCTTAGAATTGTGGGAAAATTTCTGACCACTGGAAAGGAAGTGCACTTTGCTCCTCTGCTGGTCAAGCGTAGGAAGCCTCCATAAGACAAATAGTCCCTACTTTGTTTTATGTTTTAAAGAAAACTAGAGCAGACAGGAAGAAATGAAGAACAGACCCTGACAGAGGGAGAGAAGAGGAGTCGATTAAAGAAAGGCAAGTCCTGCATGACAGTGCCACTTTAACAGATACCAAGTGACATTTCAACATTCTTCCCAATCAATAGACAGACTCTCCATACACGGAGTACTGTGGTCCAAAGGCATATTTCCTTGGAATTCATATTGGTACTATACAGAGTGTTAGACACCCATTGCATCCAATCAGATCTACACCGCAAGGCTCAGCCATAGGACACATCAACCTAGAACCATGATAAAAAAAAATATATATTTTCCTAACCTTTATTAGTAGCCAAGGGTATTTTTAAATGTTACCCTTGGTTACTGATAAAAAGTTAGTGATTCCATTGTTCTCCCTTCCAAGAATTCCGGTTTAGTGTTTTCAGAACTGTGTTCAAATTCCCTACACATTCCATACCTGGCCTGATCGGACACTTCAGCTCTTTTTGCTCAGGGATCTTCCATGCCCCATAGTCATCTTTATAGGAAATAGTGAGGGCCATCACAAATGAGTCATCCTGGGGGAAAGACCATAACATCCATATTATAACAGTATAGGAAGTAGTTTTGCCTCAGTGGACTACAATATAATCATTATTGATCAACCTGCTTTTAATCCCAAGTTTGGTGCAGAATGAGTACAGCAAGGCACCAAGAACTATTAAAGTTTCATCAAACAGAAAATTAGTGGACATTCTGGTTTTGAGAATACAAACCAGATATATTCTGTTTGGCTAATTTCCATGCACTAATCCAGAACATCTTACCCCAGGGTTGATAAAAAAAAAAAAAAAATTCACATGCTACTTCAGGGGGCAACCAATGGTTGGCATAGGCACACATTAGGGCTCAGAAAACGGCCAAGTGAAATGCAAAGGAAAGGCAAGCTTTAGGCCAAATTAGCATCCTGATTATCTCTTGACAAGGCTTTAAATCTTCCAGTTTAGTGATCAAACAATGCAAGACCATTGAATAAAACCTAGAAATATTCTGAAAGCAGTCATATACCTACCATTTGGCTGACGTAACATCCATAGTAGGACACAGTAATTGTTAAAGAACCATCAGAAGTTTCTGTCAGGCTGGAGCCACATGAAATGTCTTCCGTTAATTCTTGTAGACTTCCTTTAACTGCATAGAGAATACAAAGTAAATAAGAGTTTACATGTATTTATCCTTAAAGGTAGACTATAGTAACTAGAACTACAGCTTAAAGTTTTCAGGCAAGAAGAATCATTCCATTTAGGCTTTTTGCAGTAAACTGCATTTTCAGAGAAACTGCACTGTTTACATTACAGCCTAGACACTGAACTTTTGTTACAAAACTGTCATTCACCCCTGGATTCTATTGACTATGTTATGACACTTTGGCTTCGGTACGTGAAGTCTACATCTTTTTTCCGAATGGATTATAAATACCCTGGTTCGTCAAACAAACAACCGACCACCCAGCTCCTGGCGTGTGCCGCCACTTAACCCCGGTCACCTCTCCAACTAACGAACGGTTGACCACCCGGCTGAGAGAGTGTGCCATCAATTGCTCACCCAGGGAGTTGCGGTTTAATGCAGGCTAATTGACGGCCCTAGTATATATCCGTTCGTGCCTTATCTACCGATGGTTAAACTACCGAAAGAGGCACAAACGGGGACCACCTTCAATCTGGCGTGTGGCAGCAATTAGAACATAGAATGTTGCGGTTAATCACAGACTAAGTGGCCCTTCACGGAGGGCTAATTTCAGATATTGAACAGCGACCACATTCAGGCAGAGAGCGGGGATTTGGGCACAACTCTGGCCGGTATTAGTTCCACGAGTTGGCGCCGAGGTCCCGCTGCCTATTGTTGCACATAAAAACCATGGCCGCCAAATACACAAACTGACTTTCCTTCGACGGAATACAGCTACAGGTCCGTGGGTTTGAGTCGCTATTCAGTAGACTAGTGCATACGGACCAGAGCTATAAAATGAGTGGTGAAAGTGCCGAAATATCTGTGAAACTGTTGAAGTTATGCATTTTTAATGTGTTTTCTGTGTGGAAGATAAACGTGGGTTTTGGCGCTTGTTGATAATTATATTACTGTAACCATTGGGTTCATTATCTCCAAGCTGGGCGGTATCAAATTCAAACAATACATTGTACGCTCATTGGTTTATGCATTATGTTATCCCTGTATCCCATCAGGTCCAGAGGGGGCTGTCCCTAGACCTGAGATTTTGCATAAATACCGATCCCTGTGTGCCATTAAAGTCAGTTCTTGTTTGACCTTCAAAATCACAGCCTCGACTCGTTTTGTGTGGGAAAGAGTATCCTAGCTGTAAAATAGCTAGTGGGATTGTTCTACACTTACAGGATCCTTCTGGATATCGAGACAAAGCGGCTTCTCTCTCTCTAAACTGGGATCCAGACTTTCCAAGCGGTCCAGCTTCCAGCTAGCCTGGGAGTAACCATAACAGAGATGCATTGATTTAATTCAGCTCTATGAGATGCTGATTGGCCAGGCTTGTGCCAACTGTCCCTGACAGTCTCAGCCAATCCTATGAAAGCATTGGATTGGCTCAGAACACCACTTCTGATCACGTCAACCAAGTAGGTAGATCAGGGGCAGAGCCAGCAGCTGCAGAATTTATAAAAAAAAAAAATAAAAAAAAACTACACCCACGATCTCTGGATAACTGGAAACCAAGTCACAAAATTTAGATTAATTTTTTTTTGAGAGGACTTTCCAGATCTACTAGTCACATTGTTAGCCTGTATTTCGCACTTTGGTTTTTAATTCACGGTTTAGGGAATAAACACCAATATGGTAACGGTTTATGGTTTTCCCCCCCATACATCATAAAACCCACTGAGGCAGATCTTTCAAGTCTATACTAAGCACAAGAAGGGGTTTGGATTTCTATGCTCTATAAAACTTCACAAAACGCAAATTAAATAGATATAGTAAGGGAGATCAAGAGCCAGTGAAAGGACCACACCCTTAAAAAGTAGAACATGTGCTGGTATTCAGTCCTACTTTAAAACAGACTTTGTTACAGATTTTACAAGGATGGCCTCTTATGCAAGAAGTATTACAGATTCAGAGGCAAAAAAAAAAAAAGAAGGTCCTGCCATTTTTTGAGCCTGGCCTCCAATAACTTGTTGAAAAGTATAAAAATTCACCAAACACTTACCCATAACCATCAGTTTAGGGAATGAATCTCCAATTTGGCTCTTAGGGATTGTATACGTGAACCCATCTTCTCCACAGCTTAAACCAGATTCTTCTGTATCCTTCCCATCCAACATCCCAGGACGGGCCAAGGCTAGCACTAGGATCAACCAACCCACCATTCTCCAATGAGCCATTACCAAAAACCTCAAGAACATGTATTGAGGACTGGTAGAGGGGGGAGTCTTTAAACTAACATGGGAGGCAGAACACCTGCAACTCCTGATCAAGTAACTCAGTGCATGATTGTTATCACAAGGAGCTATACTCAGTTATCTGTTTGTGAGCATCAGGTCCAAGTTATCCTTGATTGCCATCACCCAATCCCTGCAAATATTTATCTAATAAGATTAAATTAATGGCTACAGATATATAAAGTTACCTATTGTAGAAGACACATGTAGGTGCTTTAACACTCCTGTTCAAGCACAATTCTCCTCATTCTAACACTGAACATGAGTATTTACTACAGTGAGATTTGTTAGGAACTCAAAGTGGATTCAGAGTCAAGGCCAAAGTAGCTGAGCTGGAAGTATAACTAACTTGGAGAATGTTTCTAATTTATCTATTTTGGCCTTAAATTTTAAATTCACTTTGAATGGACTTAGAATTCCAGACACTTCTCCCTTTTGTGAATAACCATGTTTGACTAGACCTGATTCATGCTGCAGGTAATACATATTGTCATCTAGAAGAGCTTTATTTTTTTTTTACCATTAAAGTATTCATTTAATCTAAAAGGGGATGAGACATATGACCATGTTTTGCATGGACATGATAACTAAATACAATGCAAAATGTAATTTAGCCAGTGTCAAAACAAACACACACACACACACACATATATTTTTTATTATTATTATTATTATTAATTTATATATATATATATATATTTTTTTTTTTTAATATAAGTCTATTTAATGTCTTTAGGCTTGTTTATTAACAGTGAATTTTGGTAAATTAAAAACGGAATTGCAAACTGTAGTTAAATATAAATGATGCAGTGGAAAAATTATCCGGTTCAAATATTTTTTTCCAGCTTGGCTAATTTGGCCAGAATTTCGATATCCTGTTTTCAATTCCCCATAATCACTGTTCAGTGAATATGCCATTTCATGTAAGTTTAGATATATGTGTGTGTTGAGGGTTGTGATTCTTTGAATAATAAAAATGACTAAATATTTAGTATGGATACAATGTAATATAAAGTTACATGCTGTTTCATACCCTGTATGGGAGTCTCCATAAATCACAATGGGCGTTATACACTGCCACATACAGTGTTATTTTCTAGAGTGAGAATTCACAGCGAATTTCAATGTTAAAGCCAGCGTAGTCAAACTGAAAGCCGAGCTGAATTTTTTCCCATTTCGTCTGTTTTGATCTTAAATTTGAAATTCACTATGAATTCACTTTAGTAAATAGGTCTATAAGTCAATTTATATAAAAGTATTTCTATACACAAAAGAGACACTCCAGACGCCCTCATATGTCACATGCAGAGTGTATGTTTGTTTACAGCTAGTTATGATAGGTGTACAAACATAACTATTATTAATATTAGAATGTTCCTTACTTGGCATACATAGAGAAAGAGCATGTTACAGGGTTAGTTACCAAACTGAGAATTGTCTGGAATGAAACATGGATCTCATATTTAAAGGGATACTAAAAGTGCCAGGAATACAAAGCTTGCGTCCGCCCACTCCTCCTCTGCCGCGGTGAATAAAGGGTTAAAAAACATTGATTTACTTACCTGATCCCTGCTCCTACATCCTGCGATGAACAGGCGCTAATGCGCATGCGCGGCAAATGCTGCACATTAGACCTTTCCATAGGAAAGCATTGAAACAATGCATTCCTATGGGAAAAAAATCAGTTTCGATCCAGGAAGTGCCTCCATTAGCGCTAGGAACACTGCACCCAGACAATTTCAATGAGCTAAAGTGGTCTGAGGGCCTATAATGTCCCTTTAAGTCCAATATAGCCGACCTGGCAAAATTATCCGGGCCATTTATGTTTCCAGTTTGGCTAATTTGGCCTTAAAGGAACACTATAGTCACCTAAATTACTTTAGCTAAATAAAGCAGTTTTAGTGTATAGATCATTCCCCTGCAATTTCACTGCTCAATTCACTGTCATTTAGGAGTTAAATCACTTTGTTTCTGTTTATGCAGCCCTAGCCACACCTCTCCTGGCTATGATTGACAGAGCCTGCATGAAAAAAAAAACTGGTTTCACTTTCAAACAGATGTAATTTACCTTAAATAATTGTATCTCAATCTCTAAATTGAACTTTAATCACATACAAGAGGCTCTTGCAGGGTCTAGCAAGCTATTAACATAGCAGGGGATAAAAAAATCTTAATTAAACAGAACTTGCAATAAAGAAAGCCTAAATAGGGCTCTCTTTACAGGAAGTGTTTATGGAAGGCTGTGCAAGTCACATGCAGGGAGGTGTGACTAGGGTTCATAAACAAAGGGATTTAACTCCTAAATGGCAGAGGATTGAGCAGTGAGGCTGCAGGGGCATGTTCTATACACTAAAACTGCTTCATTAACCTAAAGTTGTTCAGGTGACTATAGTGTCCCTTTAAATGTGAAATTAACTTTGAATTCCTGACAATTCTCACTTGAATAAAAAAAACCCTGTTAGTTTTTTCAGCAAGCTAACGTGTTATAGGTATTTGGAGTATTTCTTTAAACCATAACAATTACTTTCTGTAAAGGAATGACCTGTATGCCAATCGTCACACGATTCTGTATATCCTGTTTACCTTTTATCTGGGTTATGTTGTCTTTCAAAATTTATAAAAAATATATTAAAAGTTAAAATACAGGTTGGAAAAATAAAAACATTTCATTAAAGGATATAGGTAACTAATCAGGACTGGTGTGAGGTATGTACTACAAGACAAGGGTCTTAACTAATAAGAGGACAAGTCTTTCCCTCCAGAGACCAGGGGTGGCTCTCTAATTAGGCAGTTTAGGTGGCCGCCTAAGGCCTCGCGGCCGCCTAAGCCGCCTTAGGGCAGACTGTGTCGGGTCCTCGGTCAGTATGCCGCCGGGTGCAAGGCCCCTCCTGTCTGCATCAGAGACACCAGTCTGCAGCTCCGCAGTGAGCAGAGCTGCAGACCATGTGTCTCGTGAGAACTGGGCAATCAGAGGGTTGCCGCGGGTCTGACGGGTCTCGCGAGATACATGGTCTGCAGCTCTGATGTAATGGCCACCGGATCACCAGGGAGCCCACACAGGACCACCATGGAATAAATAAAGGTATTTATTCCCCCCCATTCCCCATCATGCCCCTCCCTCTCATCATCACGCCCCTCTCAATATCACCCTCCCTCCCTCTCACCATCACCCCCTCTCAATATCACCCCCTCCCTCTCACATCACCCCCCTCTCAATATCACCCCCCCTCCCTCTCACCATCACCCCCTCTCAATATCACCCCCTCCCTCTCACATCACCCCCTCTCAATATCACCCCCTCTCCCTCTCACCATCACCCCCTCCCTCTCACCATCACCCCCTCTCAATATCACCCCCTCCCTCTCACATCACCCCCCTCTCAATATCACCCCCCCTCCCTCTCACCATCACCCCCTCTCAATATCACCCCCTCCCTCTCACATCACCCCCTCTCAATATCACCCCTTCTCCCTCTCACCATCACCCCCTCCCTCTCACCATCACCCCCTCTCAATATCACCCCCTCCCTCTCACCATCACCCCATCACCATCACCCCCTCCCTCTCACCATCACTCCCCCTCCCTCTCACCATCACCCCCTCTCACCATCACCCCTCCTCACACATCACCCTTTCCCTCTCACCATCACCCCCCCTCACGATCACACCGCTCACCATCACCCCCTCCCTCTCACATCACCCCCCTTCCTCTCACATTACCCTCCCTCTCACTATTACCCCCTCCCTCTCATTATCACCCCCTCCCTCTCACATCAACCCCCCTCCCTCACACCATCACCATCACCTACTCACAGCATCACCTACTCACACACAGGATCACCCCACACACACACAGTATCACCCCCTTACACACACAGCCTCCCCAGACACACTGTTAGCATCTCCTCACACTGTCACCTCCCCACACATTGTCACCCCCCCACACTGTCAGCCTCTTCATGCATCCACACGCACATTAACCACTCCTAATCCTGTTAATCTCGCCCCTCCAAACTCACCTGCCCTAACTCTGCCACACTCGCCCTGTCACATTAACCCCCCTTAATCCTGTCACACTCGTCCCTCTTACCATGCCACAATTGCCTTGACAAACTTACCTCCACTCGCTCTGTCACACTTCCTCATCAAACCATGTCATACTCCCTGTCCATCATTCTCTCTCACAAACCCCCCCCCACCCTGTCCGTTTACCCCGTTCGCTCTGTCACACTCTCCCTGCCACTGGTACCCCTTTACTCACCTTGTCACAGTCACCAGCTGAAGACATTCATCATACACACACGCAGTCAAGAAACATAATTTTGCCATAAACACAATGCACAAAGGCCACAGGCAGACCCCCCATAAACACAACACACTTCAAGCAGCTACCCCATACACATACGGTCCCAGATAAAAACGCAAACATGCTCACAGAGACATACATTCACACACACAAGGATACTCTCTGTCAGACACAATCTCACGCACATACACAGGTAGACAGTGCAGCAATGTGTATATGTGTGCATGTATTGCAACTCTATTTTTTTCACTTTGGTGTTAGTGGGGCCTCATGTTTGAGTTGCGCCTAAGGCCTCATAAATTCTAGAGCCGCCTCTGCCAGAGACAAACAGTAAACTAATGAAGTCCATGAACAATTGAGGTCCAGAGTTGAAGTACCATGTTTGAGGTACCAAAGTTATTTTTAAAAGTTAGAAGACCACCAACCCATTATCTCACATGGAAAAAAGGAATAGCCAAGAGTTGAACCCTGATGTGTCTAAAACACACAAAACAAATGACATCTGCCCACATCTGTTCAGAGAAGGCTTAGGATCGTACAGGGTCCTAGGCAACTCGCCAGTGTAGGCAGTGCTGTCTTTGTGCATGGGCAAGCCCCACAAGCATACGGGCCGATGGAGAGGAGAGATACTTTCATATTCCTTGCTGTTCATTGCAGAGCACTTCCGGGCACTTCCCTGCAGCAGGAGGAGGTTGGACCTGGGAGGCTGTGTGTTCCTCCCGCAAGCGGCAATGCTTCAACACAGCACTTAGTTAACGGGAGGACAAGAGATAAGTGACACAACTGGACCACCCGGCAGTGCAATGTCCCCCTTCCCTGGCAAAATGTAAGAAGAAGAGTAGGGGGCATAAAGTTTTTTTTTCTTTTTAAATAAAAAATATATACATTGGCTCCCTTATGACCACCTCCGCACATACACTGCACCACTCACGCACTGCACCACTCACACACTATACCCCTCACACACTGCACTACTACACACACTATACCACTCACACACTGCACCACTACACACAATATAACCTCACACACTGCACCACTACACACAATATACCCCTCACACTGCACCACTCACACCCTGCACCATTACACACACTATACCCCTCACACACTGCACCACTCACAAACTATATCCCTATCACACTGCACCCCTCACACACAGTGCTTTGCCCGAGGGCCTATAATGCTGTTGAGATGGCCCTGAGTTTAGGGCCCCTTCCTTGTTTACATAGGGATGGTCAATGGGGCCGAACAAATTCATGGTACAGGGCCCTAGGTGGCTCCCTAGGGTCCCCTTATAGTTAAAGGGAAACTCCAGTGCCAGGAAAACAATCCGTTTTCCTGGCACTGCAGGTCCCCTCTCCCTCCCACCCCCAATCCCCGGTTGCTGAAGGGGTGAAAACCCCTTCAGTAACTTACCAGAGGCAGCGATGATGTCCCACGTCGCTGCTTCTTCCTCCGCGCCACTCCTCCCTCTGAATGCGTCGGCCGGTGGGCGAGACTGATCCCACCCACCGGCCGGGGAGACCTAATGCGCATGCAAGGCAATGCCGCGCATGAGCATTAGCGCTCCCCATAGGAAAGCATTGAAAATGCATTTCAATGCTTTCCTATGGGGAAATGAGCGGCGCTGGAGGTCCTCACACAGCGTGAGGACGTCCAGCGACACTCTAGAACAGGTTTCCTGTGCTAGAAACCAGGAAGTGCCCTCTAGTGGCTGTCTAGTAGTAGTAGACAGCCACTAGAGGTGGAGTTAACCCTGCAAGGTAATTATTGAAGTTTATGAAAGCTGCAATTATTACACTTGCAGGGTTAAGGGTAGTAGGAGTTGGCACCCAGACCACTTCAATGGGCAGAAGTGGTCTGGGTGCCTGGAGTGTCCCTTTAAGAGTGCTCTGTCTGCTGCCACAATGACATACACTGTGGCTTCTTCTCACTGTTGGCACTCTATTAGGGATACAATAACGCAATACAAGGCACAAGTAGTGTTTTAATGGACCCACATGTGTAGTGCAGGATTTATTGAAGACCATCAAGTGGTTTCAGGCATCTGTTCTTTGTCCCTGTAAAATGCTTTCAAGCAGAGGCTCGGTATCTCATTTAATGCTTTTAAGTGAAAATCACAGCAGGACATATTAGCTAAAAAAAATACAAAGTTGCACATTCATACACGCTTGTGGTTTGTGAAATACGTTTTTCTTTGCATAGTTACATTTTTACACCAGGGCAAACTTTAAACTCAAAGGCTTCCTCCAGCCTATTGAAATAGGGTGTGATTTAAATGGATATATACAATGCACTCTAATAGTATACATACAGAGGAGGCATATGCTGTGAATGGTTGCATCAATATTCTCTAAAATAATGTAATTTTATAATTAACCAATAGGTGGCAGTAAACACTTGCTGTAACAATACTGATTTCCGTTGCTGATGCTGTATGAGAAATATAAAGGCTTTTGGTAGAGTAAAGTACACACAGATGTGAAAAGGCATTTGATTTAAAATAATAAAAAATATCAAAATTTTAACTAAAAAAATAAAAAAACAATTACGTTTCGCTTGCTTTAGTACATTCTGGAGGTCAAGATCTTTTTTACTCAACTAGTTTTCTTTTTTACTGAAACTTAATTCTAAGCTTTCAGTTATAGGGGGGCTGTCATAACCCCTGCTAAAAGCCAGGGCATCGTCAGGTTCTAATGGAGGGATATAAGGAACCTCAATTATTCCTTCCTTATCTGATGAGGCTCAACAAGTGACCAAGAAGCAGTTTACAAAAAAGTATTAAATTAGATTTGCGTGTAAAGTATTTTAACACTGAGAGTAGCAGACAAGTAAGTACATTTTTAAAGAGGCACTCTAAACACCATAACTACAGTATCTCATTGTAGTGGTTATGGTGCAAATAGTCTCTGGGCCCCATTCCCCCTTTGGAAAGATTTGATAGAAACAAGGTTCTCTCTGCATCCACACCCCACCCCCTCTGTCGTGGCTCACTTCTAATGAAAAAGTATACTTCTGCATTACCTCAGAAACAGGCTCAAAGTTTTGTGGGCTTGGGTCATTTCTGTCTAAATTTTTATGGGCTAATGCAGACGATCACTTCTGTATTAATAGAACTGCTCGAAGGATTAGCAGTTTTGGACACAAACTGGGAGGATGGAGTCCATATTCTACAGTGAGCTACAAATGGTGTTTAGACTGCCCTTTTAAGAGTGGAGCCATCCCCAGAGAAACCAGTGGAATGTTCTTGTAGATTACATTGGTTTCCATGGAGACTGCACCACATTTAAAACATTTACCTTTTTTTCTACTAGAGATCCTTTGTCTCGCCATAGTTACCTTTCAAATTAAGGCACAAACAGATATCTTGTGTTACAAAAAACACTAAAAATAGCTTTTGTGAAGAAAAGAGACCTCAGCCGACCTTTTCTTCTATTTTTGTGTATTTTGTTTCCCTTTTTCTGCCTATAGTGGATTATTCGTTCGGCAGTTTGCAACTACCGAACCCCGACCTCCCTCCTGGCTTGTTGTGATCTGAAGCACCGACAATTAAGTGTTCCCTGGGTGGCCGCTGTTCGTATAGCCGAACGCCACGAGGAAAAGAAAACGGCGGCCATCTTGTTCGCACGAGGCGAGTCAGTGGGACTTGGTCGTCGAGTGTCTGGAACTAAAATCGGACACTCGACCGTGCGAAGTACTGCTGAAAACTACCGAACGCCCGCTTCTCCTACTTGTCGAACACCAAGAAGAGCGGCATTCGGTAGTTATGTTCGTATGGACCAGGGGAACAATCGCTCCTATGAGCCAGGAGGGTATCTTCGGTATTTTGACCGCTTTCGCCTTTTTCTCCAATTGACCGACCACACACACTGAATTCGTGGAACTGTTTTGGGCAGGAGCCTCGTGTGTGGTCGGTAAAACAAGACTTCCACACTTTTTAAGAACCCCTGAACCGATCTGGGTGAAATTTGGATATGTTTGCCTCCCAGATCGGGGCTATCAGGGGATATGTATTTTGTGGGGATACCTTGTGGGGAAAGGGGTGTTCCAATGTTTGGGTAAAATGTGTGCCCTCTGCCTGGAGATAATTGATTTACCCCTTAACTTATCTCACTATCTTCCAGGCAGAGGGAGGGCGTGTATTAAGAAAATACTGTACAGTGATTGGTGATATGTTTGTTTGTTTTGGGAGGTCCTCTTGCATGAAGATCCCCCATAAAAGCCAGCCTGTTTCAATAAAGCTTTAGTTCTGTTACACCCTTCATGAAGTCTTGGCTCATGTTTGGGGAAAGAATACTCTAACTACTGGGAAGGATTGTCTGGAAGCTGTATTCATCTCTACCCCCTGCTGGAGCTATAATCACTTATACTCAGCAGCTGGAAAAGGAACAAGGGACCGCAGCACCATCACCCCTGCAGGTCTTAACAGCTTTTATTTATTTTAAAGTGATAAGCTTGTGTGTGTGTGTCTGTTTGTCAGTGAGTGTGTGTGTCCGTGAGTGTGTTTGTCAGTGAGTGATTGTGTGTCAGTGTGTGTGTGTCGGTGAGAATGTTTATTGCCATCAGTGAAAATGTCTGCTGGTTTAACAGTGTGTATCATTAAAAGCGTGTAACCGTGTATGTGTTAGTGAGAGTGTGTTGGCTTAAATGGATGAACTTTTAATGAAAAAAAAAATAGTTTCTCTCAGTGAATTGTAGTTACATCCATACGCTGATCAGCCATCACATTAAAGCCACCTGCAAAAGTTCATTTAGGTCCTCCTCGTGCTGCCAAAACAGCTGTGATGTGTTGATACATAGACTCTACAAGACCTCCGAACATGTCCTGTGGCATCTGGAACCAAGACATTAGCAGCAGATCCTTTAAGTCCTGCAAATTGCGAGATGGGGCCTCCAGGGATTGGATTTGATGTTCCAGCACATCCCACAGATGCTCAATTGGATTGAGATCTGGGGAATTTGGAGGTCAAGGCAACACCTTGAACTCTTTTTCATGTTCCTCAAACCATTCCTGAACAATTTTTGTAGTCCACACATGAAAGGGGGTTAAGGGAGAAAGACACAAACAAAATGCATCTTTACTTGTGTCTTCTGCTCTCCCTGTAATTTAGAGTTGACCGGTGAGAGAAAGACTTCGTATTAAAGGGACACTATAGTCAACAGAAATGTTCAGCTTAATGTAGTGGTTCTGGTGTCTATAGCCTGTCCCTGTAGGCTGAGCACTGTAAATGCTACCTTTTCAGAGAAAAGGCAGTGTTTACATTGCTGCCTAGGAACATGTCTAGTGACAGTCACTCAGACTGTGCAGCACCTATGTTGAGCATCTCCACTCTCTGCATAGTGGTGCTGAACTCTCCCCATAGAGATGCATTGATGCAATGCATCTCTATGAGGAGATGCTGATTGATGCGCTGAAACACAGTGTTTTGCCACACATGCGCAATAGCCTCCCAATGCTTTCCTATGGGAATTGAATTGGCGTTGACTGAGATCATCCAGTTGTCAGCCAAAGTGAAGAGCACACTCTTGTTACTTCAAAATGAGCAGGATAACGTCTTTTTTTTCTTACTGCTGTGCAATAGCATACATTCACAATTTCAGTCCAATTCCGAAACTTTCTTTAATATGTCAAGGTAGTTGTACTGAAACATTGATTATATGCAAATGCGCGTCTGCTTCCTAGGGATGTGCATGTGAAAAATATTTAGTTTGGCATTCCGAAATTGGGAACTTCAGCACTTTGGTTCGGCACTTTGGCACTTCAGGTAAGTGTAGGGTTAGGGTTGGTTTAGGGTAGGGCTACCCCTACCCTAATTCAACCACTAACCTAAACCCTACCCCAACCCCTAACCCTACCCCAACCCTTAACCGTACCCCTAAACCTAACCCTACCTCTACCCCAACCCTCTCCTGTTTTGCCACTTTTTCAGAAATCCGAAGCACTTCGGCACTTCAGAAATTCGGTTCGGCATTCCGAAATTCCCCACTTCAGACATTCGGAAGCACCTGTCTACTGCTTCCAACAAATCCGCTCTTTTGTTTATTTTGAAGCCCTATGAGTTCTTTCTTTCATGTTTGAGTGATAGTTTTCAGTTTGTTTTTTTCCCGCTTCCATATTTGCACACTATGCTGGTGCGATTCATTATGGGGCTGGTATAGAATTTTTTTCCAGGGCTGCTTTTCATTCCCAGTCCGGCCCTGGGGACCTTGAGAGAATGTCCAGCAATTGCCATACTTCACCAATCCAATAGACTACATATTATTTCTCTCAATGAGAGGCCTGAGATAAGCCATCATGAGCCATGTGGCTAAACCCTGAAATTATGGAAACCGGGAGGCAATGGTGTTGGACACTGGGGACCAACTTTGGGGTTAAACCTTTAGAAAATGGTTTAAGGAGTGACGGTAAGACGAGTTGAAGTAGTTATGGGGGTGGAAGTGTTCCTTAACCCCTTAAGGACAGAGCTTCAGAAGCTTGTCTTTCACTTAATGACAACGAAATTTTTTGCATTTTTTGCTGTTTCGCGTTCAACTGCAATTTGCATTTTACTAATTTATTGCACCAATGCATATTATATACCGTTTTTTAAAGGACAGAAAGGGCTTTAATTTGATGTAACATATATATACATAAATGCTTATTTATTATAAAAAAATACAGGAAAATGCAAACAAAATGAAACATTTTGAGTTTTTTTTACAGTTTTTGCAATAATAATGTGTGCACAATTAGTGCAGGTTAAGGAAAGTAATTAAAAATAAATTCATTTAGTTGTTCTGATTTACAGAATATATAATGTGTCTGGGATTTTAAGTTTTTTTTTTTGGTAGTTACAGGTCACAAAGCACAAGGAGTAAAATAAACTTTTAATGTGCAGCGATTTTAGAATTTGGTATGTTTGTCTTGTAAGCCTAATAGCCATAAAAGAAAACAAAATTGCCACACAAAAGTATATATTTATATAAAGTAGACACCACAGGCTATTTACCTAAGGTTGTTTTGACACTTTCTACGTAGCCATTTCACCGCCAACCTCTGCTAAATATTGGAGTAAAATTGTGTTTTTGGGGGGTTTTGGCACACAAACTTATAACAAAGAACTTCTCATGTGTATTTTGTAAAGTTGGTGTGTGCTATTCCAGTACAAAGTTTTATTTTGTATTCAGTTACATCTGCTGAGTAAAATGACACCCCCGTTGTATGTCTTTGGCACTATTTTGTGAAGCTACAGTGCCATATAGGAGACCTGTCCTTTTCAGTATTCACAGTTGAATTTTGAGAGACGGATTTAATGAGCCTATGCTTCCATTTGGGGTATTATAGTAGTTTGTCTGTTCAAAAAAAACCACAAAGGCCTACCATTTGTAAAAGTAGACACTCCAGGGTATCTCATAAGGTGCATATTGTGCCTTAACATGCCACCATTATTTCACCAATATATGCCAAATTATGTGGTAAAAAATAATTTTGTGCATTTTTTACATACGGATTGCATTTTTGCTGGGCATTTTGTATATTTCATATGTGCCACTAAGTTCAAATCCCCCAAATTATGCTCAGCTAAGTCTTCTGAGTAAAAGGACACCCCATTGTATGTCTTTGGCACTATTTCGTGAAGCTACAGTGCCATACAGGAGACCTGTCCTTTTCAGTATTCACAGTAGAGTTTTGAGAGACGGATTTAATGAGCCTATGCTTCCATTTGGGGTATTATAACAGTTTGACTGTTTAAAAAACCTCCACAAAGGCCTACCATTTGTAAAAGTAGACACTCCAGGGTATCTCATAAGGTGCATATTGTGCCTTAGCATGCCCCCATTTTTCCACCAATATATGCCAAAGTATGTGGTAAAAAATTATTTTGGGCATTTTTTTTACATACAGATTGCATTTTTGCTGGGCATTTTGTATATTTCATATGTGCCACTAAGTTCAAAACCCCCAAATTATGCTCAGCTAAGTCTTCTGAGTAAAAAGACACCCCCAATGAATGTCTTTGGCACTATTTCAGTTTTTACCGAACTTTGAATTTTGACGCTGGGCCTATGTGCAATTTCCAAGCATCTTTGCAGGTTTTAAATTTAAACCACCCCACAGAGGCCTACCATTTCTTAAAGTAGACACCCCAGGGTTTTTCAAAAGGCATATTTTGAACCTTAGCGTGGGATCATTTTTCCGCTAGCTTGTACCAGGTGTAGTGGTAATAAGCGCTTTTTCTGCCTTTTTGACACACAAAGTGAGTTTGCACAGTATATTTTGCAAACCTTATGTGTGCTACGACTGTATAATACTTCATATGTTGCTCAGCTATGTCAGCTGAGTACAAAAATACCCCGGTATGTACCTTTGCCAGGTATATGTGGACATCGGAGGGGCACATTTGGGACATAGTCATTCCAGTTTTTTTCAAACTTTACATTTTTACGCTGTGCCCATGTCCCATTTTAGAGTATTTTACCAGGCTATATAATCCAAATACCCCATAAAGCCATACCATTTCTTAAAGAAGACATCCCAGGGTATTTCAAAAGGCATATTTTGAACCTTAGCGTGGGATCATTTTTCCGCTAGCTTGTACCAGGTGTAGTGGTAATAAGCGTTTTTTCTGCCTTTTTTTTTTTATTATTCTTTATTTTTGACGTGCACGATAGTTACATGAATTCACACTTCGCCATACCAGTAAAAGCAAGACAGATTTTTACATTATGCTGAACAGTGGTGGCATATAAGCAATACTGGTGCACATTTTTTTATAAGAATCAAGATTGGTACATCTGTAAATATAGATATAATATGAATAAAGAAAGCCACCGATTAATTAGTTAACACGCTTGTACATGAATGTGAGTAGCTTGACAGGGTAAGCTGCATTTTTCTAGAAGTACTTCACACACGGATGTTTAATAAGGCAGAATAGCGTAATATATATAGCACAATGCTGGACACTTTAAGACACGTTAAGGGAAATCTAGTTGAGTGGGACAGCTTACACTTGAGGTTATGCACGCTTGATTTTAAGTAAGTGTGGCATAGGCCTATAGGTAAATGCACAGGGTTTAATACACAGAGGTTGCAGCCAGCTAAAACTAATGTTGCATAAATATGATAGTGCCTGAGAGGTCATGGATCTGCTAAGTTGGGACATGCTAATTTAAACATTAATATGAGGTGGATGTAGGAGACAGAGCCCCAGGCAGAGCTTTAGTCCACAGATCATTACAATGTCCCGTAGAGTGGCCAGCTGCACAAACATGTCCCCAGCTCCACATAACTCACGGCCCATCTCCTTTCAACCTATGCCCGTAGGGTTTACCGGAGTGTCCAGCATGGTGGTGGTCTGCCAGTCCGTGGCTCTCCCGCTTGGTGAGTGGATGCCTAGGCCCGGTCTGCTGAGGGGGAGGCCAGGAGGTGGCCAAAAGCCGTCTAGCAGGGCCCCCAGGGCGTCCGGTGTGGTGGTCGTAGGGCCTGCTGTGGCAGTGTGTGGCAGTGACAGGCCTTGCGTTGCTGATCCTGGTGCGGTCGCCATCTTGTGAGGCTCCTTTCCTGCGCTTGTGTGGCTCAGATTTGTTTTGCGCGGCTGCAAAGTTTGGAGCTGGGTTCGCCGTCTCTCAGTGTTGCACGGCCGGGAGGTTTGAGCCGCCTTGTTGGCTGTGGGCGGGAGATAGGAGCAAATCTTCCCTTTGCCGTCGGTGCACATGGCGTCCGCCATTTTAAGTGTGGCAGGCGGGCTCCCTGGCCTCAGTTGCCGTGTCGTGGTCAGTGCCACAGAGTGAGGACCGGGATCACCCCCCCGGTCCAGAGGGGGGGGAAACGGAGCCGGACCCGCTCTGATCTGCGCTCGTGGCTGGGTTCCGTGGCGCAGGATAGTGGGGCAGCGGCCGTCTGCCCCACTCACCGCAGGAGAAGGCCCTGGTCGGGGCAACATGTTTCTCTCCCCCCGGGGGACTGAAGCACAGTGAGCCAGCCTCTCCCCGGGTCCAGCAGTCTCTCAGCCTCGGGTAACTGCTCTGACGGTCGAATTTTAGGCGATGAAATTTGGTTTTAGAGGGTGACTTTCAGTGATTTGCAGGAGCTGCTCAGGCTTGCGACCGTCCAGCTCGGCGGTCCGGCCCCGCCCCCTTTTCTGCCTTTTTGACACACAAAGTGAGTTTGCACAGTATATTTTGCAAACCTTATGTGTGCTACCACTGTATAATACTTCATATGTTGCTCAGCTATGTGGTCTGAGTACAGCAATACCCCCGTATGTACCTTTGCCAGGTATATGTGGATGTTGAAGGGGCACATTTGAGACGCAGCCATTCAGTTTTTTTCTAACTTTGAAGTTTTATGCTGTGTCCATGTTCCAATTTGGAGTAGTTTTGATGGTTGGTTATTGAAATTTCCCCACAAACACATACTATTTATTAAAGAATACACCCTGGGGTAATTTAAAAGGCATATTTTGAACCTTGGCGTGGGATAATTTTTTCTCTAGTTTGTTCCAGGTGTAGTGGTAATGAGCGTTTTTAAATGTATTTTTTAACTTTTTAAAACTTTTTAACTTTTTAAAACTATTTTTTAAACTTTTGTTTTGCTTATTTATTTTTTTAAAGTTTCCTAAACTTTCTTAAAACTTTTTTTTACAGATTTAAAATTTTTCTAAGCTTTTTTTTTTTTATAGTTAACCCCTAACTAGCAGTAAGCAGCACTAACAGTAAATTCCCCATTTTCCCATAACTCCCACCCACCCCAGCTAGCAAAATATTTAATTATACAATATTTAAATTAGTTAATTAAATAAATTTAACTCCTGAGGGTTAAAAAATAAATAAAAGTTAATCGTCAGGGGTTAAAAAAAATTAGATCACAGTATAATACTGTGATCTGTATTTTGATCACTGTAGGCAGTGATCGACTGGCAGGGAAGGGGTTAATTTTTATTTGGACTGGGTAAAGGGTTTTTATTTTTTTAGTTTTTACTGAAACGTTATTAAAACTTTTTTTTCTTAATTTTTTAACTTTTTAAAGCTTATTTTAAAACTTTTTTTAACGTTAACCCCTAGTTAGCCTAACACTAAATCCCCCAATTTCCCACTAACTTCCACCCTCCCCAGCTAGCTAAATTTATCATTTTAAAATATTTAAATTAATTAATAAAATAAATGTAACCCCTGAGGGTTAAAAAAAATGAAGAATTAACCCTCAGGGGTTAAAAAAAATCAGATCATAGTAAAATGTAATCCCTGCCAATTGATCAATTGGCAGGGAAGGGGTTAATTTTTTATTAAAATGGGTAAAGGGGGTGGGATTTTAATTAAACTTTATTTTTTTTTTGACAGGGGGCAGGATCACTGATGATCCGTCTCCCTGCACTTCACAGTAAACCCGGAAGTGCAGGGAGGCGGAAGGTAAGTATACACCGCACATGTGCTCGCTCTGACATGCTGTCAGAGCGGGCACATGTGCTGGGACAGCGCCAGTCGGAGCACCATTAACCCCGCGATCGCGGCGATCTGGGGTTAATTTTAACGGGTGACGGACGAGGTCCGTCACTCGTCGTTATGGCAATCCCCTGAGTGACGGACCTCGTCCGTAACCCGTTGTTAAGGGGTTAACCTCCTGTGAGTGCTGTGACAAAAAATTTAATAAAAAACAGCAAAAATGTGACTACAGGAAAATGTTATTTAATTTACCCACATTAATCGTCTGCCGCTATATAATTGCTTAAGTTTAATATTTCCTAACGGCTGATGTCAGTAACAACAAATAATAAAAAAAAAGAACATTTTGTTATGTGAATTTAATAAAATTGTGTTTTTAATTTGTTCTAGACATTTAGTTTTTTCGTCTCTAATACCATTCTATCCAGGGTTGTAGTTTATGTGCTATCAGCCTCCCTGATGAATTGTACCTCTATCCTTCTAAATTACTTCAGATTTTTTTTCATTTTTTTTCTGCCAAGTGCTAAATTGCGAAGGAGTTCTTTTTTTTAAATTCTTATTATGTTTGAGAACATTCTAACAGTTTGAGCCCATTTCAATCAAGGTAATGAGTAACCTGCATGTGCTTATTGCTCAGGGCTGAAGTGATTACATTGTATTTTGTAAATTCTTCTTTTGATGCACTGATTACTACTACTACCCTTAAAGGGACACTCTAGGCACCATAACAACAGTTTTTTTGAGTGGCTTTAGTGCCAGTAAGATGTTTAGATAATTCAGCAAACTGACAAAATAGGGCTTTAAGGCAGATCTCAGTCATAGATCAGCCTACAAGGTATGCAAGTCACAGCTCTCATTCTAACTCATATCAACGTGACTTGGTTTATCACTGCAGAGCAAACACACCTGTAAGCCCAACAAGTGGCCTGCCTCTATGAAGAAAGTTTATGCGGGGCACTCAATTCCAGAGGGCAGCATCTGCAAGACTCTCTGTACTTCCCAACTCTCTCACTGAGAGCTATAATCTACACGTTATGGCCATATTTTGTTAGATTTCGGAATTATTAAAAGGAAAGACTTTAGGAACATTACACTGGTACCATTACTACTTCAAAATTCTGAAGTGGTTATGGTGCAGAGAATGCCCCTTTAACTTGTGGAACATTTTAAATTAATCATCCTCTAAAGGGAAGCACCAATTCCGAACCAAACCCAGTTCAGTATCCAAGATTTAGACACAAGCACTAAACACCATAACCACTGTGGCTTATAGTATTTGTTAAGGTGCCAGGTGTCTTTGGGGGCACTATTTTCCAGCAGTTTGAAAAAAAAAAAAAAAGAAGAGCCCTTCAGGCACCCTTGCTCAGCCCCTTTGTTTATGCACTTCCTGTAAAGAGAGATCTACATGTATATTCAATAAAGTTTTCAACCGGAATTTCAAATTTAAGACCAAAATAAAAAGAAAAAAAAAACATTCTACGTGTCATTTGTTTCCAGTTTATCTACTTTGGGCTGAAATTCTCTTTGAATTCTCACATTAATGAATATAACTGCTCATGTTTAAAATTCCTTTATTGCGCAGTCTATTTAATGTATAATCTAATTTTATGTTAAAGGATCACTATAGGGTCAGGAACACCAGCATGTATTCCTGACCATAAGGGTCAGGAACACAAACATGTATTCCTGACCCTATAGTGTTAAAACCACCATCTAGCCCCCCCTGGGCCCCTCATGCCTCCGTAAATATAGTAAAATCTTACTGTATTCAAGCCTGAAGCTGTAACTCTGCATGCTGTTTGACTCAAAAACAAGCAGTCTGCTGCCATCATCAGAAGTGGTGGCCTGATCCAATCACAATGCTTCCCCATAGGATTGGCTGATACTGACAAAGAGGCAGATCAGGGGCAGAGCCAGCATGAATCAAACACAGCCCTGGCCAATCAGCATCTCCTCATAGAGATTAATTGAATCAATTAATCTCTATGAGGAAAGTTCAGTGTCTGCATGCAGAGGGAGGAGATACTGAATGTTTGGATGCATTTTAGGCAGCCATGACCCAGGAAGTATCTCTAACAGCCATCTGAGGCGTGGCCAGTGAGGTTATCACTAGGTGGTAATGTAAACACTGCATTTTCTCTGAAAAGACTGTTTACAGCAAAAAGCCTGAAGGTAATGATTCTACTCACCAGAACAAATTCAATAAGCTGTAGTTGTTATGGTGACTATAGTGAGCCTGCATGAGCCTCCTTTGTGTGATTGAAGTACAATTGACAGAGCAGGAGATATGAAAGTGTAAAGCGGTGGTGCCCAACCTTTTTTGAGATCTTTTTTAAAGTTGCCAGCCCGTGGAGATCTACCAGTCCACATAGGAAGCCGTGTCCATTGCCTATCAGTGCTTTTAACATTCACACAATAAACAGAAAACCCATTCAGATATCATAAAAAGTAGTTTGTGAGTTGAAAAGCTGTGGCAATCAATGTATTTCCATACCTCAGTGGGTCATCTGGCATTGGGAGGAGGCAGCTAGTAGTAGTCAGGGCTGGTTGCACGCCTTAGGCAGGCCACAAGGTGAATGTCTGTCATTGTGGATCTGTACTTTGACTTGATGATTTTCATGTGAAAAAAAGCAGTCTCACACAAATAAGTTGATCCAAAAAGTGCAGTTAAGTTCAAGGCACATCTTCTGAGGTTGGGATATTTTTGTTCCAGCAGCAGGTTCCCCTTGCCTGGTGTTGCCCTCGATTTGATCTCAATGTCATTTTGCAGTTTGAGAATCTAACTCTCAACAGCAGAGCTATCCAGTTCAAACAGCGCTGCTACTATGGAAGCCATGTAATCCACATCGATGCCCTCCCCAAACGGAAAACACAGATAGCTGGCAACAGGCTCAATGGATGTAAAGTCAGTAAAACGCTTCTCAAATTCTGACAAGAAGCTCTGAACTTGCTCCTCATAACGTGCACTGTCAAGCTGTGCATGTGTGTAGGTAGCGGTTATCGTGTGGTGCGACACATTACATCCCCCCCATTCAAACCCTTAACCCAATCAAAACTAGGAAACATATATGTGTGGTATAAAAAGGCCACAGCTTTTATTTATAAATTAACAAACATATTTATAAAACCAACCATAAATAAAACAAGGTATAAGCATTATTTAACTTGAACTAGTCCTTTCCAACCGTACCACCAACCCTCTAGGGTACACGCCCATCCGAGGCATCAGCCCTCCCCCCTCGTCCAGGATACCTGGCCTTCACCTTGGCCTTCCAATACCACATGCCAACCCCTGGCCACCATTCCTGGCACAGAGGGCACGCGCAAATACCCAAACCTTTCCCGAGGTTAGGGGAGGGGGCCAGCATCCTTCTTTTCCTGTACTCCTCTTCCCAATTGGTTCGGCAAGGACCATACCCGCCACTAGCCCCGCTGCATTTACGCCTAAATCAGCGGGCGCGACCCCCAAGCAACGCCATGGCCTGCTCCAACGCATCCTGCAGCTCTAGGTTAAACAAGTCCAAACCGACATCAGTGAGATGGACCCCATCCGGGCGAAAAAAGATTGCTGCCTCCCGCTCGAAAATACGGTGTCGCACTGCCAAGCCCCCGACACCTAGCACAAATTTGGAAACCCGCTTATTAATCTTTACTCGACAGCGCTCCATAGCTCCCTGATCGCGTGCGCACTTCCAATAGTTCCTGGAAACTATTCCTGACCATATTAGGCAAATATTCGGAAAAAGTACTCGCAAGTGCGCCAAGTCTCGCCTGATCAGCTCCCCTAAGCCCCACGCAGGCAGCGAACCTAAATCGTTCCCTCCCAGATGCACCACCAAAACATCCGGGATTCCTAATAAAGTGGATAACTGCACGACCTCAGGCAACAGCTGACCCCATTTCATGCCCCGGAACCCGAACCACCGGACCTCCGCCAGTTCCCGAGGTATTCCAAGCCTTGTCCCACCCGGGCGAACCCCAGCCCGCAGGTGGGCCCAGTAGATGTAGGAATGACCGATTATCCAGATCCGTCGGCCGGGCCCTGTGGAGAAAACACAAGGGGGATACCGATCAGATGTGTGGGCCGAACATATGACCGAAACCTCCCCGATTCCCATCTACCAATCCTTTGAATGGCCTGGTCCGAGAAACCTAAACGAGAGGCTTCCGTAGCGGCCCCAATCCGAAAAGAGTGACCCCCAAAGTCTGTGCTCGAAATACCCAGTTGTTCGAGTGCCAAACGGAAAACCCGGAGAAATTGGAAGCGAGAAAGAAAAGACCCATCCCCATGAATTAACAATGGGCCTACAACACCCGGGCGACACAGAAGGTAAGATTGAAAAGCTGCGACGGGACAGACAGCCGAGCCGGGAATGGCGCGAAGGGAAACCCATGCCCCCCTACCAAAAATGTCAGTTTTCGACTTTCGCACCAAAAAACGCACCGTATCATCCACGACAGACACATCATGGAACAACAAGCCGCCTGGAATCCGTTTGCTAGGGCTCACAAGCTCCCCAATCCGCAGAGCACCAAAGAAGGCGAAAGAGAAAGCCACCCGAAACAAACGCGCTTCGAAATCGGACAAACAGACCCTGGATAAGACCGACGCGATACCAAGTAGCAGTGCGCCAGAAACCGGTCTCCTGGAATCCCGAGGCTGCGGACCTCTACGCCAGCCACGCATTGCAAGCCGGACCATGCAGTCTTTGGTCACATCCGGCACGCGAGTCAGGTTGAACCAGAAGCTCAGACCTGACAGCTTCCCCGATACCGTGGCTGGGGAACAACCACTAGCCTCCCAAAACCAGAGCAACCGTAAAACCCCTTGAACCCTCTCCGCAGATGAAGAAAACCCACCTTGGTCCTGCTCCAGAGCGACCCAGTCCCCCCATGCCTTACCGTACCGGGCCCAAGTAGCATCCGACACTGAAGACCGAATCCATTCCCTTATTCGCTCAGGCCAAGGGACCATAGCTCTCTGGGACAGGGAAGGCCCTTCGTATCTGCTTCGGGCGCGATCAGACGAAACACCTGCCATTGGAAACGAGAAAGGGCGTCAGCCGTGGTATTCTCTACACCGGGAATATGCACAGCGCGACATGTAACGTTCAAAGACAGGCAACGCAGTACCAAGCTCCGCAGGAGCCTGACCACCGGAGGAGAGGAGGCTGTCAACCGATTAATGGCCTGGACAACGCCCAAATTGTCACAGTGGAACACGACACGCCTGTCCTTGATCTCCGGCCCCCAAAGATGGAGAGCCACCACAATGGGAAAAAGCTCCAAGAACGCCATGTTCTTGGTCAGGCCCGAGTCGAACCATGATCTTGGCCAAGGTTCTGCGCACCATTGTTTTCCCATGATAGCCCCAAAACCCGACGAACCCGCGGCATCCGTAAACAGGTGCAGCACTGAGTTCGCTACCTCGGGCTGCTGCCAGTAAGACCTACCATTGTACTCTTCCAGAAAAACCGCCCAAACCGCTAAATCCTCCCTGAGCGGTTTGGTCAAGCGGACGAAGTGGAACGGCTTCAGTATCCCAGACGTGGCAGCCGCCAGGCGTCGGTTAAATACTCTGCCCATGGGCATAATCCGACAGGCAAAGTTTAATTTGCCCAACAAGGATTGAAGTCGTTGCAGCGTGATCTTCCGCAAGGAGCTCGCCTCCTGGACCACCCCACGTAGATCAGCCAACTTGTCCAACGGAAGCCGACATTCCCCGACGACCGAATCAATCTCGATCCCGAGAAAGCACAAGCACGTGGAAGGGCCAATCGTTTTGTCAGGTGCCAGCGGCACGCCGAACTTACAGGCCACATCTGACACTGCTTGTAAGATCCGGGAGCATATCGGCGAATGCGCGGGGCCTACACACAGAAAGTCATCTAAGTAGTGAAGCAGGGAATCGTAACCGGACTCCATTCTCACTACCCATTCCAGAAAAGAGCTGAAACATTCAAAATAAAAACAGGATATGGCACAACCCATCGGGAGACACATATCCACGTAATAATGACCTTCAAATGCACAACCCAAGAGATGATGGCACTCTGGGTGAACTGGTAGGAGGCGAAAAGCAGACTCGATATCAGTTTTTGCCATGAGTGCTCCGGGGCCAGCGGCCCTTACTATGCCCACAGCAGCGTCAAAGGACGCATAGGAAACGCGGCATAATTCAGCTGCAATGTCATCGTTTACCGAGCACCCATGAGGGTGCGACAGGTGATGAATCAGCCGGAACTTTCCCGGTTCCCGTTTGGGCACCACGCCCAACGGTGAAACCCTTAGATCGGGGAGTGGCGATTCCCGAAATGGGCCCGCCATGCGGCCCAGCGCTACTTCCTTCGCCAGTTTTTCCCTGACCACCCCTGGATATTCAGAAACAGATCTCAGGTTTCTGCAAAAACCGGAGACCTGCCGAGGCCGGTGAGGGATCCAAAACCCCTGCCCAAATCCCTCCAGTAATAAGGCAGCCGCCTTCTTATTCTTATAACGATTTAGCCATGGGCGCATCGCGTCGACGTCCACCGGCGTCTTCGCCCTTAGTGCCCACGGAGTCCCCTTTGTTGCCAGTTTTGGCTCGTTTGAAGCATTTTGAAGCGGGGTGGGACCCGCCGCACCCCGAACATTCATGCTTGAAGCGACAACTAGACCCGAATTTGCATTGGCCATCGTTATATTGCCAACAGCAGCCTGTTTTACGTTGACCGGCCGACGCTGCAGTTGAAGAACCCGCGCCGGCCCCCCCAAGAAAGGACGACAGGCCCCCTTGATGTGAGGCTGGGCGGGTCATGATAGCTAACCACAAGCCAATGTCCATTTGATCCCAGCCCATGGAAGGCCGAACCGCTAAACGTTGGCGGAACTGCTCATCATACCGCCACCACCCTAACCCGCCGTACACCCGACAAGCGTTCCATATCACGTCCTGGTAGCAGAATAGGGAAGAACATTTGGCGGGAGTCTTCTCACCTATCACGCTGGCTAAGATCGAAAAAGCTCGGATCCAGTTTCCGAAAGTTTTCGGAATCTTCCGATACCGAAACTTTTCTTTGTCCTTTTCGGACTCTTTAGCGTCAGCGTCCACTCGGGGAAGATCTTCCAGAGGGAGGAGAGAAAAAATTTCAACAAATTCCCCCTTGTCTATTTTTGCGCGCAATTCCGGCGTTAGATGGAGGCCCAGAGGACCTGACCAGCACATGTACGCCGCCCCGTGCGCGGCCGGAGCAACCCCCAAACCCGAGAGAGCAGCGGCGTCCCCGGCCGTTCCCCCCGCAGTTTCCGGCGTCACCGTCAGTAACGCCGAGGTTGAGGGGCTGGGGGCCTGTGTCATATTGGCGGGCATTGACGCCGCGACTGCTGAAGGATCAGACCCTGCGGAACCTGCCCAACCCGCCCGAAGTTGGTTATCTAAAGCCACCGGGGGGGAAGCCCCGGGGCGATATCCCCGCTCAAGGGTTAGCAAAACCTGCTTCATAGCCTGGAGTACAGAACCCCATTCTTGCACTTCCCCTGCGCCAGCGCCCCCCAAACCCGACCCCGTTATACCGGAGTACTCACCTGCAGGAGCTGAATTGGAAGGTAGCAGCGGGACTTCAACATGCCCACCAGGCTGCAACGGCCCCAAGGGAACTGCGACCGCAGGAAGCACTGCACCAGTCACAGCATCAGGGAACCGACTTGTCAGCCGACCAGGGGTGACCTGCGAAGACAGGACAGGTGAAAAAGAACCCTGCCCACCCATCCCAGGTAATTGGGGACCCGCAGAAGTGGTAAAAACTGTGTGTGAATCTGGCATGGCAGAAAGAGCCCCAGAGGGGGCAGCATGGGCCGTAGTTAACGGTGGGGCAGATGCAGAGGGCATCAGACCCATAGGGAGGGGTCCAAGGGGGGTAGGATGGGCAGGAGAGAGTGTTGGGAGAGCTTGATGGGCGGCTGAGGTTGATGAGAATGCAGGATGGACGGATGAGGTTGATGGAAGTGCATGCTGGCCGGATGAGGTTGATGGGAGTGCATGCTGGCCGGATGAGGCTGATGGGAGTGCCTGCTGAACGGATGAGGCTGATGGGAGTGTGGTAGTGGCCGGGCCAGGGGAGACAGAGCGGGGAGGATGAGAAGGGGGGGGGCTGTGCCCACGAGTAGCCGGACCTGGCTCTATACCCCGACCCCCCGAACCCCCCAACCCCCTACTGGTTGCCCTGCCGCCTCGCGGCCTACTCACCACTCCTGAAGAAGGGCCGGCCGCCGACCTCACTTGCTCGCGCTCCGCCTGAGATCCGCCATGAGCCGAGCGCCTGTCAGGTGCCCGGGTCGTCGCCAACGTTGTGCTGGAAAGTGATCTCGCGGCCGACCTCCTGGAGGCCCGCGAGATCACAGGAGCAGGAACCGGCGCGGAACGGCCATCACCTCCCCGAGAAGCGGCAGCCGCCCGGGTAGCTCTAGACCGCCTCGGGGAGGAGGCGACAGACTGCACTGACTCGCTGCCGCCCGCGGCCGCGGGGGACCTGGCGCGCGGGCCGGCAACGGGGCTCCTGCTCCTACCCCTCACCCGACGCTCCCGCGAGGGGCTGTAACGGGTAGGGGGACGCGCCCGGCGGCGCGGAGTACCCTGGCTGCCGACAGAGGGAGCAGCTACCAAGGAGGCACCCTGCAGCCTTACCAGCTGGGCCTGCAGGTGCCGGCCACCGTCCTGGAGGGCCTCAGCCCGAAGAGCAGCAAGGATTCCATCGATATCCATGCTCCTGGCCGTGGGGTAAGCAAAAGCAACAATAAATGATAGGAAACAGGGGGAGAAATTGTCACCTTGCCGTTATTTTTAAGATGGCTGAGGTGAAGGGGACAAAATGTCCGTTATTTATACAACCCCACCCAAACCCCTAACCTAAATGCCACACCCATTTTACACCCACACCCACCACACCCACACATGCCTCCTATCCGGCTAGCTTTCAGCCCGCCTCCTCTGGGCCTGAATCTTTGCCATGCCGTTGGAGTTCTGCCTGTATCTGAGGAAAGTTTTGCAAGTCACAGCGATGCAGCCTACTTGAAAGCAGTTGCAGCTTACTTTTAAATGTATTCAGCGAACTAATCATGTTGATCACATGTTTATCTTGACCCTAGAGCTCTAAATTCAAACCATTGAGCATGTCAGTAAGATCTGTCAGGAACGCCAAGTCCAAAAGCCTCTGGCAGTCCTCAAGATGTGCATATTCGGCTTGTTTTGAAAGCTTCAGAAACATAGAATGTGACGGCAGATAAGAACCATTCGGCCCATCTAGTCTGCCCAATTTTCTAAATACTTTCATTAGTCCTTGGCCTTATCTTATAGTTAGGATAGCCTTATGCCTATCCCACGCATGCTTAAACTCCTTTACTGTGTTAACCTCTACCACTTCAGCTGGAAGGCTATCCCATGCATCCACTACCCTCTCAGTAAAGTAATACTTCCTGATATTATTTTTAAACATTTGCCCCTCTAATTTAAGACTATGTCCTCTTGTTGTGGTAGCTTTTCTTCTTTTAAATATGGTCTCCTCCTTTATTGTGTTGATTCCCTTTATGTATTTAAATGTTTCTATCATATTCCCCCTGTCTCGTCTTTCCTCCAAGCCATGTCCTTTAACCTTTCCTTGTAAGTTTTATCCTGCAATCCATGAACCAGTTTAGTAGCCCTTCTCTGAACTCTCTTTAAAGTATCAATATCCTTCTGGAGATACGGTCTCCAGTACTGCATACAATACTCTGTATTGTATTGTATGCAGTGAGGTGTGGCGGAACCCACCTCGCCACTGGACATTGGAGGGGCCTGGCTGCCTGCCTCTTACCCGCTGACTATGGCCCCTGGAAAACTGGTACATTTAAAGATTTATATTTGGGCTTGTTATACTGTATATTGCTGCTACTGGCCCTTTTAACAGCATCTATGGACACATTGGGACTTTTGGGACTACTGTCCCTTTAAGACTGTGAAGCATATTCGAGTGTACTGCCTGTAATATTATATATGTATTTATATATGTGTTAAGTTTATCCTGGGTGATTTGTATGCAGCATTCATCTGATTGTTCGGTAGAATCACTCCATTCAGTATATTGAGTGAAACTACCGAACAACCAGACCACCCAGGAATGAGTGTGCCTCCAATTACCGTTTGCAACAATGTTGCAAACGGGTAATTGGCAATCAGTGCAGTGTGGTCTGTGTCCTCTGGGTGGCCGCCATTCGGGAGCCGAACACGTGGCGGCGGCCATCTTAAACTACCGAACAGCGGTGTTTTGCCATCGAGCGTCTGGAACTAAAATCGGACACTCGACTAGGCAGACACCGCTGAGACCTCCAGACTTCCAGAATTTCGTGGGGAAACTACCGAACGGCCCGCCGTTCGGTAGAAAGAAACTCACGAACTAGGGGATTCATGCGAATCCCCCTTAGTCTCTATAACAGCAGTAATTCGTCTGTTTCATTCACTTGTTTGTGACCGACCGCAGGGCCAAAATGCATGGAACTGTTTTCGGATACTTTACCCATGCGGTCGGTCAAATCTTTGGAACCTCATATCTCCCGAACCATTCATCCGAATGACTTGAATTTTGGAAATGTTGTCCCCCTGAATAAGGGCTATCCAGCGATGCTGGATTTAAAGGTGTACCCCCGGTTTTTAGGGTACATCCAGAACTTGGCTGGAAAAGTGTACCGGATAATTGGGTTTAATGTTATCTGAGGGGAGGGGATGTGTGGGCTGAACCATGTATGGGATTGGTTAATTTCATCCTCCCCCTGGGAGTGTCCTGTATGTATCTGTTTGTAATAAAAGCCAGGCTGGATGTGCCAGTCCAGAGTTCCTGTTTTACCCTCAAAGTGATGTGTCGTCTCATTATTGGGGGAAGGATTTATTGCATGCTGTTCCAGTTGACTGCTAGGAGTACAAGCCTATTCGTATGGTTCCTATTCAATGGTCTACAGCATTCATATGCTTGGGAGAATTTAAAGGTTTCTCGGATTCGGTGATTGTGGTGTCTGCCAGAGTGCTTGGAGTCCTCAGGAAGCACTAGGAGCATCCATTAACGGAGGTACTCAGTCGGGGTGCCAGGTGATCCGTTACATGAGGTGTCACCAGTGTTCTGTAAAATGGCATGAGCACTTCCCTCTTTGATTTCAGGCAACAACTCACTGAACCAAAAATGTACCTCTGCTGAGCCATCTTACAGCTGTGTGAAGCAGCAGGTCTGTGTGTTCCACACCTGTCTCCTCCAAGTGAGCCCTGCATAACCTTCTCTGTAGACTCCTGGCCGGAAAAGAGCACACTATTTTCATAGCGACACCCATGACTTCTTTCCTATTTAAAATCTTCCCACACAATGCTTGCTGATGAATAATACAATGATAATTAAGGATGTCCGGGAAAGATTCACTTTGTTTGCACAATGCAATGAACCCACTAGTGTGGCCTACCATTGCTGGAGCTCCATCAGTTGTGATAGAGATGAGCTTGAAAAGAGGCACTTGGCTCTTGTTAACAAACTCCATGAAAGCGTTGAAATCATCTTCGCCTCTTGTGTGTCCTTTCAATGGCAAAACTGTGAGCAGCTCTTCTGTGGCACTCATGTCATCAAAAACCATTCTGATGAAAACACATAAGTGAGTCACATCCACCATATCAGTCGACTCGTCGAACTGGAGGGAAAAACACTCACATGCGTCAATGTCCTTTTTCAATTGCTCCTCCACATTCTCTACCATCACCTCACATCGCCATGTAACAGAATTCCAGGATAATTGCATGTCCTTAATAGCGGCAACAATCTCTGTTTTGTTCTTAAAATCACCAAAGAGTAAAACTTCTATAAGGCAAGTATGTGTCTGGAAAAAAAAAAAAAATAACCAAAGTGTGCATCTGCATCCTCAACAAATGCTTCTTTCACAACTTCGCCATCCTTGAAAGACTTATGTTTAGCAAGAACATGACTGACTCGATATGATGCGATGGTGGCCGCCTTACCCTTGGTGTTGGGCCTCGTAAAAATGGATTGCCGTGGTGCAAGCTGACTCTTCAATTCCCGCACTTTATAAATGCATAGAGCAGTTTTAGCAGGGAAATCTGGCTCATAGTTTTTGTGCACTGTTTTGAAATGCCACTCCAGATTGTCCTTTTTCGGTATGGCCATGCTGAGATTGCAAATGAGACAAATGGACTTTGAGTAAACAAAAAAATAATCCTCCTCTCACTCTGAATGAAAATGGTAAGTTTTAGATTTTTTACCTTCTGCCATTTTTATGGGTTGCTACCGAACTTTAATGGTGGCGAATACTACACCAATGAACCTGTGACCTGGCACAGGCTGCACGTCGACGTCAGTATACGCATATGGTATGTTCCGCCAGTCATAGGCGTGCGCAGCCTATTGCATTAGGGTGTGCACCCTAAAGCACAAGCACACGCCGCATATATATATGTATATATATGTATATATATATATGTATATATATATATATATATATATATATATATACACATACACATACATACACACATACACACACTGCTGTGTGTGTGTGTGTGTGCTGTTAGTGTGATGTGTGTGTGACGGTGCTGGTAGTGTGCTATGTGGGTGAGGGTGTTTGTGTGTGCGCGCTTGTGAGGGTGCTGTTAATGTACTGTGTGTGAGGGTGCCGTTTGTGTGTGTGTGTGTGCGCTTGTGAGGGTGCTGTTAATGTACTGTGTGTGAGGGTACTGGTAGTGTGCTGTGTGTGTGTTTGTTAGGGTCCTGTTTGTGTTTGTGAGGGTACTGTTAGTGTGCTGTGTGTGTGAGGGTGCTGTTAGTGTGCTGTGTGTGTGTGAGGGTGCTGTGTGTGGGTGCTGTATGTGTGTTGGTGCTGTGTATGTCTGTGGGTGCTGTATGTGTGTTGGTTCTGTGTATGTCTGTGGGTGCTGTATGTGTGTGGGTGCTGTATGTGTGTGGGTGCTGTGTATGTCTGTGGGTGCTGTATGTCTGTGGGTGCTGTATGTCTGTGGGTGCTGTGTATGTCTGTGGGTGCTGTGTATGTGTGTGGGTGCTGTATGTCTGTGGGTGCTGTATGTCTGTGGGTGCTGTGTATGTCTGTGGGTGCTGTGTATGTCTGTGGGTGCTGTGTATGTCTGTGGGTGCTGTATGTGTGTGGGTGCTGTGTATGTCTGTGGGTGCTGTATGTCTGTGGGTGCTGTGTATGTCTGTGGGTGCTGTATGTCTGTGGGTGCTGTATGTCTGTGGGTGCTGTATGTCTGTGGGTGCTGTGTATGTCTGTGGGTGCTGTATGTCTGTGGGTGCTGTATGTCTGTGGGTGCTGTGTATGTCTGTGGGTGCTGTGTATGTCTGTGGGTGCTGTATGTCTGTGGGTGCTGTATGTCTGTGGGTGCTGTGTATGTCTGTGGGTGCTGTGTATGTCTGTGGGTGTTGTATGTGTGTGGGTGCTGTGTATGTCTGTGGGTGCTGTATGTGTGTGTGCTGTATGTGTGTGGGTGATTGTGGGGGTACATTACTTGCTATCCCCCCTCCCTTCTTACCTTTTGTAGGGAGGGGGGATCCTTGTTGCTGCTGATTCCATCCCTGGTGGTCCAGTGGAGAGTGAACTCTAGCCCCTCTGGGGCAAGAGTTCACTCTCGCGAGATTTGAGCGTTGCCGCGGCAACGCTCATATCTCGCGAGAGGAACCCGGCAGAGCTGCCGGCAATAGCTCCGCCGGGTCCTCTCCTGCCTCCCTCCCTGCATGTGGGTCAGTGAGGAGGGAGGCTGAGAGCAGAGCCGGCGCTCAGATAGCGCCGGCTCTGCATGAGCCGACAGGGGAGATCCTGAGATCTCCCCTGCCGGTCTCAATATACATAGGCGTGCCGCGGGATTAGGGTGTGCCCAGGCACACCCGGCACACCCCGTGCGCACGCCTATGCCGCCAGTGGCAGCAGAGCCGGACTGGGAACAGAATGGAAAAAAAGAATTATTCCAGCCTTATAATTCATTGTGTCACATAGTGTGTTTTTATTTTCTTATATTCACTACAGACAGGCCCCCACCTCCCCTGTCCCATACTGTTCTTTTTTTGTTATGGAATAATAAACATTTATTACCAGTCCTTAAGAGTTGATGGATTTAACGTAGGGCCTCAGTAGTGCGAAACACAGCTGCAAGCCGCTAAAGCATAGTCAGGCCGAGGTAAACAATTACATACATACAATAGAACGGTAAAGCAAACCAAGGAACACAGAAAATCAGAGTAGTCAATAGTGATGTCCCGAACGGTTCGCAGGCGAACATAGCGTGTTCTCGTTCGCCATGGACGGCGAACATATGCGATGTTCGCTCCGCCCCCTATTCGTCATCATTGAGTAAACTTTGACCCTGTACCTCACAGTCAGCAGACACATTCCAGCCAATCAGCAGCAGACCCTCCCACCTCCTAGACAGCATACAATTTAGATTAATTCTGAAGCTGTATTCTTTTTTTGTTTTTATTATTATTTTTTTTATGTTTGTGTTTATTATACATTATCCTCCATAGCCAGTAACCTGTGTTTATTATACATTATCCACCATAGCCAGTAACCTGTGTTTATTATACATTATCCCTCCCATAACCAGTAACCTGTGTTTATTATACATTATCCTCCCATAGCCAGTAACCTGTGTTTATTATACATTATCCTCCCATAGCCAGTAACCTGTGTTTATTATACATTATCCCCCCATAGTCAGTAACCTGTGTTTATTATACATTATATTCCCATATCCAGTAACCTGTGTTTATTATACATTATCCCCCCATAACCAGTAACCTGTGTTTATTATACATTATCCCCCCATAACCAGTAACCTGTGTTTATTATACATTATCCTCCCATAGCCAGTAACCTGTGTTTATTATACATTATCCCCCCATAGTCAGTAACCTGTGTTTATTATACATTATATTCCCATAGCCAGTAACCTGTGTTTATTATACATTATCCCTCCATAGCCAGTAACCTGTGTTTATTATACATTATCCTCCATAGCCAGTAACCTGTTTATTATTATACATTATCCCTCCCATAGCCAGTAACCTGTGTTTATTATACATTACCCCCCCATAGCCAGTAACCTGTGTTTTTTATGCATTATCCCCCCCATAGCCAGTAACCTGTGTTTATTATACATTATCACCCATAGTCATCTATCGTTGGACCTAGGCAGCATGATGTCTTAGGCCGGCCCAGAGAGTGAGTGAGTGCATAATATAATATATATGTTCAGAAACATATTAGTAATATATGTAAATCGGGTTCATGCAAAGAGGGTGAAAAGGTATTAAAGAAAAACACACTTATTGCATCAAATTTACAAAGTCAAACTTTTAAAAGCTTTCCTCATTTCTTTCTCGGGATGAGGAACATATCGGTTGTAGACTGAGGATTTCCATCTGCCCAATCTTTTAATAATATGCACTGGAGTGTCAGTGTTGAAGGAGACCGAAGCTGCCCCTATTCTAAATGAAAGACCCGAGACATGGATACAACCCAATCTTAGGAGTAGTGTTCTGATGTAGAAGATGAATTTAGCCGTAGTCAGAGGGATTCAGTGAGAGTAGTGGTGAAATGTGTGTGGCATGACTGAGTGTGGGTAAGTAAGAGTCAAGTATTTTAACTGGGCACTAGTTCTAGGTGGGATAAAGTGGTATAGCGGATGGATGAGTAGTTTGGTTCGTTTTAGAGGTTTGTAGAGAAAGTATATAGTGATCATGATTTTTAGCGATATCCAATATCTGGTGTCACAATAGCTTGCATTTAAAAAAAAAACAAAAAAAAAAACTTTTTTGACTGTAATATAATAGCAGTCAGTTTCCTTCACACGTGTGCGTTTCAGGGCCTGCCAGGGCACAGTGTCACACCAGTGCAACTCATATCTGGTGTAACAGTAGTGTACATTAAAAAAAAAAAAAAAAAAATACAGGGGGCTTGTTGTCACCTTTTGGGGACCCTTGGTGTTGTACGTGGCTGGGTGGAGGAAGAGACCTTCAATGACATCAGTGAGGACAAGGAACGGGGCATGGCTAGCTTGGTATCCAACCTTGTGCAAATGGGGAGTTTGCGGTTGTGCAAATGGACTGTTTGTGGTGCGTTAAATGGGGAGTTTGGTCTGTCACTGTGAAGCGAGCGTAACCCTTACACTACCTGATCGATACATCATCATACCTGATGTTTTAAAGCACGTTATTCCAAACAATTTAGGAATGTTAGGTGATTTATGCCCTTTATGGATTAAAACCAGACTCTGCATCAACTATGTAATTTTCCATGGGAGTTTTGCCATGGATCCCTCTCCGGCATGCCACAGTCCAGGTGTTAGTCCCCTTGAAACAACTTTTCCATCACTATTGTGGCCAGAAAGAGTCCCTGTGGGTTTTAAAACAGGTATGTGAGGTAAGGGTTAGTCTTGGAGGCCATAAGCTTTCCTAAAGAGATGGGTTTTAAGGCACTTCTTAAAAGATGCAAGACTAGGGGAGAGTCTGATGGCGGTAGGCAGGCTATTCCATGGGAAGGGAGCCGCCCGCGAGAAGTCCTGCAAGCGCGAGTTGGCCGTACGGGTGCAGACAACGGACAGGAGGTGGTCGCGAACATTTGCGGAAGTTCGCGTTTGCGAACGGAAAATTTTATGTTCGCAACATCACTAGTAGTCAAATAAAGCTGGGTTATAAGCAATAAAAACACAATTTAGTAGTTAAACACACTCTTGGGTAGCAAGACACCACGACAGAGCATTGACTGAATGAAGCAAGGTACAAGGTGCTGAAAATGAGTTGGGGCTGCTTCGAGTTCAGAATGAGATTAGGGAACTGGAGAGGAGATGGGAAGTCTAGTTAACATAGGGGAGCTGGCAATGAGATGGGGATAGTAATGAGGTGGACATCATACCGGGCTGAAGAATAGACAGGTGGGGCTGGTGAATAGATTGTGGGGTTTGAAGATCAGATTGAGGTTTATAGGGACACTATAGTCACCAGAACAACTACAGCTTATTGAATTTGTTCTGGTGAGTAGAATCATTACCTTGAGGCATTTTGCTGTAAACACTGTCTTTTCAGAGAAAATGCAGTGCTTACATTACAGCCCAGTGATAACTTCACTGGCCACTTCTCAGATGGCTGTTAGAGATCCTTCCTAAAATGCATCCAAACATTCAGTATCTCCTCCCTCTGCATGCAGACACTGAACTTTCCTCATAGAGATTCATTGATTCAATTCATCTCTATGAGGAGATGCTGATTGGCCAGGGCTGTGTTTGAATCATGCTGGCTCTGCCCCTGATCTGCCTCTTTGTCAATCTCAGCCAATCCTATGGGCGAAGCACTGTGATTGGATCAGGCTACCACTTCTGATGATGTCAGCAGACTGCTTGTTTTTATGAGGCGGACAGGGCAGAGCCAGCAGTTTCAGGCTTGAATACAGTAAAATTTTGCTATATTTATGGAGTCATGAGGGGCCCAGGGGGGCTAAATGGTGGTTTTAACTTTATAGGGTCAGGAATACATGTATAGTGATCCTTTAATGTTATTTTTTCAATGTATTGTTTTTGTTCATCCCACACACATGTGCACCATGCTGACATAATTCAGTACTAGTTTGGTATAAAATCAATTCCAGGGCTGTTATATATTGTTTGCTTGGCTTTAGGTAGGTTAAAAAAAGGATAATAGAACATGACAACATTTTTAAAACTGTTTGTACTACATTCAATAGACATATTTATGCCCACTGAAATGCAGCACAGTTAAGCATTATATTGTATTATTTAGTTGCTTTTATTCTATTTTTCTAAAATAGTTCAGTTTCCCTGGATACAGAACGTATAAACATCAAACCTTTCCATCGATGGTTCTACACGTGAAAAGGAGTAATTTGTTTGCCACTAGGATTGAAATGCGGCAAGGACAGACAAGTTTAGCGACCATTTTCTCATATAACTTAACATCTTATCTTATTATGTTTAAGGAATTTGTATTAACAAAACTGAGTATTGAGAGCTTATGATACATTTATTGAATAGAACTCTTTTGAATACACTTGATGTACCATAACACACTGCTTATGTGGGTACCAAACATGTCACTCTCCTACACTGTACCTGTATTTATCCCAACAGACAGCTGGTGGGGTCAGTTTACTAAACCAGGAATTAAACAGAATTAGTAGGAAATTGTAGATTTGAGTCCAAATCTGATGAACTGTAAGCTATATCTCCCTCTCTAAAATAAAAGTGCAATTACCCTGTATTATTTAATCATGACCAATCCCTACTTTCACCTTTAGGGAATAAACACCCTAAGTGGTTTTAAGTTATATAAAAGGTGTGAAAGCTGCAACTCCCACAATACTTTTGCCAGATTTTAGACTGCTCAAGTTAAAATTAACTATACTAGAGAACTATGGTTTAATTTGGCAAGCCATCAGAGGAGATGCTATTCAACCCAAGCTGCATCCTTCCTAGTAGATGGGAATTATAATTCATCACAAGCTGGGAGTCCACATTTTGCTTAGTGTAGAAAACACATTTCACATGTTTTAAAAGGTATTGCCACATGGTGTACTATTAATCACGTCATTACATCTTGCCTAGCAATCAAATATCAAAGTCATTTTTTATTTTCCAGTAGCCTGTAATTTAGGATTTATATTCACTAATCAAACTGCTTTTCCGCAGCAGTTTTATCAAAGATTTTATGTTTCTGATGAAGGTTGAATCAAATAATCAGCAATTTCGAAGAGATAGTGATATACATCAGTCCGCCTGGCGATCTCATAGGCAGTTTCGCCGACTTTATTTTTCAAGTTTGGTTTGATGTAGCGATTCATCAACAAAAGTTCTAGAATCTGGCGGCAGTCTCGGTTCCCAGAAGCAAGGTGCAGTGGGGTCAGTAAGCCTTGAGTTTGGGCATTGATGTCTGCCCCATGTTGAAGTAAAAATGAGGCTACTGGAGTGTTGTTCCACTTGCACGCACTGTGCAGAGGGGTCCATCCATCTACTGTAACAGCATGCACATTAGCCCCTCTGGCAATCAGCTCCCGCACTATGTTAAGGTGACCATTGTAGGATGCTCTGTGGAGTGGGGTGTAGTGGTCTTCATCAGTGGTGTTCACTAGATGTGGCTTAGTAGACAGAATTTGCTGAACTGTGTTGAGCTGCAAGAAGGAAATGTGTTTGTTAATTTCTGTTGCTAAACATAACATAAAATAACTTTATTTATCTTACAAAAGTCATTAATTTGGTTAAAGGGACACTGTAGGCAGCCAGACCACTTTAGCTCACTGTCCCAGTCCCCTTAACCCTGCAATTGTAATTATTACAGTTATTGATAAACTGCAATAATTGCTTTGGTAGGTTAACTCCACCTCTAGTTGCTGTCTGTCAGCCAGCCACTAGAGGCACTTCTGGTCGCTTAAATGACGCTGGACGTCTTCACGTTCTGCATGAGGATATCCAGCATCATCTAAAACCAGAATAGAAAAGTATTGAGCAATGCGAGTCCTAAAGCGAGTGTGCATTAGGTCCCCATCATCGGTGGAGGAAGAGCGGAGGCGAAGGCAACATTGTAGGGGGGGCGCAACATTCTTTTCCTAGCACTATAGTTTCCCTGTAATCTACAACAAACTAGGACAGAGACATTTGAATACATAACCTTCAGCTGTTAGCAATATAAAACTCAAGTGACAATGGCTAAATGTAGAAATTAACAATTAAAGCACCATCTATAAAACTGAACCAAATTGTTGTGTTCTCTGGAGCAATTAACTACTTGAAGTTACACTACCCATAACCTTAGTGTAAAAAGATAACGATATAGAAATATACCCCCCCCCGCCCTAAATATAGAACTTGATATCTACAAAATCTTGATGACAGGTGTCAATATATTTTCAACAGGATTGCTCTGCCTACTCTGTTGTTTTCCGCGGCAAAAAGGAGCAATTCTGGGGGGTTGTCTTCCAGTTCCTTCTCCTGCATTTGGTACCATTCTTCTGGTTTTTCTTCCGTTTCTTCATCAGACTCCTCAGGCCAGAGGCTCTGCGTCCCAGTGGGAATTAGATGTCCATGGGTCTTTAATAGTTCGAGCTGGTTGAAGTCTTCAGGAAAGTCCATGAGCTTCTCATGCAGGTCACATTCAAACTCATTATTTCTTTCTAGGTAATCATCTTTATCATCCTGCGCTTCGGTGACAGCTTCTTGCACTGTATTTATCTTCTCTGGAGAACTTGTCATCTGAAAAACACAACGGGAGTCTAAAAAAAAATGGGAAGCAATACTTTGATATTTTTCAAATCATAAAAAGACAAGAATTTTTATAAACGTTTTAAGAATGATTCTCTATCTATATGCGTGTTTCGAAAAAGCTTTAAGAGGGTCTATATTACTATAAACACACAATAAATGAAAATTAAAGAGGGCTCACGTGCTGGCAAGCTGTGATTCTGAGCAATGTAATCTAAATTGTCAGGTTTGGAGAATATGTGTATAGTTCAGTTCATTATGGATTTGGTATGTGGATAAGCCATAAATCCAGTAATTAATTAGGCCAGTTAAAACAAACACTGTCTTCCTGCATTCCTGAAGTGGTAATCCGCTAAAATAAATTGTATTTGCGTTAATTGTCATTTGTAAAAGGTGTATAAAACCCAGAGAAATAATCAGCACAGATCAAATTACCGGCTGGCTGTACCACGTTGCGAAAATATAACCAGGTTCTTCATAAGAAGGTAAAAACATTAATGAAAAGGAATAATAAAAAAAGCGCTACATGCACAGTTGTGTTAATGAAAAATCGTATTTTCTTCTCCTTTTTACAAAATGTTTCCTCTTTTCACTCTGCATGGGCTAATACATCATATAATCACACCATAGGACAGGCGGAATATGTGTTTCTCACATCCCTATTCAGAGCAACACGACCTCACTCTGACATAGCTGGAATTGGCGGTGATAAAGACAAATACAATTTTTATGATCAATGGGTTTTGCATTATAAGCAGGCCCAATTGTTATAGAAGTATTATCTTTTGTCCTCATCTGCTTCAGACAGCATTACTTAATCGTACACCATAGGTAGTGTCACACGTCATTATCATGATAAGGGCCCCTGAGCTAGACATATTATTAATGCACTTGCATATGACGTCAACAGCATTATATATTCCCATATCTTTCAGTGTATGCATGGTAAAACACTCAGAGGTTAAAAAAAAAAAAAAATACAACATAAATAGCATTTTTGTGTTTTTCTCTCTCCTCTTTTGTTTTTGATTTCCATATTAAAGAATCCCAGGAATTGAAAGGTTATGGTAAAAAAAAAAAAAAAAAAAAAATCTACTTGCCCTAGCAGGGGTTGGCAACCTTTGGCACTCCATATGCTGTGGACTACATCTCCCACAATGCTATTTGCATAATTCTGGCAAAGCATCATGGGGGGTGTAGTCCAAAACATTTGCGGTGCCGAAGATTGCCTATCCCTGGTAGAAATGGTAAATGGTAGTGTAACGGCACCCCCAGGCATAAAGAGGGGTTAAAAGCCGTTTAGTAGATCTTCCCTTCCAGAGACACAGGCACAGCTACTGTAGACACCAATACACCGAACCGGAGAAGCATATGAATGCTCTCAAACATACGAATGCTGTAAACAGCTGAATAGGAAAAACCATACGAATAGGTTTACACTCCTAGCAGTCAAACTGGAACAGCATACAATAAATCCCCCCAAGAACGAGACAAGGCTCCGTTTGAGGGTCAAGCAGGAACAGACAGAGCTGTGGGTTTATTGTTCTTCTATACACATTCTTACACATTAGTACCACCCACAGGGTTTTGGAAAACAACCAATAAACACGTACAATAGACGCAGACACTCCCACACAAAATCCTCCCCTCTGCCTGTGATACAATTACCTTACACAATGGGTAATGTAATTATCACAGGCAGAGAAATACAGTTTTTCCACATTATTCATAACATTTTAAAAGTATGCATCACATCCACATAAATCTACATTTTCAGAATCAGCATACTCCAAATACAAACATCCGTCAAAATCATACAAATTGGTCCAGTGGTTCAAAAGATAGATCGTAGTCCTTTGTGACCAAATGAAGCATGGCTTTTCTGCCCAAAACCAGTTCCACAGAGTCTTCTATCCAGGGGATAATTGGGAAGTAATCCAATTATCTCCAAGGACAGAGGCAAAACTCCATTGAATACATGGCAGCAAAAGACAATAAAATACATAAAAATATATAACTGTGCAGCCATTGCATAAAAACAGGTACATTCAACATATCCCCAGATAGCTCAGATCTGAGCGCACATTATTACTGAATGGCGCTCAGATCACATACATACAGTTCAATTGTCATGGAGCCAAAGTCTTTCATTATATGAATGGGCTCCATGGCATAGCTATCTGGGGTATCACTGCTCAAACAGGGCAAGCACCGAATGACCCGGCTTTCGTGTCTTTGCAGGGGAAAATCAAGCGTTTCAACATGGGGCCATAGTCTAAAGGCAGCAGGCGGGCAACCAGGCTCCTCCAATGCACAGTAGCGAGATTGGTCTCGTCACAGGTAGCTAAAATAGTAGCCCAATCTACATGTCCTGACACAAAATAATTTTAAAATGGGACACCTGTCAGGATAACGACTGGGCCATTTACACAAATTAAATCCAAATGAACAGACGGAGACAATATGTATTTGGAAACTCTCCAACTTAGCTTTAGTCATAACCTTTTGCATCAGTTTTACCATTCAGATTTAACTTGTGAAAATATTTGTGAAATCTGCCACCCTCCCCTATAGTTTCTCCCTCTGTCTCTCGCAACGTGTGTGTGTAATGTGTTGTGTGCCAATTGTGTCTTGTTTGCTGGCTGTGTGTATTATGCGTGCGTGATGTTTGCTGACTGTATATAATGTGCGTGTGTGATGTTTGCTGACTGTGTGTAATTTTGCTGACTGTATATAATGTGCGTGCGTGTTGTTGACTGTGTGTAATGTGTGTGTAATTTTGCTGACTGTATATAATTTGCGTGTGTGATGTTGACTGTGTGTAATGTTTGCTGACTGTGTGTAATTTTGCTGACTGTATAGAATGTGCGTGTGTGATGTTGACTGTGTGTAATGTGTGTGTGATGTTTGCTGACTGTGTGTAATTTTGCTGACTGTATATAATGTGCGTGTGTGAGGTTTGCATGCAATGTGTAGTGTGATGTTTGTAATTTACTTAATTTGCCCTGCAGGCATTTTTGTATTTCCAATTTCTCTTTTATTGAAAATTTCAAGGATTAACAGAGCATTGGTCAAAATGCAAGGGTTACATGACAGGAACAGGCATCCACATGATGATGGGAATATACAAGATTGTATACACTAATGACATTTACTCTATTGAGTGGTCCAGTTCCCACGGTAGTAGGTGTATTGGCAAAGAAGAGAGTGTAAAATACATCTTAAAACATAGTACAGGTATCTAAATTTACTTCATACACATATCACAGTATGCCCTGTTGTAGTGTTAGGACATCGTATGAACCAGTTACCGTAATTGGGCAGAAAAGGGGGAGGGGGGAAGGTTCAATGCATAGGAAGGGGAAAACATTTATAGTGAGAGAGAAGTACTAGTGGGGAAAATAAAGGGGGGTTCAGAGTATATGTCATATACGGAAGGTGCTCCATTGTGTGGATAAATATACGGCTCCGACCCAACCATTGAACACGATAGTAACCATAAGGTGACTAATCATAAATCAGAAAAAAGTTTAAGACATATCGAGTAGAAATAATAGAGTGAGATGGAAATTAGTGCTACAAGTCAGCTCAAGATTGTGTTCGGGTTCGAAAGTGTTGCTAGCATCGGTAGGTGTATTAGGTTACATGTGGATACACAGCAAGATGTCAGCATGGAATTATCACGAAACCCTGCCCTCCCATAAAACGTGCGTTTATAGGAGTGTTGCTGTCGGCAATGAAAAAAATGTCTCAAGCATGCGATCTATAGTGTGCGGCCATTAAGGGGCTGAACTAAGGTTGTGTTAGTGGAAGATATTAGAGTTGTGGTTTCTGCAGCCAACTTTCCCAGAATTTGGTATGAGTGGCTTCTTTGCCTTTTAAGCGGTAAGCCAGTGTTTCATACTGACACGTAGTATCAGTATCACTCTATTCCACACTTTTTGTAAGGTTGGGGATCTGTATTCCTCCAATACCCCTTGCAATGCTGTTTTTTGCTGCTTGCAACGTTTACTATAACATAATTGTTGGGAGAGGACAAAATGTATAGTGATATATGTAGGAGGAAACATTCTGGTGTAAAGGGAACGAGTTTGGGGACCTGGCTGGCACTATTTTAACGATCAATGGACCACCCAAAATCACACTCAGCCAACCTCCACACAATCGATCTCAGCCAAATATAATAGCATGACAATGGTGGACACGACACCACTAGAGATGCTTGCTGTCACTCATCGCCATGTGTGACTTCGTGAAATGAGGTTGGATGTCATCACTCAACGCTTTGCATGAGAACGTCTAATATTCCCAAAATCCCCATAGGAAAGCACGGATTCAATGCCACACATGCGCATTGGTTCCCCCCCCCCCCCCCCCCCATTCTAAATTAAACAAACTGTTTAATAATGGGCAATTATCCAGTGTTGCCCACACAACTGGGTGTGCTATAAAATATAACATCAGTTATTGAAAATACAAATTGATTAACACTATCTGATTATGCAATTAAAAGGAAAATACTCTTTGGCTGGCTGAGTGTGATGGGAGGTTTGTGGTAAGCACATTGAGAGTGATAGGCTGTGTCAATCTCTCCATTCACTACACTATGCATGGAGAGCACAGGAGAGTGAATAAAGGTAGGTGGTCTTTAAATCACACAGCTACAACATGGACTCCCATCACACACAGCCCATAGCTACAACATGGACTCCCATCACACACAGCTACAACATGGACTCCCATCACACACAGCCCATAGCTACAACTTGGACTCCCATCACACACAGCCCGTAGCTACAACATGGACTCCCGTCACACACAGCACATAGCTACAACATGGACTCCCATCACACACAGCACATAGCCCATACAACATGGACTCCCATCACACACAGCACATAGCTACACTATAAAACATGTACTCCCATCACACACAGCCATGATCCATGCACAGGGAGCAGCTCCACAGACTGACACCAAGCTCTGGATTAGAACATGCACTGGGCTCAGAGCACGCAGGAAGCTCTCCCAAGCTAGTTCTCACCTCTCAGACTGCAATCTGTACCCGGAAATGCAAACAAGAACTACAGCTCCCGGCATGCTCTGGGAACGTGCCGATGACGCGCTTCCGGTGAGCTGGCAAAACACTTGGTTTTCATGGGACACCCTGTGACTTCGGGACCTTAGTAAAGCCTGGCTTCTAACTCATGGACAGGTAGAAAATAAATAAAATAAAATACTTTCTAAACTAGTCAGTTCAGAACTCCCTTGCATGCTGTGGGGGGGTTGCTGCCCACTGTGGACTGCTGAGTGAAGCATGCCGGGAGTTGTAGTTTTGCAGCCTCCTCCCATGCTTGCAGTTAGTTACCCGGGAATTCTCACACTGTCTGCATGGGAGGTGAGAGCATGTCCTAACCAATTCCAGTATTAATTACTACTAAAGTCAAAGCATGCACTGAGTGATAGAGCTGGAGGAGTTCCATCAAAATGGAGAGGGGGGGCAGACATAGAATGTGACATAAGAACCATTCGGCCCATCTAGTCTGCCCAATTTTCTAAATACTTTCATTAGTCCCTGGCATTATCTTATAGTTAGGATAGCCTTATGCCTATCCCACGCTTGCTTAAGCTTGTTTACTGTGTTAACCTCTACCACTTCAGCTGAAAGGCCATTCCATGCATCCACTACCCTCTCAGTAAAGTAATACTTCCTGATATTATTTTTAAACCTTTGTCCCTCTAATTTAAGACTATGTCCTCTTGTTGTGGTAGTTTTTCTTCTTTTAAATATAGTCTCCTCCTTTACTGTGTTGATTCCCTTTATGTATTTAAATGTTTCTATCATATCCCCCCTGTCTCGTCTTTCCTCCAAGCTATACATGTTAAGATCCTTTAACCTTTCCTTGTAAATTTAATCCTGCAATCCATGAACCAGTTTAGTAGCCCTTCTCTGAACTCTCTCTAAGGTATCAATATCCTTCTGAAGATACGGTCTCCAGTACTGCGTACAATACTCCAAGTGAGGTCTCACCAGTGTTCTGTACAATGGCATGAGCACTTCCCTCTTTCTACTGCTAATACCTCTCCCTATACATCCAAGCATTCTGCTAACATTTCCTGCTGCTCTATTACATTGTCTGCCTACCTTTAAGTCATCAGAAATAATCACCCCTAAATCCCTTTGAGGTTAGGACTCTATCAAATATTCTGTACTCTACCCTTGGGTTTTTACGTCCAAGATGCATTATCTTGCACTTATTTACATTAAATGAATGTGACAATAATGCAATGTAGGTCAAATAAAATAGAAGTTATATTTGATTAGTTGGAGATCTAATACTGGGTATATCTGCAGCAGGAACTTGTAGCACCGTTTTAGATTGTAAGTTTTTCAATTAAACTGTTAAACCCCCCCCCCCCCCCCAAAAAAAAAACGAAACACTAAGTTTTCATTGAATACTATTATTATTATTATTGCCATTTATATAGCGCCAACAGATTCCGTAGCGCTTTACAATATTATGAGAGGGGATTTAACTATAAATAGGACAATTACAAATAAACTTACAGGAAAAATAGGTTGAAGAGGACCCTGCTCAATCAAGCTTACATTCTACAGGAGGTGGGGTGTAAAACACATTAGGACAGGAATTTGTCCTAATGTGTTTTACACCCCACCTCCTATAGAATTTAAGTACTATTCTACCAATCTACTTGCCTAATATTTCCCCTACCTTTTGTGTCACTTTACCCCACTCCCTCTAGCATGTAAGCTCATTGAGCAGGGCCCTCAACTCCTCTGTTCCTGTGTGTCCAACTTGTCTGTTTACAACTACATGTTTGTTCGTCCACCCATTGTAAAGTGCTGCGGAATTTGTTGGCACTATATAAATATAATAATAATAATAATTAAAGGTTTTTGTGGGGGGACCCATGAGTAATTCAGGTGTGTAGTAGACTCAGCATGTTTCACTTGTACATTTCTGTTGGGGTGTACCAGAAAAGTGCTACCCTGTAGTATGTAGCATGCATGGAGGTAGGAGTAATATCAGTTTATTAAAAGAATCACTCCACACACACAAAGCACTTTGACTTGCTTTTTATATGTCTGGAACCTGTGGTATTTGTGACGGTTTGTAAAACGACCGATTTCAGTAGAAACCGTCACGGTTATAATTTGGGGCAGAAACGCCTCCCTTGTGGTCAATCAGAAATCCAGGCAGGTTTTCTTTCACTTGCACCACTGAGCTAACAGAAGTGCGCATGCTTCACCATCTTCTCAACGAGCTGTTTTACAGCACAAAGGGTCTTAATGGGAAGCCTCTGATTATTGTATTCCCCAGTGCTGGGAAAAAGGAGAGAGAGGCCTTGCAAGGACTACAGACAGGTTCATGTATTTCATGTACCCACAGAGAAAACGTACAGAAAATAACTGCTTGCATGATTTCTTTTGGAGTATATCTAATAATTTGTTAAACAAATACATTTTTATTTGAGTACCATAACAACTATAGCTTGGTGCAGAAGAGCCCTGGCACATTCTCAGAGTGAATAGTCAACCTGTTTAAAAATGGTTTAGCAACTTACCTCAGCCCCACAGCTGCCCTGAGCTAAGCCCATCCATGCAGGGCAGTGCTCATTGACTTACCGGATCATATAAACATTTCCAGCTAATTAGTGCAGTCGTGCATGGCTGGGCTTAGAGACTGGGTCTTCCAGCAGCAGTTGAGGTAGTGGCAGTAGTGTCAGGTGCTCATGTGGAACTCATGACAGCATGTTTTCTTATATGTTTTCTTTTGGGGTATATGAAGAAACGGCTTGCAGAAGCTGCAGATCTGTTGTCTGCAGCCTTTGTACACTCTCCCCTTTTTCTACAGCCTGCTCCTGACATTGGTCGTTAAAGCGAGCAAGGAGCAGATTTGACAACAAGTGCTTTTACAAGAGGCACTTTTGAGACCACCGGTGAGTAGAATAAACAGATGAGGCTATGACGTAGGCCAGGTCTCAAAAAGTCATATCCTGCACTACTAGACAGGCTCAAAAGTTACTTGTTACTGCTAGCCTGGGCGGCCATGGCACACACTTACTGGGAGTAAATTTCTACTCACGGTGAATTTTCACTTGCCAAAAGCTAAAGGAAGAAAAAGATTTGCATTTGCAGAGGTTTTTTTTTTTTTTTTTTGCAAACTACCTTTATTGTAAAGAACAGATTGGAGTCTGGAGATAACCCTAACTGTGCAAGAAGGAGTGCTTATATTTCTTTCTTTTTATTAACATTCTTTCTTTTATTGAGGCAAAAATAAAATAAAATAGACATTGCATGGTGACAATAGACAGTACAGAAGCCATGTAACCTAGCCATATTACACACTATATGTTTACATTGCAGCTCTAAGTCTGCCCTCTGTGGCTGTCTAACAGACAGCCACTAGAGGGCTTCTGGAATCCTAACAGACTTTTTGTCAGTTATCTGATGCTGGACATCTTCACAAATCTCCAGAGTCAGATTTTCCCCACAGGTCTAATGTGCGTCAGCCAGCGGGGGATTAGTGTGGGCGTTTCAGGTAAGTGGCTGAAGGGGGGCACTTCAGGAACCTATAGTGCCAGGGAAATTGATTTGTTTTCCTGGCACTATAGGATCCCTTTAATGAACTCCAGAACCCTAGAGCTTACAGTTGGAGGAGGGAAACTATGTAACATTGACAGCTATAATGAGACTAGTGGTGCGGTGGCAAGTGGAAGCAAGCCTTCACTAAGGTTCCAATATAAATAGGGCCAAGAGGCTCTTAAATGAGTGTCACCCCTAAACCACAGGGCACTAGGGGGGTGGAGAAGTTACACTAGTGTTACCGAGCGTAACTGATATCATAGAGGCACAGGTGGTAAAAGGGCTGGGGGAGCACTAACTCCGGCATAAACTTTTCATTTAACAAACAGTGACATGAGTATAAAACTGCACAGATACATGGGTCTTAATAATATCTAAAAGAAAAAAGCATAATTAAACTGGTTTATATTTTGTGACACTGTCCGAGAGCCAGTTCAGGTCAGCGAGTCCCTTCGTCCTCTGGGAACAAACGTGGGCACTCGGGAATCATCCCTAGAGTGAGTAGGTGTCAGGCCCCTCTCAATCATTGTCCTATTGGCGAACCCTAGAGCTGCAAGGAACTTGGGTCAGAAGCCTTCTAAGATTTCCCATCTTTAACCCCTTAAGGACACATGACATGTGTGACATGTCATGATTCCCTTTTATTCCAGAAGTTTGGTCCTTAAGGGGTTAAAGGACCACTATAGTGCCAGGAAAACAAACTCGTTTTCCTGGCACTATAGTGCCCTAAGGGTGCCCCCACTCTCAGGGTCCCACTCCCGCCGGGCTGAAGGGGGAGGAAGGGGGTTAAAAACTCACTTTTCTCAATCGCCTGGCTCCCTCGGCGCTGGGGACTCTCCTCTCTCTTCTGACGTCACCATTCTCAATGCTTTCCTATGGATGCTGGCGTCTTCTCACTGTGAAAATCACAGTGAGAAACGCGGAAGCGCCTCTACTGGCTGTCAATGAGACAGCAACTAGAGGCTGGATTAACCCATGAAACTTCTCTGAAACTGCTATGTTTACAGCAGGCAGGGTTAATCCTAGATGGACCTGGCACCCAGACCACTTCATTAAGCTGAAGTGGTCTGGGTGCCTATAGTGGTCCTTTAAAAACCCATGGAGCTCTGGAAGTCGGCCAGCGGTAGTTCTTCCGAAGTGCTGTGACAATCAGGAGTATAGATTTGCGCCATTGTAGAGTGGGTCTGCTGAGGTCTTGAAAGAGTTAGATGTGGCAGCCTTCGAAATCATAACGCGTTTAAAAATGAATATCAAGCGTTGCTTCTTAGCCATCGTCTGGCACAGGATGACGTCTTTGGGGACATAGATTGGCGCCTGTGGTGATTTATTAATTCTGTTAATGCCATCGAAGGAAAGATGTTTGGCTTGTTTGGTAGGTAGGGCATCGTATAAAGTGTGGGAGCTTTTCCATGGGCATAGTCTCTAAGACTCCCCTAACTTTAATATTCCTTCTCCTACCTCTGTTATCAAGAAGGAACACTTGTTGTGAGGTATTGGCTTGAGCTGATTACATCTGCTGTTCTGTCTCTCTGAGCGCCTGCAGGTCTTGTCTAAGGTCTGTTATATCTTCTTCTGTAGCCTGAATATGTGCAGTATTAGCCTGTATTTCTGTGGTTACAAAGGCTAATTTGGCCGCCATTATTTGCAGGATCTTGACCAGGAGGTTCTGGAAGTCATGCTTGGTGGACTGAGTGTCCCCAAATGCGGTCTGTGTGCTCACCTGGGCAATCCGAGCCAGGGTTTAATGTTGAGGCATATCAGTCACGCTTGCTTGGGCGGGTAAAGCCTATGGCAGTTCTGGTACGTTGGTCGGAGGAGGTGAATGCAGCATCTGGCTGATGTCTCGTTGGACCTTTGGGGTAGGCTGCAGAGGTTCCCGAGATTTTCACCCCATCCCTCGGTAAGTAGAGCGCCGTGATGTTTGGATGCAGCCATGGCTTCGTCCAAGGCTCGGAATACTCCTTCAGGGTCAGATGGACTACCGCCCACGCGGTAAGCCTTGTGGCCTCGACTCCATGTTTTTGCACACAGGTGAAGAAAAAAAGGCATAGGTGGGTGCAGCCAGTCTAGTTTTGCAGGATGCAGGCGATACTTGCCGGGTTAGTGTCCACCAACTCGGAGCTGTGGAAGTTGGCAAATGCTCCCTTGTGCCGCTAGGCTCCGTCCCCCCGGAGTACTCCTTTAATATTGATAACTGGTTGTGCAGTCACTAGGGATCTACATAAGCCACATCAGCATGGTAATATTTGCAGGTTAGGTCACTCTTGTGTCTGTTTATCAGGTGCCCAAAAGTCCTATTCCTGCTACACATTGTGGATTTGTTGGTGTCCTATTAAATGTTTTGTAATGGGATTCAGTAAATCACACCTTTTAGCTTGATCTCTAATAAAAAAAAAATGCTAAAGCTTATTGTGAATACGTTTATCGGATGCCTTAATTTAATTATATTCGCATCATGATTGTGTTGAAGAGTGTCACCAAATGTATTTATTTTTTCCTTTTAACATTAAGCAACCTATTCATAGGAGCCAAACAGTAGGCGACAAAACCATGCAGTCGGCACATCTTCATTTACTTGCTGATTTCTTTCCTGTATCTTCTAACAACCCTCTCGAGCTGTTTATTACCGTGTCATTGTTATTATTATTACCCTTCAGTCAAAACAAGGTTTTGTATAATTTATTGTCTGTTCTGTACTCTCATCTAGTGTTTTTTTTTTTTTTTTTTTTTTTTATCCTGCTTTATGAAATAGCTTGTGCACGGGATACAAATAATAAACTCAAAATTAATATTGCTTTTTTAATGATTTTTTCCCTCTAGATTGTAACGAATTCTAATTTCCTGCTTCGTGGCTGCTAAATCAAATTATAGATATGACTTCTTCAAATACTACCCTGTAAGTAACTGGTAAATCGGCTTAATTGTTTTTTGCTGTCCTTTGTGTTACTTTAATTACAGTGAACCAGGTAGTTTGTTGACCATTAAAATTTCATAGAAAATGTTAATATATCTGATACCGTAAACTGTAGAAGAGTAAGGACGTAAAAACATCAGTAAATTAAAATGTTTCTCTTTTTTCGCTGAAGAATGTAAACATTTCTTAAGGGGATATGTCACTTTAACAATGAATTAAACATTTTACATAATATAGCAATGTGGCTAATAGTGTTTCAGAAAAATTACTTTTTAACATGACACTATGTTGATATAGGCATCACTAGTGTACTGTCAGCTAAAGGGACACTCCAGACACCGTAACAACATCTAAATTAAGTTGTTATGGGGCCAGGAAGCCCCCTCGGCACACTTTTAACTCAAGGGGTTAAACTGTTCTTGAACAATTTAACCTCAAAGTGAGCCGATCTTAACTCCTCCCAGGTGTCATCTGACGGCCTCAGCCAATCAGTGACTCCGTATTCACAAAACTGGCTTGTCAAAGCCATGTCTCTTTTCAAGACAGTTTTGTGAACGGGGAGTCACTGATTGGCTTAGAGACTCGTCCGTACGAGTCTCCCACCACTCACTAGCTGATGGTCCAATCAAGAAGGAGCATTGGGGACTGATGTATCCAAATGAAGCATCCAAATGCTTCTTATAGGTAAACATTGAATTCAATGCTTTTCTATGAGCTACATTTGGTCATTGTAGTGGAAGTGTCTCTAGTGGCTCTCAGGAAGACACTAGAGGTGTGTTTAACCCTACAATGTAAATCGGACGGTTTCTACATAACTGTCATATTTTACATCACAGAGTTAAAACTTCAGGGCCACTACACCCAGACCAATTCATTGAGACTTTAATGGTCCTTTAAGGGCAGAGGAAATTGTCCAATTTCTGATCGGAAAAAAACCCTAAAATCTCTGCTCTGTTTGTTCCACTGTTATTTAACCCCTTAAGGACCAAACTCCTGCAATAAAAGGGAATCATGACATGTCACGCATATCATGTGTCCTTAAGGGGTAAAGGGTTTCTCTTTTAAGTGCACCCATACATATTATATATTGTTTTTTTTTTTTTTTTCCCCAAGTAAGGAAATGTTTTTCTTTTAATACTCTTTATGTATATGTAACACAACATTAAAGTGACACTATAAGCACCAAAACAACTCTAGCGTAATGGAGTAACGTTTATGTATATTCTAACTGCTCGATTCTCTGCCATTTATGAGTTAAATCACTTTGTTTATTCTGCCTTAGTCATGCCTTCCATGCATATGACAGTCTGCGTACACATTTCCTGTAAAGAGAGATCTAATGTTTAAACTTCCTTTATTGTACAGTCTGTTTAATTTAGAATGGCTTACCTCCTCCTAATTGCCTGCTACAGCTTACATGAGCCTCCTGTGTGTGATTACAGTTCAATTAAAGGGGCATTCCAGGGAACTAAACAAGTGAAGCTTAAATTAAAACTAATAAACTGAAATACCTGTGGTTAGTTTTTTAATCTCAATCTGTGTAGATTAATCACAGTGCTGCAAAGTGTTTTGCGAATTTCAGCATTGTTACTCGGCCTCCTTATCCACAACACTCTCCAATTTCAAAATCTTCCTGATTGACAGTCTTTGAAAGAAACATACCTTTTTCAACCAATGAAAATCGAGGCACATCTTCTGTATTGTTTGGAGTACTCATAGCACAGACGGCACTGCGGAGACAAGGCTAGAGTTAAACACAGTACGTGTAATAAAATATTTGTTACTCTTTTGCCTTCACTTCTACTTTTCTTTTGTTTCTAGCCTTATACTTTATTTATCCTGTGCTGGTCATCCTCCCTCACTCTCCTTGTGGAGTTTGATGATCCCCCTGTCCTCAGCGCTCCCCCATATGTTCTCCCCTCGTCTCTCTCCCTCCATCCATCCTTGTGCAGTGTGAAAGTATCGCCATGCCCCAGCTCTCCCCCATATTTCCTACGCTGGTCTCCCTCCATCCATCCTTGTACCATGAAAGCTTCCCCCGTCTCCAGCACTCCCCATATGTTCTGCACTAGTCTCCCTCCATCCTTGTGCAGTGTGAAAGTATCCCCCTGTCCCCAGCTCTTCTCCATATGACCTCAGCTGGTCTCCCTCAATCCCTCTCTTCATCTATCCTTGTGCCGTGAATGTATCCCCTGCCCCAGCGCTCGACCCACATGTCCTTCGCTGATCTCACTCACTCGATCCAAACTTCTGCCATGGAAGTATCCTCCTGTCCCCAGCGCTGCCCTCATATGTCCTCCGCTGATCTCCCTCACCCCATCTTCCTTGTGTAATCTGAATATCCCCATTTACCCATACATCCCAAACATGCATTTCTCCTTCACATTTTTCCTACAGTTTATTGTGGAAAAGTACCTTAAATATACACTAAATAAATATATACAATAAAATTATAATTTTCCTTCATCATTTTTTTTTTTGCAGACCATTGTTCCCTACTGTTCCACTCAACTGACTAAAGATGCCAAAGTGTTTTGTGAAAACATGCAAGAATAGACAACGTGGGCCAAAGGCAACTTTCATTCTGCACTTGTTTCCAAATTCACCACGAAGAATAAGGAGATGGTTGTTGGCCACAGGAGAAGATATTAATAATGTAGATGCTTTGGTTGCCAAAATTTTTACTGACAAAACTAAAAAGACCTATAGAATGTGTTCGGAACACTTTACACCCCAATCCTATTCCAACACTGGAAAGGGGAAACGTTTAAAACCTGACGCAGTTCCTGAAATTTTCAGAAGTGCAGAGAAATCTTCAGCTACAGCAACAGGACATGAATTGCAATCTTCGTCCTCGGACGAGGAAAGTATGCAAATTGATTTCCATCCAGCTGCTAGCACAGCATCTCGAATGAAAAGCTGCGAAATTCATACGCAAACTGAAATTTATATTGAAAGAACTGGTCAAAATCTGCTCCAGGATCATGACTATTGCTCAAGTTTGGATGATACTGTCGCAGTGAGCACTCTGTGTTCGAATAAGCTCTCCAACACAAAAAAGGTGAAATCTCGAAACAAAGGAACTTCCACTATGGCTTTTCTTGGAACAAGGTCTTTAAAGATTCAAACACTTCAGCATTACTTCAAAAGAAATGCACAAACATCGACAATTGAAGATCGCGTTATGAAGGATGCATATACATGGACAGGTCCATGTGAGGAAACCACGCAACTTTCTGGTTTTTCAAAGCACAAATTGAAAGACACCGCAACTCAAACTGATCAAGTATCCTATGTGACTATTTTTCGATCTACCCCAATTCGCAAAGAGAAAACATGCTCCATCCAGACTTTTGCGACATCTTCGTCAATTGGTGGACTTTCTAATGTTACATGTGATAGCGAGTCCACACCTCTGCAAGAAAAAAGAATGCCAGACCCTGATTTTAAACCTTTGGAAGGAGAAATGAGTGTCGATGACAGCCCTTTAAAGGACGAAGTTCCTGAAAAATTGGTCTCGGAAAACAAATTTCTTGTTTTTGAGAGCTGTTTGGATTTATTACTTCCCAACAAAAATGTATGTCCGCACGATGAAACCTGTAAATCACCAGTATTACGTTATGAGAAGCATATTACGGGCAGTCTATTGACTGTCTACCTCATATGTGAAAATGATCATCGTACTTTGTTTTGGAGAAGTCAACCAACTATTGGCAAACATGCCGTTGGTAACATTCTTGCTAGTGCCGCTGTACTGTTTTGTGGATCTTATTTTTCCAAAGCCGATGAAATGTATAGACTACTTGGTATGCCTTTCATTTCAAAATCGACACATTATCAGTATCAAAAACATTTTTTTTTCCCTATTATTCATAAACATCATTCTGAAGATCGAAAAGCTATTTTGGAGGGATTGAATGGTAAAACAGTCTGTCTGTCAGGAAATGTACTGTGTGATAGTCCTGGTGTTTCTGCCAAATATTGCACCTGTACACTAATTGAACAATCAACACAAAAAATTATTGAAACAAACACAATCCTAGTTCCTGAAGCCAGTTCTACGGGGGCAATGGAAGCAAAAGTTTTTAGACGATCACTCAATAAGGTCTTAAATGATGGTTTAAAAATAGCCTGCTTAGCGACCAACAGAAATGTATCTATTCGGAAAATAATGCGCAAAGAATATGGTAAAATACATCATCAGTTTGACCTATTGCATTATTGTAAGAGTTTGCGTAACAAGCTAGCTAAAATCACAAAAAGAAAACTGGGAAAGCCACTACTGCCATGGACAAGCACGATTATAAATCATTTGTGGGCTTCCAGTTCATTGTGTAAAGGTGATGCCATTTTGATGCGTGAGCACTGGAATTCCTTATTACACCATGTTGTTAATGAACATGCATGGGAATCAGGCGAACAATTGCATCAGTGTCAACATCCTCCACTTGAAGATAGCGATGTGCGAGTGAGAGCTTGGCTTGTAAAACATAGTCTTGCCCATGCTGAACTCAGGGATTTTGTCAAGGACAAACAATTACAGAAGGATTTAGAACACTTGGTTCTTTTTTGCCACACAGGAAGCATCGAGATTTTCCACAGTTTAGTCTTGAAGTACAGGCCAAAAAGGGTAGATTTTTCCATAGATGGAATGATTGCGAGAACTAAGTTGGCGGTTCTAGCACACAACGCTAATACGGCAAGATCAGGACTTTTTGGAGAACGGTGTCCTAAGCAATACTTTTCAAAAGCCAACAAACTGTGGCAGGTTAAAAATGTCTATGATAGTCATACCATCAACCATGTCTTTCCAATGTTAGCAGATGTTCTCAAACTTGTTTCTGGCGAACTGAATGTAGGTTGGATTTCAGAAGGGACTGGTCCACCATGCAATATTGCATCTTTGTCAAGACCATCCACCAGTGACTTGGCTGATCAACATGTGCCTCGATTTTGCGAATCCTAATCTTCGTAAAAGTTTAAAACATTGTAAAAACTAATTATTCCTTCATGAGATACATTTTTATGGAGCGTGATTTCCTTTCTGTTGTGACATTCACTAACACTAATGCCAACATCTTCTCTCCATTGATGGTGAAGTGTGACTCTAAATACTAATGTTTGTTTGGCATTACAAAAATAAAGCTAGTCCGTATTCGGACAGGGGGTTACCTATTGGCTTTGAATGTTCACTTGACGCTGCAATCCAATCACTAGAGGTTTTCTAGAAGCATTTCTGAAACAAGGAATACATTTTCTGGCAAATTCAAAATAAGGTGATAGTCTTGCAGTGTCTGCTGTTCGCTCCAAGCTAAGTGACAGCGCACTTGTCCGATCAAGACAAATGTTATGCTTATACTATATTTTTAAAGAGAGGATATTGCAGTTGGTAGAGCTCCACAGAGAGTGACTGAAAATGTTAGCGTTTTACCATTAGTGAAATATCTTTTTACATATAGGGTCAGGTTGCAACAAGGAAACCTGTGTTACAATCCAAAATATTCTTTGATGAGGAGCTAATATTGAGCAGAGTGTTGTTTCACAGCTTTGCTACTGTAATGTACGGCATCTCAACCCCCCCCGAGTTATTCAAAATAAAGTTTCAGTCATTACTACACTAAATGTGAAGTGTTTCATTATTACACATATTATTATTTATAAAGCGCCAACAAGTTCCGTAGCGCTGTACAATGGGTGGACTAACCGACACGTAATTGTAACCAGACAAGTTGGACACACAGGAACAGAGGAGTTGAGGGTCCTGCTCAATGACCTTACATGCTAGAGGCAGTATATTGACACAAAAGGTATATAAACATTAATGATGGCTTATCCTGCAATCCATGAACCAGTTTAGTAGCCCTTCTCTGAATTCTCTCTAAGGTATCAATATCCTTCTGGAGATACGGTCTCCAGTACTGCGTACAATACTCCAAGTGAGGTCTCACCAGTGTTCTGTACAATGGCATGAGCACTTCCCTCTTTCTACTGCTAATACCTCTCCCTATACAACCAAGCATTCTGCTAGCATTTCCTGCTGCTCTATTACATTGTATGCCTGTTAAGTCATCAGAAATAATCACCCCTAAATCCCTTTCCTCAGATGTTGAGGTTAGGACTCTATCAAATATTCTGTACTCTGCCCTTGGGTTTTTACATCCAAGATGCATTATCTTGCACTTATCCACATTAAATGTCAGTTGCCACAGCTCTGACCATTTTTCTAGTTTACCTAAATCATTTGCCATTTGGCTTATCCCTCCTGGAACATCAACCCTTTTTAAAACATCCTTTTAAAACATCCTCTAAAGTGAACACAGTGTGCTGTCACGTCTGATTATAAATGGAATTATTTTTTTTATGTTGGCTGTGCGAGTCAGAGGGGGTATGACTAGGGCAGTATAAACGTAAACAAAATGTATTTAACTCCTAAATGGCAGAGAATTGAGCAGAGAGACTGCAGGGGTATGATCTATACACAAAAAATGCTTCATAACGCTAAAGTTGTTTTGGTGCCTGTTGCCTGCTAAAGCCTGCAGGATAAGGTACCTAGTTGGGGACCACTGTAGGAATAAATAAAAGAAAAAAAAAACAAGTATTTTCATGCAGGTAGCATTGGAAGACTGTCATTATAAACTAACAACTGCCTTGCCAAAATTAATTATTATTTTGTTTTAAGAAACTGGGTTTGTTTTAAGAAACCCAGTTTTAAAAATAAATGCAGTACATATCTTTATATTATTACATGTCCTAAATTCTGAATCCGTAATCATCAACGTGTGATTTTATATTGATATGTAAAGTGATAAAATTATTCTACAAAGCAGTGAAATTAAATATGTCCGTATGTAACAAAAGCGGATAGCTGGGGTGTCTTTAACATTACTACCTATTGTCTACTAGCATTTTATTTTGAGTACTTTATTTGAAGCACCCTTGTATACTAATTCATTGGCTTTTGATAACCTACATTTGGCTTGTTAATATGTTTGAGAGTCTTGTAGCATTCACACACATTGGCTGACAGTACGTTCTATTTAATGCACAGCCTTTTCCATGTAGAAGGTGTAAGCATCTATAGATCAGTTTTGGGACATGTGAGTTATGGTCTTTAAAGGGCTGGGAAGAGGTCATTGCCATTCTTCTTACTGTTACAGTGACGATAAGGACACCTTTAAAATCTTGGTGGCCACAGACATTCACCTCGGCTATTTGGAGAAAGATGCGGTGCGTGGAAATGACAGCTTTGTGACATTTGATGAAATTCTGAAGCTCGCTCATGATAACGAGGCAAGTACTGCGTAATTTAGACTAACAGCATCCATTTCTTCTGCTTCTGTTACAGCTCTTTACACACCCTGTAATTGTCATTCAATATCTTAGTATCCAAGGTGAAAATAATGTAACTGGGGGTTATGCAGTACATATAAATCCCATTATCTTGTTCAAGTAGCCATTGCGGTTATTTGTGTTCTGCATAATAACATGCTGTAGGTAAGGCAAGGTTCTCTGACTCATATTCATGTAAATACATACTCAAACTTGTATAGCCTTGTTTTTTTATATCTTAAAAGTGTACTCTAAGCACCTTAACCACTTCATTTGTACAGTGCTAAATCATTTTTGATTGGCATGCTTCAGAATTGGCTCAAGCAGTGGTAGGCTGACAGTGTCAGGTAAGTACGCTCATCCTGTCATTGCCACTCTTGGCTGGCATGCATAGTTATGTCTAATGCAGAGTTACATTTTGCCTTAACCAAACCTCCTGTAGGGGGCAGGGCCATGGGTGGCTAGGGACCATCAATCATTGTTAAACCAATTGAAAATACTGAACCATGGGTTGGTGTCAGCGGACTCCAGAAACCGTAAACATTTCAATGACATGAAGTGGTTGTGGTGTCTAGAATTAAGAAAGAAAAAAAAGTCACGTAGATCTAATTCTGAGACTACATTTTCGCTTCATTTCTTGGAATTAAAGGGAAACTCCAGTGCCAGGAAAACGATCCGTTTTCCTGGCACTGGAGGGTCCCTCTCCCTCCCACCCACCAATCCCCGGTTACTGAAGGGGTGAAAACCCCTTCAGTCACTTACCAGAGGCAGCGACATGTCCCACGTCGCTGCCTGCTCCTCCCCCGCCACTCCACCTTCTGCCTACGTCGGCCGGTGGGCGAGACTGATCCTGCCCACCGGCCGAGGAGACTTAACGCGCCGCGCATGCGCATTAGCGCACCCCATAGGAAAGCATTGAAAGCGTGAGGACGTCCAGCGACGCTCTAGCACAGAAAACCTGTGCTATAGAGCAGGAAGTTCCCTCTAGTGGCTGTCTAATAGACAGCCACTAGAGGTGGAGTTAACCCTGCAATGTAATTATTGCAGTTTATAACAAACTGCAATAATTACACTTGCAGGGTTAAGGGTAGTGGGAGTTGGCACCCAGACCACTCCAATGGGTAGAAGTGGTCTGGGTGCCTACAGTGTCCCTTTAAACCCCCGTTATACTGAGCCAGCTAATGTCAGCAAAAACAACAGTTGTGGGCCCAGCCGATCTGTTTTTTTTTTAGTCAAACCACTTTTAAGTGATTTAATTTAAAAAAATCAAACAAACAGACAAACACACAAATCCCACCTCTTTAGCTTGAGATTGCATTATGTCAAATGTCAATTTACATCCTCATTGTCAGTCCAAATCTTTCATCTGCATAAGCACACATAGGTCAAAGGCTGTTAAGATCTTCTTTACCTTAAAGGGATACTATAGCGCTAGGAATACATAGCTGTATTCCTGGCACTGTCGCTCCCTCTGCCTCCCTCCTCAATCAATGCTTTTCTTTGTGAAAATGGTTGTAAGGAAGGTAAGAGGTAAAGAAGTCCAGCGTCAGTCACCGCTAGGACTAAGCCACTGGAGGCAGACTTAGTGCTGCAAATAGTTTCTCTGGAACTGCAATGCTTTACATTTCAGCACTAAGTGCAACAAGGAAACTGCATCCAGGCCACTTCAAAGAGCTGAAGTGGTCTGGGTGCCTATACTGTGCCTTTAATGCTTAGAGCTTCATTGCTCATGCTGGGCAACACTCGGATGAGTAATAAGTAAGTGAAGTTACTTCATCACGGCAGCACAAGCGGACAGGCTTTGCGAAGTCAGTTTTTTCTTATTTTGTTATTAAACCGCCTCAGTATTATTTTACAGTACTGGAGGGACTGCACTCATTTCTTCATATAACCGTAGGAACTACAATAAACTGTAATAAAACAATAAGCAATAGTGTTTTTGATGCTTGAGTGTCTCTTTAACGTCCACATGTCTCCCAAAAAAACATGAAGTAACCATTTTATTGAATTTCAATCTACATTTCAGAGAACATTGAAAAAAAACTTTTCTTTCTGCCGCAATATCAAAACTGGGTTTCTTCATAAAACCATTATTGTGGAGCAAACTTCTCCTCTTCCTCATAAATTATTTATTTTTTTTCTATAAAAATGTAGGAAGCCGTTTAATCCTTTAAATGTAATATTACTGTAATGCAATGGTAATAATGCACTGTAATGACTCATAATAGAGATCATCTTGCCGTAAAGAGCGACTCATTTAACATGCATTATATATTTCATGAATGAAAAAAAATGACTGGTACAGTTATTTGTTAAATCTACATGTGTAGTTTGGTTCCACTCTCTCTATTGCATTAACGAGACTGGCTTTTTACACTAATGAAATCTATGGCTTGTTAAGCAGACATATTGACCAAGGCTCTCCAACAGCTGTATGCAGGCTGGCTGGCCACTAATAATGGAAATGGCTATCACTGCTAAGAGGCTCAAGCTATTTTGCATGCCACTGTCACTTGAGTATTGCATTGTGCTCACACCCGATGGCAAGGGTTTTTGGTTACTTATTTCCTTTGTTGACAAAATACTCAAAGGGACACTACGGACCCTTAAAGCACTTTAGCTTGCCGAAATGCTTTGTTTGTCTTCTTTTTGTGTGTCTTCTATTTTTTTTCTTCTTCATTTTGTGAAAAGTGGAGAGTTCAATAGGACTGTTTTTATAAATTAATCTTGTTACAACCCCTGAGGCTGTCAATCAAACAACATGTCATGTTACTTCCTGGTTTATTTAGCTCAGTGGAGCTAATGATTAATCTGCATTGGTCAGACACAGAATGTCTGGGCAGGGTTAGATCTGCAGCTTTTGCAAGCTGTTTTTATATATTCTCGCTATAAAAAAATGCTTAAAGGGACACTATAGTCACCTGAACAACTTCAGCTTAATGAGGTTGTTTAGGTGAGTGCTACAGCTACCCGGAGCCTTTTTCTTGTAAGCACTGTATTTTCTGAGAAAATGCAGTGTTTACATTGGAAGCTTGGAACACCTCTTGTTGCAGTCAATCAGACGGCCACCAGAGGGACTTCCGAGTTCAGAGGCCCTAAAAAGGCCTCTCGTCCGATGCATTCTGGGTGAATGCATCAGACGGGCTATCAGCACACAAAGCACTGTGAACGCGCTTTGTGTGCTGACAGCCTGTCAGCACTGCTGTGGGCGTGGCTTCAGCTGACAGCTGAAGCCCGAACCCACAGGGATGCTGTCTGGCCACAATAGTGGTTGAAGGGGGGGGACGGGGACCTACTCTCCTCCCCCCCCCCGGCCCCCACCCCTGAGCGGTGGGTGGGGGCCCTAAAAATAAGGGGGGCACATACTGCCCCCCCGGCCCCCACCCCTGTGCGGCGGGTGGGGGCCCTAAAATTAAAAAATAAGGGGGGGGACATATTGTCCCCCCCCCCGGCCCCCACCCCTGTGCGGTGGGTGGGGGCCTTAAAATAAAAAATAAGGGGGGGACATACAGCCCCCCCGGCCCCCACCCCTGTGCGGCGGGTGGGGGCCCTAAAATTATCAATAAGGGGGTACCTATTGTCCCCCCCCGGCCCCCACCCCTGTGCGGTGGGTGGGGGCCTTAAAATAAAAAAAAAGGGGGGGCATACTGCCCCCCCCCCGGCCCCCACCCCTGTGCGGCGGGTGGGGGCCCTAAAATTATCAATAAGGGGGGACCTATTGTCCCCCCCGGCCCCCACCCCTGTGCGGCGGGTGGGGGCCCTAAAATAATAAATAAGGGGGGGGACATATTGCCCCCCCGGCCCCCACCCCTGTGCGGCGGGTGGGGGCCCTAAAATTATCAATAAGGGGGGACCTATTGTCCCCCCCGGCCCCCACCCCTGAGCGGCGGGTGGGGGCCCTAAAATTATCAATAAGGGGGGACCTATTGTCCCCCCCGGCCCCCACCCCTGAGCGGTGGGTGGGGGGACCCTAGTTATCCCTCCCCCCCCCAAAAAAAAAACTTATCTCCCTACCTACCCCCCTCACCCTAAAAATAATGAGGGGGGACCCTTTAACTAAAAACCTGTAAAGAAAAAAAAAATAAGATAAAAACAACTTACCATTCGATGTTTTCTTTCTTCTAAAATCTTCTTTCTTCAGCCCCGAAAAAGGCCAAATAAAAAGCCATAATAACCGACGCAATAAAAAAAAAAAAAAAAAAAACCCGAGCGCAAAAAAAAATAATCCATCTTCACCCATGGAGGGCTCCGCGCAGACTGAGCTCCGCAGGGCGGGGGAAGGCTTATAAAGCCTTGCCCCGCCCTGCAATTAGGCTAAGAACACTCTGATCTCGCCCGCCGGCCGAGGAGACCTAATGCGCATGCGCGGCAATGCCGCGCATGCGCATTAGCGCACCCCATAGGAAAGCATTGAAAATGATTTTCTATGCTTCCCTATGGGGAATAGAGCGACGCTGGAGGTCCTCGTCCAGCGACGCTCTAGCACAGAAAACCTGTGCTATAGAGCAGGAAGTGTCCTCTACTGGCTGTCTAATAGACAGCCACTAGGGGAGGACTTAACCCTGCAAGGTAATTATTGCAGTTTAAAAAAAAACTGCAATAATTACACTTGCAGGGTTAAGGGTAGTGGGAGTTAGCACCCAGACCACTCCAATGAGCAGAAGTGGTCTGGGTGCCTGGAGTGTCCCTTTAACCCCTTAAGGACTCATGACATGTGAGACACGTCATGATTCCCTTTTATTCCAGAAGTTTGGTCCTTAAGGGGTTAAGTATAGCTCATAGGTGTATACCACTTTTCACAGACACTGAAAGGCTAAGCAAGCTATTATAGTTTAATTTTAGACTTGCCACTTGTGCTGTAAACATTAAAAAGAAGTACACAAGATCCAGTTTAAATGCTCCATAACAATTTTCCTCACCCCTTCATGGAGCTGTGAGCAGGGTGTGTGTTTTCCTGGAGCTCCACTTAAAGGGATCCTATAGTGCCAGGAAAACATACCCGTCTTCCTGGCACTATAGGCTCTTGGAGTGCCCCACTCCCTCGGGGCCCCCCTCCCTTGGCGCCGAAGGGGTTAAAACCTCCAGCCACTTACCTTAATCCAGCTTCGGGCTCCCCCGGCACTTGTGACCTCTCCTCCCCCGCCGACGTCAGCTTTTTGTAGAGCCAAATGTGCATGCGCGGCCAGAGGCGCTCATTCAAACCCGCCCAAAGGAAAGCATTACTCAATGCGTACCTAATGGGATCTTTTTTGACGCTGGAGGTCCGTGAGGACGTCCAGCGTCCAATAAGTGCGATTTACTTGGTGTAAATCGAGGAAGCGCCTCTAGTGGCTTTCAGGGAGACAGCCACTAGAGGCTGGATTAACCCTGCAGTGTAAACATAACAGTTTCTCTGAAACTGCTATGTTTTCAGCTGCAGGGTTAAACCTAGGGGGACCTGGCACCCAGACCACTTAATTGAGCTGAGAGTGGTCTGGGTGCCTATAGTGGTCCTTTAAAGGGATTCTATAGTATAAGGAACACACATCTGTATACATTACAGCACAGTTCCCTATAGTCCCCCCCCTCCCTTGCGACCTTCCAGCATTGAAAGGATAAAAAAACCCTTTGCATACCCACATGAGCAAAGACGTGAACTGCAAGGCTAAACTCAACGAAGAGAGCTCTTGGCAGAACTGAAAAGGTAGCTCACGTGGAGATTTTTCTAATTCTGCTCTTGTCAAATTCACTTGGAATTCTTTATGATTTCCCGACACTGGTTGTGATTCGTGGAATGTTCGGCTGTCAAATTGGGCAAGCAAAATGAAAAAAAGAAAAAAGTGCTTTTTTTTGTTTGTTTTTGTTTGTAAAGGGACACTAAACTCACCAAAACAACTACAGCTTAATGTAGTTGTTCTGATGAGGATAGTCTGTCCCTGCAAGCATTTTCATGTAAACACTGCCTTTTTTCAGAAAAGGCACTGTTTACATTGCTACCTAGGAACACTTCTATTGGGTGTCACTCAGACAGCTACTAAAAATTCTCCATGCTCTGCATGGAGACGCTGAACATTCCTCATAGTAGTGCATTGATTCAATGTATCTCCATGAGGAGATGTTGATTGTCCAATGTGATGTTTGTTTGTTTAAAGAATTACTCCAAACACCATTTCCTATGGGAAAGCATTGGATTGGCGGGGATTGTCAATTCTGATTATCTCAGCTAGAGAGGTGGTTCAGGGTCAGAACCAGCGCCGTTGTACCCACACGGCACTGGAATAAGAGTATGACTTAAGGCTATTTAAGGGGGTAAAGGGGGGAATCAAACTAAATAGTGTTTAACACAATAGAGTCAGGAATACACATTTGTCTGAAAGTAAAAAAGAAATATAACGAAAAAATAAAAATTGCAGTTTGAAAATTGTCATTTTAATTCTAAGTTGTAATGCTCCAAAATGAGGAAATGGCCAGTTGAACAATTATTTGTGGCACTGTGTATATCTCGGACGTATTCCAGTTATGTATGATTACGTGACTTCCAAAACACAGTTATGCCTGCAAGCTATTTGTAAATGATATGAATATTCAGTTTTTTTACTCTTAATAGGGTTTTGCTCTGTATTTGTCATTTGGCCAGGAAAAAAATAAATTAGTTAACTTATGATTCTCCAGATCAGTGGCTTGCTCGTCTTTTATCGCTTTTATGTACAGAACAGGATGTGCTGAATAATCTCTGCAGAGCATGAATCAACTTGTTGTGTGGATTAGATGAAGTGGCGCTGTCGTTTATTGCAGGGATTTTTACATTTTTTATCCCCCTTCCATTTACACATTTTTTGGCATAGGCAATTTGTGGCTTGCAAGGATCGTTTAGAATGTTCTGTACTTATTTTTTGATTAAAGGGAACTTCATACGTTGATGACTGCCATATCAACTATAACAGGCAACATTTAGCTTTTCTGGTAAACTCTGCAAACTGTTTCTCAATCTGTGCGGTGTGCACTGCAGCAATGCATTGGAATATGGTGTGCAACCAACGTTGTGGCCAGAATTCCTGATTGATCTATGGCAGGTATTAAAAAAATACATGGCATATAATTATAGGCCAACTGGCTAGCTCAGTGTATAGATACAGCTATGGTTTTTACTTTCCATCACTAGAAGATTTTAAAGGATAATTTCCAACTTTCAATTACTTGTGTTTTCAAATATGTTTTTGAGACATTGGAAAACTGAAAACGAATAATATAGATAATAGAGAGCCAAGATGGAGAGATCTGATGATTTCTACATTTAAAGAATTACTCCAAACACCATAACCAGTGATTTGAAGAAATCTTTAGGACATTGAGGGCTAATTACTTCAAAGCACATGTGACTTTGGCAGCCTGGTCTTCCTCAGCTGACATCACTCCACTCCGCCAGAGAAGGACAGATGTTTGTGTGAGGGCTGATGGGAGGACATTAGTGGCATGGTGACATCCGATGCTAAATTTGCACAGAATTAACATTAGCTTACTGGAGACTCTTGTCAATGAATCCCCAGGCTAGCCATTTGTTGAATACAATTGGAAGGTTGAGCAACCACATTCTATCACCCAAAATATTAATAACTGTGTACATGAAATATTGGTCAGAAACATGAATGAAAATAATACAAACTGCATGCACAGAAAATTACAGTGGCAAACTACAGATAGAAAATGGTAACGCATGATAATATTGTAGCAATCCAAGAATAGATGAGGTGGAGTATCTTCCAAGATTCAGTCAGTACAAGAGTTTGATAGGTGTTTCTGCAGGATGTAAAATGCAGATCTTCACTGAGTATGAGTGTGAAGTGAGGCCTGAGAGTGATAGGTGTTTCTGCATCCTAGGAATGTGACACTTCCACTTTGCTATTGTGATAGGAATGTATTTATTAATTTATTTTAATATTGTTAGCGTGTACGATGTGCTATCGAAGAATTGTATCATGTTTTACCAATGCTTTGTGCAATTATCATTTGTGGGTTAAGAATGACTGATGATCAGTCACTAAAACTGAAACGGGCAAGAAATTCTACTTATAACAGTCACACCAACATCCAGTGCCTTTGGTCATACTCTTACTGCAGGCTGTGTTTGTGAGCCCTCTTGGCTAATTCAGTGCTTATTCACCTGCACAAGTATTTTGTAATTTAAATGTGCACATTCACTGTGACAACCATGCCCAGAGGTTCACATTGAATACTCTTGGTTCTGAAGCAAATTACAAAGTTAGGTTGTTACAAATACGATACCTTGTATAACTTTTCTAATTGTTTTAGTGTTGGATTACAAAAAGAACTGAGCAGCTAGATGGGATATGATGGTTTGTATTTAACCACTTCATGCTAGATGACATGCAATGGCTGCCCTGATGCAAAGGCCTATGAATTTGCCAAATTCCTTGTTATGATAGGGTTAGGTGTTTATTTGTATTTTTTTTTCATTGGTTTAGGTTGACTTTCTACTGTTGGGTGGAGATCTTTTTCACGACAATAAACCCTCCCGGAAGACCTTGCACACATGTCTGGAGATGCTGCGAAAATACTGCATGGGAGACCGTCCTATCCAGTTTGAGATTCTCAGTGACCAGTCTGTTAATTTTGGCTTTAGCAAGTAAGTCACTTCTTGACATCTTTAAACTACAAATATCATAAAATCATGCAAAAAAAAAGAAACCACAAAACAGAATTCATTTCGCCATTTTAACATCCTACAAGATGCATTCTTTCAACTTCCTGGTGTTTCCTTTAAATAACAGTGTAGACAGGGCTTCAAATTTGATGTCCTACGCTACTAGCCAGACCTTTAAAGGAACACTATAGTCACCTAAATTACTTTAGCTAAATAAAGCAGTTTTAGTGTATAGATCATTCCCCTGCAATTTCACTGCTCAATTCACTGTCATTTAGGCGTTAAATTACTTTGTTTCTGTTTATGCAGCCCTAGCCACACCTCCCCTGGCTATGATTGACAGAGCCTGCATGAAAAAAAAAACTGGTTTCACTTTCAAACAGATGTAATTTACCTTAAATAATTGTATCTCAATCTCTAAATTGAATCACATACAGGAGTCTCTTGCAGGGCCTAGCAAGCTATTACATAGCAGGGGATAAGAAAATCTTAATTAAACAGAACTTGCAATAAAGAAAGCCTAAATAGGGCTCTCTTTACAGGAAGTGTTTATGGAAGGCTGTGCAAGTCACATGCAGGGAGGTGTGACTAGGGTTCATAAACAAAGGGATTTAACTCCTACATGGCAGAGGATTGAGCAGTGAGGCTACAGGGGCATGTTCTATACACCAAAACTGCTTCATTAAGCTAAAGTTGTTCAGGTGACTATAGTGTCCCTTTAACCCTTAAGGACCAAACTTCTGGAATAAAAGGGAATCATGACATGTCACACATGTCCTGTGTCCTTAAGGTGTTAAAGTTACTTGTCACTGTGAGCCATAGCATACCCACCAGGGGTACATTTTCAGTTGTCAATGGCTAATGGTCAAGAGTACATTTCGAGACCTGACTTAGATACCCATGTGTTTCAGTATATTTCCCATATTTCATCCACTTTTAATGTGCTTTGTTTTGCCTCCTGCCTAATGGGTTTGAGTTGCCTTAAAGGGACATTAAACGTGTATAAAACTAGCTAACAAATTAAGTAGTAGTAATAGTCTTATGTTTACCAAGGAGACAGCATGATGATGTACTTCATGACTGTAAATCTTTATAATTACGCTTTATTTATCCAAAAAAGAAGTCTGAAATCTGGTGAAAAACTTGAAGGTTCATGGTCCCAAATGGTTGTATTTAGCCTCATGGCAGTAGGTATTAGTTCTTATAGGGAAAGCATTGAGGGATATAGGTGGGGACCTCACTTACTTCTTCCTGCACTGGAATAGACTACTGTGTTATGACGGGTACAATTTCCTTAGATATTATGTAACAGCAGGAAATCAAACGCAATGGCTAAAGAGCAGCTTTTACTGGTTCCCTAAATTGGCCAATGTTCCTTTTTTTCCCGTATGTGGGGGATAATAATGAGATTACTAGGGAATTTGTAATAGTGTATATGTATGCACATAAGAAAAAAAGATTACTGGCTTAACCCCTTAAGTACACATGCCATGTGTGACATGTCATGATTCCCTTTTATTCCAGAAGTTTGGTCCTTAAGGGGTTAACCAGAATACACATTGTAAACTCCATACATTCCCAGCGAAGCATAAAAGCTAAGTGCAGCTGGCTTATTGTTAGAAATGTTTAATTTTATGCATATTTCCACATGTGCAAACTTATCTGGATGCCACTAAAGAAGGGGCATTTTAAGGGTAATCACGAGAGTGTAAATTGTTAGGAATTCAAAGCTAATTAATTTTTTTTGTCAAATTTGGAAAATATTTTTTAAGTTGGCTACATTTGGTATTATTTGCGCTAAAATTCGCTTTGAATTCTCAGAAGTTCGCACAGTGAATAAACGTGTTTTTCTGAGATCTTTTTGCATGCTCCTCACATTTACGGCGGAATTTTACCATATGACAGGAGGCTTCATATTTTGCATTAACTTTCTTTACTAACTCCATAGCAGCAAAGAAAAACAGTTGAAATAAAGAACCAATCAGAACACAGTCAGAGTGTATATAAGGGAAAGCATATCCAAATGACTGCCTCTTTCTTTGCTGCTCCATCACAAGTCAGGTCAGAGTACTGGTTCACTGTTTATGTTTTAAACTGTATCTACTGTATGGGATGATTATATCTTCTTCCGGTGGGGATGACGGGGGGCTGTGTATTTACCTTTTCTTATGGGCATTATGTCCCCTCTCTCCCCAGGCCCTCTCTTCCCTGAGGCGGCCTAACCCCCCCTCCCCTGTGGCTACGTTCGCCACTTTCCTCGAGTTTCCCACGCGCCATTCACATTAATTTTAATGCGTTTGGACAGGGAATTATTTTGATTCGTGCAGATAGACAAGGCCAATCACAGTTTTTCCAGTTCGCGCCTGTTCCTGTACGTCGGCGCTCAGTGGTTTGCGCACAAACTGTCCGTTTGCGGCCATCTGTTTGCAAGGTTCCCCGTTGGCATACGGGCAACTGTCAGTGTTCAGTGGTGTACAGACTGTTCGCGGAACTCTCCGTTAGCACCTGTTTCAATTCGTTTTAATGTTGTATGGTTTCCCATGAACGTGTTTCGCTGGCTTTCTTGCACCATTTTAACCCAGGTTCTCGCGAGACCCGCGGCAGCCATCTTGTTGATGGTGTTAGTCATGGAATTTATTCTCATCACGTTGAGGCTCTCGGTGTTTGCGGTTTTGTTGCTGTCCAGCTGTGCTGTGCATAGGGTCAAGGACCTAGTCAGGTTGGTGTTATACCCCTGGGTAGTTGGACTGCCAGTCAGGTTGGGATGAGCCCCCATTTGGGTACTACTTTGCAATTCCGGTTGTCCTGGGTGAGCCCCAGTGATATTAATGAGAGTCTGCTTATTGCCACACGCCAGTAGGCCGTGTGTATGTTAAGGCCCACGGCCTGTTTCACGTACCTCCCAACCGATCCCTATACCTCTCCTACCTGTGCCTGTTTGTTAATAAAATTGCAAATGTATCTGTATAGGCCTATCATGGAAGATACCCAAAACCCCATGGATATTCAGGCCGCATGCCTGGAGAAGGCTATGGCCAAAGTGTTCCCGGCGGTCTCTGATAATATCAAGCCGGCTCTTAAATGCTCCCATGGCAGGGAAGTCGGATGCCTCCTCCAGAGAGAGGGCACACCCAGCAAAAACGCCATTGAAAAGGGGAGGGCTCCAGGAAAGACCCTGACAATAAATGCCCAGCACAGATTCCCCTCCCCCCTCCTATGCAGGATGATTCCTCAGATGAGGAAAGAGATGTGCCTCACTCCCTCTCCATCGGGACCAGTGGCAGGCAGAGATCTCGGACGACGGTAATTGGGGCTCCAACGCTTACGCCAGTGAAACATTTCTGTGTAAGCCCCAGAGTAAGGAGGATGCAGGGACGACAGTGACGTCCACTACTCTGGAACAGGAGGTCTTCTTGGATCCTAAGGGTCAGAGGATGTTCGACCCCAGGAACATCAGACATCCCCGCTCCAGGGAGTGGGCGCCACCAGAACACCTACTTAAATGTATGCATTTTTGCATTTGGAAGCCCCTGGACAAAGCTGTCCGCAAGCGGATGATGGGCGAATGCCCCAGGTCATCGTTACCTGAAAAAGTGGCGTATACGCCTGAGTTTGACCAGCTCAAGCTGTAGCGTTTTAGAGCCGGCTTGATATTATCAGAGACTGCCGGGAACACTTTGGCCACAGCATTCTCCAGGGATGCAGCCACCGCTGCGTGGAGGTCGTGACCCTCACAAAGGGGTCGAAAGGGGCTTCAGGGGAGCACAAGATAAGCTCCTGGACGCGGTGGGGACACTGACCCGTGTAACGTACCTAGCGGACAATGCTTATGCTAGGGCAGACTCCTTAACTGCAGATATGGTGCGCGAATAGACGCGCAACATTAGAGAATGGGCCCAAAGAGGGTTTTGCTTTATGGGCAATACCAATGCGGCTCTCTCGACTGAGAGGCGCCGTGAAGCACTCTTCTGCATTGATCGCAAACTGGCGGATCTTGAGCTGAAAGAAATAGGCCCACAGACACAAGGAAAACTTTTTGGAGAGGCCTTCATGAAGGAATTAAATAAACACATGAACGTGTTCACCTCTCTAAATAAGGCCCGTTCCTCCATGCGCAAGGTCTTTAGAGGGTAACCCCATCAGGGGTGTTTTTTCCAGGGCTGGTCCATAACGGGGTTGTGCCACTAGCCGTTTTTGGCCATCGGGCCCCTGTACGGGACACCCACAACACTTCTACCCGGAAGTTGGTGCACAACAACAGTACCCTTACTACTGGGTAGCGGACAGAGGTCGTGGAGGACACGGACGTGCCCGCGCAAGATTCCCCACTGTACCTACTTTAACCGTTACCGCAGGCCGTATTTCTCTTTTTTTCCAGAATTGGGAAAAACTGTCCACATATGCGTGGGTGTTACAGACTGTCAAGGGTTATCACATTGATCTTCAAACGTTCCCTACGCAGAAACATCATCCTTGCCCCCTATGCCTCTCTGCCACAGATGCCTATCTCATAGAGTTGGAGCTCTGCGAATTGCGCATGAAAGGCGCAATCCAGCACGCACTCGGACGAGGGGGCTTCTTCAGCAACATGCTTCTCGTTCGTAAAGGGACCTAAATGTGCATGTGATATACCATCACTTCAAAATGGAGCGAATCCACCTCCTCCGGGACCTCCTACAAGAAGGGGACTGGTTTACGCATCTAGACCTCAAAGACGCATACTGGTCAATCCTAATTCACAAAGGCAGTCGCCCTTTCCTTCGGTTCTGCACCGTGGCTTTTCACGAAGATGCTGAAACCAGTGGTGGCCCATCTCCGAGCATAAAGGATCCGATTGCATTATATACTTGGACGACATCCTACTGTTCTGCAGGACGAGCAACCTACTATCACAACATACCGGATATATGGAACAGTTGTTGGAATCTCGGGGGTTTATAGTCAACAGGGCCAAGTCGGCACTGACCCCCGTTCAGACAATTCAATTTCTGGGCTTCAAGATAGATTCCTGGTCCTGCACGCTTCACCTTTCGTGTTCCAAGCTGACGGCCATTCAGAAGGTGATCCGTAAGGTCCTCAAGCTCTACTCCATCTCACTCAGGCAACTCGCCTGGATTGTGGACCGGCTGTCCTTCTCAATCCAAGCCATATTTCCAGACCCTCTGCACTATCGAGCCATGCAGCGGCTGAAGGCCAGCTTACTCAGACAAAACCCCACCTACAACCAACCAGTTCCGCTGACAGACGAGCCACTCGAATGGTGGCTCAATTGCATGCAAGCATGGAATGGTCGAGCCATATTTGGCAGCAACCTGGACTTCATAATGAAGTCGGATGCCAGCAGCTGGGGATGGGGAGCTACCAAAGGGGGCACATCCACGGGAGGAGCATGGACAGCACAGGAACTCATGATGCACATCAACTGCCTTGAACTATTGGACGGATTCTTTGCCATCTGCAGCCTGGCAAAGGGGCAATCCAACTGCTGTATTCTCCTTTGGATGTACAACATCTCTGCCATACGTTACATCAACCGCCTGGGATGTACTCGCTCACAGACACTGATGGAGTGAACAAAGGAAATTTGTGATTATTGCCTCTCTCGCAACATCACGATCAAGGCAGAACACTTACTGGGGTTGTCGAACCTTACAGCGGATTGGTACTCCCGCCACTGGAAAGATGCCAGCTACTGGCAATGAAACCCTCGGATATTGCAATCCTGAACGATCAAAGGGCTCCACTCCTATTGGACCTATTTGCCTCACGCAGCAACCATCAACTACCGCAGTTTTACAGCTGGCTCCCGCATCCGGATGCCTTCATCCAACATTGGCCAAAACAGGGGGCTTATGCCTTTCCCCCATTCACAATGATTGCGAGAGTCCTTCACCAAATTCGGAGACGAGAGGTGACAATTTTTCTTTTGGCACCTCTATGGCCAAGCCAACCCTGGTTCCCAGATCTACTCAACATGTCTTGCGAGGATCCAATTCTCTTGCCCGATGATCCGATGCTTCTCCAGGATCCAGTGGGGAACCCACATCCGATGCTCCTGGACGGACGCTTATCCTTAGTGGCTTGGACTCTTTCAGGGGAGCCTGGTGTACCAACGACTTATCATCAGCAACTAGAGATCTGCTGTGGGACTCTTGGGCCCCAGGAACAAAGAGAGGCTACCTATCGGCCTGGCGATCTTGGACCGATTGGTGTGTGGGACAGGACCTTGATCCCTTTACAGCACCTATTGCCGCGATCATGAACTTCCTCTCTTTAATCTTTGAGAACGGTTAGTCATACCGGAACATCAACGTCATCAGGTCCGCTATATCAGCAGCCCACGTACCAGTCCAAGGGAGGGCGGTCGGTCAAGATCCCCTGACCTATCGACTACTACGAGGCATCAGACTTAGACGTTCTCCAGCTCCCTATTACCGACATCTGTGGGATGTGGATGTAGTGCTCCAGTTCTCGAGAGGATGGCCACCTAATGAATTTCTGTCCTTATTACAACTTTCTACTGTGTCTCGTCTCGTTCCGATGAGTCTCGGATGTGCACGCTTTCGACATGGATGCTTTTTCGATCGCACTGGAGGAAGTCACGTTTGGTATTTCATGACAAACTAAGTTGGATTCGTCGTCGGTCTTCTACCCATTGTTTGCCTTGGACCCTCAAATTTGCGTGGTAACGGCATTGCGGGCATATGTGAAGGCGACGGAGACATTGCGCACAGCATCATCCCGACAACTGCTGTCCGTCGTCCAACGCTGCGTTTTCTCTGCTTACAAAGCGTTAAAATTGCAAAATATGAAACCTCCTGTCATGTGATAAAATTGAAGATTATTCTAGCATAGTGTATTAACAATCTTAATTTTAATAATGACAGGAGGCGAGTATTCCCCCCCCCCCTTTGTTGTTTATCCCTAACCTGGTATGAGGTAAGTTATAGGGATACAGGATTCTTGGGGTTTTCGTTGTACTTTATGGTATACTTTACATGTATGAGATATATGATCGTTCAGGAATTTTCATTCTTGCATGTGGGTATATTATAGTTATGTTCTCAACTGATAACGTTAAATAATTTTTGTTATATTTATATCGGACTACGTATGCTCACTCAGTGTTCATACGGTCTGCTCCGTATCATTGAAACTACGGTACCGTATATACTCGAGTATAAGCCGACCCGAATATAAGCCGAGGCCCCTAATTTTACCCCAAAAAACTGGGAAAACTTATTGACTCGAGTATAAGACTAGGGTGGGAAATTCAGCAGCTGCTGGTACATTTCTAAATAAAATTAGATCCTTAAAAAATTATATTAATTGAATATTTATTTACAGTGTGTGTATATAATGAATGCAGTGTGTGTGTATGAGAATGCAGTGTGTATATGAGTGTAGTGTGTGTATATGAATGCAGGGTGTGTGTATGAGAATGCTGTGTGTATGAGTGCAGTGTGTGTGTATGAGAATGCTGTGTATGAATGCAGTGTGTGTGTATGAATGCAGTGTGTGTATATGAATGCAGTGTGTGTGTATATGAATGCAGTGTGTGTGTATGAATGCAGTGTGTGTGTGTATGAATGCAGTGTGTGTGTGTATGAATGCAGTGTGTGTATGTGTGTGTGTGTAATGCAGAGTGTGATGCAGAGCCTTGGTGGGGGGTGGGCATTTTTATTTTTTAATTATTATTTTAATATTTTTTTTGTTTAATTACATTTTTTATTATTATTATTTTTTTATTTTATTATTATTTTTTATTTTATTATTATTTTAATTTTATTATTTTTATTATTATTAATATATATATACATGTTTTTGTCCCCCCTCCCTGCTTGCTAGCTGGCCAGGGAGGGGGGCTCTCCTTCCCTGGTGGTCCAGTGGATGGGCACTGTGTAGGAGGGGGCTGTGGGGGCTGCAGAGAGATGTTACTTACCTTTCCTGCAGCTCCTGTCAGCTCTCTCCTCCTCTGCCGGTCCGTTCAGCACCTCGGTCAGCTCCCAGTGTAAATCTCGCGAGAGCCGCGGCTCTCGCGAGATTTACACTGTGAGCTGACAGAAGAGCTGAACGGACCGGCGGAGGAGGAGAGAGCTGACAGGAGCTGCAGGAAAGGTAAGTAACATCTCTCTGCAGCCCCCACAGCCCCCAGTCTGTATTATGGCAATGCAAATTGCCATAATACAGACTATTGACTCGAGTATAAGCCGAGTTGGGGTTTTTCAGCACAAAAAATGTGCTGAAAAACTCGGCTTATACTCGAGTATATACGGTAATTTCCTTTTCTTTCAGCTTTAGTTTCCTTTATCGTCTTCAAGGCTGAAGTTGGATTTCGTACAAAGTTTCTCGTTTTGTTATGAACTTGTGATGTTGCATTTGTCATTTGGATATGCTTTCTCTTATATACACTCTGACTGTGTTCTGATTGGTTCTATATTTGAACAGTTTTTCTTTGCTGCTATGGAGTTAGTAAAGAAAGTTAATGCACAATACTCGCCTGCTGTCATTATTAAAATTAAGATGATTAATACACTACGCTAGTATAATCTTCAATCATCTTATATTATTTAACTGGGCGGTAGTTTGGTTTGCTAGACTGTGTGATTCAGTGCTCTGCACGAATGATGACTGTCTCGAAGGAAAAAAATTTGAGCCAAATCCACATGCTAAATAGAAGATTAAAAAAAATACAAATAATTTTTGCGTGGAACATTGCCTTATTTCCAGCCACCTGAACAGCTCCTATTGTATAGCTTACTGAGAAAGTAATGATCTATTGTGTTATGTGCTTTTCTTTATGTGCTATTTCCATCTCATTGTTATGCGGTCTGTTTTGTTATTTCACAGGTTTCCATGGGTAAATTACCAGGATAATAATCTCAACATTTGTATCCCTGCCTTCAGTGTTCATGGAAACCACGACGATCCAACCGGGGTAATTATCTGAGAATGAGAATATAGGGAATTATCTCATTTTTCCTTCCATAGTTTTATCCTTGTGGGGGCTGATTAACAAGGCTTCACATCAAGTGAGTTTTTCATAGACCCGAAAATGTTTGAAAAGGCAGGTTTCTGTACAAAAGGGACAAGCAATGAGCCTTTCTTGCTGAAATAAGAGGGTAGATGGAAATGTCTTACAAAGATAACATTTCTTTACTCCCCCCCCCCCATGGACTGGAAAAAAAAAACAAGATAGAAATGAAAAAAAAAAAAACAACAATAATATTTTATGGTTTTGCAAGAAAAGAGAAAAGAATGCATACCAATGTATTTACTAAATATAGAGAATGATAATAATATGTGAATACATTTTTGAAACAATGATGGTAGCAGCCCAATCAGCAATCAGAGTTTATTTGGATGGGCAGAAATTCAAAGTGAATTTTTTTTTATTTTTATAAAGTACACCAAAATTAGCAGGGGCTAATTTCATCTGGTTCTTTTTTTTATAGGCTGATGCTTTATGTGCTCTGGATTTAGTAAGCTGTGCAGGACTTGTCAATCATTTTGGACGTACCACGTCTGTAGAGAAAATTGACATTAGCCCCGTGCTGCTACAAAAAGGATGCTCAAAGATTGCTCTGTATGGACTCGGTAAGAAATTTCCATAGGCCTCCGTGCTACTTCAGAAATGTATGTTTGTGATCCAACTCTTAAAGCGGCACTGTCTTGGCCGAATCCCGTTTTTTTTTTTTTTAAATCCCCCCCCTCACGACTCCACTAAATCTAATTGACCCCCTAATCGCCCCCAAATGCCCCTAAGCCCCCCATATTACCTAGTTTTTAAACTTTATTTTCTGCCCGGACCTATGTTCTGGGCACCGCCATCTTTGTGTGGGTAGATGAAGGCCGTGTGGGAAATGTCATCTGCCCACATTAGATAGCGCGGGGAAATTCCCGCACATGCCCAGTTAAACACTTGGGCATACGAACGGGAATTTCATCCATTCATTTGTCAGAAAGACAAATTAATAGAAATTTCAAACAAACAAACAAACAAACATTGAATATCAGTGTTCGTTTGTTCGTTCAGTTTATTGCAAGGAGGGAGCTACCGGAGCGCAGCTCCCTCCTTGTAAAATGTCAAAATAGAAGTGGCAGGCACTGTTAAAGCCCCCCAGGTCTCCCCTCACTCTATGGAGGTAAATATGACCCCCACAATAGCATAAGTGAGATTGAAATCTTCCTAATGACCCTACTCACTATGCTGTGGGTAGGGGCATGTCTACTAAAAAGTGAGCAGCCTATGGCTGCTCATTGTAGAAAACCAAACAAAAAAACCCCTAGTACCCCCCTCCCGAGCCTTCACCCGTGCCGCGCGAGTGGGGGCTATTAAACTGAAGGGGGGACCTGTTTTTATTGTCCTCCCCCGGCCCCCACCCCTGAGCGGCGAGTGAAGGCCATAAAGACAATGGGCGGCCGGTGGGGCCCCTAATTGAGAATGAGGGGGGGGAGACCTATTGTCATCCTCCCCAGCCCCCACCGCTGAGTGGCGGGTAGGGGGCCCTAAATGAGAATTTGGGGGGGGGCCTGGACTTATTGTCCTGCCCCCGGCCCCCACCCCTGAGCGGCGGGTGGGAGCCATAAAACAATGAGGGGGGGACCTATAGTCCGACCCCCCGGCCCCCACCCCTGTGCAGCAGGTGGGGGCCATAAAAACAATGATGGGGGGAACTATTGTCCTCCCCCTGGCCCACACACCTGAGCGGCGGGTGGGGGCCATAAAAACAATGAGGGGGGGCCCTATTGTCCTCCCCTGGACCCCACTCCTGTGCGGCGGGTGGGGGCCATAACAACAATGAGGGGGTGGAACCTATTGTCCTCCCCCCCGGCCCCCACTCCTAAATGAAAATGTACCCCCTCCCCGAAGGTGAGCCCAAGCCCCTAGTCACCCCCTTCCCAAAACTAAATTTGATAATCCCCTACCTACCCCCTCACCCTAAATTTAGTGAGTGGGGACTAAAAGAACTAAATACCTGTAAAAAAAAAATATATACATATATATATAAACTTACCATTTGTTGTCTTCTTTTTTCTAAAATCTTCATTTTTCAGCCCCAAAAAAGGTGAAATAAAAACCATAATACCTGTTGAACGTGTAAAAAATAAAAGAACAAACCTGACGCTAAAAAAATAATCTAATCAGAGTGTTATGAGTTATTTTACACAGCGTGGGAAAGTTCTTTGGAATTTTCCCACGCTGTGTAAAATGACACAGAGCAAATGGCTGGACTCCAGGTCAACCAATCAGAGTGCTCTGAGCATAATTGCAGGGCGGGGTAAGGCTTTATAAGCCTTTCCCCGCCCTGTGGAGTTCAGTCTGCGCCGTGCCCTTGCCGGGTAAAGATGGATTATTTTTTTAGCATTGGGTTTTTTCTTTTTCGTCTTTTTTTTTTTTTTTTTTTTTGAGCTCTGGTTTTTTATTTTATTTTACTCACTGCTCACTGTTTACTAGACATGCCCCTACTCGCAGCAGAATTTACTAATGCTAAGTAATCTTTACTGGGTATTAGTAAATTTGATTAGATAGCTCCCAGATACTGTGGGAATTAGGGAGCTATCCACTAGGCGGCTGCAAGATGAAGCCGCGGCACGAATCAGATCGGAGTTTCATTCATTAGAATGAATTCCAATACGAACAAAGTCCCAAATTGCACCCTAACACAAATGGAGAAACTGCTCTCAATCTGTTAGGACGCTATTCGGCAGTTTTGCTGGCGTTCTGTCTACGTGACAGGACGTTTGGGAAAAGTGAAAGGAAGCATCCCGGGAACAGGGAGGAAAGCTAAGAATTGTGGGAAAATGTATCTGACCACTGGAAACGAAGCACACTTTGCTCCTCCGCTGGTCAGAGATGGTCAGGCGTAGGAAATCTCCATAAGACAAATAGTCCCTACTTTGTCTTATGTTTTAAAGAAAACTAGAGCAGACAGGAAGAAATGAAGAACAGATCCTGACAGAGGGAGAGAAGAGGAATTGATTAAAGAAAGGTATGTTTAGCATGACAGTGCCGCTTTAACTTATAAACATGGTACCTAGAACTGCCACAAAATCGTGTAGTGCTGAGGTTTCAGTTGAGGAAGCCTTGGACTGTGTGCCGCTGAGAGTGTCAACTGACTAGCCCCCCATTCTGACAACTGTGTGAAAGAGGTATGTACATTGAGTTGAAATTGATATGGTTTTTACTTTCCTGTGGCCAAGTTGTCTAACTATACATGGCATGATTATCCAGTGGAAATAGCAACACATAATGCAATTTAGTAATTCTTTTAATATGTCTTGCAATAAGACTTTCTTGGAAAAAAAAAAAAAAGGGAAGTTAGTTTTGGATTTGCTATGGGAAAATGCACATGTAGCAGATACTCCTGTGTAGAAAGCAGTACCTAAATATTAATGTTCCCAAGCTCCTTATCAGAATTGCCAAAATGTGCTCCTTTGAATTATTTATGAGCCTCATGGTCCTTCCATCATCATCATCATAGTCTTCATCAATCTATATTAAAAAGAAAAACAAACAACAGTACAGATCACAGGAAGAACACCAAGTTCTCACATGGAACAGAGAGTAGATAATGTTAAATTATTGTGGATAAAGAACAATTCCTGGCCAAAAAAGGCAACACCATGGGAACCAATGGTATGTTTCTGCTGAGCTATCCATTTTATCCCTCTATGCACTTCAATACAAAGAGACTTTCTGATATTGCACAAGCGAAGCTAAAGTATATATGAATAGGTTGGCTTACCTAACGAAAGGGTGGAAGTGGTGCTTAGGCTTTCAGAAATAAAGAATATTTCAGTACGGGTACTACTGGTATAGAGGAGAGCTCGTCTTAGGGCAGATTTTCATGGAGGTCATGAATATATCCTTTTAGTTTAGATGTTTTCTTGGAAGTGGCGTTGTGTTTGTCGCTGATGTTGTTCAAGAAAGCATATCTTTGATCATGTAACAGAGAATACCGTTTGTTAAAGTTAAAGATTGACCTTTAAGGGGAATTCTATCATCTATTGATGCCATTTCTTCCCGTTTCAAAGCAAGATACATCTTTTTAATGCTTTGCGGAGATCGATGGTAGGTGTGTCAGACTGGAAAATGCCAATATTGAAGCAGGTTTATCTCTAAATTGGCTGTTTTTCTCAAGCCTGCGTCCCTCGTTGCCCACAAATAACTGTTTCACGTTTAAGAGAAAATGTTATTTAATTGTTATTACTTTTTTCTCTAAAGTCACCATCCTTTCATGTCTTATTCGCCTGCAACTACTAAAAGCTTTTTCAATTTTTGCTCTTTTGTGGCATTTCTGTTGAATTCTGGCACGTTTGCTGTTTCTGTGTTGTAATTATTAATATTATTGGTACTTATAAAGTGCCAATGTATTCTGCAGCTCTTTACAATATTATAAAAGGGGTTATTTAACAATAGATCAGACAATTACAAAATGTTACAGGAACAATAGGTTGATGAGGACCTTGCTTTAACAAGCTTACAATTTACAGAAGTTCTCTGTAAAATGTGTGTTTGCCCGTACATTCTAATCAGATAAGATACAGTAGATAAAGTTGATGTTAGGCATCACTTAAACCATTAAGTGATTGTTAAAAATACAAGACATCTACATCTATCAAAGAACACTTATGTTTTAGTCTAGTCATAAAGATCATTTGAGAGAAACCTGTAGAACATCTCAACTTGATTTTGCCAATAGCTTCAAAACGTGATGTAGTGTCACGATCTTGAGCAGGTCAGATAGGAGACTTTGGCCAGGGTTGTTATTTGAGACTTTATTGGTGCTTTTCGACATGTAATGAAACTTGAGAAAAAACAGAATTAAGGCAATATGCCACAACACAGGATACTTGCAAATAATAAAGAAAGTCTGTGATCTCCAGGTAGGGTTGAAATAAAGTCAGGTTGGTATCAAAGGCAGGCAGGTTACAGTGGAAGCTTGTAACACAGGAAGGCTGGTAACAGAGGCAGATGTCAAAATCATACGTAAGAGTGGAGCAGGTATGAAGGTAAGTCTGGAGCAGGTTGGTATGGAGCAGGGTTGAAGGTAAGTCTGGAGCAGGTTGGTATGGAGCAGGGTTGAAGGTAAGTCTGGAGCAGGTTGGTATGGAGCAGGGTTGAAGGTAAGTCTGGAGCAGGTTGGTATGGAGCAGGGTTGAAGGTAAGTCTGGAGCAGGTTGGTATGGAGCAGGGTTGAAGGTAAGTCTGGAGCAGGTTGGTATGGAGCAGGGTTGAAGGTAAGTCTGGAGCAGCTTGGTATGGAGCAGGGTTGAAGGTAAGTCTGGAGCAGGTTGGTATGGAGCAGGGTTGAAGGTAAGTCTGGAGCAGGTTGGTATGGAGCAGGGTTGAAGGTATGTCTGGAGCAGGTTGGTATGGAGCATTGGTGAACGCAAGTCTGGAGCAGGTTCACAGGAGCCAGGAACTGAAGTCTTTCAGGCAAATCACCAACTTCAGTGTAAAGGCCACTTGGTTTATCGGGTGTGGCCTTTTATAGCAGACTTGATTTTAGGTTATCCAGGTGAGAGTCTGAAATGACTAGTGGCTAGGGAGGCCACTAGAGGCGAAAGTCAGGTACTGTATTTAAAAGGACAGTATTAAAAGAAAAAAGTCTTACTTGTTAGTACAGGAACCTGATATGTAGTTTCAAAAACAAACATGCAGAAAGTATTATTTTTATTCTTGTGATAAAACCATAAACCGTAACAGTAACAATTTAAAATGGCTCTGTCATGGATTTTTTGCATAATTTGCAAAGACCTCCTATGGTGACATCGCAGCTAGGTGGCCAGGGGGTGGGGGGGAGGTTAGGTGAGATTTACTTACCTAAACCTGTCCCTTGTGGGTGCCTCCACCTTGACCCGCTGCATTCTCTACTGGCACTGTAACAACACTAAAGTCTGTGGAGGAACCTGCAAAACTGGTGGATCCTCCACTGAGAGAGCTTTTTTCCCCCTACTGCTACCGCTGTAAGGAAATGACAGGGCTGAAGGAAATGACAAGTTTGACGAAAGGTAACTTGTCCTCTTGTCAAACTTTGCAAAAATACTAAGACGAAGTAGTCCCTAATTTGACCAGTATGACTTTTGAGTGGGTTGGCATTTCAGTGAAATCCCAACACTATCATTGTGTGTATTTCCTATAGATTATATATTTATGAAATACTCATTTGGGAAGGGGGTGTAGACAGAGCCCCTTTTAGTCATATGGTGTGACTAAATCCTTATTTTTATTTGGACCAGCTAAAAAGAAAATCAAAATAAATAAACCTTAATTTATATCAATTATGAATAAAATGGAAAAGGTTTACAAACTGTAACACAGTTCTCAATTTGTAGTACACTTTAAATCGAAGTACGAATAGAAAAAAATAAAATACTGGCATTAAATGTAGTTATCGGTATTTGTGACGGATCCCCATATCCCCAAGTGCCTGCTGCCTTTATCTATGGACGGAGATATGTGATGGATGGCCTGATTTGTTTGGCGCGGGCCACAAGCTTTCAGTACCATTTTTTGGACTGTTTTACATGTTCCTCTCTATGCTGCTGTGGGTCAACAAAGGGGGTGAGGGGCAGGCAGCAGCTCTGTAAAGTATAGTTAAGTGAAATGTATTGCTTGTCTGTACCTTTCCCTCTTCCCCTCCCTCTTCCTTTGGCTGTCACAGCAGGACGTTGCAACAGGGACACTGCCAGCCCAGTTTGAACTGGCTGCTTTGTCCCTCTTCCATCCCCCATCAGCTTCTTGGTAATGAAACCCCTGTCGTATTGTGTTGGAGACCCCTTGTAGGGGTCTGTGCATGTAAAACCATGTTTGACAAAATAAACAGAGTTCAGTCAGTGTTGTACCTCCAGAGCTGTGTGTCGTCCATTTACTGGGGGGAAATGGGTCTCTTATTATTCTAAGATTTAAGTGGTTCCCGAGTGTCTGAAGGAAGGAATTAGCGGAGGTAACTGGTCGGGTTACCCTGGGTCCGCTACAATATTATATTAACTTAGCTTCCTGATTAGCAATGAAGGCACATGTTATGAAACAAATTGCTATAAAATGCCATTTGTGCATTGTGCTGGCCAAACTGCTGACAAATAAACTATTAGATTTTATTTTACGTAGTGTTATTAGCCCCAAATATGGCATGTATTTGTGTGTCTTTGTGTGCACATATTGCCGAGCTCTGCACATGCATTTTATACAATGTAAGCTGAAATCTATATAAAGAAATCTATAATGAACACCTTTACCATTTATTAAAAAAAAAGTATTTTCTTCAAAATGCCACCGTGTCAAAATGACATGACAGATGCGGGGTCTCAGGCTGTTTAAATGCAGATATGTTGCAAACATTTCATTTTTGTTTTTGCACACTGTGATCATTATAAACCAAGTGTGCTATAATTTACACCTGAAACATGTTATGCATGCTGAGAGGCAGCATGTGGGAATCTTTCAGAAATGTATTCTCAATATTTCACATATGTGCACACGTTACAAGATATTGTGGTAACATGATATATATGGTGCCAGTATCTCAGTACTGTAGTACAGGTACTGCTAATGATTTTCAAAAGGGTTTGAATTAAAGTAAGACTATAATGTTAGGAATTCCTAATCTCGGAGTGGCTGTTTAGGTCCCTGGCTCCCACATCAAAGAGAGAAAAGGTGATTTTACTCACATTTACCCCCTTCGTCGTGGCTGGCTGCAAATCTCAGCCAATCCAGTACTTGCCCATAGGAAAGCATTTGGAGGCTATTGCACATGCGCGACAAAATGGCACACTGCGCCGATCAGCATCTCCTCATAGAGATGCCTTGAATCAATGCATCACCATGGAGAATGTTCAGCTCCTCATTGCAGAGTGTGGAGATTCTAAATGCCGTGTGCAGCACTGAGATAGAAGGAAAGCACCTCTCGTGGCTGTCTGAGTGACTACCACTAGAGGTGTTCCTAGGCACCAATGCTATAGACACCTGACACGCTATATACACTAGAATCACTACATTAAGCTGTAGTGGTTCTGAAAACTATTGTGCCACTTTGAATTTGCACAGAATTAATTGGTGTAATGTATCACAAGGCATAGATCTAACATTTTTATTGTCATTTTATTTATCTCGTAGCACAAGGCACAAGATATACCATTTTATATGTGATCTGGGGTTCATAAGCTGTGTTTTTATTTGTTGAGCTGTAACCCATATAATGTTTGTTTAATTCGCTGAGAGTTTCTCTTCACATTAAAAGTTACATTAACCTTTCACACTCTAGGTTTAGACACAAGTGGTTTGTTTGTGAATATTCACGAAAGTGAATTCAAATTTATTTCTAATATTAGGCCAAATAGCTGTATTCATTTCACTTATCTGGACTTAATGTTTTACTTTTACTTCAAAGGACTGCCACTTTGCTAGAATTTACACCCGTGATTAAAGTACTGAAAATCATCTATAACTATTTTTTTTTTTATGAGTTACTCTTTTTGTTTTTAAATTTATATTAAAGTTTTTTCTAATTACATTTTAACACTGTATACCTCCCTCCCTAGCCATGAAATGGTAAAAATAAAACCTTCAAACACTTACCTGATTTCTGCACCGACGTCCCTCAGTGCTGAATCAGTCCTCTGACATCGGCGGTCTGGAAACCTGATACCCATGTGCATGCCTTAGGCCTTTCCCATAGGAGGTTTTGCGAGACGCTGAACATTCTCATGAGTTAAACTCATTGAAACGTCAGAAAACGCCTCTAAAACTGCAATGTTTTACATCGCAAGGTGAAGGGAACTGGGACACTGCACCCAGACAACTTCAGTGAGAGGAAGTGGTCTGGGTGCCTATAGGGTCCCTTTAATCTAGTTTAGACAAGACAGAGTCAGGACAAACATTGCAAATGAAGAGGAATAATAGAAACATTGTTTTGTTTTGTCTTCTCTATATGCGTTGTCTCTGCTGCCTGCCAGGCGTAAAGGACAGAGCCTATAACAATGAAGGACTGGGAGCTATAATGGAAGCACCCAGTTGCATGTTTAAGAAATTTGGATTTCTACATTCAATTTTATTTTTCCCACCTCACAAATACATGTTTGATAAATTTAGGTATAAGTAAACATAGTAATACACATTCCGGGTAGTGACAGCTGTCTTATAAATTATTTTATTTATTTTTTTTTTTAATTCTTTATTTTATTTGTGCATAAAATAACAATAAGCGTGCAGAGCCACGACAGCTGCTGCAAGCGTTTTCATAGCATTTCACGGTGTGGCAGGTTAAACAGCACTTTTTTTTTTTAAAACATGAAAATAACAGGCTAGGAAAGCATTTCCAAAGACAGTATATTGCTGTATGTGATCAGATCTGCACTTTTAAAACATTAAACAGGCTAAAGTAAGTTGTCAGTGGCTGAGTGTACAAGAGGATAACTTAATCCATGCTATGTAGACTGACATTAAGGTAATCAGAGGAGTAATAGAAGATAAGTCATATCAGTGCTAGACTTTAAAATGAGATACAAGTAGCTAAATAGCTTGGTTACATGCTTGGAATTTTATCACCAGGGGAGGTCCCCCACATCAAAGTAAGCTTTAAGAAATGCACATATTATATAGTACGATAATTTCAAGCAAAATCTCCGTGTCAGTTATAGAATACTATAGAGTCGGTATTGAGTAACTATATATGTAGTAGGTAAGCTGCCTGACAGTAATGTGAGTAATTTAAAATAACTAAATAATAATGAAAACGCTGAAGCGTCAGAGCAGGCTAGGCTTGCTAAGATTAGTAGCGGCAGAACTAACAGTGTGAAGTAAGTGTTTAAGACATGTAGCTTCAGCTATATATTCGCACTCCGTTGTAAAAATAGAATAAAAAGGAAGAAAGCAAAAGACAAACATGGAATGAGCAGTGAGTGAACTGTCCCGGTGTTCAGCCCATACCCTTTGGGGGTAAGATGTGAGCATGCTTACGATCGCCAATTCGGGACACCTGGCCCATGTGCGAGATTCCCAGTCCCGGTAGTACACGTGAGTGAGGGCATGCTGTAGGATTCATCCCATCAGGAGCCCGTCTGGGAGTAGCGGGTACCTGCCTGTAGGTTCCATTGGTGAGTCTCCCCAATTGCCCCTCTGTACCCTGTGCTTGCTTGTATGCATCCCTCGGGTAGGGGATTAGGTTCTTGCCGGTTCCCATAAGTCGCTGCACTTTGTTTGCATGAGCGGGTGAGGATTGTTTTGTCTTGTGCGGGGTAGTAGCCGCTGGTGATTGTCTCCGCTTGTGTGTCCCTGCCGATGGGAGAGGGTGTCATTTTCGGCGCCATGTTTTGGCGCGCTTAATCTTGGTGGGCGAGCCGGTCAAACAGGAGCGTTGAGGTGGTGTCTTAGGTGATTTCGTGACCAGAGCGTGTGTAGTACCCAGTCGGTCATATAGTTTCTCCCAGAATGCTGCAAATGTGGCCTCTAGCCGCACCAGGATGTCTGTCTCCTGTGTGGTCTCGAGTAGCCCGCTTATGTTCTCCGCCATATTGGAGTAGACTTACCTCTGTTGGGGCTGCTGCCCCAGCCTCCAGGGGGGCCCACCTGGGACCGGGATGACCCCCACCGGTCCATAGGGGCGGGAACAAGGGCCCCCTGTCAGGATTAAAGCCATTGTGGGCGGCAGGGGAGCGGCCGTCTCCCCCGCGCCGATCATGCTGTTAGGCCTCGAGGAGGATTTTGGTGGATCCCGTTTATTGTGCCACATGTCTGGTATCCCCAGGTAGCTCTTGGTGTCGCGGATTCGTTAAGTGTGTGTTTTTTTTTTTTGTTTTTTTTTAATTCTTTATTTTTGTTGTGCATAGGGGATTATAACAGTGCTTGCATAGCCACTTTAACTCTCACAAGCTCCAATTTAAAAGAGTGACAACAAATATGTGGTGTGTAGAGAACATGCACATTTTTTTTTATAATTTGACTTTTCATAGGCTTATTGACAAGTTTAACGAAATAATAACATTAAAAACAGGTAGACATATGTGTAAAGTCGAGTAGTACTTTAACAAGTATTCTTTAGGCTTGCAGTGCATGTCAATGGTACACATGCCAGCTTATGATAGGTTGCGAGAAACCGTTAACGGTTGCAGGACATATCATGAAAACAGTAATCATAGAACAAAAACAGTGCACTTATTAATATGATATAGACGATCATTTAGGAGTCGGCATTTCAGATCAGATCTTATGTTATAATGATAAAACATAAAATTGTTAACGTTAGATCATCAACTTTAATGTAAGTTGCTTTGTACGTAGGCTTGGTTAGTGCGTGTGGTAGTCTAGTATCATGTAATTCAATGCTAGGAAAGAAATCAGGCTAGCGTGGTTACGCGTTGTGTTGGTCATATTTAGTGGAGGGATATAGGCATCTCTCCTAGCTTTGTCAGGTGTTTATACCCTAGCATGTAATAATCGTCGTGTGTCTATAGCATTGTTTAGTGGGACTACGCTTTTGTTTGGTTGAGGACCCCGCGGTTGCCCGCTTTTTATATTAAATGGCGTCCAAAGACCTCCCTGTGGCTAGGCTGTCTGACTCTGCTTCAAGTCAGGGAGCCTTAAGACTATCTTGCATCTAGTTTACGCCATGTTTGTATAGTATATGACTAGTGTAGTGTTATAAATGTGGTGTTTTGTGTCTGGCAGCTGTACACAGGCCATTCCTGCTGCAAGAGGATATGGGCACCTATGCGGGTTGACGTTTTGCAGGGAGAGAAAAGTGCCTCAGGGGTCGTATGATTTAGCTAGGTTAGTGCAATAATGTGCTCACTAGGTGTGGGATTCTGAGCTTCAGTCCGCTTATCTGTACAACGTCCCGAATGTGGTTAATTGCACAGGCATGACCCCAGCTCCACATCTCTCTTGGTCTGTCCCTTTCAGCCTATGCCCATGGGGTGTACCGGAGTGTCCAGCCTGGCGTTGGTCTGCCAGTCCGTGGCTCTTCCGCTTGGTGAGTGGATGCTTAGCCCTGATCGGCAAGGGAGGCGGCTAGGGGATGGCCTCATGGGTATCACCTTGTGGCTTGGAGCAGGTGGTAAAACGTCGGGGTTTGGTACCTCGCTGCAGCTGTGGGCAGGACGGTTATAAGTGGCGCGCTTTCTCCGCCGGTAGTTTAGCTTCCGTAGCTTTTGCCTCTGTATTGCTGTCGGGTAGGTGTGGGGTAGTTGTTGGCCCGTACTAGGCGTCCCCGGCTGTTCCCTGTTGCCAGTACGGTGTGCCCTGCCTGGCTCCGCTGCCTGCCTTGCTCGGTTGTGTAGCATGGCCCAGAAATCTTCAAATATAGCTCTTAGGGTGTCCGGTGTAGTCGTCTTAGGGCCTGCTGTGGCTTGTTGTGTCAGTGACAGGCCTCGTGTTGCGGAGCCTGGTGCGGCCGCCATCTTGGGTGACTCTTGTCCCGCGTATTGTGGTGGTTTTGCAGGGCTCACAGGGCGTCCTCAAGGACCGGGATAACCCCCACCGGTCCACGGGGGGGGGGGGGGGGGGGGAGGAGAGGTGATTTGTGAGTGCCTCCTTGTCGGCCAGAGAACCGGGAGAGCGGCCATCTCTCCTCGGCTCCCGCCTGCACAGGCCGCCGGTTATGATTTGGTCCGCCTAGCACCGGAGAGCCAAGTGACTGGTATCCCCGTGTGCCATGCAGTCTCCTCGTCACAAATATTGTGTCCAGCAGGCTGTGTGATCAGGCGGTCGGGCAATAATCCCTGAATCTTGGCTCCAGACTCAGGAGCTCTCGGCATGTGCGTCTAGTCTGCTTGGCAGTCAGGCTCCGCCCCCGTTAAGCGCGTGTTTGAGGTGATTGAGGTACCGTGTGGGCTCGTAGCACCGGAGATCCGCCCGTAGGAACTGGAGCACCTCTTTTCTGCGACCTCTCGGCTTAGCGGTCAGGCCCCGCCCCATGACAGCTGTCTTATAAATTCTCAAAAAATATATAAAAAAATCACACATTAAAAAAAAAAATAACTGTAAAAACTGTCTTGTGTCCAATTTTCCAAAGTATTACACCATGCTAACTTTAATTCATATCTCCAATGCCTAGGCTCCATACCAGATGAAAGACTATATCGCATGTTTGTTAATAAACAAGTCACTATGCTGCGTCCCCGCGAGGATGAATCGGAGTGGTTTAACTTGTTTGTTATACATCAGAACAGGTAAAGATATTCAACAGAAGTGTTTTAAAATCAATTAAAAAAAATATATATATTTTAGGTTGTGAGAAAACCATGTGGCACCTATAATGTTAATATGTATATTCCAGTAAAAATAAAGATTTGACATGCCTGTCCAAAAGTAGGTTTGGCATCTATTGGGTGGCAAACCGAAATACCATGGCTTAACCCCTTAAGGACACATGACGTGTGTGACACGTCATGATTCCCTTTTATTCAAGAAGTTTGGTCCTTAAGGGGTTAAAGGGACTCTCCAGTGCCAGGAAAACATATCAGATGTCCCTCAGCGCTTGGTCAGGCTCCGCCCACGCTCCTCCCTCGCCGACATCAGCCGGCGGTTGAGACCTAATACGCATGCGAGGCAATGGGCACGCGCATGCGCATTAGACCTCCCCATAGGAAAGCATTATTAATTGCTTTCCAATGGGGATTCCGGCGACGCTGGAGGTCCTCATGCATATCGTGAGGACGTCCAGCGTAATTTAAAAACATTTTTCGGGTTCTATAAAGTCTGATAGCCACTAGAGGAGGACTTAACCCTGCAAGGTAATTATTGCAGTTTATAAAAACTGCAATAATTACAGTTGCAGGATTAAGGGTGGTGGGAGTTGGCACCCAGACCACTCCAATGGGCGGAAGTGGTCTGGGTGCCTGGAGTGTCCCTTTATGCTCCAATGTACAGGAAGTGAACACTTGAACCCTAACTAGATGTTTCTGCGGTAAGTGTCACTAAACCGGTTTTATAATATGCTCCTGTCTTTGCGAGAACCACGTAGTAAACAGGAATATGGAGCCTTTGCATTTTTCTTGGTGATCCCACTACCTGGTGTATTCCTTGTCTGTTGTAATACCTAAATTTTGTGTCACTTTACCCCACTCCCTCTAGTATGTAAGCTCATTGAGCAGGGCCCTCAACACCTCTGTTCCTGTGTGTCCATCTCGTCTGGTTACAATTACGTGTTTGTTAGTCCACCCATTGTACAGCGCTGGGGAATTTGTTGGCGCTGTATAAATAATAATAATAATAAGCAGATCATCAGCTGGAGACAGAAATTGATTGTAAAAATCCAATAGGGATCGTCTCTGCAGATTTTTCTTTTCGATTAATGCCTTATTCCTCTGTTTGTTTTGCATTATATTTTCTTGGTTTTTTGTCTGATTTTACTCTATGTTTTGCTTATTTTGCCCATATGTATTTTAACAGGAGCAAGCATGGAGCTACAAATTACATTCCAGAACAGTTTTTGGATGATTTTTTGGACTTGGTGATTTGGGGCCACGAACACGAGTGCAAGATTGCTCCGGAGAGGAACGAACAGCAGCTGTTCTACGTGTCACAGCCGGGGAGCTCAGTAGCGACTTCCCTTTCACCGGGAGAGGCAGTAAAGAAGTATGTTCAGATCTCACATCAATTCCCAGACTTTATTATATTATAAACGACTATAAATCGAAAGTGCTGAGTGATGTGAACATTCTGTTAAACCCTTTCACAATGTTAATGTCCATCCATCTTAATGCAAGGTTGCATTAAAAGGCAATTTGTGGCATCGTCTCTTTGATGATGTAAAAAGCCATTTGTCACAACAGAGTTCTCTGAACTTCTAATGTAATTAAACTGTTCTATACCCTTATCTTATTCTGACTACCTTTTAGATACTATGCTACCAGCTGTTTGGGAGTGCTCAGTTAACTGTACTACTGCACACTAGGCTACTTTAACATTGCAGAATGCTTTCTTCAGTAACACGCATTATTAGTTTGTAGTGGAAGCAGTGCACTTGTACACTACTCAAGGAATTAAAGGGATACTCTGAGCTTGTTTTAGTTGTTATTGTACAAGGAGTCTTTGGGTTCAGGCTTTCTGTTTTTCGTGTGCAAATAAGAAAGCATAGCTCAATAGCCAAACATTGCTCTTAGCACAGGTATAGAGGATAAAAACTCTGTGGGTATGCAGTGACAGATGCTTTACCCATAAAAAAAGAGGTAAAACTATTGAAAAAATGGTTAGGTTGCTGTTGAAAAGGCCAATAAGCCTACAAAGGATATACGATGCATAACTTGTCAACGTCCGGAACAACCTGGTAGAGCAATAATGAGGGAATGAATGGGGGACCCTCAAGGCACCATAACCACTTCATTGTGTTATCATGCAATTGTTCCTGTGTGCCTGTCAAACAGTTTACTAACAGTTTGGCTCTTATGTTGCTGTGTCGGGCACCTGAGGTCCTTCTGGTCCGAGTTCCCTGATAAAGTGGAGGTTTATTCAGCATTTATTGGATGAGATCCATCAACTGAGCAAGGCCTTAATTCAACGATTTTGGACAATCTTCACAAGTATTTAATATTTTTGGATATACTTTTAAAATGTTTTAATATTTTTTTTTTTTTTTTTAAATCTTTATTTATAAGTTCATGCATGTCTATTTGATATAACATACTTATAGGGTATATGCTTGTATGGTTATACAGACAAAAATTACTTGCCAGTGGTACAAATATACAATGATCAATGAGATGTTCCATACCAGGTTACACAAGACTGGTCTAGCCAATGCAATTATGAACAGTAATGGGGGTTTATCCTTCAATATACATTAGTTTACTATCCTTGTTTTGTGAGGTAAGGACAATCGGTCTCTCTCGAGGATATGTCTTCGGCCTCTGTTCTAGCTCAGATGCTAGTTGCTATCCACGTGTAGACCTTTCTTTATCTCTGTGTATCAATATACTCTATACATTTGCGGCCTGTGGCCTTGTATCTGTGTCTTATACACCCTATCATGCCATGAACAATTTTATGATATGACCCGAGAGTGGGTCGGGGTGAAAAGTAGAGAAGTTTGGGAGGAGAAGAGAAGGGAGGGGAGAGGGGGGGGAGGGGTAGTACAGGGTTGCGTTCGTGCGGAGTGGGCATCCATGAGATCGGGGTGGCCGGCACCGGTGGCCGTCTCCATAAAATGTTTTAATATTTTGAAAACATTTGATAGGAGTTTTATTTTAACATGTAATATTATTTTAATATTTTGAAATGAAAATCATTTATCAATGTATCCAAAAATTTTAAATTGAGGCCCAGGTCGGCCAGCATTGTTGTGGTCATGTTGCCTAGAATTTCCTTAATCTATCTTTTAGCATGTTATTGGTGTTTCAAAGGAAGATGATGTAATGTCATGAGATAATGATGACATTGCTAACTTCTTCCAGCTTCAGCTTGTATCATGTGACTGTTGCCCAAACCTATCATGAATTCTCACACATTCATATTTATTCCTTGCAACTCTAAAAAGACGCACGTCAATGATTTTTACTATTCACACTGTAATGAGCCGCATCTTAAGGGAAATGGTGCCTATTTGAAATTTAAGCATTCTCATTAGCATGTTTATTACAGACCCGGTTAGATTTCTTGTTTTTTTGACCATGCATTTTATTTTGTTTATTCAGCCGTATTGTGTTTTGCATCTGTTGTGTATTGTGAGATTTAATAATTTTGATTGTCCTGTCTTTGCTGGGTTTATTACTAAGCCTCTTTCATTTCACCTCCTTAGAAGTGTTTTGTTAAAGGGACACTCCACTGCCCAAATACAAAAAATAAAAATGACTATTCAGTAGATATATCTGCAATAAAAACATGCATGCAATTAAGTATTCATGTTTTCATTGGGAGTGTATCTAAAAGAAGACTGCCAAAGCTGCAGAACTTGTCTTTGCAAGGCAGGTTCTCTGGGCAGTTGCTTCCTCTTGAGTTTAGCTTCACTGATCTAAACAAACCATGAAGTAACAGGACTTGCTGTCTGATTGACAAGGTTAATTTATAAAAGTGCCAATTTTTATTTAAATCTACACTTTTTCTAAAATGAAGAAGGTACACTGAATGTATTTGCATGAATGTATAAAATGATAGAGAGGGAGATGGTGTAAGCACTATAGAAACATTGAATAGCGAGAAGGTTTAGTGATACATTTTATGTAAAAGAATTAGTGAGTGGAACCGTAAATCGTGAATTAGTGATGCTGTGGAATGGAATCGAGATAAAATAAATGGTAAGCATATCGCAAACAGAGAATATTGCAAACAGAGAAAGGGTGTAACGAAAATATACCCCAACACGCAGGATTCAGCTAAACAGAAGACAACACAGAGGGGAGATACGTCTACCGGACCTTAGAGTGGCCGGACTCGACGTATATAGGAGACGTACAGCGTCAGGAACGATCCGAGGTCAAGGGCACAAAGAGACAGCGTAAACTAGGACTAGCTGGGGTCTGGTACACAGTAAACAGCAAGCCGGCAAACAGAACAGATAAGGATAAAGAGATAACGTAGTCAGAAAACAAAGCCAGGGTCAAGTACGAAGGAACACAACTGAATACAACAAGCGCTAAAGGGAACTGAAACAGAAACCACGATAGGGCAAGGAACTAAGGGAAAAAGGTGAGTATATATAACTAAACACCTATTTTGATTGGCCCCTGTCATCTCCACGCCCCCAAAAGGTAAGTGTATGGGGAGTGTGGTATGACAGGGACCAATGGGAAGCCTTTTCCAAATTAGGCTCCCACTGTCCCTTTAAGAGCGCGCCCGAGACCCACGGCGCACTCTTAAAGTCAGGCGGGACACGTGACCGCTTCTCGCGGTCACTGCCCGCCTTCCTGTTCCAGCCGTCAGATTAGCCGCGCGCGGCTCGTGCAGCAGCAGGACCGCGCGCGGCTCGAATAGAGGACCCCGGCCGGCCCCTGGAAAGGGTAAATACCGCTACAAAGGGTTAATCCAAACCTTACGCTTGTTTAGGAAGTGCTTTAAAACAGTTTTACTGACGTTATAAAGTTTGAAATGGTGAAATCTCTGCGTAATTCATGGACCAGTAAACACATTTCAATGTGAAACAGCTGCACAGAACTGATTCAGGACCTTGGAGAGCGGGGAACGTCAATTAGACTTGCAATTGTATCTGAAACATGCACATGCTTCTCATTTAAATCTGGAATAAAGAAAAGGAATGCAGAGCACTCGGTTATATTTCTGCATCTCAAATACGCAGTATAACCAGGGCCAAGATAGTTATGGTGCCAACATACAAGAGACCTTGGCGGTTGTGACAGCTGGTGGTTTGTGTGGTCCTCTTTTATTTGAATTTACTCAAACCTCTTGAAGTTTAGTCTCACGATGACTGAGGCTTTTATAAGTTTCTTTGCTTTCCTGAGTGAATCAATTTTGTGACTTTTGCTATGCATTTGTTCCACCATAAATTAATGCTTTCTCATCCACATGGTATATTACTTTAAAGAAAAAAAACACAAAACAATAATATATGTATATATATATATATATATATATATATATATATATATATATATATGCATACATAACACAAGTATAAATAAAATATAAAAAGAATTACAAATTGAATTTTTTTTTTTTTATCGCAGTTTTGTTATTTTTTTTCTGTTGAACTATTGCAGCTAAAGATTGCCCCTTTCATTGCAAACTGAAGTATTACACCAAATTCACTAAATGGTGTGTATCCTTTAATGAAACTCCTTATGAAGCCTAAGATAATTACATATAATGTCGCTAACTGTTCTTTAAATGTTTTTAAATGTCAGATCACTGCGTGTGGCTTTTGGATTTCCACTATAATAGCAATCTTATTGCTTTCTCACTCTCATTCTGTGTTTGCCATATGAATGCATCACAATCCGTTACTTCCTGATTCCATCCATGTTAAACATTTGGAATCATTTGAATCATTGCAGTTATGTTTTACTTCTTGAGATCAGTATTAGCAGACAGTATAAACGCTCCCATCTCGTTAGTGTTGTGTTATTACACCCTGAAACATAACGGTAAAATTAAGAGTAAACATATTTACACCAGTGAAGATTTCTGTTTGAATTTGGAGTTTTTACAAATAACTGCAATAACACCTCCCTGGCTGTCGATCAGACATCCAGGGAGAATATCTTCTCAGTTCTATTAGCTCCACAGAGCTAACGGAAGTGGCAGGCGCACTCTGCTCAGACCATGTGTCACTATACCCCACTCCCTCTAGCATGTAAGCTCATCGAGCAGGGCCCTCCACCCCCTCTGTTCCTGTACGTCCAGTCGTCTGATCTCAACTATGTGTCTGTTAGTCCACATTGGACATTGTACAGCGCTACGGAATTGGTTGGCGCTATATAAATAATAAAATAATAATAATGTGCATGCACTCTGAGTGCACAGCTCAAAATCAGGGGCTTCTAATTGTGCTGGGGAAGAAGTGAAGGGCTTGCAAAGATCTACAGCTTTTACAAGCTGTTTTAGATCTAATCCCAATGGAAAAAATGCATAATTAAATGCATGCATGACTTCATTGGAGGTATATCTATTAAACTGTGATTTTAATTTATTTATTTTTGGGCCGTGTCCCTTTATGACCCCATGCTTACCTTGCTAACCACAGGCGCTTGCTGTGTTGTTGTGGTCTTTCTCCCACTAATGAGGTGCTCTCTGCCCTTCTCGGGGTTAACCGTCTGGACAATGTGTAGCCCTTTGCTCCCCTCCGTTTTTTTTTTTCTGTAACAAAAACATCTTATGTTCATTTTGCTTATGTTCCTAGGCACGTTGGCTTATTAAGAATTAAAGGGAAGAAAATGAATATGCAGAAGCTACCATTGCAAACAGTTCGCCAGTTCTTTATCGAGGATATAGTCTTAGCTGACCATGATGACCTTTTTAACCCGGATAATCCAAAAGTGACCCAAGACATAGAGAACTTTTGCATCGAAAAGGTATTTACTTTAACAACATTTGTCTCTTAAACATTACTCTGACGAGAGCTGAGACCGCATTGTTTGCACTTGTTTGACTCCCACTCCCAGCATACTTTCCAGTGGCTGGGGATGATGTTAGCTGGTCAAATATCTGCCGACTGCCCTTGCTTACACAAAAGTTCAATTTGTAGATTTTCCTACACCTTGATAAACTTTATATATTAGATTTCTGTTACAAAACGTGTGTGTTTTTTTTTGTTAACATTTAAAATGCTTTTAAGGGGAAATGTCGTTCACCGTGATTTTTAATATTATGTTTGCATATCCTCTATCTTAAACAAATATGTATTTCTGCAATAAACGATAAAATTAAATGTAGAATCTCTGTATCGTGCAACTGGGTTCCCCCCATGTTAGCTCTCTCTCAGTTTGTCCCCTCTGATGGGCCTTAACTGGTAAAACACGCATGTCAGGGGCTCACGGGGAATTCCCTATAAATGGACGAGTCTATTGACACTTACCTTAATATGGCTGGTGTAGTGTAGTACATTTACCAATCTTTTCTTTCTCTCCCCAGTTCCTTGTTGAATGTAAACAGATTTTCCATCATAGTGAGAAATTTTTTAGGGACTTCTAGTCATTCAACTTTTTATAATAGTTTAGTAGATAGGTCCCTTCGAAGGCATGTTAGTGCCATTCACGGTTCTTTAGTAGTTTATTTTAGATGTTGTGTGTTCAGATGTGTATGTTTGCACTCAGGGTTTGTTGTTATCTGGTTGTTTTCACTTCTTAAAAGAACAAAATAGGGTCAGGAATACAAAAGTGTAGTGTTAAAAATATATGCTACGTTCCAGGCCCCTCCCCTTTTCCCTCTTAAACCCACCTTTATTCCAGCGCCTCACAGGTCTGCCAGCACTGGCTCCGCCTCCTTGGCTTTGTGCCCTGTCTGTGCCTGGACAGAACTGGATTGCAGTGTCACCTGCAAAATGTTTAGTAGAAATTTAAAAGGAAATGGAGTATGACATGAAGCATGAAGAAAAAGTAAAAAAAAAAAAAATAGTTATATGAAATGTTTTATTTAAAGGGTACCATGACAGGCACAACTTGGTCTTTAATGAAATAATTAATCAATACATTATACTAGCAGAAATGCTAGCAAATACATAGATTTGTATTTATTGCAAATTAATATTTCTTTCCATCTGCCACCTGTCAATCAATCTGCATTATTCCCATATGCCAGCTGCACTGAGTAACAGTGGAAGCAAGATAACCCCCATCAAAGGCGATTTTCCTCCACCCTGTCTCAGTGTTTCTCCTCCAGTAGGCATTTCTTACACTTGATGGGGAGTTTAGGATGCTGTGACGCTGATGTCCTTTCAGTGAAGCCAGTTTGTTGGCAACATCAGTCACGATAACCCTGGTTGGAGAATGGTGGGGGTTACAATACTGGAACACCGACGGGCACTCCAGGATGGCGGCGCCGGAGTGAAGGGTAGCATGTATGTACTAATATAACAACTCCTGAAATACAAAATGCTTTCATTTATCAGTGTGATAAATGCGCTACAAGGCACTAATTATACCAAAGTGAACCTGGATCGCTAGGTTCAGTTTAATGACTTGATTTCCAAACAAGTGAAGGTTTCCCTTTAAAAGCATCTCCCAGGCATTTGTGAATTCTTGTTCTGTTGAGAAAAGAAGTAACAAGGACTTTGTAAGCTAAAGGAACAGACTTCTCCGCACCTTACATTCAGCGGTGAGTCATTCATTAGTTTTTCCTTCCAAGCAAATGAGAAGATTTGATTAATTCATGCTTTAGCTGCTGTTCTCGTGCATTTGAAAGAGGAAATTCTTGACTTGGCAAATATCACATTATGCAGGTGCACATGCCTTATCTCATAAAAAGATATGGGAGACGAGGCCTACCACAGACTGAGAGATCACTACCATTTATCGTTTACCGTATGATTTAGGTAAAATGATAAATGGTAGTGATCTCTCGGTCAAACATTATGGGTTGTGTTTACTGTTAGTGAATTAAAGGGATAAAAATTTTTTTTTATCAGAATTAAGTTGTTATGGTGCCAGGAGGTCCCTTGTATGCAGTGCAGTTTAGCTCTGCCCTTCCTACCCATTCTTGAAAGAGGAAGCCTCACACAGCATCGGACCATGGCATCACTTATCGGCTAAAACCATCAGCTGGTGCCCTAAGCAAATCAGTAGCTCCTCATTCACAAAACAGCCTAAATACAAATGATTGGCTTAGAGCATTAGCTGAATTTCTCAGACAAGCAGCGACGCCCCTGTCCGCGGCTCTGCAAGGCTTCCTCTTTCACGAATCTGAGAGCAGCAGCTTCGCAGAGCTAAACTGTACTGGATATATGGCTTTGGGGTTAAAGCGTTCATGAAAGTTTAACCACTAAATGTAATCCGGTACCAGAGACCTACTGGCACTATAACAACTTTAATCTAATGAAATTGTTATGGTGCCCTTTGTGTTCTTTTAAAGGACCACTATAGGCACCCAGACCACTTCAGCTCAATGAAGTGGTCTGGGTGCCAGGTCCCTCTAGCTTTAACCCTGCAGAGAAACTGCTATGTTTACACTGCAGGGTTAAATCCAGCCTCTAGTGACTGTCTCACTGACAGCCGCTAGAGGCGCTTCCGTGAGTCTTACTGTGAAAATCACATTGAGAAGTCACGGACGTCCATAGGAAAGCATTAGGAAATGCTTTCCTATGGGGTGGTTTGAATGCGCGCAGCTCTTGCCGCGCATGCGCATTTGGATCTGACGCCGGCAGGGACAGGAGAGTTCCCAGCACTGAGGGAGCCCGGCGCTGGAGAAAGGTAAGTGTCTGAAGGGGTTTTAACCCCATGGGAAGGGACCCCTGAGTTTTTTGTAGTGACAGCTGAATTGTCACTACAGACGAGTTTTACATTTTTTCCAAAACAGCTTTTTTCTCTTAAATTTTGAAAATCAGTATTCAGTAAGCTGTAATTCACTGTTCAGTGATTAAACTCACTTAAGTTTGAAGATTTTGACACAAAACATATAGGTAATATCTTATTGTTAGTGTTGGTGGAAATGTTTGAAGGAACACTTCAGAGCCTTAAAGCACTTCAGCTTGATGAAGTATTTGGTTTAACTGAAGGTCAAACACTACTACAATACCTTGTAGGATGCTTGTCCTTGACAGCGGACAAGCATCCTGTCTCAAGCAGTTAAAAAGAGAAATCCCTTTTATTCATACAATAAATAAGTGAAAAAAGGAACAAACGGTGCACAGAGGGGGGACAGAAAGAGAGAGACGCTAGCGCATGTTGTGTCAGGAATTGCTTTATTGGCACAAAAGGCATTTGCTTCTCTCTTTTTATGACCCCCTTCTCGTGCACAATTGTTAGATTGATCACCTGCTAATTATCTGTGATAAAAGTGATTTCTTTATTTACATTCTTGAGTCCGAATGCTTATTCATTGTCCAGGATCCGGCGTTGCAATTGTGTTTTATGCTTTCAGTGGACGTAGAACCCACCTGTGACAATCACAGGGTTCTTACAAAACATCTGAAGTTCTCTCTACCTTCACCTTCACTGCATATGTCATTGTTCTCTGAACCGGATTAATTTTTTGCAAAGTTTTATTGAAATTCCCATCTTTCTTTTGATTTGAAAAGACAGCCACTCTTTTAGAAAGCTCTTAGGTTGCACTGTTCTGGCTGTCAATAATACACCTGGGAGGGTACTCATCACTTGCCTTGAGCACTCTCAAAGCGGATATTTATGGGCTCTGTATGAAAAGCATGTGTTGGCCCAGGAGATCATCGCTAGTTGTTACACTGCTGCCATGTAGCTGATATTTACTATTTTGTATAATATTCACGAACTGGTGTATAAAGAGTAAACGTGACTGTAAGGTTTGTGGTTTAATGAATCATAGGAATATTCCAAGCACCACAACTACTACAGCACCATAGGTGCCCTGTGAGATGTCCTTGTGGTGTACATATTGCTTCATTTTTTTCTCCTATATGCTGCAATTCTGATACGAGGATATTCTTCAATGCATTTTATATGCCTTCGATCAATTTTGGTTTGTAAGTGTGCTTTTTACCCATTTTAATATTGTTTTAGACACTGCAATATTGCCCTACGTTTTTCTCTTTTGCATTGTAGTTAACTGGTTTTTGGTATATGTATTTTCTATGATTTGAGGACTTGGAGGAGTCCTATTCTACATGCAAATATCTTATTAGGGTGAATTAGTTTTACTTATTAGTATACAAGATAGATAAATCGGCGCAAAACACCTCTATGAATAGAAACTGGGTATAGACAGCAGCACCAACAAAATACCCTGGTAAATGGTATACAGTAAAATAGGAAGAAAAAAGTGCTAGTGCGCATAAAACATATACAGACACCTCCAATATATAAAAGTGACTTGCAATATGCAAAACAGTGATAATATTAAAAAACCCAAACAAGGTGTGTAAAACCAAAACACTGACAGGTGTATACTTATAGCTGTCAGGGATCTTACCTGGAGTGGGAGTCCGGCAGGCAGAGTTAAGGCACCCTTTGCAATTCGGCACAGACCGAGGGGACTCAGGACAGAAATCCCCAAGGGTGTGGCACAGTGCACTGGGGCTGAAATAACCAGTGCTTCCTGGAACGCAGTACAGACAAGGGAAATCCAGAAGAGTAGTCGGTAACAGAATCAGAAGTCAGGGCTGGCGGCAATCAGGCGAAAACAGTAGACGAGCAGGAGATCAAAACCAGGAGTCAGATAAACAGCAGTGAAACCAAACGGAACAGGAAACACGATCTGACAACGAGGACCAGACTTGCAGGGTTTAAATAGGAAGACTCAGCCATTAATCATAGAACCAGGAACAGGTGTGCAAATCCCAGGCAAACAGGCTCAGACTACAGGATACCAAGAACATGTAGAAACAGTCAAAGATGCGTGGAGCCCAATGTAAGGATCCTGACTGGGATGCAGGCAACTCAGGTTCGATCCCAGCCAGACCCAAATACACAATATTGTGTAAAACCCAATGATGATCCTGACAATAGCCTGCCAGTGAACAGCTGGATACTATAATAAAGGAGACAAAAAAAGGGGGAGGGGGGACAACAAAGAGCACTCCTAGTGCAATAAAGTTAATGATATAAAAATATATAATATGCTCTCTAGCGATAAAAAATTCACAAGTAAAGAGTGGTATAAGCCCCACTCATGGCTATCATGCCCTGTGAGGATCAGCCCCTTGGGTACGTGGGATCCAAAGAAATGCTCTGGTGACCACTGTGTCAAACGCCAAAATTTTAATTCACATAAAAAACACTCCAATCTGCACACTTTAAAACGGCTGAGTCCACTGCAGGCTCACCACACCATATGGGGATCTGTTACTGTTACGAGGATGATGTTTTGATCCTTCTCTCGTTCCCCCGCTCGGAGTGGTGTCTCCTGCCTGTTGATATGTAACGAACACTTCCGTGTATGTTGATCACGTGGTCCCGTGACGCGTTTCGCCCCGCCTCTTGGGGCTTTCTTATTTACCTTTATTTTTTCATTTTTTCCAATAAGGTCACTTTCGGGGGTCTTTGCATATTTTGAGACCCCTAAAGGTGACATCTCTGTTTATGGCCCGGGGATGCGGGTGCAGTGGACAGTACTTATCTGAAACTGTCCCTCGCGGCTGCCTCCTTCTTCTGGGGGATTCTCTTCAGCTCCTGGAACTTAAACTGAGTGAGAGTACAACACTGAAGTCTATGGAAGATCTTGCGGGACAATCCTTGAATCCCGTTTCGTAAGACAGCACCTGAAACCCCAAACCATCACTTGTGACGGCTGCTGGTATTGGACTGAAGTTGATGGTGGAGCTGCGACTTTTGGCAAATTCTGTTTTTATCTTAACACAAAATAGTCCCTAATTTATCTTTTTTTTTTTTTTTGTAAATCTGTTTATTGGGTCATGAAAGTCAGCGAAGAGTTGGCTCGCAGGCCAGAAAGAAATACAATATTTCCGGTATAAGTCAAAGTAAACATGAAAGTTCCTAAATCCAACATAATACAATTGAACATAACGTTTCAAGCTCTTAAGCTCTGAATACTGATTTATTTACAAGTTCCGGGTTTCCCTTCCCCTAAATGGAAGTGCAGTAGATGAGCTTCATCCTAAGATGGTGTATCAATGTATGTGTATATGTATGTGTGTTTACTCGCAACGTACCACTACTCTTGGTTTTAACACAGCAGATGGTCGAGACCCACCTGTTTTAAACAAAGCTAAGTGTATCTGATGAACAATCGCCACCTTAGGGAGTATAGATTAGGCCGTATAATAGCATAGCAAAGGAGAAGAGTCTCGATGCTAGCTTCATATAAGTTCGAGCGAGTGAAGATAGGATGGTGGATTATGGCTGGGAACCCCGCCGAGCCGTCTGTACATGTCATAGTGTCGGAGATGTGACCTTTTCTGTGTCCTGGGGTGTGCGTGTAAGGAGCTTCCATTTGTCCTATGGCGCTTAGGTACCCTTTTCTGCTTAAGTTATAAGCCCATCACTCACCACTCCCAGGTCATGGAACCTCTACCCATTGTTTCCATGTGCATGTACCTACAGTAGTGAGCCCACTTCTAGTTCCCTAATTTATCTTATGGTGTCTTTGGATTGCTTGGAATGCCGCTTTAAATTCTCATTATGTAGTTGAAGTCGATCTTCATAACAACTTTCCTTTGATACTGAATTTGTCTTTTTTTTTTTTTTTTCACTTTAGCAATCCCTGCTTCTATTGTTGAACTGTGTTTATTTTTTTTTGGTCTGGTTATGCATGAAGCTTAATATGTTTAATATAACTTTACTAAAATTATTTCTGTGTTTCTTTGTTTTTTTTAGATAGAAGCCAAGTTGGATTTAGCAGAAAGGGAACGTTTGGGAAATTCTCGCCAGCCTGATAAACCCTTGATCAGATTACGGGTAAGAGTGATTTATTTTAGAACAGTGGAACTATCAATTGATCTAGGATGCATAGTGCCTTACTAGTGGTATTGACATATTAAATGTAACATGTAAGAGGGCGTGGCCATTTCGTCAATGCAGACGGGCCATTAGGGGAGGTGCTCCGCCGCCGTTAGGCTTTGATGGCAACCACTAGTGAGGTCCACAGCATTTCTCAACCTGTGCATGAGGAGTAGGAACTATGTCACAGCAAAGGGGCAAGAAAAAAAAAACGCAGAAAAGGCGACCCGGACAAGCTTCTTTGACTCTCGAAAAGCTGGAGCAAAGGCTTCATCAACGATGGAAGATACTGCTCTGTGTGAAACAGCCAGGGCACCCCGCAGGCCGAAGTAGATGAGCCCATCACTCGTGGGGCTTCTGTATAATATGCCCAACTCATCTCCACTTTCCAATCTGCCCTGATAGACATCAGGAAAGATATCCTAATCTGGGGACAAGAACCTCACGTGCAAAGGAAAACCTGTAGGAGTTTGCAATAATTCCATGGAGGACAAGGTATAGAACCTAGAGGCCCTAGTGGGCATGTATGAAGCAAAACTGGCATAATTGAAGGACAGATCCTGGAGGAATAACCAGGAATGTCCAGCAGAGTAACCCGGTACAAGCCTACCTCCGGCGATTCTTCAAAGCTGTCCTACCCAATATTCTGTCTGACATGCTGCTACTGGACAGGAACCACCAGATTGCAATACCAGAGTTTCTGCTGACTACCCCACCAAGAGCGCTCCTGATGAAAAGCCGCAGGAAGATTGATGTTTGCAGACTTGTCAGCACAAACACTGCGAAGACGCAAGACGTACAGCAGCATCACAGAGTCGCTCAGAAGTAAAACAATAAAACAATACAAATGGAGCTACCCAAATAAACTGGTGGTACTTCGTAATGGCCAGGTGATTTAAATCACATCTGCGGAAGAGGGAATTTAACAGTCCTGGGGAATGGACACAGAGGCAGCGCAGGGAGCACAGAGGGGCGTCTCAAGACTCTCACCAGAGTGGAGACCTAACATGATAAAACCTCATTGTTAATGTTTGTTAGCATGACATGTAAACATGTACATATAGCCTGGTGGGAGGATTTTTCACAGAAGAGTCAATTGGGAGAAGTTGCTCAGAAAACATATCCAGCTTTTACCCAATAGTTAAAACACTTGTAGAGAAAATACATAAATAAATAAAAAATATTAATTAAAAAAAAAAAAAATATATATGTAGGAATTTACAGTTACTACACTGCTAGGCTGTGGGCCGATAGCTAGGATGTCAATAGGAATTTGGAGTGTGGATTCCTGGGAAGATATATATATGTACGGTATATGCATGTCTTATTTTATTTTATTGTTTTTGCCTAAATAAAGAGGTCAATATCGTTCCATGATTGTGTCTTAACAGGCCACTATTAGGTATCACGGTATACACCCCCCACATAGTGCCTTGATAGGAACTATGCCTGAAGGGCAGTTATAATGTTGTAGGAGCAGCATGCCTGATGGGCAACTGCTGCCTCTTTCGCTATCCCTACCTTTCTTTCTCACTCTCTTTCAACATCTTGCAGAGGTCACAAAAGCAAGGACAATACATGTGGCAGGTCCTAGAGGGAGGCCGGTAGGATGGAGACCTCAAAACAGAAGTTAGGGCAGTGTCCCGGTGGCAGGCCTAAAAGGCACTCATCCGGGGCCTTCTAATCAAGCGGCCCTCAGCCTTGGACGGAAAGGAAACACAAAACTTAATTTAATGGACTACTAAACTACCGGTATATGACCAAAACAGACATAACCAATCAAAGCATTGAATAATACCAAAGGGATACTGTAGGCACCCAGACCACAGATAGCCACTAAAGGCACTTTCTGGTGTCTAGGCGACATTTGGTCACCTAACTGATGCTGGACGTCCTCCCAATCTGCATCAGAAAAATCCAGCGTCAGTAAAATCCCCATAGGAAAGCATTGAACAATGGGAGAATGGCAGAGCAAACACAGTTTTTTTTTGTTTAACCATTTTAATGCTGTGGTGGGGGGCAGAGGGAACTATAATGTAACTGTATTCGTTACACTATAGAATCCCTTTATGGAAGAAATTTTAGCTATTCAAAAACACATAAACAATCTAAATATAACCAAAATGACAAAATTAAAGCCAATACATTATGTGCAAGGCAACAGCGTGGGTAAGCTCCTAGCAGATAGGCTCAGACATAAACAAATCCATACTAAAATCTCATACATCATGACCCCTGAATGAGAATAGAAAATTGTTCCTACAGACATTTACAATGAGCTTCTGAGATATTATCATAAACTATACACTCTGCAGTCTCATAACTCTTCCAGGCAACCAACCAACGGTAGTGGGAGCCACTGCATACTTAAAACTACTACCCCAGCAGATCCAAGCCTTGTCAGCCCCAATTGAAATAGAAGAGGTTTTAAAAACAATATTCAAACTGTCACCAAACAAGGCCTCAGGCCCCGATGAGTTCTCAGATGCGTATTACAAAACATTTGCAAATCTTCTGGCCCCACAGTTGGTATGCCTATACGAACCTCTGGAATTTTTTTTTCTTTGTTTTTTAAATTTGACAATTTTTATTGTTTTGTCTAATTCAGAAAACCAGGGGATACAGAAAGCAAAAAGGGAAGTGGGGGTTAGAAAAAAAACAGCAACTGTCTCAAACATGCAGTACATATCTACACCTTGACACTTTACATATTCAGACTCAACACAGCCTGGCCTTTAAGATGTGCCTCTAATTCTATCTGCGCCCTCCTTCCTTCTGATCGCTGTAAACTACTGTCTACATCGTGTTGTAACGTCTGTGGATGGGATAACGAGGGAAGGGGGGTGGTGGGGATTTGAGATGAGTTGATGTATGAGGGTGCTATGAGGCCTATAAGCAGCTTCTGTCTTCATCTCTCTTTGAGAAGTGTTGTGGCGTCTCTGTCTCTGGGATTGCTGCTCCCGAGGATCAGTCTGACTATGTACCTGCCCAGGAGGCTGAGTTACCATCAATGCGCATGCCCCCTAACATATTTACAAAGGTATAATAAACTATTTACAAGCTATGGCAAATTACAGAAATTTTGTCCGCCCAAGTCATAACTGTGCCCAAGCCAGGGAAACCCCCAATGCACTGCTTAAGATTTCCGGCCTATATCTCTCCTCCGTTATTAAGTGTGTTTGCGGGCCATGTCCTGCATACCTTATCGGAGGCCCTTCTGTCCATCCCTAACCTGAACAAACAAGTAGAAGCTTATAGCAGGCAGTCGTACTATAAGTTAAATATCACCAAAAAACAGGCGATGAATGTGGGGATAGAGGAGACTTTAGACTCAAGACTTTGACTGGAGGAAGGACTTACTGATACCTAAACGGCTAGATGACCTCTTTAACCTAAATTACACTAAACTCCAGGTGGAACTAGCAGCAACTATGAAGCTTATGGTTGGGCCATAAAGCTGCAGTGAAAATGTCGCTGTAGCCCAGGCTGCAATACCTGTTTAGGACACAAAATTCCTTCCCGGGTGCAAAGGCTGTTTGCGCAGTTTACTTGGCAAAACAAAAGAGCAAGCATGACATAAAAGCAACGGGAAACATGGAAGTAATGCTTATTACTACACTGCTATATTAGGAAACTTGATACAAATGCATCCAGGAGGGTGTTGACCACAATATGTCAGAATAGAATCTTTGTGGTCGAGCCCAAAAGATTGTCACGACACGTTATGAGTAACCCCTTTCTTGAAAATAAATTGGGTAAAGACTCTTCCAAGCACAATACTGTCCCTCAAGGTGTGGGATCAGCACAAGCACCTCTTATGCAACATGTCCCTAGTACCACTTGCAACCTCCATGCGCTCTATCGCCATGTGTTTTGCTACATTTTAACTGCCCCACATGAATTACCCATAGAGTCACTCACTTATACCAATTAAGTGGGGGGAGCAAGATTTGACCCTTTACCAAACTTAGGGACCTTTTCCACTTCCATTCTGCTACCTTTTTCTCCTGCAATTAAAATCCTGTCTGTAAAGGCAGACTACCTCGGGGATTGATAGTCTGGGTTCGGACAGTATGTCTAAATTTGAGAAAATGTGTATGTCTGTGTCGTGGATCCATTTGATATGTTATGCAATTGTAAATGGGAATGCTTCTCCAAATTCCAAGTCAAAATCTGAGCTTTGTGAGGGCCTGGCACATACATTTAAAGAAAGAGTTGTCATAGGTAAGCTGGAGCCAGACCTTTAGGGCACATAAGGGTCTTATGTCTTCCCCATCATACACAGAACAATAATGCGGAAAATACTCTACAGATGGTATCTGGTCCCCACAAAGCCTATCAGATGTGTTTCCTAATAGCTCAGATAGATGTTGAAGATGGCTTCATGAGCCAGGTAACATGATCCATGTATGGTGGACATTTTCTCTTATCACCCCATTCTGGGGAGAGGTAGCCACCTTACTATCTACTCTCCTAGGGAAGACAATTGCACCCACCCTAGAGGTCTTCCTGCTGTGTCTCTCGCTTGAGAACGTAACTTAACATTCCTAGACAGAAAGCCTCCACTCTTCTAGCTAGAGTGTGGAAATCTACACTAAGGCCGTCCACGTATACGTAACTGCAACAGATATCGCTTAACTGGTCCTGTGAAAAAAATTGCACAGCCCCAATTATCACCAAATCAGACAACTAAGGAGGTTGTGGAGAGGTGACGTATTGCAATTAAATAGATCTGGATCTACAGGGGATGTCACCTGAGATAGAGTAATGGCAACATGTGAAGATACATAGACAATGTAAACTCTAGTGAGAGGATTAAAGCTGTTGCAAGCTGGCAAAAACTGCCAAGCGGCTCATGTGGCTCGCAACACATGGGTACATAGTAACCTCGGCAGGGAGCGGGGGGGGGGAGGAGGAACGTGGGACTTGGACGCCCTTGGGGGCTGAATTGGGTGGCCCTGGGGCTCGAGGATCTCTCCTTTCGCATTTATTTTTGCTCTTTCCTCTCTTTTCCTTTTCTCCACCCTTTGGTTATTTACATAAAATTTCATACAATGTTAAGAGTAAGGATTCTTTGTACGAATGTACTATGCATGTTATGTATGATAGCACTAAGCATCAATAAAATCTTCAAATACAAAAAATAATAAAAAGTCCCATAATTGTTTCACGCTCACATTATTCCAGTAAATGATTTAGTTTGTTTTAACCTTTCGTCTTAAAAATCACGGCTAACCTTAAACCTGAAAAGTCAAGGAATGGCCTTAATGCATATACTCACCGATTGTCAGGGTCTTACCTGAGTTGGGAGTCTGTAGCGCAGATATGTCGCTCACCCTTGCAGATAGCCACAGGCCGAGGTGGTCAGGTAAGAATTCACCTGGCCTGTGGGTCTGTGCACGGGGGCTGTGCAGGATGCAGTACCAAATTCGCAGGACAGGCAAGGACAGAACCAGCAGGATAGTCGAGGGATAGCCGAGGTCAAAGGATGCCAGAGGTAGAATAATCGTAGTCACAAGCCGAGGTCAAATATACGAAGCAGAATAAACAGGAACACTGGTACAACACAGGAACACAGATCAAAGACTTGACAATGAGTGCAGGGCGAGGCTGGGTTTAAATACCCTGCTAATGAAGATCAGAGTCAGGTGAGAAGCAGGCAAGTCATGGTGCAGCCCCCCGGTGTAGTAGCCAAGCCAGAATGAACAAGACCGGAATCAGAAGTCTCAGGTAAAGCTGCTGTGGCTCAGAGGCAGAGAGCAGGACTGGGATAGATAAGTACCCCGGTTCAAGTCCCCTGTTGGGAATTCCAGGGACGACCACGTCTGGCCGTCTGTCTCATAGGTGAGTACCCTGACAGTACCTCCCCCTTCAAAAACGACCTCTGGGCGTAGGTAGGCTCCTCATTGAAACAATCCGTCTCTCCAGAGTCACTCTCAGAATCCGTCGAGTCCCCATAGTGAAAGTCCTCAGTATGGGATCCCTGATTAGCTCGGGATTTCCCAGTACCAGTTTCTGGTACAGCGGACGATCGGTCTAGGTTCCGGGTAGGGGTGACAAAAACTTCCACAACTTCGGGAGGGACAGTGCTCGCAGCTAGCAGTGCTTTTTCGAACACTTCCAAGTCTTTTTTACAGACCGTAGTGCCATTAGACGCAATGACACAATCCTTAGGTAAATCCTTTTCAAGTGGGCAGGAAGTAGTGGTGGTAATACAGGAAGCAACTTTGGTAGTAAAGGCAGACGACTCTGGAGCAGGAGGTCTAGGAGGGCGAACAGGACAAAGCGTGATGAAGTGTCCACCTTCTCCACAGTAAAAGCACAGACCATGGCTTCTCCTTCGGTCCCTCTCTCCCGGTGTGACTTTGCAGTGGACACGTCCAATTTGCATAGGCTCCTCAGGATCAAGTTGAACACAGGATACCTCTGGAGTTCTCCTGGGAACTGGATCATAAGAGGGTATCACTGGGGTGTGGTGACGTAGACTCCGCGATTTTTTTAGTAGGTGGAGCTGGCTTGGGCTTAGTGGTCCTGCACTGTGAGTCCAAAGCAATAATAAAGGACTCCCAGCTGACAAGGACAGGACTCTTCCTCTGCAACATTTGGTAAGACCAAACTTTAATGCGTCCAGACAACAGGTTGATAGCCGCTCTGACCCTGATGAAATCCGTGGCGTAAGTTCGAGGCTTTAAAGAGAACAATACCTCGCAATCCATCCTGAATGACTGGAAGGACGTGTAGTTACCATCAAATCTGTCGGGCATGATGACAAAGGGTTCCGGAGCTGGATGTACTGCGCCTTTAAGAGAAAAAAGTTCCTGCTGCAACTCCGAAACAATCTGGGCCAGGCTGGACACTTGCTGGAGTGAGGGTGAGCACATTTCTGCGGACTCCATATTGGTCAAGTCTTTTGTCAGGGTCTTACCTGAGTTGGGAGTCTGTAGCGCAGATATGTCGCTCACCCTTGCAGATAGCCACAGGCCGAGGTGGTCAGGTAAGAATTCACCTGGCCTGTGGGTCTGTGCACGGGGGCTGTGCAGGATGCAGTACCAAATTCGCAGGACAGGCAAGGACAGAACCAGCAGGATAGTCGAGGGATAGCCGAGGTCAAAGGATGCCAGAGGTAGAATAATCGTAGTCACAAGCCGAGGTCAAATATACGAAGCAGAATAAACAGGAACACTGGTACAACACAGGAACACAGATCAAAGACTTGACAATGAGTGCAGGGCGAGGCTGGGTTTAAATACCCTGCTAATGAAGATCAGAGTCAGGTGAGAAGCAGGCAAGTCATGGTGCAGCCCCCGGTGTAGTAGCCAAGCCAGAATGAACAAGACCGGAATCAGAAGTCTCAGGTAAAGCTGCTGTGGCTCAGAGGCAGAGAGCAGGACTGGGATAGATAAGTACCCCGGTTCAAGTCCCCTGTTGGGAATTCCAGGGACGACCACGTCTGGCCGTCTGTCTCATAGGTGAGTACCCTGACAGTGATATATAAATACATTCTGCAATTAAAATAATAGTTTATGGTTGACCTTCTGTATGTTTTACGTCATCCCTTAAATGATAGAGAACATAGCGTGTATATTGATTGGAACCCTACATCATACAGCAGACGTCTTCAAACTGTTACAAGCCTACAAGCAAACCTACTTTATATATATTCTAGCACCCTGTCATCTTCTTCTATTGTATGTGTCAATATTTCGTAAACCGTCATATTCAGAAGAGTGAGTATAAAAAGTGCACACACCTGTGTCACACTTCTGTGTAGTGGGATTTTGGCAAGATATTCCAAGTGTAAACATACTGTCCAGACATCTTCTTTCGGCACCTTTCATTTGAAACTATGCAGGAGCAAAACCTGGCATGTTATGTAACTGTAAAGGACACTTCTCCCACTTCTTCTATAAGACCATCTCTGGAGTTGCACTCCTATGTCACTGCACACCAGCTACAAGAGAGAATGTGCGCCTTGCTGGGCAGTTTGCAGGCCAGTCTTCTTCCTAGAGACTCCTGGCCATCTGTTGTGATGAATGAAAGTGGCATATTTTACCCTTATCCCAGATACTGTGACACCTGCCAGCAGAGGTTTAAAATGGTTGAGATATGTCACTTCCTGTGGACATTACTTAGAATGTGTTCACTGTTCATTGTGTGTGTACCTTTCTCTTACCCCTCCCTGCATCATTGTTTGACGAGCAGAATTCTAGGAGAGACCTTCCATACTACTCCAAACTAGCTGTCATGCTGTCCGTATTTAAATTAGATCTGTGCTGGTGGAAATGTCTTATAAGTGAAATTTCGTTTATGTGCTGTCTTCTACAAGCTTCCACATGTCATTCCATTTATTCACTGAATTTTTATTCATTTATGTTAATTACATAATTTACATTTTCATATTAAAATGCTTCTCTACATGGTAACACTCTACACAGTATGGGCCTATTCAGATATATCTTTATTGTAGAACATATATTTTTTTTAAATGCATTATCATGTAACACCTTACAAAACTGGAGATATTTCACCCTGGAGTGTCTATTTAACACCATGGTAACTACGGGACTATTTTGCTTCACGTTGCATTGTGATTCTGTTGTAGTATGGCTCTTACGCTCTGTTAAATAACCATTTCTTTCATACATATGCCCACACACATTACATTTTATTTTCTTTATTTTGCAATAGCGTTTTTGGTTTTTTTTTTTTTTCCTGACTTCATGTCTCTTGCCAATCATTTTTATGGTGATATACACACAACGAATATGCTTGATTAAATATATCTAAATAAACTGTAATGATATTGTTTAAGTGACAAGTGATAGCTCTCTCACAAACTCCCCGATCGTTCACACCCGAAATTGCTTTTTGTTGTTGTAATATTCATCATTGTCTCCTTTATAAGCTGTATTTCTCTTAGTACTCAATGCACATTTTCCTTTTAGATTTAGCGTTCACGATCCATCTGGTGTAGCGCTTTCTATAAAAGTGTTAGATTAAAGCCCACAGGCAGGCTTCCCTACTACTTGTGTACCAATGTGTCTGATTATGTGTCCCACTGTCTAGATATAACAACAACTATGATTAATTGACGTGCTTCGTTATGCTCCATGTTATATAGTGATGAAAAAAAGTCATTTTCTGTTTTTCAGAATTTTGCAACCTAACCCTGCGTACACTGTCCCACTTCGTCCATTCTAACTTCTCGTTAACTGCATAAGTGATGTCACCGCTCTCTTTTCCTCTCTCCATTCTAGCCTCCAGTTTAATCATACAACTGTATGTGTCATCAGGAAGCACATTTTAGGGGGGGCTGTAGTTAAAATACCAGCTTTTATAACTAGAGAGCCCTACTCCTGCAGACTACAATAAAAAAAAAGCAAGCAGTTTGACAGACTTCTAGGGGATTTAAGCCCAGATGTAAATTATCTTTGTCTGGGATAGTGATTGTCACATTTGTCATTTCTGCAAAGAGAGGTAATCAGCTAGCGCCAAGTCTGCACTTGATTGAACGGATTCTGATAGGCTCAGCTACTTGCTGGAGTGGGCAGAGCTGATCATCAAGGTTGATGATATAATATCTAGGGATTTGCACAAACACCAGCAAGCATTTTTTTTTTTTTTTACATTTGATTTTAAATTTTTTTAAATGAATTATTGCACTTTGTCTTTTTCTTTTTCATCATACATTTAAATTAGTGGACGCTTACAGCTTGGGATTGCTCTTTCAATAAATATCAGCAAACATTGATAACTATTATAATTTTTACAAAGTGAAAAATTAAAAAGGCATTGATTGCCATTGTTGAGGTTTGCGTTTACATTTTTTTAACACTATAATGTTTTAAGGACGTATGTTAAGTTCCTGTGCTATATAGAGGCTCTAAAATTGTCCGAAGAAAACCATATAGTGGGTTATAGTGGGTTCATTTTGTTAATTAACCATTTATTGTATAATCCTTTCTTGGGTCTTTGCATAGATTATTAATAATACATTCATTATTGAAACTAATTTAAACTCAAACTAAACTTGAACCATGTTGTACTGGAAACATTGTGCTCTTGTTTTACTGCTTGTGTATTTTTTTTGTATTAATTTCACTGGTTACAGGCTAGTAAAAACTCCTAGTTCTAATTTCATTTGTTGTAAAAAAAACAAACAAACAAAAAAAACAAAAAACTTTTTTATTATTTATTAATAGTTCTGTGATGGCTGACCTTTTAACTTTTAACTGTTGCAGCCCACATTTGCTATGTTATAGTACAATAGGGATGGTTTGTGGAAACCGTTAACCAATAAATCTCCTGCTGGTTGCTAATGTGCTCAGGTAGGACCCAAGTTACCGGAGTAAGCCATTTTAAGTTATTAGCAAAAGATAAAATGATTCAATTTAAGGCTATTACTTAAGGTTTTTTGGGGGGGCGGGTTTAAGAGAGAAGAAAAATTAAAATCAGTCTCATGTCTGCACTATTTGCAATTTATCTTTTTCACTCCAGAAGAATGTACTGTCCTTTGATAATTATCTGTAAACCCCAGGTTTTATCCTCAGCCTTCAAGTTTAGCAGCTCTTTCCTGGGTCCTTACAGCATACCTAATTTTTTGGGATGTTCGTCTAGTCTACACCCACGTTGTCCATTGTTGATTTGTTCTGGCCCGTGTGTGGCCGTGACTGCATCCTTCCTTCCCACTACGGACTTCATGAATTTTTGTAATTCCCTTGAAACCACTGTGAACACATTTTCACCAAAATGATACATTCATGCATACCACATATTACTGTGGTAAGGTTAGATATAATACAGTTTTACAGATTGTGTATTACAATGAGAGCTGCTGCTGTGATTCTCCGTGGTATAGACATATTAATTGTGCTGTGTAGCTTTGTATGCATTTAGACAAACTGCGCATTGATGTGGAGCTCTGAAATGCATTCTTTCGAGCTGTGTGTTGCTGTAGAGCTCTGTGATGCAGTCTTACCTTACGCACATTGCTGTGGAACTCTGTGACACTACTGCACTTTGCTGTAGAGCTCTGTAATGCAGTTTTACCTTTCACACATTGCTGTGGAACTCTGTAATGCAGTCCTACCGTACTCACATTGCTGTGGAACTCTGTGACGCAGACCTGTCTGCTGCACTTTGCTGTGGAACTCTGTAATGCAGTCCTACCTTTCTCACATTGCTGTGAAACTCTGTGACGCAGACCTGTCTGCTGCAAATTGCTGTGGAGCATTGGGATAGACTCACATGCACTAAACATTCTGATTCAGGTGCTGCAGGTCAAAATGAAACGTTAACGCTCCAAAAAAATAAATAAAAAAAAGTTGTTTGGGTGGTTTGAGGATTTCGAACCTCATATTTTCCTAATTTTCTTTAAATGGACATCAGACAACTTTAGTTTAATTTATTAGTTTAGGTGTATAGATCATGCCCATATAGCCTCTGCTCAGTTGTCTGCTATTTAGAAATTAAATCAATTGTTCATGAAGCTAAAGGCATCCATTTAAACAATATACCTATCTAGTAGCCTTATTTGAATTCAATATTGTTACGTCAATATGCACACTGTTGTCTCTCACTATCAATCTTTAAAATGTCCCTCTTTGTGTTGTTGATGCATCCTTGTTTGCTATCTGTATTCAGACTTTTCCCCTTGGTATTCTACTCTGCTGTCAGACTATAAATCATCCGAAATAATAACTCCCAAAGTCCTTCCCTTCTGTCTGTATAGTTCACCTAAATATATCCCACCTAAGGGTTTCTTTTTCTTTTTTTTTTCTTAAATGTGAAGTGTTGCCCTTTGGAGCATAGAAGTGAACCTTAAATTTTGTATGCATGCTTTAAGGAGTAGAGCTGTTTTGTATCCCACATCCAGAACAATTAAAACATTATCCTGTTTGCTCCCTTCTAATCTTTCTCCAGTGTCCTACGATGAAATATGCAGTGTATATATTTTATATATAAAAAGGAGGAGTGTGTGTGTGTATGTATGTATGTGTGTGTGTATATATATATATTTATATATATATATATATATATATATATATATATATATATATATATATATATATATATAATACAATGTTAAACAAAAATCTGCACACCAGTCAAGCCATAAGACTTGCTTTTCCCACAGGAATCCCAAAACGGCAGCGATGTTACAACCGCAAAGGATTCTGGGTGGGCATATGCAAATTAGTTTAACAAAGAATCACATTTTTACCTCATTCCATTTTAAACAAGGATTCCGTTCAATCTGTGTTTGCTGTATACAACAGCTTGAAACACCATATAGGAAAAGATGCAAAACCAGTGAACTACTCATGGACAGCTGTTTCGTTGTTAATGCAACTCATAAGCATGAGGTTGGTGTCAGGGTACCTGAAGTCTCTACCTCCGAGAGAGGCAGAGACTTAGACGTCTATCCCTCCGGACGGGCTATTTCCTCTGTTCCTCACGGTCCTCCCGGTCACGTAAACGCCGGCCGCGAGGGACTCACTTCCTTTTGTAGCAGGACGTCCGGAAACCGACGCCATGACGCCAGCCCGGAACGACCTATCACTCAATCCTTTAGAGACTAATCAGATCTCGTCGGAGGCGTGTCTCTCTCTCCGAGCCAGGGTATTTAAACTTGCTTCTCCCATTTGCTCATTGCCCTGTCGTGGTTCTAGCCTGTCTAGTCACACAGTGCTCTGGTATTTTCTGTTATCCCTTTGGTTCTGACCCGGCTTGTTTGACTTACTCTGTTTACCTCTGTTATCCTTGACCCGGCTTGTTCCTCGCTTACCTGTCCTCTCGTTCCCTCGACCTCGGCTTGTCTCTGACCATTCTCTATACTCTCCGTACGTTAGTCCGGCCATTCTAAGGTCCGGTATACGTATCCTGTACCTGTTTGTACTCTGCGTGTTGGATCCCTGTCCCGATCCTGACATTACGACAGGGCCAATGGATCCTGCAAGTACAAACAGTCAGCTTGGTCCTTCTGATCCTAGGTTTGAAGCCATGGAGCACAGAATGGATCAGATGGCGCTAGCACTACAGGCGTTATTGTCTCGTGCTAATAACCCGCCAGAGGAGACGCGTACTACTTCTATTTCTCCTGTGAGCTCAGGCCTAGAGGTAGCCACTGTAGGTGCCTCTTCCCGTATTACACCACCAGTACGTTATGGTGGCTCACCTGAGAAGTGTCGTGGTTTCCTTAACCAGATCAGTATCCACTTTGAATTACAACGTCGCTCCTATCCTACAGATAGGGCAAAGGTTGGATTTATTATTACCTTACTCATTGAGAAAGCTCTGAGATGGGCCAACCCACTATGGGAGAACGATAACCCGTTAGTATATAACTATAATGCCTTTGTAGCTGCCTTTAGAAGAACTTTTGACCCCCCTGGTAGAAAGGTCAATGCAGCCAGACTACTGTTGCGCCTGAGACAGGAGAACCGAACTCTCGTGGATTATGCACTAGAGTTCAGGTCTCTGGCGTCAGAAGTTAAGTGGAATGAGCAGGCTTATATAGATGTATTTTTGAACGGGTTATCAGACGTAATCCTTGATGAGGTTGCTACTAGAGAACTCCCTGAAAATTTGGAGGATTTAATTTAGTTCATTTCTCGTATTGATGAGCGTTTAAGAGAGAGACAAAACACTCGAGAGAGGAACCTTAGACCTTCCTTTAAATTAGCTCCCGCTTTTCAAGGTCCTGATTCCACTACCTCACTGTTTCCTGAACCTATGCAGATAGGCAATACTCGCCTCTCAGAAGAAGAGAGACAGTACAGGAGAAGAGAGGGATTATGCATGTATTGTGGAGTCAGAGGTCACTTACGCCTGAATTGTCCTAATCGTTCGGGAAACGCTCGCACCTAAGTTTCTCTAGAGGACCGGCCTTGGGTGTTTCTATTTTGTCCTCTACTCATAATTATAAAGATCACAGGCTTCTGCTACCAGTTTCTTTAACTTGGGAGAAGGGAGTACTAAAGACTATGGCTTTGATAGATTCCGGAGCTGCTGAGAATTTTATCGACCAAGCCTATGCTACTAAACACACTGTCCCATCCCAGTTAAGGGATACACCCTTGGCCGTTGAGGCCATAGATGGTAGACCTTTGCTTGAGCCTGTTATCTCCCGTGAGACTATACCCGTTAACTTAACTGTTGGTATCTTACACGAGGAGAACTTATCACTTATGCTCATTTCGTCCCCTTCGGTCCCCATACTCCTGGGGTACCCATGGTTAAAAAGACATAACCCTATTATCGATTGGGAGTTAGGGGAGATACTCTCATGGGGTCAGGGCTGCCAGGAGAAGTGTTTACGCAGGGTTTCCCCATTGGCTGTAATAAACACACCGGGTAGTTCCACTCAGTCTACAGAGGGACAGATACCGTTCATCTACCAGGACTTAAAAGCAGTATTCGACAAGAAGAATGCCGATACCTTACCTCCACACAGGTCATTTGATTGTAAAATTAAGCTTTTACCTGGTACTATGCCTCCGAGGGGCAATGTATATCCTCTATCCACTCAAGAGAACTCAGTTCTAGAGGAATATATTCGTGAGAATCTAGAAAAAGGATTCATTAGGAGATCCTCTTCCCCCGCCGGGGCTGGTTTTTTTTTCGTTAAAAAGAAGGATGGCACTTTGAGACCTTGTATTGATTACCGAGGTTTGAATAAGATAACCATCAGAAATGCCTATCCCATTCCTTTGATTACCGAGCTGTTTGATCGTTTAAAGGGCTCTAAAATTTTCACCAAGTTAGATCTCAGAGGGGCGTATAACTTGGTGAGAATCCAGGATGGCCACGAGTGGATGACAGCGTTCAATACCCGTTATGGTCACTATGAATACACGGTTATGCCATTTGGTCTTTGTAATGCTCCGGCAGTCTTTCAGGATTTGATTAATGAAGTTCTTAGGGAGTTTCAACATGATTGTGTCATTGTATACCTGGATGACATACTTATACACTCTAGGGAGATTGAGACCCACCACAGACAAGTCAGAAAGGTATTGCTCAAACTTCTGCAACATGGCCTATACTGTAAATTGGAGAAATGCAGTTTTGACCAGTCTCAGATAGACTTTCTTGGGTACGTGATTTCTGGGGAAGGCTTTAAGATGGATCCTGACAAACTCCAATCTATTTTAGAGTGGCCATTGCCTATGGGACTCAAGGCTATTCAGAGGTTTATTGGTTTCTCTAATTATTATAGGCGCTTTATTAAGGGATACTCTTCTATTATTGCGCCTATTACCAATATGACCAAACAAGGGGCTAATACTAAGACCTGGTCTACTGAGGCTCTTGTTGCTTTCAAGACGCTCAAGGAACTTTTTGCTTCTGCTCCAATTTTGGTTCATCCTGATACGACTCTGCCGTTCCTACTCGAGGTCAATGCCTCTGAGACGGGAGTAGGGGCTGTTCTGTCACAAAGGTTAGGGGTGGACAAACCGTTACACCCTTGTGGGTTTTTCTCTAAGAAACTATCTGGCCCTGAAAGCAGATATGACATCGGTGACAGGGAACTGTTAGCGGTCATTATGGCTCTTAAGGAGTGGAGGCATTTATTAGAGGGGACCTTACATCCTGTTACTATTTTAATGGACCACAAGGAGTTGTCCTATATTGGGGAGGCTAAACGCCTATCCGCCAGGCAAGCTCGTTGGTCCCTATTCCTGACTCACTTCAATTATGTGCTTACTTATAGACCTGGTTCTAAGAACTCCAAAGCCGATGCTTTATCTCGCCAATATGAACCGTCCACTATAGTTGAGCCAGTTCTTTCCTCGATAGTTCCTAAATGTAATATCATCGCTAACACGAATCTCAGGATTCATTCTCCGTTGCTTACCGAGATCATAAAGTTACAACATCTAGCTCCTAAGCAGACTCCTGGGGATAGACACTTCGTTCCTCCTGCTCTCCAACTGGAAGTGTTGCGGTGTTTCCACAACAGCAAGGTAGCTGGGCATCCTGGCATTTGCAAGACGTATGCTTTAATCTCTAAAGATTTCTGGTGGCCTGCTTTGCGTAAGGATATTAAGGATTTCATCGATACTTGTGAGGTCTGTACTAAGACTAAGCAACCTCATACGCTTCCATGTGGTTTTCTGCATCCCTTAGAGGTTCCAGAGAAACCATGGTCCTGTTTAGCTATGGACTTCATTGTCGATTTGCCTATCTCTAAAAAACAGACTGTCATCCTCACCGTGGTTGACAGATTCACCAAGATGGCACACTTCGTTCCTCTGCCTAAACTCCCGTCTTCACCTGAATTGGCAGAGATATTCGCAAGGGAGATTTTTCGTTTACATGGGATACCCTCCCAAATTGTATCTGACAGAGGTTCCCAATTTGTTTCCCGTTTTTGGAGGTCCTTCTGCTCTCAACTGGGTATCAAATTAAATTTCTCTTCTGCCTATCATCCTCAGTCTAACGGAGCTGCTGAACGCACCAACCAAAAAATTGAACAATATTTACGTTGTTTTGTTTCTGAACACCAGGACGATTGGGTTGGTTTGATTCCTTGGGCGGAGTTTGCACACAACAATCTCGTTTGTGATTCTACTCATTCAAGCCCCTTCTTCATAAATTATGGCTTTCATCCATCTATTCTTCCCTCGGCCTCCCCTTCCCAAGGGATACCGTCGGTTGATGTTCATGTTGCCAATTTGAGGAAGTTGTGGGATCAGACTCGACAAATTCTTCTGCACAATTCTATGCTGGTTAAGAAACACGCCGATAAACGTAGAAGGGCGGCTCCGGTGTTTGTTCCAGGTGATAGAGTATGGTTGAGTACAAGAAACATCCGTTTAAAAGTACCTTCCATGAAATTCGCCCCTCGTTATATTGGACCTTACAGGGTGCTGACTCGGATTAACCCAGTTGCGTATCGTCTGGCTCTTCCAACTGCCTTACGCATCCCTAACTCATTTCATGTTTCATTGCTGAAACCACTAGTCTGCAACAGATTTTCCTCCACAACGTCCTCTCCTCGCTCTGTTCAGGTGGAGGGTCAGGAGGAGTATGAGGTTAACTCTATTATCGATTCTCGAATCTCCCGGGGGAGAGTACAATATCTGGTCGATTGGAAGGGATATGGTCCTGAGGAGAGGAGTTGGGTACCTCAAGAGGATGTTCATGCTCCTCGTCTCCGCAGGGCGTTTCACTCCCGCTTCCCATCTCGTCCCGGTTCCTTCCGCCCGGTGGGCGTTTCTGAGAGGGGGGGTACTGTCAGGGTACCTGAAGTCTCTACCTCCGAGAGAGGCAGAGACTTAGACGTCTATCCCTCCAGACGGGCTATTTCCTCTGTTCCTCGCGGTCCTCCCGGTCACGTAAACGCCGGCCGCGAGGGACTCACTTCCTTTTGTAGCAGGACGTCCGGAAACCGACGCCATGACGCCAGCCCGGAACGACCTGTCACTCAATCCTTTAGAGACTAATCAGATCTCGTCGGAGGCGTGTCTCTCTCTCCGAGCCAGGGTATTTAAACTTGCTTCTCCCATTTGCTCATTGCCCTGTCGTGGTTCTAGCCTGTCTAGTCACACAGTGCTCTGGTATTTTCTGTTATCCCTTTGGTTCTGACCCGGCTTGTTTGACTTACTCTGTTTACCTCTGTTATCCTTGACCCGGCTTGTTCCTCGCTTACCTGTCCTCTCGTTCCCTCGACCTCGGCTTGTCTCTGACCATTCTCTATACTCTCCGTACGTTAGTCCGGCCATTCTAAGGTCCGGTATACGTATCCTGTACCTGTTTGTACTCTGCGTGTTGGATCCCTGTCCCGATCCTGACAGTTGGTTACTGGTTTGCTTATTGAGGCTTGGTGTGTATATATATATATATATATATATATATATATATATATATATATATATATATATACACACACACACACACACACACACACACACACACACACACACACACACACACACACTCCAATGACATTCCAGGCACCTCCCTCTTTTATCTGCTTTTCTACAGGACAAAAGAGACCCCGTATTTGGTGACCTAGCTGCTCTTTGGACTGTACCAGTACTGGACAAGCGCTGAATATGCTCTCGCTTTAATATATTTTATGACACATGAGTAATTTGTGCAGTCCCCTACAAACTCTAAGAAACACACTGTGTATATTAGGGGAAACATCTAAAAGTGACTCAAAACGTTTTTGCATTTTATCACACTGTTGCATGCTATTCTATAAAATCGTTTTTTTTTCCGTGTACACATACATGATACGTACAATCATTTATTCGTGTATGCCATACAGATAGAGAGGTATATACTTTGCGAAATGGAGATAAATGTTCTGTCCTCTGTGATATCTTTTTATTATTGTCTGTCTGTTCATCCATTATCTGTAATTGCCTGTATGTATAGCTCTGTAAGTCCTACTATCTATCTATGTTATACAAATTCACAAAATCATGGTATCTCAAAAAAAAAAACCTGTTACAGCTCCCATTATTAGCTCCCTGCTTTCCTGTATTATATAATACTGTGATTTCCCAAAGGATCACTCATGGTTTTTCCTTCTGGAATATATATTCTAGAAGTGTATTCATGCCCTTATCGATCACTTGTGAGTCATCACCAAGCTTTCTTATTGGAGATATACCCATTTCTAGAAAAATATTATTATAAGGAATATTAGCTATTCGGTTTATTTATATACACTGTACAGTTTGATATTTATTATGGTAGTGTTGTATATGCGTAGTTTTTATTTTCTAGTTTTGTTTTTACATATGTATATTTTTCTATAGATCAGATACTTTTTATTGTCTCCACTTTTGTCACGTTGTATCTTGTCAATTCGCTTACACACTGTCTCACTTTTTCAGGTGGATTACACAGGAGGCTTCGAACCTTTCAACACTCTCAGATTCAGCCAGAGGTTTGTCGACCGGACTGCGAATCCCAAGGATATAATACATTTCTTCAGGCATAAAGAATATAAAGACAAGAAGGGTTAGTGTGGATTTTTTTTAATTTACACATTTGTCATGTTTTTCAGAATCAAAAATGTGAAGAATCTGTTTTTGTGGGTTTTTTTTTGTTTTTTGTTTTAACCCCTTAAGGACCAAACTTCTGGAATAAAAGGGAATCATGACATATCACACATGTCATGTGTCCTTAAGGGGTTAAATCAATAAAGTTCTAATTCATCAGCTGACTTAAGCGTATGTCGACTATTTGTTTCTTTCGACATTGCTTTCTGTTGGGCAGTACCTAGGAATAGTGTTGGATCATTCTTTTGATAGTGGAGACAGATGAGAGAAGGGTCAAAATGAAGAGAATTCATGCAAAAAGGAGGTGGCATGAACCCCTAAATGGGCATCAGTGTGTGTGTGTGTACTTTTTATTCCTGGGCAGTGGGCAATTATGAAAATCACTTACCCACCCTTAGATGGGTATGTTGCCACAGAGGCCTTCATTGTGATTCCTATAGCCTCTGGGGCAGATCTGGCAATTTGCACCTGCAACTAATATTGGAAACATGTTCTGTTATTCTATATCAAGATTTGTTTGATATACCGAATATAAGTCGAGGCCCCTAATTTTACCCCCAAATGCTGGGAAAACTTATTGACTCGAGTATAAGACTAGGGTGGAAAATGCAGCAGCTACTGGTAAATTTCTAAATAAAATTAGATCCCCAAAAAATTATATTAATTTAATATTTATTTACAGTGTGTGTACATAATGAATGCAGTGTGTGTGTATAATGCAGAGTGTGTGTGAATATGAATGCAGTGTGTGTGTATGAATGCAGTGTGTGTGTATGTGATGCAGAGTGTGTTTGTGATGCAGAGTGTGTAACCTTGGTGAGGGGAGGGCATTTTTATTATTATTTTTTTAATTATTATTTTAATATTATTATTTTTTTATATGATTAAATTTTTATTTTATTATAATATTATTTAAATTTGTATTTTATTTTTTTTGTCCCCACTCCCTGTTTGATACATGGCCAGGGAGGGGGGCTATGTAATTCCCTGGTGGTCCAGTGGATGGGCTGTGCAGGAGGGGGGCTGGGAGCAAGCTGTTACTTACCTTTACAGCAGCTCCGTTTAGCTGCCTTCGCCTCCGTGCCGTTCAGCTCCAGTGTAAATCTCGCAGTCTGCGTACCGCGCGGTGCGTTGCCACGGTAACCCGTGGCAACGCTCTGACGGCCACGGCTCTCGCGAGATTTACACTGCAGTTGAACGCCACGGAGGAGAAGGGAGCTTGAACGGAGCTGCTGTAAAGGTAAGTAACAGCTTGCTCCTGCCCCCAACAGGACCGCCGGGCTTGTAATGAGCCCGGCGGTCCTGGTCTGTATTATGGCAATGTAAGTTGCCATAATACAGACATTGACTCGAGTATAAGACAAGTGGGACTTTTTCAGCACAAAAAATGTGCCGAAAAACTCGTCTTATACTCGAGTATATATGGTAATTTATAGATCAGATTGATATAAAGTTACAGAATCAGCGCGATATAAATCTACCGAATTAATTGATGTGAATTTACGAGATCCATTAGATATGGCATTTGTGCATCAGTTTGATATAAATTTATTGAAGCAGTGTGATATAAAATATTGGATCAGTCTGATGCAATGTTACCAGCTCATTGTGATATTCTAATTTGGTATACGTTACTGGACCAGTTAGATAGTATAGTTAAGTATCGGTTTTAGAGATAGTTTTTAGAAACAGTTTATATGTTGTTTATTGGTTCAGTTCAGTATAAGCAATGGGACAAGGCCCACATTATAGCATTATTATTTTTTTTTAGTCTTTTATAGATTGTGTCAATTACAATAAACATGCAACTCTAATCCTTTAACACTGTGGTTATAGTAAACTGGTCCCATTCTGCTTTGAATTTCAGATTCTGTACAGATTGATTTTGGGAAATTTGATAGAAAAGTTACTTCAGAGATGACAACGCTGAGGGTAGAAGACCTCGTGAAGCAGTATTTCCAGACTGCAGAGAAGGTATTTTGGGGATTTACCGTCCTGTTTATATAGCTGTAACATTTTACAGTGAAATCCTAATTTTCAGAATAGTCATTTCACCTAGCGAGATTTCATCCTAGCTTTTTCCTCTTTGTTAATCTGATCCTGTCTGTTTCCTGGTGTACATCCCATGTAATATGACATAGGGACACTCTGTAGAGGACAGTATATTCATCTGTGCAATGTGATAGCCAGATTGATAGCAGTTGTGTAGAGAGTGGGAATTTGCCAGGTTTTTCATAACTCTACTATGCCAATAAATATATATATATATTCCCTTCAGCAATGGCATTAATTAGCGTAAAAATGCATGTCCTGCTTTGAGTGTGTATTTTTGTGTGGGGCAGATCATTAAAGAGACACTCCAAGCACCATAACCACTACACTACTAACCATAACTAAATATTTCACTTACATAGGTCCCCACTGCAATTGTGGCTAAGGCAGAGATTACTCACTTCCTTCTAGCCATTCTGATTCACACCTGCAATGGCACTGTGATCGGCTGAATGCAGTCGGCTGATACTCTCAGCCAATCACAGGCACCCATTGCTGATCTGGCTTCTTCACTAACCCATGCAGCATGGAATGGGCTGCTGGGGATTCTTGTTTAGCATTAAAACATTAAAAACGGTTTGGTTGGACAGTGCCAGGGAACTCCATAACCGCTTTAATGAGAAGAGACAGTTATGGTGCGTACAGTTTAAATGATATATGTGTAAAAACATTGGAAATGGATAACTGGAGAAAAAAAAATATCAGAGAGACATTATTCTAAAAAGGAGATTCAATCTAAAAGCACCAGTCACATAACCATACATTCTAATATTGATCTCTCTGTTAATGGACGTGCTCCTGCTGGAATTATATTTTAATAATGGTGTTATGAAGTTTGTTTTGTTTTGGAAACTCCTGTAACAGCAGAACAAAATATATCTAATTAATAATCAGAACCCCTGGCCTCATCACTTCCAATAATGTGAGTTAACTGAGTGACAGAAATCAATGTCTAATTTACAATGGTTTCATTGTTTTATGAATTAAGAAAATTCCTAGGAAGTATTTTGACATTTTATCTATTAAAGGACAGCTGTGAATATAGAATACTAATCAGAGCAGCACGTACCACAAAACAATCAAAATATCTTGCCCCATAGGCAGGTCTTTGTCCTGGTAATTGTGATAAAGAAGCCATTGCTGGAACCCACAAACAACTCCTCGATTTTTGTAAAATAATATATTTTTCACTGATCCAGGAGTAGCTGTCCATTAATGGGTTCTGACTATCTTTATCTTTATTATTGCTGTGAACATACATCGTAATTCACACATTTGAGAAAATGTGAGAAGTGGATTCCTTGTTCATTACGATGATGAAATTACGCTAGAAAATATTCCCCTAAGAGATTCCTGAAGATGTGAAAAATAGGGGATAATGCACAAGAGGCATTTTTCCACTTGAGGTTTACTGATAAAATAACTGTGACTTTGATATAGCTCTGACATTTTGCCGTATGTTTTCTGTAACGTGAAACAGATGAGCTGGAGTTTCTATATGTTCAATGGTCACCAAAGCGAACGAAATGGTTCCTTGTGTTCATATTTTTGTGAGGTTTTCAACGAAATCATTTTAACCTACATGTGTCACCTGTAATGCGTCATTTTGTCAGCTCTTGAATGAACCGATGTTTCACGGGAGTGACATGTCCACATTAAAGTGGATGTGAAATATTGATTTTACTATTTACAAGTATACAAGTAATCCATACTGTCAAAGCATTAATAAGAAATGACTGAAAGGATGCTGGCCTGCACTGGCTCCTCCGTATAATATTACGCGTCATGAATTTGTTCACAACCCAAAAAAACCCAATAGGAAATATAGTTCACTCTTCAGTCCTTATAATACAATGTGTATCTGATTTATTGATTGATTGATAGAAATAAAGTCTTGAGATAAAAGTCAAACTTGATAAAGCTCTGTAGTTAGGTCGTTGTTTTTATATTCATTCTTTCTTGACTTAATATTGCAAAGCTGGATTTTCCCCTTCAAACACTCTCCCCCTGCAGTAGTTTAGCGGGAACATTTCTGAACTATTTACATTTTAATTCTGGCCAATTTTCAGTACCCAAAACTTTACTAAACTTCTGTAGGTTCACTTAGGTGGAAAAAAGAGCAAAAAGCGACCAAAGTCCGAAGAAGAGCTACGGCAAGTCCTGCAAGAAACGTGGAAGAGCATATACATAAAATACCTTTTTTTGGAAGGATGTTTTTCCAAACCAAGTGTTATTATGCAGGCTAATAGTTTTGTATTTAAAACTTTCAGAGTTAAAGAATTTTGCAGTCACTGTATATTTATTTGTAGTTCAGTTAAATTTAAATAAAGGGTGGCTTCTGGTAGGAGTGTGTGTCTCAGCCTTAATAATTGGGTTTAAATTTTTCATATTTTCTTCTCCGTTTCTCAGAAACCGCTTTCTCCGAAGTCATCCATAGCAAACTGCTCACATGGTGTCCAGATGGACGATTATGGTTCATACACGCAGACTCACTCAGGATTGAGTTTTAGATTTGTCATCACTGTAGGCCTTCATTTGTGTGACCCTTGAATACTAATTCCATGTTTCTTTTCCCAGAACGTTCAGCTTTCCCTACTGACTGAGAGAGGGATGGGAGAGGCAGTTCAGGAATTTGTGGACAAAGAAGAGAAGGATGCCATAGAGGAGCTGGTGAAATTTCAGTTGGAAAAGACACAGAGATTCTTAAAAGAACGTAATATTGATGCCGAAGAGGAGAAAATTGATGAAGAGGTAAAAAGTATAAATTATAAGCTATATGTGTTTTCTTTTGTGTTTGCATCTTACTTATAATCAAGTGACAAAATGTTGAGATTAGGATTAAAACGTTGTGATAATGATTTTTTTAATGTTAAGGGTTATACTAAGCACCATAACAACCGTATTGAATAGAAAAGTTCAAGAGAGAAGAGACCATGTTATGGTTCGTGGAATGCTGGTGGACACACGGAATGTGTGAATTATTGCCCATTTGGGGAATATTGTAGCGATAATGGTTTTAAAAAGTTTTAGTATGTAATTCAAGTTATAGTTTCATAAAACCACCCAATTTGTATCAACTAAATAAATAATGCTTTAAAATACTCCTGCACTGCACATAACTGATTCTGTACATCCATAGGAATCCAGGACTGGCTGAGATCTCTCTGCCAAACATTGGTCTTCTGTTTTTTTTTTGGTTTTTTTTTCTGTAAAGTGTATTAACATATAAACTGGTCCATGGCAAACAAGCGCTTTTAAGAAATTCTTCACCAACCTAACAGAAACATAGCATGTCTCAAATCTTGGCACGAGTTTCTCATTTTATCTTTTCTTCGACCACAATTATGCAAAACAAAAACAAAACCGTTTTTATTTACGTGAGTCTCTGTAAATGGTTGTTGTTCATAGTGCTATTTTAAATAATTTTTATTTGTTTTAGCTTTTCAACTATCGCTTACCTTTTTTTGTTAGGAATACACCTTTTCTGTCGCTATTTGTTCATAAACGATGTGTTAAATATGATAAAAAAATGACTATTTTTATATTGTGTGTGTATATATGTATTTTTTTTTTTTTTTTTAATTATTACCGGTATTTCTTTTTTTTTAAGGTAAAAAAATTCAGAGAGACAAGAAAAACGAATACAAATGAGGAGGATGAAGAGGTTCGAGAGGTAAGTCCTTCTCTTATAAAACAAATTTAATAAATAGCTCGTTTGTCAGAGCTTGCCCAAAATATGCTGCCCTCCCATCACACCACCACACGCGCAGAACCAACTTCTCACATACTATAGACCATGCTTGTGTGTGAGCACAGAACCTCTTGATGTCTTGTCCTCAATACAGTGGGGTTATGTATTAATAATGTTAATATATAAAGTATTAAATTATTTGTTTTGTTGAAAAATGCCAAATAATATTGGTGTTGGTATAGTATGAATTCAATTTACCGTATATACTCGAGTATAAGCCGAGTTTTTTAGCACATTTTTTGTGCTAAAAAACCCCAACTCGGCTTATACTCGAGTCAGAGTCTGTATTATGGCAATTTGCATTGCCATAATACAGACTGGGGGGAGAGGGGGGCTGGCAGAGCTGTACTTACCTTTCCTGCAGCTCCTGTCAGCTCTCTCCTCCTCCGCGCCGTCCGTTCAGCACCTCGGTCAGCTCCCAGTGTAAGTCTCGCGAGAGCCGCGGCTCTCGCGAGACTTACACTGGGAGCTGACAGAGGGAGCTGCACAGACCGCGCGGAGGAGGAGAGAGCTGACAGGAGCTGCAGGAAAGGTAAGTACAGCTCTGCCAGCTCCCCTCTTCCCCCCACTGAACTACCAATGACACTGGACCACCAGGGAAGGAGCCCCCCTCCCTGCTATGTATCAAGCAGGGAGGGGGGACGAAAAAAAAATAGAATAAAAAAAAAAATTATTAATAATTAAATAATAAATAATAATGCAAAAAAAAATAATAATAATATAAAAAAAATAATAATAATAATTAATAATATATTAAATGCCCACCCCCACCAACACATACACAAACACACACTGCATCACACACACTCACACTTCATTCATATACACACACTGCACTCACACACACTGCACTCATACACACACTGCATTCATACACACACTGCATCACACACTGCATCACACACTCACACTTCATTCATACACACACACACTGCACTCACACACACTGTACTCATACACACTGCATTCATACACACACTGCACTCATACACACTGCACTCATACACACTGCACTCATACACACACACACACACACACACTGCACTCATACACACACACACACACACTGCATTCATTATATACACACACTGGAAATAAATATTCAATGAATATATACGCACACACACTGCACTCATACACACACGCACTGCACTCATACACTGCACTGCACTCATACGCACACTCTGCATTCATTATATACACACACTGTAAATAAATATTCAATTAATATAATTTTTTTAGGATCTAATTTTATTTAGAAATTTACCAGTAGCTGCTGCATTTCCCACCCTAGTCTTATACTCGAGTCAATAAGTTTTCCCAGTTTTTTGGGGTAAAATTAGGGGCCTCGGCTTATATTCGGGTCGGCTTATACTCGAGTATATACGGTATAAATATTTTTTGCCATTAAATTTTGGGTAATGCCTTTATTCCACACTGATCCCCTGTATATTGTTAACTATAACAGATTATTAAAACAAAAAAAAAAGTTTTCATACATTTCAAAGAGGATTGGAAGAATGTGTCCGTGAATTTAGAATTCTTTTTGTCTTAAATTAGGCTATAAACCGGGCCAAGCAGAAATCCCAAACAGAAGACATTAACATGAGTGAAGATGAGGATATTGGAATGAAAAGCCTTGATGACTCCGACGAGAATAACTCGCCAGCACCAGTGCGCGGACGAGGACGAGGTCGGGCAAGAGGCCGTGGTCAGAGTACAACCACGAGAGGAACTTCCAGACGAGGAAGAGGTTTGTTCCCATAAAACAAATATATTCTACTTAAAAAGATCTGATGTTGGTTAACAGAAGTGTTTTCCTAAGTAAAATATAAATGGATTGTATGTAATGATTCATCTACACAATCTTTACAATCTCACGTTTCACATTTGTGGGGGCGTGCCTGCATGTTATAAAAGCAGCAATTACATTTCCTTATATTTGTTTTGGCTTTTACTATTATACTCCATTAATGCAAGCCGTTGGGCAAAGTATATAATCCCATGGAAGGCCAGGCTTGTCATCAGCCATCGTATGTACACTTCTCTCTCACATCCCCAGAGTCTGCTTGACTCTGTCTGTTGAGTGCCTCAGTCAAGTCCCAAGTACATTTAATTGCATGCACTCTCTCTTCCAAGGACTGCAAACCACAGAACACGGAAAATAAAAATAAACTTTTCTATCCTAGGATAGAACCGTCGGAAATGTAAAAAAAATGAAATCCGCTTTTGAGTAGCTTTTTTTTTTTTTTTTAATCTAAGTAGTTTTTTTTTGTTTATTTTTTTATACTTCTATATACTAAATTATCTTATTGTGATTTCAATGGCCAGATCATGTCTTTAAATTCTGTACTGCACAGATTCTCGATGCTGTGCATAGCAAGATACATTAATCTCAGAGCATCATTCGAACAAATATGTCCCGTCCTACCCAAAATTCATAGGAGTCACTCTACGGAGCATCTGTCACTATTTGTGTCCCTCCCTAATAATTCTGTCCCCTCCTGTTACTTGTGTGCTAGAAAAGACGATCTTGGCATGTTAATGAAGGGACTTTTGGTCTTCTGGTTTGTTACAGGAACTTTTAAGTGGTATTAATTTCGCATAATGCACTCCCCATTGAATATCTATGTATTTAACAAACGTAGCCCTCATACATTGGTTTTTTTTTCCATGTTCCAAGTTTATAATAAAGTCACATGCATGTGAGATTTAAGTAGGGCTGCCTAAGCAAAGTTATTTAATTGTCAGAGAACTGAACAGTGAGACTGCAGAGGCGTGATCTATACACCAAAACTGCTGTATTACACTAAAGTTGTTTTGGTGCTTATTAGCTTAATGGCTTACTCATGTATGCCCCCAAACTTAGATTAAATAGACAATTTAACATGGTCACATGACAGGAAAAACCTTGGTTTCCATAGCAATGGTATCCAAGCAATACTCGCAGCCACAAATAAACCCAGACAAAAAATGAACTTAATAAATTATACATAAATATATCCAATAAATTAAACACATGAGTGAGAAATAAGATTGCGTACTGTGCAATATAGTATCACTTTTCTCTTAGAATGTATTCACTCAGTTTATATTTGAACTGTATTTCCAAATTTGGTCCATTATTATTATTATTATTGCCATTTGTATAGCGCCAACAGATTCCGTAGCACTTTATAATAAATATATATAGTATATATGGTCCATAATATATAATACGTCAAGTTTAGGGCCGCACCATGCATTAGGCTCTTAGCTTTCTTTTTTGCGTGTGATCTTGAAGGAAAGATAGGCATTAAATAAAATGGAATGAAATAAGATGAATTTACTAACATCACGTTCCTTATTGAGACCTGTAGGCCGCAAGCAATCTAGGGTTTATATCCAAAAGATGTATTTCATTTATAGTAATATTTGCCTGTCCCCATGTGGTCTTATGACGCAATCTATTATTTCAAAAGTAAGCTGTGAGATGATATGTCTCTTTTCTAGGAAGTGACAGTTCGGGTATAGATAATTTAGTTGTTTTTTTTTTTTTTTTAGTTAGAAGAGATGATCTTGGTTTCCAGAACCTCTTTCATTTTCTGGATAGTCTCTCTAAAAGGCTCTTCTCTGTCTAAGTTCTTCCGTTTTTTTCCAGAAATATCTTTTTCACAGAAGACCACCAGACTTGAAGTGACAGAAAAACAGACAAGTGGAGCTGGACACTTTTCTGGTGGAAAAAGTGATAAAGACATTTATAAATCCGTTGCGTCACTGAAAGAGTGGTGCACTTTCTAAAATGACATTTAGAATGTAGAGTAAGCAGCAGATTGAAAAACCCACCAGATGTGATCAATGGGGCCAGAATGGTGCAAACTGTTTGCCGCTCTTTGATCTATTACCATTGATTTATTTCTCATCTTCTCCGTTTCTTTTCTCTATAAAGATGATTGACAGGGAGCTGGGATGCAGGCGCCCAGTTGCAGAATAAGGATGTGCCAATTTCTACATGAAATTTTATTTTTCACAATACACAAATACACATTTGTTAAATATAGGGAGAAGATAAAATAATATTAAAATTTTCTGAGAAGCGACCGTTCCCCCGGGGTATTTGGTGGACTTGAAAACATTATTCAGTTTTTGACCAGACTCATACGCATGATTTTTCTTTTCTTATACTTATGACATTATCTTTTGTCACAAGATATAAAATACTTGCCAAGTCAAATATATTCAGTGAGTGGGTTTATATTACAATTATTATAATAAATTAACATACACAGAACATGAAATAAATGTATTTATAGGAGTATCGCATACATGCATTAATAAAGCATACGCTTTAGCAAAACTTTACCTTAATCAGTGTGCATTCACAAAATGGTAAAAAATAGAATAACATATACCATGATTAATGTATGTATCACAACAAACTAAATGTGCAAAGAGTCTTTTTTCTGTTTCAGACTTTGGTTCCAATAGTTCTCTATAGAAATAAGCTACATTGCTATTTATTCAGGAATAGCATATTTTTTTAAAAAGACGTACTCTTTTATACGTATTTACACACACCGCCTTTGTTTGCTTGCAATGAGTCTGTCCATTTAAGCCATGCTTATTTTTCTTGTCCTGTAGGAGGTGCAAGTGGTGAACTGCCCTCTAGTGGAAGAACGTCTAAAGCACCTGCCAAGAATATGTCTATCATTGATGGTAAGTTCACTTCCTTTAATATAAATGTATAAACGAAAACAAGGCATTTCCACTGAGCCGTGGATAATTGATTTCAATAATCGTATTATTTTCCATGTTCTAGAGCATGCTGCTGTGTTAGTGGCTTCTACATTGGCTATGTGACTTGAACTGCATTTCACGTCCTAATCCAAAATAGCTGAGCTGAAAAGAAACCTAAATTTAAATTCACTTTCAAATCCTGTAATTTCACGCTTTAATGAAAAGCTCCGTAAAAGTGAATAAATGTTAATATTGAATATGTAGTGTTGTAGCTAGGTTCTCCACCACAATTAAAGGAATGATCGAACCATACGTTTATGAAGTTTGTTTGTCCTGTTGGGGTCAGATGTACCCAGCAGTCATAATTGTGTGTGTGACCTGTTACCATTCAGAAATCCTTTTGTCTTACTTTGAGGTTCTTGATTGACTGTTGTCCATAGTGTGGCTCTGTCTGGTCCGAACCAACCAACTTAAACTAAAATCTTGACATCAGAGGACACAAGAATGACCTTCAGTGCCCCTTTGATATTCATAACTGTCCTGATTATTCTGACAATTATCAGCTTTGCAGAACTCTCCGTACTGTGACTAAATCTTCTTAGGACTGCTTTTCTAAATAAGGGCTACATTTCCTGATGACATGTTGGGCAGAATAATAAAGCATTTATTAATTTTCTGACAGCAGGCTCAGCTGTACATCTCATTTGTGAGCTACAAGTCTCTGGGTAGAATTGTTTTTTCCCCTTATACATATTCAGAGTGTTTAGTAAGAGTAAGTGATTGTTTATTTCTTTTTAACGTCTTTCCAAGGAGGTATTAACTTCATTATATTTTTGCTTTGTTTAATATTCTGCTTCTCAAATGTATTACCACGAATGAAAGCAGGTTGATTTGGATTTGATTGTGTGTAAAGCTAGTCTATGTAGCATTAATTTAATTTCACCAAAGTAAAAATGGCCCAGATTGCTCAAACTTGTTCGTACACCCACAAACGCAACCAGGCTTGCTGTGTTCTGTGCAGAGAGGTTTTAGTTAAGTGACACTTTAAAGAATGATTTCTACAGGAAGCCTCATTGTCACAATACAATTATCAAAAACTCCACATGAGAACTAATCTGCTTACAGGTACAAAGAGTCTTTTGTCTTTAGCATTATTAATTTCAGAGTCTTGATCAACGTGTTCTATAAAGGCACGTAACACAAGACAATGCAGAACACTCAGTTCAGCCCAAACATACATTGTCATTGTTCTTGACAGTCTGTCAGGGTTCTTGTCTACTTTTTTGTGACGTATAGACAGATTATAAAGTTGAGGCTAATATAAGCTGAGTTTTGACTAGAAAATAGTTGGAAATATAGTTTTCATATCACCTATTTTTGCCTGTATTTTGCAGGACGGATTTCATTTGCCAAAAGTTTAGGGCGGTTTAGGGAATAACCTTGTGTATGCTACCCAGGATATTTTAAAGGATACCTACAAGCACCATAACCACTACAGTGTGCTGTAGTGAGTATGCTGCCTGGGGTGCCCCCACTTCCATGCAAGAAGTCAAACCGTTTTAGAATGGCGTGACTTTTTACCTGGAGTTTTCTACTCACTGCTTCCCACTTCACAGAGCGCAGGAAGTTATTTGACCGAGCTAAGCACGATACTGCAGAGCTTAGCTCGGGAAACCTAAGTTCCTGCTAGGATCTTCTAGCTATCAGACCAGAATTGGAGAGGTAGGATTTGACACCAAATGTTGCAAGCATGACATGAAACCATTCTAAAATGTTTTGACTGCTTACATTGGTGGTGTGGAGGGGGTCAGGGCACTCCTGCATAATACTGTAATACTGTAGAAGTTTTGAAGTATTCCTTTAACCCTTTAAGACCGCAGCCAAATGTACAAGTTGTGATCCAAAAATAATTTAAACAAACCACAGAATTTTACTATATGTCTGTTCAACAATAATCTACCTCTTTCATATTAAATGCACCCACACTTATTATATATCATTTTATTCAGGGGAAACAGGGCTTTCATTTAACATCAAATATTGAGGTATGGAACAAAATATAAAACAAATGAGAGAAAATAAGATTTTTTAACATTTTCTTAGTTCTACGTGACATTTTAACTATAAATGTCATAACACTGTTTGCTTTTACTGCAATAAAATACACATATTTGTATTCAGCCATATCTCACGTGTAACACAGTACCCCCTATGTACAGGTTTTATGGTGTTTTGGAAAGTTACAGGGTCAAATATAGCATGTTACACTTTTCAGTTTTTTCACATTAAAATTCGCTAGATTGGTTATGTTGCCTTTGAGACCGTATGGTAGCCCAGGAATGAGAATTACCCCCATGATGGCATACCATTTGCAATAGTAGACAACCCAAGGTATTGCAAATGGGGTATGTCCAGTCTTTTTTAGTAGCCTCTTGGTCACAAACACTAGCCAAAGTTAACGTTAATATTTGTCTGTGTGTGAAAAATGCAAAAAACTAATTTGAACGCCAATTTTGGCCAGTGTTTGTGACTAAGTGGCTACTAAAAAAGACTGAACATACCCCATTTGCAATACCTTGGGTTGTCTACTTTTGCAAATGGTATGCCATCATGGGGGTAATTCTTATTCCTGGGCTACCATACGGTCTCAAAGGCAACATAACCAACCTGGCGACTTTCAATGTGAAAAAACTGAAACGCAAGCCTTATATTTGACTTATATATGTAACTTTTGAAAACACCATAAAACCTGTACATGAGGGGTACTGTTATACTTTGCTGAACTCAAATATTTGTGTTTCAAAACAGTTAAAAGTATCACAGCAATAATATTGTCATATGTAAGTGCCGTTTATGTGTGAAAAATTCAAAAAATGTCACTTTCACTGACGATATCATCGTTGTAATACATATTACGGTTTTGAAACAAATATTTGTGTTCAGTGATGTCTCCCGAGTAAAACAGTACCCCCCATGTACAGGTTTTATGGTGTCTTGGAAAGTTACAGGGTTAAATACAGTGCTAGCAAATTAAATTCCTTATACTTTCGGCCTGGGTTGTCAGGCAGGTCCCGCAAATTGTAATTAATAAAAGGACCTAATTATATTAAATTATTATATAAATATATATGTTAAATTATTATATATATATATATATGTGTGTGTAAAATTATTTTGTTTATATATAGGCATACATATAGTGATATATACGTATATACTTATGTATTTATATATATATTATTTCGTTCTACGTGTATTTTGATATCAATATATATATCTATTATCAAAATACAGTTAGAACGAAATTACACGTATATATTTTTAAATTATTATTAATTATTTTTTTATCTTCATTTTTTAACGTATTTAAAAAACATTAATTATATAGAAATTTATATATAATTATAATTATATATATATTTAATCAATATCCTTCTACGTGTATTTTGATATTAATATATATATATATATATATATATTTTAACATTAAAATACACTTAGTGTATGTGTAAATGTGTGTGTGTGTATATATAGATCATATATATAATATATATGATCTAAGTATATTTTATTTGTAACTGTAATTTATTTATTTTTCTAACTAATATTTTATTTTTATAACAGGAGAGGGGCAGAGACACACAGGATCAGTGATCACAGTGACTGGCTGTCACTGTGATCACCTCCTGCAGATCGTGGTAATTGGCCACAGGGGGAGTGCCTGGGTGGCCAGGCATGCCCCCCACCGTGATCTGCAGGGGGATCCTGCCTGCAGTTACATGTGTCAGCCAATAGGCTGACACATAGTAACTCTGATCGCAGTGACAGGCTGTCACTGCGAGCTGGCTGAGCAGATCCCGTTCACTGACCGCAGGGGGACTGCCTGGGGGGGCCAGGCAAGTCCCCCGACCACGATCTGCTGCACTGTAATGGCGCTGTCTCCATGTGACGGCTGACATGGTGAATACAGATCGCATTGACAGCCTGTCACTGCGATTGGAAGCTGCAGACTGCAGTCCCCATGCACAGGGGGTCCCCATGCCCCCCGACCACGAACTGCAGCGGCCATGTGCCGCCTGCCACGTGGGAGGCAAGACCAAATAGGGACGGCATAGAACGCCCTGCGGTCTTAAGGGGTTAATAATAGTTTTAACTCTAATATGCTTTATATGATTTTCCATAGAGAATGCATTGGATTGGCTGAAATTGGCAAGGATGCCGGACAGGGGTAAGGCCAAACGCCGGCTTCGCCAATGAGCACCTCCTCATTGAGATCCCTTGAATCTCTATGAGGACATTTTTGTGTTTTCATGTGCAGCACTGCCCCAGGAAGCACCTCCAGTGGCCATTGCAGATGTCCCTAGTGGGCAATGTTAATACTGCCTTTTCTCTGAAAAGGCAGTGTTTACATGAAAATGCTTGCAGGGAATTATTATACTCACCAGAACAGCTACATTAAGCTGTGGAGTTCAACATTTAATTTTACACACACCAACAGATATTTTGTTAATCATTAGGGTATACATAAACACCATTACAGATCTTAGGAAGTGACAGTTCATCTTTGGAAAAATGGTGACTTTTAAGATGGGGACTTTCAAGATTGTATAAGGGAATCGTAACAAACGTCATACGTTCCCCATTGATCCTCTCTCTGCAATGGTAATGACGGGTTAAATCTTCATATATTCATGTTTTTTTATTATTAATTTTATTATATTTTCATCCGAGACAAAGTGTTCCGTATTAAAATACTCTAATATGTTTGTCTTTGCTCAAACAGATTAGACAATATTAATTCTTAACGTCTTCTGTGCAATCTGTGCAACGAAATGACAATTATATTGAAAAAACAATCTTGGAAAGGATATTGCTACTAAGCGGAAGTGCATCATTTTGTTAGGACAGGACCTTTAATATCCGTCTCCTTATTGCATTGCTCATAGTTCCCATTGTTGTGGAAAGTTCATCGTCACAACTACGTCAAATAAACATTAACTGATAAATAAATTTATGGATCTTGCACGGGTGTACTTGTTGTGAGACTTAATATACCTATCAATGTGTACATTTAGATTTTAATCTTAGTAGGTTTTTGACGTTACCCAATGTCATTATTCTTCTAAATTCCAGATTCTTGCAAAGGTTATTTTTTGGGGGCTGTCATGCAGAGAAAGTGGAGGATATATTACTACAAACTTACTGTCTCCAATCCCTTTAGTTAAACACACATCTCAAAACTCAAATACTACCCTATCCTTTTACTTGAATGGTCTACAAGACCACCATAATTAACTCATCTTGCCTTGTGTTATAAACATGGCTTTGCAGACAATTCCCTTTCACAAGCCGTTGAAATCTATGTTAATATAATGTTGTCCTTAAGATTGGACGAGGCAGGTTGTGAGCCCTATTTTAGGGGAAAGTGTTATATCTCTGGAAGTGACATTTACTCAATTGGCCGCCTGCAGCAGGACCTCAGTGCCCCACAATACTCTTTGGACGCTAGGGTATTAGATGTCAGTGGGATTTTCTTCTGTCTCGTAGAAAAACATACAATGGGAATAGAACCAGATATAAGGATCTCAATATAGAAAGCAGCCACTCTATAGGCACACTCCAAAAGAGCCTATGGAAACAAAATATAGACAAAAAAGTACATATACAACCCACCAGATGAGGGCGCTAAAAACAGTGAGATACAGTGATTGCTTGGATAGTCAAATTGAAAATAAAGATATCATTAGACTGTATTCTAATCAAATAATCAATTCCAAAGAAAGTATAAAAAAATTGCAAATATACAAAGTCAGTAAAAGGTACAATAAAGCAATACTATTATGAGACCAGGATACAAAAGTCCGGCACCAACCACTAAATTATTGAAAGAGGTATACACAAAGCCCTTTGGTCGTGACTCCTGGGGGCTAGGGAATACTTGCAGATGCAAAAGTGGTGGTAGTGAGGTCTCTGGACTGCTGGCTACGCGTTTCGTCCCGCGATATTCGGGACTTCCTCAGGGGCTGAATTTGATCTGTCTGTCCTTCCGGCATCTCTTCTTATATATTCGAATCTTCGCACCCAATCTGATAACATCGCATGCACACACGGACAACTCATTCCGTCCAGTTACGTGCAAGGGCGCACACTTGTGTGTCATGCACTCGCGACTATCAGGAACGCGCAACCATCTTGGTGCGCATAAAAACTTTATTGGCATCCGAATACCGAGGATTTTCCTGATGAAGTCCTGAATATCGCGGTTTGAAATGCGTAGAGCCAGCCAGCAGTCCAGAGACCTCACTACCACCACTTTTGCATCTGCAAGCTGCTTTCTATATTGAGATCCTTATATCTGGTTCTATTCCCATTGTATGTTTTTCCTACGAGACAGAAGAAAATCTCACCGACATCTAATATATATAACTTTTTTTTTTTTTTACAAATTCGCAAATCTCAATAAAGCCTGTCATCGTTATGAGAAGCTTTGGAATGGAAGCTTGTTCTCAATGCTTGCAATGTCCAAATGCATTAAAATATGTATTCCTAGACCGTTTCCCTTTAAAACTACAATATAAAGAGTGCCTTAAAGTGATTGCTGAGAAATGTTGATCTAGACAGCAGTCCACAACTTCTAGTTAACCTCAAAACTGCATTAATTATATGTTTAACTTGACCACAAGGATATTTATTACCACTCATTATGTGTTACGTAGAGGGCTCAAACTACTAGCCAGTCCTAAAAGTTACTATTGCAGGAATAAATGTAAGCTTCATGTAAGGTTTACTGAAACCACTGGTAAATAGTTAACTGTCGAAGTCCTGCTAAATGGCATATATGTTTAAAAACATAAAACAAGGCAAAATGTAAATAAAAACCCAAATGCGCAAAAGCAGAGAAAAACAACGTCCCGCTCGTGACCATTCTCAGATTGTGATCATATTACTCTTAAACTAAGAAGAGACGTTTATTCTGGGCCATCCACTCCACGAGACTCGACCCCAGTGAGTGACTATATTAGATACCCATTGCTCTGTCTACTCCTGATGTCCAGATTTCGGAAGCGCACTGTTGCTTGGTTTCACTGTTGCTTGGTTTTGGCGAATATAGTCCCTTCAAGTGTGTGGTCCGCGGCCCGGCAGGCCCACCCGTATAGGCTCTCAGCCTCAGTATGTGGTATTGGGCAATGATTCTCCTGACTTGTGACTTGGTTGTCTTCCCAAGAATCCCTGAGCAAGTGGGTATAAAGGCTATGGGCTCTATATGAACATGACCATCTGCATTTCAGGGGACACTGTGGAATCCTCTGAAGTAGGTCATGCATCAGCTCTTTTGTCTCTGAAAACTGCAGTCGCCTGCTTAGTTTTAGCCAAAAAGAGCTGAATGGTTTGTCCAGATAAACCATTACATTATATAAAAAGTCCTCTAGGTTAGAAAGAGCTTGTGTGCTTGCGTTGCTCAGACGTTAATAAGGCCTTAAAGTTACCAGTAACACTTAAGAAAAGTCGAGGATAGCGTGCCGGGATAACCCTCACTGGCATGGGGGTAAACTGGGTCTGTGCTGTGTCTATTGGCTTCAGGGGAATGTGAGTGGAGATATTGTTCACTTCTCCCACACTTGGATTGTCAGACTGTCCCCAGGCAAAATCTGCCCACAATATTCAGAAATGACTCCAGCAATAAACTTTCAGAGACAAAGTGTAGCTCCTGCAGCTTGAATCCCCTATATTTCAAGTAACAAATAATTTAAATGGGAACAGAACAGAACCCCTTGAGTGCATATTTTTTTTTATTAAAAATGACTTATGACACTTACAAATTATTCATACCGTGTTTGCTGTAAATGTAAGCAAGTGGCTACTTTTCATGGATGCCGAGTTGAATGAACACAATGGCTTAATGAAGGTTTTACTGACCCACGAGAGCAAGTTTTTCCATTTTTCTGAATGCCAAACCGTCACGCATGGTTTAAGACAATTACTTTGTTCCAATGTTTACATATTCATGTTTTTTTTTTTTTTTTTTTTTTTTTTTACAGCATTCAAAGCATCCTCATCAGCAAGACAATCAACAGGAAGAAATGTTCCCAAAATGAAGTATTCAGAGGTACATTGCTAATATAATGTGATTTATGTTTTAATGCAGAACTATTGTATGTATTCTTCATGACCGTAAGTATTGTTTGAGAATATTCATTAAAACCTGCTTACAGTCAATTCTGATGTTAACTTGATCCCTACCTTAACCATACCCTTTTTAATTTTTTATTTTGCTAATAATAGTTTTGTCAAAATAATGTGCTTGACGCTGCAAGCAGTTGAATCAATAAACAGGAGGCGGACTAGGGACTGCATTAAAAACTATAGTGGCTATTGTGCCAAGAGACCATGGGGCACTGTGCTGCGGCAAGCGAACAAAACATTTATGAAGGGTTATGAACTTACCTGGCTCTTTAAGACGCCCACGGCTTCTGCTTGGCACTGGTTTGCTTAAGTGCAAGTTCATACTTCAACATCAGCAAAAAGAAAATGTCCACCGCCACACCAGTAATTAACGTGTTATCCAGGATACTCAATGCTCCTGTAGTCCGTTTCCTTGGGGCACGCTGGAGGACCCATTCAAATGAACTCCAAAGTATTCATATAATAAATTCTTCCATTCTTGATGGAAACTCTGTGATTGAAATAAGAATGATCATTTTCTTCCTCAAAAGCTTAAAAACATATAAATATGGCATTCAGTAAACATCTTGTACAATCACTACTGACCCAGGAGGGCACACAGGACAAATACACACTTTGCACTAATATGCTAAGAGTGCACATTTATATTTCAACGTCATCTGCCACGCTCAACCAGGGAATTATGTGGAAATCAGATACTGCTTATGCTGACGTAGGAACATAGCTTTAGCATATCAGTGCAGAGCGGAGGGACCACAGGCCCCAGACAAAGCCAGATAAATGTCAAACTGTTTGCAAATGGTCTGGTGGTATTATGAGACTTATGGCACCATTCCCCTTAAAGTATGCAGTAGGGGCTTTGATACTTAGCTTGACATTTTAAAACGTATTTCTTAGTTTTTTTTAAGAATTGTACATTTTAAATGTCAACAGCTTGAAAATGCTTACAGCTAAAAAATAAATAAAAAAAATACCAATTTAAAAATTTTTTTTTATAGTTTTTGTAATAAACACTTGCTGTTTTACTTTTACATGCCACTCAAATTCACTGATAACATTTACTGTTTTTCAAATTAGATGTACATCGAAGAAATGGTGCATTTTTCCATTTATTTCCATAGCAACTCCAGCAGGATCCTTTAAAAAGTTCACTTAGCCCATACACCTCCTTATATGAGCAAGTTGTTTTTACCGTTTCCATGGAAAGCCCCCCTTGGGCACAGAATCTTGAGAAATCACGTTTTCAAAACTGTCCCAGAGTCCCCAGCTTGACATGCAAATGCGCACAGACAGCGATTGTGTTCCATACTGCGTTTCTGCATAGCTATGTACACTGTTTTAAACACTTTTATTTTATTGCAATAAATGTACCAGACTTACAAGCTTTAGTGGTTACATGTACGTAAATACACAATAAATGTTGTTTTTTTCGATTGTTATTAATATTGGATGTATTCGGAGTTTGTAGTCATTAACTTGTCTTTTCACTCTAACTGTAGATGAGGCAGGTGCAATTTTTAGTCCGGTAGATGAGGCAGGTGGTTCGGTAGGAATTGTGTTGCTTTGTCTGCTCCTTTTGGGCCCCTGAACACAGCGGAGCCTAGTGGCACAACTGCATCTCTATCTGCAGAGCGCCTGTGCATGCGCCCAGGATTGGCTCCGGTAGCGCCATCTGCGTGACTTCCACTGAAGGTGTTAACTATGTGTTTACAGTGCTAACACTGAAGGGACATGCTATTAAGCTGTAGTTGTTCTGGTGATTATAGTGTCCCTGTAAGGGGTTAAGTGCATGCATGTTTTCTCTGGGGTATCTATTAAATTGTTAGTTAGCGTGTTCCTTTAAGAAATATTCTGATTTAGGTCCATCACTAAATCACATATTTATTACATTATTGTTAATGGGAGTTTGCTTTACATAGATATTGAAGACCATCTTCAGGGTGTGTTGGTTTACTGTTTAGATCCTTATTTTAATATCATGTTTTTGTTTTTTTTTTTTGGACTAACCACTGGTTTAAATGCAACATTTTGAAATGTGACATATAGCATCGGGAAATCAATACATTGTTATTTTTCTCGTGGTACCATTATCAGTGCATTCATGCTGTGACCGTTTGACTGTGCCACGCTTGTAACAAATATAAACCTTTATTCCAAACCCCTTGTTATTACAACCTGTATTCAAATAAAGGCTGGCCACTATTAGCAAATCAGAAATGTTATTTTCTTACAATTAGTTTAAAAGAAAACACAGCAGGCACACATAATATCTTCTATTCAATAAGGGGTCCAGATATTTATTTTTCTTAATCATTCCAGTGTTTTTTGTCAATTATTTTGCATTACTGACTCCAGTCCCTTAAATTACTTCAGCTAGGGGTTAACTGCAAGCTTATATTATAGAAATCTGCACTTTTATAAATCCTCTTTGGAACACCTCCTGGGGGGGGGGGGGGGGGGGGGGGGCGAAGGTGATCTAAAGAGGCTATGGAACACCCCCCAAAAATATATATTTGAATTTAAGTGTTCCATTTACGTTTTTGTGCTTTGGCAAACTTTACGAAACAAGACATTGGAGTAATAATATTAGCAGTCAGTGGGCAGAAAAGGGCATGTACGCGGGTAAATTGAAAATATATATGAGTGAATGCTGTGGCGGCCACCCCACCAGAGATATTATTTCCCCCTATTCAGAAACCATTAAAGCATTATCGGACAAAAACAAATACAGGATTTTGATCAAGGCTTGTGCCTCTTTCCACGTATTGGGGGAATGTGAAGAGGGAGACAAGGGGCTGGCGGTAAGATGGGAAAATCTTCCATTAAAGGACCACTATAGGCACCCAGACTGTGATTTTCACGGTGAGAAGACGCCAGTGTCCATAGGAAAGCATTGAGAATGCTTTCCTATGAGACTGGCTGAATGCACCCGCGGCTCTTGCCGCACATGCGCATTCAGCTGATGACGGTAGAAGAGGGAGGAGAGTCCCAGCGCCGAGGGAGCCCGGCGCTGGAAAAAAGGTAAGGGATTAACCCCTTCCTCCCCCTTCAGCGCCACGGGAGTGGGACCCTGAGGGTGGGGGCACCCTCAGGGCACTATAGTGCCACGAAAATGAGTTTGTTTTCCTGGCACTATAGTGGTCCTTTAAGTAATTTAAAATAATAATATTGTGTGGGACATGTAGTTTACAGCATCTAAAATGACAGCAGTTCCTACCCACTTTCTAAAGTTTTATTGTTTCTGTTGTTTTACAGGAAATCGAGGATGATGATTCAGATTTTGGGGAAGTGTCCTTTGTATCTTCATATCGAACTGATAAAAGGTATGTGTATTTACTACTCTGTCTAAATTGATGTTGATACACATTCTTTGTAAATTCAATATGTGCATTCTACTAGAATCTGTGAATGAATCCAGTCTGTAGGAGGGACATACTCAAACCTATGCGATGTAGTATGTTTTTTTTTTTTTTTTTATATTTTAGCATAAATGCTATTTTTATTTTATGTAAATTAAGTAAATGTAGATTTTGAATTTGAAATTGTAAACTCCTCCCTCCCCCCCCCCTCCCCCCCTTATCTGCCAATCAGACAGCCTATCTTGCTCCTGGTTGTTTAGCTCAGTGGAGCAAAATCCCAGAGGCAGTAATTGATCAGAGGAACTGCCTTGCACAGATTTCTCATTGAGCTGCAGTGGGAAGTCTATGATTGGACAACCACAGAACGCCATTGCTGGGGAAGAAAGGGAGGGCATGCAAAGGCTTCAGAAAAGAGATCTACAGCTTTTACAGGCCGTTTGTAGTTATATCCACAATTAAATATGCATAATTAATTGCATACATGTTTTCATTTGGGGTATATGTACTAAACAGTGATAATGGTTTTTTTTTTTTTTTTTTTTAGGGATGACCCTAAAAATAGACAGTCATTTTATTGCTTCATTGTCAGAGTTGATCCCACTCAATATTTCCAACTTGGTCACTACCCAAAATCTTAAATTCCTAGCCCATTCCGCAACTGAAGATGACGACATTTAAAAAAAAATTGTTGCTTAGAAACCTGTTTGTCGCCCTTTTTTAAATTTGTTTTGCTTTTTTTTATGGACGGCTTCGAGAAGCCTACTTCCCAATATTGCCTGTATTCACTAATATATTGACCAGGGAGCTGGATATCCAGCTTACCCAGGAGGAGTGGGGAAAGGATCCACTCTCCTAGGATTGTTATTAATTATAACTGGTGGCATTTAACGCCTCACGACTTACATAAAATAGAGGGATAATTCACCCTCATGTTGAGGACGCCACAAAGAACTAGGCACATCTGTGCATATTTGGTGTCTGTGCCCCAAAATTCAACCATTTGGGTCCCAGCAGGCACTGAGCCATCCTACATCGGGGTTGAACCACATCTGGCTTCTGCAGACCTCACAGCAAATATGCACTAGGCATTAGGAGCCCAGAACTCTTTGTATGTGAGTGATAGTTGGTTGTGTATGTGAGTACATGGTTAGTTGTATGTGAGTGGTAGTTGGTTGTGTATGTGAGTACATGGTTAGTTGTATGTAAGTGATAGTTGGTTGTGTATGTGAGTACATGGTTAGTTGTATGTAAGTGATAGTTGGTTGTGTATGTGAGTACATGGTTAGTTGTATGTAAGTGATAGTTGGTTGTGTATGTGAATACATGGTTAGTTGTATGTAAGTGATAGTTGGTTGTGTATGTGAGTACATGGTTAGTTGTATGTAAGTGATAGTTGGTTGTGTATGAGAGTACATGGTTAGTTGTATGTAAGTGATAGTTGGTTGTGTATGGGAGTACATGGTTAGTTGTATGTAAGTGATAGTTGGTTGTGTATGAGAGTACATGGTTAGTTGTATGTAAGTGATAGTTGGTTGTGTATGGGAGTACATGGTTAGTTGTATGTAAGTGATAGTTGGTTGTGTATGTGAGTACATGGTTAGTTGTATGTAAGTGATAGTTGGTTGTGTATGGGAGTACATGGTTAGTTGTATGTAAGTGATAGTTGGTTGTGTATGGGAGTACATGGTTAGTTGTATGTAAGTGATAGTTGGTTGTGTATGGGAGTACATGGTTAGTTGTATGTAAGTGATAGTTGGTTGTGTATGGGAGTACATGGTTAGTTGTATGTAAGTGATAGTTGGTTGTGTATGGGAGTACATGGTTAGTTGTATGTAAGTGATAGTTGGTTGTGTATGTGAGTACATGGTTAGTTGTATGTAAGTGATAGTTGGTTGTGTATGTGAGTACATGGTTAGTTGTATGTGAGTGATAGTTGGTTGTGTATGTGAGTACATGGTTAGTTGTATGTGAGTGATAGTTTGTTGTGTATGTGAGTACATGGTTAGTTGTATGTAAATGATAGTTGGTTGTGTATGAGAGTACATGGTCAGTTGTATGTAAGTGATAGTTGGTTGTGTGTTTGAGAGAATGGGGTCGGTTATATGGGAGTGGATTGTTGGTTGTGTATTAAAGAATGCTAGTTTGACCGATAGTGGACTACTTGGTATGAAGTGTAGAAGGTTTATTCGGTATGCAAAAGGACTTAGGGAGTGTGTGTGTGTGAATGTTTTGCCTGTCTCAAGATTCCCTTTTTCCTATTACGATTTGTACACTTGTAGAATTATGTTTATGTAGATTTGATTATCTTTTACTGCACGGTTGCTTTGATTTGTCCATCTATATTGTTTGTGCCTAGAGCTTACATCTGCATTCTTGATGTGATTTATTTTCCATGTGTTACCTTCTATGGAATTTAGCTTTGATTCCGGGACTGAAATAGCAATTTATCAAATTAAATCATACCACAGGTATTTCAGCAAAACGGATACAATTACATGGCTGTGTGCCTCCATATTAGATTTTTAACTTTGCTTATTGCGTTAAATCATGCCAGGAAATCAAAGTGGAGATATTTCTGGACAGTGGAGTTAGACCACATGCGTCCTTTTCATGTAATTTTTGGTGATATAGTACGGATTGCCTTTAATCTTGCTGCTGGAAACTAATGTTTTCTTCTTTAAAGATTCATAAATAAGCAATCTAAAAATACAGCTCATGCTGTGAACGTTCAATATGATCTACATGTAGAGAAGCCCGATATTACAACGCATGCTGTTAAGAAATGTCAAAGTTTATTTTTCATTCCTTCTACATATCTCTTAAAGGAAAGGAGTACCATAATAATTTAATTGGTTATCCCCTAAAGGTAAGGTTGATTCTGATGAAGTTGTTATGGTGCCCAGATTGCCCCTTGAGGTATTGATTTAAAACATGATATATAATGCTGATACGGGATGACAATATTTAGAAGTCAAAAATCAACTTACCACCACTACCTTAACAGGGTGCTAGCCACCATATCAAAGATATTTTAGTTCCTGTAAGTCATCCTTTGCTCATGATTTTTGTTTTTATTGAGCTCACCGACCTTACCCTTGCCTTGCAAACTTTTGCGCATGCCTTGGATCAAGAAGGAGCTTTAAGTTTGAATTACTTTTACAGAGTATGTCATTGTAGATAGTAATTTTTAAAAAAAAAGTCTATAAATATTAAAACGAAAAACATTAAATCACTAAATATAATAATGTCGCCATTCCTTTTAAATTATAGTCTACATTTTAGTGAATGAACAAATGATTCCGTTTAAAATCAATCTATTTAGAAAAATAATTCCATTATTTTAAATTGATATTAAAACACGGAAATAAATTATTTGAGTGTGTTAAATAAATGTTGTTACTATATGCACTTTGCAATACTTTTTGCAACCTTACTGAATTGTTCTATTAATCACTTTATTTAATTACAATGAAAATAATTTGTTTGATAGAAAACCTTTTAAACTAATCAGTTCCCAGCAGACTTTTCTCAGTAATATTTTGCTCAGCAGTCTGGTACTTTTAACATTTACAATGTTTTATCATTATGAGATCTGGTACAGCACGCTGGCCCCTTTTTCTTAATACACTAAAAAACATTGTGTGCTTTTGGGGCATGTATGTGCAGTATTCTAAGAAATATTGATTTTTATTGGGGGGGAGGGGGGAATACTAATGCACAAAGAACAAAATGTTCCTGCAGAAGTCATTTTTTCATTTTTTTTTTTTATTATTATGTACGTTTTATACTATTTTCACCGTACAATTAAATTATTGTAATATTTTTCATACACTGATCAGCCACACCACTGAAAACCACCTGACCGATACCATGAAGGCCCCCCTCGTGCCAAAAGATCTCTGATGCATCGAGGCATGGACTCCACAAGCCCTCTGGCATATGTGGTATCTTGCACCAAGACAGCAGCAGATCCTTTAAGTCCTGCACGTTGCGAGGTGGGGCCTCCATGGATTCATTTAAAATTTCTCTCTCCCACCTCTACTGTATTATACTTCTCATTCAGATTAATTAGATTCCCTTGTACATCACTTCCAGCTGACATGCGTTTTCTATTCCTGGATATTTGTTAGCGGCATCACCATGTTTCTTTACATGCATTCCAAGTAAAATTATTTTTGAGGCACAGCTGCAACATCAAAATACTCAGTCCTAAAACAGAGCGAGCACTTCCTGTCAGTCCGATTGGGTACAGAAAACGGAAGTTCCTGTGTGGTCTGTGGTAGGAGACTTACCGGGGACCAGGAGGGGGAGAGAGAGGGGCACTAAGTGACGGGGGAGGGGTGGTAAGGAACACTATGGGACAGGGGAGGGGTTGAGTGGTAAGGAGCACTATGGGACAGGGGAGGGGGGTGGGTGATAAGGAGCACTATGGGACAGGGGAGGGGGGTGGGTGATAAGGAGCACTATGGGACAGGGGAGGGGGGGGGTGATAAGGAGCACTATGGGACACGGGATGGGGGTGGTTGGTAAGGAACACTATGTGACAGTGGCGGGGGAGAACACTATGGGACAGGGGACGAGTGGTTGTAAGGAACACTATGGGACAGGGGAGGAGGGGTTGTAAGGAACACTATGGGACAGGGGAGGGGGGATGTTAAGGAACACTATGGGACAGGGGAGGGGGTGTGTTAAGGAACACTATGGGACAGGGGAGGTGGAAGTACATTATGGGACAGGGGAGGGGAGGTGGAAGAACATTATGGGACAGGGAAGGGGGGATGGAAGAACACTATGGGACAGGGAAGGGGGGGAAATAACATTATGGGACAGTTGAGGGGGGAGGAAAGAACGCTGTGGGACAGAGGACGGGGGGGAAAGAACACTATGGGACGGGTGGGGGGAGGAACTTTATGGGACAGGGGAGTGGGAAAAGAACACTACGGGACAGGGGAGGAGGGAAGAACACTTTGGGACGGGGGAGGGGGAAAGAACACTATAGGATGGGGGGGAAAGAACACTAAAAAAAAGAGGGAGGAGAGAGGAACACTAGGGGGGAGAGAGAGGAACCTTAGTTCACAGAGGGGCTGGGGATGAAAGACACACCGAGGGGCTGGAGAAGAGGAAAAAGATACACAGAGGGGCTGGAGAAGAGGAAAAAGAGTCACAGAGGGGCTGGTGGTGAAAGAGAAACACAAAGGGGCTGGGAGAGAAGGAGACACACAAAGGAGATGGGGGAGTAAGACACACAAAGGGGGTGGTAAGACACACAATGGGGAAAAATAGGGGATAAGATACACTAAAGGGGGTAAGACATTTTAAAAAGGGGATAAAAAACAAAAGGTGGGTTGAGGGGCACACAGATGAAGATGCTTTTGGGGGAGGGGTGCCAAAGTCATCTTCGCCAGTGTACCCAAAAATCCTTGCACTGCCCCTGGTTCCACTAGATGTGATTTCTGTATATTATTTCATATTTTAGTATTGTCCATATAGCTGTGCTGTCATGTGTTTATGTTGTCTACTTTTTATATATGGTTCATATTGGGATATTGTATATTGTCTAATTATTAGTTCTGAAGGATTTGAATTATTGTTTATAGTTTTTGATTTTATGGTTTTCCTATCTGCCTATACAATGAATGTAAATCAACCTTCTAAAACTGTGATCCATGACTTTATACAAAGGATGTGGGTCCCTATATCCCCACCAGAAATAAAGCTACACAGAGAACTGGAACTTACGCCAAAAAATATCAACATAAATCAAGATACACATGAATGCAAACAAATAGAAGTCATTAGTGAAGGATCAAAAAATACTGCTCTTCACTTCTGTCTTCTAGATACTGGAGTATTGGGATTCAGCATAGTCTGAAATCGTAGTCTTCAAAGCACAGAGGAGGATGATCAAAAATATAAAAGCATAACACATAGAACAAGCGTATCGTGCAATATCCATAGATCTTAAAGGATAAAAAAATAAATAAAGGACAAATGGCCATGGTCGTAAAAAAACAAAAAACATTCTACTTACAATTAATAGAGTATTTCCTGCTCTTGTAATAGGGCATAGATATTTGATATTATCTCACCAAGGATCTATGCAAGCAATCCAGGTCTTATCTTCAATAAAGTCCAAGCACCCCTTTTTATGACACGGCACGTGTGCGCCCCATCGTCATGATCTTACAACCTTCCGATACGTTTGAAATCGACCGTTTGGTGGCGTTGCTATCTATTAAAGAGCCACACTATAAAAGGGGATCATAACCTTTAAATCATTGCCCTGTTGTGGTTCAAGTTTCTTTGTTCCCTATAGTGCGTTTTCTGGTTTGAATATACTTGGTATTTGACTTAAGCTCTGGTTTGATTACTCTGTGTTCTCCTTCCCTTTGACTCGACTTTTACTTTCCGCTTACCTGTTCTCTGGCTTCCTTGACCTCGGCTCGTCCCTGACTATTCTCTGTTCTTACTAACATTAGCCCGGCCATGCTAAGGTCCGGTATATGTTTTCCTAATTGCACTCTGCGTCTTGGATTCCTGTGTTGTTCCTGACAGCCACAAAGTATTAATTGGTGTAAAGGGAGTCCCGGGACCCACTATTTATTAGTCTGTGTTCCTTGTAACTTTTACCATCAGACAGTAGCTCAATAATGTAGCTCAAACTGTTAAAAGTGTCACTTTTTTCCTTTATAAAAAAATTAATGATCCAGCTATTTTCAGAGCTTCGTCAACAGCTGTGAAAGGCATTCTAGCTAATCACCACTTGGAAAAATGTGCTTTGATGTACCTATTAGTTGTTCTGTTCCTCAAGTTTTTGGAGTCCAGTGATGATAGATGCTAGGATGGGAGAGGGGGGGGGGGGGGTGGTGTTAGTGTGATATTTATATTATACACAAAAAAAACTTTGATGTTTCATCTGCAATAATTTATTTACTTCTCCTTCGTTTTACTGAAAAGCGGTAAATTATGTTTGATTACATATAATGATTGATTCTCTGCAAATAAATTGTTCTCTGTAGAAGATAAAGTACAGTACATTCTGATAGAACTTTATTTAATTTTATCTGTAAAGCACTTTTCCAGGAGCAATACCCTGAGCATTCTTTTGTGCTGTGTCCTGGATAATTATACTATAATAAATATCTTAAATACCACTAAAATTAGCATTTAATTATATCAAATCTGGATTATTTTTACTCCTACACAAAGGGAATTTCTTCCCAAGCTACTGTTCATATAATATTTGCAGTTTTATAATAATGTGTACCTTTCATCAAACATTAATTTAAAGGGACATTAAAAAATTGGGTTAAGAACTGTTCAACGCATTATTAAAAACTGGAAGGATTGTGGGGAACCATTGTCTTCTAGGAAGAAATGTGGTCGAAAAAAAAAAATCCTGATTGATCGTGATCTGCGATGACTTAAACGTTTGAAGAAATCAAATCATTGAAAAACAACAGTAGAACTCAGGGTTATATTTAATAGTAAAAGTAAGAGTATTTCCACATCCACAATGCGAAAGGAAACTCAAGGGATTGGGACTGAACAGCTGTGTAGCCTTAAGAAAACCACTAATCAGTGTGGCTTATCGAGAAAAAAAGGCTTCAATTTGCTATGGCGCATAAAGATTGGACTCTGTAGCAATGGAAGAAGGTCATGTGGTCTGATGAGTCCAGATTTACCCTGTTCCAGAGTGATGGGCGCATCAGGGTAAGAAGAGAGGCAGAGGAAGTGGTGCACCCATCATGCCTAGTGCCTACTGTACAAGCCTGTGGGGGCAGTGCTATGATCTGGGGTTGCTGCAGTTGGTCAAGTCTAGGTTCAGCAACATTATGTGCCCAAAGAATGAGGTCAGCTGACTACCTGAATATACTGAATGACCAGGTTATTCCATCAGTGGATTTTTGTCTTCCCTGATGGCACGGGCATATTCCAAAATGACAATGCCAGGATTCATCGGGCTCAAATTGTGAGTTCAACGAGCATGAGACATCATTTTCACACATGGATTGGCAACCACAGAGTCCAGATCTTAACCCCATTGAGAATCTTTCGGATGTGCTGGAGAAGAAAAGTTAATGCAACACTGGACGGATATAAATCTGTGGCATTGCAGAAGCTTATCGAAACAATGCCACAGCGAATGCGTGCCGTAATCAAAGCTAAAGGCGGTCCAACCAAATTTTAGAGTGTGTGACCCTTTTTTTTGGTGGCGACTTTTATTTTGGCCAGGCAGTGTATATACAGGGCAAGTACAAACAGCTCTGGTAATCTGTTTATTAATAGGACTTTACAAAAGATAAGAGGTCACCCATTTAAACTTGTAGAAAAGAGATGTGGCATAGAAACATGTATATGAACAGTAAGGAAACTAAACACATCTTACTTAAGTTGTTTTATCAGAGTCTGTTTACATTTTGAAATAATGTCAGACTACTCAAGGATATAATCGTAAATATGGGTTTGCAGCTTGTTGATCCTAGGAGAAATCTGAATGCTATTTTAGAATCAAGATTTTAGGGGAATTATTTCCCCAGTGGGTGGCAAAATTGACAATCTCTTCAAATTTAGTTTTTTCAGGTTGTTTTGGCTTAATTGCATAAAAGTAACGTGTGAACGGGTGATGTTAGTGGGTGTGAGTCTTTTTCAGCCTTTATTACCATGTATCTTTGTATCAAAGTTAGTGTTGGAATATTACAATAGATTAAAGGGACACTATAGGCATCAAAACAAGTTTACGTTAATGGAGTGGTTTTGGTGTACAGATCATGCTCCTAGAGTCTACCCTCTCAATTCTCTGCCATTTAGGAGTTAAATCACTTTTTGTTTATGCAGCCTTAGTCACACCTGCCCTGTATGTGACTTACACAGCCTCCCTATACGTTTACTGTAAAGAGGGATATAATGTTTAAACATCCTTTCCTGCACAGTGTTTATTTTTTATTTCTTATCTCCATCTCTGTTAAAAGCCTGCATGAGCCCCTGTGTGTGATTAAAATTCAACAGAGAAGGAGATACAATTTTATAAAGTAAACACACTGTGCTGCCACATCTGATTAAAAATGAAACAAGTTTTCATGCAGGCTGTGTGAGTCGCAGCCAGGGGGAGATTAGACTAGGGCTCCTTAAACAGAAACAAAAGTGATTTTACTCCTAAATGGCAGAGAAATGATCAGTGAGATTGCAGAGGCATAATCTATACACCGAAACTGCTTCATTAAGCTAAAGTTGTTGTTGATGCTTAGAGTATCCCTTTAAAAACGAAGGTATTTATACAAATACACGTGATTGGTTTGAACCAGATCGCAGTGATTGCTCCAGTGTGCACCAGAGTATGATGATCACACATTTGGCAGCACGAGGAGACTGTGTAGTCCCTGGACACCTCTGAATTAATTTAAAGGGACACTGCACTGCCCAAATACAAAATACATTTTAAAATACATCACCTTTTAGAAGATATACCCCAGATATACCCCAAATGAAAATTTGCATGCATTTAATTATGCATTTTTTCATTGGAGTTTTATCTAAAAACAGCTTGCAAAAACTGAAGATCTCTTGCCTGCTGCCTTTGCAAGCCCTCCCTTTCGAATGCCTCACAGACATTCTGTGGCTGTCCAATCACAGACTTCCCAATGCAGCTCAATGAGAAGTCTTTACAAGGCAAGTGCTCAGGGCAATTGCTGCCTCGTTCAGGTCAGTGCAAATAAGCCAACCAAACCAGGAAGTAACAGGACCTGTTGTCTGCATGAAAAGCCAGGGGGTTTAACCAGGGACGTTTTAGCCGCGAGGCAAACAAGGCATTTGCCTTGGGCAGCATTTTCCAGGGGGCGGCAAAAAAAGCTGCCCCCAAGGCAAATGCCTTGTTAGCTTTGCGGCTAACTGTTATGCCGGTCGGGCTGCCTTTCCCCTGAGCTGTCTGCTCAGCTCCCTCGCGCGCCACCCGCAGAGTGAGGCTGGCTGGGAGCCGGAATATGATGTCTGAGTTTTGTCCTGCCTAGGGCAGCACAAAACCAGGATTCACCACTGGCTTTAACCAGTATAATTTATAAAAGTGTCAGTTTATTTTGCATTGTTCACTGATTCCAAAATGAAAAAAAGACAGACTCTTCCCGCATAAAGCTTTTCGGCAAGTTAAAGTGCTTTAGGGGTCTGGAGAGGACCCTTTAAGCATTGTAATGCGGAATTAAAATTCTAACGCAAACTACCCACATCTCTCCCTAGAACGGAGTTTCTCTGATAAGAGGGTTAGAATTATATTTTCCCCAGGTGTTTATATATGAGCAGAAATAATTAACATTCTGATTGAGACTGTTCCACAGTGCTAATTCTTGGTGCTTGCTACGTTCTCCCTCGCGTTGTCTGAAACATTGCCAAGTTTTCACCAGAGCAATCTTCAGGATGAATCGGGTTTGCTTTTATGTTTATAATTTGTTTACTTCATTTATGAAATGTTTATATTTACAATGTTTTAATGCATTACATATTTAGTTGAGTTATTTACGTCTGGCCATTAATTATAAAAGGCATTCATGCTTTCTCTATTATACTGAATGAAAACGCTGAGTCTACTCCATGGTTTGTGGGATTTTGCAAATCTTCCAATATCCAGAAAAAAACACAAAACAGCTGCCCAGTCTGATAGCTGGACTGTTTTCAGCTTACCAAGTGCTTCAATCATAATTCCAAGAAGGGAGCTATGTCCATAATCAGTATATACAGAAACCATTAAAGGGGCCGCTCAGACTTGGCATATGCAGTATTAGACTTTGAACCCATTCAGCCCAGTGCAAATGTTTTATTCTAACAAGACATTCAACAAGTGGACACAGCAATGTCTTAACACTTACTGAGTTTTATCAAGCCTGTCAACTTTATTTTATTCTGGGTCTCAAGAGCAGGAGTCCATCCTTTCAACAGCGCCTGGACTTTAAAGGGACAGTCCACAGTATATCTAAAAACATCTTGCAAAAGCTACAGATCTATTTAGCTCCACAGAGCTTTAACAACCAGGATGTAACCGGACCGGTCGTCTGACTGACAGCCAGGGGAGCGTAACAAGGTTAATTTATAAAGGTTCAAAATTCTATTGAAATCTACACTTTTTGTAAAATGATTTTTAAAAAAGAGCTTTAGGTGTTGCGAGTGTCCCTTTAATTTAATGAGTGTCTATTTATTTTACAATTGCAACATGAGGCTTGACTTGTCATCTGTTACACTTATAAGTAGAGGTGAGCGAACCCGAACTGTAAAGTTCAGAATCGTACCGAACATTACGATTTTTTGAACCTGAACCCGGACATTTCAGTAACAGTTCGAGTTCGGTGTTCGGCGATTTAATGACGCGTTTTGAAAAGCTGCAGGGCAGCCAATCAACAAGCGTTTGACTCGTGTGCCCTTAGAAGTCATCACAGCCATGCCTACTAATGGCATGGCTGTGATTGGCCGGTGCAGCATGTGACCCAGCCTGGAGTCACATGAGCTCTTATTAACCCCTTAAGGACCAAACTTCTGGAATAAAAGGGAATCATGACATGTCACACATGTCATGTGTCCTTAAGGGGTTAAACATGTCTAGTAAAAAAAATAAAAACCATATATCACAGATTAGCAGATGTACCTATGTTAGATTTTTTAAGATTTTTATTTTTTCACTATAAGTTATGCACCTTTCATTCTGGTTACACCTTATTGTTCCCCTAAGTGGGGTTATTAAAAATTTATTTTTTTAGTTCTTTTCTCGCTCTATGATTAAGCATATTTGCTGCTTTACATTGGTAGAGCTTATTTTAGCAAGGGTATAGAGACTGTTCTTTGGGGGCACTTCGTTTAGTTAACCCTTTACAGTCTCTTCTCTTTCTTAATACCCTTTCTTAATACCCTGCAACCAATACACCCTGAGTGATTGATTTCTCTGATCGATCACTCTGGCTGTATTTTTCTTAATCTTTACTTAGTATTAGTAAATTTGGCTGAAAGAACAATTCAGGTCTTTCAGCCTTTTAGTAGATAGCTTTCTAATACCGTGGGAATTAGGGAGTACTTATTCATTCCTGTCATTACATTGACTGGCTAAGTAACTTACATTTTATATGAATGTGTGTTACTTGATTGTTGTAAGTGTTGCAAATGCTTACAGCTGAATCCTGGCTATGTTTGTATACTTTTTATTTAAAATTGTATACAGTGTAACATTCTTCTTCTTCCACAGGGTACGTATATTAGTACTTAGGCAATACATTTTACTTCCTTTTGCAGCCCTCTAGCCCTTTCCAGGACTTTTTTAGAGCCATTTTAGTGCCCAAAAGTTCGGGTCCCCATTGGCTTCAATGGGGTTCGGGGTCAAGTTCGAGTCCAGAACTCGAACTTTTTGTCGAAGTTCGGCCAAACCAGGCGAACCCGAACATCCAGGTGTCCGCTCAACTCTACTTATTAGTTGTGCAGGGAGAATAAAGAGTTATGATACTTTGAGTGCCTGTTTAAGTCTTAAAGGATAACTATAGGGTCAGGAACACAAACATGTATTCCTGACCCTATAGTGTTAAAACCACCATCTAGCCCCCCCCCCCCCCCCCCCTGGGCCCGTCATGCCTCCATAAATATAGCAAAATCTTACTGTGTTCAAGCCAGAAGCTGTAGATCTGCTGTTTGCCTAAAAAAAAAAAAAAAAACAAGCAGTCTGCTGACATCATAAGAAGTGGTAGCCTGATCCAATCACAATGCCCCCCCATAGGATTGGCTAAGACTGACAAAGAGGCAGATCAGGGGCAGAGCCAGCATGATTCAAACACAGCCCTGGCCAATCAGCATCTCCTCATAGAGATGAATTGAATCAATGCATCTCTATGAGGAAAGTTCAGTGTCTGCATGCAGAGGGAGGAGACACTGAATGTTTGGATGCATTTTAGGCAGCCATGACCCAGGAAGGATCTCTAACAGCCATCTGAGGAGTGGCCAGTGAAGTTATCCCTAGGCTGTAATGTAAACACTGCATTATCTCTGAAAAGACAGTGTTTACAGCAAAAAGCCTGAAGGTAATGATTCTACTTACCAGAACAAATGGAATAAGCTGTAGTTGTTCTGGTGACTATAGTGTCCCGTTAAAGCAATCAATTTTGGAAAGTTTTTCACCTGTTACATAATATGGTGAGGGACAGATTACAAGGTTAATATTCATAGGAATGGTTTGTTCTCAAGTACAAACACAGCTCTGAGTTTGAAGTTGCACCTCCAGGCAGTGCTGGATTAATGGTAACTTTCGCAGCAAAACATTGTAAATGTAATTATTTCATTGTGTTGGCCTTTTCTTACAGTTGTCATATTACGTTAGCCTACCCTTGCAAAATGTTGAACTGTTGGTGAAATTCTTTGTTTTGTGTTCTGTGCTGCCTAATGTAATGTTGTCAATAGCCACAGGCTTTTACTTGTTCCTCTACTACATGAGAGTAAAAACGTATTGATTTTTACCTGGCTTTAATGTTTAATTGTGTTGCCTGGGTTATCAGCTACAATGCAATTTAATTCCAAGCATAGGCCTTTCAAACAAGTGAATTGATCCATAGTCTCTTAAGTTCCAAAACCATATGTGTATTTCTTGCTTTCAGGTGTCCTTCCATCAAATAGTTCTTTGCCCATAAAGTAGTACTTTTAAAACTCTTTTATTGATAATTTTAAGTCTGTGTTGCAGTTTCTGCTTTAATAATAACATCTTGATTAGACTTGACTTTCTATTTTGGCACTGTTTTCCAGAAAACTGTTTGCAGTTTCCCCTTCAAATTCCGAAAGTAGTAGGACATTTTTCACTGTGTTAATGAAATATAGGTAAACACAAAAAGAATTCAGCGCTAATAATTACAAAATTAGTCAAGGTAGGCAGCAACCCAAATGAAGGAAAACCCCTCAAGTCCTTCAGTGGATAAATATAGATGGAGAGAAAGAGATGAAAGGGCTGCGCCAAGAGAGGGTAGATGGTCCAGAAAAGTATTGCTAGGGTATCACTAGATGATCTGGGATACTTGATAGTTTCTTAGTGAAGGTGGATGCGTCTGGTGTTGACCGTTCCGTCTATGTAAATACAAGAGAGGTAGAGGCGACCAATGGTATAGTATATAACGTTCAGGGTGCAGTAGATAATAAAAGGTAGAGAACTCACATTTACGAGAGCTATGGCCAGCTCTGGTGTGGAATGCGTACAGCGGTATAATCCCCGCTTATGGGATATGTAGGCAGGGGTTCTCCGTCAGCACCGTCTGGTAGTCCAAAACTCGGAAAAGAAAGTAGAAAGCAACAATAGTGCTCTCAATTTTGATGTGGTTCAATGTGCAATAGGTAGAGAAAGGTAAAGAACTCACATTTGAGGGAGCTATGGCCAGCTCTGGTGTGGATAGCTTACAGCGGTATAATCCCCGCTTATGGGATATGCAGCGGCAATACATCCGTCTGGTAATCCAAGGCTCCAAGATAGAAAGATAAAAAGCAACGATAGTGCTCTCAATTGTGATAAGTTAAGAGAGTAAAATAGAAGGTAAAATAATACTCACAAAGATAGAGCAGAGGTACTGCTCTATGTATAGGCGTTGGTGGTATGATCCCCACCTGGGATTTCTTGGAGTACTGGAACAGTAAAATTGCCAGTGGAAGTAAAAGTAACCAGGAAAGGTTAAAATGCCAGGAATAAGTAAGAAAGTTTAAAGTGCATAGAGAGTGCAATAAAAAGAGGATTGGTACAGTAAAGTAGCCAAAAAACTTTTATTGTTCTAAAATACACAGTAAAATACAGAATTAAATTACCATAAACGCGTTTCACCATAAGTGGCTTCTTCAGAATGGGATAAAGATAATAACCTGGCAGAGGATGTTTAAAAAGGGCTGTGGTAATTAAAATATTTCATCTTCTTTTAAGAGGTGCCAATGTTTTTTGATAATTTTTTTGATATGGCCACTTTTATTATTGAAATTGAAGATACCGGGAAGGGGCATGGGGTCAGTGGTAGGTTGGGTTTTGTAGGTTAGGAGGTCTGATTGGCCAATCACAGTTTTGATGCAATATTTTAATTACCATAGCCCTATTAGTGTTGACAATAAGTAGAGAGGCGTGATCCCAAGCTATAACGGCTTCAGGAGCACTGGAAAAAAGTTCTGCAGATATTGTTCTGCCTTAAGTAACAAACTAAAATAACTTTATTGCGGGCATCATAAGGAATATGATCCCAAAAAAAGAAATACGGATATATAAATAAAACTTAGTGCACCGTCACCACTATAAACAAACAATGGGGGTGGTAGGCATGGGTTTAGTCTATAGACTTGGCTAAAGACTAAAGTAGATAGTGCTAATGGTGCCTGAAGGGAATGCACCTGCTATTTGAAAAATGCTGTAGTGATGTCTCTAAATATAGAGGCTCAATGTGACAGCCACAGGATACACCCAAGGCACCAAGTAGTAGAAAATAGCCTTTGTAGCAACATAAATAGTAACAAACCAGGAGAGTGTAAAGAAAGGGAGAACAAAGTATCCCTTACACTCTAAACAGCTAATAAGTTGCAAAATAATACGCTGGATCTATCTGTAGAGATCCTGCTGGTTATGCAGAGCTTAAAAAGAATATATCAACTGGAGATGGAATACACTCCCCTGAATGCGGGGGAGCTGATGGCTGTTGCTGTGAAAGAAAAAAGATTCTACTCTTAAGCACTTAATCTCTTCTGTCTGGCTCTAACATCGGTTAGGCAACTAGAGATCCCTCTCCCCCAACCCTGTGTTCACATCAATCCGTGCTGGTCTAAGAACAAAGAAACAAAGGACCTAACGTACGTTTCGGCGCTGCCAAAGCGCCTTTGTCAAAGGTAAACCAGGTACTGAAAGAGGCAGCATTTAAATACAACCTTGAGAGAATCAGTCGGCCAATCCTAGTGCTGGGCGTGTCTTGTCTATGCGCGCCAAACTCACAAGTGCCGTGTGAACTGTCAATCAACGTTCCATCCGCCCACGTGGGTGTGGATGGGGCGGGGACATGAAGACAAAGAGTGTATCGCCGGCTGATTCTTCATCAAGAGAGGAAATCTCCCTTGTAAGGGGATTTCCATCAGACCCATACTATATTCATAGAAGTGATCGGTCCACCTTCCCGATAAATGATGAACATTGCAAACATGTGCACATGCCATGTAGCAATATGAGTTGCCCAGAGTGGATGAAAATCATCATCAAAAAAGTTACGTATCGGCTATAATAATTGAAAGTCCATATCTAAAGTTCCACAGTGAGAAATGATAAAAGACCGAACTTGACTGTCGGTCTTAAAGACATAGAGCTCAATTTCACACATAGTATATACACTGAACAAAACTAAGCGAACTTAAGGATGTACATAGCTCTTCCTTACAAATGTTAGTACCACTACATGGGACTACATTGTATTATATAGAAGACTTAATGGACTATTGGAAGTTAAACACTTCCACAAAGGAAGGTAAGTATCCATTGGGTGAGGGGTAAGGTCTATGTGATATTTGGTCAAAACGTAGACTATATTCCTCTTCATTTTTGGAATGTACTTTGTTTGAAATTGGCTAGATGTCAAAGAGTGGAACAACGGGACTAATCCAATTTGTATGGGGTCTAGTCAGTCATTGCTGCTGGATGAAAAAGGTAAATGCCCGACTGTGTGAAGCTCTAGGTGTAAACACGTGGAATAGAGGGACCCATTGAGTCTATATAGGGTCTGATCAGTCGTAGCTGCTAGATGGGAAAGGTAAGTACCTGTGTGAAAATCCATATTTACAAAAAATAATAATAGTTAAAAGAAAGACATAAGTTAGAACTCATCAACACATAACTATATACATATATACAGGTATAGAACATCATGTTTCAATAAACGGAGTGAAGGTGAAGCCCTCATTAAGACCTTTGGGGGCTAGCGTATCAAACTTGTAGATCCAATAGCATTCCCTTCTTTTGAGGGTCTGGTCTAGATCTCCCCCTCTTTTGCCTAGCTGAATTTTCTCAATTCCAGCAAACTTGATGCATTTGGGGGTGTCCATATGATGGATTCTAATGTGCCTGGCGACTGGTGTGTCCCTATTAGAGGTTACAGAATGGACGTGTTCCATAATTCGTCTCTTGAATGGGTGTATGGTTTTGCCCACATATTTCATGCCGCACTTACATGTAAGTAAGTAGACCATTCCCAGGGTGTTGCAGTTAAAAAAACTGCTTTATGGTGATTTCGACAGAATTGATGGAGTTTGTAAGGGTTTTTGATCCTTTGGCTATGTACACACATGGAACGCACCTCCCACACTGATATGTGCCGTGTACATTCTTCCAGGTGTTATTTTTCTTTTTTGGTGCAGAAAAGTGACTGGGTACGAGTATTTCTTTCATATTTTTACCTCTTCTGGCTGTAATGGACACTTTGGTAGAAATGGTGTCCTTAAGGATGTACATAGCTCTTCCTTACAAATGTTAGTACCACTACATGGGACTACATTGTATTATATAGAAGACTTAATGGACTATTGGAAGTTAAAGTCCTGAGTTAGTAGCGGCCAGAAACGGCCCATCACCTTCTTCACCTCATTCCATCCGGCGTCATCATTTGCTATGCACCTGATAACTCTTTTAGAGTCCAGTTTAGGCTTGTTTGTGAGGAGATCCTCACGTTTATAATTCAGTGCTCTCTGGTAAGCGTGTTTTAGGCATCTATTCGGATAGCCTCTCTGTTTGAATCTCCACCGCAAGTCAGTGGCTTTACATTTGAAGTCCTTAATAGACGAACAATTCCTTCTTAGTCTAAGGTATTGGCCCACTGGAATCCCTCTTTTTAGAGGGATAGGATGGTGACTCTCCCATCGTAACATGTTGTTAGTGGACGTGGGCTTTCGACACAGAGTGGTCTCAATCCCAAGGTCTTTGGTTATCCTAAGTGTACAGTCTAAGAAGTTAAGTGTCTGATCTCCAAACTCCATAGTGAATCTGAGATTGAGATTATTCGTGTTGAGTGCCTCTACAAAGTTTTCAAAAAGTGGTTGGGTACCTGTCCAAATGATGAGGACGTTGTCTATATACCTTTTCCATAGAAAGATGCAATCAGTAAAGGTGGTATAGAGCTCAGAGAAAACTATTTCACTCTCCCACCATCCCAGGTGCAGGTTGGCAAAAGATGGGGCACAAGATTTGTGTTGACAATAAACCTTATTTTAAATGAGGTTGAATAATTATGATTACAACTGTATATATCTATATAATGTGTGTATATGTATATATATATATATATATATATATATATATATAAAACACACACCACATATAAATCCATGTATATACACCAGACACGCACAGTTTTTGTTTAGTTTTTCTGATTTTTTGGTTTTTTTTGTTTGGTAAATTGTAAGGACGTGTCATCAGAGTAATGATAAAAATAGTGCACGATGTAAATACAAATTCTGGCTGCAGACCAATAATAATGGCTGCCAAACCTCACTTTGAATGAGCAGTATGTTAGTGTCTGACAGACCAGTAATATTTCGGACACAAAACGCAAGCAGCAATCAAATTACCTCCGGCACCACTCATGAAAATTATATAACCGAGCCTCAAGCTGTGATTTAGTGAGTGACAGAGAACTCTTAGTCACAACAATATAGCCCATTAGATCTGGAAATTACAATGTTTACTCCTATACAAAATCGGTTTGGATTGTCCTTGTTGCAAATTGCCCAGGAGTTCTTTGCAATTAACATTTTGTTAAACGTATTTATCTGTAGAAAATAAAACCACCTGCTTCTAATGGTGGCTAAACACAAGATTGCCTTCGGTTTTTCACAAGTTTTCTGCTCTGCCAAATTGACTAAAAGCGAAAAAGGACATGGTTACAGTGGTAAAGGTACCAACGAGCACCTTGGGCATTGCTTAATTCTAGCTTAAAAAAGGTTTGACACAAACTGGAGGCCATTCATTCTGCATTTTGCTATTGCAGAAGCAAAATTTCCACGTTTGTAGTCAATGTTGTCCAAATTTTGAGTTCATGGAGGCAGTGCTGGGCTGTATAATATGTAATGGTAACTCAGTGCTAGGCTGTATAATATGTAATGGTAACTCAGTGCTAGGCTGTATAATATGTAATGGTAACTCAGTGCTGGGCTGTATAATATGTAATGGTAACTCAGTGCTGGGCTGTATAATATGTAATGGTAACTCAGTGCTAGGCTGTATAATATGTAATGGTAACTCAGTGCTGGGCTGTATAATATGTAATGGTAACTCAGTGCTAGGCTGTATAATATGTAATGGTAACTCAGTGCTGGGCTGTATAATATGTAATGGTGACTCAGTGCTAGGCTGTATAATATGTAATGGTAACTCAGTGCTGGGCTGTATAATATGTAATGGTAACTCAGTGCTGGGCTGTATAATATGTAATGGTAACTCAGTGCTAGGCTGTATAATATGTAATGGTAACTCAGTGCTGGGCTGTATAATATGTAATGGTAACTCAGTGCTGGGCTGTATAATATGTAATGGTAACTCAGTGCTGGGCTGTATAATATGTAATGGTAACTCAGTGCTAGGCTGTATAATATGTAATGGTAACTCAGTGCTGGGCTGTATAATATGTAATGGTAACTCAGTGCTGGGCTGTATAATATGTAATGGTAACTCAGTGCTAGGCTGTATAATATGTAATGGTAACTCAGTGCTGGGCTGTATAATATGTAATGGTAACTCAGTGCTGGGCTGTATAATATGTAATGGTAACTCAGTGCTGGGCTGTATAATATGTAATGGTAACTCAGTGCTAGGCTGTATAATATGTAATGGTAACTCAGTGCTGGGCTGTATAATATGTAATGGTAACTCAGTGCTGGGCTGTATAATATGTAATGGTAACTCAGTGCTGGGCTGTATAATATGTAATGGTAACTCAGTGCTGGGCTGTATAATATGTAATGGTAACTCAGTGCTGGGCTGTATAATATGTAATGGTAACTCAGTGCTGGGCTGTATAATATGTAATGGTAACTCAGTGCTGGGCTGTATAATATGTAATGGTAACTCAGTGCTAGGCTGTATAATATGTAATGGTAACTCCGTGCTGGGCTGTATAATATGTAATGGTAACTCAGTGCTGGGCTGTATAATATGTAATGGTAACTCAGTGCTGGGCTGTATAATATGTAATGGTAACTCAGTGCTAGGCTGTATAATATGTAATGGTAACTCAGTGCTGGGCTGTATAATATGTAATGGTAACTCAGTGCTGGGCTGTATAATATGTAATGGTAACTCAGTGCTGGGCTGTATAATATGTAATGGTAACTCAGTGCTGGGCTGTATAATATGTAATGGTAACTCAGTGCTGGGCTGTATAATATGTAATGGTAACTCAGTGCTGGGCTGTATAATATGTAATGGTAACTCAGTGCTGGGCTGTATAATATGTAATGGTAACTCAGTGCTGGGCTGTATAATATGTAATGGTAACTCAGTGCTAGGCTGTATAATATGTAATGGTAACTCAGTGCTGGGCTGTATAATATGTAATGGTAACTCAGTGCTGGGCTGTATAATATGTAATGGTAACTCAGTGCTGGGCTGTATAATATGTAATGGTAACTCAGTGCTGGGCTGTATAATATGTAATGGTAACTCAGTGCTGGGCTGTATAATATGTAGTGGTAACTCAGTGCTGGACTGTATAATATGTAATGGTAACTCAGTGCTGGGCTGTATAATATGTAATGGTAACTCAGTGCTAGGCTGTATAATATGTAATGGTAACTCAGTGCTGGGCTGTATAATATGTAATGGTAACTCAGTGCTAGGCTGTATAATATGTAATGGTAACTCAGTGCTGGGCTGTATAATATGTAATGGTAACTCAGTGCTGGGCTGTATAATATGTAATGGTAACTCAGTGCTGGGCTGTATAATATGTAATGGTAACTCAGTGCTGGGCTGTATAATATGTAATGGTAACTCAGTGCTGGGCTGTATAATATGTAATGGTAACTCAGTGCTGGGCTGTATAATATGTAATGGTAACTCAGTGCTGGGCTGTATAATATGTAATGGTAACTCAGTGCTGGGCTGTATAATATGTAATGGTAACTCAGTGCTGGGCTGTATAATATGTAATGGTAACTCAGTGCTGGGCTGTATAATATGTAATGGTAACTCAGTGCTAGGCTGTATAATATGTAATGGTAACTCAGTGCTGGGCTGTATAATATGTAATGGTAACTCAGTGCTGGGCTGTATAATATGTAATGGTAACTCAGTGCTAGGCTGTATAATATGTAATGGTAACTCAGTGCTGGGCTGTATAATATGTAATGGTAACTCAGTGCTGGGCTGTGTAATATGTAATGGTAACTCAGTGCTGGGCTGTATAATATGTAATGGTAACTCAGTGCTGGACTGTATAATATGTAATGGTAACTCAGTGCTGGGCTGTATAATATGTAATGGTAACTCAGTGCTAGGCTGTATAATATGTAATGGTAACTCAGTGCTGGGCTGTATAATATGTAATGGTAACTCAGTGCTAGGCTGTATAATATGTAATGGTAACTCAGTGCTGGGCTGTATAATATGTAATGGTAACTCAGTGCTGGGCTGTATAATATGTAATGGTAACTCAGTGCTGGGCTGTATAATATGTAATGGTAACTCAGTGCTAGGCTGTATAATATGTAATGGTAACTCAGTGCTAGGCTGTATAATATGTAATGGTAACTCAGTGCTAGGATGTATAATATGTAATGGTAACTCAGTGCTGGGCTGTATAATATGTAATGGTAACTCAGTGCTGGGCTGTATAATATGTAATGGTAACTCAGTGCTGGGCTGTATAATATGTAATGGTAACTCAGTGCTGGGCTGTATAATATGTAATGGTAACTCAGTGCTGGGCTGTATAATATGTAATGGTAACTCAGTGCTAGGCTGTATAATATGTAATGGTAACTCAGTGCTGGGCTGTATAATATGTAATGGTAACTCAGTGCTGTGCTGTATAATATGTAATGGTAAATCAGTGCTGGGCTGTATAATATGTAATGGTGACTCAGTGCTAGGCTGTATAATATGTAATGGTAACTCAGTGCTGGGCTGTATAATATGTAATGGTAACTCAGTGCTGGGCTGTATAATATGTAATGGTAACTCAGTGCTGGGCTGTATAATATGTAATGGTAACTCAGTGCTAGGCTGTATAATATGTAATGGTAACTCAGTGCTGGGCTGTATAATATGTAATGGTAACTCAGTGCTGGGCTGTATAATATGTAATGGTAACTCAGTGCTGGGCTGTATAATATGTAATGGTAACTCAGTGCTGGGCTGTATAATATGTAATGGTAACTCAGTGCTGGGCTGTATAATATGTAATGGTAACTCAGTGCTAGGCTGTATAATATGTAATGGTAACTCAGTGCTGGGCTGTATAATATGTAATGGTAACTCAGTGCTGGGCTGTATAATATGTAATGGTAACTCAGTGCTGGGCTGTATAAAATGTAATGGTAACTCAGTGCTGGGCTGTATAATATGTAATGGTAACTCAGTGCTGGGCTGTATAATATGTAATGGTAACTCAGTGCTGGGCTGTATAATATGTAATGGTAACTCAGTGCTGGGCTGTATAATATGTAATGGTAACTCAGTGCTAGGCTGTATAATATGTAATGGTAACTCAGTGCTGGGCTGTATAATATGTAATGGTAACTCAGTGCTGGGCTGTATAATATGTAATGGTAACTCAGTGCTGGGCTGTATAATATGTAATGGTAACTCAGTGCTGGGCTGTATAATATGTAATGGTAACTCAGTGCTGGGCTGTATAATATGTAATGGTAACTCAGTGCTAGGCTGTATAATATGTAATGGTAACTCAGTGCTGGGCTGTATAATATGTAATGGTAACTCAGTGCTGGGCTGTATAATATGTAATGGTAACTCAGTGCTGGGCTGTATAATATGTAATGGTAACTCAGTGCTGGGCTGTATAAAATGTAATGGTAACTCAGTGCTGAGTTCATGAAGGCAGTGCTGGGCTGTATAAAATGTAATGGTAACTCAGTGCTGAGTTCTTTATAGACAGCGTATTTGTATGCATTTGGAATGTTGCCTACAAGCCCAGCCTTAAATTTGTCTATGTTCTACGGGCTGCACGGAGAATCAAACCCTGCGCTTCAGAACAATCGCAATCTTTGCTGCACAAAGTTTATTAATCTCCAGAGTAATCTTGTCCATAAACCTAGATTGGAAGAAGGGCAGCTTTTGTAATGTCACATCAATGGTACAAAAATTGACAACCTAGGTCAGCACTTTAAAAAAAAATGGATTTTAATTGTCTAACTAGCACAATTCCAAATGCCAGCTCATCCACTGATAATCGCACACAGCTCTCAGGAAGTACATTTCTCTGTGGCTCACAGAGACTGTAATTGGCTTTTTGATTTTTCATTCTAAGAGCAAGAGAACTTACATGTAGTTTATAGCTTTTTGTTATTTTTCAATTTTTATTGCTCTGCCGCCTTACAGCTGCAGTACAGTTCGCTGTTACGTTTTTTAATAATTGTATGTATTTGTTCTGCTTTACTTCATAACCATAAAATTGATAGTCACACCTACATTGGATTTCTGCTATTCAATCCTACATATAATCATAATGCGTTTCTAGAAAAACCTCATACACAGCATAAGGCTCAGAAAATTACCAAAAATCCCACAGCTTAATTTTACAATACAAAATTAATCTGCGTCTTGGTTTGCAGTAAAATGTCATCTTAAGCAATGAAATTACTGACAGCCGCTAGGTTTGACGCTAAAATGTAACAAGTATCGCTGGTCTGCATGCTACGGACATACATCTTCACTGATACTGTCCATTTCATCACCACTTGCAGAACGCTGTAGAAGACACAATGGATAAAGTCCTTCTCATGCTTTAAGCAAGCGAGAGGGGACCTCAGAGAACATTTAAAGTAAGAGATACATACAAATACATCCCTGCATTCACACACAGACAATCCACACAAATACATCCCTGCATTCACACACAGACAATCCACACAAAAATATCCCTGCATTCACACACAGACAATCCACACAAATACATCCCTGCATTCACACACAGACAATCCACACAAAAATATCCCTACATTCACACACAGACAATCCACACAAATATATCCTTACATTCACACACAGACAATCCACACAAAAATATCCCTGCATTCACACACAGACAATCCACACAAAAATATCAATGCATTCACACACAGACAATCCTCACAAATATATCCCTACATTCACACACAGACAATCCACACAAAAATATCCCTGCATTCACACACAGACAATTCTCACAAATATATCCCTACATTCACACAGACAATCCACACAAATATATCCCTGCATTCACACACAGACAATCCACACAAATATATCCCTGCATTCACACACAGACAATCCACACAAATATATCCCTACATTCACACACAGACAATCCACACAAATATATCCCTGCATTCACACACAGACAATCCACACAAATATATCCTTGCATTCACACACAGACAATCCACACAAATATATCCTTGCATTCACACACAGACAATCCACACAAATATATCCTTGCATTCACACACAGACAATCCACACAAAAATATCCCTGCATTCACACACAGACAATCCTCACAAATATATCCCTACATTCACACACAGACAATCCACACAAAAATATCCATGCATTCACACACAGACAATCCTCACAAATATATACCTACATTCACACAGACAATCCACACAAATATATCCTTGCATTCACACACAGACAATCCACACAAAAATATCCCTACATTCACACAGACAATCCACACAAAAATATCCCTACATTCACACACAGACAATCCTCACAAATATATACCTACATTCACACAGACAATCCACACAAATATATCCCTACATTCACACCCACACTCCACACAAATACTCCTCTCTCCCCCCCCCCCCCCCTCCCCTTTCAAAGTATTGGATTGGCTAAAAATCTGCCATTTTGATGATGTCAAAAAGGGGGTGGAGCCAGCACTGGCAGACCCGTGCGGCGCAGAATTAAGGTGAGTTTTAAACTTTTATAGAGGGGCTAAGGGGGGGGGCAAGCCACCTAAATGCTGCGTTCAGCACTACAGGGTCAGGAATACAGGTTTGTGTTTCTGACCCTATAGTGATCCTTTAAGGAATATTATGGCCAGCAGTACTACTATCATGAAACCAGTAAAAAGAAAAAAAAATCAAAAAAAGAGCCAGAAAACAGAACTACTAAATGGAACATACGCAGACTTTACCAGGAAGAAACGTGAATCACAATACTGTAACAGAGAAAGTTTCTCTCAATGCCACAACAGAGACCGAGCAGATCGGTAGTGAGGGGTAGAATCTTTACTGCAGAAGGCGAAGTGTCTGTTTGGTTGCTATGGAATTGAACACGGCTAGGCTTGAAAGCCACAAGCAATACAAATTATACTTGGCACGTGCTGCACTCGAAAATGATGCATGGTGGCTGGTGTAGCAAGGCTGCAGAGGAAGGACTGGATAGAAAGGGGGGAATTGTGGAAAAAGTTTACTTGACTAAGGAAGTGGAGCATCCTTAAAGAGGCACTCCAGCCACCAAAACAACTTAATCTAAATGAAGTTATGGTGCCTGGAGGCACTTTTACCTTAAGGGGTTAAACGTTCTCTTCCAAGCCAGTTTAGTGAATGGGCAGTCCCAGATTGGCTGAGAGTGTTAGCTGACCGCTCTCAGCCAATCAGCGATGCCTCGTGTCTGGTTGCACTCTGCGCTTCCTGTTAGTGAAAATTCAGAAGCCAGATGCCGGCTGGTAGAAGTGGACATTGACGTTGAAGGCCGTTTCAAACGGTTTAGCCCTTTGGTGGTTCTGTCAGGATTACTGTTTGATCCAGCACGTAGAACTGTACAGCACGGATGACAAATAAGTAACGTATTACCGGTCCTTAGAATGGCCGGATTTAACGTACAAAGAATAGTCAAAAATACTAGCCGAGGTCAGGGAACACAGAAAGGGACGCAGCGACGAGGAAAGCCAGGAGTCAGGATACCAGAATATAGAGAAGTCAATAAACAAAGCCAAAGTCAAAAACCAGGTAGAAAACTAATAACAGGAACGCGCTCTCGGACAACCACAAGGGAAACCACGACAGGGCACTGAGCAGGATGAGATTTGGGCCTAAATACCCCTCCTCTAGTTCTGATAGGCTGTAACCGGCCTTTGACCCCAAAGTCGGTTACCAGGTTTCATTTGCATAATTGCTGCTCAGCATTAACCCTTCTGTGGATTAGGTTGCTGCTCGGCACAACTTTTCCTGTGTGGACAGTAAATGTCATTAACCACATTTTTATAAGCGGATGAATACGTGACAGGTTCCTCCTGGCACCATAACAACTTTATTTAGATGTCTTGATTATTATTATTATGATCGTCAGTCTGGCAGAAAGTAAGTCAACAGTGGAATTGATTGGGAATGAAAGAATATGGTGAAATAATAAAAAAGAAAATTTAAAATTTAAAAGCAACAAAATTGGGGCAGTCTGTATGTTAAACCTTTTTTAAAGATAATAACTTTGTTATATTTCATTTGAAATGAATATGTTGTGCCTTCCAGTAAAATACATTATCTTTGTTTTTCCTTCTCAGACCTGCCAGTACATCATCTTCCTACAGCAAGAAAGGTTCGCAGAGTCAGGGGGGTGTAGGAGCCTTCATAGATGATGATGAGGTGAGTTATTGATTACAAGGGAGATTCTGGTTTTTTTTTTTTAAACATTTTGTACACACATGACAATAATATGCAAACAGTTACTCCATCGTGAAGGATGACACTGATATTTAGAATCACAGGAGGGACCAAATGCTTTTTCACCAGCACAGAGTAAAATAAACTAATACACAATATAAGATTGCCCTACAAGCTAATGCAAGATACTCTGTGATTTTCAAAGACTATTCGCAGCAAAGGGATAAACAAGAATCATCAGATTGCACGGCAAGCCATTACTGCCAGGTACTCTTTGATTTTAAAAGACTATTAACAGCACAGAGGGGAAAAACAAAACCGGAAACATCAGATTTCTCTGCAAGCCAGGAGCCACTAGTGCCAGATTCTCTGTGATTTTTATGGCAATGAGCATGTACCAACAGCACAAACATTTTATTTTCTTAAATACAGTTTCATCTTGCAATGCACAGGTTGCATTTAATACAATAAATAAACCCAGAGATATAATATTTATATATGGATTTCTCCGTTTGTAGGCAATTCAATTAAAAAATGTTGCTATATTACCCATATCAGTCAGTCATCATTAAGTGCTCTGTATTAGCGCAAGAAATAAAACAATACTAACATTTAAAAAACTCTGTAGGATCATCTTCTGGTTGTCTTCAGTCTGTATTAGAATGCCCTAGAAGAGGGGTTCCCAACCCGTGGTACTCGTACCTACTGGGGTACAATCCAGGGCCCCTGGGGGAAGCGAAAAAAATTGGTAATGGCAGCGGTGCAGTTGCACCAGCGAGTTTGGAAACCATCGGGTGGTCCATACACTTAGGGCCACCCGATGGACATGTGCAGTGAGGGGCATGGTCGTGCACTGGGGCACTTTAACAGTGTGACCGGATCCTTCTTCTCTGAAGGGAGGCTGTGAGGAAGTGAGAGACGGTCACTTCCTCCCAGCTGAAACAGACCGAGCCATGAGAAGAAGCCACCCTTCTGCACCCAAAAGGTAGGCTAAAATTTTGACCTGCATATGTGTTTTGGGTGTCTGTATCTATATGTATGTATTATTTGTGTCTGTGTGTTTGGATCTTTATGTCTGTCTGTGCATCTTTGTGTCTGCGTATTTGAATCTGTATGTCCTTGTATCTCTGTGTGTGTAATTATTGTTTGCATCTGTGTAAATATGTGTCAGTGTTTGTATCTGTATGTCTGTCGGTGTTTGTATCTGTCTGTCTGCATATGTGCCAGTGTTTGTATTTGTGTGCCTATACATCTGTATGTGTGTTGTTGTTTGGATCTGTATGTCTGAGTATCTGTGAGTGAGTCATTGTTTATATCTGTGTATCTGTATGTCTGTCAGTGTTTGTATCTGTGTGTCTGTACATCTGTATCTGCATGTGTGTCAGTGTGTGTCTGTATCTGCATGTGTTTCAGTGTTTCTATATATTTATGTACGTATATATGCATCTGTGTGTCTGTTCAACTGTATGTGTGTCAGTGTTTACATCTGTACGTCTGTGTATCTGCATGTGTGGCAGTGTTTGTGTCTGTACATATGTATGTGTGCCAGCATGTGTATGTGTATGTGTATCAGTGTATGTATCTGTGCATCCACATGTACGCCAGTATGTGTATCAGTGTGTCTGTGCAACTGTATGTGTGTCTGTGTTTCTATCTGTGTGTCTATGTATCTACATGTGTGTCAGTGTGTGTATCTATGTGTCTATACATCTGTATGTGTGTCTGTGTTTGTATCTGCATGTATATCAGTGTTTGTTTTTGTGTCTGGGTTTTATCTACATGTGTATCAGTGTTTATTTCTGTGTCCGTGTTTGTATCTGTATCTTTGTGTGATTCTGTGTGTGCATCTGCATGTATGTCAGTGTTTGTATCTCTGTGTGCATCTGCATTTGTCAGTGTCTATATGTGTGTCTGCGTATATGCATATGTGTCAGTGCATTCATCTGCACTGTGAGAAGCAGGGGGTGCCTGGGGCAGAGGAAGAGAAGGGGAGCTTGTGACATAGGAGAAGCAGGGGGTGCCTGGGGCAGAGGAAGAGAAAGGGAGCATGTGACATAGGAGAAGCAGGGGGTGCCTGGGGCAGAGGAAGAGAAGGGGAGCCTGTGACATAGGAGAAGCAGGGGGAGCCTGGGGCAGAGAAACACCTACCGGTATATATTTGGAATAACAGTAACTATGTTAATAGCAAACATTTTGCTAAAATTAGTTTTTTTTTTAATTATATAAATAAGCTGACAAGGGGTACTATAGTGAGAAAAGGGACCATTGCCATAGAACATGCATCCCTTTCTTTTGTCTTGAATTTTTACATGGTTGAATGATCCCTGTGCCTATAGCTGTTATGATCGTGTTTGTACAATATATTTTAGGTGCTTTTTTTTTTTTTTTTGTACGTACTTGTTCTTGCCTGCTGAGATTAGTGAGAGTTACACTCCAGGGCAGAAACTGCTATTTGCAGCTGACTCAGTACTTGTTCCTTTCCTGACGTGCTGAGAGGAGCTCAGGAGAAGGAGATATAGTGTTGTAAAGAATTACAATAAAACCAGAACTGATGACCTCCCTGGTGAATGTCCAAATGCTGCACGGGTGTGTGACTCCTACAGGTTCCATTAATCATTTTATTAAAATGGGTATAAATAAAGGAGAAGATGATAACCTTGCCTAGGGAATGACAAGAAAAAAAAATAACTTCTTGTTTGCTTTTAGTTTATTAGCCTGTTTAGTAATTCATACATTAGTGTTTATGATGGCAGTGTTCCTCGGCGCTACGTGTTTTTAGAAAGGATTCATTTACAACATGTTGCTGAATGTCAATCTGTCATTGCATCATAAAAAAAAAGCAAAAACAAACCTTTATTATAATCATTGAGAAGTATATCTGGGAGTGAAAATTAATCTGCTTTCAAATACCAGACTGCCTGCGCTATTTGCAATAATGTTTAGACACTATACAAGTTTCACTAATGCAAAAAAAAAAAAAAAAGTGGTCCTGTCTTCCAGAAAATGTATTGTTGAAAAGGTCACCTTTGATGGTATAAGCGTTTAAAGCTGCACTGCAGGTATTTTAAAGTCCTTCAGTTTGCCGAAGTTCTTTTGGGATAACTTGCCAGTCCCAGCAGGCTTATTTTATGAAAGTGTCTATTTCAAGAGAAATGAGCACACTTTACGACTGTCAATCAAACAACAAGGTGGGATTTGCGCCTCATCCCCTTTTAGCTATATTTCAAAGCCGAAGTGAGGAGCTTCGCTGATCTCGGTGCTGACTTCAATAATACAACTCAGGGAGAGGGTATGATTGGCAGGTCATGCACATGCATGAATAAACTAGTGTGGCTTTCAATATGAACTAGTTCTTTCATTCCACTCAAAAAAGAAAGGCAGTATATATATATATATATATTTCTTTATTTTGAAGTGGTCTTTTAGCCTGTGCATCTCCGTCTGAGTTAAATATACCTCTTCTCCTTCCTGCTTGGAAGTTGCAAATGCAACAACTCTGCATCCAAATAAAAAAACATGCTTCCATGCCATCTTCTTGTGAGTAGAACACTTATAAACCATCAGGGGAGGGCTGGAAATCTGTGGTCTGTGGGGGGGGGCAAAAACTATTTAGAGACCTATAGAGCAATTTTACTATCCCGTTAACATCTACGATAGACACATGTACACAATCAAAATAGATGTGTTGGTTCACATCCGAGATAATTAAATAGAAAGTACTGGGCACTTGGACATTTAGGGGTGAAAAATTGTTACATAGCAGCCCGGGGAGCATCTACCTTGCCCACTTGGACATCACTAATCAATAAGGGAGATCTCCCCAACCAGGCGAGCATTTAGTAAAAAGAGATCTGAAGTATTTTCCAGCAAGGGAATTCTATTAATGCATTAAATGCATAAACCTTGTATATCAAGCCATGATCAGTAAATGCATAAACTTAATATTTCATGCCAATTCACATTAAATGCGTAAACTTAGTTGTGGCAAAAATGCCTCTGCCACATGTTCTTGGAGGCCCCTGCAATAGATCTGGGCTAATCTACTTTTAAGAGGCTCTGTTCGTGCAATTGGGACTATGTGGTTCGGGAACCGAACAGCTGCACGAACCAGAGACCACCCGGGAGCTTGTTAAACCCTATTAACACTTGGTAACGATTCAAACCGCAGTGTTCTAATTGTTTGTCTGGGTGGCCGCTGTTCGCATGAACGACCACAAGGTGGCGGTCGTCTTGTTCGCATGAACGTAAGCAGCGGTGTTTGGTCGTCGAGTTCCTGGAACTAAAATCGGACACGTAAACTCCCGAACACCGCTGTACTTCCATCCTCGTCTGCTTACAGTTCTACACAACCTAGAAGGGCACACTGTTCAGTGGAATCATTTGTCTGGATAAGGGGAACAAGCTGCAGGGTAAGACTATTGATTATGTTCGGTAGTTTGTTCGGTTTTAAACTAACGAACTAAACCGACCGCAAGCCCTGATTCTCTGGAACTGTTTTGGGCAGGAGCCTCGTGTGCGGTCAGTCAAATTATGACTTTCGTGGAAATCCTTAACCGATCTGAGTGACTTTTTGATATGTTGGTCCCCTAGATCAAGGTTATCAGGGGATGTGACTTTTGTGGGGTTTCCATGTGTTTTGGGGGGTACTTACTTGATACTGTAAAATTTGTTTTCTGTGCCTGGAGATAATTGAGTTTAGTACAGTTCCTGACTCCATTATCGCATTATGTCATTACAGTGTGTACTTTGTCATAGTCCTCAGGTCCAGTGGGAAATGCCCCTGGAATATGTCATGAAAAACCCCTTGCATGGGAACTTGCATATAAGGCCAGTTGTGGCTTCCATTAAACAGTTCCTCTTCACCCTCAACATAGAGACTCGTCTCATGTGTGGAGGAGACAGCGATATTCACTCTGGTGGAGTGCTTAGGAGTACTCAGTGTTTCTAGGAAACCGCGATTGGCAGAGCCACCCAGTCGGGGTGCCAGGCGGTCCGCCACATTGGTATATCATGTCAAAGGGCAGTAAATACATAAACAAAGTATATTATGCCAATGAAAGTAAATCCATTAACTAGGAATATCATATAAAAAAGCACCAAATGTATATACTTGGTATATCATGCCTGTGAGCAGTAAATTCATGACATTTCCAGTGAGCCATATGTGCATCTAAAAAGCCTGCCAGTGCCATCTGTGCCCCCCAAACTACCTGCCAGTGTCGCCTCTCTGCCACCAGATTGTTTCATCTCTCTGCCCCCAGCAGCTCTGTGCCTTCTCTCTGCCCCCAGCAGCTCTGTGCCATCTCTCTGCCCCAGCAGCTCTGTGCCATCTCTCTGCCCCAGCAGCATTGTGCCATCTCTCCCCACAGCAGCTCTGTGCCATCTCTCTGCCCCAGCAGCTCTGAGCCATCTCTCTGCCCCAGCAGCTCTGTGCCATCTCTCTGCCCCAGCAACATTGTGCTCTCTCCCTACCCCAGCAGCTTTGTGCCATCTCTCTCCCCACAGCAGCTTTGTGCCATCTCTCTGCCACCAGACTTTCATCTCTCTGCCCCCAGCAGCCTTGTGCCTTCTCTCTGCCCCCCAGCAGCTCTGTGCCATCTCTCTGCCCCCAGCAGCTCTGTGCCATCTCTCTGCCCCCAGCAGCTCTGTGCCATCTCTCTGCCCCAGCAGCTCTGTGCCATATCTCTGCCCCCAGCAGCTCTGTGCCATCTCTCTGCCCCCAGCAGCTCTGTGCCATCTCTCTGCCCCCAGCAGCTCTGTGCCATATCTCTGCCCCCAGCAGCTCTGTGCAATCTATGCCCCCAGCAGCTCTGTGCCATCTCTGCCCCCAGCAGCATTGTGCCATCTCTCTGCCCCAGCAGCTTTGTGCTCTCTCTCTACCCCAGCAGCTCTGTGCCATCTCTCTTCCCCAGCAGCATTGTGCTCTCTCTCTACCCCAGCAGCTCTGTGCCATCACTCTGCCCCAGCCTTGTGCCATCTCTCTCCCCAGAGCAGCTCTGTGTCACCTCTCTGCCCCCAGCAGCTTTGTGCCATCTCTCTGCCCCCAGCAGCATTGTGCCATCCCTCTGCCCCAGCAGCATTGTGCCATCCCTCTGCCCCAGCAGCATTGTGCCATCCCTCTGCCCCAGCAGCATTGTGCCATCTCTCTGCCCCAGCAGCATTGTGCCATCTCTCTACCCCAGCAGCTCTGTGCCATCTCTCTGCCCCAGCAGCTCTGTGCCATCTATCTGCCCCAGCAGCTCTGTGCCATCTCTCTGCCCCAGCAGCTCTGTGCCATCTCTCTGCCCCAGCAGCTCTGTGCCATCTCTCTGCCCCAGCAGCTCTGTGCCATATCTCTGCCCCCAGCAGCTCTGTGCCATATCTCTGCCCCCAGCAGCTCTGTGCCATATCTCTGCCCCCAGCAGCTCTGTGCCATCTCTCTGCCCCCAGCAGCTCTGTGCCATATCTCTGCCCCCAGCAGCTCTGTGCAATCTCTGCCCCCAGCAGCTCTGTGCCATCTCTGCCCCCAGCAGCATTGTGCCATCTCTCTGCCCCAGCAGCTTTGTGCTCTCTCTCTACCCCAGCAGCTCTGTGCCATCTCTCTTCCCCAGCAGCATTGTGCTCTCTCTCTACCCCAGCAGCTCTGTGCCATCTCTCTGCCCCAGCAGCTCTGTGCCATCTCTCTGCCCCAGCAGCTCTGTGCCATCTCTCTGCCCCAGCAGCTCTGTGCCATCTCTCTGCCCCAGCAGCTCTGTGCCATCTCTCTGCCCCAGCAGCTCTGTGCCATCTCTCTGCCCCAGCAGCTCTGTGCCATCTCTCTGCTCCCAGCAGCTTTGTGCCATCTCTCTGCCCCCGCAGCATTGTGCCATCTCTCTGCCCCCGCAGCATTGTGCCATCTCTCTGCCCCCGCAGCATTGTGCCATCTCTCTGCCCCAGCAGCATTGTGCCATCTCTCTGCCCCAGCAGCATTGTGCCATCCCTCTGCCCCAGCAGCATTGTGCCATCCCTCTGCCCCAGCAGCATTGTGCCATCTCTCTGCCCCAGCAGCATTGTGCCATCTCTCTGCCCCAGCAGCATTGTGCCATCTCTCTACCCCAGCAGCTCTGTGCCATCTCTCTGCCCCAGCAGCTCTGTGCCATCTCTCTGCCCCAGCAGCTCTGTGCCATCTCTCTGCCCCAGCAGCTCTGTGCCATCTCTCTGCCCCAGCAGCTCTGTGCCATCTCTCTGCCCCAGCAGCTCTGTGCCATCTCTCTGCCCCAGCAGCTCTGTGCCATATCTCTGCCCCCAGCAGCTCTGTGCCATCTCTCTGCCCCCAGCAGCTCTGTGCCATATCTCTGCCCCCAGCAGCTCTGTGCAATCTCTGCCCCCAGCAGCTCTGTGCCATCTCTGCCCCCAGCAGCATTGTGCCATCTCTCTGCCCCAGCAGCTTTGTGCTCTCTCTCTACCCCAGCAGCTCTGTGCCATCTCTCTTCCCCAGCAGCATTGTGCTCTCTCTCTACCCCAGCAGCTCTGTGCCATCTCTCTGCCCCAGCAGCTCTGTGCCATCTCTCTGCCCCAGCAGCTCTGTGCCATCTCTCTGCCCCAGCAGCTCTGTGCCATCTCTCTGCCCCAGCAGCTCTGTGCCATCTCTCTGCCCCAGCAGCTCTGTGCCATCTCTCTGCCCCAGCAGCTCTGTGCCATCTCTCTGCTCCCAGCAGCTTTGTGCCATCTCTCTGCCCCCGCAGCATTGTGCCATCTCTCTGCCCCCGCAGCATTGTGCCATCTCTCTGCCCCTGCAGCATTGTGCCATCTCTCTGCCCCAGCAGCATTGTGCCATCTCTCTGCCCCAGCAGCATTGTGCCATCTCTCTGCCCCAGCAGCATTGTGCTATCTCTCTGCCCCCAGCAGCTCTGTGCTATCTCTCTGCCCCCAGCAGCTCTGTGCCATCACTCTGCCCCAGCCTTGTGCCATCTCTCTCCCCAGAGCAGCTTTGTGTCACCTCTCTGCCCCCAGCAGCTTTGTGCCATCTCTCTGCCCCCAGCAGCTTTGTGCCATCTCTCTGCCCCCAGCAGCATTGTGCCATCCCTCTGCCCCAGCAGCATTGTGCCATCCCTCTGCCCCAGCAGCATTGTGCCATCCCTCTGCCCCAGCAGCATTGTGCCATCTCTCTGCCCCAGCAGCATTGTGCCATCTCTCTGCCACCAGCAGCCTTGTGCCTTCTCTCTACCCCAGCAGCTCTGTGCCATCTCTCTGCCCACAGCAGCTCTGTGCCATCTCTCTGCCCACAGCAGCTCTGTGCCATCTCTCTGCCCCAGCAGCTCTGTGCCATCTCTCTGCCCCAGCAGCTCTGTGCCATCTCTCTGCCCCAGCAGCTCTGTGCCATCTCTCTGCCCACAGCAGCTCTGTGCCATCTCTCTGCCCACAGCAGCTCTGTGCCATCTCTCTGCCCCAGCAGCTCTGTGCCATCTCTCTGCCCCAGCAGCTCTGTGCCATCTCTCTGCCCCAACAGCTCTCTGCCCTCAGCATATCTGTTTCTTCTCTCTGCCCACAGCAGCTCTGTGCCATCTCTCTGCCCACAGCAGCTCTGTGCCATCTCTCTGCCCCAGCAGCTCTGTGCCATCTCTCTGCCCCAACAGCTCTCTGCCCTCAGCATATCTGTTTCTTCTCTCTGCCCCAGCAGCTCTGTGCCATCTCTCTGCCCCAACAGCTCTCTGCCCTCAGCATATCTGTTTCTTCTCTCTGCCCCCAGCAGCTCTGTGCCATCTCTCTGCCCCAGCAGCTCTGTGCCATCTCTCTGCCCCCAACAGCTCTCTGCCCTCAGCATATCTGTTTCTTCTCTCTGCCCCCAGCAGCTCTGTGCCATCTCTCTGCCCCCAACAGCTCTCTGCCCTCAGCATATCTGTTTCTTCTCTCTGCCCCCAGCAGCTCTGTGCCATCTCTCTGCCCTCAGCATATCTGTTTCTTCTCTCTGCCCCCAGCAGCTCTGTGCCATCTCTCTTCCCCCAGCAACTTGCTCAGGCACACTGATTGCATTCCCAGCACTTGCTCTGCATCCAGACGGCATCCCCTCTGACTTGTCAAGACACACTAGGAGCGCGAGACGGAGGCAGGCAGACAGACAGGATTTCTGTGCAGAGGCACAATGCTGCCCACCTCCCTTTCCCGCATAGGTAACTGGTTGGCTGGCTAGATGCCAGCTGCAAAATAAATAGACCATGCTGACGGGATATTACTAATCCTGGCTCCGGCTGAGATACTGCCTATGCTGGTAAAATACCTAATCTTAGAATTCTAGGTGGCCTGGCGGGCAATTGCCACCCCTGACCCAGCCTGGCCCTGTAAACAATATAAACATACACGTTTTTATTAAAAGGATCAAAAAATTACAAACAAAAGAAAACTCACTGAAACTTTTTCACTTATGGATCAATGAAAAAAAATGCCAAACAAGGACATAAATAGTTTGAGCATCAGGGCTAGTAATCATTCAAATAAACCCTGAAATAGTCTGAATTACAGACTGGTGCCTGATAAGTCAACCACACAACCTTCCCATCAAATAGTGCATGCGGAATAGCTGTTTTGATCCATTCACCATTTGACCTCTCTGCATTTGCAGCAATCTGAATGTGTTGTGAGTGTCAGGAGTAGTTAATCTTGTGTCTCCAATTGCTCAAGAGTATAATTAGTGAAACTTTTTCATCCTGCCATCTTTTAGATTGGTTGGTTTATAGCAGATATATGTGTATGTATATTTGCAGCACAATTAGTTATTCCAAGCAATAGTTATAGCCGTCTGAAGAAAAATTAATATTATAATGTGAAGCCCATATCAACATCTACACAGATATAAAATACACATCTTGGAAGCACAGAAATAGGTTAAACATTCTCAAGACAAACTATTTTGACCTTTTTTGATATTGATAGTTGGGAGCTGTCTTTGATGACTCAGACTGTTGAATCCTGAGAGATTACTTTAGAGAGTGGTATTCGACATAGGACAAAATGTGTTGAAAGAACATGTGCAGGTCATAAATCCTATTTCTATAGAACACGCTATCAAAGACAATGGCAATTTTACCAATGCAGCATAGAGATATATCCAGTGTAAAAATAGAGCTTGGTGTTATAATACTGTAAAGAACTCTCTGCAATATAAGGAGTGATATAGCCTTATCAGGTGCACCGTCGAACGTACCGCATGCATTCTGGTGTAGGGAGCTAAGCAGAAATATAAGCTCATTTATCTACAAGCTGAGCTATAATATTATACTTTGACATTTATACCATTGTATAATGGTACATGAAAACCATGTACCCAGAGTTTGTACTAACTCCTGTAACTAGTGAAATATGGTGGCCAGTGACATATTTAGGGATTTTATGAACTAAATACCCAAGTTGTGTAACAATGTTTTAATTCTGAAATGATCTGTAAATATTTATTACTCCATATACATTTTTTTATTTTTGTTTTTATGGGTACTTAAAAATGAGTCTAACTGAAGCCTGCTGACCATAAGAAACAGGTGAAATTTATATTCCCACCCTGGGATACACTCAAGCGAATACAGACGGGAAAATACAATTGCGGTTGTCCACGTCTGAGCCTCAAGAATTATTTTATTTATTTATTCACTGGATCGGACAAAAATATATACTGGGTCTTTTTTGTAGTTATTTATTGTAAGTTCTAATCAGTAGTGTATTTTGGCTTTGTGCTTCTCTCGACTAAACTCAAACACTCCCTAATATAAATTTTCCCCAGCCCTGTCTGTCAAGGCTTTTTCCTGTTTAGTACCAACACACTCTTTGGCTAACAGACACACGCACTTACTGATATTTGCATGGACATACACTCTTTGACAGATATACAGTCGTTGGCACACACATTCAATGCACACATTTTCTTATACACTTTTTTCTAAATTTATTTTAATTTATCCAACTCACACATTCACTGACGCACACACCTTCACTGACAGACACACACATTTTCTTATACCCTTTTTTTCTAAATCAATTTTAATTTAAGTCCACCCAGCTACCCTACCTTTCAGAGCTGGAGTGGATTCTTTCCCTGAGATCCAATGTGGATTTTTTTTGTCTGGAGTCAAATGTCGCTACTGTGACTGCCACCTAGGCAGGCTGATGGCCGCGTGTGTGCACAATGGAGGCGGCGAGGGAGCTGTAACTGTCTTGCTTTGCTCCCTCATGCACCATTTAGTGATGCCGGGGCCGCAGTGATGTCATATTCTGGCTCCCGGCATAACAGCAGGGTGCGCGAGGGAGCAGTGCAAGAAGAGTGTAGAGATCAGTGCTCCCTCACTGCCTGCCTACAACATGCATGGCAACCACTCTGGGGTTATGACTCAAGGCATCTCCCGGGGCGTTTGGGGTTGGCATTTTTTGCTGCCACCCAGGGCAAATGCCTTGTTAGCCTTGCAGTAAATACTTCAGCTAATGTCTTACCAAATTGAATAGACTAGTATAATGATCAGGATTAATGGGAATTTAACAAATGAAGCATAATCCAGAAGTCCTTGGCTTTTTAAAAGTGCAGTCTACGTGAACATACTTTTCCTGGAAACAAGATCACTCAAGGACTAGTCCAGTATAAAGATTTTGAGTAACAATGAGATATTCGGTGCAATGTGTAGCTTAAGTCCCAGATGATAATGCTGAGTGGGTTTGTATTAAACTGTCACTTCTCTGGAATTATAATTCCTTGTTCCCTAAGCGCAGTAAAGACTGTTGAAGAGTTTACAAGGGTTAATACTGCTGCTAAGGGGAAAAAAGAGATGCTCCAAGGCATTATAACCTTCGATGCTATGAGTGTACTCGTTCGTGCTCAGAGACCGGCACAGAAATGCCTTCGTACTCATGCCATTCATTCACTAGTATACAGCACTGCGGGGGAGTAATGTAATTCCTACGCCATACGCGTCATACTATTTACATGAAGAAAAACCAATCTAATAAGAATGTTCAGTAGCTTTCATTTTCTCACTAGATTTTAATTTTCATTCTATTTAGTAAAATGAAAGCCCGTTACCCTTCTTTGTTTCCCTTTTTGCTCCAATAATACAGCCGTTAAAAACTTTAATTGTGTAAATCAACACTTAGCAGCTGTTCAGCAGGGATGGTAGAAGTTCAGCAGTACCACACTGACAGCTGAACTACAGCTCCCAGAAATCTTAGCTGTACTTATAAAGCTTTGGTATCGAGGAGTTGTATTTTTTTTTAATACCGTGGGAAAAAAAGGTGAATCTGCTTCGAACAGAGGGGCATTTTCTTGCATTATCCCATAACTCAAGCAGTGACGTGCTGACATATTGGAAATGTATGGGGGGGAATAAAATAACCTTTATTAATCCTACAGGCACGCTAACATACAATTAAAACATAATATACTCTATGAAACCAAGACAGCATATAATTTTCCATTCAGTTATTCTATGAGCACTAGAATTAGATTTTATTTTTTTTTCTGGTTTATGAGCGTTCGGTGATAGAGCTGTGCGAAAGGTTAAAAACATTAACTATGGGAATTGGCGTCAAATGCACATGACTAGCATGCATTAATTGGGAAAAATATTTATATATAATGTTTCTTGGCTTGGAAGTCACTGAGTATGAGTATGTTAAATATTCTATAATAAGAGAAGCCACTAGTCTAATCTCAGAATGGTTACATGCAGCCAGGTATCCTGGGAAATTGAAATGTAACATGTTTTAATTGGCTATAAAAACTGGATTCCTGTATTTAAAAGATGGATAATCCTCTCCTGTGGCATGAAATAATTTTAAAAACAAAGCTTTATTGCAGTTAAAGGCACAGAGGGGCGGAACCAGCAACTACACAGAGCAGACGTGCACTAGCAAAGCTCCGCACCAACAAGCCTGAAATAAGCAAATTATACACCTTCTCCACACAAATTCAACCTCCACTGAGGTACACAAAGATGGGGAAGAAAGCCAAACATCAAGGAGCAACAAAACCGACAGGAACGCGCGACATTGGGGACCTTCTCCTCCGGCCTGCAAAGGCCCAGAGCCTCACCGCACCAAAACAATATGGCGACGCAGCCTCGGCCTCCTCCGAGGAACGCAACATGGACGAGCTGGATGAATTCCCAACATCGGGGGGTCTCTATCACCCCTCCTCCGACGAGGACAGCGAACTGCCCTCCACGAAGGGGGACATCAAGGCCTTACTCTGCAACCTCCGCAAACTGTTTGCTGCAGACGTCGCCATACTGCGAGAAGAAATACATAGTGTGGAGGGGCGAGTTAAGACTATAGAGGAAAGCTCGCAGGACCTCAACGCACGCTGTACACAGCTAGAAGCCCAGAACGCTGACCTACAGCGCACTCAGACTCAGCTTAATAACCGTTTGGATGCACTTGAGGACCGGAACAGGAGCAGAAATATGAAGATCAGGGGAATCCCGGAGACAGTGTCCCCAGGTGACTTACTGCCATACATTCGGAGGCTCCTCAATTCCCTACTCACGCCACAACAGGCGAAAATGGCTACGATCGAGGGGATCTACCGCATACCGAGGGCCGCCAAAGCTCCGGCGAGCGTACCAAGAGATGTCATATTACTGCTGCTGACACGGTCGGCCCAACTAACCGTCATGGCGGCGGTAAGAGGAACAGCTACCCTCCCGTTTGAAACCGCCATCCTGTCCTTCTTCCAGGACTTATCCAGACCCACATTACTATGGCGAAGCAAATTCAAACCGCTAACCACCACACTTCGCCAACACGACATCACCTATCGCTGGGCATTCCCTCGAAGCCTGGTCATTTCGCATGGAGGCGCGACAACTCGCATAACTGAAGCGGAAGAGATGGACTCGGTGCTGAACGCACTGCAGCTACCACAACACCCCGTGCAGACCGCTCAAGCCCCGAGACAACATCCTGCTCACATCTGGGACATATCCAAAGTCCAACCGTTCCAGCCGACCGGAGCCACGGCTTCACCCTCTGCCGCATTTAAGGCACAAAGGGTCAACCGCCAGTCAACCGGCACCTGAGACCGGGTGGCACAAACAGGGACACTCGCCGCCGCTGAGGGGTGAACCCCCAACTACAGCATAATGCTCACTGTCAGAACTGGTACCTGGCTATTGTTTATGCTGGCTGTTCCTGCTTGTTGCCTCTCTATTTTCCTTATTTGATTATTATCTATTTCTTTTATTTCTTATATATGTTTAGTTGTTCTCTTGTCCTTTTTTGTACTACCGTTAACAATGTGGATTGATAGCAGCTAGGGCGACATCTAATCCTAAGTGACCCCCGCGGCAGACCTTAAATGAGGCTAAATCCTGATCCTGGCTTAACCCTAGCCCCAAATCTAGCCAGATGAAATACCTACACACTAAGGGGGGGTTAACACGACACCGACTCACCTTTGCTGTCCTGAAACCTCGACCACATAGCCCCCAACATAAGAGTACACCACCTCTCGCAAAATAACGTTAATCCTGCGGACTAGACGCCTACACATACTAACGAATTAGCCCCCAAAATTCTTCTATGTCTTATATAGCCTTACCTGCTCCGCGCCTTAAGCCGCCATTATTTGCTACTCCTAAGAGAAAAACTCAAAAGTGCAATGTGATATGAACCTAGTTAATAATCCTGTTAAAAACCTAATGCATATCATATATAGCATCTCCTGCTAAGCGCCCTACGCCGACAATATTTGCTACTCCTGAGAGGGAAACTCTAATGTATAACGTCTTATGAACCTAGTTAATACTCCTGCTAAAAAACTAATGCATGTCATATATAGCATAACATGATATGCGCCTTAGACCGACATTATGTGCTACTCCAGAAAGGAAAACTCTAATGTACAAAATGTTATGAACCTAGTTAATAATTCTGTTTAAAGACCAATACATGTCATGTATAGCCTTACCTGCTGTGCGCCTTAGGCCGACATTATATGCTACTCCTGAGAGAAAAACTCTAATGTACAACGGGATAAGAACCTAGTTAACAATCTTGATAAAAACGAATACATGCCATGTATAGCCTTACCTGCTATGCACCTTAGGCCGACATTATGTGCTACTCCTGAGAGTAAAACTCTAATGAACAACGAGTTATGAACCTAATTGACAATTCTGTTAAAAACTAATCCATGTCATGTATAGCCCTACCTGCCTTGCGCCTTAGGCCACCATTATATGCTACTCCTGAGAGGAAAAACTCAAATGTACAAAGGGATAAGACCCTAGCTAACAACCCTGATAAAAACCATTGCATGTCACATATAGCCTTACCTGCTATGTGCCTTAAGCCGACATTATTTGCCACTCATGAGAGACAAACTCTAAGGTACAAAGTGTTATGAACCTAGTTTAATAATCCTGTTAAAAACTAATGCATATCATATGTGGCTTTACCTGCTATGCGCATTAAGCCGACATTATTTGCCACTCCTGAGAGGAAAAATTGAATGTACAACGTGCTATGAACCAAGTTATTAACCCTATTTAAAAAACTAATGCATGTCATATATAGCGTTTCCTGATATCCGCCGTCAGCTGACATCATGGCTGTTCCTGAGAGAAAAAAGCTAATATTAAATATTACCAAAAAGTGCAGCACCATCAAATGCCACACAATTGTTAAGTATTGTTATATTGCTTGCCTGTCGATGCTGTTGGGGCATGGACGGAATGTTTGTAAACCATATGCACACAAAAATAAAGAATTAAAAAAAAAAAAAAATTAGGAGGCACATATTAAGCGTACATCTGTGTGTTAATAATAATGTTATCTTCTTCATCCTGCAACTGGGTTCCTCCATTTGGTTGTATATTACGAACTAATCTTGAGCCGACCAGAATGCGTACACTATATGGCCTATATCAGGGATAGGTAACCTTCGACACTCCAGATGTTGTGGACTGCATTCACCATAATGCTCTTACATCCATAATGCTGGCAAAGCATCATGGGCGATTTTGTCCAAAACATCTGAAGTGCCGAAGGTTGCCTATGCCCATATGCTTTTGCATCTATCACCCCCAATTTGTTTTTTTAGACAAACGTAAGCATACGTTTAATATTATCATGGGTCACTTCTAATTTATTTTCATTCTTATTACTATTGCATACCTCCTCAGTGCTAAGTTAAAGCCCATCTCCTTTCTCTCCTATCTCCATTTTGTAGATTTCTGTGCCCCCCTCCCACCACTAGTTTAAAATCTCCTCCAACCTTATTAACACAACCTTCATTTTAAAAAGAGCACTTGAAATATACAGTTGAAATCATAATTTTTCAACCCCCATTAAAAATCAGGTTTATTGTCGTAATTTGCAGACTTTCGGTGGTTTGCTTTTGTTTCATTTGTTCATTGAAATCGAAATAGCTCAACACAACAAATGCTAGTGGTTCCCCCATATTCAACTAAAAATGCAACTTATGTCTTCTTCAGTCTCAAAATTATTCAACCCCCCGGAACGAGAAAATCCCACCCAGATCATAAACAGCACATGGGGGAATAAAGGAACCAATGGGAACAAACCTCAAACATTTAAGGGGACTTAAAAGGAGGAGGGGTGATAGTTTTATTTCACTTATTTTTGTTGGTTTGCACAGCTGCTTGTCCCTGAGATAGTCCCTTGCTGGGACGAAACACGTAGGACTGGTGGACTGGTATTTTACCTACCACAATGTCTGCTTTTAACTGATATGTGATTAAAATTATCTTATTGACATTTGCGTTAAATTTCTTACACTTTCTTTTTTTTTAAACATCTATGGTTCAATACTATGGCATTAGAAGACCCGTATTGATATCATCAACTACCGTATATACTCGAGTATAAGCTGACCCGAATATAAGCCGACGCCCCTAATTTTACCCCAAAAAACTGGGAAAACTTATTGACTCGAGACTAAGGTGGGAAATGCAGCAGCTACTGGTAAATTTCTAAATAAAATTAGATCCTAAAAAAATTATGTTAATTGAATATTTATTTACAGTGTGTGTATATAATGAATGCAGTGTGTGTGTATGAGTGCAGCGTGTGTGTGTATGAGTGCAGCGTGTGTGTGGGTGTATGAGAATGCAGTGTGTGTGTGTATGAGTGCAGTGTGTGTGTGTGATGCAGAGCCTTGGTGGGGGGTGGGCATTTGGGCATTTGTATTATTATTTTTTTAATTATTATAATTGTAATTTTATTTTTGTTATATTAATTATTATTTTTTAATAATATTATTTTATGTTGTTATAATTTTTTTTTTTCGTCCCCCCTCCCTGCTTGATACATGGCAGGGAGGGGGGCTCTCACTCCCTGGTGGTCCAGTGGATGGGCACTGTGTAGGAGGGGGCTGGCAGAGCTCTTACTTACCTCTCCTGCAGCTCCCTCCTCCTCCGCGCCAGTCCGTTCAGCACCTCTGTCAGCTCCCACTGTAAGTCTCGCGAGACCCCGCGGCTCTCGCGAGACTTACTCTGGGAGCTGACAGAGGTGCTGACCGGACCGGCGCGGAGGAGAAGGGAGCTGACAGGAGCTGCAGGAGAGGTAAGTAAACGCTCTGCAGCCCCCAAAGCCCCTAAATTGCCATAATACAGACAGTGACTCGTGTATAAGCCGAGTTGGGTTTTTTCAGCACAAACAATGTGCTGAAAAACTCGAGTTATACTCGAGTATATACGGTATATAATGAAGGCTTGTTAGGTATAATTGGCCACTCATTCAAAGTGTGAGTGGCCAATTATATCTAACATTAATTTTAAATCAACACAGTTAAGCACTATGTTGTGCCTTTCTTCTCAGTTTTTCTATTGGGTTTTTGAAGCATTCATTGTGTTGAGCTATTTCAATCACGTTTGTTTGATTTGTTCATTGCAAACAGCTAAAAGTCTGTACAATTTTGACAATACACCTGATTATCAATGGGAGGTTAAATAATTCTGATTACAACTGTAGGGTTGGTAACGAGGACATTAATTTCTAAATATGTTCGTAGCATTTAGGTCAAAATCTTTTACTAACTTCTGCAGCATTGTCAATATTCAAAACTATTGGAAAAAAATATATATAAACTTTATATACAAATAGTGACTTTCACCATCTTCAAGATCATGGAAGTATGAAAACCTAAAATATTTTCCAAAGTGTAGCATCTGTCTCATGTGTATCAGACTGTAGGGATCATCTCCTCTCCATGCAGCTGGTATCAGTACTACGTTCTCAGAACTGCCCATTTTAGTATATCAGTTATTGTTCATTTCTGTGTTTTTTTAATTGTTTATTTCTACGGTTCTTCGTAGTTTAAAGACATGTAGGACATGCTGTATATTATGTTGTACTGTGGATAAGTACTGCTATTCTTTGTAACATATCAATAAATATTTATTTGAACAAACTGTTTTGTAGCTACAGGGCACAAAGGACAGATAAGTATAGAATATTATCATTCTGTGCATTCTGTAGCTATTATCTCGATGTATGAATAAAAAGATTGTAGCACACGTTCATCTATAAAATATTGTAATAGCCATGAAGGTCTAAGATGAGTTATTTTCCCAAGGCAAGGGTTTTCAAAGTCATAATAACACAAGGTAAATCAAGGAAGATACATATTTTGTATGTCGTGGTGGAGAGCAGTGATTCGGACATGGTGAAGGAGATCAAAGGAAAACATTGTGATGGATCACCCTGTCCCTGGGTTGTAACCCCCTTTACTTTATTCCCCTATGGGTTCGGGACATTGCCTTCTCCTTCGTTTTATTATTAATTAATTATCCTACTGAACAAACTACCGAATGACCAGACCACCCGTATGTGGAGTGTGCAACTCATTAACCTCTATCACCTCTTTAACACGTCTAAAACCACAAGCATTCTAAGCAGCCAGCTGGGTGGTCGTCGTTTGGTATACGATCACGTGGCGGTGGCCATCTTTAGCCGCTAACACATACAGCAGTGTTTGGTTGTTGAGGTCATGGAACTATAATCGGACACTCAACTGCGCAAACACTGCTGGGACTTCCAGACAGTGGTGTATTTAGGATTTGGGCTGCCTAGGCAGGAAGGTGCTCGGAAATTGCCTCGCGTCAAATTCGTCCCTGGTCCTGGACCTGTGTATTTGTTTCTCCTCTAGTCTACTCTCAGGTTCAGGGGGAAGTTCCTCTTGCATAGGGATTCACATAAAAGGCAGTGTGTGACTCCATTAAAACCAGTTATCTCACAGCATAGAGCCTTGTCTCATGTTTGTGGTAGAAAGCAACAACACCTGTGTCTCTTCTGCTTGGAGTGCTAAATCACTAGCTCTTGTAAGAGCTGTTCCTGCTCTGCATCACAGCATCCCTCCCACTGGGGGAAAAGAACATCTCTGGCAACGAAACTCCTCTTCCCATCTGAGTGGCCGCAGCAGTGGGAAAGGTAAAGAACAGGGTCCAATGTAAAAAGTACTTGGTCACTTGTATGACGGCACCTGGGGCATTTATAAGTCTCTCAGTGGGCTAATGCACGTCTCACATTGTTAAATATCATAGACTGTAAGCTTGTTTGAGCAGAGCTGTCTTCACCTCTTGTCTCTGTTATATCCTGTAGGTCAATTATTTGTCAAATACCCTCATTTTATCATTGTAAAAGTGCTACAGAATAGGTTGTAACTATATAACTATTATATTTGCAATATAACTAAATCCACTGCTGTCCATGACTTCTTCATCTCTCGTTCTATAGATTTACTAGCCATAACAGAAACCTGGCTCTCCCCCTCTGACACTGCCACCCCTGCATCTTTGTCCTTCGGTGGTCTCCAACTTACCCACAACCCAAGAAACTCTGAATGTAAAGGTGGTGGTGTTGGGCTTCTCCTCTCCCCTCACTGCTCTTTTAAACCTCTTCCCACCCCCCCCCTTCTCTCTCTTTCCCATCATTTGAAATACACTCAATTCGCCTTTTCAAACCCTTCTCTGCTAACATTGCTGTTATTTACCGCCCCCCTGGTTCCCCTCTTCTCTTCCTTGACCACTTTGCTGCCTGGCTACCCTATTTCCTCTCTTCTAACATTCCATCCCTAATTCTCGGGGACTTCAATATTCCTATAAACCCACCTTTGACCTCTGCAGCCACCAAACTACTTTCAATGACTTCCTCCCTCGGGCTATCACAGTGGGCAGATTCTCCCACCCATGTAGCTGGCAATACCCTTGACCTAATCTTCACTTATGCATGTACAGTATCTAATATCTGCAACACTCCATATCCACTCTCTGATCACCACCTCTTATCATTTGCTCTCACATACCCCCTCACCCAAAAACCTCAGCCTAACCCCCCTCAACTCAGGAGGAACCTTAATTCTCTTGATCTCCAACAGTTGTCAGCTGATATTGATTCACAACTGCTGTCCATCCCTTCCCTCTCCTGTCCTTCACAGGCCATCTCCATATATAACTCTACTCTTACATCTGCCTTGAACACTGCAGCGCCACTCCAAACAAGCACCTCGAGGAGGACCCGCCCCCAACCATGGCATACTAAATCAACGCGCTACCTGCAAAGATGCTCCCGTTGTGCTGAACGCTCCTGGAGGAAGTCTCGCACCCAGTCAGACTTTCTCCATTATAGATTCCTATTGTGTTCATACAGTGCAGCCCTTGCCCTTGCCAAACAGTCCTATTTTTCCACTCTCATTAGTTCATGTTCCCGCAACCCCAGGCGTCTCTTTCACACCTTTAATTCTCTTCTTCGCCCTGCTGTGGCCACCCCCAAAACTAACCTTACTGCTGATAACTTCGCATGTTACTTCACTGACAAGATTGAACAGCTAAGGAAAGAATTCTCCCCTCCTTGCCTTTCTGTTTCTCAATCACACATAGATCATGCCTTTCCTACCCTTCAGACATTCTCCCCAGCTACTGACCAAGAGGTGGCTGCTCTTCTTTGCTCCTCTCGCCCCACCACTTGCCCGCTCGATCCTGTCCCATCTCACCTTATTAGATCTCTCTCCACTTGTCTCGTGCCATCTCTAACACACATCTTCAACTGCTCGCTCTCCTCTGGCATCGTCCCTGCTGACCTTAAACATGCCACTGTAGTACCTATACTAAAAAAACCATCCCTCGACCCATCCACCCCCTCTAACTACCGTCCCATATCCCTGCTCCCTTTTTCCTCAAAGCTTCTGGAAAGACTTGTCTTTACCCGTGTGTCTCATTTCCTCAATTCCAACTCTCTCCTTGACCCTCTTCAATCTGGCTTCCGCCCTCTCCACTCTACAGAGACTGCCCTTATCAAAGTTACTAACGACCTAATCGCAGCTAAATCCAAAGGCCACTACTCCATACTAATTCTTCTTGACCTCTCAGCGGCCTTTGACACCGTTGATCATGCTCTCCTTCTTCAAACTCTTCAATCGCTTGGTCTCTGTGACTCTGTCCTCTCGTGGTTTTCCTCTTATCTCTCCCAACGCTCATTCAGTGTCTCCTTTTCTAATGATACCTCCTCCCCTTGCCCTGTCTCAGTTGGAGTTCCCCAAGGCTCCGTCCTTGGTCCCCTTCTATTTTCTCTTTATACTGCCTCTCTTGGCAAACTTATTACCTCTTTTGGATTTCACTACCACCTGTACGCTGATGACACCCAGCTATATCTCTCCTCCCCGGACCTCTCCCCTGCCGTCCTGCAACGTGTCACTGCTTGCCTTTCTTCCATCTCTGACTGGATGTCCTCCCGCTTTCTGAAACTCAATCTCTCAAAAACTGAGCTCCTTGTCTTTCCTCCTCCTAATACTGATCCTCCTCTTTCGCTCTCCCTCCAAGTTTGTGGTACCAACATCAGTCCATCCTTGCAAGCGCGCTGTCTTGGCGTCATACTTGACTCTGGTCTCCCCTTTGAGCCTCACATCCAGCATGTTGCCAAATCCTGTAGATTCCATCTTAAAAACATAGCCCGCGGGGCGGAGCTTACCAGCCGAGCAAGCCAGACGCACATGGTGGGAGCTCCCACATCTGACGCCTTGATCCTGGGCATAACGCCCGGCCACCGGATCGTGCAGACAGCGGACAAACACCCTCACATACAGGAGGGAATGCTGAGCCTGGAGATACCCGATTCGGGTCTCTCCGCCGCGGAAAAACCCACATCTCAACCCGCGGCCTGCACGGGTGGGAGCCGTGGAGAGACGGCCGCTCTCCCGGGTCTCAGGCTGAGGAGGGGACACACCGCTTCCCCCCCCCTCTGGACCGGTGGGGGATATCCCGGTCCCCACCAGCACGAGCAACAACTAGCAGAGACATAGCGGCAGAAGCCACTAAACTTTCAAGCAGGAGGGAAACGGCGGCGCCCAAGATGGCGGACGATCCCAGCTTCACTACACGTGGCCTGCTACAGCCCCGTTACAGCAAAGACAGACACTCAGCAAAAGGGAGAAAAATGGCGAACCGAGGTACCAACAAAGCCCTTGCCACTCCACCTAAACACATCCAGGAGTTCTTTGACCGGCTCTGCTGCTACTTATGGTCACAACTCCATCGTAAGGTTCGGCCTTTTCAACAAGCGGTCCAAGCAATAGCAGCATGGGTCCGACCAGCTACCCAGCGGCTACTGAGTAAATGCCCACAACGAGCCCCCAGGGAAACCGTCAGAAGGGGACGAAGGCAGAGAACAAAGCAACGAGAGGCGACAGATCGCCCCCCAGGCGCCAACGCTCCCCCTCTCAAGCGCCCACACTTGCCGGTGAAAGCCCCGGAACAAACTACTACCCAGACCCAGCGAAACCTCGCCGCACACGGCCAAGCTGGACACCCAGCCCAAACGACTGCTCACAGCCGAAACCACACAGTAGCAACGCAGGAGATAGCCCCCACACAGGAAGCCTCGGACTGCTTGCAGACCAATGCCAGAGGCCTGCCGACCTCAGGTATAGGGTAAAAGGGGACACTCATGACAAGATGGCGGACTGACATGACACTATACATGATCAACCGACCACCTAGCACCCTTAATACAGCTCATACTCAAACCTGGACTTTCCCCTGCTGTCACTGCTGACCAGGTCTTACCTAACGCGCACCCCTCAGATGAATCTGAACTGATGCCACTTCATGTTATATTTTAATTTTCTATTTAAAGTCTGCTTTGCTTTGAATTCATGTCCAGATAATGACAGTAGGTCGCTGACTGACTGCCTTGCCTACAGGGAACCGTGTTAAACAATCTCTTGTTAAGTAGGGTAAACCTGGGCCTAATTGCTTGTTAGAATTGAGAGCATGTTGTAAACTAGCATAGTTATATCATCAGACCTCTAGGTAGGATTGAGAGTATACAACGTCAGCATTTCTTTATAATTGTGCTAGCATGTTGATTTCACCGTGTCTCCTCGCATCAGTTACACTAAAAAGCTTACAATTTACGATATAATAAGTGCATATAGCTTTGCCGTTCTCGTTACCACTATGCATGCCACCCTGCTGTCTCTTACTCTATAACACTCTTGGGCTCAGATAATTATCCTCATAATGATTAAGATTTTCTTGTTATTAAGCCTGGTGCAAATTCCCAGCGTGTTTTTACCCATGTTTTACTAGACCAATTATTAGCCTGCCACTGCCAAGATTCTGCGCTATTAAGCCGTGTATATCATCTATATTGATCATCACTCTGACATCTTTACTTTAATTTGTACCACTTAAGTTAAGCTTGTTCTGTTAATCCTAAATTGAGCGTATACTGTCTAACCGTGTTTCTCCAGATGTCTGGTTATGATAATTCTGTGACTTACCAATCGTATCTTATGGTCCATAGCCTGTATTTTCAAGCTAAAGTTTAACAACAAAAATTTTAAAAAATGAGGCATCGCAATCCTGGAAACATTATCTACTCTCTGATTGATGTAACAACCCTATGCTGTAAATCTCTTGAATGTTTCCCCCAATTTTTCTTCTGTACCCCATTCTACATGCCTTAATAAAAGAAAGATTGACCAAAAAAAAAAACATAGCCCGCATCCGCCCCTTTCTTGCACCAGATACTACCAAGGAGCTTGTCCATGCTCTAGTAATTTCCCGCATGGATTATTGTAACCCTCTCCTGATTGGTCTCCCCAATAGCCGTACTGCACCCTTACAGTCCGTAATGAATGCTGCTGCTAGATTGATTTTCCTCTCTAGTCGTTTCTCTCACACCTCACCCCTCTGCCAGTCCTTACATTGGCTTCCTGTATGCTATAGGAGTCAATTCAAGGTACTAACTCACACCTATAAAGCACTGAACAACTCTAGCCCCTCTTATATCTCCTCACAGATCCATAGGTATGTCCCTTCTCGGTCTCTCCGTTCTGCCCGTGACCACCTCCTGTCCGTTGTCCGCACTCGTACGGCCAACTCGCGCTTGCAGGACTTCTCGCGGGCGGCTCCCTTCCTATGGAATAGCCTGCCTACCGCCATCAGACTCTCCCCTAGTCTTGCATCTTTTAAGAAGTGCCTTAAAACCCATCTCTTTAGGAAAGCTTATGGCCTCCAAGACTAACCCTTACCTCACATACCTGTCTCTTGCCCTCTCCTAAAGGGCAGCCCACCTTATTTGATTGTAAATTCCTGTCCTAATGTGTTTTACACCCCACCTCCTATAGAATGTAAGCTTGTTTGAGCAGGGTCCTCTTCAACCTATTGTTCCTGTAAGTTTATTTGTAATTGTCCTATTTATAGTTAAATCCCTCTCTCATAATATTGTAAAGCGCTACGGAATCTGTTGGCGCTATATAAATGGCAATAATAAATAAATAAATAAATATAAATTATAATAATAATAATAAATTGGCGTCACAGAATGGGAAATAAAGTAGCCAGTGTCCATGTTATTCCTTCCTAGTCAGTTAATGTCCCTGTTTTCTCTGCAGTAGAACTATTATGTAATTGACGCCTACCATGACAAGTTGGTTTGGAGAGGAGGCACCCATGCATGTGGTATACCTGGTAAACAAGAGGTGCCACAGTTAGTATTTGGGTAACTAGAAGCACCTTTTTAAGAACTCACTTTGGTTTTATATGGCTACGATGGGATGCAAATGAAGATTGGAAAAGACAAAGATAGCATTGTGCATGGCTTCTTTTCCAGTGATTTATTTAGTGTAGGCACATTTTGAACCAGCTTGAATTTATTTAATTCATATAGTGTTTGCACTGAGCACAGCAGGCCATTTGTTTGCTCCACCGCCGCAACCATATCTTTTATCTTCCTGTCACTTTGTGATAACTCCTGCTTTAATGAACTGTTTCTCTTGCCGATAGTACTAGACGTTATTCTCTTCCAAACTAATAAGCGACTGACGCTGTGTGACTAGGCCAATATATTTTTAACTCACCGTGGCCTCTGACAGTTAATTAGTACAATATCATTGTAATATACAACCTGATGCTTGGGACTTTATTTATATACCATAGATTTAATCCTAGGTATGAGAGAAATTGATAACCAGATAGCCTTTCTATAGAAACATGGTCATAGTTTAATACATGTTGTTGCTTCTTGAAAATTGGAAGAGGGAGAGGTTAAGATGAGCACTAAGTTTTGTTTTTGTTTTGTTTTGGTTTTTGTCTGTTTTTTTTTTTTATTCCATTGCCTTTGTATGTATGTAAAAGGAAGGATGCGGTAAGGAGCCGAGGTTCAGACCGTCATTGTTCACAAACAATGAATTTAACAAGAAAAGTATTACATACGTTATGACAAATGTGTTTGTTGATGCAGAGAAAAAACAATTTTGATAAAGTACAGCAAAGGCAGAACACTTTTTGAAATCACTTCCGTCTTAAAGGGACACTATAGGCAGTGGTGCCTTTTGGAATTGTGCTGCTCTAGGCATGACTAATTTCAGGCATCCCCCTAATCTAAATTTTGTCACACCAATTTGTGTCAGGGCCACTTTTTTGACTGATAGACACACGCCCTCGTTAATACATGCACTGACAGATACACAGTCATGGCACACGCATACAGTAATTGGCACACGCACTGTTTAACCAACAGACACACTGACACACCCACTCACTGACAGATGCACACACTCAGATACACATACACTGACAGACACACACTTTCTCACTGATTTGAAACACTCTGACAGTCACACACTCACTCACTGACACACTGATAGCTACATGCACTCACTCACAGACAAACACACACTCACAATGACAGACACAAATGCACACTCACTGACACACACACACACATTCACTGACAGAAACACACACACACACTGACAGACACAAACACACTCACTGACTTCATATTCCGGCTTCCAGCATCACAGAAGGGCACGCGAGGGAGCAAGAAGAGCAGAGGACAGTGCTGCCTCGCTGCCCAACTAGAATATTAGTAGTTTAACACCTTGTGGAGTCTCTAAGGTGCCAGCCGGCCAGCCAGCTCTTATGCTCCCCAGGACACGAGAACTGTGGTAAATAAAAAATGTTTTCCTTAATATAGTGGCAGTAAACATTCCATCCCTGTTTTTTTGTACTAAAGTTATATATTTTTGCAGCATTTGGCCGCTGTTTTTTTTTTCTAGTTCTGACTAAGGTTGCTCTGTAGAATAGCGTCATTTAAGGTATGAGTGGGAGCGGTTAATTTATTATTTTTAAGTTTTTGCACGTTACTTGGCCAACATAAGGAAGTACTTCCCCATGGTTACTGGCACTATATTAAAGGGAAACAAAGATGTATGGTTAGTAAAATGTATTTTTTTTACAGTTTGTCTCTTTTGGACACACTGTGCCTAGAATGCTCTCAGCTAAACCTCGCTGACAAGGCCCAAGGCTGAAACGAACATTCGTGGTTGCTGTAAACTTGTCGGCACTTCTCTTGTGGACTGCTTTTTATGGGTGGGATTTTGAGTCCTGAGCAGGGATTTACCGAAGAGCAAGCTATTGAGTTCCTCTAACCATCTTTTTTTTCTGCTTTAAAAATTCTCATATACTTTGGGTTTTATTGCTATGCAAAAAACTAAATCAGAAAAAGAATACACGAAATAGCAACCGAAATTACACATTTTAACAAAAAAAAATGTAAGCAATGTTTTGAGCAGTGTTAACGCCAGAATGGTAGTTCTCTGGTGCACTTTGCAATGGCCATTATTAATGCAGATCAGGGACTGGAGAGATACCAAACCTGCATTATATTTATCTCATTATTAAAATGACACCCATTTTATTGTCAATATCATGTGTGTGTCCATGTATCAAATATTCATTTACATCTGTTAACAGGGAAACAATATTAAATGTTAATAAATGTATTTGCCATTTGATCACCTTAATGTGGAATGCAACTACTGTACCGTAACAACAGCAATTAAACAAATTGCAGTTTATTCAAGCGGTTTATTTCATATGTGCATTTTTATCAGTGCACAAGACTATGAATAAAATAATATGGAATTATATATGCATGTATATATATCACTTTATTTATTTTAATTTCACCTGCATATGTTATGTTCTCCACAAACGACAAGTCTGCTTTTACTAATAATAAACAATAAAGACTAATATTAAGAAATATTTATTTAAAATTACATTGTAAGCACCAAGACCACTTACACTTAATGAAGGGGTTTTAGTCCACAGACTAAATTAGTTTCTGAGATAGGGGAAAGGGCTCCGTTGTGGCTGAACCCCTTCTCTTATGACTGTCAGACAGACTTCAAATCTCTATGGTCTTCACGTTTGATGTCATCACACACAGCTAAACACGTCAAATACTTCTAGTAGAGGAGCATTGGATTGGTGGAGAGCAGTGATTGCTGCGCATGGGCCTTATGTCCTTATTGCTTCTCATTGAGTTTGACCGACATCTACAGAACTGATGCTTTAATTGGACATGAGCAATGCTCATTTCTGGAATAAAAGTGAAAAAGACTAATGTTAAATATATTGCTCCTTTTATGAAAATTAATTTGTGATATACACACACTACACAAACACACGCACTCTGCATTCATTATACACAGTCACACACTGCATTCACTATACACACTACACAAACACACACTGCTTTCACTATATACACATTACACAAACACACACTGCATCCACTATACAGACACTACACAATCACACTGCATTCACTATACACACACTATACAAACACACACTGCATCCACTATATACACACTACACAATCACACTGCATTCACTATACACACACTATACAAACACACACTCTGCATTCATTATATACACACTACACAAACACACACTGATTTCACTATATACACATTACACAAACACACACTGCATCCACTATACACACACTACACAATCACACTGCATTCACTATACACACACTATACAAACACACACTCTGCATTCATTATATACACACTACACAAACACACACTGCATTAACTAATCAGATACTCTCACTGCATCCACTACACACACATATATTCTTGAAAACATAAAAAAATCTGACTGGCATGTATATTTTGTGCATTTACCTTAATAAAAAAAAAAAGATTTGCAAAAAAACAACTAAACCTGTTCAGTTAACAGTAGCTTTGTGTAGAAATAGTTTGTTTATCGGTATTGGTAAGTTATCGGCTATCGTCCTGAAAGCTCACAGATTATCGGTTTCGGCTCAACAAAAAACAATATCTGTCAATCCCTAATATTATGTATAATGTTGAACTTGTGCATGCACGCTCAGACATTCCTTCACCAGTGCTATACACATGACAGTTTTTTTTATTATTATTATTAATTATTTATTTATTTTTTTACCTGCTGTAAAAGATAAAATAAGATAAAGTGCAACTTTTAAAAGATTACTAATTTTTAGGTTGTAAGCGCACAGGTTATATAAAAGAGCTTCTATGGCTAGATCTCCGCTCACAGCAGGGCCCTCTCTACCTTTTGTATTTGTCTGTGTATATTGTACGTTCTCCCCTTATTGTACAGCACTGCTGAATATGTTGGCGCTTTATAAATGCCAATAGTAAATAAATAAAATAACAATAGCTAATTAATCATTGGTCGTTAAGTTGTTAACAATAGATGAATACATATTACAATTCCTGAAAGAAAAAGTGCATAAAGTCAATGTTTTCCCGTGATGAAATAATTTGTTTTCAGTAGCATTTGAGTGCCAGAGCCTGGACATTTGTACACATATATATATATATATATATATATATATATATATATATATATATATATATATATATATAAACAAATAGAAAAAACTCTTGCACTCCAACTCTAAACAGTAATACTGCCAGGTGCCAAGTCCCAAATTCATAAAAAATCAAAAAATTACCGGCACTCATGGGCTTTTTTCATCCAGTTTATTTTAGGTGAAGATAGTCAGGTCGACGTTTCAGCTCCCGATCGGAGCTTTCATCAGGACACCAAAGACATTTTACATAGCATAAAACAAACATATATAGGACAAATAAATCACAATAACCAATAGGCACTGACCTTATCAGCTGTATTCCATTCACTCCGATGCTCGGCGTGCACTCCGTCCTAATGCGCATGTCTAACGCCGGTATGGACTTCCGTGTCACATGATCGGGAGGCCGGGTCTCTGATCCGATAGCGTCATAGTAACTTAGCAACCGCTGATGTAATCAGCTAAGGTTGCTACTATGTTTCCAGCCACCGTCAGGAGAACTCTCCCTTCTCATACAGAGCCAGCCCCTCGGTGATTACGGTTTATGTGGTTCCGACCGTGGTGCTCGCCGAGCATCCCAATGGATTCAAGCATTAGCAAAATAAATATTACTATTCATCTCTAAGTCTCGTCTATATTCACTATTCATATTCAAGGGACGATTGTGTTGCTCGCTAACAACTAATGATTAAAGATAAAAAAAGGAACATAGAAAAAAAACTGTGTATATGCTCAATATATATATATGTACAAATGTCCAGGCTCTGGCACTCAACCCCAAAATATAAATAAAGTAACTTTACCCGGGTGCTTCCAAACAGGAAATATAAACAAAGTCAAAACAGGAGCACTCTCTTGGTTTTCCAAATATATTTTAAAAAATATTCACCACCTCTACATCAACGTTTCGACCCTTCAGGGTCTTTATCAAGATAATGACAGTGTCAAACAGTGCAAATATGTATCAAAAAATAAATATCTAACTTACCCCATCTGTGTGAAGTCTTGATAAAGACCCTAAAGTGTCGAAACGTTGATGTAGAGGTGGTGAATATTTTTTTGAAATATATTTGGAAAACCAAGAGAGTGCTCCTTTTTTGACTTTGTATGTATATGACATTTTTTTTTTTTTTTTTTTACATGACATATACTTGGAGTCTTCCTACAATATTTTTACCAAAAATAATGTAGTTCATCACAAAGTATATGAATAAGCATAGAGGATTTTATCATTAATGGGTAAAACATGATATATCTAACATACTGCATCAATTAATGTTTATATATAATATACTGTGGCAGGATCCGTTGCACTAACAGAATAGGAGGAACTCTGTGTATTTGTTGTTTTTTGTGTTCAGCATTAAAGTGGTCTGGGTGCAGTGTCCCAGGTCATTTTACTCAGCAGTGGTAATTATTGCAGTTTTTGAAAACTGTGATAATTGCCTGTCAGGGTTAACTCCACCTTTCGTGGCTGTACACCGGAGTGACTTCTGGGTGGTTAGGCAACTTTTGGTCACCTGTCACCTTACTGATGCTAGATGTCCTCTCGCTATGCACGAGGACATCCAGCGTCACACAAGCTGGCATACGTAGGCGGGGGAGGAACAATGGCGGAGCCTGACCCAACGCAGAGGCACAGCCATTATTGTGCTTTATTACAATTTGCAGAGAGACGTACATGCAATACTCGGTAAAGTACAGATTTAGGGATTTTTTTTTCTATGTTTGTTGATAGCATAGAGAGCCACACTCACACCCCTAAGATGAAAGTGTCCTTCTTTGTCCATTTGAGGTTTGGGGAGGTATGTTCACACCCACAGTGTGTAGATGATTGTGGCAGAAAAAATATATATAATCAGTGCCCATGGCTCACCCCTGTTATTAACAACTGCATGCCACTCATGTCTGACTCCACTGATACAGACCACTAGACATAGTAAAATTCTTATAATTGTCGAAAGAATAATTATGAAATCATTTTACCAGTGCAGTGTACAAGTGAGATAGATTTGGAATTAACAGGAATTTTATTCTGAAGAATTCCTTCTAATTAATTTTTGCACAAGTCTGACAACCATCATTTGCTGCTTACTGTTTTTTCAAATTGAAACTGCAGGCAATGCATGCTGGCAACGGACATCTTATGGCGGCACTGGGAAAAGGTGAGTAAATAAAGGGAGCGGAGGCAGAGGGAGCTACAATGCCAGGAATACAGCTTTGTATTCCTGGCACTATAGTATCTCTTTAAGGGTTTGTTCGCTAAACCAGGGCTGTCCAACCTGCGGCCCCCCAGATGTTGCTGAACAACAACTCCCATGATTCCCTGGCTATCTGTTTCATTGAAAGAATCATGGGAGTTGTAGTTCAGCAACATCTGGGGGGCCGCAGGTTGGACAGCCCTGCGCTAAACAATATATTGCAGTCAGTTGAAATATTAATTCCAGCTGTAGACATAAATAAGTGATTGCGGATTTCAATTCACCTCAACTTGGCAGATACACCCCTTAGTATTGCGACAGGCAACATTTCACAGGTATTTAATGATAACTACACCAGGTTTATTGTTTGGACTATGTTCTGAAATGTACTTAAATATGAAATAAATGTATTTTTCCCTATGAGGGTGTATCAAGCAGGTTTACGACATCCAGCTTCTGTAGATCCACAAAAAGCCAGTTACCGATCATGACGCTCATTCATTGGTTGAGAGTGTCAGCTGACTGTTCCCACCCAATGAATGAGATTCTGTGCATTGATATTAGCCACCTGGGATCTCTTGTTCTGGTCTGGCTAATGACGCTCCCATTATGCTGCTGAAGATGAAGTTAAGCCTCTGGCAGCAAAGGTGTAAAACTCAGTATTTGCAGCTCTCCATAGCAAAATACAGACTACAGGCACCATGACCCCTTCAAATCAAAAAAGTGGTTATGGTGCTAGGAGTAACGCTTTAAGGTGTAAAATTGAAATTCGATTTAAATTTGTTTTCAATTCCTGACTAAATAGCCATGTTACTGTTTTTCTCCTATTATTCGCTATGAAAGATTTTAATCACCAGTTACTAACCGTGACATTTTATAACATGGAAACAGCCCATTAGGCAGTCATTTTCGAGATTATCGGTTTATCATAATTCATGCGATAAGCGTGGAAACAAGTCCAGAATTTGTAGAAAAGAAGAGATTTGAATCTTCAGTGGTCAATCCTTCATACATACCCATTTCATTGCTACTGAGCCTCAAAAAAAGAGAATACATCCTCCTGTCTTTGAAGTAACATTTTATTAATATCTTCGGTATTAAATATTATAGTCCTAAGTAAAACCCTTTGCCAAAAAGCATACAGCCTTTCATAGAAGTATCTATAGGCTTGATAGAACAACATTTCTCAGTAACGAACTTTATAGCTGCTCTATTTCGGTGTCAATAAGTCACCTTGTGCCAATAAACAGGTCATTAGACAGCTGTATGTATTGACGTGTGAAGGTTTCAATATCTCACGTCCTTCCAATAAGTCATTGGTGTGACCAGACAAAATAGCTACTTGTTTATCTCCCTATGTGGTGATTAAATAAATGCCCACAGGCTTTCTCTTGTATTAAATGACTTGTATACTGCCCTCACATTTCTATAACTCCGTATAGCTACAAACTAACAGCGAGTGTATACAGTAACTTCTCATCTATCAGTAAACTGCGGCAGTGACGTACACTGCTGTCACTATCACACAGAGCTAATGACAAATCTGTGGCCGTTACTTCTATAAATTACTCAACACTCTCTTCTCCAACCATGGTTTTATTCTATATAGGATTTACTCTATACAACCAAGTCGATTTTTGTTCTTGACAAGGTCTTCATCTCTTGTCCACTTTATTTGGGGGTTTGGTTGTAATGTAGTAAATTAAATGACAGTATTGTGACTTATACTTCCTTGCTGTTAGAAATGCCATACATTGAGAGAGAGAAAAGTGGGGGGGTTAGCTGAGAGTCCTACCTGGACGATGTTTTGCGTTTCTACACAAATCTGTGCATCTAATGTTTGTTTGTTTTTTCCTCATACCTTTAAGTCTGTTTACTTCTTTGTCAATATCCAAAGTCAAGTCCGGGCACACAAGTCAAGGAATTAATAATTTAACAGAACAGAGCTACAAAACAATATTTAGACTCCAGAGTGCAGTCGTCACCACTATGCAGTTGAAACGTTGCTTTGTAGCTCTGATCTATTAAATATTTATTTCCACAACTTGTGTGCCTGGGTTTGACTTTTGATATCGCTGTTTGAGAGTAGTGTGCTACAGCCAGTCTGATGGCATGTGCCTGTGTGGAGATCCCTCAGTTTTAGTTTTGTACCTCTGTGCCAATACAGGGCATATGAGGAACATGAAACAGGAGGAAGGGACTTGATGTAGAGGAAAGTTTAGTGGGCATAAAACTAATGCTACAGGATTGTGTCATGAGATGAATGATGGGGAGGATGGTTGTGGCATTGATGGTGGGGGAGTAGAAGTGCAAGGTGGAGGACATGGGAGGGGGTGTGGGATGGATTTATGGAAAGATATGGACATGAAAATGCTTTTACATTGCTGTCTAAGACCCAGGAGAGAGGGGGGAGACTCAAAACATTCTATACCGTAATTCAATAAATGAATGCAATCTTTGTTTGTATTCATTTTATTTCTCTCCTTCAGAAAAGTATAGGTAATCCATCTTTACATTAACATAGAGCATTGTGCGTCACAAGTGTTTATATTAACACACAACGTTATATATGAACAGTATTCATTATTTCATACTCGCACGGCACATTGTCATGAGTCGTTTAATTCATGCAGAGCAATGTATATTGTAATTGTTCTATTCATGCGTAGCTTTTGTTTTACTTCTTGTATTTACTTGTGCACTGCATTGCGTGTCACAAATATTTCTCTGTGCCTAGTATTGTATACGAACAATGTTTATGTTCACACATAGCATTGAATCTAAAAACAGTATTTACCACCGTAAAGAGCATTGGACATTAACCGTCAGGAAATTCAGGAATCGCTTTGGTGTTTAATGTTTATATCCACCGAAAGCTCTGGTCAATGTTTATATCTTCCAACTGCAGTGTTTGTGGTCAGTTCTAATATCTGCACAGGGCCGTGTATATGGTCATTCGTTTATCACAATACAGTAGTGGACTCCTTTGAGCACAGCTCTCTACGTTTCCTCTGTCAACTTTCCTTTGTCTGACTGTTACTTGCCGCTATACACTGATCAGCCACAACATTGCCTGTGAAGGAATGGGGATACACTTTCAGTTCTTGAATTTCATGTGTTGGAAGCAGGAACAATGGACACGTGAAAAGATCTGAGTGACTTTGACATGGGCCAAATTGTGATGGCTAGACAACTGGATCAGATTATCTCCAATGATCATGGTGCATGGTAGGACAACCAGTGAATTGGCATCAGGGTCATGGGCACCCATGGCTCATTTATTGCACATTGGAAGAGAAAGCTAGCTTGTCTGTTCAATCACACAGAAGACCTACTGTGGCTCGAATTGCTGAAAAACCTATGTGGATGTTACTTTGATACATACTTCTTACCTAGAAATTGTTGCAGACTTTTATGGCAATGGTGTTCTCTGATGGCAGTGACCCATTTCAGCAGGATAATGCCACACTGCAAAAAATGTTCAGGAATGGTTTGAAGAACATGATAAAGCTTTCAAGGTGTTGCCTTGGCCTCCAAATTCCCCAGATCTCAATTTTTTTTCTTTATGGAACAAAAAAACCTAACCATGGAAGCCCCACCTCGCAACTTGCAGCACTTCAAAGATGCTCTGCTAATGTCTTGGTGTCAAATACCACAGGGCATGTTCAGAGATCTTGTGGAGTTCATGCCTTGACGCATTAGTGTTTTTTGGCAGTATAAAGGGGACCTACATGATATTAGGCATGTGGTTTTAATGATTAGTGTATATTCACAGTTTATGTAGTGTTAAAGAGCTGCAGAACATAGGTGCTTTGTAAATAATATAGCCCCAACATATAATTTATATCTGCATGTAGCCATATGTTTGATCCATTACGCATGAGCCTTTACATAAGTAGTGATTTATTAGAAATATGTATAAAATGTGATGTCTTAACATATTAATGGGACACCCCACTGTCATTGTTTTGTAGATATACTCCAAATTAAAACCTGCATGCATTTAATTGTTCATTTTTTTATTGGAGGTATATCTAGAAATAGCTTGCTAAAGCTGCAGATCTCTTTTCAGCATCCATTGCAAGCCCTCCCCTTCTAACCCCGCCCAGACTTTCTGTGCCTGCCCAATCACAGACTTCCTAATGCAGTTCAATGAGAAGTCTTTGCAAGGCAGGTGCTCTGGGCAATTTCTGTCTCTTGAGTTTAGCTCTTTTGAGCTAACCAAACCAGGTAGTAACCAAAGGTCGCCTAACCACCCGGAAGTCCCTCTAGTGGCTGTCTGTTAGACAGCCACTAGAGTTGAAGTTAACCCTCCAAGTTAATTATTGCAGTTTCTCATAAACAGCAATAAAAACCATTGCAGGACTAAGGGGTACAGGGACTGACCACTTCAGTGAGCTGAAGTGGTCTGGGTGCCTATAGAGTGCCTTTAATGCAGCATGGACCTGCATATGTCTCTGTTAATATTTAAAAGTTTGGGATTTTGCGGGACTACTGTCATCCTTTTTTGTTAAACTAACGCTGCAGCAACATTATTATTATTGCCATTTATATAGCGCCAACTAGCTTTACAATAGTACAAAGGCCGGTTTAACAACAAATGAGACAAACTATTTCAAATTTTCATATGGAAAAACGGGTTGTTGAGGACCATCTCAAACAAGCTTACAATCTAGAATAAGAAAATGTTCAGTTTTAGTCACTACCATCACCACATGAAAAAATATGGCTGTTACTTTTTTATCCAGTCCTCTCTCTTGATATTTATCAGCACCGTCCCAGGAAAACAGTAGGTGGCGACAGTCTCTTCTTCCTCTCCTGACAGAATCAAGGGAAGGAAAAATGCTGCACTCGCCCAATAGAATGTTTCTCGTGAAGAAGCATTGTATCATGCTTCTCTATAGAAGCTCCCATTTACAGTTGTATGGTCGTTCATGCTGAGTGAATCAGGAAGCCGCCATGGCTCTCAACATTACTGCTGGGGGTGAAGGTAAGTTCCAAAATTAATTAAGTGGTGCTTTTTTTTTTTGTCTTTTATTGGGATGAGCCCACCCCTATTGATTATGGCCAGTGATTCATGCTAAGCCACTGATATGCCACCTTCTCTATCCCAGTTTCATACCTATCTGTGATCGTAGGAGTGTAACACTCAAAAGTGCTCAGAATCCAAAGTGTTAACTTAATAAACAGTCATCAGGTGCTGCATTGTGGGCAGCGAAATGATCAATTCTGTAAAAGTCCTCTACAAGGCATTGTGGATTTATTTTTGTCAAACCAAGATGTGTCCTCATTGAAGTCAAAGTGGTCTCATCTGTGTGAGTTGATATGATCTTGAAGGACGAGGTAAATTATGAAAAATTATTTTTTTTACGAAAAGTGTAAACTTTTAATTGAATTCAAACCAATTTAGTGGCTGCTAGCCTTACACTGTTCAGTATGATGTTAGTTTGTCTTAATTGTGACTTTGAGACAATTGTAAGGTTCAGATGATAAGACCTTCAAAAATAAAAATATGACTGCTCTATACAGCAAGGTGTAATGGTAAATGATTTGATTTGGGTGGTAATAATAGGGGTTGTTTGTCATGGTCCCATTTCCACAAAGATATTGTAATGTAGCATTTAACCGTGAGAAGTCAGTTCATTGCTTCACGACTGCTAGAAGGGCGAATCTATCAAATTATATAAATATTATTAACGTGACTTGCATATCTCCAACCTATTCCACAGCGCTTTACGATATTAATCTGGAATTATTACAAATATTAAAGGGAAACTTGAAATTGTATTGAGGGTCCTGCTTAAACCATCTCACGGTCTAATTTCCTGCAATATAGCCAGCTGAAACGGCTTTTTGTGTGTTTTTTTTTTTTTCTTTTTCTTATAGAGTTCTTTCATCCGAGTAGCTGCTAATGCCTTCCTACTGGTTTATTACAGAAAATGAGCTATGATTTCCAATATGTCAACAGACAAGAAGGATTACTTTATTGTTGAAAAATGAAATGTACTATCTGGCTCTTTTATATGATAAATTAAAAGTCCATTAGACACAGCTAAAAAAAATGCTTTTATATTACACGAACAAGACTGTGAGAACTTGGACTTTAATGGAAAAATACTGGGATGGAAAAGTGAGATAGTTTTGTGTGAGAAAAAGGGTTTGTAGAAATGACTTCCGGCCTAAGGCATTTATTCATGTGATGTTTTCGTTCGTTGTAGGATGAAGATGATCCCTTCAAGAGCAGCGGATCTGCCAGGCGGAATCGGCGATAGAACTTATTGGTTGCTGAACACACTCTTGCATGTTGTATTATATCCTCCTTTGGTGTGACACGTTAATGGCTACTCTGTGTCCTTGCTGAAGATGCTGTGTATCTTGGCTCATTAGTCAGGCTGTTCTTTACTTCCTTTCTGTAGATTTCCGTAGAGACAGCTCTTTAAGCAAAGCGAGGTCAGATTACCTTTTTCTTTTGTTTTGTTTTGATTTTTTTGTTACCAACTTGTATTGCAAGAGTTGACGCCAGTAATTGAAATGTTAAGATGAATAATTATCTATCAGTCCTGGCTGACATTCATTGTGTGCTGCGCTCTCTAAACTGATGAACCCTTCAATGTACAATGCCTACACTGCCGCCCAGTCAGGTCGGAAAGAAAAGGAGTGATAACAGATGCGGTGGCCATGGGATTTGTTTGTCAGAACTCGCTTTATGTCACTGTGAATCACTATATATATGTCACGGTTACATTAGATAAGCCCGGTGACCGTTTTAACTTGTTTCAAAGAGATTGTTTATCATTTACAAGTAATGGTTGGAGTTGGAATGACGGTTTGAAATGCTGAAATACACTAGCTAATGGAAACAAAATGAGATGTATGTTAACGCTCTCACGGCCACGCTTTAGTACTGTTGCCTTCCTCAATGCTGGCTGAGTTAAATTTTGACAGCTTTTGGACTCCACTCCTATGGCCTCGTTCACCACCATGTGGCCACCATCTTGTTCTTCTATATATCGAACGCAGACCAGCATGTCAGTCCATACTCATGTAACGAGTGGTCTTTGTATGTGGCAAAGAAAACAAATGCAGCATAAAATACTTGATAGGTTAACATGTATTTCCCGCGAAATGCAAGTTAGTTGGGTATTTCCCCACCTTCCCCCCCCCCTCCCCCCCCCAATTCTATGATTTGTTTAATGGTTAATGCTCATAATATGTTTGCATTCGTATTGCTGTATCAGGGCTACTGTAACTTTACGTATTAGGTTTAATTAGGTTGACTATGGTCTCCTTTAATGGAAAAGCTGTATTCCTGACACTATAGTGTCCCTCTGCCCCTCGTCCTCATGCCCTCCCCCCGTTCCCCTATTATGCTTTATCATTTGGTGTCCTAGAATCATCGGAAGTATGATAGATGATGATGGTGCTTATTGGCCAGAGACCCTGCAAAGTCCAATGCAATAAGCTTAACATGCAGACAGAGGTTCTCAAAGCAATCTTTTTTTATTTGACATTAGCTACTAAAGCAAGATCACTTTTAATTGTAATTTAATTCGATGGGATTATCTCTGGAGTGATTAATCCACTAAACATTGCTCTGCATTCTGAGTCCTATTATCTAATACTACGTTTTAATTTAGATTTAAAGTCTCTGTGTTGCGCAGCATGGACAAAGGCCCATTAAAATCCATTTCTTGATGTGTGGCTGTAAAATAATTAAGATTTCAATGTTACTTAGCCGTTCTACTTGTGTTCCTATCCCAGAATGTTTTGCAAAAGCATGCCACCTTAGGCACACTGGCACAGACAGTTCCCCTCGTCTACTATGTGTGGTAGAATTGTCATAGGAAATATGTCCTTGCACAATAAGCAGATGGAAAAAAAAAAAAAATAAGGTTTTTAAAAGGGACTCTAAAAGTAAGTTATATAATGTTTCCAATGTGGAATGTGTCAGGAATCTACATTGTCACGAAAAATTCTATACATTATTCCATTTATCTTTAAATTCCTCAGTTCTTTTTATTTGGCTAATGCATTCTGACTGAGCCGAGTAATGTCCAAATAATAATCTCTGAATGCATAGTGAGGCTTTATTTATTGTTATTTTTTATTCCATTCCATGGCGATAATAAAATTATTCAGTGATGTCCTTGATGGCTTCGTTTATGCATGTCACAATAATATGTGAAGATCAAAAAAATGTTTCTTCTATTCTGTGGCTGCCTCATACATGTTTTTAGTACACTCCTTTTTCTCCAGCCTGCTCGTGCATCTATTTAATGTAAATGTTTTTGGTCATATATGTCCCGAGGGTTTTTCAGTTTAGTGACTTGGTGCCTGTATGTACAGCTTTAAGTAAATGGCTTTTACAAAAAAAAAACACAGACCTGGTTTAAATAAAGTGATTGACAGTTCAATCACAATAGGTTGGAACAATTTTCATAATAAAGATTTTTTTAATGTTTCCATTTTTTTTTTCTTTATCTCTAAATTTTTGTCTGGAATTTGATAGCCCTATTTAGCATTGATGGTTACATGTATCACTTCACAGGCACATTATTATTATATCTATGCAATCTCTGACTTTTTTTTAGCCTTTCTTAGTTTTTTTTTCTCTTTCTTCTGTAGTTTTAAGCGCACACATTTTACTACTACATGCTTTGATAACTTAAATGAAATCAATCGCTGTCCTCTAAATTAGCCAGGTTTACATGATTAGACCATTCCTTTTTTTTTTTTTTTTTTTACAAAGTTTAAAAGATAAAAAAAGCTGCATTCAGAATCCAAATTTTTTTTTTTAATTCATGCGTTACAATAGCATTTGTTAGTCAGCAACATTTTACATTTAAATCTTAATTTTAACTAAGAACATAATAAAAAATAGGTCTCAATACGGAATAAAGTTTCATCTGTTTAACTTCAGCGATCATTCAACAACTCAACTCTCAAGTTTCTCTTAACATCTTGCCATAAAAGAGATTTAAAATAGTAAGTCACCGAAGGACAAGTCAGCCAAGAATAGATATGGCTACCTGCTAAAAAAATGTTTTGTTTTTTTAAAAAAATGCACTTGTTGTAGTGGTTATGGTGCCAGGAGTTGTCTTGCACCTTCCAACAGTATGATGATGTCAAACTGTTTTAGTACGGTTTAATTTACCATAATCCCACCGAACACCAATACCACGTCCAGTTTTCTACAGCAGATGTAAAGCGTGGCCCTACACAGTCCTGCTTTGCTATATGGAGTAGACTGTATGCAGCAGATGCTGTACATGTGCCTTGGGGGGGCAGGTAAGTTCACAGACACTCTCTTCATACCGTTGGGCAAGCTGTTCTGCTGGGTTTTTTTTTTTTTGTTTTGTTTTTTGGCTCTTTAAATATTTAAGCAAAGCCATTTGAAAGTGAATTTCAAATTTAAGGCCAAAATAGCCAAAGTGGAACAATTCTCCTAGTCTGCTAATGCGGCCAGTTCATAGGTTCGGTTGCTTTAGTCTAACATTTTAAATCCCCTTTCAGTTCTTGACAGTTCTCACTGCAGTGAATAACCCTGTATGCAAACATTACTAAGAAGGTCACTGCAACCTAATTATTATTAAATTAATATACTGGATGAATAGTGTTACATTTTGTATTACCTAAAGTGTTACTCCAACCACCATGACCTCTTCAGTTATTTGACGTGGTAAGAGTATGTATGTGCGTGGTGTTTTAGCTTGAAACACTGCACATACTGAGTAATCTGCACTTTGGTGCCAAGGGCTATTTGCACCCCCGGCACATGTGACTTAGGCAGACAGAGGCTCTATTCTCAGGTACCTCAATTCTGTGCAATTTTTTTTTCTGTTGTCCGCGCACGCAGACGTTCTCCCTTGCAGGCAGTGCGCCTCCAAGGGGAAAGATAGCTCTCCCCTCCCACCCACTGTGTACTCCCTCCCGCAGTTGCCTAAATGTTTTTTTGTGTTTTAACCCCCTCCCCTCTCCTCGCCAGCACAGAAGCCTGTGATTGGATCTCGTACGGTTGCCCTACAACACAGAGTGGCATTGAAAGCCGAGCTGGGAACTTTGCCTAGCACTGCATTTCATGTAGGTAATAACTTTATTTTATGCTTCTTATTTAGAGGGGGTGGGCATTATACTTGAGAAGCAGAGATGGTTGGAGTAACATTTTAAAGAATAATGATATAAAAAGCACTTATAAACAAGGTGTGGATAGGACTGTAGTACATTATTGGCTGCAGTACATACACAAAGTAAGTGATCCCCAGCACAGGCACAAAATACGCCCCCAGCACACACACACGTCATCTACAACACACACAGACGCCGCTTCTCAGTACACAGACACACTGCACTCAAGCACACATACACTGCATCTCCAGGACAAACAAACTTATTATTAGTATTGCCATTTATATAGCGCCAACAGACTAACGCTTTAAAATATTATTAGAGGGGGGATTTAACTATAAATAGGACAATTACAAGAAAACTTACAGGAACGATGGGTTGAAGAGGACCCTGCTCAAATGAGCTTACAGTCTATAGGAGGTGGGGTATAAAACACATTAGGACAGGAAATATTAATCAAATAAGGTGGGAGTGAAGCAGAGCTGGAGGAGAGAGCAGAGTGCTGTCCTTTAGGAGAGAGCAAGAGACAGGTATGTAAGGTAGAGGTTATTCTGGGAGGCCATAAGCTTTCCTAAAGAGATGGGTTTTAAGGCACTTCTTAAATGATTGAAGACTAGGGGAGAGTCTGATGGCGGTAGGCAGGCTATTCCATAGGAAGGGAGCCGCCCTCGAGAAGACCTGCAAGTGCAAGTTGTCTGTACGGGTGTGAGCAGCGGTCAGGAGGTGGTCATGGGCAGAGTGGAGGGAACGAGGAGGGGCATACCTATGGATCTGTGAAGAGATCTAAGAGGGGCTAGAATTGTTCAGTGCTCCATCTCTAGCACAAACACACTTACAAACCACATCCCCAGCACACACGCACTGTATCCGACACCGCATCCCATAGACATACAACATCACCAGCATGCACACACAATACATTCCATACACACACTACTTCCACTATCTCATTCTACATCTTAAATACCCACTGCATCATCAGCACACACAATATATTTCTTACGCAATGTCCCCTATGCAAACGATGTAATCCGCTCCCCACAAACACGCACACGCAAGCACTACACATTCTAAATGGCAGAAACATAAAAGCTGTCGATCCAAAATGGCACCTCAATTGACGATTATTATTCAAAATCAGCCCAAACTTCCACTAAGCTCATATTTACATACACCCATATCGGACAAAAATGCAACACTTTATTAACAGCCGAAAACCTATTTTTTTTATTTTTTTATTCTTTATTAAAAACATGACTGAAACACAGCAATCCCAAAATCTCAAAACAATGCCTGAGAGAGCCACACCATATATTGCAAAATGTCTTACGCAGGGAAGCATCAAATCCCATACAGCCCCATGTTAAGCAATGTCCATAGGATTCTATATAAAATAATATAGCTGGACCTGGTACAGAAAAATTGGATACATCCCACATGACAATTCAGCTTACTTCTGTTTTGTTTATTATTGTTGGCGATTGATGTATATTGTACTTGGCTAATATTTTAATACCATTGCAGAAACATATATGTTGTGACGTCTAATTGTGTGTGCCTTGCTTTAAATCTGTTACTGGAATGCGTTGATTTAATTGTGATTGTGATTAGTTTAATTGTAGTTTTAATTATTATGATTTAACATAATCGCGGCGGCACCAGGGGGGTGAGGGAGGCAGCATATGATCCTTGGATCCAGGTAGCACATTGTTTCGGGCCGGCCCTGTTGGTAGTGAAAGCTTTAAATAATTCAATCTACGCACATTTGTATCTAGTAGCCAGTTTGAGTAACCATTAAATCTGACCGTGATAATGAACCAGTTAAACACAAATTGGATACAGATTACAACATACAGTAAAAGAGCAATCTTGGCAGTAATAAAGATCCATTTTAAGGTGTTTATTAGCATACTGCCTGTTGCTTTATGTTTTCATGCTGTGCATAAATGCAGTTAATGTGAAAATTATTTCAACTTTAATTTGTTAAAACATGTATTTTTTTCGTTTTTTTTTTTTAATGCCTTTGCTTTTTTGATTTTGAATTAAATTTATTTAGGTTAGAATAAACTAAAGATAATTTAAATATATATAATGAAAGGGGCGTATAATTAATAAATGTACCATTGATGAAAGCAAGAGTCGGTTGAGGTGTGTCGGAATCGACGAGAGGTTAGGCCTGTAAGAAAGAGGGCCCACCTGTTATATTAATATGCATCATAGAGGGTGTGGTGGGAGGGGAACTTCTGAAATCGACGGTGACAAGTAAGAGGGGTTGCTGGGTTTTTATAGGCCAATAATCCCTCCCACAATTTCAGGCATACGCCTTCCACTTGTGAACGGGATAAGGAAAGGGGCGTATAATTAATAAATGTACCATTGATGAAAGCAAGAGTCGGTTGAGGTGTGCCGAAACAGACGAGAGGTTAGGCCTGTAAGAAAGAGGGCAAAAATATGCAAACTATTTATTTCACAAAACATTATTTTGACATATTATAGAAGGCAAGTCGGATTTCCTTCTCTGGGTTTGGAATGTACCTATTGTATGCAGAAGACTTCCAGCGACCCATGTTTTTAATGGTATGTGTCGGGACATGATTCCCAGAAGCTGTAGTGGCTACCCCGATTCGGAACGAGTGTCCAGAGAAGGAGGCTGGATTGTGGCCTATTCTGAGGAGTAATGTGCGTATATAATGCATGAATTGTTTGGTGGTAAGTGGTTTTCCTTGGATAGATAATAGAGGGTGCTCAGGATTTTTGATGGTTTGGTATTTAGTGAAATTGTCCAGTACCTGAACTGGGCACCATTTGGAAAAAGTAGGGAAGTACTTAATTTCTACTGGGGGGCCCGCTTGGTTCGTTTTAGTGTGAGGGAAAGAACGTAATGGTCGTTTACTTTTGTTAAGTATTTTTGTTTAAGGCATGTGTTAAGGTCGGACGCTTTTTCCACCGAAAATTCTTTGGGTCTTAAGAAGCCAAAAAAGGCCAAATATGCCGCTGATTTGATTACTAGGTTAGTGTTGTGTTCGAAAGGATTTTTATCTAATAATTCAGAGATTTCTCTAAAGATGTTACTGTCTATGAAGAGTCTTTTAAGGGATTGTTTGGACTTTTAGTCTCTGGATACCTTTCAGTACACATTTTATTGGGTATGTGGATAAGATTGGTGTTTTGTTTGGGTAAAGTGTCAACGTAAAATGTTGTATACCTGTCAAGTATAGTTTGATTGTATTATATGCTAGTTTTAGTGAGAAGTGGCAATCAGTTGTGAAAGCAACCATAGTTTCTACAGAAAAAACATTTATTATATTAGTCACACACAAATGTTTTAAACAGTTCATATGCCATAGCATATGCTTTTTTGGTGTTAACTGCCAACCCAGCCTGTGCGAGGATTCTACTGTGCTTTAATAACCGGTTTAGAGCATGATTAGGTTCTTGAATTGTGGAAGTTCTTTGGGCTGAGAGTTCGCTGTAGGATGAAGTCTGAAAAACTCCTGTTAATTAGAACGTGATAAAGCATCAGCTGCGTTATTCAGGATGCCTGGAACAAGTAGAACTGCAGATTAGCTGCCAACCAGGTAAGTTTCCCTACTAGGTTTATGATAGAGAAGGTTTGGGAGCGGCCTTTATTGACAATGTTACAGGCTGCTAAGTTGTCTGAATAACACCTAATTGCTTTATCTCTCCATTTCTCCCACCATATGTAGGCTGCGGCTACTATTGGGAAGATTTCAAACATTGCAGATGTATTGTTACAATTTTGTAGGGTAGATGTTTCTGGAGGCCCAGTGTCATAAACCCAGTCATTACCAAATATAGCAGCGTACCCGATGGTTCCTGCTGCGTCTGTCCGAATAACAGGGGACTCGTCAGAGAGAAAAAACGGGTCGCAAGAGTATTCTGAGAACGGACAGCAACTGAAATAGCCTGCCCTTCGGTAGGTCCCCGCTCAGAACTCAAGCTGGTTTTAGCTCATCTTGTGCCATTACAGAGAGAACATATCTGAAGCATATCAGACTGGTCCCACCCATACGGGTAGTCCAGATCCGAAATGCCAGCAAGTTCTCTCTGCACGAGAGATACAGCAACCCCAGACGATCGTTTCAGCCTTGTTAGGCATCATCAGTGAGGCATAGCTAATATCTCTCTAGGCACCGTGAGCAAGGGGTCCACGTCTGGATTACCCTTTAAACTTATGGAGAGAAAAAACGGGTCGCAAGAGTATTCTGAGAATGGACAGCAACTGAAATAGCCTGCCCTTCGGTAGGTCCCCGCTCAGAACTCAAGCTGGTTTTAGCTCATCTTGTGCCATTACAGAGAGAACATATCTGAAGCATATCAGACTGGTCCCACCCATACGGGTAGTCCAGATCCGAAATGCCAGCAAGTTCTCTCTGCACGAGAGATACAGCAACCCCAGATGATCGTTTCAGCCTTGTTAGGCATCATCAGTGAGGCATAGCTAATATCTCTCTAGGCACCGTGAGCAAGGGGTCCACGTCTGGATTACCCTTTAAACTTATGGAGAGAAAAAACGGGTCGCAAGAGTATTCTGAGAACGGACAGCAACTGAAATAGCCTGCCCTTCGGTAGGTCCCCGCTCAGAACTCAAGCTGGTTTTAGCTCATCTTGTGCCATTACAGAGAGAACATATCTGAAGCATATCAGACTGGTCCCACCCATACGGGTAGTCCAGATCCGAAATGCCAGCAAGTTCTCTCTGCACGAGAGATACAGCAACCCCAGACGATCGTTTCAGCCTTGTTAGGCATCATCAGTGAGGCATAGCTAATATCTCTCTAGGCACCGTGAGCAAGGGGTCCACGTCCGGATTACCCTTTAAACTTATGGAGAGAAAAAAAAAGGCTGCTAAGTTGTCTGAATAACACCTAATTGCTTTACCTCTCCATTTCTCCCCCCATATGTAGGCTGCGGCTACTATTGGGAAGATTTCAAACATTGCAGATGTATTGTTACAATTTTGTAGGGTAGATGTTTCTGGAGGCCCAGTGTCATAAACCCAGTCATTACCAAATATAGCAGCGTACCCGATGGTTCCTGCTGCGTCTGTCCGAATAACAGGGGACTCGTCAGAGATGGGGGGGATGAATAATGATCTGCCATTCCAAGAAGATAAAAATATACTCCACATTCTTAAGTCAGCCCTAGCTTGCTCATCTAAGTTAACTCTAGAGTCGTCGTTGGGGAGACCATGTAAAAGAGAAAGCAACCTTGAGATGAAAGCCCTACCTTGAGGAATAATCCTCATGGCGAAATTAAGTGAACCCAGAAGTGATTGTAACTCCATTCTGGTGCAAGATCCGTGAGTGGTGCAGACTTCAATATATGACCTAATCCTGTCTACTTTCTCTGGAGGTAGGCTAGCTTTCATGGATACTGAATTAAGAGTGATGCCTAGGAATTTAATTTTAGTACTGGGTCCTTCCGTTTTCTCCGGAGCTACTAAAACACCTAATTCTTTGAATAGGGCAAGTGTGAGTTGTAAACTGTATGGTGTGTAGTAGTGAGGTTCAATAGAGAGAAAGTCGTCGAGTTAGTGTATCACTACTGGACATCTGGTTTTGTTAAGTAATAGCCATGTCAGAGTTTCTGCGAATACATCGAAAATTTTTGGGCTACTTTTGGAACCGAAAGTCAGCTTTGTCGCAAAATAGTTTTTATCCTCCCACTTAACGCCATGCAGATGCCAGAGTGATTGACTAATTGGTAGAGGTTTAAACACATTTGTGATATCGGTTTTACTTAACCAGGCCGCCTTGCCAAAGTTGTATGGCATGACTTGTATGGCATCGTCTATTTTTGCGTACTGTAATGAGAAGTCTTCTGATGGTATTAGTGAATTTAAACTAGGTATTGGAAGAATGGGGAGCTGAAAAATCAATAATTAGTCTATTTTTATTGTTAAATTTACCTGTGGCTATGTCTAGAGCGTTTGTTCTCCAAGAGGTGAATGTTGGTGTAGTGAAGGGTCCTGTCATAAACGTGTTCTCAATTGCTTTGCTGAGAAGATCTTGTAAACTAGTTGGGTCAGTTAGAGCTGATTGTAGGTTGGGGCATTCCAGGATGCCTTAAGGGAGTGCAACAAAGCCTGTGTGAAACCCTTTAGTGAAACCGGAGGTAAGAAAGTCAACCAGCTGTGAAGAAGGATAATCAGTCGGGTAACGTTGCAAGTTTGGTACGTTTATTGGGGTTAGTGATTTCTTAGGGAACAATTTGTTCAGATACATAGTTTTTGCATGTGCTCTAAAACAGATTGAGCAAACGTGAAACAGTCTACATGCGCTGTAACTACATCCCCCCACATTAAAGTTGTTACATACTTGTGCTTTCCCAAGAAAAACAATAGGCCTCCCTAACTTGTCTTTCAATTCTCTCTGAGTTGTATTTGGGCAATAGTCTGGGCTGGCGTTACTGGTAGATGGAGAATCTACATTACTGGGACAGAAATTTGCCGTATGAGAAGCTGATGAACATATTACACAGGCTGGTGTTTTAAGCCCTGCGAAATGTCTACAGAACAATTCTGTGTCTAACTGGCTCCAATCGGTAGGAGTATTATACTGAGCTAGTGATGCAGCTGATCTGGCCGAAAAGGACTTATGATAATCGTAAAATGCGTAGCCTCCTTATTTGTAAGCTAGATCCACCAGCTTGCGCAGATATAAATCTAGTTCTTCTCTACGGTTTGGGAAGGAGGAGCAAATAACATCCCTGTATAAACCGAAAGCTAACACAAATTCTGGTATATTCAGTTTCCTATTAAGTCTGGGGTATCTTGATATCATTACCACAAATACATTGTCAAATGTGTATGACTTATTTTCGATTATATCCTATGAAGCAATGATGAGAGACGCTAAATTGATATCTTTACCGTCTAATATGTCTCTTTTAATACTTTGTGGAATCAAATGTACAGGGTTTATAATGTTTTCTGGGCTGCTGTTAATTACAGGGGAATTGTGGATTATACTGGAAGACTGCCTGTCAGTGTTTTTAGAATTCGAAGGGGTGAAGAAGAAGCTCTTTAGCAGTGGTCGCCAATCTCAGCATTGCAGAGGTTGGCAGTTACTGCTCCAATGGAAGAACACATCTTAAATCCTGGACCCAGCAGATAGCTAAAACAACAACGTGCCCGAGACAGACACACTTTAACACAACACTTGACATTATTAGAACTAAGCTGGGCAGTGAACTAACGCCTATAAAACAAAACAAACATCATAAATCAAACTCATAATTTATACATGTAAAGGCGAGGGAAGCTGCAAATCAAAAAGCAATTGCCACTCCCACCGTTCAATAAGATCAAAATCTCAATAAAAAAGAGAATAACAAAAACAAAAACCAGACAAGTAACGGCAACATTTAAAAATAAAAAATGTATTCCACCTTACAAAAGTTCACTTAACAAAAATCGCATTGTTTACAAGGATGCCGCAGAAATGTACACCACCGCCCTTAAAGGACCACTCTAGTGCCAGGAAAACATACTTGTTTTCCTGGCACTAGAGTGCCCTGAGGGTGCCCCCACCCTCAGGGACCCCCTCCCGCCCGGCTCTGGAAAGGGGAAAGTGTTTAAAACTTACCTTTTTCCAGCGGTGGGCGGAGAGCTCTCCTCCTCCGATCCTCCTCTTCTCCTCCCCGTCGGCTGAATGCGCATGCGCGGCAAGAGCTGCGCGCGCATTCAGCCGGTCACATAGGAAAGCATTCATAATGCTTTCCTATGGACGCTTGCGTGCTCTCACTGTGATTTTCACAGTGAGAATCACGCAAGCGCCTCTAGCGGCTGTCAATGAGACAGCCACTAGAGGAAATAGGGGGAAGGCTTAACCCATTCACAAACATAGCAGTTTCTCTGAAACTGCTATGTTTATGAAAAAATGGGTTAACCCTAGAAGGACCTGGCACCCAGACCACTTCATTAAGCTGAAGTGGTCTGGGTGCCTAGAGTGGTCCTTTAACAGCGGCCAAATAAAAAATGAAACAAAAAATATATATATACATTTATTTATTTAAAAAAAAAAAAAAAGCAAGTAAAACAAGCTACGTTGTTTTTAAGTGTGCTGATTTTGCACTAAATTGCAATGAACCCTTTCTGAAGAAAATGCTGCCACGTGCTGTAAATGTGCTCTTAAACTTCAAGGGTTAACAGAAATCGGGAATAACATCAAAAGTCAAGATTACCAGTCCCACTAAGTATCCATGTCATTCCTAGCATTAACCAATTGCTCATATTGTTATATATACACACATTACATATCATACATCTGATCCCAGTGAATAGATTAAAGGTTATTACAAGAACTAGGCGTACGCTATAGGTAGAGAGGGAAAGTGTTCACTTGAAGGTCACTACATAGTTTGCAGGGTACAAGCCAACTTGACCCCCGCTTAGGCATCCTTTGCACCAGCCTCCTCATCTTCTATTTTCGTCAGCTCATTCTCCAGCTTTAAAACTTAGTTCATCATGCTCCTGCCCTTCGTAATCATACAACGCCCTCAACCAAACCTCTACACCGGCGGGTGTGTCCTCATCGAAAGGGTTACTGTCTCCGTTGGCATCACTGGACACAAATAGGTTACTGGATTCATCATCTGACCACTCTGTGGGTGTCACGGTTCTCGCCGTGACATCCAGTCTGTCAGACAAGATCACCCCAGGAGTGCCCAGCAGGGGATTTGAACCCTGGACTTTGGCTTTGTGAATTTTCCTCTTTTACCACTGTGCTATCCAGCCATTCATAGTATTAGGTGTCCTTGCCTTGTGCCGTAATAGGTGTCCTTGCCTTGTTCTAGCACTGGGAGCTGAACTTACTCTAGCACACCGGTATGCCATATTAATTGGCTGGATATAAACGCCTGTCACACCCTGGGAGGGGTGTCAGTTCATTGACTCTGGTTCCCTTGTTTGGTTCCTGTTTCTCCGTACCTGCGTTCCAGTGTTTCCTGTCTAATTCCGGCTTCTGACCTTGGCTTTCCTCCTGGACTACTCTGATCTCTGGCTTCCCTGATTTTGGCTTCCCTTGACTACGCTTCTGCTAATCCCTACTGTACAGCGTCTTGGAGCACTTTTCCAGGAAAGCCCCCATGCACAGACTCACAGGCCAGGTGGCGTCTTACCTGGTCACCCTGGTCTGTGTCTACTTTGCAAGGGTGAGCGTATAACTCTGCGAGCTGGACTCCCGATCAGGTAAGACTCATTACAGTGGGGTAGCTGCCAATGCTGCTGTGTTTATTCTGGAGAGAAGACTGATCCCCAGTTTGACTAATCTCAGTTAAGGTCACACCATCTGTAGGCTTGTTCTTCTACCATCTACTCAATGATCGATTAAAATCAGAAGACCATTCCTCAAACTGTGGCCAGTTCATGGACATTCCAGGGCCATGATGTTGGCATAACTTTATACGCTGGGCAGATCGAGGTGTTTCTGAACTTCGAGGAGAACTTCTCGGAAGAAATGCAGCCACTTATCTTCAAACTGCTGGCACTGTTCAAACACCTGCTCCATGTTCTCCATGTACTGCGGGGTGGTGCTGTCCAAGTCTTTCAACGCCTTCTCTTTGCTCTTTTGCGCGTCGTCCTCTCCACCTTGTCCTGCAGTTTCTTCAGCTGCTTGGGATTTAGCGCAGGGTCTGCTTTGCTGTTGTTTTCCCGCAAGATGGCTATCTTCTCCTCCTCCTTACAAGCAGCGTGATTAACCTTTTTACAGCCCTCCATCTCTTTTAGTTTTTTGGCCCATGGTTTCTGTGCTCTCCTAAAACCGTCTTCGGCTTCTTTGGTCTCTTTAAAGTCTCCCATCATCTGCTTGTGGAACACTTCCTTCTGCCAGTTCTTAATCTTTTCAAAGTCCTCGTTCATTAATGCATTTTTCATTACCAAGTGGAGTTCACTCACTTTCTCATCTTCTTTTATCAGGCCTTCTCTACCTTACCATACTGAGGACCTTAAACCTTCTCAATTCTGGCCCGTTCATGGAGACAGTTCATCAGATCATTGCAGAGCCTATGTCCGTCATCTATTCGCTTAACTGTGCATTTGTTATTTCCGATCTCCCAGAAGCTGTCACTGGAAACCTCCACTCCAACCAAATCATCATATGACCAAGACATGGTTTTGTTGTACAAAGGGGGGACATTTAATCTCCCAGCTGTTTAAGTCTCTCAAATAATATTATTAGATTCTGTATCCGCCCGCTCAGCCTCCCTCCCGGTGGTTCCGAGCTCCTCTCCCAGCTCCTGTCTCGAGCTCCTGCGGCCCCCAGTCTGTGGCCCCGCCCCTTTTCACACTCCCCTAGCACACACCCAGATACCACACAAAGCGCCGTCTCTCTGGATTTCTTTTATGTTATTCTGTCTATCACTGTTAAAATACACCTACCATTAAAATTATAGACTGATCATTTCTTTGTCCATGGACAAATGTTCAAAATCAGCAGGGAATCAAATAATTTTTTCCTTCACTGTATATGATCACTAAAATGTGGTGCTTTTTGAGGGCGTGGCCTAGCTGTTCATGGAGACGGTCGCACATTAGGCGAGCTCCTAGGCCTGAACCGCCGTAATTCGCATAACACCCTAATTTACTAACAATGGTGCGGACAAAGAAGCACAACGGAGCTGGCAGCACACTATCGGGGTCACCGAGACGCTGCACGGGCACGCTGGACGACTTTATCAGCACCCCGGCGGGATCCCGAAACAGCGCGCCGTCGGACATCATGGCGGCAGTGTCGCCCAGCGCAACTAGCGGAGGGGACTCCATCCCTGATTGTAGCCCAGATGATGCCCTCCAGACGATGCCCTCCACTCTCCCGAATCGGGAGCAACATGCTCACCAAGGCAGACACTGGAGCTCTCGTGAGAGAACTTCGGGAGGCGGTCCGGGAAGATCTACAGGGCCTCCGCACAGACCTCACCGCTCTGGAAGCAAGAGTAGACTCGGTGGAAGCGGAGGCGCGGCTCTGCTGCCAGCAACACCGAGGGGCAGAGACAGCGGCCACCTGTCAAGGGAATCTGCTACTCACCTTAAGGCGCCAGGTCGAAGATCTGGAAAACCGGAGCAGGAGGCACAATATCAGGGTCCGGGGCCTCCCAGAGCTGGATACCGAACCCCTGGCGGTCTCTTTGGCACAGGGAACCACGTGGCACACGATCAAGATGCCGGATGATGCCCCACGATTTCTCAGGGCACTCCACCTGCCACACACACGAATCCGCAACTGGCTCCTGGAGGAACCAGTAGGCCACAGAAGAGGTGAAGATGTGGGCCTGCAACCATCTTCCACCAGCCTGGGCCGAATGTCGCCGCCACGCCGCTGGGGAGGACCAGCGGGGGCGGAGGAGTAAACTGTGACTCTGACCGGGGGCTCTACGACCTCACCGCATGAGTGAAGCTAACGGTGGGTCTCCCTCCCCCCTCCCCCCCATGTCCTGAAAGACTTGATTTCCTCCTTGAGATTTGATTAACTATGGCCCCAACTGAACGTCATCTGAATTGTAACCTCCCTGGGCCCTTGGTCTGGGGGGTCATTGGACTGGGGCGCCCTCCTCTCCCCCCCGCCCCCCCTGCATGGCACCTGGACGCAATCTCACACCCTGTCTTTGTTCTACACATCTGGAGGGGACGTTTGAGCATGGAGGGGACACCCCTGGGGGTGGGGGGACCCCGATGCTGCATACTTAGGATGGGGGGCCCCATGTCTAGGGGGCCGCTTGATTTGGGGGCACCTGGTCGCCCCTCCCCCCCCCCCCATCCTGGGGCAGCATGCACAGCAGTATAACCCATATGGAGCTCACCGGGGGCAGATGCCTGCGGTCCCATTGAGCCACCACCAGCATTTTATACTGGGGCCCGCGGCGGGCCTGGGGGGGGTGGGACGCTTTCTGACACCTTGTCTATGCTCAGCACACCAGGGGGGACAGTTGTCCATGGATGGGGCTTCACCAGGGCTGGGGGTGGGGGGGGGGCGGGGACCCTAATGCAAAATACTTGGGATGGAAGGCCCCCATATCCCCAAGGTAGCTTGACGCATAGACACCTGACCGCTCGGCCCTCCACCCCTCCCCCTCCCCCCCCTCTTTTGGACACTATGCACAGCAGTATAACCCACACGATGACCATTAAAGGCAGGTATCTGCGGACCCGGACCGGCCCGACCTCCCCGCTGCCCCGGACACGGACCAGGCTATGCTGGATTTGGAGTGGGGGGGGTCCATCCCACAAGACATCAGTCATGGCTATACATAGAGGTGGGAGGGTAGGTGGGGGTGCACCCAGGACATGGAGTTCGCACTGGAGTCCTCCTCTGAAACCGCTAACCACACACTCATACTAGCTAACCGCACTGCGATAGGCTACCATAGAGGGTAATAATCATTCTTGAGGGACGGTGACGGTCAAGGGACGCTGACGGCACACCGATTGGAATCTACTAACACACCGGACCACATTGGGTACACAGTGTGACAGACCCTGGACAGTGACCACGCTCTAATAACAGACGCACACCTGCATAGGTACACAGGGCAGGATCTAGGGGCACCCGACGTTCGTTGGACTCACAACCCCTGGACCTGCCCAGTGCGTTGAGTTCTATACGACACCTCACAAACCGGAAGAGTCACACGGACAGGAGGGGTAGTGAGAGGTAGAGGGACCGGGACCCGCGGGACAGCTCCAGGCCATGTGACCCAGACTCTGACCGGGTCGGACCCCGCCCCTTTCGCTCCCCTCCCCCCCCTTATTCCCTTTTTTTTCCCCCTCTCTCTCTCTCTCTCTCCCCCTCTCTCTTCGCCCCCCCCCCCACCCCCACTTCGAATTTACGGAATCATGACCTGTAACTTCACGCCGGCAGAACTCTGCCTCTGGTCCAACAATATCAGAGGTCTGAATATGCCGGAAAGGCGCTCTCATCTTTTACGCACGCTCTGGTCGACACGTACGTCGATCGCATTTATCCAGGAAACGCACTTCCAGGGGCGTAACGCCCCGGCACTGCGGGACTCCCGCTTCCCTACAGGGTATTTTGCAAACCACCCACATGCTAAAAAGGCAGGGGTGGCAGTCCTCATTGCCCGCACGGTACCCTTCCAGGGCCATGCTGAGCTAGCGGACCCAGAAGGCCGCTATATATTTGTGAATGGCACGATCGCTGAACAACTTTACACCCTGGCGTGTGTTTACGCGCCCAACACGGCGCAACATAAATTCCTAATACGCACGCTGCGCACCCTAGAACACATTAGGGAGGGCATATTAATACTAGCAGGGGATCTTAACCTAACATTAGATCCACGCCTAGACACATCCCTTGGATCTAGCTCGCTCCCGGCCTTATACCAACGTAAAGTCCTGGCGGCTCTCAGGAGCTCAGGGTTGGCGGACTCGTGGAGGGTAGCTCACCCGACAGAAAGGGATTACTCGTATTACTCTACAATCCACAACCACTACAGTAGATTGGACTACATTCTCCTCCCCGTAGAGTTCCTCTCGCTTCTGCTATCCAGTGAGATCCGGGCGGCCACCTGGTCCGACCATGCGCCGGTCCTGACCAACATCGCCTCCCCGCTCTATAAACCAAGGGAGAGGCAGTGGAGACTCAACGAGCAAGTCTTGGTAGACCTGGCAACGACCATGGAGATGAGAGAAGCACTACAGAGGTACTTCGAGGAGAATTCCACTCCAGACGTGGTGCCCCAGACAGTATGGGAGGCACACAAGTGCCTGATCCGAGGCTATCTGGTGCGCCACTGCACTCACAGGAAGAAGGCCATGCGGCAAGAGGTCACGCAATTGGCACAACAAGTAGCAACACTAGAAGCTCTTCATAAGTCCACACTATCGGAAGACACCTATAAAGAACTCCTGGAGGCGCGAAGGAACCTCAGGCAGCTGCTTTCACAGGGCCTCCTCCGAACCATCCGCAAATCCCGTAGACATTTCTACGAATACTCTGACAAATGCGGGAGACTCCTGGCCAGAAGACTGCAACGGGAGCGGAGACTCTCACACATATCTAAAATCCGCGACCGGACCGGTAAGCTTATTCAAATGCCTGATGGGATAGCGAAGGCTTTCCACCACTACTATACGGAACTCTATAATATACCAACGGCCCAAGAGGCAACTGCGCAAGCACAACGCAAGACCAAAATAGCATCCTACCTGGAACAGCACGTGTCCCGAACCCTTACAGACGACCAGAGGTCGGCAATGGAAGAATCTATTTCCCTAGGGGAGCTCAAGCACGCCCTCAAGATCACCAAAACCCACAAGGCACCAGGCCCAGATGGCCTCACCGCGGCATATTATAAAAAATTTCAAGACATCCTGCTGCCACATCTTCTAAGTAGCCTCAACCACTTGCTTGACGGCGGCCGCCTCCCGCGGGACACGTTAGCAGCCACCATCTCACTTATCCCAAAGGAAGGAAAGGACTTGACGAATTGCTCCAGCTACAGGCCGATTTCCTTACTCAATGCCGATCTGAAATTGTTCACCAAAGTATTGGCCATGAGGGTCGGACGCGTGCTGCCGGACCTGGTGCACCCGGACCTGGTGCACCCGGATCAGGTGGGATTTGTCCCCAGAAGGGAGGCACGCGATAATTCAATTCGAGCCCTCAACTTGATCCACATGGCGGGGAGCGGCCGGAGGGGGATCCTTCTCCTCTCGACCGACGCCGAGAAGGCGTTCGATAGGGTGGACTGATGTGGGGACCTAGGGAGATACTGAGCCTTCCTTCCCCCCCCCACAGAGACTGCAGAAGACGCGGGCGGAACAGCTCTCGCCCCCACCCCCCTCTCCCAGGGGAGGGGGACGGGGGGTTCGAGAAAGCACCCCCTTTTCTTTTTTTTTTCGTGACCCTCACTCCTCCGCCCTGCCTTCCCGCCTTTCCTATTCCCCCCCCCCCCCCCCCCTGGTTGGAAGTATACGGGCCCGGCGGGTTCGGGACGGGGACACGGAGCGAGAGAGGAGTTCACGACTTAAACGGGCGCACACGTGGGGAGCATGCATGGGAAAGGGGCACACCTGAAGGAGACACTCGAACAGAGGGGGCGCTGACGTAGGACTTCTAAACTGAAAACCAAGCCGTGAAAGATGACTGGGACAGACAGCAGTAATTAGCCGAGTAGCCAACTCGGATCTGACACGTACATAGCCTACAGTAAACTGCGCCAGGAGACGGCCCCATGAACCACCCCACCCATCACCCACATACAACTGACGGCACCCCACGCCCGTGACACTTAAAGATCATTACACGACCTTCAACCGTGAGAACCCTCTTGCCAAACCAGACGAAGAAGCAACATCCCTCCCCAAAAATACTAACCCTACCCCCCTGTTGCTCACCATTCTACTGAACGCAAACTCTACTTCCACACGCGTAGCTTAAGCCACTACCTAACTTGAAAACGTCACACCACAGGGATAGCAATTCTTACGGAAAAAGAGGAAAGGATGGAACGGAAAAAGAAGGGAGAGAAAAGGGAAAGAGAGGGGAAAAGAAGGGAAGGGAGGAAGGAAAGAATGGGAGGAGAAGGGAAGGAAAAAGAGGGGGGAAAGACATAAACATGGGAGAACAAAAAGAAAGGAAAATAATTCAGGTTAGCGAACAGTTAAATGACCCCTCAATTGAGAGATCTACCGTATACTACGTTATGACATGTTATATAGTGTTAGTTCCAAGTGTTTACCACAACATAAGATCTACAGGAGATTTGGGTTGATATACACTGTACTAGACCATACCCGTTGTGTATGAAATATACTGTTCCCCTATCTCCTTTCTGTACCCCATGCGTTTCTGTGTCTCAATAAAAAAAAAAAATGATTGACAAAAAAAAAAAAAATGTGGTGCTTTTTGTGAAAAAATAAAGTAATAATAATGAAGTACAATATAGCAGCTTCACATTTGTATATTTTACCCTCCTTTGTGACACACCGAAAAATGTAACAAAGTTGAGCGCTTATATCAGAACCCCATATAGTGGTAACATGCATATATTAATAGCCTTCTTTCCCTTTGAAAGATGATTCCACAATATATGTGCATGAAATAAAGAAATACAATAGTGTTTTACAGTTTTTGTTTTGTTTTTTAAAGAATGGTGATGTAAGGCAGCAGAGGTCATGCTCACTCATTTGAGAGCCCTTTAGGACTAGCTGTCAGTCGAAATCGACTTGCACCAATATATATATATATGTACTACTGGAATACTGAAGAAAAGTTTTGGTCATGGGAAATAAATTGGTAAAAGCTCTGATTGGTGCAAGGCGATTTCGACTGACAGCTAGTCCTAAAGGGCTCTCAAATGAGTGAGCATGACCTCTGCTGCCTTACATCACCATTCTTTAAAAAACAAAACAAAAACTGTAAAACACTATTGTATTTCTTTATTTCATGCACATATATTGTGGAATCATCTTTCAAAGGGAAAGAAGGCTATTAATATATGCATGTTACGGTACCACTATATGGGGTTCTGATATAAGCGCTCAACTTTGTTACTATATATATATATATCTATCACGCCTTTCTCCTCTCAGTTTTCCAGGAATATTAATCATACTTGAAGGACCTCTCCAGACTTACAAAAAAAACACACACACAGTTTAGTAGAGCGCTATGGAATCTGATGGCACTATATAAATAATTAAATAATAAAAATAATAATATACCCCCAATGACTACATGCATGTATACTTTTATGAATGTATTAATTGGGAGGATAGTCTAAAAGGGCTTACAAAAGCTGCAGTTTTTATGGGGGTCCCCTAATTAATTTATAAAAGTGCTGATTTATCATAGAAATCAGCACCTTTATAAACTAGGGTTAAACCTGGGTACTCCTCACCCTGTAGTGGTTTGGGGGGGGGGGGTGTAGTGGTCCTCTAAAGTCGGCAAGCCTTTTAGTCTATAACAATGTATCTAACGGTTACTAAAGTGCAAAAACAATATCTCTAATAATCGACTAGCGAGGACTTGGTGTCTTTGAAATAGATACTAATCTATTTATAAGACACCAAGTCCTCTCTAGTCGATTATTAGAGTAAAATTGTAGTAAGGTTTTTAACCCCTTAAGGACCAAACTTCTGGAATAAAAGGGAATCCTGACGTGTCAGGCACGTCATGTGTCCTTAAGGGGTTAAAGTTCAAATACATAATATAGTCCACATTGCATTAAAGGAACACTACACTGTTAGTGGCCCTGGGGACCTGGTGGCCCTGGGGACCGTTTAGGGAAAAGCATGGGGAGCCTAGTGCGCATGCAGAGTTTTACTCCATGACAGCCACTAGAGGCATTTAATCCCAACAATGAAAACATGTCTTAATGCAGAACAGCAATGCTTTTAGCTGCAGGGTTAACACTGAGTGGGTGAGGAGGGTGGGGGGGGGGGGGGAGGCCTTGATGCCCAGACCACTTCACTGAGATGATGTGGCATGGGTGCCTATAGGGTCCCTTTAAGTAGGTAGTTAATTGGAAAGATTTAAACATGTTAGACACTAATGACAATATAACAAAAAAAAATTATACTATTTTCTACATTTTTCTTTACATAAAAATTAATTAATTCAGTCATTATTAAGTTCTGAACTGCATTTCTGTACGTTCTAATTTTTTTGTAAGGAGGATTTCTCCTCACCAATCTTCAAATTCTCTGCATTCCAATACATTTTAACTCTTTTAGATCTCCTTAATGTACCTGTTTTTAAATGGACTGAGACACTGTTTTTTTTGGGGGGGGGGGGTTTATTTTAGTGTTTTTAATGTTATTATGATATGTTCTTTATTATCGTAGTCTCTCTAATTCAGCGCACTGGGCAAAATAACTTACGAATGGCATTGTTAGGGTGACAAGGGATTAGTTCCTTTATTTGATATTTTTTTATTATTTTCAAAAAATGTAAATCGCTCTTTATTTAAAAATGGGTGCTACGCAGGCTATACATTGTCCACACCCATAAATCCCTTATTTGAAAACGTAACTTTTTCACATTTTCTTTCCACTGACTTTTTACTTATTTATTTTAAAATTTCGTACCCCCACTGTGTATGATAACAGACTTGTATTTTATAAAATAATAGAACAATGTTTATTTATTATGGTTCATTTTTCAGATTGAATCTCTTGATTAGTGTAAGTTAAGAATTTCTTCCTGTAAACGTATCAATTTCTATAAATTCTCTTTCTAAATTTTCTTTTTTATATCCTCTTTTAGTAAAATACCCTGTGATTTTTTTCACTTTGTGTATTGCAAGATTCTGTTATTAAGCAATGTCTCTCAATCCTAACCAGCAGAATTTTTGTGATTTTTTTTTTTTTTTAAAGCAAAGTCATATGGTGTGCACCTATACAATACATTGAGTTGGGTACAATACAGAGTTACCTATACAATACATTGAGCTGGGTACAATACAGAGTTACCTATACAATACATTGAGCTGGGTACAATACAGAGTTACCTATACAATACATTGACCTGGTTACAATACAGAGTTACCTATACAATACATTGAGCTGGGTACAATACAGAGATACCCATACAGCAGCCAGAGTAGAGTTTAATACAGAGAATGAACACAGACAAAATAAGGACATACCATAACTAACACACACAGCCAGGATTGTGCATGTTCGGCAAAATGCTGTGCCAGTCAGTATCTCCCTATAGAGATGCATTAAATCAGTGTGATTAAATAAATTAATAATTGGTGTAATTACCTTGAGCATCCTCTAAGATAACAGCTCAAAAAAAAAAAAACGCGGAAAAATGAGCCGCATACGTGCACGTTACATACGTTATCCCGTCACTCATATATTCCAACATCATACAAATGCCCATAACGGCCGGTTAAGGGCAAGTGCACTCGATATTAGAGGCCATGTGTAGGTGGTTAAAGCGCGTAATACAGAAGACATCTATACATGCGCTGTATTGCGCGCTTTAACCACCTACACTTTTTTTTTAATAATTACACCAATTATTAATTTAATGACATTACCTTCACATTATTGAATTTCTTTTAGGGGTTATTTAGTATAGATGAGTTTATTGAGCCATTAGTTTGTGTTCTCCTATCACGAGGAAGGTGTGTTCAAATTATAATGACCCTTTCTGTCTGCTTCAATATGTGGATTCATTTTATTTCTTACATTTGGTTTCTTAGATATGCCGTGCACTTGGTCTTTGCTCCATGTTTTCAAAGGAACTTGTATACTGAATTAATCAGTGCATTAACCAAATTAACTGATCATCTGTTTTATATCATTGTTTATGCTAATGAATTTTGTAATTTCACATTCATTGATTATTATGTGTGTGTATATAAATGTTCTCTTGTTACTTCGGTGTCAGCTTGATAAAGACCTGGGTACAGGTTGAAACGTTGCGGATCCAATAAAACTGCCTTGAACACATTACAGTGAGTGCCTGAAACTTTTTTTTTTTTTTTTTTTTAGTGAGAAGTAGCTGGACGTCCGTAGGAAAGCATTGAGTATTTCCTATGGGCGGTTTGAATGCGGTTTGCCGCGCATACGCATTCGGATCTGACGTCGGCAGAGGGAGGAGAGGTCAGGCGCTGGAGAAAGGCAAGTGGCTGAAGGGGCTTTAAGCCCTTCATCCCAGCAGGTGGTCAGCCCTGAGGGAGGGGAGAACCTACTAACCCTATAGTGGCAGGAAAACAAGTTTGTTTTCCTGGCACTATAGTGCTTCTTTAAGCAGTGGGACTGCAGGGGCATGCACTACATCCTAAAACTGCTAAAGTTGTTTGAATGCCTATAATAGCGCAATAAAAATTGGCTTATTGCTTCTATTTACTGTGGGCATTATAACCCTACATATTATCTGTGAATGACACATGATGCCACATTAAACTATTATGCTAATTATGTGATTCTGTCCCTATCATCCAAAAACCACGCCAGATAATGAGTCGTTGGTAAATGAATACAGAACTGGGAAATCATTACCTCACAGTGAAAGAATGATCATTCATCATCTTAATCGGGGAAGAAAGCAAAACATCGCTGATTGTGTTCTAGCCAAAATGTCAAGGCAGGCAGCGCAGGATCAATGTCAACGCTAGCACAGAATTACAAGTTAGGATCACAAATCTTATTTTCAATAAGAGTGATTATGCTTAATTTACCAATGACTACCGATTACACCGAGCAGTTTGCTTCATGTGGATTTTGGATCTTTGACATTTAACCCTTTCAGGGCAGAAAACAAGAGTCACAGATTTTATTAAATAGACATAAAACAGACAGGTTTTTACCAATGGTCTCTTATAGAGATATGTTTATTCAAGACACTACACTATGATTACTATTTCCCCTATATTAGAAAGAACAAAGTGTCCCACGAAGGGACTAGTGGTGTGTACAAGCGAACCTGAAAAGGGGGTAACCCTTAATTTGCCAATAAGAAGAATGCATGAATGTCCAGAGGATACAAATCCAATGGACACAAAAAGGTTCCTTGTGAAATATATAGCTAATATAGTACTTGAAAAATACATACAATTAGATACATTTTATTAAGTATTTAGAGAAAAAGACATATAACATAGACCCATTAAAAAGAGCCACAAACAAGTAAAGACTCTATAATAAAGTAGACTGGGTGGGATGTTGGCTGAGCATGATAAGGGTGGGAGTTAGAAAACCTAAAAAGGGTTTGTATATGAACTACAGAAGACCTCTTGTGGCTATAATAAAAGGCAGTATAAAGGCCTATAGATCAACACCAATGTTATAGGTAAACTGTATGAATCAAACGTTTCCAGTGGGACAGTGTATCAGTACAAACTGCTTAAAAAAAAAAAATGTTACAAAGAATGGGTTATGAATGGCATATTGGAAAAATATATAACTTGCAACAGCCTTCTGTAAACTGGCTAAGTGAAAATTCGACTTCAAGGTCGCTGACTAAAATAACGTATATAAGCCGACCCAAATATAAGCCGAGGCCCCTAATTTTACCCCCAAAAACTGGGAAAACTTATTGACTCGAGTATAAGACTAGGGTGGGAAATGCAGCAGCTACTGGTAAATTTCTAAATAAAATTAGATCCTAAAAAAATTATGTTAATTGAATATTTATTTACAGTGTGTGTATATAATGAATGCAGTGTGTGTATGTATAAGTGCAGTGTGTGCATGAATGCAGTGTGTGTGTATGAGTGCAGTGTGTGTATGAATGCAGTGTGTGTGTATGAGTGCAGTGTGTGTGTATGAGTGCAGTATGTGTGTGAGAGTGCAGTATGTGAGTGTGAGTGCAGTGTGTGTGTGAGTGCAGTGTGTGTATGTGTTGGTGGGGGGTGGGCATTTTGATTATTGTTTTTATTAATTATTATTTTAATCATTTTTGTTCTATTAATATTTATTTTTAAATTATTATTTTAATATTTTTTATTATTAATTATTTGATTTTTTTTTTCGTCCCCCCTCCCTGCTTGATACATGGCAGGGAGGGGGGCTCTCCTTCCCTGGGGGTCCAGTGGCATTGGTAGTTCAGTGGGGGGGGGAGGGGGGCTGTCAGAGTTTACTTGCCTCTCCTGCAGCTCCTGTCAGCTCCCTTCTCCTCCGCGCCGGTCCATGCAGCTCTTCTGTCAGCTCACACTGTAAGTCTTGCGAGAGCCGCACTATGACCCCGCGGCTCTCGCGAGACTTACACTGGGAGCTGACAGAGGTGCTGAACGGACCGCCGCGGAGGAGAAGGGAGCTGACAGGAGCTGCAGCAGAGGTAAGCGCTCGCTGCCAGCCCCCAGTCTGTATTATGGCAATGCAAATTGCCATAATACAGACACTGACTCGAGTATAAGCCGAGTTGGGGTTTTTCAGCACAAAAAATTGGGTTTTTCAGCACTAACTAAATGATACTCCCTTTAGATACCCCAATACAACAACAGGATACCCTCCAATTGCGTACACATAGCAGCTTAACTAGAATCTAAAGTAATCCACCATAGAAGCTTACTAACTAAATAACCATAGTGCAAAAAATAAAATGTGCTGTGATAAATAAAAGTAAACCGACGCGCGTTTCGGTGCTACTAAGGCGCCTTCATCCAGGGCATTCGAACGAACCGCTCACCGGGTCTAATTATATCAGACCGAAATAGCCAGTCACGTGGTGGCCGCGACCAATTGCGGCTCTAGGAGGCGTGTAGTAAGTCAACTCGTCATTCTCGTATCATAGAACCTGCTCCCTAGTATTACACCTCTTTATCAAGGTCCCGCCCACCTCCATTCTGCCTGAATGCGAGGAGAAGGATGAGAGGAGTCCTGTTCGGCGGATTCATACAAGGGGAGGGGAAGGGTAATAAACGATTAGGATGATCCTTCCTAGTATACAATAGGGAGGTAGCGGGAAAGATCTAAATGCGCATGTTGATATTTTGTATCTAGACCTCAATTTCTGATTACTATGATTGCTTGGTGGCAGACATATCCCCTACAATTATAACTGATAGTATAAGGAGTAGATCTTCATTCTCTATGTAATTAGTGTTGTGTTACAATATATTGCTGCATTGATATATACTTTTAACTCAGAGACCGTATTGTAAAGCCTAACTTGTCAGGGTACCTGTGGTCTCTACCTCCGAAAGAGGTAGAGACTTAGCTGTTCCTCCATCCAGACGGTCTGATGGCTCCCTTCCCCGCGGTCTATCCGGTCATGCTAGGCCGGCCGCGAGGGAGTGACTGCCTTTTACAGCATCTAGGCAGGAAGTAGTCATCAGGACACTCCCCCGGAACGACCTGTCAGTCAATTGCTGCAGGACCAATCAGGACGCCTCGGAGGCGTGGTTACTGCTCTGAACAGGGTATTTAACAGAGCTTCTTTCATTAGCTCATTACCCTGTCGTGGTTCTAGCTTGTTCTAGTCACTCAGTGCTTGTGTATTCTATTATCCCTTTTGGTTTTGACCCGGCTTGTTTACCTTACTCTGCTTATCTCTGTTACCCTTGATTCGGCTTGTCTCTCGCTTACCTGTCTTCTGTTACCCTCGACCTCGGCTTGTCTTTGACCATTCTATACTGTACTACTTACGTTAGTCCGGCCATTCTAAGGTCCGGTATACGTATCTGGCTACTGTTTGTACTCTGCGTGTTGGATCCGTGTCCCGATCCTGACATAACTTGAGCACTGCAATAGACCAAATACATCAGATATGTGCCAGAGTGTCCAATTTATAAATCCAAAAACACTCTCTGTTTTTAAGGGCTTAATCAAGATCACCTCCCCTCCTACCCAGACTGACTCTTTCTGTGCCCGAAAACGTCATACCCCCTGGGAGAATCTCTATGGTATGCCCTCACATGTCTCTTCACTAGGGTGTCTTTCAAGGAAGTTACAGAGTGGACATGTTCCGTGATCCTCCTTTTAACCCCTTAAGGACCAAACTTCTGGAATAAAAGGGAATCATGACGTGTCACACATGTCATGTGTCCTTAAGGGGTTAAATGGGCATATTGTCTTTCCCACATATTTAAGGTCGCACTCACAGGTTAGAAGCAGGGGCGTACCTGGAGCGTTTGGCACCCGGGGCTGATCCTTTATTTGGCACCCCCCTCAACTTTAAAATTTAAAAAACAACCACACATTTTTTAAATGTATTTGGCAAATGTATCTGGCACTGAGCAGTGTTTGTATATTTTTAATGTAAGCATGGAGTATGTGTGAGTGAATGTACGGGTGTGTTTGCACGTATTGGCATTTGAATGCAGGCATGCATTTTTCTGTAGTGTGGTTTTTTAATATGGTGGTGTGTTTTTATGTAGTGTTGACATTTGGATGCAGGGTTGTATTTGTGTGTAGTGTAGATGAAATGCTGAGATGTATTCACATATACTCACATATACACACACCGGGACACATACAGATACACAGACACATAGGTACACACATGCAGTTACATAGAAACACAGTCATACACAGATACAGACAAATACTGACACACATACAGATACACAGAGAGACAGATACATACATACAGATACACAGACACACCAACACACCGAAACAAACACAGACACACAAGCAGATACACATGTATAAGTGTGTAATTGCTTAGTAGATGCAGTGTGTGCGTTTGTATAGTGTATGCAGTGTGTGTATAGTCAATGCAGCTTGTGTATATAATGTATGCAGTGTGTATAGTGTATGCAGCTTGTATGTATAGTGTATGCAGCTTGTATGTATAGTGTATGCAGCTTGTGTGTATAGTGTATGCAGCTTGTGTGTATAATGTATGCAGTGTGTGTATAGTGTATGCAATGTGTGTATAGTGTATGCAGTGTGTGTATACTGTGTGTATAGTATATGCAGTGTGTGTATAGTGTATGCAGTGTGTGTATACTGTGTATATAGTGTATGCAATGTGTGTGTATAGTGTATGGAGTGTGTATAGTGTATGCAGTGTGTGTATAGTGTATGCAGCTTGTGTATACTGTGTTTATAGTGTATGCAGTGTGTGTATAGTGTGTGCAGTTTGTGTGTGTGTTGTGTGGAATAAGTGCTGGGAAGGTGAGCAGTGTGTATGGTTTGCACCTCCCCCTCCCTGACACTTACCTGTCCCTCCCGTCCTCCTCGATGGGTGGTCCTGGTGGTCCGGTGGCACAGCTTTAGATGGCAGTGAAGAGGGGCCAAGAACGCTGCACGCTTGTTTCCCATCCAGCAGCAGCAGCAGGGTCCTCTGTTCTTGCGATCCGCAAGAGCGTTGCCGCGGGTTGCTATGGCAACGCTCTCGCGGATCGCAAAAACAGAAGACCTTTTGCTGCTGGATGGGAAACGAGCGTGGTGGATACTCTCGTAAGCGGCCGGTCCCTTTGCATAAGACACAGTGAGTGGCACCCGGGGCGGACCGTCCCGCTGCCCCCCCCTTAGTACGCCACTGGTTAGAAGATATACAACTCCCGAAGTGTTGCAATTAAAAAATAGCTTGACAGGAATTTTGAGTGTTGTTATAGAATCTGTGATCATTTTCGATCCTTTTAGAATGTATTGACATGCCACACAGTGACTGCACCGATAGGAGCCCACTACAGAGATCAAGCTTCTCTTGACACTTGGGGTCAATAGGTGACTAGGCACCAGCAAATCTTTAAGGTTTTTTCCCCCTTTTAGCTGTCAAGGAAGCTTTTAGGGAGATAACTTTGGATAGATGTGGGTCTTGAGTCAGGAGAGGACAGAAACGATCCATCACTCTCCTGGGTACTTCCCAACCTGAATCAAAGTTTGCCACACATCTTATTTGTTTCGGAACATCCAAACTGTTTTTATTACTAAGGAGTGTACCTCTTTCACTGAGTAGTGCTCTCTGATAGGCTATTTTTAGACACCTATTAGGGTATCCCCTCTCCTTGAATCTTTGTCTAAGTTGGATAGACTTAAGCTTCAAACCTTCTTGGGACGAGCAATTCCGGCTTAGCCTTAAATATTGGCAAATCTGGATACCACTCTTGATGGTATTCTGATTGGCCAATTGGGAATACAATGCTTAGATTGCAAACAGGTAAGTATAGACCACCCAGGTGCAATTAATGTATTGTAATGTAATGTATGTAATGTAAAAAGTATGTATGTAATGTAAAAAGATAATTACTCTTTGGTTAGGTATGTGAAAGGTGTAACGGACCGTTTCACTTACAAGAGGATAAAACCCAGTTTAGGCGATATCCCCCTTTCCAGATGCACAGGCAGCTACGGCAAACACCATTCTCCCGACTGGAACCACACAAACACTGGGACAGCTGAACAAGAAAAGCAGACATCGGCTTACACTCCTGGCAGTCAGCAAACAATCCCATTCCCCCAAAGAACGAGACGACACATCGCTTTGAGGGTTAAGCAAGAACTCTAGACTGGGACACCCAGTCTGGCTTTTATTTCCAACTCACACATACAGGCCACACCCAGGGGGAGGCATAAAAGAACCAATGACACAGATGTTACCTCCCACACATCCCCTCCCCTTAGTGTGACACATAATCCCATTATGCATACAGAGTAAAATATACTTTTACACAACTTTCATAACTTTAAAACCATACATCACATTCACATAAAAATACATATCCACAATCAATCCATTCAGGGGAACAACATATTAAAAAATGGCATGAATCCGACCAGGGGTTTAAAAGTTACTAAAAGTATCTTTTGGGCCCTGGCTTGCAGCATGGCACAATCTGGCTCAAACAGAAGTAAAACATCCCCCACAATGCATCCCGGCTTCCTCCCTTCTGCCCTGGAGATAATTGGAGAAGTAATCCAATTATCTAGGACTAGAGTCAGACTCCATTAACCACATGGTTGCAAAAAGACAGTAAAAGACATAAACTTACATACTGATACATTTAACACATAAAACCCCCATTTCTACATATCCCCAGTTTAACTGAACACATAAATACCTACGTAATATTTAAGACAGTATTACTGTGATATGTTACAAAGTCTTAAAGGGACATTAGTCCCAAAAGTCCCAATATGTCCATCGCTGATTTTAAAGGGCCAGTAGCAGCAATATAAATTATTACATGCCCAAATATAGTGTTTATAGAGCAATATGTCCATGGGCCGTAGTCGCAGGGCAGGAGGCTAGCAGCCAGGCCTCTCCAGTTCACAGTGGCGAAGCTGGTTTCGCCACATTTCTCCCCTTTGCCAATTAGACTAACAGGGTACCTGACTTTCTGCCGGTCAGTGCCCTGGTTAGTCCAGCAACCCACCCACGAAACAGAAATAACAGAGCAGCCCACCCACACTAACCGGTTACTACATCTGGGTGAGGAAGGATTTTGTCCAAGTTCTGGTGTTTCACCACTGCTGGGTGGGAGACGGGTAGGCTGCCTTGGTGGGTTGCTGAGGGGGCAGAGACCAGCGGTACTCTGTCCTGTTGCCAGCACTACCACGGGAGTAGTCTGGTGGGCGCCTGGTTGCTGGAGACTGGCTGTCTCCCCTTTAGGTGCACAGCTGGACTGCCGGAGGGGGAGACCGACTGTCTCCCCTTTGGATCCATCACACTGAGGCTGGGGAACAGGACCGACCGGCCCTATCCCTTGTGCTGTAAGTGCAGAGACTACGGTCCCATCTGCACAGTTGTGGGGCTTAACATCTCCCCTTGGTGGGTTAGGTTGCCGTGGGAGAGAGGGTGTAACAAGTTCCTCTCTCTGGATGGCAAACTGCCGCTGGGGAGAAAGGATGGCACCTTCTGCTCCCTGGGGTACACACTGCCGCTGGGGAGGAAGGACGACACCATCAGCTCCCTGGGGTACACACTGCCGCTGGGGAGGAAGGATTGCACCTTCTGCTCCCTGAGGTACACACTGCCGCCTGGGAGGGAGGACGCTGCTCTCCTCTCCCTTCACCTCACACTGCCTTCCTGGCACATCACTTTGTTGCTGGGGGGCAGGAACAACAACCTCTGCCCCCTGTAACTCAGCCTGCCGCTGGGGAGGATGGACGACACCATCAGCTCCCGGAGACACACACTGCCGCTGGGGAGGGAGGACGCTGCTCTCCTCTCCCTTTACTTCACACTGCCTTCCTGGCATATCACTTTTCTGCTGGGGGGCAGGAACAACAACCTCTGCCCCCTGTAACTCAGCCTGCCGCTGGGGAGGAAGGACGACACCTTCATCTCCCTGGGACACACACTGCCGCTGGGGAGGAAGGACGACACCTTTAGCTCCCTGGGACTTACTCTGCCGCTGGGGAGGATGGACGACACCATCAGCTCCCTGGGTGACACACTGCCGCTGGGGATCTGGGCCGACTGCCCAGCATCCCTGTAGGGCCGGTAGAGAGACCTCGGTCCCATCTCCACCTGCCTGTTGTGGTTCTTTACAGGACCAATCTATGAGGACCCCTACTTCGGGTTCTTCCTGCCGCCTCGGGGGGGGGGCGGCTAACCTCCTCGGATGCAGCCTCTACTCTGCTGCTGTACCACTCTTCCTGCTCATCATACTCTTCGTCCATCTTTGAGTTTTGCTCAGCCATGACCTGGTTCCAGATCCCCTGGAATGTGTCCATGGATATATAACCCCCATACTGGGCCACTTGCTGCCTCACCTTGGCCATAAAATCATCTTCAGCGTCAGAGCCTTCCATACTTGTCTGCTCCAAGTCGCTGGATACCTCTGCTGCCAGGGGCGCTGCACGAATGCTAACGTTGCCCTCAATTTGTAACTCCAAGGAATTGGTGTTCTGTAGCTGTCCTTCTGGCTGTGGGAACAATCCCGCAGCTTGTTGGTTCCTCTGCGTCGTTCGCAGCATGAGGTACGCCTGTACATCGTTGTAGACCCGGTCTGCCATCCGCTCCGCTCGGGCTGGTGAGAATAGAGCCATCCTGCTCCTATATTCCCTGGCAAACTCGGATTCCTCCTTCTCCCTCGGAGGTGCTGCAGCAGCTGCGACTCTGTCTCCTTCCATTTTCCTGATTTCCTTTGTAGATAGGGTCGCTGTATGGATACTAGCGTTGCCCTCAATTTGTAATCCAGAAATGGTGTTGTCTGTAGCTGTCCCTCTGGTTGTAGGAACGATCCCGCCGCTTGCCACCAATTGTAACGGACCGTTTCACTTACAAGAGGATAAAACCCAGTTTAGGCGATATCCCCCTTTCCAGATGCACAGGCAGCTACGGCAAACACCATTCTCCCGACTGGAACCACACAAACACTGGGACAGCTGAACAAGAAAAGCAGACATCGGCTTACACTCCTGGCAGTCAGCAAACAATCCCATTCCCCCAAAGAACGAGACGACACATCGCTTTGAGGGTTAAGCAAGAACTCTAGACTGGGACACCCAGTCTGGCTTTTATTTCCAACTCACACATACAGGCCACACCCAGGGGGAGGCATAAAAGAACCAATGACACAGATGTTACCTCCCACACATCCCCTCCCCTTAGTGTGACACATAATCCCATTATGCATACAGAGTAAAATATACTTTTACACAACTTTCATAACTTTAAAACCATACATCACATTCACATAAAAATACATATCCACAATCAATCCATTCAGGGGAACAACATATTAAAAAATGGCATGAATCCGACCAGGGGTTTAAAAGTTACTAAAAGTATCTTTTGGGCCCTGGCTTGCAGCATGGCACAATCTGGCTCAAACAGAAGTAAAACATCCCCCACAATGCATCCCGGCTTCCTCCCTTCTGCCCTGGAGATAATTGGAGAAGTAATCCAATTATCTAGGACTAGAGTCAGACTCCATTAACCACATGGTTGCAAAAAGACAGTAAAAGACATAAACTTACATACTGATACATTTAACACATAAAACCCCCATTTCTACATATCCCCAGTTTAACTGAACACATAAATACCTACGTAATATTTAAGACAGTATTACTGTGATATGTTACAAAGTCTTAAAGGGACATTAGTCCCAAAAGTCCCAATATGTCCATCGCTGATTTTAAAGGGCCAGTAGCAGCAATATAAATTATTACATGCCCAAATATAGTGTTTATAGAGCAATATGTCCATGGGCCGTAGTCGCAGGGCAGGAGGCTAGCAGCCAGGCCTCTCCAGTTCACAGTGGCGAAGCTGGTTTCGCCACAAAAGGATTCCTCTCAATCCTCAATATAACGGAAAAAACAAGAAATACCTAAACATATAAAAAGAAAGGAAGAAAAAAAGGACTCATAGGGTAAAAACATTAATTACAATGAAATCCTTATTTCACAGATATACTTGGAAAAAAAACCATACATATTTAAAACAAAATATGAAAAATATGAAATAAATATTAAATACATTTTTAATACTTTGTTTCAAATATTTATGTTTTTTTCCCCCAAGTATATCTGTGAAGATCCCTTCCTCTTTTTCTACATCACTAAGACTGGGGAACACAGAGTTATATTGATGGGCTCTTGAACCTCTTGTATATTGTAAGTGCAACTATTAAATCGTGTGAATATTTTTTTATATCGGCGCTGTACTATGTTTGTTTATATCTTTTACATGCATCATATATGGATATTTGAATAACGATGGATCCGTGGGATTCTCTACACTGTGGATGAGCCTGAATATTCCCTCAGTTTGTGAGTGCTACATTTAAGTGATGATTTAATTGTAATTAATATTATTACCCTGTGAATGCTTAGATTGGGAATCTAAGCATTGTATTGGTTGAGGTGGGTTTCCGAAAAAAGAGTTGTGCTGATCTCCAACGTGTCATTTATAGTCAATGTACAGTCTAGGAAATTAAGGGAGGGGGTCCCTATTTCCATAGTGAGTTTCAGGTTGAGGTTATATGTGTTAAAATGTGTAACGAAGCGAGTGAAGAGCTCCACAGTCCCCGTCCAGACAACGATGACGTCATCAGTGGTTTGCTACACAGTTACATTGGATACATTTTTCAACACAGTTTACCCATAATAGTGGTGTCCATCTATAGGGCTTTACACTGCCTTTTAATATAGCCACAAGAGGTCTTCTGTAGTTGATATACAGACCTTTTCAGGTTTTCTAACTCCCACTCTTATCATCCTCAGCCAACATCCCATCCATTCTATTTTAGAGTCTGCCCTCACTTGTTATTATAGAGTCTTTACTTGTTTGTGGCTCTTTTTAATGGGTCTATGTTATATGTCTTTTTCTCTAAATACTTAATAAAATTTATCTAATTGTATTTTTTTTTCTAGTACTTTATTAGCTCTATATTTCACAGGGAACCTTTTTGAGTCCATTGGATTTTTATCCTCTGGACATTCATGTAATCTTCCCATTCCCCCTATAGACTTCATCTAAAGGCTAGGAAGGAATCTGCGACTTGCTTCAAATGTACACACACAAGAGCTGACCCGTATCACTGTCTGTGGAAGTGTGCTTCGGTTCAGGAATTTTGGACTGAGGTGAAACAATACCTTGCCAACAAAAACATGCCCACATTGCCACTAACCCATGAAATTTTGCTCTTGGGCCACATACCGAGTCAGCCCATGGGTAACAAGCGATTCCTTCTCATTATAGCAACAGTTGGCCACAAAGCCATTCTCCAGGTCTAGACTCTACAATTGTTTTTGTCTAAACTCCAGTTTCTATTTAACATGGATTGGCTGACAACTCTAACCAACAAAGAACTACTCGACAAGAATTTTTTTCGACTTGGAGATCATACATTTTTACTTTGGATGACACTTTCAGATCCAAGGTGAGAAGCACATTGGAGTACACGGTGTGGTTCTTGGCGGAGGATGTGGCGGGTCGAGACACCCTTCGCAACATTCCTAGTTACCTGACAAACATCTTCGCATCCGGACAATTACTTGACTTGGGAGGGCTATGGGGTGACATGATAAGCTGGCATTGAGTTTAGTTGCGTTTAGTGTTCTTGTTTGTCCAGTTTCCCAAATACTCTACACTAAGCACTCTTTCCTGCACCACTGAATTTTCAAGAGGATCCTAAGGTTGCAAACTCTACCCCTTTTTAACCTTTTGATAATTGTGCTCTTATCTCTTTAGCACCACACTCTCATTTATTTCGTTAACACAAGATAACATCTTATCACTACGGTCTAATCGGGGCATTGAACCACTTGCCGGGGGCTTTGGAGTTATTCAGGTGTGAATTACATGCCAATTTGCTGCGTCAATCGGCAGTTCAATACAGAATGACACCACCGGTTGCTATTCGGACATACCGGGGAAGTGGTTTGATCCATCCTTTCAGGTCTGCAAGAGATGTGCTCAAGCCATACCTTACACAGTTTATTAAGAGAATATCTAACCTTTTTCTTTTTCTCTCTTATTTAGTTTGTTTTCCTATAAGCAGAAATTGAAAATGATCATGTTTGCCTGTTATTACTGTATACTATAATCTTACTATCATCTTCGATATTTTCATTTGTATCGTTGCGTTGATGACACTTCAATATGTTTTTGTACAACTTCTACAAACATTCTCAATAAAAACAGTTTGAGAGAAAAAAAATGAGACATAAAAACAGGTATTTGAATTGCGTTCAGTCAATTTCTCTGTTCAGTGCAGACAATGTAATAGAAATCTCAAGAGCGTGTGTTGTGTCTGATATCTGTTTCTTATAGATCATCGATCATTCCCAAAATACTTTGCTAAACGGGCATCCGTCCTTGAATGCATAATTATTGCCCTCAAAGAATTTAATCTGTCTCTTTAATGATGAGAAACCTGCTTAATGGAGCCTACCATGTAAAGGATGTGGGATAGATTAGCACACTAAAAATAACACGCAATCTATGAAAATAACATGTAATTTATGACGCGGAAGAAGTGCTGTAAAGTGTACTAATAATATGATGTATTGGTTTGAGGGCTTACAGTCAATTCTGACCCTAATCCTTAACCTTACCCTTTGTGACACCATTTAATATGGTATTCTTATTAAAACATATCTGTCACTTTGCAGGTTTTGTAAGATTAATTCTTTATTTTATTTAGTTATGTGAAGGAAAAATACTTTTTGTTATGAGGTGCACTATCTTTGGAAGTCTTAGTCATGGACTTTGACAGTTTATTACATTTAATGAAACAATGTATTTTTTTAGCAATGTACTTTTTTTTTTTTTCTTTGTACTGTGTTTTTTGGTTTTGTTTGTTAGAAAAGTTGAATTTTTATCTGTCTGAACAGCAATGTCGGGTTTGATTCTACTGTTTTCTGCTCATTTTAACCTGCCTGCTACTGTGATTGCTCAGTGTAAAACTGCAGCAGAGGGCAAGCTACGTTAGGTAGCAAATGGTAAGAAAACAGTAGAATCTGACCAAGCCAGATAAAAAAAAAAAGTCAAAGTCAAAAAAATAATCAATATATAATTTAAAAAAATCATTACATTTCATTAAATATAATAAACTTAGAAAAGCAGGAAGTCAAAGTTTTATCCTTTAAGTAACAGGCAGCATCACACAGTCACAGGCAGACTGTCACGCACAGTCACAGTCAGTCACACAGTTACAGGCATGCAGTCACACACACACATGGACACAGTTACAGGCAGACAGTTACACACACACACACACACACAGTTACAGGCATGCAGTCACACACACACATTGACACAGTTACAGGCAGACAGTTACACACACACACACACACACAGTTACAGGCATGCAGTCACACACACACACGTACACAGTTACAGGCAGACAGTTACACACACTCAGTACGCCACTGTTACTGTGAAAAGAGTGGAAGAGTTTCATTTCATGCACTGATTCCCATAAATAGAAGAATATTACTAGGGACATGTAAATAAAATGAATATTTCCTGCTTATAATTTTTTTCTTAGGCTTCCAAGAAGAAGTATTTTATAATTTGTTTTATGTATACATACATTCGTGAGATTCTGAGCACAAATCACATTTTGGTTGCAGCACTGTTTATTTAGGTATACATAGAAATTGAATTTAAAGCAGTTTTGTACTAAAATGTATTTAATTCTCTCATTCCTTTTATTTTTACTTCTCTAGTTTTCTCTCTGACAGTCTCCCTTTATTACCTCTGTTTACTTCTACTACCGTCTGTGATGGGATTTATTTTTGTGAGTGCTTCCGGCTGCATTTTGTACCCCCTCCCCCCCCATGTGCGCCATTAATCTCTCTCCATGTCAGTGGCGGATCCAGAGCCTGATCTCGGGAGGGGCACTTGTAGATTATTTAAATAAATAATCCAGACACAATAACCACTACAGCTCAGTGTAGTGGTTATAGTGCCAATAATGCCAAGACCCCCTCCCAGAGTAAGTAGTCAAACTGTTTAAGAACTGTTTTACAACTTACCTGAGGTCCTCTGGGGAATGGGGCTGTAGTAGGCCAGAGGAGCAGTGGTATGTGTGAGTGGTGCAATGTGTGAGGGGTGCAGTGTGTGTGTGTGTGTGTGTGAGGGGGACAGTGTATTAGCAGTGTGTGTGTGTGAAGGTTGCAGTGTGTACGTGAGGGCGGCAGTATATGTCAGGGGTGCAGTGTGTGTGTGGGTCAGTATGTGTGTGTGACAGTTACAGTGTGTGTGTGGGGCAATGTATGTGTGTGGGGGCAGTGTGTTTATGGGGGGCAGTGTGTGTATGTGGGGGCAATGTGTTTATGGAGGACAGGGGCAATGTGTGTGTATGGGGGGCAGGGGCAATGTGTGTATATGGGGGGCAGGGGCAATGTGTGTATATGGGGGGCAGGGGCAATGTGTGTGTATATGGGGGGCAGGGGCAATGTGTGTGTATATGGGGGGCAGGGGCAATGTGTGTGTGTGTATGGGGGCAGGGGCAATGTGTGTGTGTGTGTATGGGGCAGGGGCAATGTGTGTGTGTGTGTATGGGGCAGGGGCAATGTGTGTGTGTATGGGGGGCAGGGGCAATGTGTGTGTGTATGGGGGGCAGGGGCAATGTGTGTGTATGGGGGGCAGGGGCAATGTGTGTGTGTATGGGGGCAGGGGCAATGTGTGTGTGTATGGGGGCAGGGGCAATGTGTGTGTGTGTATGGGGGGCAGGGGCTATGTGTGTGTGTGTATGGGGGGCAGGGGCTATGTGTGTGTGTGTATGGGGGGCAGGGGTAATGTGTGTGTGTATGGGGGGCAGGGGCAATGTGTGTGTGTGTATGGGGGCAGGGGCAATGTGTGTGTGTATGGGGGCAGGGGCAATGTGTGTGTGTGTGTATGGGGGCAGGGGCAATGTGTGTGTGTGTGTATGGGGGGCAGAGGCAATGTGTGTGTGTGTGTATGGGGGGCAGGGGCAATGTGTGTGTGTGTGTGTGTATGGGGGGCAGGGGCAATGTGTGTGTATGTGTGTATGGGGGGCAGGGGCAATGTGTGTGTGTATGGGGGGCAGGGGCAATGTGAGTATATATGGGGGCAGGGGCAATGTGTGTGTATATGGGGGGCAGGGGCAATGTGTGTGTATATGGGGGGCAGGGGCAATATGTGTGTGTGTATGGGGGGCAGGGGCAATGTGTGTGTATGGGGGCAGGGGCAATGTGTGTGTATGGGGGGCAGGGGCAATGTGTGTGTATATCGGGGGCAGGGGCAATGTGTGTGTGTATGGGGGCAGGGGTAATGTGTGTGTGTATGGGGGGCAGGGGCAATGTGTGTGTGTATGGGGGGCAGGGGCAATGTGTGTGTGTGTATGGGGGGCAGGGGTAATGTGTGTGTGTGGGGGGGGCAGGGGCAATGTGTGTGTGTGTATGGGGGCAGGGGCAATGTGTGTGTGTGTATGGGGGGCAGGGGCAATGTGTGTGTATGTGTATGGGGGGCAGGGGCAATGTGTGTGTGTGTATGGGGGGCAGGGGCAATGTGTGTGTGTGTGTGTGTGTGTATGGGGGCAGGGGCAATGTGTGTGTGTATGGGGGGCAGGGGCAATGTGTGTGTGTGTGTGTATGGGGGCAGGGGCAATGTGTGTGTATGTGTGTGTGTGTGTGTATGGGGGGCAGGGGCAATGTGTGTGTAGAAGAAGGATGGGGGGGCTTTTTTTATTTTTAATGTGTGTGTGTGTTTTTTTTTTTAACATTTAATTAAAATTAATATATAATTTATGTCCCCCCTCCCTTCTTACCTTTACTGGGAGGAGGGGGGACATCTTTCTTTCCCTGGTGGTCCCAGTGGGGATTCCCTGGTGGTCCCAGTGGTAGGAGTGAACTCTAGCCCGCGCTCCAGGGCTAGAGTTCTCTCTCGCGAGATTTGGAGCGTTGCCATGGTAACCGCGGCAACGCTCCAAATCTCGCGAGAGGAGGACCCGGAGGAGCTGCTGGTAACAGCTCCCGGGTCCTCTCTCCCTCCCCTGCCGGTCGGCTGTCAGTAATGTGCCTGCAGACCGGGGAGGGAGATCACTGATCTCCCTCCCCGGTCTGCAGGCACAATGCAGGGCTGGCACTTGGGCAATGTCAGCCCTGCATTAGCCGGCAGGGGAGAATCTCGGGGGGGCAATTGCCCCGTTGCCCCCCCCCCTGGATCCGCCACTGCTCCATGTAACGTGGCCCTAGAGGAGCTTCTGTATTCACTACCTGGACTGGCAGGAAGCTGCTCATTGCTCTCACTAAGCAATTCCTGTCGAATCGGGCAGAAGACAAAGATCCTCTCAGCAGTTCGCTGTCCTCCTACCAGTCACCCAGAGCTCAGACCTTTACCCTCACCAACCCCCCCCCCCTCCCCACAGCACTGTCTAGTAACAGCAGTAAAGTCCTAATCATCCTCCTTGTATTGCCCTCTGTATACATTAAGACCAGGTGTAACTATCTAAATGGATCAAGAATAGAAGCACACCCTGGTAAAGAACACCATATATACACCTGTGATATGCAATAAATATAAACACACAAAACTACCTAATGCATACATACATACATGCATACCCACTGCCTAATACATAGACTCACACACTGCTATATACTAGCCATGTGCATGGGGAAAATTTTCGGCTCGATTTGGCATTCCGAAATTCAGAATTTTCGCACTTAAGGTCCTCCCCCCTGGCCCCCACCCCTTAGCGGCGGGTGGGGGCCCTAAATACCAATAGGGGGGACCTATTGTCCTCCCCCCCGGCCCCCACCTCTGAGCGGCGGGTGGGGGCCCTAAAAAATATGTCCTGTCTCCACCCCAGGTGACAAGGGGTCCCCAAACCCCTAGTCACCCCCTCCCCCACAAAAAAATGATCCCCCTCACCCAAAAAATAATGAGGGGGGGACCTTAAACTAAGAACTTCGCACTTCGGCACTTTGACACTTCGGCAACTTCGGAACTTCGACACTTCGACACTTTGGAAATTCGGTAATTTCGGAACTTCGGGACCTCGGCAATTCGGCACTTCAGCAATTCGGACATTCGGAAGTACCCGAATGTCCGATTTGCCCGAAATTCGTCCGAATTCATATTCAGACCGAAACGAATTGCACATGTCTTCTATATACATACACAAACACACTCGGCAAACAGCCCTCTCTCCTCCCTTACACCCTGTTCCAAATTATTATGCAAATTCTATTTAAGTGTCACAAAGATTAAATATTTTGTTTTTCAGTTTAACTCATGGATGGCATTGTATCTCAGGGCTCTTTTGATCACTGAAAACAATCTCGGACATCTCTGATAATTAGATTGCCAGTGAGCCCAATTTATGGAAAACTACTAAAAGAGGGTGTTCCACATTATTAAGCAGAGCACCACTTTCATGCAATATGGGGAAGAAAAAGGATCTCTCTGCTGCCGAAAAGAGTAAAATAGTTCAATGCCTTGGACGAGGTATGAAAAACCATTAGATATTTCACAAAAACTTAAGCGTGATCATCTCACTCTTAAAGGGACACTCCAGGCACCCAGACCACTTCAGCTCATTGGAGTGGTCTGGGTGCCAACTCCCACTACCCTTAACCCTGCAAGTGTAATTATTGCAGTTTTTTTAAAACTGCAATATTTACCTTGCAGGGTTAAGTCCTCCCCTAGTGGCTGTCTATTAGACAGCCACTAGAGGACACTTCCTGCTTCATAGCACAGGTTTTCTGTGCTAGAGCGTCGCTGGACGTCCTCACGCTGTGTGAGGACCTCCAGCGTCGCTCTATTCCCCATAGGGAAGTATTGAAATTCATTTTCAATGCTTTCCTATGGGGTGCGCTAATGCGCATGCGCGGCATTGCCGCGCATGCGCATTAGGTCTCCTCGGCCGGCGGGCGAGATCAGTCTCGCCCACCGGCCGACGTAACCAGAAGGAGGAGCGGCGGGGGAGGAGGAAGCAGCGACGTGGGACCTGTCGCTGCCCCTGGTAAGTGACTGAAGGGGTTTTCACCCCTTCAGCAACTGGGGATTGGGGGGTGGGAGGGAGAGGGACCCTCCAGTGCCAGGAAAACGGATTGTTTTCCTGGCACTGGAGTTTCCCTTTAAGAGATTTGTGGCTGATTCAGAGCACACACTGGTTCGTGCAGATAAAGGCACATTGAGGAAGATTTCTGCCAGATCCATGCATCGGATCAAGAGAGCACCTGCTAAAATACCATTACATAGCAGCAAACAGATATTTGAAGCTGCTGGTGCCTCTGGTCCCACGGACATCAAGGTGTAGAGTCCTCCAGAGTCTTGCAACTGTGCATAAACCTTCTATTCGGCCACCACTAACCAATGCTCACAAGCAGAAACGGCTGCATTGGGCAGAAAAATACACGAAAACTAATTTCCAAACAGTCCTGTTCACTGATGAGTGCCATGCAACCCTGGATGGTCCAGATGGATGGAGTAGTGGATGGTAGGTGGATGGCCACGCTGTTCCAACATGGCTGCAACGTCAGCAAGGTGGTGGTGGAGTCATGTTTTGGGCCGGAATCATGGGAAGAGAGCTGGTCGGCCCCTTTAGGGTCCCCAAAGGTGTAAAGATGACCTCTGCAAAGTATGTGGAGTTTCTGACTGACCACTTTCTTCCCTGGTACAGAAGGAAGAACTATGCTTTCTGTAATAAAATCATCTTCATGCATGACAATGCACTCATGCTGCAAACATAGGCGTGCGCAGCCTATTGCATTAGGGTGTGCACCCTAAAGCACAAGCACACGCCGCGTATATGTATGTATGTATGTATGTATGTATGTATGTATGTATATATATATATATATATATATATATATATATACATATATACACACACACACTGCTGTGTGTGTGCTGTGTGAGGGTGCTGTTAGTGTGATGTGTATGTGAGGGTGCTGGTAGTGTACTATGTGGGTGAGGGTGTTTGTGTGTGCGTGCTTGTGAGGGTGCTGTGAATGTACTGTGTGTCAGGGTGATGTTTGTGTGTGTGTGTGTGTGCACTTGTGAGGGTGCTGTAAATGTACTGTGTGTGAGGGTGCTGTTTGTGTGTGAGGGTACTGGTAGTGTGCTGTGTGTGTGTTTGTTAGGGTCCTGTTTGTGAGGGTACTGTTAGTGTGCTGTGTGTGTGTGTGTGCTGTATGTGTGTGCTGTGTATGTGTGTGGGTGCTGTGTATGTGTGTGGGTGCTGTATGTGTGTGGGTGCTGTGTATGTGTGTGGGTGCTGTGTATGTGTGTGGGTGCTGTGTATGTGTGTGGGTGCTGTGTGTCTGTGGGTGCTGTGTATGTGTATGTGTGTGGGTGCTGTGTATGTGTGTGGGTGCTGTATGTGTGTTGGTGCTGTGTATGTGTGTGTGGGGGTGATTGTGGGGGGTGGAGGTGGGGGTACATTACTTAATATCCCCCCTCCCTTCTTACTTTATGTGGGGAGGGGGTTCCTTCCTTGCTGCCTTCCCTGGTGGTCCAGTGGAGGTGGGGGTAGATCAGTTAATACCCCCCTCCCTTCTTACCTTATGCCTGGGAGGGGGGATCCTGCTGCTGCCATCCATCCCTGGTGGTCCAGTGGAGAGTGAACTCTAGCCCTGCAGGGCTAGAGTTCACTCACGCGAGATCTGAGCGTTGCCGCGGCTGGCAATAGCTCCCCGGGTCCTCTCCTGCCTCCCTCCCTGCATGTGGGCCGGTGGGGAGAGAGGCTGAGAGCAGAGCCGGCGCTCGGATAGCGCCGGCTCTGCATGGACCGACAGGGGGATCCCCTGCCGGTCTCAATACATAGGCGTGCCGCGGGGATTAGGGTGTGCCCAGGCACACCCGGCACACCCTGTGCGCACGCCTATGGCTGCAAAGAATACATCTGCATCAATGGCTGCTATGGGGATAAAAGGAGAGAAAGGCATGGTGTGGCCTTCATCCTCCCCTGACCTCAATCCTATTGAGAAACTTTGTAGCATCCTCAAGCAAAAGTTCTATGAGGGTGGGAGGCAGTTTACATCCAAACAGCAGCTCTGGGAGGCTATTCTGTCATCTTGCAAACAAATTCAAGCAGAAACTGTCCAAAAACTCACAAGTTCAATGGATGAAGACTTGTGAAGCTGCTATCAAATAAGGGGTCCTAATTTAAAATGTAACGTGACCTGTTTAAAATGTAACGTGACCTGTTAAAATGTTTAAAAAGTTAAAATGTTGTTATAAGTTTGATTGAAATAGCTTTTGATTTCAGTAAATATGCTGCAAAAACAACAAAAGACAGTTTTCAGTTCTTTACAACCTATAAAGTGTTTTGAAACTTACTGTGCGTAATAATTTGGAACAGTGCATTGTAAGTTTTTTATGTTTAAAACAAATACTGTTATCATTGCAAGGGTTGTTGAATAAAATTGGAATTGTACTCTTAATAGTTGATAACATGAGAATTATGCTGACTGTTATTTACATCAATTATTTAGGTAAATGAGAAAAATATAATTTGCATAATAATTTGGGACAGGGTGTACATACACAGGCAGAATCTGCTGGCACTCAAACCAACCCATTACAAACAGTACTTCTTTCCGGTAAAGGGCAGGAGGCAGCAGCTCTTTGATGCTGTGCCCTCGTGGTACCCAGCCATGCTGGGCTGTCCATATGCTGCCTGAATGCCGAGTTGGTGGTGGTTGGTGGCCAGCAGTATAATTACTGCTTCTGTGTCCTGGGTGGGAGGAGATGTGGGGATGGGGTAATGGAATAATCTTTACGACGACTGTGGGACCAATGTAACAAATACACAGCATGGGGACATGCAGAGATGGCAAAAAGATGCCACTGTCAAAGTTCCATCTGGGGCCATGGAAGGGGTAGGGTTAGGGTTGGGGCTAGGTTAGGGGTAGGGTTAGAGGTTGCAATGGGTTTAGGGGTAGGGTTAGGAGTAGGATTAGGATTAGATTCCTGTCATGATTCCCTTAATTTTCCCTCTCTCTCCTGTTTTGCCACTTTTCATAAATCCAAAGTACTTCGGCACTTCCGAAATTCGTCACTTCGACAATTTGGTTTGGTTCAGCACTTCCGAAATTCAGCACTTCGGCAATTCGGACATTCGGAAGAGGAATCGGAAGAGAACGGGTATCTGACATACCAGCGTTCCTAACAATCACAATAAAGGTAGCCCAGCGTTTGGTGATGCCCATGCGTTCCAGGCTTCATGCAGTCATTGCCTGCAAAAGATTCTTGACAAAGTATTAAAAATGAACATTTTATCCAATTACTGTGCATGACATTGGTTGCAATTCCTAAATGTTTTAAACAATATTTATGTTCAACCCCTTAAATTAAAGCTGAATTGCATCTCGGTTGTTTAATTTCAAATCCATTGTGGTGGCATATAGAGCCAAAATTATGCGAATTGTGTCAGTGTCCAAATATTTCTGAACTAAACTGTATATGCAAAACACAGATTAAGGAACAGCACACACAAACCGTTTTACATTTTACAAGGCTATTTAATTAATTACATATTTTAGCAAACAAATATGGGGATTCAGTTACAACACATGGCCATATTGGTTTAAGCCATATTGGATTTGGGGTTTTCATGAGCTGTAAGCCATAATCATCGCACTTATGACAAATCACGGCTTGAGCTATCTTGCTTTGCATGTAATGCATCTATCTCATATATTAGTTTCCCCTTTTACGTTGCATTACTGAAATAAATTAACTTTTGCACGATATTCAAATTTTTCGAGTATCACCTGTAATCAAGCACATATTAATCAGATGTATATAAACATACTATTTTCCCCACCACTACCTCACAGTACCCCAATAATTTTAACATGGGAAATTAAACAAGGGAGATTAAGGAAGCACTATAGGGTCACGAACACAAACACGTATTCCTGACACTATAGTGTCTGTGTCGCTGTTTAGGTCACCAGCCCCTTAGTACCATTGTTAACATGATTCAATCTAAAAAGCAATCTTGCTAGACATTTAAATTTGTTTTCTGGCAATTTATGATACTGGGCATAATGTCATTTTTGTTGTAATGATAACATATGTAGTTGAGAGTACAGCAGGCCTACTGCAATTACAAGAACTAATTTATTGCCAAGCTCTTAGGATGGCATCCAAAGATTTCCGCATGAAACAGGGTATTCTATTTCTTTTTTGGCACGACAATTAAATCATGCTGATCTGTGGCAGAGACACACACTAATAATTAGAGTTTGTCTCCCGAGAAGTCTATTTGATCACTTGTAGCTGGACAACATGAAGTGAGGTAGTGCTTTGAGTATACTAAATACACCTCTGGAATAATCTGCAACTGGGATACCCGTCTTCAAAGCCCTGTATAGTACAGAGACTTTTAACTGAACATATTGTATGAGGCATATCTCATTATTTTTGTCTCCTTTTATTACACCTAATGTACGTGACCAAAATGGCATCTCTGCGTAACGCATAATGTCTGTAATGTTTTATCCACCTAAAATTTCTGTAAAGAATAAACAATACATTTAAAAAGTGTAAATGGTATAAATGATTTTAAATTTTATTTTTAAGTAGCTCTGAGCAACTATTTATACACAACATTGCTGTTTTATCCTGCATATATGTAGTAGTCATGTGTTTCAGATAAAGGCTTTGTGACGGACCACCTGGCACCCTGACTGGGTGCCTCCGCCAATCACTGCTTCCTAGCTGTCGTCGAGTACCATAAGCACCCCACCGGACACCATAAGCACTGTAGCCCCTTAGCCGCCACAGGCAGGGCTGCCATCAGAAATTTTGGGGCCCCTGACAAAGCACAAGGTCTGGGCCCCCCCCTGCCCCCTTCCTCCCAGGCCCACCCACGCCCTACCTAGTCCGCTGACAATGATGCGGGACTGAATGTGGTGTGTATAGTGGAAGTGAATTAGAATGTGTGTAATGGATGTAGTGTTTGTGTGTATTAGATACTGTTTGTGCAGTGAATGCAGAGTGTGTGTTTGTGTAGCAGATGCAGTGTGTATAGTGAACGCAGAGTGTGTTTGAGTAGTGGATGTAGTGTGTGTACAGTGATGTTGTGTGTGTTTGTGTAGTGGATGTAGTGTTTGTATGTACTAGATGAAATGTGTTTAGTGGATGCAGTGTCTGTAGTGGATGTAGTGTGTGTATTAGACGCAGTGTCTGTGTATAGTGAATGCAGGGTGTTTCAATTTGTGGTGGATGTAGTGTGTGTATTGTGAATACAGGATGTTTGTGTAGTGGATGCTGTGTGTACAGTTAATGCAGAGTGTGTGTCAGTATAGTGAATCCAGAGTGTGTGCATAGTTTAGGGAATGCAGAGTGTGTGTTAGTGTGTAATGAATGCAGAGTGGGTGTTAGTGTGTAGTGAATGCAGAGTGTGTCAGTGTAATGGATGTAGTGTGTGTGTTAGTGCAGTGAATGCAGAGTGTGTGTAAATGTGTAGTGAATGCAGAGTGTGTGTTAATGTGTAGTGAATGCAGATAGTGTGTTAGTGTGTAGCGGATGCAGAGTGTGTGTTAGTGTAGTGAATGCAGAGGGTGTGTTAGTGTGTAGCGGATGCAGAGTGTTAATGTGTGGTGAATGCAGAGAGTGTTAATGTGTAGTGAATGCAGAGAGTGTTTGAGTAGTGGATGTAGTGTGTGTACAGTGATGTAGTGTGTGTTTGTGTAGTGGATGTAGTGTTTGTATGTACTAGATGAAATGTGTTTAGTGGATGCAGTGGATGTAGTGTGTGTACAGTGATGTAGTGTGTGTTTGTGTAGTGGATGTAGTGTTTGTATGTACTAGATGAAATGTGTTTAGTGGATGCAGTGGATGTAGTGTGTGTATTAGACACAGTGTCTGTGTATAGTGAATGCAGAGTGTCTCAATTTGTGGTGGATGTAGTGTGTGTACTGTGAATACAGGATGTTTGTGTAGTGGATGCTGTGTGTACAGTTGATGCAGAGTGTATGTTAGTGTAGTGAATGCAGAGTGTGTGTCAGTATAGTGAATCCAGAGTGTGTGCATAGTTTAGTGAATGCAGAGTGTGTGTTAGTGTGTAATAAATGCAGAGTGTGTGTTAGGGTGCAGTGAATGCAGAGTGTGTCAGTGTAATGAATGTAGTGTGTGTGTAAATGTGTAGTGAATGCAGAGTGTGTTAATGTGTAGTGAATGTAAAGAGTGTGTTAATGTGTAGTGAATGCAGAGAGTGTGTTAGTGTAGTGAATGCAGAGAGTGTGTTAGTGTAGTGAATGCAAAGAGTGTGTTAGTGTGTAGCGGATGCAGAGTGTGTGTTAGTGTAGTGAATGCAGAGTGTTAATGTGTAGTGAATGCAGAGAGTGTGTTAGTGTGTAGCGGATGCAGAGTGTGTGTTAGTGTAGTGAATGCAGAGTGTGTGTCAGTATAGTGGATGCAGTGAGTGTGTTAGTGTGTAGTGTATGCAGAGTGCATGTTGTATTAGTGAATGCAGTGTGTGTGTATTGTATTAGTGTATGCACTGTGTGTGTTAGTGTATGCAGTGTGTGTGTTGTATTAGTGTATGCAGTGTGTGTGTTGTGTTAGTTTATGCAATATGTATGTTGTGTTAGTGTATGCAGTGTGTGTTAGTGTATGCAGTGCGTGTTGTATTAGTGTATGCAGTGTGTGTTGTGTCAGTGTATGCAGAGTGTGTGTTGTGTTAGTATATGCAGTGTGTGTTGTGTTAGTGTATGCCGAGTGTGTGTTGTGTTAGTGTATGCAGTGTGTGTTGTGTTAGTGTATGCAGTGTGTGTGTTGTGTCAGTGTATGCAGTGTGTGTGTTGTGTTAGTGTATGCAGAGTGTGTGTTGTGTTAGTGTATGCAGTGTGTGTTGTGTTGGTGTATGCAGAGTGTGTTGTGTTGGTGTATGCAGAGAGTGTGTTGTGTTAATGTATGCAGAGTGTGTGTTGTTAGTGTATGCAGTGTGTGTTGTGTCAGTGTATGCAGTGTGTGTTGTGTCAGTGTATGCAGAGTGTGTTGTGTCAGTGTATGCAGTGTGTTGTGTCAGTGTATGCAGAGTGTGTGTTGTGTTGGTGTATGCAGTGTGTGTGTGTTGTGTCAGTGTATGCAGAGTGTGTTGTGTCAGTGTATGCAGAGTGTGTTGTGTCAGTGTATGCAGAGTGTGTGTTGTGTTGGTGTATGCAGTGTGTGTGTGTTGTGTCAGTGTATGTAGTGTGTGTGTTGTGTTAGTGTATATAGTGTGTGTGTGTGTTTTGTGTCAGTGTATGCAGTGTGTGTGTTGTGTCAGTGTATGTAGTGTGTGTGTTGTGTCAGTGTATGCAGTGTGTGTGTGTTGTGTCAGTGTATGTAGTGTGTGTGTGTGTGTTGTGTCAGTGTATGTAGTGTGTGTGTGTGTTGTGTTAGTGTATATAGTGTGTGTGTGTGTGTGTTGTGTCAGTGTATACAGTGGGTGTGTTGTGTCAGTGTATGTAGTGTGTGTGTTGTGTCAGTGTATGCAGTGTGTGTGTTGTGTCAGTGTATGCAGTGTGTGCGTGTGTGTTGTGTCAGTGTATGTAGTGTGTGTGTGTGTGTTGTGTCAGTGTATGCAGTGTGTGTGTTGTGTCAGTGTATGTAGTGTGTGTGTGTAAATGTGCAATCTGGAGGGAGGGGAAGGGGGGGCATTTTAACATAATAATAAAAAAAATTAAATTGTTTCTCCCCCCTCCCTGCTTACCTGTGTCTAGGGAGGGGGGAGATTCCATCCCTGGTGGTCCGGTGGCGAGACCCGCGGAGCAGTGCCATGGCAACCGGGTCTCGCGAGAGTTATTAGTAGAGAAGAGAAGAGGCTGTGTGCTGCCTGGGCCCCCTCTGCGGTAACAGGGAAGCCGGGGGGCCCGCGGCTGCACACATAGATAGCGATATTCGCTATCTATGTGTGCAAAGAGGGAAAGTGGGGCCCAGGACTGCCAGAGCAGTCCGGGCCCCCCAGGGCCGCCGGGCCCGTAACAACCGTCATGGTTGTCACCCCCTGATGGCGGCCCTGGCCACAGGTTGGCTGGCTTTCGCCGTCTCCTCTCTTCTCCTCCAAGAGAGTATAGCAGGTATAGCAGTGCAGCTCTTACAAGAGCAAGTGATTATAGCCATGGGGAGTATCGTGATATAGCAATCCCCAGAGCAGATACAGCTGTTCCCCCCACACATGAGATGAGACTCTATGTTGAGGGTAGGCTGGAACTCGTTTATTGATAGCCCCAACTGGCCTTATATGCAGGTCCAAATGGACCCTCAGGCATTCATTTTAATACCTCATACCCATCTGTGGATAGAGAAATGGATTGAGATACTCAGAGTTCTTCGAGGTAAAAGTAGGTCTAGATGTAAAAGCAATTACAGATAGGGTGCAGGCATCCGAAAAAAGATGTCATGGACCTGCAGTCTCACCTGTTTAAGCTTCAAGATTCAGTGCAGCAAGTATGGACACGACAAAGAGCCATGACTGCACAGATGACAACCATGGAGGAACGGCAAAGGTGCATTCATATAAAAATACGGGACATCCCTACAGAAATCTCACCGGACGAACTACTTCACTGCACCAGATGCCTCCTGGCCACAATATTACCTCACGCTACAGCAGAGAAACAAGTTACTGAAGAGATCTATCGCCTACCCACATCAGCAAGGGCACCATCGAAGGTAGCCCGCAACGTGATTCTCAGATGTCTAACGGTCCATGATAACATACAGATCATGTCTGCTCTTAAAGGTAAAACACCGCTGGCCTTTAAGGGTGCTACCTTAAATTTCCTCCAAGACCTCACGAAAGCAACCCTCATCTGGCGTAAAACTTTCAGCTCTCTCACCAGTGGCCTAAGATCAGCAGACATCACTTACAGATGAGGGACTAACGGATCCGTGGTGGTGCACCGGAACAGAACCCAGCACACACTCACCTTGATGGAGGACGCACCCGCGTTCCTGGAGACACTGAGACTCGTGATTCCGACTGCTAATTCACCCCCAAGACCAACTACTGACAATTGGCACCCAGAACGTGTCGCCCCATTTGTCCTGAGGGCCAGGAGCTCCTGGACCATGGAACCAAGACAGCTTATGAGGACTGGTTCGAAGCAAGGGACTTGAACCCACAGGTGGAAGAATATTTCAGATCCAGGCACCGTCTTCACAAGTCTAAAAACTGATAAAATGTTTTTGCTCAACTTTTCTGCTGTTTTGGCTTATATTATTATTTATTATTATTTATAAAATATTTTACCAGGAAAGATACATTGAGATTTCTCTCGTTTTCAAGTATGTCCTGGGTCCACAAATCATTGCATTGTTACAATTAGGGTACAATAAAATACAAAAACAATATTAAAACACAATAAATACAAAATTTAATATAGAACAGGTAGGAAATATATAATCAACCATGACAAGTGCATTCTGTTTTGAGGTATGTAGAGAGGGATCTCTTAAAGGACTTTAGGCTTAGAGAAGATTTGAAAGTGTGCGGGAGGTCGTTCCACAATTGCGGTGCTCTGTAGGAGAAGGGATGAAAGATGAAGGGTGCGTCTGGATTCCAGCGACAGCCAGTTTAGTTCTTTTAGCATGTCACAATGGTGGGTCCTGTAATTACATTGTAGCACAAATCGGCAGCACGAGTTATACAATGTGTTGAGTTTATTAATGTGGGATTGCGATGCAGATGCATATACTACATCCCCATAATGATTGGCATCAGCATTTGCTGTACAATCTTTTCCTTTACTGTAGGGCTTAGGCAGGATGTGTTTCTGTACAGGGCACCTAGTTTTGGATAAAGTTTAGATGCAAGCTTTTCTATGTGCAGGCCAAAAGATAGATTGGGGTCTAACATCATACCCAAGTATTTGAAAGAGTGGACTGCGGTCAGTGTGCCATTTGAATTTGTTTTGATGGATAGTTGGGAATTGTGTAATTTGTGTAATTTATGTACTGTTCCAAAGATCATTGTGACAGTTTTGTCAGTGTTCAGGAAGAGTTTGTTTTTTTGCGATCCACTTTTCTACCTCTGTAAACTGGTCTTGGAGCACAGCCTCAAGCTGCGGTAGATCGGAATTGCTCGCATAGATTACCGTGTCATCTGCGTACATGTGTACATTTGAGGATTTGCAGACATTAGGCAGATCATTTATAAATAATGTAAATAGTAGGGGGCCGAGAATGGAACCTTGGGGGACACCACACGTGACTGGGAGGGGGAGGGAGTCGCTGTCAGAAATGGACACATATTGCGAGCAATCTGATACATATGATCGAAACCAGTCTAGCGAATGATCACCAATACCAGAGTTTTTGAGTTTGTGCAGTTGAATGTCGTGGTCTACTGTGTCAAAGGCCTTAGCAAAATCAAGGAAATTAGCTCCAGTTAGGTCTCCTTGTTCCATGCCAGTTTGGATGTCATTGCAAACTTTTAAGAGGGCAGTTGTAGTGGAGTGATTCTGGCGAAAGCCCGATTGATCAGGGGTCAGATAGTTTGATTGTTGGTAGTACTCACATAGTTGCGTATGGACAAATTTTTGACAATACCTGGAGCAATGATATAGGGCGATAGTTAGAAACCAAAGTAGTGTCACCACTTTTATGGATAGGCACTACTCTCACAGTCTTCCAAAGTTTGGGTATGTATCCAGACACCAAGGATTCGTTAATTAGAGTTGCGACGGGTTTAGCAATTGCCGGCGCACTGAGCTTCAACAGCATTGCTGGGATTTGGTCAGGTCCGGACTGGTTTTTCATTTTTAGATTATTAAGATGTTTTTCAATGACACTAACAGGTACAGGTCTAAAAATGAACTTGTCTATATTGGGACTTTGCAAATTTAGTGAGACCTGATCCACATTTGTAGTTTCAGGATGCGTGCCATTTATTAGCTTGGCAATCAGGGCAGTAGAGCATCTGACAAAATAATTGTTAAAGGCATTTGCTACATCTAAGGGAAGTTGCAGGGTTTGGTTATTCACTTTGACAGTGGAGGGTTGGGAGTGGATTGGGGGAGTTTGTAGTTTATTTATGACTTTCCAAAAGTTTCTAGGGTTTGAGATGTTATTGTTCAGATTTTCATAGAAATATTGGGCCTTGGCCAATTTTGTCTGTTTTGTGCATATATTTCACCATTGTCTATACGCACAGTGATCATTCATAGAGCCAGTACGCTTAAACTTTGACCACAAAGAATCCCGAAACTGGTACATTTGGATGAGGTCAGCTGTGATCCAGTTCATATGTGCTCCTTTTACCCTCACCTTACGCAGCAGGGCATGCAAATTCCAAATTTGTAGGAGTTCAGACTGAAAGAATTCAACAGCACAGTCTAGATCTGGAATAATGTTTAGTCTGTGCCATGGGAGGTTCTTGATGTCCTTTAAAAAGGATTCAAGATTAAATTTTTTGAAGGACCTAGTTATTTTAACCTTGGGAGAGGATTTAATAGCCTTTATTTTGCGCACACAGTACACTAAACAGTGATCACTGAAAGTGTTTGGGAGAACACCGGCCTCCTGGATTCAGTCTTCCAGAAGGCTACCTGTTTCAAATGGCCATGGAACAGCTAATGGAACTCTGAGTTCTATGCTGGACTGGGTATGTTTAAAAATCAGACTGTGGGAGAGAGATGTATATTAGGGTCAGATGGGCTAAGAGATGGGGGGGTGCATGGATGGACATTTTGATTTAAGGTCATTTAAGGAAAAACAAAAGCTAAGATTGAGAATTATAGAGATAAGACAGAGGTATTTAAGTAGGGAAGTAAAACCATTAAACAAGGAACAAGAAAGATATATGGGCCTGAGCTGGTTAAACTAACTTTTAACATGATGGACAAAGACAAAGGTGATAAAATACTTTGCATGATTAGCACAGGCTATAGTTACAAAGACATGAACATGTATACATTGAAAATAATAAAACTAAATAATAGTCACTAAATATAAAAACATACACAAACAACAAAATCAACAGGGTATGTAGAAATATAATGACATGTCAGTCTTCAAGAAGGCTACCTGTTTCAAATGGCCATGGAACAGCTGTTGGAGCTCTGAGTTCTCTGCTGGACTGGGTATGTTTAAAATCAGACTGTTTCAAATGGCCATGGAACAGCTGATGGAGCTCTGAGTTCTATGCTGGACGGGGTATGTTTAAAAATCAGACTGTTTCAAATGGCCATGGAACAGCTGATGGAGCTCCGAGTTCTATGCTGGACTAGGTATGTTTATGTTTCTTCTTCGCTATTCCTTTCCCGGTTTGAATTTATAAATACTTATTACTGTATGACACTACATGTACAGCATAGTCCACCTCAAACTGTCACAGCATGGCAGTAGTCACACTTAGCCGAACAAACTTATACCTGGACCAGGTAGTCCACCTAAAGCCTAGAAAGGCAACAAGCACACTCCTCCTACCCCCCGCAACTCCCTCGGTCAGGGGTATTTACACTTATGGCCAGGGCCGCCATCAGGGGGTGACAACCATAACGGTTGTCACGGGCCCGGCGGCCCTGGGGGGCCCGGCCGCCCGGGCCCCACCAGTAGCGGCGGATTTGCCGCCGGTGCAGTTGCACCGGCGCCCGCACGCTGATGGGGCCCATCGGGTGGCCCACGCACTTAGGGCCACCCGATGGGCCCCATATCTTCAGGGGCCCGGTCAGCGCTCTTCATTCCCGGCGCGACCGGGCCCCTTTAAAAAAAAAAAAAAAAAAAGCAGCCGCAGCAAGTGCTGCTGGGAGGAAGTAGTCACTTCCTCCCAGCTCACTCCCCGCGGGAGGAGCGCGCGCCCGGCAATGAAGAGGGAGAGCCAGCCGACTGCCAGTCCCATCAGCCCCAGCCAGCCACCCTCCTGCAAAGACAAGGTAAGAAAAACAATCACCAGCCTGAGTAGCTACACTACAGAGAATATACATCCAAACACTCTAGGCACAGCTGAGACCTCTTACCTCAATGCACTCACCGCATCCTCACTTCAATTCTTACACAACTTACGCATGCCAAAACTTCTGGTATGCTGCCTCCTATTTAGTCCCCGGCATCACGGGAAGGCGGCACTAGGATCGAGTAGGTGAACTACACCTCTACAACACTCATGAAGAGTTCTGTCCCCTACAGGCCCACATTCATAACATGTTTTCCACCCATACTAAGTTATGCATTGATATTTCTCTACCACAAACCACTGTTCAATATATGGTATATGCAATGCACTGCAAAAATAAAGAATTACATTTTATTTTTTTTAAAGTGGGTCTGAGATAAAGAGGACTATTGGGACCCTTACATTTTGTTTTTTGTTTTTTAAATTCTTTATTTTTGTAGTGCATAGCATAACAAACAAGAGCATTTAGACATTTCCTAAGATTTTTACACATCAAGGAAAGGCATAAGCATATCATGGAATGTCAGGAACATCACTTTTTGTAATAATTGAAAATAAGCAACTAGAGTACAGCATGATAGTGTACATGCGAAACAGCGCATTTTCAAAAAATAAACAAGAGGAACACAGTGCACGGCTGATATCACATAAGAAAAAAAAAGAGTAAAGCATATGCACTGTTAGTGAATTATACTGCTTAAAATGTGAGAAGATTATTGCATCAGGAGTCATCCCTACTGCGCGCAGCGTGCAACTTAAGAAAGTCCCTCGGACGGCCTAGGCTCAGCCGACACCCGATCTATAGGTCCTTTGGTATGGGATGTATAAGTTCAGAGAATTTAGTGGGATCCTTAGAAGCAGGTGAGTTAGACAGAGCTGACCTTGTCTGGATTCGGAGCCAGAAAGCCGCACAGATCCAGACAAAAGTGGCACAGAAGGTCTTCCTCCAGCTCTCTATTGGATCTGTCCCCAACTCCATAGGAAGCATGAGGTCCACTGCTATCTTGAGGCCGGGCTGTCCGCTCACTGCTGTAAGAGTAGCAACCTGGATTATGGGTGAGTAACAGCTGCTGCAGAGATGGGGACCGGGACTATCCCCACCACCGGTCCAAAGGGGGGGGGGGGATTCAAGACCCAACTGCCCTTCAGTCTGCGAAACTCGGGTTGCCACAGGATTACACTAGGCAGCGATTTTACAGGGTCAGAGCTCCTGTGCGGTAGGTCACAGGTATACTCCCAAAAGTGCCCAGGGTGTCCCAGGTGCGGCTAGGAAGCAGTAGGGTTTGTCTGCACTACAGTATCGCTAGTTTTGCATTTGTTAGGATGATTTATGTGAGAAGCCCTCTTTCCATGCAGCTGCACATCATTTTTATAAAGTATTTTGCATGTGGTTTGGCAATTTTTATACCCCCTAAGTGCCAATTCAAGTATTTTGCTGTGTTTTAGCCCTGCAGGGGTTACAAAGCATTCCGTATTCAATATGGTGGTTGATAGTTCTGATTGGGTTCTGCTGTGCATAAACAACATGAGCAAAACAATCTCATGTTTTTTACAACTTAAGCCTGAATTCCTGCACTTCCTCGTGTATAATTATCCATCTTACAATAAATAGTATAAAACATGCTCTTTATTTAAGCCACTATGGTGGCAATCAATGAGATGACAAAATATGTGGATCAGTCAAAACTGTGCTCCAAATGAAAAAAGTGTATTTTTTTTTTTTTTTTACATATTTAATGGGTCTGATCAAATTGCTGGTTACAGGGGGTTTTCATTATTGTCTGTAATCCAAACAGTTAGGTAATTTCACTGTTGCAAACAGAAGTAATGGTAAAAAAAATGAAGATTAAATGGTGTGAACATTCAAAATTTACCATGGAATCCATGTACTGAGATAGCTAGCTAGACAGACAGACAGACAATATATACAAACAAAACAGAATATGTGCACACAACCCCAGTGAAAAAAACAGTGATGGTATATAAACAGAATGAAACTTCCCTTCGTGGGGTTACGTTTCCAGAACAAGGTCCCCAAAGACTTCCTCTTGTCTTCAATACAAATGCAAAATAGAATAGGGGATCATCTGCTAAATACAGATAAAATGGAGAGACATAGCGTTTAACTGTATGAGAGTGAGTGAGGTATTATAAACTATAATACCTCACTCACTCTCATACAATTAAACGCTATGTCTCTCCATTTTATCTGTATTTAGCAGATTATCCCCTATTCTATTTTGCAGACAGACAGACAAACTTGATAGTGAGAACTTTTTATGTTTTATACGGTGATAACTTCTGCTTTATTACATGATACGATCAACGTCTCAGTTGAAGTTATTGCCATATAAGACCTCTGAGTTGTCTCTATCAAGTTTGTGTATTTATTGGCCAATGTGTACTACAGAGGCACAGAGTGTTTTGGAGACATTGAGTACGAAGCCGCCATGTTTCATATATATATATATATATATATATATATATATATATATATATATTAGATATATATTTGTGGTTGGGAACTAAGGCCATGTTTGTACCGACTACCTAAGGCTAAGTCAGATGAAGTGTGCCTGAAACGACAGTCAGGATAGGCCTATAAATAAAGAGGGCCAACAGGGAAGTAAGATAATAGAGTTAAAAGATGAGGACGCCCACAGGGCTCAGGAGAACGGCAACCGCTGATAACTGTCCATAGATTGCCTTGATACTAACGGTAGAGAAACCCTCAACCCATGTGAAAACACCAGGGGAGGGACTCGCAGCGGTGCAAGCCTTCCCTGCTCGTCACCTAACAAAGTATGCCGTTTTGTCCAGGACGCCCGCGGTTTCGAGGTATGAGCCATGGGGCAGTTTTAAAACAGGATTACCCCTCCCTCAACTGCAAGCCTACGGCCTTAACGTGTGTGTGTATATATATATATAATATTTACATCGAGCTTGTAGCAAGGTTTATCTACCTAGAATTCCCATTCTCTTTGTCCCTGCTAGAGACACATTATAACTCTTGCATATAAATGACCTTCATTACAATTTCAATACATTTCTTTGAATGAAAATAAAATGTGTAATTAAACGTATTTCTCTTGTGTTGTACGCTGCCTTCATACAAAGGGCATGACGCCTAAAGCTTATTATGTTCTGCATCTGTTTACCATGCTCAAAGCCTTTTAACCATCACTATATCACACCTTTACGGAATTCTCATTGACCCTCTCATTAATATTCTGCTCTGTACGCGTTTCCTGACTTTACAGTCGGTGTGTTATACGAGTTGATTGTTTGCCTGTAACTAGTAAACAAGTGCCCATAATTATCCTTTCTTTTATAACGGGAATTCATAATTAGACATGTACACTACTGTATCATGGGCTTTTCAGTCCTTAATGTCAGAAGAAAGTGTCTCTGTTAGGAAGTACTGCCCTAACAGGTGATGGGGGATACCATTTCAGAACACATATAAATAACACTCCCCCCATCTATGTGGCAATCTTGGTGATGTCTGTGTTCTCCCTCTTAGCAAAAGTGGTTCATTCTTAACCTCGAAATATATCTATAAAGTTATAGAATGTTCCTTTTTAGTGTAATGTAACAACCAAATATTCCCATGGGGAGCTTTAGCATAGTGTTCTGTTGTAAGAAGAAGTCTAACGTACAAAAATTGGGACAATCACCATGGAAACCAATGCAACCAGCAGCCACATTCTGTGTTGGCGCTTTCTTATTTATATTTTTACACTTTATTTTTTAAACAGAACAATTTGATAAATCCACTCCCTTGTTACCACAGCTAAGTGGTCATTGGACCTAGGTCTGTAAAGAGAGTCTACTCGTAGGGAATACGTCCATCAAAAATGGTCTATTGTTACTTAAAAGCGACATCTGTAAAGGGATAGGCACCCAGATCACTACATCTTACTGAAGAGGTCTGGATGCAGTGTCCCTGTCCCTTTAACCCTGCAAGTGTTATTATTGCAGTTTTATTAATTGCAGTCAACAGAGGCACTTCCTGCTGTTTGATGTCCAGCGTCTTGCATAACTCCAATGGGAAACCGCTTGAACCGGAGACCACCCTGGAGCTTGTTAAGCTTAATTGATACATTGTTGCAATTTCCACAGCAGTGGTCTAAGTGTTCGTCTGGGTGGCCGCAATTCCTATGGACAACCACAAGGTGGCTACCATCTTGTTCGCATGGACGAAAACAGCAAATAGACTTCAGGGGAACTTAGCCGCAAATGCCCTGGAACCATTTTCGCCATGAAAGCTTTGCGGTTCCCGGTCGGTCCTCCAGCGACACTTAGCCGCGATTCTATGGAACTATTTTCGGCTATGGGACCATGACTGCAGCCGGTAAAAATGACTTCCATAAAATTTCTGAACCCCTGAACTGATCTGGGTGATAAGGGGGATAAGATATACTGAAGGGAAGTGTAAGACAAATGGGGATAAGATACACTAAATTGAGTAATACATTCAAAAGAGAAAATAAGGAACACAAAAATAGGTAGGAAATTCAAGAGGGGGATTAAGGGACACAATTGAAGATAATTTTTTTTGGGGTGGGAATGGGTGGAAGCAAAATGTATCATTGCCTGTGTACATGGGGGTAGGAACCTCCACAAAACTGGGGGGGATAGCATTCTTACTCGCCGGGTATATTCTTATTCAGTAAACTGGGAGTTGTTTATCCCATTGTACAGCGCTACGGAATTTGATGGCGCTATGTAAATAATAAAATAATAATAATAATAATGTTAAATTTTAAGTGTGTGTGTGTGTGAAATAATATAATGTGAAGCATATCAGTGTATCGCATAGCTCCACAGCAATACAACTGACAGTAATGTGTTTGGTGCAAGTACATCACAGAACACCTCAGCAATAAAATGCATGGGAAAGTGCAGTGTGTGAGTCTATTACAGATCACCTCATCAATACAATGCACAGGAATGTACAGTGTTTGAATATATATCAGCCAACCTAATGCGTGACAAAACACTGCGCTGCACCAATCAGCATCTCCTCACAGAGATGCGTTGAATCAATGTATTTCTATTAGGAGTGTTCAGCGTGAATGCTAGTGCTGCACGTTGTGCAACACTGGACTAGGAAGCACCTCTAGTGGCCGCCTGATAAGGTATTCCTCGGCAGTAATGTAAATACTGCCTTTTTCTGAAAAGGCAGTGCGCTTACATTAAAAAGACATGCTATAAACACCAAAACTACTACGTTTAGCCATTGTGGTTCTGGTGACTATAGTGTCACTTGAATATAGAGGGAAAAAAAGAATCATCACAAATGTATGAAATAAAAATGTCTATCATTATTCTAAAAATTATTTTTTTTGTAAACAATGTGCAGATAGTACTGTACTAATGATATCCCTGACTGGATGGGAGTATTCCATGTGCTCAGCATGGCATCCCTGGCTAGATGTGAGCATTCCATGTCCTCAGTATGGCATCCCTGGCTAGATGTGAGCATTCCATGTGCTCAGTATGATATCCCTGGCCGGATGTGAGCATTCCATGTGCTCAGTATGGTATCTCTGGCTAGATGTGAGCATTCCATGTGCTCAGTATGATATCCCTGGCTGGATGTGAGCATTCCATGTGCTCAGTATGGCATCCCTGGCTAGATGTGAGCATTCCATGTGCTCAGTATGGCATCCCTGGCTAGATGTGAGCATTCCATGTCCTCAGTATGTCATCCCTGGCCGGATGTGAGCATTCCATGTGCTCAGTATGGCATCACTGGCTAGATGTGAGCATTCCATGTGCTCAGTATGGTATCCCTGGCTAGATGTGAGCATTCCATGTGCTCAGTATGTCATCCCTGGCCGGATGTGAGCATTCCATGTGCTCAGTATGGCATCACTGGCTAGATGTGAGCATTCCATGTGCTCAGTATGATATCCCTGGCTGGATGTGAGCATTCCATGTCCTCAGTATGGCATCCCTGGCCGGATGTGAGCATTCCATGTGCTCAGTATGATATCCCTGGCTGGATGTGAGCATTCCATGTGCTCAGTATGGCATCACTGGCTAGATGTGAGCATTCCATGTGCTCAGTATGATATCCCTGGCTGGATGTGAGCATTCCATGTGCTCAGTATGGCATCCCTGGCTAGATGTGAGCATTCCATGTGCTCAGTATGGCATCACTGGCTAGATGTGAGCATTCCATGTCCTCAGTATGGCATCCCTGGCTAGATGTGAGCATTCCATGTGCTCAGTATGGTATCCCTGGCTAGATGTGAGCATTCCATGTCCTCAGTATGGCATCCCTGGCCGGATGTGAGCATTCCATGTGCTCAGTATGGTATCCCTGGCTAGATGTGAGCATTCCATGTCCTCAGTATGGCATCCCTGGCTAGATGTGAGCATTCCATGTGCTCAGTATGGTATCCCTGGCTAGATGTGAGCATTCCATGTCCTCAGTATGGCATCCCTGGCTAGATGTGAGCATTCCATGTGCTCAGTATGATATCCCTGGCTAGATGTGAGCATTCCATGTGCTCAGTATGGTATCCCTGGCTAGATGTGAGCATTCCATGTGCTCAGTATGGTATCCCTGGCTAGATGTGAGCATTCCATGTCCTCAGTATGTCATCCCTGGCCGGATGTGAGCATTCCATGTGCTCAGTATGGCATCACTGGCTAGATGTGAGCATTCCATGTCCTCAGTATGGCATCCCTGGCCGGATGTGAGCATTCCATGTGCTCAGTATGGTATCCCTGGCTAGATGTGAGCATTCCATGTGCTCAGTATGGCATCCCTGGCTAGATGTGAGCATTCCATGTGCTCAGTATGATATCCCTGTCTAGATGTGAGCATTCCATGTGATCAGTATGATATCCCTGGTTAACCCCTCTATCCACCCGTTCCTAATAGTCTCCCCTCCAACCACCTAGCCTCCTAACCTACAGTACTGAAGACACCAGCAGTGCTCTGGGCTCAGGGTTCAGGGCTGAAAGCGTGAGGCGCTGCTCTGCAGTTGTAGGAGACCGGGGCCAGGATCATATTTAAAGAATGTGTTTTCCCTCTAATGCCATATATATAATTTAGACCCCTGTCAAAAATTTTTTTTTTTTAAATTAGAAGAACTGGACTACACAAATGGTAAATATTGATGTTTTTTGTTTTTTGTTTTTTATGGCAAATCTTATTTAAATTTTCAAAATTCACTTGAGGTAAGAGAATAAATACTTACATTAATATAAAATACTAATATTATAAGTATTTGTGTAAGCAATATTTTGGATGCTGTGATTAATGGATATGGACATTAGGAGGGGAGGTAAATATATTAGCAGGTGTCACATCTGCCAACTCAATATTAAATGGTGAAGGATAGATTAGGAAAAAAAGGCGGATAGATTAAGAAAAAAGAAAATGTGAATGAAGGGGTGGATGGATATGTAGGAGACATACAGACATACAGGGATAATGGTCTGCTTTATTCATCTTCAAGATACTGAAGATATACAGAGCTGGATTATCCTTTAGGTTGGTGCCAGGATAAGATATGACCCAAAATGTAGAGTTCAGGAAAACAAGATTATAACACAAACACTAAAGTTACATATTACCGTGCCTTAAAGTGGTCGGACTTAATGTAATAAAGAATGGTCAGGAATGAACCGAGGTCAGTGGTACAGAATGAGATAAGAATGAGGAGAGAAGACAAAAGGTCAAGGATACCAGTAACAGGGATAGTCAAGAACAGCCAAAGTCAAAATACCAAAATAATCACAAGATACCCATAGGGTCCAAAGGGTGAGCCTTGGCTTATTTGGCAGTAAGAGGCTTGTTAGTAAACTGCTAAGCTCTATTAACCCCTTAAGGACGCATGACGGAAATTTTCCGTCATGCTGGTCCTACCCTTAAGGACGCATGACGGAACATTTCCGTCATGCAGTATTTTTCCAGCAGGGTCTATTACCTTGCTGGTAACTATGAGCCCCAGGTATCATTAGAAACCTGGGTCTCCCCTCTGTCAGTTGGGGTCATTTTTAATGTCCACAGACTGACAGCTGAGCTGCATGCAGAGCTCAAAGTGAGGTCGGCAAGCAGCTCTTCTAATGGGGATTTAAATCCCCATAGACAGCAATGTAGTGTGAGCAGGGTTAAATCCCTGCTCACACTAGGAAACCCAGGTATCATTAGAAACCTGGGTGTCCCCTCTGTCAGCTGGGGCCATTTTTAGTGGCCCCAGGTTTTTTGATGAGCTGCATGCAGAGCTCAAAGTGAGGTCGGCAAGCAGCTCTTCTAATGGGGATTTAAATCCCCATAGACAGCAATGTAGTGTGAGCAGGGTTAAATCCCTGCTCACACTAGGAAACCCAGGTATCATTAGAAACCTGGGGGTCCCCTCTGTCAGTTGGGGCCATTTTTAGTGGCCCCAGGTTTTTTGATGAGCTGCATGCAGAGCTCAAAGTGAGATCGGCATGCAGCTGTTTAAATGGGGATTTAAATCCCCATAGAGCACAATGCAGTGTGAGCAGGGTTAAATCCCTGCTCACACTAGGAAACCCAGGTATCATTAGAAACCTGGGTGTCCCCTCTGTCAGCTGGGGCCATTTTTAGTGGCCCCAGGTTTTTTGAAAAGCTGCATGCAGAGCTCAAAGTGAGGTCGGCAAGCAGCTCTTTTAATGGGGATTTAAATCCCCATAGACAGCAATGTAGTGTGAGCAGGGTTAAATCCCTGCTCACACTAGGAGACCCAGGTATCATTAGAAACCTGGGTGTCCCCTCTGTCAGTTGGGACCATTTTTAGTGGCCCCAGACTTTTTGATGAGCTGCATGCAGTGCTGAAAGTTAGCACTGCATGTAGCCATTTAAATCTACAAAGAACACTGCAGCTGAGCGATCAAGCTCAGCTACAGTCATTCTCTCAAGTGATCTGGTGCTTGGGAGACCCCCAGGGTCTGAACAAACCCTGGAGGATCACCCTCTATGCCCAAATGCCATTCTGATCAGTGCTGGGCATTTTTAGTTGCCCAGCACAGATCGCATTGCATTGGGAATAATGTCTTCAATGTAAGAGATGGGAGACTGCAATACTGAAAATAGCCAGTAGATGGCAGCAACATACCACTGTGTTTTAGTTTAAAATCCCTTTACTAATATCAGCACTGATATTAGTAGAGGGAAACCTTTGGGATTAAGATTAAATTAAGGATTACAATTAAGGATTACAATTAAGGATTATTATTCGGTTTAGCATAAGTACTAGATTTATTATCAGGTTTATTACTGGGTTTATTATTAAGTTTATGTTTGAGATTAGGTTTATAATTAATTGTAGTATTGGGATTATGTTTCAGATTAGGATTCAGATTATGGTTCAGATTAGGAATAGGGTCAGCACGGGCATCCCTTGCTGAATATAGCAAGGGAATTCCTCGGCTGACACCAGCAGGGGGAATAATTTTAACACTATTGCTAAAGGTAGGATTGAGATTTGGATTAAGGTTATAATTAGGGTTACACATGTGATTACGTTATGGGTTAGGATTGTGGTAATGGTTTATTATTAGATTGAGGGTTAGATTTAGGATTAGGATTTGGTTTAGAATTAGGGCTTGGTTTGGGATTAGAGATTTAGATTAATATTAAGATATGCATATGGGGTATATTTGTACTGAGAAGATGTTGCTGAGTACAGCTAAGATAATTTTATGACAGTGGGAAACAGGATATTTAAAAAATAATCATCAGAAATACTATGTGTATGTAAAAATGTTAAAATAAAAATGAATACCACAAACTTTGAAACAAAATGGTAACAAAATGTCACTTCAATAAAGCTTATAATATTTTATATGAGGGTCCCCATGTTGTCCACTTTTGTAAATGGTATGCATTGGTGGCGTTATTTAAATATATGAGCGACTAAAATGCCCCAAAATGAAACAATGACCATTCGTCAATTTGCCATTTAAAAAAACCTGTAATGGGCCGGGTATGATTTTAGCCCTGTATTTTTTCACAAAAACCTGGCTAAGGTGTACAAAGGGGGTAATTTTGTACTCAGGAAATATAGCTGAGAATAATTTTGTGATTTAATTTACAGTAACATATATCAAGTTTCCAAAATTAACTACTAAAATACAACATGTGTGTATAAAAATGCAAAAATAAAACAATATGATAACATTTGAAAGTAATTGGTGCTAACATAACTGTATAATAAAGCTCAAAATATACCATATGACATAGCCCGTGGTGTCTACTTTCACAAATGGTATGCATTTATGGAGTAATTTTAACTGTCAAACTGCTACAATGCCCTAAAATGTGATATAGACACACCAAATCCATTTATCAAAATTCTAATGGTAAAAACTGTAATGGTCAGGACTCGTTTAAGGCACTGTAGCTTCACAGGATAGTGTCAAAGACATACATTGGGGGTATTGTTTTATTCAGAAGAGTTTGCTGAGCATAATTATGGGGTTTTGATCACAGTGGCACATACCAGACTTGAAAAATGACCCCCAAAAATGTAATGAATATGTAAAAAATGCAAAAAAAAATATTTTACCACAAAGTTTGACATAAACTGGTGAAAAAATGGCATCATGCTAAGGCACAATATATACCATATGAGATACACTGTAGTGTCTACTTTCACCAATGGTAGGTCATTGAGGGATAAATTCAACAGTTAAACTGCTACAATGCCCCAAAATGAGACTTGCTCCATCAAATTCATCTGTCAAAATTATCACTGTGAAAACTGAAATGGTCAGGTCTCTTTTATGGCACTATAACTTCACAGGATAGTGGCAAGGACATAGATTGGGGGTATCATTTTACTCTGTTGATATGGCTGAAAACAATATGGGGTTTTCTACAGCACTAGTATATATCAACTTTATGAAATACACATTAAAAATCCTTGTTTTATGTGTGTATGTTAGAAATCTGAAAAAAAACACAATTTTACTACACGATTTAGCAGAGATTGGCAGCGAAATGGCTACGTAAAAAGTGTCAGAATACCCTTTGGTAAATAGCCTGTGATGTGTGCTTTATATAAATATATACTTTTGTGCAGCAATTTTGCTTTCTGTAGTGGCTATTAAGCTTACAAGACAAACATGCCAAATTCTAAAATTGCTCCACATTAAAAAAAGTTTTTACTCCTTGTATTTTGTGACCTGTAACTTTCAAAATAAGCTGAAATCCTATACATATTATGTACTCTGAAAATCAGAACAACTAATTGAATATTTTTTAAATTACTTTCCTTAAGCTGCACTTTTTATACACACGTTATTATTGCCTAAACTGTGAAAAAAACAATTTATTTCATTTTTTTTTCAATTTTTTTGATTTTTTTTAATAATAAATAAGAATTTATATATGTATATGTCACATCAGATTAAAGCCCTTTTTGTCCTTTAAAAAACGATATATAACATGTGTTTGTGTAATAAATAAGAAAAATGCAAACAGAGGTTGAACATATCTGCTTGGGGGAAAAGAAGGGAAACCAACTATTGGTTGGGATATGTTATAAACCACCTAATGTTAATATTGACGAGGAACAACAGCTGTTTGAGCAAATTGAGAAAGCTGCAAATCTTGGTAACACTTTAATTATTGGAGATTTTAATTACCCAGACATAAATTGGGACATAAGGACTAGTAGCTCAGCAAAGGGAATTAGGTTTTTAAACTTGTTAAATGACAACTTCATGTCACAACTTGTACAAGCACCAACTAGAATGGACGCTTGTCTGGACCTGGTTTTAACAAACAACGTTGATCTTTTGACCAACATTCAAGTAGGTGAGCACTTGGGAAATAGTGATCACAATATAGTGTCCTTTGAAATAAACTCAAAAAAACAAAAGCACATGGGGTATACTAAAACATATAATTTTAAAAAGGCCAATTTCAATAAGATAAGGGAAGCTTTACAATATATTGACTGGCATAAACTCTTTAGTGAAAAGAACACTGAGGATAAATGGATCATCTTCCAACAAATATTAGAAAGGTACATTTCTCAGTATGTACCATTGGGAAATAAGTATAAAAGAAACAAATTAAAACCAATGTGGCTTAGTAGAGAAGTAAAACAAGAGATTAAAAATAAGAAAAGGGCATTTAAAGCATTTAAATCAGACAAATCAGATGCATCTTATAAAAGATATAAGAAAGCAAATAATGCGTGCAAAAAGGCAATTAAACTTGCTAAACTTCAAAATGAAAAAATGATAGCTAAAGAGAGCAAAACCAACCCCAAAGCATTTTTTAAGTACATAAATTCCAAAAAACCCAAAAATGAAAGTATAGGTACACTTAAAACTGAAACGGGGGTGTTAGTTAATGAAGACCAAGAAAAGGCAGGAATTCTAAATAACTATTTCTCCTCCGTATATATTAAAGAAGAACCCATGGCAATAGATGTGCAAATGATTGCTACTAAAAACTTGCAGAATAATTGTAATTGGTTAACTCAAGACAATGTGCTGCAGCAACTAAAGAAAGTTAATATAAACAAAGCTCCAGGGCCTGACGGTATCCATCCACGTGTACTTAAGGAACTAAGTGTAGAAATAAGTGAACCTCTGTTTTTAATCTTTCAAGATTCTTTTCTTTCAGGAAGTGTTCCGGAGGATTGGAGGAAGGCAGATGTGGTTCCTATATTCAAAAAGGGTTCAAAATCCTTGCCTGGAAATTATAGACCTGTGAGCTTAACTTCTGTGGCTGGTAAAATATTTGAAAGGTTATTAAGGGATAATATTCAAGAATTCCTTGAGAAGAATATGGTTATCAGCAAAAATCAGCACGGTTTTATGAAGCACAGGTCATGTCAAACTAACTTGATTGCGTTCTACGAAGAAGTAAGTAGAAGTATAGATCAGGGTGTTGCAGTGGATGTGATCTATTTGGATTTTGCCAAGGCATTTGATACAGTTCCACACAAAAGATTAGTGTTCAAACTCAAGGAAATCGGTCTCGATGAAAATGCTTGTTCTTGGGTAGAACATTGGCTTAAAAACAGAATACAAAGAGTTGTCGTTAATGGTAAATTTTCAAGCTGGACAGAGGTGGCAAGTGGTGTCCCTCAGGGGTCTGTTCTGGGACCCCTTCTATTTAACATTTTTATAAATGATCTTGAAGACAGCATTGAAAGTCATGTTTCAGTGTTTGCAGATGACACAAAACTTTGTAAAATAATACAATGTGAGCAAGATATTACTTTGCTGCAGAAGGATTTAGATAGACTGGAGGACTGGGCACTCAAATGGCAGATGAAATTTAATGTTGAAAAATGCAAAGTTATGCACTTCGGCGTAAAGAATACACAAGCAACGTATACCCTTAATGGAAGCGAATTAGGGATAACAACACACGAAAAGGACTTGGGAATTGTTATAGACAACAAACTATGCAACAATGTGCAATGTCAATCAGCAGTGGCCAAGGCCAGTAAGGTATTGTCATGCATGAAAAAGGGCATTCATTCTCGGGACGAGAATATCATTTTGCCTCTCTATAAATCACTGGTAAGACCACATATTGAATATGCTGTGCAATTTTGGGCACCTGTTCTAAAGAAGGATATCATGGCACTAGAAAAAGTGCAGAGGCGGGCTACAAAATTAATAAAAGGAATGGAACATATCAGCTATGAAGAAAGGTTAACAAATTTAAACCTATTTAGTTTAGAAAAACGTCGCCTGAGAGGGGATATGATAACATTATACAAATATATTCGGGGCCAATACAAACCATTGTGTGGAAATCTATTCACAAACCGGACTTTACATAGGACACGAGGCCATGCGTTTAGACTGGAAGAAAGAAGATTTTGTCTAAGGCAAAGGAAAGGTTTTTTTACTGTAAGAACAATCAGGATGTGGAATTCTCTGCCTGAAGAAGTGGTTTCATCAGAGTCCATACAGATGTTCAAACAGCTACTAGATGCATACTTGCAAAGACAGAATATTCAAGGATATAATCTTTCAATGTAGGGTAATAACTGCTTGATTCAAGGATAAATCTGACTGCCATTCTGGGGTCAATAAGGAATTTTTTGTCCTAGCTTGTTGCAAAATTGTGCTTCAAACTGGGGTTTTTTTTTTTTTTTTTTCTCTTTTGGATCAACAGCAAAAAACAGGTGTGAGGAAGGCTGAACTTGATGGACGCAAGTCTCTTTTCAGCTATCTAACTATGTAACTATGTAACAAACAGCAAAAAATGCAAAAAATGCTTGTGTCCTTAAGGGTAAGTCCAGTTTTTGAAGCTGCGTCCTTAAGGGGTTAACCATGCCATACACTTATATTCCATATCGATATGTCAAATCACGGCTTATTTGTAGACTCAGGACATTATCATGTTATGTATTTACAATATGATGTTTCATGAAAAATGATATCATCCATTCCATTATTTAAAAAAACAAAAGAAAGGGAACTTAGGTGGTGGAAAAACCACCCCTACACCCCTTGATTAGGTTACAGGAGGTATAAAGGGCTTAACCCTGAATGTAAAGGAAAAAAGGGAGTGGAAAAGGGGGATCCACCTGTTGAAAACAGGTGAAAACTCCAAACCACTAAAAAATACCTCCTTAAGTAGAATGTCACAAAAATTGGGTAATATAACGTTTATTAACACTTAGATACACCAAATAAAAGTGTATAAAAATAGTGAAAAAAGAAAAATAAATAAATAAAAGCAGACACCATTAAAAATCTGGGTACACTGAAGTGCAGGGCTGCTTAACTGTAAGGTGAAACAAAGTTATCTATCTGGCAATCAGTAGGGTAGAAACACCTTAATAACAGAAAGAGCAGCAACAAAGTAGTCTAGACTGGAAACAAAAGGTAAATGGGGATATAAAGTATCCAACAGTGCCGACCTAAACGGTGGCAGGGTTAAAGAAATAGAGGGAAATCCATAAAGAGATGTCCCACATAAGGGTAAGTACACCTTACAGTTAAGCAGCCCTGCACTTCAGTGTGCCCAGATTTTTATTGGTGTCGGCTTTTATTTATTTATTTTTATTTTTTCACTATTTTTATACACTTTTATTTGGTGTATCTAAGTGTTAATAAAGGTTATATTACCCAATTTTTGTGACATTCTACTTAAGGAGGTATTTTTTAGTGGTTTGGAGTTTTCACCTGTTTTCAACAGGTGGATCCCCCTTTTCCACTCCCTTTTTTCCATTCCATTATTTATGCTTCTCTAGGTTGCCTGAGGCAGGGCAAGTCATTGATAACCCCCCAAGAGGTGCCCTACCTCTGTTGTAGCGTGGCCGAGCTCTGTATGGTCCGCGGGTACAGGGAGCATCAGTCTCCTGTACCCGGCTGGACTAAAAGGAAGTGCACACTCAGAGCTTGGCCACGCTACAGTGAGGGAGTGACAGGAGGGAGCGCTGAGCGCTTCCCTCCTGTCAGCCCCTCTCCTCATGCTGCGCCCGGGCGGTGCGCCCTCATGGATGCACCAGCCCGGCAAACCTGGGGGGGATTTTTGCATTATCTGTCCCCCCCGGATGATTTCCTGTGGGGGATGCGTCCCCCCCATCCCCCCTGGTTCCTACGCCCGCGCATCAAGGCTAAATTACATCTACCAGTGAATATCATTTTTTAACAAAACTGTTTATTAACATCAGCTTAAGCCGTGTCGGGCTCAAGATAACCAAGCCCTATCTGTTTGTTAGTAATAAAAGAATTAAGTATAGAAATTCAAGCTCCCTGTCATTTATCATTATAAGCTCAGTAATTTTCTCTCATTAAAAATAAATAAAAAAAAGCTACAAACAAAACATCTTGTGTATATGTTATTGAGCATAGTTATTTTTTTTCCTCATTCAATGCTCTGTGTATTTGCGCATTAGCTGTGTCAAGACTGAGATCAGGCCCGGATTAACATAGGGGCTGATGGAGCTGCAGCTCCAGGCCTAGGCCCATGGAATAGGCCCATTGATTTAAAAAAATATATATATATTTTTTTTTTACATTTTTTTTTTTTTTTTTACACACTACTCTTAGGGATTCCACCTGGCTTTTATTTTATTGGCACAGCCAGTATTTGAGGCTGCCTGGCTGGTTCCAATATTACAGTGATACTGGCAATACAAATGCTGGTATTTTTCTCAGTATAAACAAGATTACTATGCAATACCAGCACTGGCCAGTAGGGGTCGCTGTGTGTGGAGACAGGCAGGGATAGGAAGTTCCAGCATATCCCTCCCTGCTTATCTATACTCACTGATCTGCAGGGGTGCAGCTACAGAGAGTCCAGACAGCAACTCCCACCCTGCAGAGACAGCCTACAGCTCAGGGAAGTAAGGGATGGGGGGAAAGGCTGCAAGGAGACATGGACTGAGACACTAAGGGACATTGGGAGACATTATGACACAGAGACACATGGGGACACAGAGTCCCCATGTCTCTCAGTGTCCCCATGTCTCCCAGCCAGTGTCCCTGGTGTCTCAGTGACCCCTAGTCTCCCAGTGCCCCCAGTCTGCCAGTGTCTCACTGTCCCCTAGAGTCCCCTAGTCTCCTAGTGTCACTGGTGTCTCCGTGTCCCTAGGTCTCCCCGTCTTCCTAGTGTCCTAGTGACATGGGGACCCTGGGATACATGGGGACACAGAGGGACATGGGGCACTGAGACACTGATACATAGGAACACTGAGACCTGGAGTAATCGACACATGGGGGCACTGGGAGGAATCCATCTATACAGCAGAATCAAACTAAGTAGTTTTTTGGTGATTTTACAGCATTTTCTCTTATGTCACTCCTTGTGATTTACATCATGTGATGTCACCCATACATATTTAATTATGCAAATTAGCAAGGCCGGTATGTTTTTTCAAGAAAGGTGGCAACCCTAACTACTCTTCACATACTCTTACTTAAAGGACCACTCTAGGCACCCAGACCACTTCAGCTTAATGAAGTGGTCTGGGTGCCAGGTCCAGCTAGGGTTAACCCATTTTTTTTATAAACATAGCAGTTTCAGAGAAACTGCTATGTTTATAAATTGGTTAAGCCTTCCCCCTAATCCTCTAGTGGCTGTCTCATTGACAGCCGCTAGAGACGCTTGCGTGATTCTCACTGTGAAAATCACAGTGAGAGCATGCAAGCGTCCATAGGAAAGCATTGTAAATTCTTTCCTATGCGACCGGCTGAATGCGCGCGCAGCTCTTGCCGCGCGTGCGCATTCAGCCGACGGGGAGGAGAGGAGGCGGAGAGGAGGAGGAGAGCTCCCCGCCCAGCGCTGGAAAAAGGTAAGTTTTACCCCTTTTTCCCTTTCCAGAGCCGGGCGGGAGGGGGACCCTGAGGGTGGGGGCACCCTCAGGGCACTCTAGTGCCAGGAAAACGAGTATGTTTTCCTGGCACTAGAGTGGTCCTTTAAGTATGGAAACTGAACAACTACAGCTTATTGAATTTGTTCTGGTGAGTAGAATCATTACCGTCAGACTTTTTGCTGTAAACATTGTCTTTTCAGAGACAATGCAGTCTTTACATTACAGCCTAGTGATAACTTCACTGGCCACTCCTTAGATGGCTGTTAGAGATCCTTCCTGGGTCATGGCTGCCTAAAATGCATCCAAACATTCAGTGTCTCCTCCCTCTGCATGCAGACACTGAACTTTCCTCATAGAGAATTAATTAATCTCTATGAGGAGATGCTGATTGGCCAGGGCTGTGTTTGAATCATGCTGGCTCTGCCCCTGATCTGCCTCTTTGTCAGTCTCAGCCAATCCTATGGGGAAGCACTGAGATTGGATCAGGCCACCACTTGTAATGATGTCAGCAGACTGCTTGTTTTTCTTGAGTCTAACAGCATGCAGAGTTACAGCTTCAGGCTTGATAACAGTAAGATTTTTCTATATTAATGGAGGCATGAGGGGCCCACAGGGGCTAGATGGTGGTGTTAACACTATAGGGTCATGAATTCATGTTTGTGATCCTTTAAGGTAATGCTGACTTTGGTCTCTCTAACACTGTGGCATGTTCCCTTTCTTCTACACTCACTACATACAGCTTTTCTCTGTCCCAGACGATATACCAGGAGCTTCTGCCTGCTAGTAAGAAGGTAAGGAGACAAGTGGACCAGCGAGTGCTAGGGGACATTCCTTTAGAAAGCATTGAGCGAGCGCATCATTAGATGCATTTATGCCAAGCTCAGGGTGCTGTCTGCATAGTATGCCCTTAGTTGGCCAGCTGCATGATTGGCAGGCAGCCTGAAATGCATTCATGCCAGGCTGGCCTAATTCTTTGGCCAGATATGTCCTCTTTTTGGGCCTGTTCGCCCCTTTTGGCAGGTTACGTGATTTGTGTCAGTGGCACACCCTTTTACCGCGCCCATTGACTTACTGCTTGAATGGACACTGCTGTAAGGGGTTATGGATTTACTTGAAAGATGAAAACATAAATTAGTGAGAGATTAGCCTAGGCCCATTTTTCTGACTGTAGAGACCATGTGGTTGAAGTCTACATTACATTGCATTGATTGTTTAGCATCTTTGTATTCAATTTTGTGTGATCCTACAGTATGGACCTTAGAGTTCTGTATATTTATGTCCCCAGCCATCGCCAGCATTCCGCCGGTGGTTGAGACCCAGGCTTTATGCCCACGTGCACATGCGAAATCGGTTAGCAGCTCCACACATGCTGGTGGTGAGTACTTGATGTTTTAATCATTATGCACTCTATATATTTGTAATTTTTGTCCTCCTGATGAAAACTCCTTTTGTGAGCTGAAACGTCGATTTTCTTTTTAGAATATGTATTAAAAGACAAGTTTTATACTTTGGACTAAGACCATGGAGTGTGGTCATATTTTGGATGTTTATATATACATACATATATAGACACACACACACACATATATGTATATATATATACACACGTAAATTAAGGAGATAAGTAAATATAGTATTAAAAAGACCCTAGGGTATGTGTTTTCTTATAGCTGCTGTTTTCTTTCTCTCCAGCACTATCTCCATCAGATACATGACGCTTGGGAGTGTTTTACTGTTTTTGGTCGATATGATCCTGTAATTAGGCCCGTCATAATTGTCAGCACCAGGCCCACTGGGCTCTTAATCTGGCCCTGACTGAGATAAGTTGTGATGCTGGTTGCTAGCGGCTAATATTCTTTAATATACATATAAAGAAGATTGAACTTCACATGAGATAAAGGTTGAAAAGATCAATGTAAATCATGAAATAGTCATTGTCAGCAGATATAGAAGGTGTTCTAAGTGGAAAGACCTATAACACCTGCAGGGCCATTTAGCAAAAAAAAAAAAATCTCAAATGGATGAAGAAAGTGAGGGAAAAGTAAAAAGAAAAGTACCGGGCCTTATGTCTTTAATAAAATTTTGATTATTTGGTCACTGAAGCTTGAATAATCCCTAATTTTATGGCAAGTCAGAAGGCTTCATATTTGCTGTTTTAACATTTGGATAGTAAATGAGAAGATGAGTGAGATGAAGGACGGAATTAGAAGGAACGGAAAGTGGATTTCTGAGACCAATCATCAGAGGTTAGAATGTCCGAAAGAGACCAAAGGAAGTTTCAATGCCCGCAAGACGGAGAAGCCATCTGATCCAGCGAGCAATCGTGGGACAGGAAACAGGGTTATGATGAGGAACATAAGAGACAAAGAGAGGCCATGATGGGGCCCTGAGAGGGAAAATAAGGGTGACGTATAGCAACACAGAGAGCGGGTCTATCGGGAAAGTAAGGATAAAAAAGCGGAAGTGGACAGGAAATCATAAAACGAGAAATCGAAATACTCCGTGAGATAGGGTAATCTACCGACATTTTCAGAAGGTTGGGGTACCAAGGTTGGGCTTTCCAGGGTGGCGTTATTAAGAGAATCTTGACACCAAGAGTTCTGAAACGATGAAGAGTCCATGGAGCATTGAAAAAGGTGAAAAAGCGTACGCCCCTGTCAACGGCCATGTTTGTAGGAATACGTCAGACTGGGACTATGGATCTGGTATCCAACTGAAGAAGGCCTCGGTCTGACGATTCAGTCTGGAAGCAAACATATCCAGAATGAGAGGTCAGTGAAGTAGTTGTAGGTGATAGAAGATATGCGGATCTAGGTGCCAATCGCTGGCGTCTCTCCAGTGCCGGAAGAACCAGTCCGCCACGAGATTGTCCGGTCCCGGAAAATACTCTGTCCGAAGAGAGAGATTCCTGTCCAGACAGAATTGATAAAGTTCTCTCGTGAGGTCTGATAGGAGTTTTGAACAAGAACCCCCTAAATGATTGACATAACGGACAGCGTAAACGTTCTCCATCCTGAGGATCAGAGAATGGTCTTAAGCATCCTTGGCGAAACTGCAAATCACAAAGGATCCAGCCATCACTTCAATGCAGTTGATGAGCCTGAGAGATTTTGGGTGGGAGGTGGTTTGGGAACAGGGTTAGACTGTTCGTGAAAGGCTGCTATGGCTTTGGGCAAAGACTCTGCTATAAAAGAGCCAAGATTTAAGCTCGGAGGAGACAGTGAATTCTGGCTGGTTAGACATGACTGACTTAGTATAACAGTTTTGTAAAATAATATAAAAAAATATATAGAATCAATAGAAAAGGCAGAGATAAGAAGGGGGTCACCCTTATAAATAATTGGGGGTCACCCAATATAGACAGGGTGTCACCCTGTAAAATAATGTGTGGGGGTCAGCCTTTAGAAAAATGCTTGGGGGTCACCCAATGCTTGGGGGTTACCCAATTATGCAATTGTAACTTTGTATAATAACTAACAGATGCAGTATAAGGCCTGCTGAGTGATGCAGAAAGTACCACTATAGCAAACAGGGGTCACCTGTTAATAGAGGGGGGTCACCCTTTAGGCAGATAATTGTTTGGATTAATTATAATCTCCATGGGGCAGTAATACCACTTTCAATGTAATAGGTGATGAGTCTAGAAAAAATGAAAATACAATCTATTCAGGATATAATTGATGACAGATTAAGTATTGACCTTAAATAAAACATAAAATGCTGCTTAGCAGGCTAAACAAACTTACCTTGGAAATTTCTGTTAGAAAAGGGTCCAAGTATTTGGAAAAAACGCTTTAAAAGGTTTGCAGAGCAAAAAAATAACCACCGCTTTAATTCGAACAAAACCACAAAGACAACATGGCCGCCGGCACAGAAATTGAGGCGGCGACCTACTCGCATCACAGAGAGACGCGGGGAAAAAAAACTCGAGGCAGTGCAGCTCTGAAACAGAGTCTCTGTGAAGTCTAAAATAAGCCGCGATCAGATCGCGGTCGGGTGAAAGAATGCTAAGGCAGATAGAGAAGAGACAGCAAGTGCCGTGGGGTGCAAGGAATCCTGTGGGCCAACAAAAAGGTTTGCCCAGGGAGTAATAAAAAACTTGAAAAATGCCAAGAGTAGTAAATTGATAAATATACATTAAAGAGTAAGCCAATAAAATTATTACAATAGTATAAAGTAAAATTAAATACAAGAAGAGAAAAAAAATAAATGTATATTTAACCTTAAAGGCCAATATAATTAGAATTGGCTCACCTGGGAGGCAAGCAGCAAAGAAAGACTGGATGTATTCTAATTGGTTGATTTTTTTTTATACTATTGTTTAATTTCTTTGCTGCTGGGAGGTTTAGTAAAGAAGGATAAAGCAAGTATGAAGCCTCCTGTTTTTCTGTAAAATTATTGATTTATTAGTGATTTTCAATGATTTATTCAATGGGTAATTTCACTAGAACAACTAACCAGCAAAGATACATATACATGATTGAAGGAATACATTTGAATGCAGTTGTGTGTTAATATGTACTGTTGCTACCTAAAAGCAGTGGTGTACATGTATAGTGTGTTTTAATACAAGGGTATGTTTGTGTGTAGTTTTGGTGTTTGTATATAATGCTGGTGTTTTAATACAGGAGTATGTTTGTATGTAGTGTTATTGGTGTGTTTGTATGTAGTTGTAGATGTTTGAATGCTGAGATGTGTTTGTATGTAGTTGTAGATGTTTGAATGCTGAGATGTGTTTGTATGTAGTTGTAGATGTTTGAATGCTGAGATGTTTTCACATATACACTTGTGTGGCTACACACAGTGACATACAAACACAATAACTCACAGACACTGTAGCGGAATGGACGCTTGCTAAGCACTTTTTATTCCCCTTTTCCGGCTATCCGGTACAGTGCCATGTAACAGAACTTCCACCTTTTATGTGTTTTTCCCCTTGTTGTTTCAAGTGGTTCCTCTGTGGTCATACGGGAGACTTCATACAAACGGAATCCCTTCACTTCCCGAACGAGGACCACTCTATGCCCCATTAAACGTTGACACCAACAACTTAAGTGCGAAACCGCAAGGGAAACAATTAATGAGTGCTTCCCCTGGGTGGCTGCCATTTTGTATAACCGAACACATGGCAGAGAGAATTGCGTCCATCTTGTCTCCTGAACATGGGCAGCGGTACTTGGTTGTCGAGTGCCTGGAACTCTTTTCGGCTAGGCACTCGCGAGAACGCCGGTAAACCTTAGACCGCTGCTCGTTCCAGTTCCCGGCCACCTACACGAACGACGTTAGGGAGATATGAACTGCCGAAGAGGGGGACTATTATATCCTGAAATAAAGAGATTCCCTTGTCTGATGTTCGCACAAGAACCTCACGAACAGGTTGAAACTTTACCACGATGGCATTCCCGTTCTGCCAAACCAATCTGAGTTATTCTTGGATATGTTGGACACTCAGATTGGGGCTATCGGGGAATGTACTTTTCATGGGGTTCTTGGGTATGGTTGAGGTACTTTTGGGGTACAGGATATTTTGTTGGATTTTCTGTACCTGCGAGATTAATATTAGAGGAATTTTTTCAGGCAATTATCTCCCAGGCATTATTGTGTGTAAAACCCCTTGCATGGGACTGAGCATAAAAGCTGTGTATGTGACAATAGACTTCACTTGTACTGCCAGAACTGTGTGTCGTCCAGTTTCTGGGGAAGAGGTGGGATATTCCCTGGCTGTTTTATTGTTCCTGCTTATATTTTGGTACCTGCTAGGACTAGGGCCCAGCCACAGATACACATATGTATCTACACTGACACACACAGATACAAACATATACCTACACAGACACATACACACATATTTACCTTCACAGACACATACACTGGCACACACACAGATACACACACTGGCACAAACATAGATACACACTAGCACACACACACACACATATATACCTTCACAGACACATACACTGGCACAAACATAGATACACACTGAAACACACACAGATGTACCTTCACAGACACATACACAGGCACACACACAAATACACACACTGACACACACAGATATAAACATATACCTACACAGATATACCTTCACAGACACATACACTGGCGTACACACACAGCTATATACACTGGCACAAACACAGATACACACACATTGGCACACAGGCAAACATTTACCTACCTACACGTGCACACACACACACACACACACACAAATAGTCGCACATAGACACAGACACACACTGATACACACATACCTACACACACACACACACACAGATAAATACACAAACACACACTGGCCCACATTTAGATACACACACATACTTATACATACACACTAGCACACACACAGATGCACACTGGCACAAACACATACATACACACACACTGGAACACACAGAGGCACCCACAGAGATACACACTGACACTCACAGATACACATACCTACACATACACAGATACACACACATACCTAAACAAATACAGTGGCACATACACATTGCAATACATATTGTTAATCATCCCCTGCCTGCATTCCTTATGGTTGCAAGGAGGTGGCTTCCTGAGGCTGGCTGCAACTGATGGGAGTCTTTGGCTGACTGCCTGCTGTACTCTCCCTCCTCCTTCTCAATGCCTCCTGTGTCCTCCCAGCCCATGTGGTCTGTAAGCTGAGTGGAAGTGACAGATAGTCGCTTCCTCCCAGCACTATTAAATGGATAGACCACGATAGACCTGTTTTGGGAAGGTGGAATCTGCCTGGATTCCTCTCAGCATTGCGACACTGCAGGGGCCTAATCAGGCTCTTTAAGGGGAGAAGTGACTGACAGGGCCCTTGTTTAGCAATAACAAATACACTAAGGGTTACCCGAAGAAGTGCGGACCCAAGTGCAGCCGCACCAGCTGCACCGGCGGTAGTGCCGCCACTGGTCCCTGCTCCAAGAATCCAAAAGTATTTCAAAGATATAAAGATCCAGCTGATATTTCAAACATCCCAAATGACAGATAACATTTGACAAAGACACACATTGTGTCAAAACTGTGCCTGTCATTTGGGATGGCTCAATAAAACACACATTGCACCTAAAATCACCAATTACTGTAATGACATCAGAAACATATAGGAGCTCTTGGCATTCCTGCTGCAATCTCCATGGCTTCATTTGGAAAATAAAGAGTCATTAACCTCTTCATGACAAAATCTGTTTTGTACTTGAGACAAACATTTTTTATATACTTTTTTCAAAGTTTTCTTTTATTAATCATTTCCCGTGACTTTTTAGAGAAATTACTTTGAGAGCGATTGCATGTCAGGGAATGCCGACAAATGTATAAATGTTAACCCCTTAAGGACACATGACATGTGTGACATGTCATGATTCCCTTTTATTCCAGAAGTTTGGTCCTTAAGGGGTTAAAATTACTGATGACTCTCAGAGCTGTCTATATAAGCATTTACCTGTGGATCACAGCGTGCATGTCTGCACTCTATGATCTGCAATCAATGATACACTAACGTCGTCCTCTAGGGACAGTTTTAGTAGCGGTCTTGATACGTTATTTAGCATGATGGCGTTAACAGAGGGCGAACTATGGCTAACAAGCGTGCTGTTAAGGATTTATTCTCTAGCACGCAAACTTAAAATGAAATCCTTTCAGTAATTTAAAATACTTTAAAAATGTTAAAATATTGTTCAAATATATATATATATAATTTTTTTTTGCTTTCACCTCTGATTGCAATTTTTTTTTTATTCCACTTTTTTTGCATTGAGCCAGGCAATCAAGAGCAAAGTATGGGACATGCTATTGAAAGGTAAGTGTGGTGGGGGCGTAATAGCTGAGAGGCAAAGTAAAATCAGACAAAGTAATTTGCAAAACAGAGAGGGGTTTTAACCAAATAAAAGTGAGGCTGGAGAAAGTGAAAGAAAGAAAGAACTTTCAGTATAAATAAACTTCAGGTCAAAGCCTACATTGCAAAATGGAATATTTGGTATTACGATGGAATTCTTAAAGGAACACAACCACCAATGTGAGGTTCATGCATTAAAGTAACACTGGAAAACAGGGATTTAGGTGCTCACTAGAGTAACCAGGTAAGAGGCAGCAGTAAACCAGCAGAACTTCCCAATACCTGCTTGTAGTGAACCAAAATAGAAGATAAGCAAGATGGTGGCCAAAAGGTGCTCAAAGTGGAAATAGTAAAATAATACATACATATTAGCAATCTTGATAATGTAACAATGTATGACCCTCAAAGGAGATAAAAACAGAGTAGAATAATAGTGCAATATGTCATAAATATTTTAAAACGTATGTATATAAAAGACCAGATAAAAGACTAACTCACAATTTGCAGAGCTACTAAGAGCTCTGCTGTATAGCGCCTGGACGGTATAATCCCCGTTTTAGGATGTATGGATACTAGCTGTGTTGGATGTCCAATTCTCAGCAACTATATATGTGGGAAAAACAGAATAAAAATCCAGTAGTACAGTATGTCAGGTATAATTGGTAATGAAAGAAGCAGATGTCCTACTTACGATTTTCAGAGCAATGACTTGCTCTGGTGTTGATAGCTTGTGATGGTATGATCCCCACCAAAGGATGTAAAGGATAAGCAGAAATCCAGCACCAGGAAAAAAGTTGAGAAACCAAAAAGGGTTGGAAAAAAAGGCAAGAACTTTTATTAAAACAAAAAGTAAAATCTAATTTAAAAACTGTTTCCAATCCCTTACTTTAACGCGTTTCGCTCGGGTTTGGGCTTCATCAGAAGTGCAAATTAGTCTGGAAACCAGCCAAACTTTTATAGGTAGTTTTAATAGCTTCATCTCAATCCAGTGCGTCGTTCTGCTTCCTGTTTCCTCTTGGGTCGCGTGCGTCGCCTGAAAATGACGCGCTGCGGCCCCCAGTGCTTGATGGGACGTGTAAATAATTATTCCGTCTCACACATTGGCCGCAATGGGGAATAGTTCGTATTAACGTTACTTGAAGGTGGCATCCATCAGCTATTTTCATGTAAATAGATTAAAGTTCTAACATATAAGCTTTACCAGAACTAATGTATAAGAAGTGGAAATTGAGAGATCAGGGAGCTAGCCAAACATATCTCCCATTTCTTCTCAAGTATATCTACATCGGTAAAGAAGAGTCCATAGATGTTACTACATTGATGTTCACATAAAAGTTGGAGACATTCTCATCCATCTTTTATTAATCCAAGTGAACTAAAATTAAATGAATACATATAACGTGACTTGTGTTAAATGAATACATATCAAGTGACTTGTGTTAAATGAATACATATAGAGTGACTTGTGTTAAACGAATACATGTAGAGTGACTTGTGTTAAATGAATACATATAGAGTGACTTTTTACTCTAGTGAAAACATACATATACTTAGAATTGGAGATAGTATGAGTAGATTCTATGAGCCTAAAGGAGGTTTGAGAAAGATTATCTCAATTTTAAAAAATATATCAATAAGTTATTTTTATTTTGTCTGCAAGGATTATATAGACTCACCTGTGACACTCTTGAGGAGGGTTTTCTTCACTCTCCCCCAACTAACTCCATATTTTCCTGGAGTTTGGGATGCATACCCAGGGTTTTGGGATGTATTTTTCGTCTTCCATTAAGTGGGAGTGGAGATGGAATTTTTTATTATTGTTTTTGATGTGGAATGTCTCATGTTTGATTTACATGAGTCCATATGAATGTAAGTGTTGTATATGTTTTGTCAATTTAGGTTTTTGGTTTTCTGCTGAGAGTGATAATCGTGAGACACAGATGGATATAGTATGGTTAAATTTATGACCCTAAATGCACAGGGACTAAATAACCCAATCAAAAGAGCCATGGTATTTCAATATATTAAAGGAAGGTGCAAAAGTTATATTATTACAAGAAACCCATTGGCTAAAGCGAGATATAAAGCGCTTTATCCCAAAAAACTTTAAAATTCAACTCTGCTCTTCATTGGAGGTGAAAAAGAAATGTGGAGTGGCCTTCTTAGTAACTGATGATCTAGATATTCAAGTTACATACCAAGATATAGATAAAAACGGAAGGTTCATTTTAGTTATATGTAAAATACAAGATGAAGAATTATTGCTAATATTTATGCTCCCAATATTAACTCTGTTCAGTTTATACAAAAGGAATTGATTAAACTAGAAAAAAATCAAAAAGGGCAAGACTATTATAGGGGGAGATTTTAACTGTATCTTGGATGGAACGCTGGACAGAATTCCATTAACAGGGATTACTCAAGATAAAAGGGGAAAGAAATTGTCAAATCAATTTTTAAGCCTAATAAATAAGTATAGATTATTAGATCTATGGAGGATTAACCAGCCACTAGAAAAATACTTTACTTGTTTTTCTAAGACACATTGTACTTACTCCAGATTAGACTTATTTTTAGGCTCTATAGAGATTTCATATAGGATTAAAAAGGTTCTGATTCAAGAAGTAACCTGGTCAGACCATAATCCATTAATACTCGATTTTACTATATCACAAGATATTAAAATTAGGAATAATTGGAGACTTAACGAATCTCTGTTGAAGGAGGCTCAAGATATAAATACCATAAAAGATCTAACAAAGCGTTTTTTTGATGAGAACAAAAACAAAGGGACATCAGGCGCTATAGTTTGGTGCACATATAAGGCAGTGTTGAGGGGACACCTTATTAAATTATGCTCAATTAAGAAAAAACATAAATAAGCTTCTCTGACAGAATTATATATATCTTTATAAATTAACAAATTCTAATAAAAATAACCCAAATACAGATTTAAGTGAGAAAATAGCAATAATAAAAAATAAAATCAATGAAATTTTACTTCAGCAAACTTCAAAAAAACTGGAATATTTAAGAATAAAATGGTACTATAGAGGAAATAGAGCAAACAAAATGCTCACAAATAAAGTTTAATGTGAGAAACTAAATAAGTCAATGCAAAAAATTATTACAGAGGATGGGATGCAATTAACACCAGAAAAAATAGGTAAAGCATTTAACTCCTTTTATCAAAAATTGTATAACTTACCCAACCATTCTCATAATCCAGAAACATATTTTCAAAATAAAAGTCTAAAAAAATTATCAAAGGAACAACTGAAGTTTATTAATGAACCCTTCTTAGAAACTGAAATTATGAGTGCAATTGAGTCCTTAAAAAAAAAATAAAACACCGGGGCCGGTTGGCTACCCGAATAAAGATGTACCTAAAGAATTATTATATGCAAATATAATTCCCATACAAAAGCCAGACAAACCTACGGAATTTGTAAAGAACTATCGCCCTATGTCCTTATTAAATTCTGATATAAAAATTTATGCAAGCATTTTGGCAAATAGACTACAAAAAGTCCTCCCGTCCTTAATTCATGGAGACCAGGTTGGTTTTATGAAGGACAGACAATCAAATAACAGTCTAAGAACTATGATTGACATTCTGGATTATACTCATGAATCGGGTACTCCATTGTTGGCCCTGTCATTGGACGCGGAAGAGGCCAAAGATGGGATTTCTTAGGGAGGCCCTAAAAGCTTTTGGCTTTGAAGGCTGGATTCTGAATGCCATTATGGTTTTATATAGTTTCCCGATGGCTAGAACAATCGGGAGGGGCATAATTTCAGAATGGTTTAATATAAGAAACGGGACAAGACAGGGTTGCCCCTTGTCCCCGTTGTTATATTTGCTATATATAGAACCCCTGATGTGACATTAGACATAATGAGAAAATTAAGGGAATCACTATAGGCCAAGAGGAATATAAAACGTTACTCTATGCAGATGATGTTATAGTTACTATATCAGATCCTATAACATTAATAGATGAACTGTTAAGTGTGGTTCATGAATTCGGACAGTATTCCAATTTTAAGTTAAATGTAGACAAGTCAACTATTCTCGCTAAAAATATAAATAGGGAGGAGAAATCATATATTAGAGCGAAACATAGTTTTGAATGGGCAAAAAATGTATTCATTACCTGGCAATCCTGATAGGATTCTAGAATACAATGTCATGCCTCTAATGATGCAAATCAATAAACAACTGAAAGACATGAGAACTGCAGTGATATCATGGATAGGTAGAATCAATGTTGTAAAGGCTTATGTGATTCCTAGATGGAGCTATGTATTCCGCATGTTGCCTTTGAAAATGCCTAAATCATGGCTCATGATGATTCAATCAGCTTTAGAAAAATATATATGGCTGGGGAAAAAACCTAGGGTTAATAAAAAAAAATCCTTAACTTAAAGCCTAAACTAGGAGGGATGGGAGTTCCCGATATTAAAGAGATATACAAATCTTGTTCATTGGCGCACATTGTATCCTCTATGAAAGAGAGTTCTAGGGGAGAATCATGGGCAAAAATTGAGGCTAGAAGAGCGAAAGTTCCAGATCTATTGGCCCTATTTTGGAATATACACAGGGGTGAGAGAGAAGATATGGGTCTAATTTTAGACAATTTATTGGCCCAGTGGAAAAACTGGAAAAAAATATTTAAAATTATAGATAAAATCATTAATGACTTACCCCTGAATGTCTTGTCCATTAATATTGAGGATCTTAATCTTAAACCATGGATGGGTAAAGACATTAATAGAATAAATCAGTTATTCCAACAACAGCAGATTAGACCTTTTGAAGAGATCAAACAAGCCTTCTCTCTTCCCTACAGAGAAATTTTACGTACTTAAGGATAAAACATTTCTTAATGAGACACAGAATAGTGGATTCCTCGGAGGAACTACAAACTTTCATAAATTTATTAAATATCAAACATAGTAAAAATCTAGTCTCTAAATGCTCTAAAATATGTAATAAATATAAGTTAACCCCTGAATTCCCAGCCTTAAAAGCTTGGGGAAAAGATTTACAAATTAGAATTAAAAGAAATGAATGGCTTAAGACTAACAGTGCAGTAACTAAAGCTACACATTGTTTAAACCTATCGGAAAGCCATTATAAGATTATTAATAGATGGCACTATGTTCCAGCTAAACTAGCAAAAATATATCCAGGAATGCAATATCTCTGTTGGCGTTGTGCTTCTTCTAGAGCAGATTATGTTCATATATGGTGGTCATGTCCGAATATATTTCAACTTGGGCAAAAGGTAGCGAAATTCTGTAAGGAAGAAATAGAGGTGGATCTAGATTTTACTTGTAGTTCTATGATATTACATCTTGGATGGCCTATAATTCCAAAGGATAAAAAATAAATAATTATTCATATCCTTATAGAAACTAAAGCTACTCTTGTAAGATACTGGAAAACCCCAGATTCCCCGTCTTGGGAGATGATAAAACATCAGGTGCTGAATAATTGTAAAATGGAGATAGGGATATTGAGACAAGATAATTATTTTAATCCACAAATTGAACCATGGCAGAAATGGATTACAAAGTTAGGAAGAAGAAATGAGACTTAGCATATATTAAAGGGACACTCCAGGCACCCAGACCACTTCTGCTCATTGGAGTGGTCTGGATGCCAACTCCCACTACCCTTAACCCTGCAGGTGTAATTATTGCAGTTTTTCATAAACTGCAATAATTACATTGCAGGGTTAACTCCACCTCTAGTGGCTGTCTACAGCCACTAGAGGTCACTTCCTAGTTTGTAGCACAGGTTTCCTGTGCTAGAGCATCGCTGGACGTCCTCACGCTGTGTGAGGACCTCCAGCGTCGCTCAAAACCCCATAGGAAAGCATTGAAATGATTTTTCAATGCTTTCCTATGGGGAGACGTAATGCGCATGCGCGGCATTTCCGCGCATGCGCATTAGGTCTCCTCGGCCGGTGAGCGAGATTAGTCTCGCCCACCGGTCGACGTAATCACTAGGAGGAGCGTCGCGGAGGCGGAGACAGCGGCGAGGGACATCGCCGCTGTCTCAGGTAAGTCACTGAAGGGGTTTTCACCCCTTCAGTAACCGGGGATTGGGGGGTGGGAGGGAGAGGGACTCTCCAGTGCCAGAAAAACGGATAGTTTTTCTGGCACTGGAGTTTCCCTTTAAGGTCTATACGCCTAGGAAACGTAGTTGGGGCAGTGGTACCTGTGCGCAAACTTTCAAAAAGGTCATAGTTAAAGGGAACCCGATTGGCAGAGAGAGTGAATGTTAATCCTTCTTTTTAGGTTCCCAAGAGTAGCACACGATTAACTCTCAGCAAAGGGAAGTGTGTTGTTTTATTTTTTTTAATTTTTTGTTGTTGTTGTTGTTGTGTGTGTGAATGATTATATGATTTAGCTTCATGTCTAAAAGGAAAAAGGAGAAAGTGAAAGGGGAAAGGGAAAGGGAAGAGGAAGGAAAAGGGGGAGAGAAAAGTAGGGGGAAAAGATTAATACAGGAAGGCAAGAAAACTCACTAAAGAGTATAAATATACAAAGAAAGGGACAGGATAAAGTAAAGAGGGTTTTCAAGATTAATTGTATATATTTAAAATGTCTCTTTCCCTTCTGCCATAATAATTGCTGAATTGTAATGAATTGTAATGTTTTTATATATACCTCATTTTTTTCTCCCTTTTGTAATATTATATGTGAATACATTTTTTTTTTTTTTTTTAAACAGGAAAAAAATTTCAATGAAGATTAAATATTAAAATATTTAAAATATTAAAAAAAATATCAGCTAATATTGTACATTAAATTATACATGGCTATAAAAAAATTAAAAAGGTCAAATTCAGCATTTAACCCCTTGGGGTGTAGCGTGTCCAAATTATAGACCCACTCCATCTCTATTTTGCCCAATTTTTTAATCATATCTCCACCTCTCCAACACTGAGACATCTTGGTGATACCCATAAATTTTAAGTTGTGCGGATCATTATTATGTATTTCAAAGTGGGACGATACAAGATGATTTTTAAAAGTCTTTTCTATATACCTGCAATGCGCTCGTATTCTTGTTTTCAGAGGTCTTATGGTTCTTCCTACATATTGTAAACCGCAGGGGCACTCTAACAGATATATCACATTTTTACTTACATAAAAGAACAAACAAAAAAGGGAATGATTTCGTGCTACCTATAATTCTTGACTATAACAACAAAAATAAACAAATTAAAAAGATAGTTAAAAAAAAAACTGGCACTTATTGAAGGAAGATACAATATAAGGAAAAATCATCCCCGATCAACCAAAAATAATTTCTAGGGGAGCTCCCAATTTAAAGATGCAACTCACAAAGAACTTTACAAAGCAAAAAAATTCTAATGTGCTTAATAACTTTTTATAAAACAAAAACAGTTGTTTTAGATGCAAAAAAGTTTTTTTTTAGATTTTTTAGATGCAATTGCTGTGTGGCTTGTAGAAAAACCAATCACATGAAATTAAAGATACAATCACATGTATCACATTGTATCGGAAATGTTTTGATCCGAAATTTGCAACCTTTGGCACATCTCCAGACATACTTGAAAACGAGAGAAATCTCAATGTATCTTCCTGGTAAAATGTTTTATAAATAAATAATATTTAACCTTATATTCTTTGTTGTTGGTATCTATATGGAGCCCTTCATCTAATTTTTTAATATTATCATCTATTTTCTCTTTAATCTCCTAAGATTAAAAATGAGGAGATGTGCCAAAGGTTAAATATTTTGGATCAAAAAATTTCCGATACAAAAAATAAAAAATACAAAAGAGACAGAGAAGACAAGATAAAAAATACTTTTTCCACACAAAATAGGTTACAATGAAAAAATGTAAGAAAGAACTACAGTGGGGAAAGGACCTATATCCCCAGAGGCAAATTCTTTAATCCTGATAGGAATAATACCAAAAGAACAACTTTCACCAAAAGCACTTATAAAAGAGATCCTAATACTAGGAGAAAAAACTATGATACCAATTCACCGAAACCTACAGAGGGAGGAGAAAGAAAACATTCTTGTATCAATTATGTCTGTGAGAAACCATTTCCCCAATTATAACAAGAGTGGAAATTCACCTCAACAGGAATTCTAATGACCATATTCCTACATATTCCTACAGAACACTCCCCAGGTAGAGATAGGGATTGTTGTCCAAAAGATCATCAGACCAATTATTCTAATTTTAGAATGAAGAAATCACCTAACCGCACTAATTTTTTAGAACAGGAACACACGACAAAAAGGCAAACATATAACGAGCTATTTTCAACCACGGAGGAACGATTGGGAACATACCAACCAATTTGCACCATTGCAGGCAGATACGCCACAAAAAAGAATGAGAACAGAGACAGATTAGAACATTTAAACGATAATCAATTCCTATCTAAAAAATTGATTGAAAAAGGTATCTTTAATTTAACGAACGTTCAGTTATTATTATTATTATTATTTTATTATTTATATAGCGCCAACAAATTCCGTAGCGCTGTACAATGGGTGGACTAACAGACACATAATTGAGATCAGACCACTGGACGTACAGGAACAGAGGGGGTTGAGGGCCCTGCTCAATGAGCTTACATGCTAGAGGGAGTGGGGTATAGTGACACAAACGGGTTAAAGTAGGGGAATTAAATAGTTTGTTATTGAGTGCTTGGTAGGTCATTTTTGACAGTTGCAGGAAAGGAGTCATGGGGTGGGGGATGAGAAGCCTGCTGACAGTTTAATTGATACGCTTTAACGAAGAAGTGAGTTTTCAAAGATTTTTTGAAGGAGTGGAGGCTGGGTGAAAGTCTGATTGAGGAGGGAAGGGAGTTCCACAGAATAGGTTCCACAGTTAATAGATCTTGAGGTGAAAATACTTGATCGAGGCCTAAAATTTGCACCCAATTGTAAATGTAACCACTTTGAATTATATATAGATTTACAAAAATTCATCAGGAAATTAACGATAAAAAGACACTTTTTAAAATTTCCTATTACGAATACTGTAATACCAACAGAAATCCCCCCCCCCCAAAAATGGATATGTTTAGAGGTAAATCCACTTTTTACCCAAGTTACAGTAAAGGGTCTCATTTAGAAACTTTTGCTAATTTAGTCCAGAAGGAACTAAATCAAATAAATCAAAATGGAAACAATTTAAAATCAAACATGAGAAAAGAGGAATTCACATGTTTAAAAAAATCTAGCGGATCGAGATGACCTCATTATCAAGGAGGCAGACAAAGGGGGAGGGGTCATTATTATGACAACAGAGGCATATATGACAGAGATATACAATATCATTGGAGAAAGAAATACATATGCAGTTGGATAATAATCAAACAGAAAAATTTAATAGGAATCTACAAACTATTTTAAAAACAGCTTTATCAGAGGGTGTCATCACATCAAAAAATTATCAATTTCTATATAACACACACCCGGTTATTCCCATTTTTTATTTTTGCCCAAAATTCACAAATCACTCACTTCCCCACCTGGACGCCCCATTATTAGCAGAATCAATTCCATTACATCAGGCTTATCAGCCTTTATTGATTCACTGTTACAGATATATGCGCAACACGCCCCATCATATATCAAAGATACAAAGGCTATCCTACAAGAATTTGAAAAAATAGAGTGGGGAAATCAGTATAGTTGGGCCACTTTAGACGTCACCTCCCTTTACACTGTTATTAAACACCAATTGGGTATAGAGGCAGTAGAACATTACTTTCATAATGATACAGCTATTTCCCAGTCACTTAGGGATTTTATTTTACAAGTCATCACTTTTATTTTAGAACATAATAATTTTATGTTTGATGATAAGTTCTTTTTACAACTCACAGGGACAACCATGGGGACCAGGTTCACCCCCAGCTATGCCAATATTTTCATGAGAAGGTGGGAGGAGTTGACTGTGTGGTCTTGGCATGGCTGGAGGAGAGACCGGGTCCTCTGGCTAAGATTTATAGACGACATACTTATTATTTGGCGAGGTACAGAACATTCTTTCACCCAATTTGTTGGTTTAACATGCAAATCATGTAAAACCACAGGGAATAAAGTGGGAATAAAAACAGATTTCACCAGTACGGTAACCGGAAAAAAATATCTGATCAGAGACTATATTGGATGCCACATGGACTATGTGGTAATATACTCCAAAGTCCATGTGGCAAACAGTATATCGGTAAAACCAAGAGAAAACTGAAAATCAGATTTTTAGAACATCAGAATAACATAAGGAAAAAAGATATCAATTACACAGTTCCAGTTCACTGTAACAACTGCCCTCTCTTTAAATGGCAGACTATGATGTGTTTCGGTATAGAACATATAAAACCCCACTGGAGAGGTGGCAATAGGGACGAGAGGTTAGCACATCGAGAGACCTTCTGGATTCATCAATTAGGCACCCTGGAATCCGGAGGTCTCAACGCTGAAATATACATTATCTGCTTCTTTTAATGTGAATCGAAATACGATATACCCCTTATATGGACCAATTGTAAGAACTATACCATTAAAAAAGTGGATTAGAATATTTATATTATTTAATATAGTTAAAAAATATATTTTTTTCATTTTTTTTATTTTTAAAAATTTTCCATTTTTCAATTTTTTCATTATCTGTATTCAATTCACGTTATAATTCATTATTTATCTTCATACTTATTTTCATTTCATTTTTTATTTTTATATGTACTTTTACTTCTTCATTTTCATTTTTATCTATTTTTTTATTTTCAATTTTACATTTAAATTTATTTTCATTTATTTATCTATTTATGCATTCATATTATTTATTAGTATTATTTTTTACTTTATTTATATTTTTATTTTTATGTTTATATTAATTTTGTTTTGTTATATATCGATTTCATTTTATTTTATTTTTATTTGTATTCTTTATACTTATTTTCATTTTTTTCTATTTGTAATTTCATATCTATTTTTATTTTTGTTTATATCTATTTTTATGTTTATTTTATTTTTCATGTGTATTTTTATTTTTATTTGGATTATATATATTTACATCTCATTTATATATATAGTGCATTTATCTAAAGTTATAATATAAAAAAGGCACCATATTTTACGTGTTACTTCCAAAAAGGGATTATCAATAGATCTCTAGATTTTCACTTTTTTTTAAAGTGTGTACATCATTTCACAGTAAATATGGGAATACTGTACCCATATATAGGAACCCATTATGGTTAATAATAAAACATATAAGTATTAAACAATCAATTTCATTTTCATTTTAACTCAAGGATTTATGATGACAAATGTATATATAATAGGAGGTGTCTTCCCTACTATATTCCCTATATATTGAGAAAAATAATATATATATATAATATTTTTCTCAATATATAGGGAATATAGTAGGGAAGACACCTCCTATTATATATACATTTGTAGTAGTAACAGAATGTGAAGTTATTGTAACTCCGGTTTTATATTTGTTTTTATGCTTGCTTTAAGCCCTTAGGGCTCCCATTAGTAATCTATCTGCCATGTAAGCCGTAGGTGGAACGCAGACACTCGTGCAATGGAATGCACGAGTCATCATCTAGTATCCACATGAATTGCGGAACCGGAAGTGACGTCACGAAACCGGCGAAACCCGGGAAATTTGATTTCCTACAGCTGGAACAAACAAACAACGCCCAAGGGAACACCAATGAGAAGACCAGCCACCCATATAAAAGAACAGACTCAGGGGGGAGGGATTATATTGTTTATTCTTGTAATTGTTATTGCTGTTACAAATTTTAATACCAGGAGGTCCCTGAGGAAGTCATTTGTGGACGAAACATGTAGGACCTGGTACTATAAGAGCTTATACTTTTATATTTATTTTTATACTTGTTTTAATAAAGAAGAATTTTCTACTCTACAATCCTGAGTCTGACTCCGTCATCTTCGGAACAGGAGAAGTGGCTTTACGCCCCATCTCCCCATCTACATCATGGTGCCTCTTGGGCGATATTCTTTCATCCTTCTAGTGAGTGATATTCTACATTTACACTCATTTAACAGTGTTACACTATTATGTGTTTTTATTCACATTGTAGATCAGCTGTATCCTCCTTTTGTTTGTTTTCATATGGTATTTATAGGGATTATTGCTGGGATATCCCTGGAGGAAGCTGTCATCACTATCCATTGAGTTAAAGGACCACTATAGTGCCAGGAAAACATACTTGTTTTCCTGGCACTATAGTGCCCTGAGGGTGCCCCCACCCTCAGGGACCCCCTCCCGCCGGGCTCTGGGCAGAGTAAAGGGTTAAAACTTACCTTTATTCCAGCGCCGGGCGGGAAGCTCTCCTCCTCCCTTTTGGCTGAATGCCCAGCCACTAGAGGATTTGGAGGTTGGATTAACCCTATTATAAACATAGCAGTTTCTCTGAAAGGGTTAATCCTAGAGGGACCTGGCACCCAGACCACTTCATTAAGCTGAAGTGGTCTGGGTGCCTAGAGTGATCCTTTAAGTTGTCTTTTTCACTTTCCTATTACATTTAGGTGTTAAGTGATTGTTTTTTTTCTTGTCTATATAACATTTAATTTTAGATATGTTTAGATTTTAGTGACTTCTGATTAGAGGGTGTTCAGTTTATCGCAATCCTGCTAAATATGTTTATTGAACCAAGATTCCTATTACATCTCCAGCACTGACTAGAAGTATTTTTGATTGAAATTTACACTGCTTAATAGGGACCATATGCCATCTGTGAGTACGTTTAAGAAAGGTCTCCTGTATGTTGACACAATGAGTAGATATTCTATGTATTTTAAAATAATTTATCCAAGACTGGAAAGAGAACGTTTTCCCTATATCTTTTTCCCATTTTATCATAGATCTAGATTTCATATCCTGGCTTAAGGAATATATAGCTTTCCTAATCTCAGAGGAAATGTTTCCTTCTTCGCCCAATAGAAGTTTATCTAAAGGTGATACATTTAATAACTTGCAGTGTGTGGTTATTTAAAAATATGAACATTCATATGTTTAAAGGGACTCTCTAAAAACCCATATCACTACATCTTAATGAACTGGTTTTATTACATAGTTGCTGTTCCTTTTTTTCCTAATAAATGTAAAAATTCCCAGAAATGGCAAGGTTTCTATATATAAGAGAATATGCTTCTTGCGATTATCAGAATGGCGGCCACTAGAGGCATATCCACCTTTAGACCTTTGAAATTGTAAGCTCTTGTAAGCTCTTACGCATTAAAGGGATACTACAGTTACCAGAACTACTACAGCCCTATACGAAAGTATTGCATTGGCTGAAAATCAACAGTTCTAATGAAGTCACCAAGGAGGCGGATCAGGGGCAGGGCCAGCATTGGCAGACCTGCGTGATGCTGGATATAAGGTGAGTTTTCACTTTCTAAGGTGGTTAAGGGGGTTAAGCCACCTAAATGGTTGATTAAACACTATATGGAGCTGTGGTGTGCATGGAGACCTAATGTGCATGCGCATTATTCAATGCTTTCCTATTGCGATGCTGGAGATCCTCATGCATAGAGGATGTTCAGCGTCGTTTAGACAACCAAAAGTCGTCTAAGAAGCCTGTAACGGACCGTTTCACTTACAAGAGGATAAAACCCAGTTTAGGCGATAATCCCCTTTTCAGATGCACAGGCAGCTACTGCAAGCACCAATCTCCCGGACTGCAAACTGTACAAATCTTCCAACTCCCGAACTGGAAACACAGGAACCCTGGAATAGCTGAACAGGAAAAGCATATAATCCGCTTACACTCCTGGCAGTCAGCATACAATCCAATTCCCCCAAAAATGAGACGACACATCGGTTTGAGGGTCAAGCAGAATCTCAGGTCTGGAACACCCAGCCTCCTTTTTATTACAGTTCTGCACATACAGGACACACCCAGCGGGAGGCATAAAACAAGCAATCAAGTAACAATACAACCCACACATCCCCTCCCCTCAGATAAGCTATTAACATAATTATTACATACAGTAAAATACAGTTTCCACACATACTCTGTAACTTTAAAACCATACATCACATTCACATAAAAATACATATCCACAATCAATCCATTCAGGGGAACAACATATTAAAAAATGGCATGAATCAGACCAGGGGTTCAAAAGTTAGTAAAGTATCTTTTAAAACCCCTGGCAGCATGGCAAAATCTGGCTCACACAGGTTTCACAGAGGCCTCTATCCTGGAGACAATGGGGGGAAGTAATCCAATTATCCAGGGATAGAGGCAGACTCCATTAAGCACATGGTTACACAAAGACAGTAACAAAAAATACACAAAGTTACTTTTTATACATTAAACACAGACATGTAACATATCCCCAGATAGCTCAGGTCTGCGTGCACATTATTAGGTGAATGGCACGCAGACCACACAAATACAGTTTAATTGCCATGGAGCCAAAGTCTTTCTGTAGCGGAGAGCTGATTTCTCACAGCTATTCTCCACTTTAGATCCAAGGAAGGCTCAGGAACAAGTCATTAGTAAATCCACAGCAGAGTTTCCAGCAGGTAAAGAGGTACAGCAATATCCCCACAGCACTCCCAATAACTGGACGACACACAGTTTTAGGAGTAGAACTGACAATCGTTTATTCCAAGGTTTCTTATAAAGCCTGCTCCCATGCAAGGGAGGGAACTACAGTAATTATGACAGTAACCAATACAGTGCTTGTTACCTCCCACACATCTCCTCCCCTCAGAGTGAGTCATAATCCCCTTAACTTGTACAGTACTTTACCCCAAACTTGGATGTACCCCTAAACCATCACATATCCTTAATATTAGGGTACCGCTAGGTAGCCCTGATCTGGGTGAATATAATATCCAAAATTCACCCAGATCGGACCAGTGGTTCGGCAGTTACAGGAAGGTGAAGTTTGACCGACCGCACACGAGTTGGTATCCGAAAAGGGTTCCATGAGAATGGGCCCTGCGGTCGGTCTCTGTTCGGCAGTTAAAACAGACATTTATAATTGCCATCCATACTTTAATTCACCTAGATAGTGATTCCCTCATTCGGTACTTTGTTACTACCGAATGGGGATTCGTTAGGTCTCTCCGTTCGGCAGTTACGGAGCTCTGGAGGTCTCAGCGGTGTTTGGTTGTTTGAGTGTCCGATTTGAGTTCCAGACACTCGACGACCAAACACCGCTGAGATTTTCATGCGTAAGATGGCCGCCGCCACGTGTACGCATGCCGAATGGCGGCCACCCAGATACAATGTTAATGAGCCGGTTAACTTGCGGTTTGGAAAGAATGTGAACCTTAATTGCTGGCACACTTCTCTCCGGGGTGGTCCCTCCGTTCGGTAGTTTCCATAAGCATATAGTACGGATGGAAACTAACATACAATTCACACTTTAAATAGACGAATAGCAATTCAACACAGGCAAAATTATAACGAATATAGTCACACAGGCATATTGCAGGACAGGCTTACTGCGTTCCGCTACACTGCTCCCCCTTGCCCACAAGCCGGCATACACAGTCTGATCCCACACGGATCGGCTTGGGGATGACCGGGGTGCTCACGGATCATTTCTCCAGATCAGTTTGTCGTGACAACCCGTCGGCGTTTCCATTTTGCTTACCCGGGCGGTATTGAATGTTAAAGTCAAAGGGCTGCAGCGCCAAACTCCAGCGCAGCAGCCTGGCATTGTCCCCAGCCACCCGGTTCAGCCAGACTAACGGGTTGTGATCCGTGAGCAAAGAAAAAGCCTGTCCATATAAATAGGGTTGCAATTTCTTCAAGGCCCACACCACAGCCAGGCATTCCTTCTCGATGGCGGCGTAGCTTACTTCCCGGGGTAAAAGTTTGCGACTGATGTAAGCCACTGGATGTTCTCCGCCATCGGCCCCGACTTGGCTCAGTACTGCCCCCAATCCAAACATAGAAGCGTCTGTGTGAACAAGAAAACGTTTAGTTGGATTGGGAGCGGCCAAGACAGGGGCATTAACAAGTGCATCTTTCAAGTGTTGGAATGCCTGCTCACACTCCGGGGTCCAGGTTACTTGGCGGGGAAGGTTTTTACGTGTCAGGTCAGTGAGGGGTTTGGCCAGGGCACTATAATTGGCACAAACTTCCGGTAATACCCTGCGGTCCCTAGGAAGGCTAACACCTGGGTTTTAGTTTTCGGGGTAGGCCACTGTGATACTGCCTCTACTTTGGCTGGTTCCAGCTTTTGCTTACCACAGCCCACTCTGTGGCCCAGGTACTGTACCTCGGCCATCCCAATGCTACATTTCGCTGGTTTTAGGGTCAAACCAGCCTCCCGGATCCTGTCTAGAACCGCTCCTATATGGGCCAAGTGTTCCTGCCAGGTATCGCTAAATATGGCAATATCATCGAGATATGCGCAGGTATAGTCTTGGAACCCATCTAGGAGGCGGTCCACCATCCGCTGGAAGGTAGCCGGCGCGTTTTTCATCCCAAACGGCATGACCTTAAATTGGTACAGGCCGAATGGGGTGACAAAGGCGGACTTAGGGATGGCGTCCGGGGCCAAGGGAATCTGCCAATACCCTTTACACAAATCAATAATGGTAAGGTATTGACCCCTGGCCATCCGGTCCAGTAACTCATCTATCCTAGGCATCGGGTATGCGTCGGATACGGTCTTTTCATTCAATCTCCTGTAGTCCACGCAAAAGCGGGTCGTGCCGTCCCGCTTTGGTACGAGGACCACTGGAGAGGCCCAGGGGCTATCTGAGGGCTCAATTACTCCTAACTGTATCATCTCTTCAATCTCTTTGCGCATATTCTCCCGTACCGCTTCAGGGATGCGGTACGGGGTCTGGCGCATGGGAAGTTGACCAGGGGTTTCTACTCGGTGGGTAGCCAGAGGGGTGTATCCAGGTACATTAGAAAAGGTCTCCTGCTTTTCTTGCAGTAGTTGTTGTACCTCGATACGCTCCTGTGGGCTCAACCGATCCCCCAGTACAACTGCTCCTAAATCCCCAGCCAGCTGTCCGTCCTCTAACAGATCGGGGAGGGGTAGGCTGTCGCCTTCTTCAGAGGTGGGGGCGCAGATAGCTGTCACCTCCTCTGAACGTTCCTGGTAAGGCTTCAGCATGTTCACATGGATCATGCGTCGCCCCCCATTCCCTGCGCAGTGGCCAATTATATAAGTGGTGTCACATCGTTGTTCTACCACTTTATAAGGGCATTGCCAGGCGGCCTGTAGCTTATCGTGTCGGACAGGTTTTAAAATTAAAACTTTCTGTCCGACCTGAAAGCTGCGGTCCCTGGCGCCTCTATCGTACCAGGTGCGCTGACGCGTCTGAGCTGCCTGTAGGTTTTCCTTTACCGTCTTTGTGAGTTCTTCCAGGCGATCTCGGAGGGCCAACACATATGGTACAATAGGGGTGCCGTCAGCGCTACGGTCTCCCTCCCAGTGTTCTCTAATCAAGTCCAGGGGTCCCCTTACTCTCCTCCCGAATAGCAGTTCAAAGGGGGAAAATCCCGTAGATTCCTGCGGCACCTCCCTGTAAGCAAACAGTAAGTGCGGCAGGAATTTTTCCCAGTCTCGGTGAGTCTCTGCGAAGGTTCGGAGCATCTGTTTTAAGGTGCCATTGAACCGTTCGCAGAGCCCATTAGTCTGGGGGTGGTACGGAGCACTAATTATGGGCTTAATTTTACAGAACTTCCAGAGCTGTTGGGTGACCTCTGCCGTGAACTGAGTGCCCTGATCCGAGATGATCTCCCTGGGTAAATCTGCATCAGCGCCTCAGCCACCGTCTCTGCATGTATATTAGTTAAGGCTACCGCCTCGGGGTAGCGAGTGGCGTAGTCCACTACGGTCAAAATGTACCGTTTGCCCGATGGGCTAGGCTTCCGGAAGGGGCCTACAATATCTACGGCAACCCTATGAAAGGGTTCCTCAATTATGGGTAGGGGGTGCAGCTTCGCCTTATGCTTATCCCCCCTCTTTCCCACCCTCTGGCACGTATCGCAGGTATTACAATACCTGCGCACCTCCTGGCTAATCCCTGGCCAGAAGAAACTTTGGGTCAGCCGATATCTGGTACGGCTGACCCCCAAATGTCCGGATAGCGGAATATCGTGCGCTATCCGGAGTAATTCGGTTCGGTACCTCTGAGGTACCACCAGCTGTCTTGTAGCAATGGGGTCTGACCCAGCTATCTGTTTACTCGTTTCCCGGTATAATAACTGTCGGTCCCATACAAATCTTTCCCCCTCCGCCCCCGGTTGGATAGAGGTGACCTTGTCTCGGTATACCTGTAAGGTAGGGTCAGTGATCACCTCGGCTACAAACTCGTCAGGAGGGGCCCAAGGGATACAGTCTAGGGAAGGGGAGGAATCTCTTACCTGGACCTCCGGCAGTGCGTTTGTTGTGTTGGGTGCGGGCCTGTTGCCTGGTGACTACTGGGTGTGCTTCCTCAGTAGTTTTTGGTTCAAATGCGGAGGTGAGTTTGCCCAGATCATTCCCTAGGACCACCTCAGCAGGTAATTGCAGCATTAGTCCCACTTCCACATTCCCGAACCCCGCACCCCAATGCAAGTGTACCCTGGCTGTGTCTAGCCGATACACGGCTCCCCCTGCAACCCTGACAGCCACAGTCTTATTCAGTTTGGCTTTGTCAGAAACCAAATGACTTTGCACCAGGGTGATGGTGGCTCCCGAGTCTCTGAGCCCCTGCATAGGCTTCCCTTCCAGATACACGGTCTGCCTATGGTGCTGTCGATTATCCGCCTGTGCTTGTAAGGGGTTGGCCTCATGTAGCACTTCCCACTGTTCCACAGTCGTGACTGGAACGGCAGAGCTGTAGGGAAGTGGTACCTCGTCCTGGTAGTGATGCGCTGCTGCTCTTGGTGGTGGTGGTGGAGGCCCTGGTCGGATCCAGGTGGTGCGGTCTCTAGACTGCGGACAATCTCGTTGGAAATGTCCCCACTTCTGGCATCGGTGGCATTGCACAGAAGCAGGTGTGCGGTATCTCTGCTGCGCTGCTGCTGGTGCTGGTGGAGGAAGTTGTCTTGGTGGGGGTTGAGGGTTAGGAGAGAAGGAATTCCCCCCTAGTGGCCGCATGGCAGGTTTGGTACTCACTGCCTTGGTTTGTCTGCGAGCGTCCATAAAATCATCTGCCTTTTTGGCAGCCTCGGTGAGGGTGGTGGGGTTACGATCCCTCACCCATTCCTGTAGTTCTGAGGATATCCCCTCATAAAACTGCTCCAACAGCAGCATTTGTAACAAGTCCTCCATGGACCGCGCTTTACTCGACTGCATCCACCCAAGAGCTGCCCTTTCTAGTCGGCAAGCCCACTCTGCATGCGAATCTTTGTCCGCCTTTTTCAATTCCCTGAAGCGCCTCCGGTATGCCTCTGGTGTTATTGCATACCGGGCCAGGATAATCTCTTTTACCCGGCTATAGTTCCTAATTTCAATATCAGGCACAGTGCGGTAAGCTTCAGCTGCCCTTCCTGACAGCCGTCCTGCTAATATGGGTACCCACTCTTCCCTTGGTATGTTATGCAGCGTACACAGTCTCTCAAAGTCTTGGAGGAAGGCATCTATATCCTCCTCTGCTTCCACATACGTTTTAAAAGCTTGATAGGGAATTTTGGGCTTACCCTCTTGTGTCACAGCTCCTGCTGTACTTCTTTCCGGTGTTTGTGGTCTCCTGTTTCTCATCACAAACTCTTGCACCTCTGTCATTGTTTTAGAGATGATCTCTGTTGGTGGGTTTTCCCCATAAAAGGCCAGTCTGAATTGTAAATGCCTTTGGAACTCCTCCTGTTCTGTTTCAGGTCTTTGTTCCGTGGCCTGGACCTCTTCTGCTCTGTACTCTGCCATTACTTCGGTGATAAGCGTTGCTTTGGATTTGCTGCTGGCAGAAACCCCTTTCGCTTCCAGAAGGTCTTTCAATGTGGTTCTCTTTAGCGTAGAAAGGTCAATCTCCATTAATCCTTGTTCCTCTGTGAGTCTGGATCCCAGCGCTGCCAACCAATGTAGCGGAGAGCTGATTTCTCACAGCTATTCTCCACTTTAGATCCAAGGAAGGCTCAGGAACAAGTCATTAGTAAATCCACAGCAGAGTTTCCAGCAGGTAAAGAGGTACAGCAATATCCCCACAGCACTCCCAATAACTGGACGACACACAGTTTTAGGAGTAGAACTGACAATCGTTTATTCCAAGGTTTCTTATAAAGCCTGCTCCCATGCAAGGGAGGGAACTACAGTAATTATGACAGTAACCAATACAGTGCTTGTTACCTCCCACACATCTCCTCCCCTCAGAGTGAGTCATAATCCCCTTAACTTGTACAGTACTTTACCCCAAACTTGGATGTACCCCTAAACCATCACATATCCTTAATATTAGGGTACCGCTAGGTAGCCCTGATCTGGGTGAATATAATATCCAAAATTCACCCAGATCGGACCAGTGGTTCGGCAGTTACAGGAAGGTGAAGTTTGACCGACCGCACACGAGTTGGTATCCGAAAAGGGTTCCATGAGAATGGGCCCTGCGGTCGGTCTCCGTTCGGCAGTTAAAACAGACATTTATAATTGCCATCCATACTTTAATTCACCTAGATAGTGATTCCCTCATTCGGTACTTTGTTACTACCGAATGGGGATTCGTTAGGTCTCTCCGTTCGGCAGTTACGGAGCTCTGGAGGTCTCAGCGGTGTTTGGTTGTTTGAGTGTCCGATTTGAGTTCCAGACACTCGACGACCAAACACCGCTGAGATTTTCATGCGTAAGATGGCCGCCGCCACGTGTACGCATGCCGAATGGCGGCCACCCAGATACAATGTTAATGAGCCGGTTAACTTGCGGTTTGGAAAGAATGTGAACCTTAATTGCTGGCACACTTCTCTCCGGGGTGGTCCCTCCGTTCGGTAGTTTCCATAAGCATATAGTACGGATGGAAACTAACATACAATTCACACTTTAAATAGACGAATAGCAATTCAACACAGGCAAAATTATAACGAATATAGTCACACAGGCATATTGCAGGACAGGCTTACTGCGTTCCGCTACACTGCTCCCCCTTGCCCACAAGCCGGCATACACAGTCTGATCCCACACGGATCGGCTTGGGGATGACCGGGGTGCTCACGGATCATTTCTCCAGATCAGTTTGTCGTGACAACCCGTCGGCGTTTCCATTTTGCTTACCCGGGCGGTATTGAATGTTAAAGTCAAAGGGCTGCAGCGCCAAACTCCAGCGCAGCAGCCTGGCATTGTCCCCAGCCACCCGGTTCAGCCAGACTAACGGGTTGTGATCCGTGAGCAAAGAAAAAGCCTGTCCATACAAATAGGGTTGCAATTTCTTCAAGGCCCACACCACAGCCAGGCATTCCTTCTCGATGGCGGCGTAGCTTACTTCCCGGGGTAAACGTTTGCGACTGATGTAAGCCACTGGATGTTCTCCGCCATCGGCCCCGACTTGGCTCAGTACTGCCCCCAATCCAAACATAGAAGCGTCTGTGTGAACAAGAAAACGTTTAGTTGGATTGGGAGCGGCCAAGACAGGGGCATTAACAAGTGCATCTTTCAAGTGTTGGAATGCCTGCTCACACTCCGGGGTCCAGGTTACTTGGCGGGGAAGGTTTTTACGTGTCAGGTCAGTGAGGGGTTTGGCCAGGGCACTATAATTGGGCACAAACTTCCGGTAATACCCTGCGGTCCCTAGGAAGGCTAACACCTGGGTTTTAGTTTTCGGGGTAGGCCACTGTGATACTGCCTCTACTTTGGCTGGTTCCGGCTTTTGCTTACCACAGCCCACTCTGTGGCCCAGGTACTGTACCTCGGCCATCCCAATGCTACATTTCACTGGTTTTAGGGTCAAACCAGCCTCCCGGATCCTGTCTAGAACCGCTCCTATATGGGCCAAGTGTTCCTGCCAGGTATCGCTAAATATGGCAATATCATCGAGATATGCGCAGGTATAGTCTTGGAACCCATCTAGGAGGCGGTCCACCATCCGCTGGAAGGTAGCCGGCGCGTTTTTCATCCCAAACGGCATGACCTTAAATTGGTACAGGCCGAATGGGGTGACAAAGGCGGACTTAGGGATGGCGTCCGGGGCCAAGGGAATCTGCCAATACCCTTTACACAAATCAATAGTGGTAAGGTATTGACCCCTGGCCATCCGGTCCAGTAACTCATCTATCCTAGGCATCGGGTATGCGTCGGATACGGTCTTTTCATTCAATCTCCTGTAGTCCACGCAAAAGCGGGTCGTGCCGTCCCGCTTTGGTACGAGGACCACTGGAGAGGCCCAGGGGCTATCTGAGGGCTCAATTACTCCTAACTGTATCATCTCTTCAATCTCTTTGCGCATATTCTCCCGTACCGCTTCAGGGATGCGGTACGGGGTCTGGCGCATGGGAAGTTGACCAGGGGTTTCTACTCGGTGGGTAGCCAGAGGGGTGTATCCAGGTACATTAGAAAAGGTCTCCTGCTTTTCTTGCAGTAGTTGTTGTACCTCGATACGCTCCTGTGGGCTCAACCGATCCCCCAGTACAACTGCTCCTAAATCCCCAGCCAGCTGTCCGTCCTCTAACAGATCGGGGAGGGGTAGGCTGTCGCCTTCTTCAGAGGTGGGGGCGCAGATAGCTGTCACCTCCTCTGAACGTTCCTGGTAAGGCTTCAGCATGTTCACATGGATCATGCGTCGTCCCCCATTCCCTGCGCAGTGGCCAATTATATAAGTGGTGTCACATCGTTGTTCTACCACTTTATAAGGGCCTTGCCAGGCGGCCTGTAGCTTATCGTGTCGGACAGGTTTTAAAATTAAAACTTTCTGTCCGACCTGAAAGCTGCGGTCCCTGGCGCCTCTATCGTACCAGGTGCGCTGACGCGTCTGAGCTGCCTGTAGGTTTTCCTTTACCGTCTTTGTGAGTTCTTCCAGGCGATCTCGGAGGGCCAACACATATGGTACAATAGGGGTGCCGTCAGCGCTACGGTCTCCCTCCCAGTGTTCTCTAATCAAGTCCAGGGGTCCCTTTACTCTCCTCCCGAATAGCAGTTCAAAGGGGGAAAATCCCGTAGATTCCTGCGGCACCTCCCTGTAAGCAAACAGTAAGTGCGGCAGGAATTTTTCCCAGTCTCGGTGAGTCTCTGCGAAGGTTCGGAGCATCTGTTTTAAGGTGCCATTGAACCGTTCGCAGAGCCCATTAGTCTGGGGGTGGTACGGAGCACTAATTATGGGCTTAATTTTTACAGAACTTCCAGAGCTGTTGGGTGACCTCTGCCGTGAACTGAGTGCCCTGATCCGAGATGATCTCCCTGGGTAACCCCATCCGGGAGAAAATCTGCATCAGCGCCTCAGCCACCGTCTCTGCATGTATATTAGTTAAGGCTACCGCCTCGGGGTAGCGAGTGGCGTAGTCCACTACGGTCAAAATGTACCGTTTGCCCGATGGGCTAGGCTTCCGGAAGGGGCCTACAATATCTACGGCAACCCTATGAAAGGGTTCCTCAATTATGGGTAGGGGGTGCAGCTTCGCCTTATGCTTATCCCCCCTCTTTCCCACCCTCTGGCACGTATCGCAGGTATTACAATACCTGCGCACCTCCTGGCTAATCCCTGGCCAGAAGAAACTTTGGGTCAGCCGATATCTGGTACGGCTGACCCCCAAATGTCCGGATAGCGGAATATCGTGCGCTATCCGGAGTAATTCGGTTCGGTACCTCTGAGGTACCACCAGCTGTCTTGTAGCAATGGGGTCTGACCCAGCTATCTGTTTACTCGTTTCCCGGTATAATAACTGTCGGTCCCATACAAATCTTTCCCCCTCCGCCCCCGGTTGGATAGAGGTGACCTTGTCTCGGTATACCTGTAAGGTAGGGTCAGTGATCACCTCGGCTACAAACTCGTCAGGAGGGGCCCAAGGGATACAGTCTAGGGAAGGGGAGGAATCTCTTACCTGGACCTCCGGCAGTGCGTTGTTGTGTTGGGTGCGGGCCTGTTGCCTGGTGACTACTGGGTGTGCTTCCTCAGTAGTTTGTGGTTCAAATGCGGAGGTGAGTTTGCCCAGATCATTCCCTAGGACCACCTCAGCAGGTAATTGCGGCATTAGTCCCACTTCCTCATTCCCGAACCCCGCACCCCAATGCAAGTGTACCCTGGCTGTGTCTAGCCGATACACGGCTCCCCCTGCAACCCTGACAGCCACAGTCTTATTCAGTTTGGCTTTGTCAGAAACCAAATGACTTTGCACCAGGGTGATGGTGGCTCCCGAGTCTCTGAGCCCCTGCATAGGCTTCCCTTCCAGATACACGGTCTGCCTATGGTGCTGTCGATTATCCGCCTGTGCTTGTAAGGGGTTGGCCTCATGTAGCACTTCCCACTGTTCCACAGTCGTGACTGGAACGGCAGAGCTGTAGGGAAGTGGTACCTCGTCCTGGTAGTGATGCGCTGCTGCTCTTGGTGGTGGTGGTGGAGGCCCTGGTCGGATCCAGGTGGTGCGGTCTCTAGACTGCGGACAATCTCGTTGGAAATGTCCCCACTTCTGGCATCGGTGGCATTGCACAGAAGCAGGTGTGCGGTATCTCTGCTGCGCTGCTGCTGGTGCTGGTGGAGGAAGTTGTCTTGGTGGGGGTTGAGGGTTAGGAGAGAAGGAATTCCCCCCTAGTGGCCGCATGGCAGGTTTGGTACTCACTGCCTTGGTTTGTCTGCGAGCGTCCATAAAATCATCTGCCTTTTTGGCAGCCTCGGTGAGGGTGGTGGGGTTACGATCCCTCACCCATTCCTGTAGTTCTGAGGATATCCCCTCATAAAACTGCTCCAACAGCAGCATTTGTAACAAGTCCTCCATGGACCGCGCTTTACTCGACTGCATCCACCCAAGAGCTGCCCTTTCTAGTCGGCAAGCCCACTCTGCGTGCGAATCTTTGTCCGCCTTTTTCAATTCCCTGAAGCGCCTCCGGTATGCCTCTGGTGTTATTGCATACCGGGCCAGGATAATCTCTTTTACCCGGCTATAGTTCCTAATTTCAATATCAGGCACAGTGCGGTAAGCTTCAGCTGCCCTTCCTGACAGCCGTCCTGCTAATATGGGTACCCACTCTTCCCTTGGTATGTTATGCAGCGTACACAGTCTCTCAAAGTCTTGGAGGAAGGTATCTATATCCTCCTCTGCTTCCACATACGTTTTAAAAGCTTGATAGGGAATTTTGGGCTTACCCTCGTGTCACAGCTCCTGCTGTACTTCTTTCCGGTGTTTGTGGTCTCCTGTTTCTCATCACAAACTCTTGCACCTCTGTCATTGTTTTAGAGATGATCTCTGTTGGTGGGTTTTCCCCATAAAAGGCCAGTCTGAATTGTAAATGCCTTTGGAACTCCTCCTGTTCTGTTTCAGGTCTTTGTTCCATGGCCTGGACCTCTTCTGCTCTGTACTCTGCCATTACTTCGGTGATAAGCGTTGCTTTGGATTTGCTGCTGGCAGAAACCCCTTTCGCTTCCAGAAGGTCTTTCAATGTGGTTCTCTTTAGCGTAGAAAGGTCAATCTCCATTAATCCTTGTTCCTCTGTGAGTCTGGATCCCAGCGCTGCCAACCAATGTAGCGGAGAGCTGATTTCTCACAGCTATTCTCCACTTTAGATCCAAGGAAGGCTCAGGAACAAGTCATTAGTAAATCCACAGCAGAGTTTCCAGCAGGTAAAGAGGTACAGCAATATCCCCACAGCACTCCCAATAACTGGACGACACACAGTTTTAGGAGTAGAACTGACAATCGTTTATTCCAAGGTTTCTTATAAAGCCTGCTCCCATGCAAGGGAGGGAACTACAGTAATTATGACAGTAACCAATACAGTGCTTGTTACCTCCCACACATCTCCTCCCCTCAGAGTGAGTCATAATCCCCTTAACTTGTACAGTACTTTACCCCAAACTTGGATGTACCCCTAAACCATCACATATCCTTAATATTAGGGTACCGCTAGGTAGCCCTGATCTGGGTGAATATAATATCCAAAATTCACCCAGATCGGACCAGTGGTTCGGCAGTTACAGGAAGGTGAAGTTTGACCGACCGCACACGAGTTGGTATCCGAAAAGGGTTCCATGAGAATGGGCCCTGCGGTCGGTCTCCGTTCGGCAGTTAAAACAGACATTTATAATTGCCATCCATACTTTAATTCACCTAGATAGTGATTCCCTCATTCGGTACTTTGTTACTACCGAATGGGGATTCGTTAGGTCTCTCCGTTCGGCAGTTACGGAGCTCTGGAGGTCTCAGCGGTGTTTGGTTGTTTGAGTGTCCGATTTGAGTTCCAGACACTCGACGACCAAACACCGCTGAGATTTTCATGCGTAAGATGGCCGCCGCCACGTGTACGCATGCCGAATGGCGGCCACCCAGATACAATGTTAATGAGCCGGTTAACTTGCGGTTTGGAAAGAATGTGAACCTTAATTGCTGGCACACTTCTCTCCGGGGTGGTCCCTCCGTTCGGTAGTTTCCATAAGCATATAGTACGGATGGAAACTAACATACAATTCACACTTTAAATAGACGAATAGCAATTCAACACAGGCAAAATTATAACGAATATAGTCACACAGGCATATTGCAGGACAGGCTTACTGCGTTCCGCTACACTTTCCCATAGTCTTTCATTATATGAATAGGCTCCATGGCATAGCTATCTGGGGGTATCACTGCTCACACAGGGCAAGTACTGAATGGCCCCACTGTATTTAAAGGGCCAGAATGAGTGACATGCACTCTGTTAGGGCCGAATACTCTTTTTAAAGGGCCCAATCTCCCAGGGCCATAGTCCAAAGGCAAGAGGCGGGCAAGCAGCCCCCTCCAAGGACACGTGGTGCGGTCGGTTTCGCCACACTTCTACCCTTTACCCCCCAGACTAACAGGGTATCTGACCTCCTGCCGGTCAGTGCCCTGGTTAGTCCAGCAACCCACCCACGAAGCACAAACAGCAGTACCTCCCACCCACAATAAATGTTTACTCCACCTGGATAAAGTAGCAGCTTGTCCAGGTTCAGGTTCCTCACCACGGCTGTGCGGGGAGCTGGTAGACTGCCTTGGGGGTTGCTGAGTGGGCAGTGACCAGCGGTACTCTGCCCTGGTCCCAGCGCTACCACGGAAGTAGCCTGATTGGAGCCTGGTTGTGGGAGGGGGAGACCAACCGTCTCCCCTCTGGGTACACAGCTCTGGGGCTGGGGAACAGGACCGACCGTCCCTACCCCTTGGGCTGTAAGAGCAGAGACTACGGTCCCATCTGCACAGTTGCGGGGCTCAACATCTCCCCTTGGTGGGTTAGGCTGCCGCTGGGGAGAGGGGTTAACACGCTCCTCTCCCTGACACTCTCTCTGCTGGCGGAGAGGGGGACCAGCTGTCTCCCCTTTCATTATTTTGTCCTGCTGCTGGGGTGTGAGACTGACGGTCTCTGCTCCCTGCAGGACACACTGCCGCTGGGGAGGAAGGACGACACCTTCAGCTCCCTGGGATACACACTGTCGCTGGGGAGGAAGGATGGCACCCTCAGCTCCCTGGGGTACATACTGCTGCCGGGGAGGAAGGATTGCACCCTCAGCTCCCTGGGGTACACACTGCCGCTGGGGAGGAAGGACGACACCTTCGGCTCCCTGGGTTACACATTGCCGCTGGGGAGGACGGACGGCACCTTCCGCTCCCTGGGGTACACACTGCCACTGGGGAGGAAGGACGGCACCTTTCGCTCCCTGGGATACACACTGCCGCTGGGGAGGAAGGATTGCACCTTCAGCTCCCTGGGGTACACACTGCCGCTGGGGAGGAAGGATTGCACGTTCAGCTCCCTGGGGTACACACTGCTGCTGGGGAGGAAGGACGACACCTTCAGCTCCCTGGGCTACACACTGCCGCTGGGGAGGTAGGATGACACCTTCAGCTCCCTGGGATACACACTGCCGCTGGGGAGGAAGGACGGCACCTTCTGCTCCCTGGGACACACACTGCCGCTGGGGAGGAAGGACGGCACCTTCTGCTCCCTGGGACACACACTGCCGCTGGGGAGGAAGGACGGCACCTTCAGCTCCCTGGGATACACACTGCCGCTGTACAGTTTACAATCTCCCGGACTGTAAACTGTACAAATCTTCCAACTCCCGAACTGGAAACACACGAACCCTGGAATAGCTGAACAGGAAAAGCATATAATCCGCTTACACTCCTGGCAGTCAGCATACAATCCAATTCCCCCAAAAACGAGACGACACATCGGTTTGAGGGTCAAGCAGAATCTCAGGTCTGGAACACCCAGCCTGCTTTTTATTACAGTTCTGCACATACAGGACACAACCAGGGGGGGGCATAAAACAACCAATCAAGTAACAATACAACCCACACATCCCCTCCCCTCAGATAAGCTATTAACATAATAATTACATACAGTAAAATACAGTTTCCACACATACTCTGTAACTTTAAAACCATACATCACATTCACATAAAAATACATATCCACAATCAATCCATTCAGGGGAACAACATATTAAAAAATGGCATGAATCAGACCAGGGGTTCAAAAGTTAGTAAAGTATCTTTTAAAACCCCTGGCAGCATGGCAAAATCTGGCTCACACAGGTTTCACAGAGGCCTCTATCCTGGAGACAATGGGGGGAAGTAATCCAATTATCCAGGGATAGAGGCAGACTCCATTGAGCACATGGTTACACAAAGACAGTAAAACACTTTAAAATACACAAAGTTACTTTTTATACATTAAACACAGACATGTAACATATCCCCAGATAGCTCAGGTCTGCGTGCACATTATTAGGTGAATGGCACGCAGACCACACAAATACAGTTTAATTGCCATGGAGCCAAAGTCTTTCCCATAGTCTTTCATTATATGAATAGGCTCCATGGCATAGCTATCTGGGGGTATCACTGCTCACACAGGGCAAGTACTGAATGGCCCCACTGTATTTAAAGGGCCAGAATGAGTGACATGCACTCTGTTAGGGCCGAATACTGTTTTTAAAGGGCCCAATCTCCCAGGGCCATAGTCCAAAGGCAAGAGGCGGGTAAGCAGCCCCCTCCAAGGACACGTGGCGAGGTCGGTTTCGCCACAAAGCCGGAAGTCCCTTTAGTGGCTGTCTGGTTTATAAAAACTGCAATAGTTACACTTGCAGGGTTAAGGGTGATGGGAGTTGGCACCCAGACCACTTCAATGGGCTGAAGTGGTCAGGGTGCCTACAGTGTCCCTTTAATGCCTCTGTTGTTGTAATATTCACCAAAATTCATGGAATCCGTTCCAATAATGTCATTTAAAACTTAAAGGATTACTAAAACCACCATGACCCCTTCAGTGATTTTGAGGTCGAGCACCTGCAAGGGGAAGCTATCTCTCCTCTACCTCCCACCTCGTATCGTTCTTGAAGTGGGAGAAATGCTCTGTCTCTTTGCTGGCCTGGATAGTCTGCGTGCCCTGAGCCAGTGAATTGGTCCAATCAAAATCTTCTCTTCAAGAAGTCTGTGATGAACCGCCCAAGCCGCCTTTGTTGTCAGAGGCAGGGCCGCCATCAGGGCATGACAACCACAATGGTTGTCACGGGCCCGGTGGTCCTGGGGGGCCTGATTGCTCTGGGAGTCCCTGGCCCCACATTCCATTTGTGCACATAAATATAGCGATTTTGGCTATATATATATATATATATATATATGCAACTGCGGGCCCCCAGCTACCTGTATAGTGTAGAAGGGGCCCTGTCAGCACCATCTTAATTTTCCAGCAGCTCTTGCGTGTGTAACTCTCCCCCCCGCCCCGCGGTCCGGCAGAGCGGTGACATGGGTTACCATGGCAACGCTTCCCGCGGCACGCAGGCAAAGCTCGCAAGAGTTAGGGAGAGAGGAGCTGCTGGAAAGTTAAGATGGTGCTGACAGGGTCTCTTCTACATTATACAGCAGCTGGCTCCCTCCACCATACCACCGTGCAATCTCCCGCCTCCCAAGCCAGGTAAGAAGCAGGGAAGGGGGAATTAAATAGTGTGTTAAATAAATGTAAATATCACAAAAAATGCTCTCTTCCCCTTAAATGCAGCCCCTATTTTACAAATTTACACACACTAAAACCACAACACTAACACACAGTCTGCATTCACCATACACACACTACATCCACTACACAAACATACTGCAATCCCCATACACACTACATCCATGTCTGGTAGACAGCCACTGAGAGCAGACATATTGCTGCAATGCAAACATTGCAGATTCTCTGGTAAGTGCAATAGGGGCAGTTCACCCAGACCACTTCAATGAGCTGTAGTGGTCTGGGTGTCTACAGTGTCCCTTTTAATAAGGTGAACCTGCAATGCACATTTGTTCAGGGTGATATTCAAGCAGCACAGCCACCGATTAATACATTTTGCTAGCCAAACTATAAGCAAATTATTAGATCATTGATAGACACATTTGGTGCCTAGATATGTGTGAACAAGTCCTATGAAGCTTAGCCAGCCTTCCCTTCTCAGTGTAGACCTCTACAGGCCCCTCAGTACAGTTTACAGTACACGTCTAGCTCCAGACAACCTTCCCTACTGCCCAGCATGGCTTATGCCCACTTCAGATCCTTTTATAAACATCTGCCCATTTCATGCCAACGTTCTATATAAAAAACCTCCAGCAGAGAGTTAACTAACCTGTCTGGCACTTAATCGTTATTTTTGAAAACCGTGGAGCAGATTATCCATAAGGAAACACTCCTGTTTCTTAAATGTGTGCTTTATACAATGCATGGTGATCTCTGGCTGTGAATGGGAGGTGGGTCTGTATAACTGTCTTTCTTCTATTGATCCATTGTGGCTCTATAACAGCAGTATAATGGGTGTGCAGATGCTGATGTTGTGTATACAGAGATCCTGAAGTTGTAAATACAGAGATACTGAGGTTGTATATACAGAGCTAATAAAGTAGTATATACAGAGATACTGAGGTAGTATATACAGAGATACTAAAGTTGTATATACAGAGATACTGAGGTTATATACAGAGATACTGAGGTTGTGTATACATGGATACTGAGGTTGTAAATACATAGATGCTGAGGTTGTATATACAATGATACTGAGGTTGTATACAGAGATACTGAGGTAGTATATACAGAGATACTAAAGTTGTATATACAGAGATACTGAGGTTGTATATACATGGATACTGAGCTAGTATATACAGAGATACTGAGGTAGTATATACAGAGATACTGAAGTTGTATTTACATGGATACTGAGGTTGTATACATAGATACCGATGTTGTATATACATAGATAATAAGGTAGTATCTACAGAGATACTGAGGTTGTATACAGAGATACTGAGGTTCTATACAGAGATAATAAGGTAGTATATACATGGATACTGAGGTTGTATACAGAGATACTGATGTTGTATATACAGAGATAATTAGGTAGTATCTACAGAGATACTGAGGTTGCATACAGAGATACTGATGTTCTATGCAGAGATAATAAGGTAGTATATAAATGGATACTGAGGTTGTATATACAGAGATACTGAGGTTGTATATACAGAGATACTGAGGTTGTATATGCAGAGATACTGGGATTGTATATACAGAGATACTGAGAGTGTATATACAGAGATAATAAGGTAGTATATACATGGATACTGAGGTTGTATATACATGGATACTGAGGTTGCATACAGAGATACTGAGGTTGTATATACCGAGATACTGAGGTTGTATACAGAGATACTGAGGTTGTATATACATGGATACTGAGGTTGTAAATACATGGATGCTGAGGTTGTATATACAGAGATACTGAGGTTCTGTATACAATGATACTGAGGTTGTATACAGAGATACTGAGGTAGTATATACAGAGATACTAAAGTTGTATATACAGAGATACAGAGATACTGAGGTTGTATATACATGGATACTGAGGTTGTAAATACAGAGATACTGAGGTTCTATATACATGGATACTGAGGTTGTATACAGGGATACTGAGGTTGTATATAGAGATACTGAGGTTCTATATACATGGATACTGATGTTGTATACAGGGATACTGAGGTTGTATATAGAGATACTGAGGTAGTATATACATGGATACTGAGGTTGTATATACAGAGATACTGAGGTTGTATATACATGGATACTGAGCTAGTATATACAGAGATACTGAGGTAGTATATACAGAGATACTGAAGTTGTATTTACATGGATACTGAGGTTGTATACATAGATACCGATGTTGTATATACATAGATAATAAGGTAGTATCTACAGAGATACTGAGGCTGTATACAGAGATACTGAGGTTCTATACAGAGATAATAAGGTAGTATATACATGGATACTGAGGTTGTATACAGAGATACTGAGGTTCTATACAGAGATAATAAGGTAGTATCTACAGAGATACTGAGGTTGTATACAGAGATACTGAGGTTCTATACAGAGATAATAAGGTAGTATATACAGAGATACTGATGTTGTATATACAGAGATAATTAGGTAGTATCTACAGAGATACTGAGGTTGTATACAGAGATACTGAGGTAGTATATACAGAGATACTGAGGTTGTATACAGAGATACTGAGGTAGTATATACAGAGATACTGAGGTTGTATACAGAGATACTGAGGTAGTATATACAGAGATACTGAGGTTGTATACAGAGATACTGAGGTTGTATACAGAGATACTGAGGTAGTATATACAGAGATACTGAGGTTGTATACAGAGATACTGAGGTAGTATATACAGAGATACTGAGGTTGTATACAGAGATACTGAGGTTGTATACAGAGATACTGAGGTAGTATATACAGAGATACTGAGGTTGTATACAGAGATACTGAGGTAGTATATACAGAGATACTGAGGTTGTATACAGAGATACTGAGGTAGTATATACAGAGATACTGAGGTTGTATATACAGAGATACTGAGGTTGTATACAGAGATACTGAGGTTGTATACAGAGATACTGAGGTAGTATATACAGAGATACTGAGGTTGTATACACAGAGATACTGAGGTTGTATATACATGGATACTGAGGTTGTATATACAGAGATACTGAGGTTGTATACAGAGATACTGAGGTAGTATATACAGAGATTCTGAGGTGTAAATCACATTCACTTTGTTAAGCAAGATTTGCTTTTAGCATCACAGTGACGGCTGGAAACCCTATCCAGAGGGGAGTGATCAGGAACGTCAGAATTGGAAATGCCATTCAGCCCAATGAGCTGGGAGTTCCTCCTGCAGACTGGCTGCCTGTGGTATTAAAGCTGCTGCGTGACCTGTACAGAGATACAATGTATCGATAGTATTGACAGGATTCTAACATTCCACCTCTGACCATGCATGCAGACTGTGAGTGTGGCGTTCAGGCCAGCTCCCTCTCTCACCTGGAGTAAATCACCAGCCTCTCATGCCTTTATCTCTCCTGGACTGGGGAAAGTAACACATTGTAGTGATGGTGTCCCATCTCACGTGTCTTCTTCTGCTGGGATTGACCGGCATTTCCAAGAAGTCTGAAGGTTTGCCTTTCAATAGCAGTTTGAAGGAACCTTTTCAGATCCCCAACATCACTGGGTTTTTCTCCTGGAATAACTACAGCCTGGCAGACTGGCAGAGCTTTGTGGGCAAGAAACGCTATGGAGCAGAATCCCAAAACCCCATGGTGAAAGCTTTACTCATCGTGGCTTATTCCTTCATCATCTTCTTCTCTCTGTTTGGGAATGTGCTTGTCTGCCATGTGGTCATCAAGAATAAGAGAATGCATTCAGCAACCTCCTTATTCATCATAAATTTGGCCGTGGCTGACATATTAATAACTCTCCTCAACACGCCTTTCACTTTGGTAAGGACTTCGATTAACACAAAACTCCATTAACAGAACTATAATGTGCTTTAACATGTGCTTCGTATTCTGTGTACTTGCAGAGACGGCTATCCCTGGAATCAGAGCTGTGTTGGTGTGTTTTTTAAATTTACATTTCTGCTAAATATCTTATTGATGATGTCAGACCATGGAAGTATTTGTAGAAATAACTATTGAGGTCTATTATGTATGATAGAATTGAGAGCAAAAGAGCCTTATCCAGGTTAAATATTCCAGTTATAAAATGTGTAGATCATGGGCAATAATCAGGGGGGAGAATCCTTAATTCGGCACTGATATACGCATGACTACAAGGCCCATCATCCTTGGCATAACAATGCCCTTTTGAACATTGGGGAGACTGCAGCTGGAGTTTCAGTGTCGGATATAACTTTATTACATTAACATTATTACACTCAGGTTCCATCAGTTCTGCTCACTTTCTGTGCCTCTCCAGCTTTAATTGGGTCTATATACTGTGCTGTTGAATGCCAGGGAAGTGAACACAGGATTGGCACTCAGAGGGTTAAATACTTATTAAGTATATAAAAAAAAAAAAGGGGAGGATATCTGTCCAACAGTGAGTCAATCATAAATAAATACATAACTTGACTTTATGTCCCTTCTTAGATTAGGAGTTAGGGAGAGCTGTTTTAATTTGATGTGGATATTTATACAATTAAAGTGCTACCTTCATGTTTATAGCAGCAACATATTCCACAGCGTTGTACAATGAGTAACTAAAGTTACAAGTACTTTGGGTTGTTTGTGGATTCAGAATTCCAAAACTGTCTATTATGTTTCAGGTGGACAACAGCTATACAAAAGCCAGGAGACCAGATTCCTGGTCTTCAGAGCTTGCATTCTACGTTGTAATGCGGCGTATATCTTAAAGGGACACTATAGTCACCTGAACAACTTTAGCTTAATGAAGCAGTTTTGGTGTATAGAACATGCCCCTGCAGCCTCACTGCTCAATTCTCTGCCATTTAGGAGTTAAATCCCTTTGTTTATAAACCCTAGTCACACCTCCCTGCATGTGATTTGCACAGCCTTCCATAAACACTTCCTGTAAAGAGAGCCCTATTTAGGCTTTCTTTATTGCAAGTTCTGTTTAATTACGATTTTCTTATCCCCTGCTATGTTAATAGCTTGCTAGACCCTGCAAGAGCCTCCTGTATGTGATTAAAGTTAAATTTAGAGATTGAGATACAATTATTTAAGGTAAATTACATCTGTTTGAAAGTGAAACCAGTTTTTTTTTCATGCAGGCTCTGTCAATCATAGCCAGGGGAGGTGTGGCTAGGGCTACATAAACAGAAACAAAGTGATTTAACTCCTAAATGACAGTGAAATTGCAGGGGAATGATCTATACATGAAAACTGCTTTATTTAGCTAAAGTAATTTAGGTGACTATAGTGTTCCTTTAATGGTAGGGATATGCAATTCATATAACTCTTACTATTATGTTTCCCAAATCTCATCATCCTAACCTGAAATTAAATACACTGAGAAACTAAAATAAATGTCTAACTGGCAGCAGGGGCTAACTGACACGTCACATCCACTCTGTCCCCAAATATCTGCTAACAGTTTGTTAAAAAAGTGACAGGGCCACCACTTGTTAAAGGTCCTCTCCTCATTGATACACCATAAGGCCTTTCAGCTTTCTAAAGTGCTCTATGGGTGAGGAGTATCCTATTTTAACCCCCATTTATAAAACTGAGAAATCAACACTTGTATAATTAAATTATGGAACAGCCCCAGCTGTCAGTTAGGGGAGATAACAAAAGTGGCAGGTGCTTGCCACCTCACCCACACACCTCCAGCGCCTCCACAGGCCTCAGACCCACGGGGAAACTCCACGCCTCCACAGGCCTCAGACCAACGGGGAAACTCCACGCCTCCACAGGCCTCAGACCCACAGGGAAACTCCACGCCTCCACAGGCCTCAGAATAGACGCTCGAGCAAGTGCGCACCCGCGCACACAGATTGAGAGGTGTTACAATGTGAGATTGGGCTAAGGATGCAGTTCATAAGAGCTGCAGCTTTTGCAAGCACTTTTAAGATATATCCCCATTTAAATACATGTATGAAAATTGCATGTATTCACTGGGGGTATATGTTCTAACCAGTGATTTATGTTTTATATAAAAAAAAAACAGTTCTTTAAACCTGTTACTCATACAGGGGAAAGGGGGCATTTAATGGATTTGCCATGCCAAGAATGAGGAGATCAGTGTTAGTGTCATGACAGAAGCTGCTTGTCTTATTGTGCGTATATGTCACTATATGCAGAGTTGTAGATTTGTGCATCTGTGTTTGAGTAGATGCATGTGTCCACCTTTTAGAGTTTGTCGCTAAACCTCTCTCCTCCAGCAGCTCTGGATTCTCTCCCAGGTGAAAGGATTTTTTTGCTACACATGCAAACACATATTTTAATGCCCTCCAAAATGAGTCTTTGACTGTGTATCTTACAACCCCCCTTTTGCCCCTCTTACCCAACCTTTTTGCCCCTTTTGTGTCTTTTTCCCCATTTTGAGGATTGTATCTATCTTTTGTGTTTTTATATCCCCTTTGTGGCCTCTTACCCCCCTCATTTGTGTCTTATCCACCCTTTTAAATCTCACCCCCTTTAGTGTATATTATGATCTTTGTGCCCCTCTAGGGTTTCTTCCCCACCTTGTGTCTTATATACCCCTTGTGCCTTTTAACTTCCCTCTGTCTCTTTTGCTCTCCCCTACATCAGGCAGCTTTGTGTCAGATTGGGTAGAGGAAGAAGAAGACCCTCTACCTTGATCTGCGAGACCACGCTACAGATAGTGACAGTCAATAAGGGGGAGCTCTGTGTACCCTAACCTGCCATTCCCTTTAAAATGTCCCCACCCCCTCCACTCTGCGGCTCTTTGGGCCCTAAGGCAGCTACCTGTGCCACTTTACTGTGGCACCGACCTGTCTGGTTGTGTTCCAGAGCACATGAATTACAAGGAACTATGAGGGTCATTTTTAAAGTTAAAATAGCCAAACTGGATAAATTCTGTAAATCAGCTATGTTTCCCTTCGGCTACTCTTGCCTTAAATTTGAAAATCACTTTGAATTGACATTGAATTCTCACTTTAGTAAATAAGCCTGTACATTTCCCCCAAACCATTTCAGGTAAAATAGTCGTTGGTCATTTTTGTCACTGTTACAGATTGGGTTTGTTCATTATCTAGACAAATATAAGTGATCAACTCTATCTTTGTGCAAACCTGACTGTCAATAGAGAAATAAAAAAAAGTATTCAAAAAATAGCCTTCTTTTCTGCTATTACCTGGGCACAAACCACAACACGTTGCACATGGCTATCAAGGGACACACATGATATGAGCAGCCAGTGTGAACAGGTAGGTTAACTGTAAGTAGGTACAGGTAGGTTAACTGTGATGTTATCCTCCTGGGAACCGAGGTGAAAAATTGTCTTATGATTTTTTTTTTAAATTTCCTACCTATTTAAGTTCCCAGAATCCCAGCCTATCACATGACATATCACTGGAAAACCCAGGATGTCCTCTTTACAATACAGCAGGGATTGATAGAGTAACTCAAAAGAATAAAAGGAGATTAATGTGAACGGAATGTCCAGTACAGAGGACACAAGTTAATGGGCTGGGTCTCAGGAGGATATGCCAATGTGAGGTCTGGTGGGACAGATGACAGCAGTGTTCTAGCGTTAATCCCAGCACATAATGTGAGCCAAGAACTACACTCACATATCTGGCACTTCGAGGGTTAATTGTCTAGCCATTACAGATGGCAGCGTAAGATTTAAGGCAGCATTAGAAGATAACTTTACAAAGTGTTAAAATATAATAAATATTAAATACTGGGAGATTACTAAAAGTCAATGTAGGAGTAAAAAATAATATTCCGTATAAGTCCTCTATAAATCCCAAACCGATACCTAATATTCTCACAATGCTCCCAAACCGGGGCATTTAACTCCTGATGGCTCTCACGATGGCTGTGAATGTGCTGCCTGCACTTTAAGGCTCCTTGTGCTAATATATAGTGTGTTTACCTAGAACATTAATAATATAGATCACCTTTTTATTACTGTCAGTCCGTACTTCTTCCAGCTTGGTATTTCATTACTGTCTGCCATTTTCATTTATTTAATTCCTGTACATTCAGACACCTTCTCTAGCCCGGAGATTGTCTGCCGCTCAGTCTAGGAATAGAAAATCCTTATATATCAGGGTATTTTTTGTGAAGGGGGCTGGGTTGTGTGGGCAATATTTCTAGTAATAAATTAACATATATTAGCCAAAAATCACTAAATATGGAAGAACCAGCAGAAACACATTCAATTGAGTCCTATGGGATGCTTTCATTGAATAAGATCAATGATTCGACCTTGGCGGACACAGATTTTATCTTGCTTCGAATTTCCATTCTTTTTGGTTTTCTGCAATGTTTATGCGTCAAGCGTACAAATCTCATGAAAGTTAAGAGGGTTTCCTAATCAGATTTCTCAGAATGAAATAAAACCGGAAAAGGCTAGGGAATGACTGCTACGTCTGTTTTTCTTTTAATCGAAAGCTTGGGTTTCTTCATGTTGAAACGTTCTGTATCTATTTATAATAATTCACATTATAATTCACTGGGAGTTGGAGATGCTGAAATCCCATTCAGGAAGAAACTTAAGGGCTGATCAAAAGGATAAAGGCAACAAAAGCGAACCTTTAGATCCCCAGCTGTTGTTGACAACATGCTCTCAATGTCTGGATGAGCTCTGAGTGAATGTTGTATGTTGGCCGGGATGGTAAATGAAGTCTGAAATGTTAGCTCACTAGGATGTCACTTTGATTTAGGAGTTTATTCATTCAAGAGTGGACCCACGAGGTGAGTATCTCAAATTGCTAACAGAATTGTCATCTTGAGTATTTACCATAATGTTATAAGACCCTTGCCAATTGGACCCAGTGAAGCCCAACGCCCCGTTGAACCTAGGTAAAGCATCTATTTATGTATCTCTGATCCCAAGTCATTAGATACTCTGCTCGGGCAAAGACAAGAACTGTATTTCTTTAGGTTCACACAGCAGACAAGCACAAATTAAAGGGTTAATGTAAATCTTTTGTCAACGATGTTTGTTTAGCTTTATTTTTATTTACATTTTTTGTCAGTCATATTTTTATTGAGATGGTGATAAATTATACAAGATAAATAAAACCAGCATAGGACATGTCAAACAGGTAGTTATAAACAGCATATTGTATAGGCCTAGCCGGTAGAAGTAAGAATCTAATTTTCTAAGTAAGAGGAGATAAAAGATGCTTGTGCACAAACATTCAAGTACAAATACAAACAATAGTAATAGAGCAAGGCTAATATGCAAGAGTATTATGCCAGCCCAGATAGCTCCAGTGGGAAATGCGGATTTCCAAAATACGATGCAAAGCGTTTGTAACGGACCCCTCTGGCAACCCGGCCAATTACCTCTGTTACAGGGAGGTAATTCTTAGCTGGAACAGGGGAACCAATAGGGGAACTAGCTCTCAGTCCTTAAAAGGACTTTCCCCGCTGCATCTTCCACCAGCTGCGACAAGCTGGCCCAGGGATTAACCCTTTCTCCCCCCAACCCCCACCCCAGCCCACAGTAACTGGACAATACCTTGTTCTGAAGGTACAACTTTGCCACTCTTTATTGAAACACACAGCTTTTATGCACAGACCACCACAAGGCGTCTCCATTCAGGTCAATACACTTCCCTTAGTCCGATGCAGGAGGGGGCTGGGTGACAGATAACCATTTCCCGCCCTGGGAGATACCAACAGCACATACAGTTACACACATTAAAACATTTCACAAACGGGGGAAAACTTAGGTGTTCCGCGCCCCAGGAAGGGAAAGGGTCACACATATAAAACATACATCACTAGATAGCCCTGGGTCCCAACTGGGATCATGGCAAATGGGTTAAAACTCACCTTGATTTCAGCTCTCCACGGGTCTGCCAGCGCTGGCCCCGCCCCCTTGGTGACATCATCAAATGTGCCGATTTTTATCCAATCCAATGCTTTTCCATGGGGATATCTATGAGGAAAATTCAGCCTCCATGCAGAGCGTGGGGACGCTGAACGGTAGGGCTGCTAACTGTGGCCACTTGGAGGTGTCCCTAGGGGCAATGTAAACACTCCTTTTCTCTGAAGGGAGCTATTATACTCAACACTACAACTACATTAAGTACTCCTCACCCCACACAGCACCCCTACCTCCAACACACACAGCACTCCCCCCCCACACACAGCACCCCTACCTCCAACACACACAGCACTCCCCACACACACAGCACTCCTCCCCCAAAACAGAACCCCTCCCCCACACAGCACCCTTACCCCACACACACAGCACCTCCTACCCACACACCACACCCGTCACACACACAGCAACCCTCTCACATACACACAGCACCCCTCACACACACACACAGCACTACACACACACACACACTGCACCGCTCAATGCAGTATGTGTGTGTATTCAGCAGTCTGTGTGTGTGTGTGTATTCAGCAGACTGTGTGTGTGTATTCAGCAGTATGTGTGTATTTGGCAGTTTGTGTGTAGTCAGCATTCTTTGTGTGTGTATTCAGCATTCTCTCTGTATGTGTATTCAGCAGTCTGTATGTTTTCAGCAGTCTGTCTGTGTGTGTGTATTCAGCGGACTGTGTATGTATTCAACAGTCTATGTGTATGTTTGTGTGTGTGTATTAAGTGGACTGTGTGCATGTATTCAGCGGACTGTGTGTATGTAGTCAGCAGTCCGTCTGTGTGTGTATTTAGCAGTCTGTATGTGTATTCATCAGTCTGTGTGTGTGTCGGTGTGTGTATGTATTCAGCAGTCAGTGTGTGAATGTGTTCAGCGCCATCTGTGACTGTATTCAGCAGTCTGTGTGTATGTATTGTATGTATGTATTGCATTTGTGGGAGATACTAATAAATATAAGCTTAATTTATCTATAATTTATATCATTATTTATAATTTGTATAATTGAACTCTGTTGTTGTGTTCTTCTTTTAAATAAAATATGTTCATTAGTTTGGACAACTGTACAAGTTGTTCTTTCTAAACGTAAACCTCAGGTGTTGGCACTTTGAGAAAAAAAACGTTGGAATATATTGCGGTTTGGACACTCAGGCTCAAAAAGGTGCACGATCACTGCTTTAGAGTAAGAATGAAGTGGCAGAATGCTTTGAAATGTGACAAAGAAAGCAGCAATATGTTTTTTACTTTCACGGACATTGTAAATGAAGAAGTGAATGTAGGGTCAATGTACACATTGTGATTTTGCTACAGAGTATATTGAGCTATCCACAAGGACTCTGCATAGGGATAGGAATACAATACAAGAAGGACATATAACAATTGTGAGGAAAATATAGCAACTAAAATGTTATCCTTAACTGAAATATCCAGTGGAGAGATATAAAATATTGATAATTTCACAGTTTCAATTGTCAGGCTATCGTTTAAAAAAAAACGAGACTTTGAGTACATGCAGTACACTAGGTAATGATACGTCAATGACCTCAGTGTTCTCATTCAATCACACCCGCAGAAGCAGGACAAAGGAAATATTTGTAACAAAGTGAATTCTACCTCATCACTGTGGCAGAGGAAGGGGCAGAGTCCTGGGAAGAGCCCCAGTTTGTCAAACATCTCCCAAAAGGTTTTACTAACAAACAAAAGGCCAGCACCCAGTGACTATACTATCATAACCACTGCACCCAGCTGTGAATGTAATTTAATTAGAGTTACCCTTTAATTTAGACAACATTGGGTTTTAATGCACCACAATTCAGCAAAAACAAAAAACTCACCTAAACCCAGTGCAAAATCTTGCAAAAATATGTTTCAACATACCAAAACATTTGTATTGGTAGATGTTTATTGCTGGGCATACTGGCCGTATCAAACGATAACTATGGATCAACTATGACTGTGTTTTGAGAATTATAATGCAACTTGTTTGCCAAAACTCATGTTGTTCACTCATACTATAAAGTATAGGTGAAAAAAGTTCATTTTAAGACAAGGACTTACATAGAAACATAGAATGTGACGGCAGATAAGATCCATTCGGCCCATCTAGTCTGCCCAATTTTCGAAATACTTTCATTAGTCCCTGGCCTTATTTTATAGTTAGGATAGCCTTATGCTTATCCCATGCATGCTTAAACTCATTTACTGTGTTAACCTCTACCACTTCAGCTGGAAGGCTATTCCATGCATCCACTACCCTCTCAGTAAAGTAATACTTCCTGATATTATTTTTAAACCTTTGCCCCTCTAATTTAAGACTATGTCCTCTTGTTGTGGTAGTTTTTCTATTTTTAAATATGGTCTCCTCCTTTACTGTGTTGATTCCCTTTATGTATTTAAATGTTTCTATCATATCCCCCCTGTCTCGTCTTTCCTCCAAGCTATACATATTAAGATCATTTAACCTTTCATTGAAAGTTTTATCCTGTAATCCATGAACCATGACTTAATGAACGTCAAATTGATTCTGTACAAGAGAACATGAAAATATGAATTCTCTTGATCCATGGCTTTAAATATACTTCAAGTTAGGTATTATTATGCGAGAGAAAGGCTCATACTTGTCATAAATGTATCCAAAGCTGTATGGATGACACAAGGTCGACGTGTTACAACTAAATGTAACACTTGTCAGCCAAGGTGATATTTCTGAAATATCAGTACCCTAAACTATGCCAAAAGGGATTGGCATAATTGTAAAGAAAAGAAGTATAAAGAATAAAATGCAACAAAGTCAGCATGTCAATGTGTGAAGACACAAAGGACAGCTGGGTGGACCAGAGGTGGGATACACGAAGAGTAATACCCATGAAGCTCAGAAGATGGCAGCGTAAGAACGGAGCTGAGGAGACTATGTATCAATATTTTATAGTGAATATATCACATATCTTTGTCCTATTTGATGTATTCAATATATTTGGGGGCGATTTAAGGTACCGTATATACTCGATTTTAAGTCGACCCGAATATAAGTCGAGGCCCCTAATTTTACTCCCAAAAAACTGTATAAGACTAGGGTGGGAAATGCAGCAGCTACTGGTAAATTTCTAAATAAATTAGATCTAGATAAATTAGATTAGAAAATTTACATTAATTGAATATTTATTTACAGTGTGTGTATATAATGAATGCAGAGTGTGTGTGTTTGTGTAGTGTGTGTATATAATGAATGCAGTGTGTGTGTATATAATGCAGAGTATGTTTGTGTATATAATGCAGTGTGTGTGTATATAATGCAGTTTGTGTGTATATAATGCAGTTTGTGTGTATGAATGCAGTGTGTGTATATCATGCAGTGTGTGTGTGTGTGTGTGTCTGTGTGTATGAATGCAGTGTGTGTGTATGAATGAATGCAGTGTGTGTGTGGGTATGTGATGCAGAGTGTAACCTTGGTGGGGGTGGGCATTTTATTATTATTTTAATATTACATTTTATTTTTAATATTATTACATTTTTTATTTTATTATATTATTATTTACATTTTAATTTTATTTTTTTTGTCCCCCCCTCCTTGCTTGATAAATGGCCAGGGAGTGGGGCTTTATTATTCCCTGGTGGTCCAGTGGTGTGTACTGTGCAGGAGGTGGGCCGGGAGCAAGCTGTTACTTACCTTTCCTGCAGCTCCTGTTAGCTCCCTTCTCATCCGTGCCGTTCAGCTCCACTGTAAGTCTCGCGAACTGCGTGCCGCGCGGAGCTACCGTGGCAACGCTCTGACACCGCGGCTCTCGCGAGACTTACACTGGAGCTGAACGGCACAGAGGAGAAGGGAGCTGAACGGAGCCTGGCGGTCCTGGTCTGTATTATGGCAAGTAAGTTGCCATAATACAGACAGTGACTCGAGTATAAGACGAGTGGGGGTTTATCAGCACAAAAAAGTGCCGAAAAACTTGTCTAATACTCGAGTATATACGGTAAGTTGATGTTTCCTTAATAGGTTCACTTTAAAGAATATTTCTGGTATAGCCAGGAATTATTTTATAGAAGAGACATTGGGGGAATTTTTAATTCGGTGTTCTGTTCTAAAAAGTGATTTAAAGTATTAAAATTATTAAAAGTATTAAAATATTATACTCAGAATTTAGCTCCTAAACAGTCTCTGAACTCTGCAGTTACTTAGCATTGAACACAGGTCAGTTTAAAACTGTCAGTACTCCTACCAAGACTGTCAGGGCTACCTGAAATTATTATGGGTCTACATCTCAAGTCAGCATGGAATCACTGTGGTACTTATCTGTCACAGATACCTCACACTATCCTAAAAAGTGCTGTAAAAGTAGGAATTTTGGAACATATTAACAACATTGAAAAAGGTCTTATGTCACATTCAGTCCCCGTACACTGTAATTCCTGACCTTTCACACCAGGTGGCTTCAAGTGTACTGGTACTTAAAAAGTGCTTCCGCATTGAAGATGGCAACGATTAGGTTGAAAAACTGGCCCAACGTGAGACTTATTGGATTCAAAATTGCAAACCTTGGAACCTAGGAGATGGACTGTAGACATAGACTTGGTTTGTTTTTTGTGAACTTGGATTTGGTCTCCTTTTTTATTTTTATGTTTTGTTTTTTTATTCTTACTTACCGTATTTTGTTTATTTGTTTCTGTATTCCTTTTTCTTTGGTTCTTTTTCTGGGTACAGCCACTTCTGTATACTCTGATATTCTGGGTATGTGTGGTATAGGCATATATGTAGATTAGTTTTATGAGTCACATTAATTAACATATGATATAAACTTTACAGGTTACTATGGAAACTGTATAAGAAAGTATCACTAAAAACTGATGCTACATGAATAATTTTGTTTTATAATCATGCATGTCACTTTAAGAAATATTTAGTATTATTACTTTTTTCACAGTTTTTCATGAACTAAGGGCATCTACTTTTGCACTTTTAAAAAAAAGATACACACTTGAGTATGTTGCATCATAATTTCAATAACATAATATAATCACCTTAAATATGAGCTAACCACTTTCTCCCTTTGAGCGGACAGACTCTCTGTGTAACAAACGAACAGCATTAAGAGCTTTTTCGTTCATAAAAGGTGTTTAACACAATACATTTAGAAAACACCAGGAAGCGATTATTCTATTACAGGACATTCACCAGCCCCGGAGAGGGGAAGTCGTCAGTGGAATGCATGGAAGAGCGTGTTGGAACGCACTTCCGATTATACTGATTGGATAATTGCGAGCCACTGTGGAGAAGAGGAATGAGGATTGAATCTGGCGAACTGGTGATTGAGTCGATTTGGCGACCAATAGGTTATGGGAGAAAGAAGACGCCCCCCTGGACCACCAATGAACTTTTTTGGACTAGCCATATTTAAAGGGGCTAACGGGTTGGAGGTATTATGCTGCTTTTAGGGCATTACTGCTGTTACTAGTTTTACACTTGTGGTCCCTGAGGAAGTCCCAATATTGGGGTGAAACGCGTAGGACCATACTGTTTTATTACTAACTTATCTTTTTTATTGCCATAATAAAAAGCTGTTTTCATTTTACCTACCATTTGGAGTCCTGGTCAGTTTCTGATCAACAGTGGTAACTACCAAATTAAGAAGGGGATAATAGCTTCAGGGGAGTCACCCTTGGAGCGCTTTTTACCTTATGATCTTGTGAGTGCAATCTATTGCAGTGTGTGCATTTTTTATCTAACTTTATTACACTATGTTTTGTTTGTTTGTTTCTTTTTAGACTATACCAGCTGTGTCCCATTTGTGTTTTGTATATACCAACTATCCTGAATGCACCTCTTTCTAAAACTGTTAGAGATATCCATCAAAATCCTAAATTTACCGTTTTCTTAAGAGGTAATGTAAGACTTGTCAGGAATTCAAATTAAATTTCAAATATACAGGGTCAGTCCAACTAAAAAACGCTGAAATGTACCAGACAGCCAATAGATGCGCTTCCGGAATAATAAATATTTTCGTCCGCTAACTTACGCTCTGCATGAGAATATACAGTGAAATTCAATGCTTTCCTATAGGGAGGGCCTAATGTGTGCACAGCACTCGCCATGCATGCACATTAGTGCCCACTCGTTTACTGGCGGAGAGGGTGGAGCTGTGACCCAGTGCCGAGGGACATCGGCCCTGGGATCAGCTATGTAAATAACGGATTTTTAACCCTTTACTCACCGCGTTGAGGGGCGATAGGGAACTAACTTTAGTTATTTTTTTTCTATCCTGAACATTATAAAGCTAACTGTCAGGAATTTTAGTAACCTTTATCCCCTAATCTGCAAACCATATATAGTGAAAAGGAACTTGTGGGTTAAGTAAATCCTGACCCAGAGGCTCCAAAGTAGAGGGTAAAATTTACACTACAGCATCAATAGACAAAAACACCTTATGAAACCACAGTGACCTACGGTCCACTGTGGTTTCATAAGGTGTTCTTTTGTCTATTCATCTGCAAACCAACCATCAGCATTGTGTAAAATTAAAATAATGGCGCCATATTTATGCTTATACAATTGTTTTTATTTATAATTTAAAAAGCATTCATAATGAAAACAAATGTCATTTTAAAAGCATATTTATCTGTGATCTCCAAATACACACGGTGAGTCTTAATTCTGTTATTTTAAATACTCTTCCAGGAGACAGACTAAAGAAATGCCTTTTATCTTGTATTCACAGAATTCCAATGGCAATAGAAGTGAATTCCTTTCTCTAAACTGATAACAATTTCATTTATATAACAATACAATAGTCATTACATTTTATAAATTAAATAATACATAATAATAATTATATATTATTCAATGTTTCTAGTAAAGCAGTCATGGCACATTAAAAAAAAATTAAATAATGTGTTATTTTCCCCCCGGGGTCTACAGTTTGCTCAATATCTTGATTTTCTTGTGAATGTACTTAGAATAGAATGTAGCTACGCTCCAGGGTTTTGTGGGTGGTGAAAGAATTTTGCAAGCCTAATGAGACAATAAAATGTTCCTGGTATGACATACTTTGCCTTTTTATTGCATCAATGCACTTTTGCTGTTAGAATGATCTAATTATATGCATGTCACTTCTTAGAGAAACTGAATCCCAATAGTCAACACCATTAATTTATAATTAAATGTTACATAAACTAATTCCTTCCTTGTTGATCAGAAATGGAACCAAAATAGGTAAGAATTATCCCAGTGGGCTTCAGTTGGTTCAATTAATTATGTTTTTATTCCATTTTTTTTAAAAAATGTGGAAATAAAATCTACCATATCCGAGACTACTAATGCTCCACAAGGGGGAGCACCTGGGCTGAAGTTATCTTGGTCTTTACTAATGTGACATTACATTTGATAAAATATGAATATTAAACATGATTCAATTTAAATATGGAAAATAGCTTACATGCAAAAACTCAACAATTTTTTTACGAGAGTATGCTTTCGTGCATTCCAGTACTTAATGTTATTTCAACATCCTCTGTAGTATCCTCCTTGATCTCAGATCTGATTCGGGATACTGTTTTTCTTACACCTTGCCCTTTTCCATTCAACCTAAATTTCCCCATAATGAAGAAAAAATATAAATATCTGATTACTCATATTCTCTATGCACTTAAGATATCTATAGCTCGTAATTGGAAATCCAGCCAACCTCCATTATGGCAAGAAATAATAAACCAACTAGATTATCAATATATAATGGAGAGTAATTTTATAGCTATATCCCGAAAATCTCTCTCTTATCGTGACTCATGGAATCCCTGGTTTTTATATAGAAAAAAGGAAAATGTACTCTAGGATAAGGAAGGGAAAAGGGAAAGGGAAAGGAAAAGAGGGGAAAAAAAGAAGAAAAAGAAAAAAAGAACTCTTGAATACCTATTTCCCCATACTTAATATCGGGGCCCTGAATACTGCAGTCTTTATATTTGTTTGTGTTTGTATTGTATTTGTATTTGCTCTTATAGTTGCCTTAAAATCATGATATTATCGTGTTGATACTTTTCTTATATAGTACTTTTCTTATATGTACTTATTACGGTATCTTAATCTATCAAATCCTCGCATGTAAATGTTAATGTATCACATGTTTACTGTTGGCAATATTATTGAAAATAAAAAGAAGAATTATAAAAAAAAACAAAAAACATGTTATTTCAACCACTCACATAAACACTCCATCACATAAAATATTCTTAGCATTACGGTAAGTAAAAAACAACACACACACGGATTTGAATAAAATTGTAGCAGAGTTAACTTGAAGGAACACTGCGGGCACCAAAACATCAGGAACTAATGTACCTCAAGGTGTTTAGTAACAATTGATTTAGCCGAGTCGTGAAGCAGAAAGCCTCAAATTATGCGCCATTGATTGGCTGAAAGTGTCACATCACATTAGTAGTTCCCAAAAAGTTCACAAAGTGTAGGAAAAGAAGGTACGTATTTCCATTTTTCACTAACTTTTTGTAGATGGGGATTGCCTGATAGCTGCTCAGCCGACTGAAGCTTTGAACTGGATAGGAGCTACAGAGGCAGAACTGACAGGTGCCGGACTGAAAGGTAGGGGGCAAAAGATTTAGTTAACAGTTTAACCCCTTGAGGTAAGCCTGTATCCAGGACCAACTTGCACCATAATTAGTTAATTCCAGTGAAGGTGTAATGGTGCCTGGAGTCTCCCTTTAACAGATTAATCGAGAAAACAGACAAATACAAAAAATGTTACACAGGTCATTTAAATTGAGTTATGGAGTTTAATGTAATCTAAATGCAGTTCATCTAGAATCTAGAATAGTAATTATTATTATCGCCATTTACATACCGCTAACTTAATCCACAGCACTTTACAATGTTATTAAGGGGACATTAATAGAAAAGAGACAAATTATTAAAAATTTTGACAAGAACAATAGGTTCATGAGGACCTTACTCAGACGAGCTTAGAACCTAGAAGTGGGGTGTAAGAACACATAGGAAGCGCAATGTGGAAGACAGGAACTGAATGACAAGGTGGGAGAGTAGCACGATTGGACAGTGAGAGTGAAGTGGAAAACAGACTCACTAATTATTTTGAGAGTGTAATGGAAATTGTAGATTATACTAGCTTTAGTGTAACTATAATCTTAATTGTATTAATGACAGGAGGCGAATATTTGCTCAAGTCTCTCTTTACTAGAACTCCACAGCAGCACATTAACATAGAGAGAAAAAAACCAAAGACAAAAACATGAGGTATCCATAAAAGGCTCCTCCCTACCAACCATTTCCTCTTTCACGCTGCGACAAAAGATACAGAAACAAAGACAATAAACTAATTAAAGGAAAAAAAACGTACCATAACAATGAATGTCATCTGGAAGCAAACTTTGAATAGTGGATGGGATCTTGATCGTCATCCTGCCAAACAGTCGATTCCATGAACTGCAGTCCAACCATTAAACTGAAACGAAATAAACAGAATCGAAAAACACTGATTAGTGAACGAAATGTACTGATAAAGCATAAATCCCACGATCCAGTACCGATAGTATAAAAGACATGAAATCCATCACCAATTACCGGCAATACAATATACCAGACACCTTCCCCAGACATCACCCCAGACTACCAAACCTAGCCCAGGCGACCAGACAATTCAACAGAAATACAATCAAGGCAATCCATCTAAACAAGGGGGGGGAAAACAAAAACTGGGTGGGAAATATTCGCCTCCTGTCATTAATAAAATTAAGATTATAGTTACACTAAAGCTAGTATAATCTACAATTTTATAGCATGACAGGAGGCTTCATATTTGCTGTTTTAACGCTCCGACAGCAAAGCAAAAGAAGCATGGTCCGACGGTCTAAAGTAGACCAGTCCGCCGAACGCAAAATGTCCTGAAGGGAAGCGCCCGCCATGAAAGCTCCGGAAGCTGCGGCGCCCCTAACCGAATGCGCTTCGAAGGTTGCATTCACCCCCGCCAGTGACAAAAGCCATCTTATCCATCGAGCCAGGGTAGGGGACGAGACCGGCTTGTGGGTTCTGACATACGAAATCAACAAGAATGAGAAGAGTGAAAAGGAGCGGTAACCGCTACATAACGAGCCAGTGCCTTCGCTACACAAAGCTTAGGCGAATCCCTGAAGTAAGGATACGACACCGCCGTCGAATCCGACTTAGTACGTCTGACCACCTTGAAGGAGACGCCCTCTGGAGAAAACGTGTAAGCATCGACATCGAACGCCCGGACATCCGAAACACGTCTGAACGAGACCAGACACAACAAGAGGGCAAATTTCGCCGAAAGCTGGCGAAGAGAAAGGTCCTGGTTATCAGGCCAATCCCGAAGGAACGCTAAAACCATATGTACGTCCCAGAGGGAAGAGTACTTAGGCGCCGGAGGACGCGCCAGCCTCAGCACACGCAGAAGTCTGCAGACTAGCGGATCCTGGCCGATTGGAAAACCTCTAAGCGGGACATGCGCCGCCGAGATAGCTGACCTAGTCATGTTAACCGAGCGGTATGACCGACCCAGGTCAAAGAGGTGAGACAAGAAATTCAGCACGCTAGTTACAGGGCCTGTAAAGGGATCGGTATCCCGTTCCAAACACCAGCGACACCAGGAACCCCATACTGAGAGATAGCACCTCCTCGTCCCGGGAGCCCAGGAATCACAGAGAAGGTCTCTAGCTGATTGCTATAATGCCTCGACATTCCAGGTACCCCTGAAAGAGTCCAGGCCACCAAGTGTAGGTGGCCGTCTCTCACTAGGGGATGAGGGTTGCCCCGGGAGTCCGAGAGGAGCATTCGAGAGGGCGGTAAGAGAAGAGGATCCCGACAGGAGAGATCCAGGAGCCCCGGAAACCAGGCTTGACTCTGCCATAGCGGAGTTAGCAACACCAAGGACACACGCTGACGTCGAACTTGTAGCAACACCCTGGGAATCATAGCGAACGGAGGAAACGCATACGCTCCCCGTGAAGGCCACACCTGGAGAAAAGCGTCCACCGCTGTGCACGCTGGATCCGGGAGCCAACTGAAGTACCTCTGGGTCTGGTGATTCGTCCTGGAGGCGAATAGATCCATTGTGAACGGACCCCTCTGATACTCGAGTTCGAGGAAGATGGTCCGGAGGAGCTTCCAGTCGCTGGCATCCCTCCAATGTCTGGAGAACCAGCCCGCCGTCAGGTTCGACTCCCCCGGAAGATATTCCACTTGCAAAGTGATGTTGCGTTGGAAACAGAAGCTGTAAATCTCCTTCGTCACCTCCGATAGTGCTCGAGACCGAGCGCCCCCCAAGCGGTCGATGTACTGCACCGCTGAGACATTGTCCATCCGAAGCAGTCCGACAGGTGGTTCGCCAGGCTCCGAATTGCAAATGAACCTGCAATCAATTGCAGGCAATTGATGTGGAATTCCGATTCCTTGTCCTTGTCCTTGTCCGACCATGTGGCACCCCAGCCCAAAAGACTCGCATCTGATTCCAGCACGAAATCTGGGGTTAGTCCGAATATTGCCTTGCCGTTCCAGGCGGACATGTGCAGGAGCCACCAGCGCAGTTCGGTCTTCACGTCCGGAAACAGGGAGATCATCTGGTCGTTGCATGGCCCTGTAATGTAGTGGGCCTGGGTAGATTGCCTGTATCGAGGCCGAGAGGAGACCCACCACGCGAGCCAGCATCCGAAGGGGAATCCGGTCTTGCCGTAAGGTCCATCTTATCTCCTTCCGAATGGTCGCTATCTTTGCCAAAGGCAGGCGAAGAACGCATTCCTTCGCATCGACTTCAAAACCCAAGAATTCCACCGTCTGGGAAGCCTCCAAGGCTGACTTCTTCAGATTGACTATGAACCCCAGGTGTTCCAATAAGGAGATTGCAGAGCGTGTCTGATATCTGAGCCTGGAGGGGTCCTCGCAAAAGATCAGCAAGTCGTCCAGATATATTATGCAGCGGACGCCCTCCGTCCTGAATCGGACGACCACCGGCTTCAGGAGCTTGGTAAAGCACCAAGGAGCCGAGCTGAGGCCGAAGGGAAGGCATGTGAATTGGCATGGAACGCCCTTCCAGATGAAGCGAAGGAATCTGCGACAGTCCTTGTCCACCGGGACAGAGAGGTAAGCGTCCTTCAGGTCCAGTCTCGTGAACCAGTCTCCCGGCCGGAGAAGGTCCCAGCCGGAGAAGGTGCCCTCCATCTTGAAGTGGTTGTAGACCACAAAGGTGTTCAATTCCCGTAAATTGATCACTTGGCAGAACTCCCCAGACTTTTTCTTCACTAGGAAAATCGAGCTGAAGAAACCCCCCAAATCCGGGGCCCGTTGGACTGCGCCTTTGGCGAACAGCGCCCAAACCTCCGTATCTATCAAAGACTGTTGTTCCCTTGCGATGATGGGGACTCTTGGAGGCCCAACCTGTGTCGGAGGGGAATGGAAATCTATGACATAACCCCGTACCGTTCGAAGGACGCACACATCCGAAGACACCTCCCTCCACCTGTCTCTGCAGTGAAACAGTCTGCCCGCATGCAATATAGGGTGATTGAAAGTGGCACGAGTTGCACTCACCTGTAGGAAATCTTGCCCGTCCTCTGGCATGGTATCCACGACCATCCATCCGCCCTCTGAGTGTAGGGAGTTCTGGATTGGTATGACGGAAAAAAGGATGGACCACGGGATCTGTGGCGGCCCGAAGACCGGCCGCGGCTGGAGACACGACCCCGCTGTCATCCAGCCGTCCAAAAACCCGGGAAGATTGCGGGCGAAATACCTTCTTAATGGAGGCTTGTGCTTTATCCAGGGAAGAAAACAGATTGACGTGTTTATGTAGCTCTTTGATGAAAGGTTCCCCGAACAGCAGGCCTTTAGCCAGGGGACCCAATTCTTTGGACCCCAGTTCCGATAGCTTGTTGTCCATACGGAACAGAGCTGTCTTCCTGCGCGCCGTGCAGAGGGCCACATTGGCATTGCCCAGCAGGCAAATGGAACGTAGTGCCCAGTCCAGCATGGTGGCCGGGTCCAGGCTCGTACCCTCTGTGTAGGCCTCGTCTGCTAAGGCCAACATCCTGCACAGGGGTCCCAGCATATCCAGCTGTTTATCTTGCGCGGAACGGAGGCTACGCTCCACCCCTTTCTTGGGGTCCCGACCCGTTCGTGTCAAATACGTGGCCACCAGGGGGTCAAAATCTGGGGTCACTGCCACCTTGTCCGGCAGGACGGGTCTGGGGCATTCCGCCCTCAGCTTCTTGCGGGCCTCCCCTTCGAGAGGTCTGCGGACCCAGTAGTGCACGAACTGTGCCAAGTGGTCGGGCAGTGACCATTCTGAGGATCTGGGGTGCCGAATAGACCGAGGGTCAAACAGAGGCTCCCCTGTAGCATCCAGAAAGGTGTCGTCCCCCAGCGTCGCCGTGGGGGCCTCTGTTCCTGGCGCCTCTTCATCCTCCCAGCGCCAACTGGGGTCATCCCTACGGTCCTCGTCCCAATCACCTTCCTCATCTGAAGGGGACTGGTCAGCCCGCCACTCATCCAGCACGGCCATGGTAGGGGGGGTAAGGAGGTCTCCTCCCCTGCGCCCGATTGACGGCGGTGCCTGGCCGGCGAGGCTGATAGCCTCGAACCATGTCGCTTCGCCGGAGCCTTGCCCTTCCGGGAGCGTGGTTCAGGGCCTTCACCCTTCCAATAGCGCATTTGCGCACTTGCCTGCTCTCTTCCTTGAGAGTTTGACTCAGCCGAGTCGTCTGCCAAAAAGGGGGTTCCTCTCGCACCCCTGTCCGCTTGTGGTTGAGGGAGGGCCCTAGCCAGGGCTTTCTCCACAGAGGTGGCCACAGCCGCATTAATCAGTGCCTGCCAATTCTGCTCCTGTGCAGAGGCTTCCATAGCGTCAGAGATGATGGTATGTGATACCTAAGGAGGTAGAGAACAGGTATCACTAGCAGGCAGTAGGGGCAGCACCCCTAGTATGGCAGAGGCAAGTATTAAACCCATGCAGGCTCAACAAACCGCGGTCCAGGGTATGGAGCCACCAGGCCAATAGCATGTGTAATATGGCACAGACAAAGCAGGCCAATCATGGGGCACAGACAAAGCAGGCCAATCATGGGGCACAGACAAAGTAGGCCAATCAAGGGGCACAGACAAAGCAGGCCAATCATAAAGGCACAAACAAAGCAGGCCAGTATATGGGTACGGGCGGCACCGACCCAGTGGTAGATTGCATTCGGAAATGTAGATCCTTATAATAGACATGCAGTAGAATCGTGACTTCTAGGGCTTGCAGGGTAGAGATAAAAGCGGGTCCCAGACCAGTCCTAGGTCAATAAGAGGGTAATGACGCCAAGCAGGGTCACATGCAGGAGGCATGCAGTGTAATGTAGAACCCAGAATAGTCCAGAACATGCAAGTACAAATGTCCATAGGAAAAAAAAAACATGCAGGGCTAGCACACATGCAGCAGAGAAAAGAAAACTGTAGGCAGAAACACTAAACCCCACACATGCCCAGAGCAAGAGCAGGGACCAACAGAGATGTCCCCCAAACAGAGGAGATGAAAAGAAGGTAGGGAAATAAACTGGGGCAAACATGCAATTTACATGTATGGAAAATTATCAAGCCACATATTGGCATTGCTACCCTGCTTCTTGTGTCAATTCCTCACAGAAAAAACGGTCACTGTACCTTTAATAAGGCAGTGACACACGCGGCAGACACAGTGCAGAGCCGCGCACCCCCTGCCCCCGCGACCACGGGGTCGCGGGGGGAGGGTGGCCCGGAGCGGAGGCTCCTGCGGCAATCAGAATCGCTCCCTGCTCCGTCCCCACTCCGTTAATAGCAAGCAAGTGAGCGGGGACGCGGGCAGGGTAGGGAGAAAAACGAGGATTCCCACTCGCCGGACAAAGCCGGGCGGGAATCAAAGGCAAACACATGAGGGACCGCAGGAGTCTTACTCCACGGTCCCGACGGTCGGCACGGGAGGCGGGCGGAAGACCGCTTCTCGGCGACCGCGAAGGCAAACACCAGGGAAACAAAGTCAGAGAAAATTAAAGAGCCAGGGAAAAAAGGAAAATATCCCCAAAAGAGAATAAAAGGCACTTAACAAACATGATTAAAATACAGAAATACTGTAACACAAGCCCAAATAACAATTACAAGTTATATACAGTAAAACACACAACCATCCATAAAATAACAGGAGGTAGTGGTACTCTGACCTGTACTGTCTGCGGAGCAGCAAAGAAAGAGGAAATGGTTGGTAGGGAGGAGCCTTTTATGGATACCTCATGTTATTGTCTTTGGTGTTTTTCTCTCTATGTTAATGTGCTGCTGTGGAGTTCTAGTAAAGAAAGACTTAAGCAAATATGAAGCCTCCTGTCATGCTATAAAATTACCGTGGCAGTCAATAGCCTGTTCTGAAGAGATGGGTTCTGTTAGCTTTACAGATGCTGTCTAATTCATTCACGGAGTGAACCAATGCCCTAATGTTCTTTTGTCTACTGTTGTCCATACTCCCCTTAACCCCTTAAGGACACATGACATGTGTGACATGTCATGATTCCCTTTTATTCCAGACGTTTGGTCCTTAAGGGGTTAAACATGCTACTGTTGTAGCCATCCTAAAAAAGCCATACCTAGATCCATCTTACCCTTGCAACTATGGTCCATTTCCTTCTCCCTTTTTTCTCAAAGCTTCTCGAAAGACTTGTCTTTACTCATTTGTCTCTCTTTCTCAATTCCAAATCTCCCCTCGACCCTCTTCAATCTGCCTTCCACCCCCTCCACTCCACTGAGACTGCTCTGATTAAAGTTACAAATGAACTACTCACAGCTCAATCCAAAGGCCACTACGCCATACTAATTCTTCTTGCAATCTCTGCTGCCTTTGACACTGTTGATCATACTCCTGCTCGAAACTTTTCTATCCCTCACTCTCTGTGACAGTGTCCTCCTCCTGTGTCTCTCAATGTTCGTTCAGTGTCTCCCTTGCCAATGACACCTCACCCTTTATCCTGTCTCGGTTGGAGTCCCCCAAGAATCTGTTCTTTGTCCTCTTCTGTTTTCTCTTTATACTGCCTCTCTTGGCAAACTCAATTCCTGCTGAAGACACGCAGATATATCTCTCATCCCCTGTTCTCGATCCCCCGCTGTCCTACAACGTGTCACTGCTTGCCTTTCTTCAATCCCTGACTGGATGTCCTCCTGCTTTCTGAAACTCAATCTCTCTAAATTGGAGCTTCTTATTTTTCCTCCTCATAGTGCTCATCCTCCTCTTTCGCTTTCCCTGCAAGTTGATGGTACATGCAGCTCGCTGTCTTGATGTTCTCTTTGATCCTGGCCTCACCTTTGTGCTCATATCCAGTCTGTTCCTAAAACCTGTCGTTGACACCTGAAAAACATTGCCTGCATCCACCCCTTTCTTACTCAAGAAAAGAGCTTGTTTGTGGTCTGTGATCTCTCAGATGGATTACTGTAAGTCTCTCTTGGTTGGTTTCCTGTACTGCCTCGCTACAATTTGCAATGAATGCTGCCGCCAGGCTGATCTTTCTCACATATCATGCCTATCAAACCTTGCCCCTCTGTCAATCCTTACGTTGACTTCCTGTATCCTATAGGTCTTAATTCAAAATACTAACCCTTACCTATAAAGCTCTAAACAACTCTAGCCCCTCTTACATTTCTTCACTGATTCTTAGGTAGCCCCTTCTTGGTTTCTCCTGTGACCTTCTCCTGTCCGCTGCTCGCACCCTTACTGCTAACTTGCACTTGCAGGACTTTTCACGGGCGACTCCTTTCCTTTGGAACAGCCTGCCAACCCCCATCGGACTCTGTATTTCAAATATTGCTGATCACTCTTTAATTTCTGCTTTTCATATTTACGTTCAAAGTTCATGAGAAGACCAAGCAATATGTTGCTTTAATTGTGTACTTATTTCAGTGTCAAATTCAAAGCAGTGCACCTCTCACTTACAGTCAAGTCTTTGCAGAACAATGTTAATTAACCCCATCACTACCTCCAAGTTCTTTTCGGTTTTAGAAGAAAGATAACAATTATTTGAAATGTTGGATACAGAGCTAGCACATAAACATAGAATAACATATATTATTTATTTATATATATATCCCTTAGGACACCATCGAATCTGCAAGATCTAGGATGGGTCACCAACCTACTGAGGCTTTTTGAAAAAGAGATGAGAATAGAAGCCCTAGTCTATTCTTTTTTTTGGCACTTTTTTTGAAGTTATGAGAGGAATAGTTGGAGCTCTTTTTTTTCTCATTTTTTCCCTGGTCACTTTGTAACCAGCTGAGTTTTGGAGGTCGAACATCAAATTCTATTGAATACCTTCCTTGTATAAAATCCAGGACCCAACTGTCATGAGTAGCTTTTGCCCAAGCTCACAAGAATAGAAGCAGATGTGCTCCTACCTCTGAAGGCTGGGCGAGGAGACCATCATAAGGCATGATTAGTCTTGGCATTTGTTTTGTTGATGAGATCCCGTCTCTCCAAGCCTGGGATATGCCATATTCTTTGCCTGGACAATTGGCCTTGTTGACGCAAAAGGAATTATAGTCATAATTGCTCCTTTCTCTAAATCTTTTCTAGGCTTATCGTCTTCCATTCGCTTCTCTCTTTATGCATTTGTCTAGATATTTTTCAAACAGCATATAATATTTACACAATCTTTTATATTTATTGCATGCTAATGAATTGTCCATCGACAAAATGCTGATTGTGTAGTATCTAAGTGGTAATTACGGGCACCCGTCTATTCCCAAAATAAAACCACAAAAACACTTGCAGCTCTTGACCTTCTCTCTTGTCCTTTCACAAAAAAAAAAACAAATATTTATCGTGCAATATGGCTTGACTCTAGGATAAAAGGAAGAAGATTATGAACATATATGCAAACTCAATTTATGCGTTACAATAGACTGGAGCCCTAGCAGAGACATGCATTTTAATAGCATGGTACAAATTAGTACTGGACTTAAGAGAACGTGGCAAAGTTTCATAATGTTTTGAGGAAAGAAGATTCCAATTCTGAATTATTTAATATTTTAGCGGTGTTGAATTTTAAGAAGGGCACATTTAGAGAACAACGCATAAAAATCTGTAGCTCCTGATGATATGTGCTTGCTCTTGTGGAACAGACTTTGTGTTGGGCACAGAGTGATTGGCAATGAAGCTTTGAAGCATTTGGCATCATTTCATGATCTTCTTAAACTACGCTCGAGCTGTGCTTTAAATTATTTCATATACTTTGAGGAAGGGAAACATAATGAAACAATGTGATTAAAAAGCTCACAAGTCTCTGGATATTTAATTAAATTTTACAACTTTTCCATGTTCCGTACCAAAGCATAAATTATTTTTAACAAACTGTGATTATACTTTTACAGCAGAACAGTGTAGCAGGTATAGCTAAGTATTTGACCAAATCATTCCCGGAGTATGTAACCAGAACAGAATGGTTCCAGATCTTCTTTCAGATTATTCTGCAGGACATGCTTTCAGCCATTGCATAACAAAGGCAATGTGTTTGAATGTGTGTATGTGAGCTTCTGCAGCTCTGAAGGAACTGGATGTACACCACTAAACCAGAAGGAAGCCTCATTTCCCTATCAGGACCCAGGGAACAGGACCAGGGTACGCCTGACCTCATACAGCATGCTCTAGTGGTCATGATACATGGAGTGACCCTTTAAATTTTCCCTTTGTGTAATTGTTCTGTAAAAGTCATGAAAATGTTGTCTCTATATAAATGCTTATACGACTACTCCTACTAATAATGTTTGCGTATATACCTTTATGTGTATTTATGAAAGTATATGAGTAAGTATGTCTCTTTGGGTATGTGTGTGTTATAGGCATATTGGCATGTATGTGTGTGTCAGTGCATAGGTGTCTCTGTGTATGTGTGTATGCAGGTGTGTGATACACATGTTTGTATGTGTCTGTGCCAATGTATATGTGTGTGTATTCATGTCTCCATGAATACATGTGTTATATGTATGTGTTTGTGCATGTATTTGAGTGTGAGTATGTGGGTTATAAATATTGATTTGTGTATTTGTATATATTGAATGTGTTGTGTGATATTTGTTTCCTGATTTGTTTCTTATCATCTATAAAGTAGGTTGCTTTGATAACCCGCTGTGCTCTCTCCACAGGCTCGGTTTGTGAATAGTACATGGGTGTTTGGGAAATTCATGTGTCATGTGAGTCGTTTTGCCCAGTATTGTTCTTTACACGTCTCTGCACTGACACTAACCGCTATCGCAGTGGACAGGCACCAGGTAAGCTCCCCCTTGAACCTTGCTAACGCTACCCACACTGAGGCATGTATAGCAAGAAAAGCTGAGGTCTTATGATCCTAAATTGGAAATCCATAGTAAGATGTATGAAATGGCCTTAAAATAACTTTACACTCCATCTGACGACCTTATCACCTGCTGTCTGTACTGCCATTTCCATTAGGGCTCTTTCTTATCACTCCTTGCTATTAACTCCCAGTCTTTAATGTGCCATGTAATGATCCCTCTGTACCATAGACTGATGTTACCTATTTGATACGAGCTGAGAACTAAGTAAAAGACAGATGCTGCCTCCCAAGGAGCCTGTTCTTTTAATGCTTGATGTAATGTGCTTAGATACATTTTAAAATCCAGGACTTCAGAATTGCCGTGGCCAATTTCAGTAATACTAATGAAACCTGAATTCTTGGAGGTCCCCGAAGAAGGACTTGAGATACACTACTTTAATCTATCCATTGCCAAAAGGCTGATTAGCAATTCCTACCTAATCACATTTCCCTCTGACATGCAATGACATTAACAAGACATCCCAAGGCGACAAACACTGTAAATTGAAAATTCTACGTGAAATCAAAGTAAGGCCAGAGTAGACAAACTGAAAGCATAGGTGACTTGGATAATTCTCCCAATTTGACTCTTTTGACTTTAAAATTTGAATTAATTACAAATTGACTTATAATTATCACTTTCGTCAATTACCCTGTGCTTGTTGTATATTGTGAGGGTTCACTTACTAAAGCAAGATATAGAGAGGTTACAGCTGACTTGTGGCCAAAAAAGCCGCTAAAGGCGCTGCCGCGATTCTCACTGTGAAAATCACAGTGAGAAGATGGTGGACGTCCATAGGAAAGCATTGAGTAATGCTTTCATATGGGCACTTTGAATGCGCGCGCATTTGGAGCTGACGTCGGCAGAGAGAGGAGAGTTCCCCAGCGCCAAGGGAGCCCAGCACTGGAGAAAGGTACGTGGCAGAAGGGGTTTTAACCCCTTCAGCCAAGCGGTAGGGGGGGCCTAAGCATGGGGTTGGGGGGAGGGGGGACACACCTAATGACCCTATAGTGCCAGGAAAACGAGTTTGTTTTCCTGGCACTATAGTGGTCCTTTAATATTCCCACCAAGCTTAACAGCCACTCCCATTAATGGGATGGGGTTTATTAATTAAACAGTAAGTTGGAGTGGATTGAAAACTGAAAAGATATTGAAATGTAGGGAGTTATGCATTTTAAAGTACGACAAGAGGTGTAGGATTTAAATTAAAAAAGAAAAAGAAGGAAAATCTCCAAAATCTCAATTTAATAACCGTTTACTGAACAAACCTCTAGGTCTCACGGTTAATCTATAACTGGATTCAGTTATTGCTTTGAGTACCAGGGAGCAAGAAAATAGTGCAGTTTATCCAAGTCACAGATATAAAGTTTCTGACAATCAGACAATTTTCTTTTAGTAGACAAAAAGTCAATTTAATCATGGCTTATTCAATCAAACTGACAACTAAATATACTACTTCTGAATCGTTAGCCACAAGAAGAGCAATACGTGCTTAGTGGATAACTCCCTTAATATTTCTTAAAGAAGCCATAATTCTAAGAGAGGCAATCTCAGAACATTGGCACATAAAAAAATCTAATGAGCAAGTCGTGCAATTTACTATGTGTGCTCAGAATTATTCAGGTTTTGCAAATCTAATAATATTAAAAACAGCAACCTAACTCTAACTCTAATTAATTTCTCAATTCTTTGCATTCCTCAGAATCCCTGGTTAACATGTTTAACCCCTTAAGGACCAAACTTCTGGAATAAAAGGGAATCATGACATGTCACACACGTCATGTGTCCTTAAGAGGTTAAATAGGGAATTTCTTTTTTTTTAACGGAAAAGATACTGTCCTTGACTCCAATATTAATGCAGGTTCAGATGTTTTTGGTTACAAATATCACAAGGTGTTAGGCCTGTGTGTGTAGGGGAGACTTAATGTTTTTTTTTATTCTTTGATATTTGTTTTAATGCATGTATCTATATAAATGTGAGAAAAATGGGTAGTAAACCAATCATAGAGACTGGGTTTACAAGCGATGTGCCACCTGACAAAACAGTAAGATTGAAGCTACTTTTAATTTAATGCGATCTGTACCGTTTATGGTCATTTTTGAATGATAAAAAATATTTATTGCTCCAGTCTGACTGTTTTAGTTTAAAATTTACAATGTGTTTGAGCCTCCAGAATTTCTAATTCATTGCATAAATCTCCTTGAAATGAATTTGAATACAGCAATGAGTTTAATATTATTATCAAATATGCTTGAATTGTCGGGAATGGATCAGTAAATTTAAAAACTGTAGACCCAAATTTTGTCCTAAAAATGTGCAATCCCAGAATAAATAGCCCTGCATATGTGTTTATTGTAGACCTTTCTAACACACTTCCCTAATGTATAGGATTAGTTTTTTTCAAACCATGTCACACATCATTGTTATAAATATTTAGCATGTCCGCATCTCCTAGTTTATATAAATGGTGTTTAGTACGGCATTACAGACCATTTAATGAGGGACATTTATAACCGCTTCTTTCACAGACTGAGAAGATTCAAGGAGGAATAATCGCTTTCAATGTCCTATGCAAATTCTAGGCAGTATATTTTTAACCTCAGTTCTGAATCCTATACAAGGACACTACTGTGTTCGTGCTTGCAACCTAATCATGTCTAACTTGTCAAGCCTGGAATAAAAGTTGCAAGGGCAAATACAGTACAGTTGTTAAAGCACGCGTGTGCAGAAGGGTCATGGGAATTATAGTTATAATAGTGAAAAAGACATCCATACCAACAACATATTGTTTAGAGACTTTGTTTAATTTTCAAAATAAATTAATTTAAGAATCAATTTAAATAAAATATCCCCTGCATCCACCATGGCCCTAACCTGGCACAGAAATTAATTTTCCACATTGGGGCTACAGTCAATGCTTTTACCTTTTATTTGGGATCTGTTGGTCTGCCTGCCGATCTATTTATGGACTTATATAGTGTATGAACAGCGAGATCTGATTCTATGCACTCAAATTATTCACATGATTCATAACATTCAAGAAATGTTATTCTGTTAAAAAGAGCTATTGATATTTTTATTGGATTGCAAAGTAAGCTACACTTTATTACCTAAGTATTTCAACAAATATGGAAAAGAAAACATAAAACCAGCATCTGTAAATTTGACTGATTTTCGAGTTTATGCAACCCAGCAAGAACCTTTGTACAAATTTACTGTTGACCTAATGTCATATAATGAAGGTTATGCCTGTATTTTTCTTACAAAAGAACCCTCAGTAATGAAGGCTGTAAAAAAAAATGCATTTTATTCTTTATATTTTGCAATATGCGAATGCCCAGACTGATTGTCTATAGCAAACTTCTTAATTGTGTTTTTTTTTTTTTTATAAACCCGAAAAATGAAGATCTTGCTTTCGTACCTAGGGAGATACTCACTTACCTTTCCTGTTGTATATTTGCGTTGAAATAGTGAATGGGGTAATATTCTTTTCATAGAACATTTTCTCAGTTTGAATTTAGTTTACCATTTTGTCAGTTAAGGAGTTAATGACAATAATGAATGTACATGATAAACAGTCCTGATGCATTGTTTCTTCCCATCAAGGTAATCATGCATCCTTTAAAACCTCGCATATCTATGGTTAGAGGATCCGCGTATATAATCATCATATGGATAATGGCAAGTTGTTTCTCTCTTCCACATGCGATCTACCAAAAACTATTCACCTTTGAATACAGGTATTTATATGGTCTACTGTATATCTTAAATAAGGGACAAGTTCTATGACTTTCAATGTCTCTGTCAGAATATTTAAGTACAAAAACTTGCTATAAAGAAAGTTTGATATAAGATATCACCAAGATCATGTCCCAATAATGAAATATCTTATTGCGTTTCAGCCTTAAGTTGAAAACGTTCTGGTTGACTTTGCAAGCCAATTGCCACTTTATAAAATAATGAGAATGCTAATTTGGCTAACTTTGAAATGTCAGGTGTTTTGGATTTTGCACTACACTTCCGTGAAGGTGCTCTGAGCATCGTGGGAAATGTAGTTTGTAAGCATCTGATATGCCAAGAATACTCAACATCGGGCAATGCTATGTTTGGCTGTCCCTGTATTCACCCCAGAGGATGTGCCCGTAGTGGAGGTTAGAATCACACATGCAAATTCTGTGACAGAGCATTTCTATTAGTATATGTACAGTTCTGAATGGTTCAAAGTCTCCATTGTAAACATGATAGTTTTTTATACATTGCACAAGTGCTAGATTGCAAGTTACGTTCGTGCCAATCTGCACCTCATATTCAAACTTGACTATTTCGGAATCTGTCTCATACATTCTCATTGCTATAGACATAAAGAGAAAGTAATAAGAGCAGAGAATAGGAAACCCATTTCTTTCAAACGCATAGGGTTGGGTAAACCATTTGTCTTTTATAGAGAGGAACCCCTTGGTTTGATAAAAGCTTGTGTACAGTGTCACATGACATGGCCAAACACATTAGGATTCACCCAAAATGGGATCGTGCTGTGCAACTCCCTTGTTCTTGTATCCTGCATCCACAATGTTCTTCATCTTTATTGACAAACCTGTAGGTTGAAATGTAGACAGCTGTCTTTAGGGAGTAAGTGACACAACAGATGCCAATCTCTGTTTGCTGCTCAATCGCCAGTTTGTGGCGGCCAAACCTTAGGCACGGAGGGACAGCACCCTGAAACATTACTACTAGAGTTCCTTTGTGAAAATGTCAGTCCCCTGTATGAGCGGTACTCCAGTGCTGTGCACCTTCACCGGTGGTCCCTCTGTGGAACGTATATACATCTAAAGGGCATAAACATAGGGCAACACAGGAATATCAAAATATGGCACTTGTTTTAAAAAATAATATTAAAATCACCTGGTTTATTAAGCATTTAGCGAAGGAAACTTAAAAGATGAATTTAAAGTGCAAGGAAACTTAATGAGGCAAGAACGTAGAGTTAAAATGAATTATGAGATTAATAATAATAATAATAAAAAAGACAATAAAGAAGCAAAGTTCTAATAGGTTGAAAATATTATGTGGATACGTTTTATTGACATCTGATTTACAAAAAAAAAGTTCTATTAACTCTAAACAAGAGTATATTGGTCTCTAAGGAAGCATTCTGAGAATTTGATTGCAACTTGGATGATGTGTTCATATTTAAAAAAGCAACAACAATGTTCTAAGATATATTATTGCTGTAGAAGAATGCCCTTTGGGTATCAATTATCTAGATCTACGGAGTTTAGCATGTAATATTTATCAATGAGAACACCTGAAACATTATGGATACATCAAGGAATCGTCATGGTTTGACAGTGAGGAATGAGGGTTTGTGCTCAGATCTCACGGCGGACGAGCAAACCAAGTAATTTCAATTTGCATAACAAACTATGCAGAAAAGATTAAATGTGCTTGGTTGGTTAGTTTGAGATTCCCCAGGTAGGCTTTCATTCCTCGGCCATCAGCCATGCTTACGAACATTGAATATGGCAGACTACGAGAGCATAGGGAAGTGCTTTAGAACCAGTCTGACAATAGTCACGGAAGTGGTAGAGCATCGAAAGGATCCTTTTGTCAGACCTTCCGGCATTCGCTAACCGTGGACTTCCGGGTTCTCGGAGCGCGGCCACTCCCCCTCCTATGACGTGGTCGTTCCCAGGGTTCATAGAGAGACCGCGTCAACACCACAGTGCTGGATCAACTCGAAAGCTCCCGCGAACTTCAAACTGAATATTTACTTCTACTGTGTATCGGACCCGGACTGTTTAATCGTTTACCCTCCTTCTCCTCTCCTACGACCTCGGACTGTTTTTGGATATTCTCTTGCCTGCTGCAACCTCGATTCTCTGTGGAATCTCTATCACCAATTTGGATTATCGCTCCTTCATAAGTTAAGTAAACCAGATTGGCTCAAGCTTAATATATAACCATCCTAATTCTAAGTGGTTCGCTATCTGCTCCACATCAACTCCTAATCTTGTTTTCAACACCTACTTATTAATTATCTGCATCCTAATTTGGAACTTCTCGCTGGTTGTGTTAAATTTACCTTATCTTAAAACAACTTCAACACCGCTGCTGTTTATAACCTGCCAGGAATTAAAGAGACAGTTCAATTTGATTATCTTTTTTATTTAAAGTAATAAACATTATCAAACTCAGAAATCTGCAGTTGTTTCCATCTTATCAACAATTGAGCATTACACCTTTCAACATAGTGACCCATTGAATCCAGAGAATGCAAATCCGTGATAATTTCTAAAAACACGAATAAACTCTGTTAGTGCTTTTAATTGCCCCTAATAAACTGCCTTGTCTGTGTAAGAGCTCGCTTTGTGTAGACACATCTGCATTTCTACATTACTCTACAACTATCGCATCTTGAGGAAGTTCAACCCAGGAGATAGCTAAGTGAAATAAACCTTATTGTACTCATTGTACTTTTCCTGATTGTTATTAAATGAACACTCCAAGCACCATAACCACTACAACACGTTGTAGTGGTTCTGGTTTAGGAGTGCCCAATTGTAAGTAGTCCAACCTGTCGTAAGCAGTCCAACTGGTGTCTGCTGGGTGCAGCTCCCCACATCCACTACTTCCAATCGAGAGCTGGAAGCTCCTAAGCATGATAAACTTTGCAGGGCTTAGCTCTTGCACTCATTATACTCTCCCAAAAAGTAATTTAGGCAGGGAGTGATTCCTGGTAGACCCCAGGTAAGAAGTCAAACTATTCTAGAATTATTTCACCTTTTTATTTTTCCTTGCAAAGGGGTAGCACCAAAGCACTCCAGGCACCATATCCGTTGTAGTGGTTATGGTACATGCAGTGTTGTTTTTAACGCACCGCATTGGCCTCCCTCACCTCTGCTGAAAACGTTATCACGCATTCTCCTACTTCACTCACATTGAAAAAACTATTTCCTTAAGTTACAAAAAGTCATAGCAGTAACGACAGAGACATCTTCATAGGAAATAAGACTATCTGATTATTTTGAACTCTTAGAAGAACAAATAGCTTTGAGCTGTCTTTCATTTGCAATAATTATGTATACACCACAATAATGAAAAATCTGCTTCAAAATAAAATAAATAGATTTACAAATTGCGACGCAAAACTCCTCAGAGGTTTAATAAGGAAATGAAAAGTGTCATAATTATTTTGACTGCCATGCCAAGTATATGCTTTTTCTGTTTGTTTGTTTGTTTTAAGTTTTCTTTAAAGTTAATGCTATTTGCAGTCATGATCCTGAGCCAAAAATACTTGAAAAGAGAGCGCAATTAGAAAATAAAAGACCTATATAAAAAGTCAATGTATAGTATGGATAATACAGAAAATATGGTACCTTCTGGTACTCAGACAATAATAGCTGCTAAAACGAAAAGAATTTTCCCAAATTCCAAAAAACAAATTTGCATATAAATTTCAGCGCTAAGTAGATATTCCCCTTTAAAATTAAAAAGGGTGCATTTGTATGCAGAAATAAAAAAGTCATATAAAAAAAAGGAAAAAGAAAGTGTCCAAAGTTCTGTCTATAGCAAAGTCCTGAAAAAATAGTCCAAATATCGTGGTGGTTTGCAGGGGCTCAGTAATAAGTAGAAATACCTTAGAAAAAAGGAAACAGGAAAAGATACATAGCGTGATACTGTATCAAAATATTTATTACCCAAAGAACAGGAACGAATTAAAAGTCCCCCCCCCCCAACTTGAAACTCTTACATTAAATAAAGTTTTGTACTCATCGTAATTGATAATGCAGAAAAAAAGTCTGTCCCAGCAGCTCGTGTATTTCCCAGTGACAGCTCCTCTCCGGTGCACTCGGGAAGGCTGTCAGTGATGTAGTGAGAGGGAGAACGCTGGCTGAAAAGTCCGGCTTCTGCTGAGCGCTTGTACGATCTGCTGCAGATGGATGTTGCCAATGAATGATGTAAAAGCACCCTATCCTGAGCCAGTTAGCAAGTTACTTGCTAAGTATTTACAGCATAGAAATATTGATTTTTATTAATTGGTGCGTCTGATGTTTATTTTGCAAAGGCAGGCTGGCAAGGATCACTCTGGGGTCATTTTATTAATTAAAATGTCTATGAATTCAAAGTGAATTTCAAGTCTTACGCCAATTTAATCAAACTGGAAACATAGCTGATTAAGATATTTATTTTTCTAAATCAGCTATTTCAGCCTAAATGTAAATTATCTTTGAATTTATGACACTTTAGTAAACAACAGGGCAAGAGAGCTAGAATCAGATGTAAATCAGATATGCCCAAGAATAGCTCGAGTTAAGGGGCAGCATCTCTTCGAAGTGTTCTTTAAAGCAAGTAGGATAAAAATATAGAACCTCTACCCAACGCGTTTCATTTTTATCAGAAGCTGTTGATATCTTTTTTAAAAGCCTGGATGTATAATTTTTTCAAAGACGGAATACTCAATGCTATAAACATGATCCTACAGTCTAACCATCTCCCTTGCAAAGCAAACTTCCATAACTTCACCCACCAGAACACGCCTACACCTCCAAACACCTATTCATTACATTCACCACTTCTAGTGAATTTACAATCACTAATAAAGCTAACTAATCTGCCTCCCCTATCATATTGAATTAATGGATGAAATAAAAATTCATTTCTAAAACGTGTTCAATCTCTTACTCACTTTAAACTCACATTTACTTTTTCTCACCAAAGTTCGCTCTCCTTTGTCAATGAAATTATGTTTTCGCACTTGTTCTGTTCCTTCTTCCTGTCACTTTAAACACATCTCTTCAGATGTTACCTGTTTCATCTTCCTCTTTCCTACAATAATGACCCATCCGTAACTACCGTCTTCAAATTATGGCATTTTTCTAATGTCTTTCAATCATACATTTATCATCTCTCCCCACCATACAATCTCTACACAAACACCCACACATTTTGAAAATATATATTTTAGATTACTTTACTTAAAGCGGCACTGTCATGCCGAATTCCGTTTTTTTTTTAACCCCCCTCCCGCCTCAACTACATCCAATCGACCCCCTAGTCACCCCCAAATGCCCCTAAGCCCCCCAGATTACCTATTTTTTATTCTTTATTTTCTGCCCCGATCTTTATTCAGGGCGCCGCCATCTTTGTGTGGGTAGGTGAAGTCCCTGTGGGACACGTAATCTACCCACACTACACAGACTGTGAGATTCCCGCACATGCCCAGTGAAACACCTGGACATGCGAACGGGAATTTCACCTATTCATTCATTCATCAGACAGACGAATGAATGAATAGAAAAAAATCAGACGAACAAACTAACACTGTGTATCAGTGTTCGTTTGTTTGTTCGGTTTATTACAAGGAGGGAGCTACCGGCGTGCAGCTCCCTCCTTGTAATATGTAAAGACAGAAGCGGTGGGGAGCTGTGCTCCCCACCACTTCATTAGCCCCCCAGGTCCTCCCCTCACTCTATGGGGGTCAATATGACCCCCATAATAGCACAAGGGAGATTCAAATCTCCCCAATGCCCCTACTCGCTATATCGCGAGTAGGGGCATGTCCACTAAACAGTGAGCAGCCTGTGGCTGCTCACTGTAAAAAAAAAAAAAAAAAAAAGGGTAATAAGGGGGGGACGGGGGACCTACTGTCCTCCCCCGCCGGCCCCCACCCCTGGACGGCGGGTGGGGGCCATAATGGGAATGAGGGGGGACCTACTGTCCTCCCCTCAGGCCCCCACCCCTGGGCGGCGGGTGGGGGCCATAATAGTAATAAGGGGGGGGGGGGGGACCTACTGTCCTCCACCCCCCGGCCCCCACCCCTGGGCGGCGGGTGGGGGCCATAATAGTAATAAGGGGGGGGAGACCTACTGTCCTCCACCCACCGGCCCCCACCCCTGGGCGGCGGGTGGGGGCCATAATAGTAATAAGGGGGGGGGGGACCTACTGTCCTCTACCCCCCGGCCCCCACCCCTGGGCGGCGGGTGGGGGCCATAATAGTAATAGGGGGGGGGGGACGGGACCTACTGTCCTCCACCCCCCGGCCCCCACCCCTGGGCGGCGGGTGGGGGCCATAATAGTAATAGGGGGGGGGGACCTACTGTCCCCCCCCCGGCCCCCACCCCTGGGCGGCGGGTGGGGGCCATAATAGTAATAAGGGGGGGGACGGGACCTACTATCCTCCCCCCCCCGGCCCCCACCCCTGGGCGGCGGGTGGGGGCCATAACAGTAACAAGGGGGGGGGACCTACTGTCCTCCCCCCCGGCCCCCACCCCTGGGCGGCGGGTGGGGGCCATAATAGTAATAAGGGGGGGGGGGGATCTACTGTCCTCCCCCCCCCACCCCGGCCCCCACCCCTGGGCGGCGGGTGGGGGCCATAACGATAATGGGGGGGGGGACCTACTGTCCTCCCCCCGCCCCCACCCCTGGGCGGCGGGTGGGGGCACTAAGTAAATTCCCCCCCCCCCATCAAGGTGACTAGGGGTGCCCAAGCCCCTAGTCACCCACCCCCCACCCAAATAAAAAATGCCCCTACCTACCCCCCTCACCCTAAAAAATAGTGAGGGGGGAATAAAATTGCTAACCTGTAAAGTAAAATTAAACTTACCATTCGACGTCTTCTTTTTTCTAAAATCTTCATTTTTCAGCCCCAAAAAAGGCCAAATAAAAAACCATCATAGCCGTCGAACTAAAAATAAAATAAAAAACCCGAGCGCAAAAAAAAAACCCGACGAAAAAGAAAAAACCCGAGCGCACAAAAAAATAATCCATCTTCACCCATGGAGGGCTCCGCGCAGACTGAGCTCCGCAGGGCTGGGCAAGGCTTATAAAGCCTTGCCCCGCCCTGCAATTAGCCTAAGAACACTCTGATTGGTGGGTTTAAGCCAATCAGAGTGCTCTTTGTCATTTTACAAGCGTGGGAAAGTTCTTTGGAATTTTCCCACGCTTGTAAAATGACACAGAGCACTGTGATTGGATGGATTTCAAGCCATCCAATCACAGTGCTCTGTGTCATTTTACAAGCGTGGGAAAATTCCAAAGAACTTTCCCACGCTTGTAAAATGACACAGAGCACTGTGATTGGATGGATTTCAAGCCATCCAATCACAGTGCTCTGTGTCATTTTACAAGCGTGGGAAAGTTCCAAAGAATTTTCCCACGCTTGTAAAATGACACAGAGCACTGTGATTGGATGGATTTCAAGCCATCCAATCACAGTGCTCTGTGTCATTTTACAAGCGTGGGAAAATTCCAAAGAACTTTCCCACGCTTGTAAAATGACAAAGAGCACTCTGATTGGCTTAAACCCACCAATCAGAGTGTTCTTAGGCTAATTGCAGGGCGGGGCAAGGCTTTATAAGCCTTGCCCAGCCCTGCGGAGCTCAGTCTGCGCGGAGCCCTCCATGGGTGAAGATGGATTATTTTTTTGTGCGCTCGGGTTTTTTATTTTTCGTCGGGTTTTTTTTTTTGCGCTCGGGTTTTTTATTTTATTTTTAGTTCGACGGCTATGATGGTTTTTTATTTGGCCTTTTTTGGGGCTGAAAAATGAAGATTTTAGAAAAAAGAAGACGTCGAATGGTAAGTTTAATTTTACTTTACAGGTTAGCAATTTTATTCCCCCCTCACTATTTTTTAGGGTGAGGGGGGTAGGTAGGGGCATTTTTTATTTGGGTGGGGGGTGGGTGACTAGGGGCTTGGGCACCCCTAGTCACCTTGATGGGGGGGGGGGGGGAATTTACTTAGTGCCCCCACCCGCCGCCCAGGGGTGGGGGCGGGGGGAGGACAGTAGGTCCCCCCCCATTATCGTTATGGCCCCCACCCGCCGCCCAGGGGTGGGGGCCGGGGGGGGGGAGGACAGTAGATCCCCCCCCCCCTTATTACTATTATGGCCCCCACCCGCCGCCCAGGGGTGGGGGCCGGGGGGGAGGACAGTAGGTCCCCCCCCCCTACTACTATTATGGCCCCCACCCGCCGCCCAGGGGTGGGGGCCTGGGGGGGAGGACAGTAGGTCCCCCCCCCCTACTACTATTATGGCCCCCACCCGCCGGCCAGGGGTGGGGGCCGGGGGGGAGGACAGTAGGTCCCCCCCCTACTACTATTATGGCCCCCACCCGCCGCCCAGGGGTGGGGGCCGGGGGGGGAGGACAGTAGGTCCCCCCCCCCCTCTTATTACCATTATGGCCCCCACCCGCCGGCCCGGGGTGGGGGCCGGGGGGGAGGACAGTAGGTCCCCCCCCCCCCTACTACTATTATGGCCCCCACCCGCCGCCCAGGGGTGGGGGCCGGGGGGGAGGACAGTAGGTCCCCCCCCCCCTTTATTAACATTATGGCCCCCACCCGCCGCCCAGGGGTGGGGGCCGGGGGGGGAGGACAGTAGGTCCCCCCCCCTCATTATCTTTATGGCCCCCACCCACCGCTCAGGGGTGGGGGCCGGGGGGGGGGGGGGGACAATAGGTCTCCCTCCCTTATTTTACTTAACGGCCCCCACCCGTCATTTAGGGGTGGGGGGCAATATTTTTTTTTTTTTTTTCTACAGTGAGCAGCCACAGGCTGCTCACTGCTTACTAGACATGCCCCTACTCGCGGTATAGCGAGTAGGGGCATATTATTTACTAATACCAAGTCATTTTTACTTAGTGTTAGTAAATTTGGCTGAAAGACCAATTTAGGTCTTTCAGCCTTTTAGTAGATAGCTCCCTGATACCGTGGGAATTAGGGAGTTATCTACTAAGCGGCTGCAAGATGCAGCCACAGCAATGAATAGGATCAGAGTTTCATTCATTTGAATGAAATTCCGATCCGAACAAAGTACCGATTTGCTTCCTAACACCAATGGAGAAACTCTTCTCATTCTGTTAGGATGCAATTCGGCAGTTTTGCCGGCGTTCTGTCTAAGTGACAGGACTTTCGGCAATACTGACAGGAAGCATTGTGGGAACAGGGAGGAAAGCTAGGGATCATGGGAAAATTGCTCTGACCAGCGGAAATGAAGCACACTTTGCTCCTCCGCTGGTCAGAGCTGGTCAAGCGGAGGAATCCCATAAGACAAAGAGTCCCTACTTTGTCTTATGGTTTTAAAGAAAACTAAAGAAGAATGGAAGAAATGAATAACAGATCCCGAGAGAGGGTGAGAAGAGGAAGAGATTGAGGAAAGGTAAGTTCGGCATGACAGTGCCGCTTTAAGGAGCACTTTAAGTACCAAAACAAATTGAACAAAGTTTATAGATATTGGTCTAAATAATTGCCTGTATTTATGACCAATTTTGTATCGTTTTGGAAAAGAATGTTTTGATGCGTTTGAATTCCAATAATAAAATGCTTCGTTCTTTCTAATGCCTGTACTACTGTACAGCTCCCTCGCTGTCCCTTCCTCCTATCCTGCAGTGCTGTATTGCACAGTTGTACATCATTAGGGGACACAGCAAAGCTCTTTGGAAGTTGTAGTTCACTTAACAGTTTTCATAAGTAGAGAGTTGAAATACTGAACTTCAAATCCCAGAATTCTTTTTTAATAATTGTAAAATCCCACCTTATATATTTTGTAACTTTTCTTGCAAATGTCCCATCTTTATAATCACACCTATCCTAACTTCATATTCCTTCTCTTTCTTTTGAAACTGCTGGAAAATATAATTGACCTCCATAGCGGTGCAATGGGCAGGATTAAATATGCATGCAATACCAATTATAGCTATAACAGTGGCACTCAGAAGTTTTAATACAGATTAAAATTTACTGGACGTAATAGGGATATATATAATTATAAACCATTAATTAAATTCCCTTATACAAAATAAATACAAATCATTAAAACCTTAATATAAAATTCTAAACTAGTGACACAATCTAAAAAAATAGAATAAAATAGTATTTCTGAAATTTGTACATAAAGTGTAGCAGTGTGGGGGGAAAAAAATATTTAATTAACCTTTCTAATTCATTGCAGTGAAGAGAATGTCCGAAGCTTGTGTCTCCCAGATTTCCCTGAACCTTCTGACCTCTTCTGGAAGTATTTGGATTTGGCGACCTTCATCCTGCTCTACGTTCTGCCTCTGTTAATTATCTCCGTGGCCTACACAACAGTAGCAAAGAAATTGTGGTTGAGGAATGCCATAGGAGACGTGACGACCGAGCAGTTTTTTGCACTCCGTCGAAAGAAGAAAAAGACCATTAAGATGCTCATGTTGGTGGTTGTCCTCTTCGCTGTTTGCTGGTTTCCTTTAAACTGCTACGTTGTTCTCCTTTCCAGCCAAACCATTCGCACTAACAATGCTATTTACTTTGCATTTCATTGGTTTGCAATGAGTAGCACCTGTTACAACCCATTCATATACTGTTGGCTGAATGACAAATTTAGGTCAGAATTGAAAGCCTTGTTGAACATGTGCAAGAAACAGACTGGTCCACATGCCGTGCTTCCTTCTACTGTCCCATCCTATAGGTTGGCATGGCCTGAAAGCAAGAGTTACAAAAGGGCAGTTGTCTCGCACACCTTACCATCATCTTTTAACTCTGGAAAGACAGATATCTCAGCAGTGGAACCAATTGTATCTGTTGGCTGATGTCCCACACAAAATAACTAGCTGCAGGTACAACCTACATGAGCTTGAGACGCAGTCATTTGTGTGAAAGCGTAAAAACAACGTAATATAGAGCAAAATCTGAGACATGACATTTGAATGATAAAATTACTGCCAATTTCAAGTAATTATATAAGCATATTGGTCACTGTGTGAAACTGTGTTATGGTCAACATGAAAGAGAGGTTCCGTGAGGGTCCGAGCTAGAAAACAATGTGTATTGCATTTAGTTACAAGGATAGAAAGTGTTATTACATTGCTTTGCTTTGGAGCTATATTTTATACCATGCCATGCACCACATGAAGAAATAAACAAAAACATTCATTACAAAAATAAAATAATTACATTTTCTTGACATGTAAAGAATATGGTTCTAGTATTAGTGGTCCAGATAGTAGACTTCAATGTGGTGTTTATGAAATTCAGTTCTTCTTTCACCTCTGGGAACAAACAAAATAATTCACTAATATGTTTTTAATTCCATCCTCTTTAGTGCACACATGGTTATGGCTGTCATGGGACCTTAAGGCTGCAGATATATATTCATTTGAGTTTTTAATGAAATCTATTTAACCCAGTCACACTTTATTCCAGAGCTATGTTGTTAAATAGCCAGTTAATGAGGTAGATTGAGGAACATTTTAATGTCCATATTAACGAACCCACTAACCCCAACTGTGACGGTTGTCAAAATGCTTTTACACTCCTAGTTAGGTGGGGTATACAGAATAAATGTAATTGCATGTACCAATATAAGACCTCTCTCTTCTGTTCGAAAACCTGAATCAGTGGAGACTATTCTGGACCTGCAAGGAGCTGCACTACCATAAGCCAGATGCTGTGCACATCATACCATGATGATAAGAAGTGTGGTAAGCAGGGGTAGCCTGTCCAAAGAAAACAACAAAAATTAGAAAACAAAACACAAACAGAACGTAAAAAAAAAACATAGTTATGAGACAACTATTCCAAGATGGATATGTGAACTAAATGTGGGAGTGGCTTATTTATAATTTTTATCATAATCATAATATAGAAAAGTCAGAAAGGCACTATATTTTAGAAAAATGTGAGTTACAGTTCCTCGTTCCATTTCCCTAGTAAGCGTTATTGAAATATTTTCAAGGGTGCAGAATAAAATATACTTACAAAGCTTACTTCAATACGGCATTCAGGAAGATTGTTGCACTATGGTGCTGTGGGTATGCTCATTTGTGCTCAGGCACCTACAAAGAAATGCATGAACAAATGATCAATAGAAATGATTCAATAGAAACAATATCCCATCAACCAATAATTCCATTCATTTGTGCAGGCAAACTTGACGCACACAAGCTCCCTACAGTCAAACTCATTGGTATACACACAGAAGCTCACTACAGACACGGAAATGTCACGCACATACACATACTCACTACAGACAGGTTCACTGACAAACACACATGTTCACTACAGACAAGCTCACTGACACACACACACAAATTCTCACTAGAGACTGGTTAACTAGCAGACACACACATGCTCACTACAGACATCACTGTCACACACACATGCTACTACAGACATACTTACTGACACACACACGTTCACTACAGACAAGCTCACTGACACACACATGTTCACTATAGACAAGCTCACTGACACACACACAAACTCACTAAAGGCAAGCTCACTGACAGACACATGCTTGTTCACCGACACACACACACAAACTCACTCACTACAGACAAACTCACTAGCATACACATACACACACAAGCTCACTCTCAGTCATGGGCTGCTGGATATTTGTTTCTACTAGTACCTTGCACTGAAGGCTGTGGGAGCACTGGGTTATGAAGTTGCCATTTCCTGAAGAGATCAGCTTCTTGAGGCTGAGGGCGGTGCTGGAGTGCGGGGACGGGAGGTAGAACAGAAAAGGGAACAGTATAGCTGACTGGAATGTGAAGTGAAACTTACAGTGCACCGTACTTTTTAAAGGGAAAAACTTTCTGCACGTCACTAGTTGATAGGAGCAATAGGGAACTGTAGGTGTGTCTTCCCTACAGACTATCATCTAGATTTTGGTCAGTAGGTGGAGCAATTACATCACCAAAAATTCTTGTCAGGGGGTTCCATTTGCCTTTTTGAGTAATGGGTTAACTGAATTGGTGATGCTTTTACGTCATTTTCGGTTATCTCTATGGCTACTATAAATCTAAATTCCTGCCAATTTTTAAAGGCCTTTTCACTGTGTCGGCAATGTGTCGGCAATTTCGATCGTAATTTTAGAATTGACACCTCCTAACCTTAATTTCACTCTTTTCTTAGAATGAAGCTTTGTAAGATTCCGTTAGTTGTTTTTTTTTTTTTAAGTAAAATTAATTATTTAGTGTTATCTGTCATTGGTGTCTGGTTTTCTTGTGTGAAACTGTGTTTATGATTATTTATACTCTACTAACATTAGTAAATAATATGATATTTCTTCATTGATATTTATCCATGAATAGTCTATATTATTAACATGATACTAATTATATATGATTAATATAATAATAGTAAATCATGCGTGGATAGTGTGTATATGTATATAATTATGTATACATCTGTCTCTGGGTTAGTATTCCATCCCCCTTTTGCTGTTAGACATCATGCCTTATCTAAGGTTTTGTTTACATAAGTGCATTCCTTAGCTCAGACTTGAATGAATAGTTACAGAGTGAAATCTTGTGTCTGTCTTAGCCTTGTAATACAAAATGGAGTCACCTCTGCTCTGAGGGTGACTGGCAGTATACACTTATAATTTCTGTCTTAACACAAAATGTCTGCCGATATAAATATACTGACAGTACGAGGCAACCAGGGTTCACAGGAATCTAGAATCACTAGATTCCTGGTGATTCTCCCCAGGATATCAGGGGAGGTACCATGGAGCAATATAATTTTCATCGATCTTCAATTGAGTCACAAGTGTTCTATCTGGTTGAAGCCATTTTACATTATTGTATCTTCTTTCTAGAATTAATTGTATCAACCATGGCTATTTTGATAAATGTTCTTCAGTAGACATTGAAGGGTTAATGTAATGTATCTGTCATGTCCACTCGTCCCAGCAGGACAACAATTAAAACTAGCGAGATGCTTTTTTTTTTCTTGTTTAATAATGAGCAAAATAAACAGAAACTGGATAAAGGTGACAAAGTTAGATTTACATACAAATTCTCACACTAAACAATGTAACATTGAAAGACAATATTTGTCTTCTTGCTTAACCCTTTTGTGATGGCTGTCATACCCTTTATGGTGTCACTAATGTACATAGCGATGGCTAACATAAAGGGTACAGGGACCATTGTAATTTTTCACAAATCACAAGGGGGAGGAGGGTATTAGACCCTCATAGGCTCCCCATTGCTTCTGATTGCTGTGTTATCATACACAGTCATAGTGAGCCCCACACAGTAAAGACATGCTTTAGATGTTAGTTAGAATTACAGTTAGCTAGGGGTGGCTCAGCCTAGAGTTTGTTAGTTACAGATAGGGCTAGGATTAGATAAGGTTAGGGTTAGATAGAGTTAGGGATCCATATGGTCTAAAATAGTGTCAGTGTACTTTTGTCAGTATGGTGACACGGGTAGCGTCACTTCAACAAATAGCTTCTCTGGGAAGCAAGGAAAAATATATTGTCAAAATGAGAACATGTATCCAATTTGACCCTGTAAGTGCCCCACAAATCTGGTGTAAATGTACATATGGGGTATAAATTAAAATGATGGATCAGTGAATTATTTTCACTTTTATTTATATTTTAGTAGGCCAAGGGTTTCAGCAAGTCCTCCAGGGCTTGACCCTATCTACATATATTAGAAGAGATCAAAAAAAGCAGTGGGAGTAATTGCAGGTTTACCCTGTTCCAGATTTAAACTTAATTAAAAGGCCGAAAGTTGTATCTCTATATGGGGGGACCCACCTATTTCTTCATTGTTATTGAGGCTTTATTCTGACCTTTAATTATATCTTAGGTGCCTAGAATCCCCAATGTATAGACAGAAAATCAGGAAAAAAATCATTTAAAAAGGCCTTATTCACTAAACAATTTCTATTGAAATTACCGTTAAAATATGTCAGTAATAAAATATTACAAAGAAAGAAAAGATATGTCAATATGAATCAAACGGTAGTTTAATAGAAGGGTTAATAGTAGTCGTAGGGAAGAGACAAGTTTCATATTTCGTGCCAATACATAATTAGCGTTTACCTTATGTGGGGGGTGGGGGGATATTGATGGTTTCCACAATATTTACTAACCACTAATAGTAATTTCCTGTGTAATGTCAGATATTGGGAGGTATCTGGATTTCCTTACTAGACTTAATTGTAATTTAATTAAGGGAATCATCCCTTAAATGAATGATTTGGAGATTCTCGAATAAACTTCCGTCAGTCCGTGCAGTATAATTATTTCAGCCAGGTGCCTGTCTTGATTTGAAGAATATAGGATAGCGTAATACATGATTTTATTTTTCTACTGTTGCAAAGGACAATGAAACAAGGTGCATCAACTATTTATTTTACTATATTTCTGAAGGGAAACTGAAAGTTATAAAATGTAAATAAATCTTTTGCAGCTGTAGAAAATTTTTTTTTTTTTGCATGCTTGATAGTTTTTGCACAGAAAAAAAAATGTTTTGCAGAATTCTGCACCCCAAGCCTGTCTCCTTGCCACAACCCCTAATGCCTTTCATATCAAAGGTAAGCTGAGAATTCTGCAAAGCATTAATATATTTTATGCAAAAAGCTGTAAGGATTTGAGCATGCAAAAAATAGATCATATTAATGAGGCCAAAACCTATCAGTGCCCAGAGTGTCCCTTTAAGTTTAGTAAGGAAATCCAGATACTTTCCAATATCTGGCTTTATACAGGCTATTACTATTAGTAGTTAGTGAATATTATGGAAGCCAGCAGTACCCCTCCATCCTGTCCCACATAAAAAAAAGCTAATAATGTATAAGCATTAAAGGATCACTATAGGGTCAGGAACACAAAGTGTATTCCTGACCCTATAGTGTTAAAAACACTATTTAGTCCCCCTGGCCCACTCTTGACCACCTTGAATATAGTATAAACTCTTTATTCCAGCACTGGCCCCCGCCTCCTTGACTGACATCATCCAAATTGATAATCATTTCTGATTATCTCAGCCATGGAGGTGGGGTGGGGGGCAGAGCCAAACACCCCTGGTCTGCCTCCTTCACGACTTCATCCGAATTGATTGACTTCCTCCGAATTGATCATCATTTCTAAATTTCTCAGCCAAACACCACCCTGGCCAATCAGCATCTCCTCGTAAAGATGCATGGAATCAATGCATCTTTACGGGGAAACTTTAGTGTCTCCCTACAGAGTCCCAGGAAGCACCTCTAGTGACCTTCTGAGTGATGGTCACTGGAGGTGTCCCTAGGCAGTAATGTAAACACTGCCTTTTCTCTGAAAAAGCAGTGTTTACTGCAAAATGCCTACAAGGACTGACTATTCTCATCAGTACAGCTGCATTAAGCTGTATATCTTCTGGTGACTATAGTGTACCTTTAAGTACTAAACATGACTCTCCCTATTACTACTATTAACCATCCTATAAGACTACAGTTTGATACATATTGCTCACTTCTTGTCTTTCTTTGTAAATTTTTTTTACTGACACGTTTTGTTTTTTCAGTTGAAATTGTTTCGGGAATATTGGCTTTTTTAATCATTTTTTTTTCCTGGCTCTCTCTCTCCACATTGGGGTTCTAGGAACCTATGGGATATAATAAAATACCAGATTAAGGCATCAATAAAAGTGACACATTTGATGGGTCCCACCATGCAGAGATACAATACATCACAACTTTAGAACCTTTACATAGTCACATAGTTAAATAGGCTGAAAAGAGACATGTGTCCATCAAGTTCAACCTTCCTCACATCTGTTTGTTGCTGTTTTGCTGTTGATCCAAAAGAAGGCAAAAAAAAAAACACTATGAAGCGCTTCAAATTTTATAACATGACAGGAGGCTTCGTATTTGCTTAAGTCTCTCTTTACTAGAACTCCACAGCAGCACAGAAAAAACAACCAATCAGAAAAAAGTTAGGTACTATAAAAATCCCCTCCCCATGCATCATTTCCTCTTTCTTTGCTGCTCCGCATCAGTACAGGTCAGAGTACCACTGCCTCCTGCTTTTAGTGGGTGGCTTTGGGATTTTATTATTGTGGCGAAACCAGCTTCGCCACTGTGAACTGGAGAGGCCTGGCTGCTGGCCTCCTGCCCGCTGACTATGGCCCCTGGACGTGTTGCACTTTAGAAACTATATTTGGGCAGGTAATAATTTGTATTGCTGCTGCTGGCCCTTCAAAAGCAGCGATGGACATATTGGAACTTTTGGGACTACTGTACCTTTAAGACTGTGGAGCGTAGTACAGTAATCCTGCCTTTAATACTTTAATGTCATGTATGTATTGTTGTATGCCGTTAACCTGGGTTATATATATGTACAGCATTCATCTGATTGTTCGGTAGAATCACTCCATTCATTGTATGGAGGAAACTACCGAACAACCAGACCACCCAGGAATAAGTGTGCCTCCAATTACCGTTTGCAACAATGTTGCAAACAGGTAATTGGCAATCCATGTAATGTATTATGTGTCCTCTGGGTGGCCGCCATTCGGGAAACAACCACGTGGCGGCGGCCATCTTAAACTACCGAACAGCGGTGTTTTGCCGTCGAGTGTCTGGAACTAAAATCGGACACTTGACTAGGCAAACACCGCTGAGACCTCCATACTTCCAGAAATTCGTATGGAAACTACCGAATGACCCGCCGTTCGGTAGAAAGAACCCCACAAACAAGGGAATTCATTCAAACCCTCTCCAGGCTCTATAACACAGGCAATTCGTCTGTTTCATTCACTTGTTTGTGACCGACCGCAGGGCAAAAATGCATGGAACTGTTTTCGGATACTTTACCCATGCGGTCGGTCAATACTTTAAAGTCCCATAACTCCCGAACCGTTTATCCGAATGGGCTGATTCTTGCATATGTTGTCCCCCTGAATAAGGGCTATCAGGGGATACCTGTTTTGGAGGTGTAGCCTATGTATTTGGGGTACATCCAGGACTTGGGGAAAAAGGTGTACGGTATAATTGTGTTAAGTGTTAATCTAAGGGGAGGGAATGTGTGGGAGGTACATCCATGTGATTGGTTAAATTCATCCTCCCCCTGGGAGTGTCCTGTATGTACTTGTTTTGTAATAAAAGCCAGACTGGGTGTCCCAGTCCAGAGTTCTTGCTTAACCCTCAAAGCGATGTGTCGTCTCGGTCTTTGGGGGAATGGGATTGTATGCTGACTGCCAAGAGTGTAAGCCGATGTCTGCTTTTCTTGTTCAGCTGTTCCAGTGTTCGTGTGGTTCCAGTCGGGAGAATGGTGTTTGCAGTAGCTGTCTGTGCATCTGTAAAGGGGATTATCGCCTAAACTGGGTTTTATCCTCTTGTAAGTGAAACGGTCCGTTACAATTGGTGGCAAGCGGCGGGATCGTTCCTACAACCAGAGGGACAGCTACAGACAACACTATTTCTGGATTACAAATTGAGGGCAACGCTAGTATCCGTACAGCGACCCTATCTACAAAGGAACTCAGAAAATGGAGGAGAAGTTGCAGGATAGATTGTACGGTTCCGTACTCCGGAGGCCTAGAGCAATGTCAGAAGAGGACATGTTGATGTACAGAGAGACTGCCAGAGCCGGATTGTGGGACGAAGCCCTAGAGGAAGTACAGTATTCACGAGGGGATCAGCGCCGCAGCAGAAGGCAGCGAATTCTGGCTAGAATGGCAGAGCGGATGCCCCTCCTGAGAAAACAGACCACAGAAAAGTGGGTGATTAGACTCGAGATTCTAGTATACGCAGAACTGGTGCTCGACGACGCATACCAGGCGCTACAGTGGTACGCGGCTCAGTGTGTCCCCAGGATGGCAGAGTATGAGTTCCCAGAAGGCGGAGAATACACTGGCCCCGGTCTATTTTGGGATAATAGTGGTGACGAGGACTTTGGGGAAGATGCCGACTATCGTTTTTGGGACCTGTACGGCATCCGGGAGAACATGCTGGGTCTCTTTGGCGCTGTGGACCTCGAGGCAGACCTACGATATTTGGTCACCAAGGAATGGAACCTGGAAGGGGATTACCTGCGACTCATCAATGAGACCTGGGAAGAGACAACCGGTCCTCCCGCCCAACAGCAACCAGCAGTACCCGAGGTAGCAGAGTTCTTAGACTGGTCCTGTGAGCAACCCCAGGGAGATGAAGGTGTCGTCCTTCCTCCCCAGCGGCAGGCTGAGTTACAGGGGGCAGAGGTTGTTGTTCCTGCCCCCCAGCAGCAAAGTGATGTGCCGGGAGGGCAGTGTGAAGTGAAGGGAGAGGAGAGCAGCGTCCTCCCTCCCCAGCGGCAGTGTGTACCCCAGGGAGATGAAGGTGTCGTCCTTCCTCCCCAGTGGCAGCGTACACCCCAGGGAGATGAAGGTGTCGTCCTTCCTCCCCAGCGGCAGGCTGGGTTACAGGGGGCAGAGGTTGTTGTTCCTGCCCCCCAGCAACAAAGTGATGTGCCAGGAAGGCAGTGTGAGGTGAAGGGAGAGGAGAGCAGCGTCCTCCCTCCCCAGCGGCAGTGTGTACCTCAGGGAGCAGAAGGTGCAATCCTTCCTCCCCAGCGGCAGTGTGTACCCCAGGGAGCAGAAGGTGCCATCCTTTCTCCCCAGCGGCAGTTTGCCATCCAGAGAGAGGAACTTGTTACACCCTCTCCCCCACGGCAACCTAACCCACCAAGGGGAGATGTTAAGCCCCACAACTGTGCAGATGGGACCGTAGTCTCTGCACTTACAGCACAAGGGATAGGGACGGTCGGTCCTGTTCCCCAGCCTCAGTGTGATGGATCCAAAGGGGAGACAGTCGGTCTCCCCCTCCGGCAGTCGAGCGGTGCACCTAAAGGGGAGACAGACAGTCTCCAGCAACCAGGCGCCCACCAGACTACTCCCGTGGTAGTGCTGGCAACAGGACAGAGTACCGCTGGTCTCTGCCCCCTCAGCAACCCACCAAGGCAACCTACCCGTCTCCCACCCAGCAGTGGTGAAACACCAGAACTTGGACAAAATCCTTTCTCACCCAGATGTAGTAACCGGTTAGTGTGGGTGGGCTGCTCTGTTATTTCTGTTTCGTGGGTGGGTTGCTGGACTAACCAGGGCACTGACCGGCAGAAAGTCAGGTACCCTGTTAGTCTAATTGGCAAAGGGGAGAAATGTGGCGAAACCAGCTTCGCCACTGTGAACTGGAGAGGCCTGGCTGCTGGCCTCCTGCCCGCTGACTATGGCCCCTGGACGTGTTGCACTTTAGAAACTATATTTGGGCAGGTAATAATTTGTATTGCTGCTGCTGGCCCTTCAAAAGCAGCGATGGACATATTGGAACTTTTGGGACTACTGTACCTTTAAGACTGTGGAGCGTAGTACAGTAATCCTGCCTTTAATACTTTAATGTCATGTATGTATTGTTGTATGCCGTTAACCTGGGTTATATATATGTACAGCATTCATCTGATTGTTCGGTAGAATCACTCCATTCATTGTATGGAGGAAACTACCGAACAACCAGACCACCCAGGAATAAGTGTGCCTCCAATTACCGTTTGCAACAATGTTGCAAACAGGTAATTGGCAATCCATGTAATGTATTATGTGTCCTCTGGGTGGCCGCCATTCGGGAAACAACCACGTGGCGGCGGCCATCTTAAACTACCGAACAGCGGTGTTTTGCCGTCGAGTGTCTGGAACTAAAATCGGACACTTGACTAGGCAAACACCGCTGAGACCTCCATACTTCCAGAAATTCGTATGGAAACTACCGAATGACCCGCCGTTCGGTAGAAAGAACCCCACAAACAAGGGAATTCATTCAAACCCTCTCCAGGCTCTATAACACAGGCAATTCGTCTGTTTCATTCACTTGTTTGTGACCGACCGCAGGGCAAAAATGCATGGAACTGTTTTCGGATACTTTACCCATGCGGTCGGTCAATACTTTAAAGTCCCATAACTCCCGAACCGTTTATCCGAATGGGCTGATTCTTGCATATGTTGTCCCCCTGAATAAGGGCTATCAGGGGATACCTGTTTTGGAGGTGTAGCCTATGTATTTGGGGTACATCCAGGAATTGGGGAAAAAGGTGTACGGTATAATTGTGTTAAGTGTTAATCTAAGGGGAGGGAATGTGTGGGAGGTACATCCATGTGATTGGTTAAATTCATCCTCCCCCTGGGAGTGTCCTGTATGTACTTGTTTGTAATAAAAGCCAGACTGGGTGTCCCAGTCCAGAGTTCTTGCTTAACCCTCAAAGCGATGTGTCGTCTCGGTCTTTGGGGGAATGGGATTGTATGCTGACTGCCAAGAGTGTAAGCCGATGTCTGCTTTTCTTGTTCAGCTGTTCCAGTGTTCGTGTGGTTCCAGTCGGGAGAATGGTGTTTGCAGTAGCTGTCTGTGCATCTGTAAAGGGGATTATCGCCTAAACTGGGTTTTATCCTCTTGTAAGTGAAACGGTCCGTTACAATTATGATATATTTATGATTTATATTTATTATATTTAGTTGTCATATAATTTTTTTTATATTATCCATATTATATATATATATATTATTTAGTTATATTTAGTTGTCATATTATGTTTATCTATTTATTTTTTATATTATATAGTTATATCTTATTTGTATATATTTGTTTCAGTTTGGTATAACTTTCCTATTGCCTCCTCTTTGCTTCCCCTGTTTCTTGGGGTGTGTGCCTTTCAGGGTGGTGGTTTATGGGGGTTCCCTTGCAGTCAGCTTCCCCCTTTGTATTTTACCCTTCCTCCACCCTCAAGCGCCTGCCTGTTAGCCCTCCGTGGGCTATGGGCGCTCCGCTCGGGTTGTCAGGAGATTAGCCATCTGGCTGCCTCCTCTGACTCCCCGAGCTGCAGTGTGAGCCTGCCGGCGCCCGGGGTAACTCGCGGTCGGCCGCGAGTACCGGGCGGCCGGATCCACTCACACACGTGGCCACCTAGCCGCGGCCGGCTTTTCCGCGGACCGCATGTCCGCCGGGGGAGTAGGGAGCACTAACGCTGCCCCACCTCCTGTGGTTCCTTCTCCTCCGGTCGCGGGTGCTACGATACCGCCGACCGGAGGCTCGACACGTGGCTCGGACCGCATGTGGCCGCCGGGGGAGGTGAGAACAATCACCTGCTCGCCCCCCCAAACCCCCTCCTCACCTCACTCCACTGTCAGAGGTGCACCGGGAAGCCGTTAAAGGCAGAGGCAGGCTTCCCCTCCAGGGTGCTGGCAAGTACCTTTGATTTCCACCAGTGACAAGTCTGTCTAGTTTAACAGTCACATAGTTTAGATTCTGCAGTATTTTTTATATGTTGTGTCTATTAGAGATAGTTTACATGGCTTGATTTTTTGTATTTATACTATACTGTGTTTATACTGTACCCTATTTATCTCTGCATCAGCTTTATTTTATTTTCCAAATGACACCACTGGCATTTTATTTTGTGATTTGTTTAGGATCAAGTCACATGTTAAATGAGGTATCCATGCTGGTGCTGGTTAAACGACTTTATGTCATACATTTTGCTCTTTTAGTCATATGGAGAAGCTTTGTTCCCACTTCCTTTAGTACTTCTCTGGTGTGAAGGCATACTTATTTACATATAAGTAGTGTTTCATATTTTAAAGGACGTGGGCTGTGAATATACTGTTCCTGCCTTCAGATTAACTGTTGGTTTCTACATGTGGTTGTGCAGGGGTGGACAGTTGTAGTTGTCCCACACAGGGTGCTACACCGTACTTCATGCACTTGCTTCCAGTGGGAGCCTGTAACCTGCATGCACCATAACTACTGTATCAGAGACCTACATCTGCCCCATTTGCGCATGGTGCCCCAGGACCTATTATGACACAGATTTGGAGCACTTCCTTAACAAGGACCCTTGCTGCTGAATGATACACCACCGATAGGTGGCTTGGCCAGCTCTGTCTGTGCCATTTTTGCTAGCCTGCTATGTCTGTGCCCATTGAAACGGCCTGCTATGTCTGTGCCCATTGAAACGGCCTGCTATGTCTGTGCCCATTGAAACGGCCTGCTATGTCTGTGCCCATTGAAACGGCCTGCTATGTCTGTGCCCATTGAAACGGCCTGCTATGTCTGTGCCCATTGAAACGGCCTGCTATGTCTGTGCCCATAAGATTGGCCTGCTGTGTCTGTGCCCATAAGATTGGCCTGCTGTGTCTGTGCCCATGAGATTGGCCTGCTGTGTCTGTGCCCATAAGATTGGCCTGCTGTGTCTGTGCCCATAAGATTGGCCTGCTGTGTCTGTGCCCATAAGATTGGCCTGCTGTGTCTGTGCCCATAAGAATGGCCTGCTATGTCTGTGCCCATAAGATTGGCCTGCTATGTCTGTGCCCATAAGAACGGCCTGCTATGTCTGTGCCCATAAGAACGGCCTGCTATGTCTGTGCCCATAAGAACGGCCTGCTATGTCTGTGCCCCATTGATTGGCCTGCTATGTCTGTGTCCCATTGAATAGCCTGCTATGTCGGTGCCTACTTGAATGGCCTGCTATGTCTGTGTCTATTTGCTTGGCTGACCTTTCTGTGTCCATTCGTTTGGCCTGCTGAGCCTGTGCCCTACTGGCGGGCCTACACTATTGGTACCGAACCCCCTTTTTTGGCCGCAGGCCTGGAGTAATATCACTGAGGAAAGCCCAGTGCCCACCAGTAACATGGAGATAGGCAGGTGTCCAGACAAACACCATTCCCACCGTGTTCAAGAGGACACCAGTATACGGCCATCTGAATTTGGTGGGAAGGGTGAAGGCCTTACACCTCATGCCTGAAGGGCAAGGTTTCTTATGAAGATCCTGGACACATCCGCGGCTTATTCCAAACCGGCGACGGCACGTCTCCAAGGTGAACTTCGCACGGGCAAGGACCGGTACTCAGACTCCTACAGGAGAAAGCTGTGTTTTTTCCTTGTCTTTACCAACTATTCCGTATCTGCCTCCCGGAAGCCTTATAGGTTCAGTTGTTTTTTCCTGCGTTTGGTTAGCTCCTGGCCCGGTCCAGTGGGATTTACTTTTCTTACCTTCCGGGCTGCTGTTTTGCCTTCTATCCGGGATAGAATTGGTTTATTTTCTCTTATCTACGTTAATTTGACTTCCTTTTCCTTTTCGCTCGGGTCGTCGTGAGGCCTGACTTGACCTCCTCTGACCTCCCGGGCACTCGTGGATCGCAGAGAACGTCTCCAGCTTTCCTCAGACTACCAATGGTCTACCTGGACCCCGCGCGCGCGCACGGGATCCGGATAGTCGGTTGATAGTTTTCCATCGTTGTTTCCGTAGATTGCCCTCAGCCTTATGCTGACATTAATGATAGGTACGCCCTACAGTTTGGTCACCCTGAATCTCTAGGCACTCTAGTTTGCACCACGGGAGGGTGCGGCCCTCCATCACCTCGATCCAAGTATATTTATTTTCAGGAACAGAGGGCGAACCCTCTCATACAGAACCGGATGCTGATTTGTTACTAGTGGGCGCGGCCCGCACTCGTCCTCAACCAGATACTGGGCTGGATACAGAGGACAGGTTGGGAAGACCCATTCTCATAGAGAGAACCGGTCACGGATGTAGACTCTGCTGTTGGTTACTACGGGTGCGGCCCGCTCAGGCTAGCAGCCGGACGCTCTCACGGTATGCGATCACAGTAGTAGAGAGCGCGGCTCTCTCATACGCTCGGCGCTCTACAGTACCGGCCATTTGTTCATCATGCAGGCTTGTACCTGTGCAAGACATTGACTTCATAGAGGGGCGTCCCTCCTGCATTCAATTAGAGCTGACATCCACGCTACTGACTTCGTTCTAGAGGACTGCCTGGTCATGCAAGAATTACATGTTTAGACTAGATCCCTCTATTCGATCTCCTGTAATGGATCTACTGGATCCAGACCGCTGTAAAACACGCAAGGAATACTCAGTGATATAATGGGGGGAGTCTCCCACTTATTACACACAGTCCTGGAGTTGGTACGGCTATCGGATGGCCCTCCGGTATTTGAGAGTGCAGGTTTTTTGGCATATTCTGCACCATATAATACAGTGATTGCTTTCTGTTTTGGATATTCAGACCATTTCGAACAAACTGCGCAGACAGTTTCTCCCATGTCAGGATGTCAGGTGATACAGAGACATTCATGGAGCAAACGGGCACTGCCTTGCTCGGGTAACAAGATTATGGACGGCCTAGTACCCGGTCTGAAGGTATAATCGTACGTATGGATCACATGGTAAGACCGGAAACCCCGTTTGTCTTGACTTTCCCGGTCATTATGATCTTGGGATAAGATGGCAGGACTGCCCCGTCTCCTCGGAGCGCGTACCTGGTGAACATGGTTCGAAGATAGAGGATCCTCCGTCCATGCTCTATTTATCCCTCGCGAGAGCTGTTTTGTTGGTTTCGCGCTAACCTATTTTTCAACTACCGTCGAGGAGACTATGGAAGTACCTGGTGTGCCCCGACTCCTACACAGAGATCTTTCACTCCTGGACGAGGGCATTTCTGGATGGAAATCTGCGTTCGGGTTTGTTTTTTCCATTCCTTTGTAGATTTCTGTGATTCACTATTCTCAGAGTAGTCGACCACCGTTTCCTCCACACAAGTTCAGTTCGGAACCCTGAATGGACGTCCTTTGGAGTCTTTTCTCTACTGCGTCCGAGGATTACACAGTCCATTTGGTATATTGGTATCACTTAGAATACGGCTGGTTTGGTCACACTCTTGCCTGCATTGTGAATTTATCCTTGGATGAGGCATCTCACCGGGAGGACAGGAAGGAACGGAAGACCCTTCCCCGTTTTTCTATGGCGATTTTGGTGGTGGACTTAGGCGCATTCCTTGAGGTTGTAGATCTACCCGCAAGGTCGCATCGCCGAATGACCCTGGCACAATCGGAGGAGCCGCCTTATGGATCGTGAGTTGAGACATGGTGGCAGTTTCTTCTCGCGACCCTAAGTCCGAGATTGACCTTCGATATTATACAACTACAGGAATATGGCTGATAGGTCAGCTTGCCAGCTCATGGACCGTCTGCTAGGAAACGGGTCGCAACATCACGTTCAATGGATTTAACAGCGGATGGTACTTTTTTCCGTAATTGAGATGCTTCGTCGGCTGGCATTTTCTTTGATTCGTCTGCTGTCATTTATCGTACATGGAATGTCCAATTAGGTTTACTCTGATATTTCCTGGAATAGATACCAGCGACACAAACAGCGTTGGATTTGTTGTCTGAGCATTGAAACAGCAAATACGAAGCCTCCTGTCATGTTATAAAATTGTAGATTATGCTAGCTTTAGTGTACCTATAATCTTAATTTTATTAATGACAGGAGGCGAGTATTTCCCACCCATTCTTGTCCCTCCCTTGTTTAATGTTATAGTTTAGATTATCAGGTACGTATGCAACTCTGTTTGTTGTCTCTGCTACCTGTCGCTTGTTCCTTATGTCTGTGTTTTTTCATAAGTAGGGTTGGGTTATCTACATATTAAGGTACTTTTGGTTGCTACATTGGGTACCTACATGTTTATTCAGAGTACATTTCATTGGATAATCAACCTGTTCGATTCTGTTTTTCTCTCGTTTCAGTTTACAGTCCATCAACACTATCTAGTTTGACGGTTACTCTCGGATGGTGGACATCATTATATTCATCGTATCTAGGACTTCGTTTCTTCCCCATGATGTTCTCTGCCTTTTATTCTGTTCTTGTCGCAGCTTGAAAGAGGAAATGATGCATGGGGAGGGGATTTTTATAGTACCTAACTTTTTTCTGATTGGTTGTTTTTTCTGTGCTGCTGTGGAGTTCTAGTAAAGAGAGACTTAAGCAAATACTCGCCTCCTGTCATTAATAAAATTAAGATTATAGGTACACTAAAGCTAGCATAATCTACAATTTTGCAACAAACTTGGAAAAAAATCCTTCTTGACCCCAGAATGGAAGTCAGATTTATCCTTAGATCAAGAAGCTATTACCCTACAATTTAAAAATTATATCCTTGAATATTATGTTTATGCAAGTATGCATCTAGTCGCTGTCGAAACATCTGTGCAGTTCTGATATAACCAGTTGTTCAGGCAAATAATTCCAAATCCTTATCGTTCTTACTGTAAAAAGTTTTCTAAACTAAAGAGGTTTAAATTTGTTAACCTTTCTTCATAGTTAACATTTTCCATTCCTTTTATTCATTTTGTAGCATGTCTCTGCACTTTTTCTAGTGCCAATATATACTTTTTAAAATCAGGTGCCCCAAATTGCACAGCATATTCAAGTGATTTATTCCAGAGATTTATAGAGGCAAAATTATATTATCATCCCGAGAATGAATGCCCCTTTTTATACATGACAATACCTTACTGCTGATTGGCATTGCACATTGTTGCCTTTAACATTTGTTGTCTATAACAATTCCCAAATCCTTCTCGTGTTTTGTTATCTCTAATTCACCTCCATTTAGGGTATAAGTTGCTTGTTCATTATTTACCGTAAAGTGCATAACTTTGCTTTTTTCTACATTAAATTTAATTTGCCATTTGAGTGCCCAGTTACCCACTCTATGTAAATCCTTCTGCAGCAAAGTAATATCTTGCTCACATTGTATTCCTTCACAGAGTTTTGTGTCATCTGCAAACACTGATACATGGCTTTCAATGCTTATTATTTCAAGATCATTTATAAATATGTTAAATAGAAGCAGTCCCAAAACAGAACCCTGAGGGACACCACTTACCACTTTTGTCCAGCTTGAAAATGTACCATTAAAAACAACTCTCTGTACTCTATTTTTAAGCCAATGTTCTACCCATGAACAAGAATTTTCATCTAGACCAATTTCTTTGAGTTTGAACACTAACCTATTGTATGGCAAAATCCAAGTGGATCACATCCACTGCAAACCCTGATCTATACTTCCATTTACTTCTTCGTAGAATGCAATTAAGTTAGTTTGACATGACCTACGGTTCATAAAACCATGCAGATTTTTGCTGATAACTGTCATGGCACAGCTAGGGACTCACCTGCCCATGGGCGCCCACGCCGCCCCTGCGGCAGAATCACAGTTTTCGCTGCTCCTGAGAGATCCATTGGGGAGAAACAGGTCAGGGACCAGGGAATAAAACAAGATGGCGCCGAGTCCCTGACCTCTTTATATAACATCTGTGTGCCCCACCTACTGGTGGGAGGTGGCCGGTCATGTGATCCCAGCTACCTATTTAAACCCAGCACACCTTCCAGTCAGTGCTTGGTTATTTTGCTTTTTGCTTTTCCTGCTCCAGCTTCTGTTCCCGGTTCCTGATTCCTTGGACAACTGCTGCAGCCTGCTTCCTGACCCAGATCCAGATTAATCGTTTACTTCTGTCTGCTGCAAGACTGCATTTTCGTTTGATTTTCCTGCTCCAGCTTCTGTTCCCGGTTCCTGCTTCCTGATTCCTTGGACAACTGCTACAGCCTGCTTCCTGACTTAGATCTAGACTAATCGTTCTGTCTGCTGCAAGACTGCATTTTTGTTTGCTTTTCCTGCTGCTGCCTTCTGGAAATGTATTCTTTTTTTATTAAAGGCCTCCACGCCACAACAGACCCTTTGGGACCCTGTCTATACTTCCAGGTGCTCCTAAGGGTCGTGATAGTAAGGGAGCGCTGTTCCGCTGCAAATTGGGTTCCATCCGCTCCACGGCTCTCCAGGTGGGTGTGACAATAACCACGTTCTTCTCAATTAATTCCTGAATATTATCCCTTAATAACCTTTCAAATACTTTCCAAGACACAGATGTTATACTCACAGGTCTACAAGTTCCAATGAAGGATTTCTCCTTCCTCCAATCCTATGGTACAATTCCTGAAGGAAAAGAATCTTGAAAGATTAAAAATACTTATTTTACTTATTTCCACACTTAGTTCCTGAAGTACTTGTGGGTGAATACCATCAGGTCTATTAATATTAATAGTATATTAACATTCTTTAGTTGTTGAAGCACCTTGTCTTGAGTCATCCAGTCACGATTTTTCTGCATTTAACCCCTTAAGGACACATGACATGTGTGACATGTCATGATTCCCTTTTATTCCATAAGTTTGGTCCTTAAGGGGTTAAAGAATTTGTAATCTGGAACAAGTGAAAGCAGCAATTCCTCCTCCTCCTCCTTTTAAATGTCTTTCTAGTACATATGGCGTATTGCTGTAATAGAAGATTCAGCAAAATTCATAATTCCACGGAAACTGAAGATGATATGGTCAAGAAAAAATACTCAAAATATACATATAGCCCCAATTGTCTTCTTTTACCAATGGTATATCATAAAGTAATGAGCGCTTAGGGCTATTTTGTACCGAAAGTGATTGAAAAAGGTCTTCACAGGGGGTACCTGAAGTAACTAGTAGTATGCAAATCTAAGGTCTTACTAGTGGGACACACATGGTCTGTGGAATTCCCCAAGAAAATGAGTGTGTGTGAAAAACAAAAAGGATTTTAATGCAAACGGCAGATCTGGCAGAGGTTGGTAATAAAATAGTTACGCGAAAAGATTCAAAATGCTCTTTCCTGGCTAATCATGGCAGCATCACTTATGGTTAGCTCCACCCCGATGCATCACAGGACAGTAATCAATTAAATTCATTAATCAGACTGATAGGCATAAAAGGTCCCTCCTCCCTTTATACCACGGTCTAATCATCAAATTCAAGTACATTTGTTGGGTGGAAACTTGATGCTGTCATACAAAATAGCCAGGAAACGAAATTACGGTAAGTATTGTATACATTTTCCTGATCCCTGGCTTATCATGGCAGCATAACTTTTGGGTAATACCCAAGCAAAGATTTTAATGAAAAAGAGAGGGTAAAACAAACTAAGACAAGAAAACACACCCTCAAAAACTGCTCAATAACCAAATTTAATGAATAGAGGAAACAGAAGACAAGACACCGCCGGCAAATGAGGTGGAAGGAGAAACCACATTCAATTTATACTGTTTAATGAAAGTCAGTGAAAAGACATTAACACGTTGCTGTCCTGCAGATGTCATCAGATGGAACCTCTTCCCATTTAGCCCATGAAATAGCCAAAACTATTGTGGAATGTGTTCTTATCTTGTCTGGAGTCGATACATTCTTGAGATAGTATGCTTTTGGATGACTATAGAAATTCAACGCTTTGAGGTAGATGTAGAAGCAGCCTCACCTTTTCTCGATGCTGATGGAAGGACAAATAGTTGATCTGTCTTCCGGAATGAGTTGGAAATTGAGCGATATTGGATGTAATATTCTCTCACATCCAAATGATGTAGTTTTATTTTCTGTTCTGATGCAGGATTAGAAAAGAAGGAAGGCAGGACCACTTCTTGATTGAGGTGAAAATTAGTTTCCTGCTTGGTTCTCAAGCACACCCTGTAGTGATAAATCTGAGTACAGGATTCATCACAAGAAGAGACTGTAAATGCGAGCATTCTTTTTGAAGTTATAGCAATCAAGAACAATGTCTTATAAGTGAGAATTGTTAGATTCAGCTCATCCAGTGGAGCAAAAGGACTTACTGCCAGAGAGTTCAATACCAGAGGGAGATTTAAGGTTTACAGTTTAATTTTTACATTTAAAATTATAATTTCCTCCCCACAGTATTTGCACCATAACTGGACATATTAGACATTTTAACAATAAGAACTAATAAGTAAATCTATTTTAACAGGTTTTTTTTTTGCACTATTTGTGTATTAAATATTATTATTAACAAAACTATGAAAAAATAAATGCTTCTCATTTTTAAAATATTTTATTCATATATGATCTTGTGCATAACTATATCAGAAAACAATCCCATCTATCCTTAAAAAAAACTAGGTAAAATATGTATGATAGGCTCAGTCATGGAGGGCTTAAATGCAGAGAACAAGGGGAAAAAAACATAACACATGAATTAACTTGCTTAAATGTCAATACCACAACTATGACAGTAACAAAGGATAAACACATGTCCCCAATCTCCTGGTGGAAACATCACTAACTAAAGTGAAAGAACTAAGTATACAATTAAACTGGACATTCTCTTTAAAAGAACTTACTATCAGTATAAAGGAGTATGGACCTGTCTGATTTCTTGGGGCATTTGCTGTGAGGGTAAATCGCAATGCTAACAGTGAGAGGAGGTATATATCTGATATTCCGTAGAAGTAATGCTCTGTAAACCGCTTCATCACCTTCATGTGTAGACCCTCATTACAGTTACATGTACTGGGGAGCACCAGAATGTCCGGGGAGAACTCTAAATTGGCATAAGAAGACGCTAATGGAAAGGACATTAGAGTAACTAAGTAAAATGACAGAATAACGTAAGTGGCTAGATTGCAAGGAGATACTGGAATAAGAAGGGGGCAATATAGACCCAAACAAGGACACACTCTAGAGCAGGGGTAGGCAACCTTCAGCACTCAGGATGTTGTGGACTACATCCCCCATAATGCTCTTACACCCATAATGCTGTCAAAGCATCATGGGTTGGTGTAGTCTAAAACATCTGGAGTGCCAAAGGTTGCCTATGCCTGCTTTAGAGACAAAGGCCCCTTAGAGCTTCAGAACCAAACCCAAGCTTAAAAGAAGACAACTGGGGGGCGGGGCGGGGCCTCCGGGCCGACTGGATGCCACCCGCATGGGCTCCTGCAGAAAACCGCCTTAAACAGCACTAAACATGACCCAAACCCACTCAAAACAGCGAAACCTGCCGCATCTGAAAGGGGGAAAGCTCCGGCACTTACCCGATACCCGCATGCAGCTGACCGCGTGGCGGGCGGGCAGAGAGGACTGGGTCTGGCCTACACGCGGCCTCTGAGCACCGGCCACCATTGCATGCAACATGGCGCCGTAAATTGACGCAACACAGAGCCAACCCGCCGCGAGGCAAGCATCCCTGGCGCGGGGAGACCCTTGGCCCGGGGCACGGCCCCGTCTCCCCCCTTGGCCGGCGGGGGATATCACATGGTGGCGACAGGTACCACAGCGGGAGCTCCCGCATGGACACTATGCCGACTACCTAAACTGGCAATGGCAAAGAGACGGCCAGCCAGCTGTATTGGACGCCAACACTGAGGAGAAATATACCAAACCGACAAAACATCTTGGCAGGAACTGAGGACCGGCTAAAATACACCCCTGAACGGACAGAGATGGAGTACAAAAGAGAAATACTCACCATGAGGAGCGGATCAGGACGGCTCATGCGGACTTCGGCACTGCTAAGCGCCAGGTGGATTCTCCGCGCTGACTACCTGCCCGCTGGAGAAGTGAGTGCCCCGGCTCTGGGTCGGGGGTCCCTGGAAAGCCATGTCCCTGATGCTTAGAGCCCTGTGGGGCGGGTTTGCGCACCGGGAGAGACATTGGGGCACGCGTTTCACTGAGTCTTGGGTGGTGGTGGGGAGGTGCAGGGAGTGGAAGGCCCGCGGACTCAAGATGTGGGGGTCAAGTGGACAGTTTCTGCTCCTGGGTGCCTACAGCGTCACGAGGGGCTCAGACAGAGGGCAGGAGTCGGTCTGGGGAAGACAGCTGGAGGCTGGGCTGCCTAAGAGACGTACTGCAGCTGTGCCGGGAGAGGCCCTCATCAGACTTCTTCTAAGTCCAGCGTTACTCCCTTACTGATATTATTTTTATATTGTATATCATATGTGCCTATCATTATTACATTCATATTCTATAATTTACTAGACGCTGATATAATGCTAAAAGCTACGACCGTTCACTGCCGGACCAAAATATCATATCTGCTATGAGTGCTTAAAACAGCAATACGTAGCTATGAAAATGCGTTATAGAACAGCACTACTATTTGCCTCAAGTTAGATGCTAGACTAAGATAATGCTTCTGTTATATACGATTACCGTATTACACGTTTAAATGGTTATCTGAGCTTATATAGAGGGCATATGGTTGATACGTGCTATACAATAACTTCCGGATGCAAATTAAGGCTTACCTTTATTTAATTTATTTTTGTTTACTGAGTTGTTAATGAGGCTTAGCCATAGCAGAACCAATTAAATAACTGGATATGTAGCTAATAGTGTAGTTTTATGCTTATACTAGATGGTGCTTATGTCTTTTACATATTTAATAACATGATCAATACATAGATAATTACATACTCACGCCTCAGCCAGAAATTACATATGCTTCTCACAATTATACACCAGAGTGTAGGCTCAGTTGATTAACTGCGCTATACGTTGGACCATGCAGCTTTTAGCTTAACAGTACACAGGAATACCCTAGAGCGTTTACTCATGTAAGGATTTATACTGCATATTATAGGTAAAGATTTTTTTTTACTTATTTGTAAATTTTTTCTTTACTTGCTCCTTTTATTACATTAGCTTAAATACTAGACGCTTAAAAGTCTATACTGTGTGAATGCAACATACGTTCTTAACAGGGCCGGACTGGCCCACCGGGATACCGGGAAATTTCCCGGTGGGCCGCGGCACCTGGGGGCTGCAGAGGTATGTGCCACCGGGTGGCCGGTCCGGTGGCACACTCAGAGGGGGCCGGCCGCTTTCCACGCTGGTGCCGCCGGGCCGGGTGGCAGCCTCGCCGGTCCGGCGGCACTTCTAATGCTGAGGACGGAAGGAGGAGGAGGAGGAGGGAGGAGCATGTCTCTGTACCATGCTCCCTCGCGGTTCCTGTGCTGTGAATTGTGGGAACCGCGAGGGAGCATGGTACAGAGACATGCTCCTCCCTCCTCCTCCTCCTCCTTCCGTCCTCAGCATTAGAAGTGCCCGGCGGCACCAGCGTGGAAAGCGGCCGGCCCCCTCTGACTCCTCTCAGGTAAATGGAGGAGAGGAGGGGATGGGGGATAATATAGAGACAAAAGGGGGGGGGGGGATAATATAGAGACAAAAGGGGGGGGGGATAATATAGAGACAAAAGGGGGGGGGGATAATATAGAGACAAAAGGGGGGGGGGGATAATATAGAGACAAAAGGGGGGGGGATAATATAGAGACAAAAGGGGGGGGGATAATATAGAGACAAAAGGGGGGGGATAATATAGAGACAAAAGGGGGGGGGATAATATAGAGACAAAAGGGGGGGATAATATAGAGACAAAAGGGGGGGATAATATAGAGACAAAAAAGGGGGGAATATAGAGACACAAAAGGGGGGGGATAATATAGAGACAAAAGGGGGGATAATATAGAGACAAAAAAGGGGGGATAATATAAAGACAAAACAGGGGGGATAATATAGAGACAAAAAAGGGGGGATAATATTGAGACAAAAAAGGGGGGATAATATAAAGACAAAACAGGGGGGATAATATAGAGACAAAAAAGGGGGGGATAATATAGAGACAAAAGGGGGGGATAATATAGAGACAAAAAAGGGGGTATAATATAGAGACAAAAAAGGGGGGCATAATATAGACACACAAAAGGGGGGATAATATAGAGACACAAAAGTGGGGACTATAGAGACACAAAAGGGGGGATAATATAGAGACACAAAAGGGGGGATAATATAGAGACACAAAAGGGGGGGAATATAGAGACACAAAAGGGGGGGGAATATAGAGACACAAAAGGGGGGGGAATATAGAGACACAAAAGGGGGGATAATATAGAGACAAAAAAGGGGGGGATAATATAGAGACAAAAAAGGGGGGATATAGAGACACAAAGGGGGGGGATAATATAGAGACAAAAAAGGGGGGGATAATATAGAGACACAAAAGGGGGGATAATATAGAGACACAAAAGGGGGGGATAATATAGAGACACAAAAGGGGGGGAATATAGAGACAAAAAAGGGGGGGAAATATAGAGACAAAAAAGGGGGGATAATATAGAGACACAAAAGGGGGGATATAGAGACACAAAAGGGGGGGGAATATAGAGACACAAGGGGGGAATATAGAGACACAAGGGGAGGGGGGGAAATAAAACCGAGATAGGGAAGAAAGAGACAGTGGGAGAATAGAGAGAGACAGAGGGGGAGGGAGAGTGAGACACAAGGGGAGAAAGAGGGGGATAGAGAGATAGTAGAGAGGGAGAGAGAGACAGGGAGAAGGGGGAAAAAGAGACAGAGGGGAAGAGAGAGATACACAAAGGGAGGGAGAGTGAGACACAAGGGGAGAAAGGGGGATAGAGAGATGGTAGAGAGAGACAGGGAAAAGGGGGGAAAAGAGACAGAGGGGAAGAGAGATACACAAGGGGAGGGGGAGAAAGAGGCAGAGGGGGAAGAGAGTGACTGGGAAGGAGAGGGGTGACATGGACACAGAGGAGCAGTGAGGGGGAGAAAGAAATATATATATATATATATATATGACTGGTGGATCCAGGGGGGGCAACGGGCAATTGCCCTTTCCCCCCCAGATGCTCTCCCCTGCTGGCCAATGCAAGGCTGGCACTGTCCAAGCACCATGTGCCTTCACGAACCGGAGGGGAGATCAGAGATATCCCTCCCTGTTCTGGAGGCACCATGCAGGCAGCCAGCAGGGGAGGGAGGAAGAGAGGACCCGGGAGCTCAGCCTGCAGCTCCTCCGGGTCCTTCTTGCGCGAGTACAGAACGTTGCCGCGGTTACAGTGGTAACGCTCCAGCTCTCGCGAGAGTTAACTCTAGCGCTGGAGCTACGGGCTAGAGTTCACTCTCACCACTGCGACCTCTAGCCCCATACACACACCCAGACCCCCCCACACACACAGCCCCACACACCAAACCTTTCACACAAACTGCACCCCTCACACATTGCACCACTGCTCCTATACCCTACTACAGCCCCATATCACAGCAGACCCCAGGTAAGTTGTCAAACTGTTCTTAAACGGTTTGACTACTTACTCTGGGAGCGGGTCCCGGCACTCCTGGCACCATAACCACTACACAGAGCAGTAGTGGTTATTGTGCATGGATTATTTCTTTAAATCTATAAGTGCCCCTCCCAATGTCAGGCTCTGGATCCGCCACTGGTGTGTGTGTGTGTGTATATATATCATGTATATTTATGTGTGTATTAGTTATATATATAGAATTATGCCTATTATATTTACACATGTATTAATGTACATATATATATCCGTAATACACAGAGAAATGTCATTGATATGTACAATATGTAATAAGCAGATATTGGCCCAGTCTTGTTGCTAGGTACATACTCCAGCACAATAACATATTTAAAGTGAAGAGTGCACCCACAGGACCTCAAAATAAACAAGATAACGTAATTTTTTACAGTTGTGCCCTACATACATTCACCATTTCAGTCCCATTACCAAGCTTTCCTTAATATGTCATGGTAGTTGGACTGAAACATTGGTTATATGCAAAGACACGTCTGCTTAAAAAAGCCTATATGTGCTTTTTTTCACGTTGGAGTAATAATTTTTAATCTTAAATGATCTTTTCTAACGCTGTATCTGCACGCTATGCTGGCGCGACGCATTATGGGGCTGGTAAATATTTTTTTCCAGGGCTGCTTTTAGTTCCCAGTCCGGCCCTGCCCTCTTGTGATTTCTCATCTTCAGTCTTGAGAGTAAAACTTCTTTTGAGACTGGCTATCAGAGCGCTGTTATTGGTCAGCTTACTAGCCAACCAATTAGAGAGCTCTTTGTCACATAGCAGAGCATTTTGACAATAAACCTGATTTTTGTTGTTGTTAATTTTTCTTTTATTATGGCATTTGATTCACGGTTTACAGAATAGAAAAAATAAGGAGTTATATCAGGTAGACATATAGCAGGTGTATCTTACGCATAACAGAATACACTCCTAAGCTAGACTGCCCATTTTTATAATGTTAAGATAGAATATTGCAGGCTAGTTGTTCAGAATTTAGTTACTATGTAATAAACATGCTAAAGACTAGATTTATCTGGCTAGACATTCTGAATGGATTAATATAGGCTTCACATGCCAGTGACAGGCAGGGCCGCCACCAGAAATTTTGGGGCCCCTGACAAAGCACACGGTCTGGGCCCCCCCAGCACCCTCTCCCCCACCCGCTCGGCCTGCTCGGCCCGCTCACAGGACTCCTACCTAGTCCGCTGCAAATGATGCAGGACTGAATGTGGTGTGTATAGTGGAAGTGAATTAGAATGTGTGTAATGGATGTAGTGATTGTGTGTATTAGATACTGTTTGTGCAGTGAATGCAGAGTGTGTGTTTGTGAAGCGGATGCAGTGTGTATAGTGAACGCAGAGTGTGTTTGAGTAGTGGATGTAGTGTGTGTTTGTGTAGTGGATGTAGTGTTTGTGTGTACTAGATGCAATGTGTTTAGTGGATGCAGTGTCTGTAGTGCATGTAGTGTGTGTATTAGACGCAGTGTCTCTGTATAGTGAATGCAGAGTGTTTGAATGTGTGGTGGATGTAGTGTGTGTACTGTGAATACAGGATGTTTGTGTAGTGGATGCTGTGTGTATAGTTAATGCAGAGTGTGTGTCAGTGTAGTGGATGCAGAGTGTGTGTCAGTTTAATGAATGCAGAGTGTGTGTCAGTGTAGTGGATGCAGAGTGTGTGTGTGTGTGTTAGTGTAGTGAATGCAGAGTGTGTGTTAGTGTAGTGGATGCAGAGTGTGTGTTAGTGTAGTGAATACAGAGTGAGTGTGCGTGTGTGTGTTAGTGTAGTGTATGCAGAGTGTGTGTGTGTTAGTGTAGTGAATGCAGAGTGTGTGTGTTAGTGTAGTGAATGCAGAGTGTGTGTCAGTGTAATGAATGCAGAGTGTGTGTCAGTGTAATGAATGCAGAGTGTGTGTCAGTGTAGTGGATGCAGAGTGTGTGTGTGTTAGTGTAGTGGATGCAGAGTGTGTGTGTGTGTTAGTGTAGTGGATGCAGAGTGTGTTAGTGTAGTGGATGCAGAGTGTGTGTTAGTGTAGTGAATACAGAGTGAGTGTGTGTGTTAGTGTAGTGAATGCAGAGTGTGTGTGCTAGTGTAGTGAATGCAGTGAGTGTGTGTGTTAGTATAGTGTGTGTATGCAGTGTGTGTTAGTATAGTGTGTGTGTTAGTGTAGTGAATGCAGTGTGTGTTAGTGTAGTGAATACAGAGTGTGTGTTAGTGTAATGAATGCAGTGTGTGTCAGTGTAGTGTATGCAGAGAGTGTGTGTGTCAGTGTAGTGAACGCAGAGTGTGTGTGTCAGTGTAGTGAACTCAGAGTGTGTGTCAGTGTAGTGAATGCAGTGTGTGTGTGTGTGTTAGTGTAGTGAATGCAGAGTGTGTGTTAGTGTAGTGAATGCAGAGTGTGTGTTAGTGTAGTGAATGCAGAGTGTGTGTGTGTCAGTGTAGTGAATGCAGAGTGTGTGTGTTAGTGTAGTTAATACTGTGTGTGTGTTAGTGTAATGTGTGTATGCATTGTGTGTGTGTTAGTGTAGTGAATGCAGAGTGTGTGTGTGTTAGTGTAGTGAATGCAGAGTGTGTGTGTTAGTGTAATGTGTGTATGCAGTGTGTGTGTGTTAGTGTAGTGAATGCAGAGTGTGTGTGTGTGTTAGTGTAATATGTGTATGCAGTGTGTGTGTGTTAGTGTAGTGAATGCAGTGGGTGTGTGTTAGTGTAATATGTGAATGCAGTGTGTGTGTGTTAGTGTAATGTGTGTATGCAGTGTGTGTGTGTTAGTGTAATGTGTGTATGCAGTGTGTGTGTGTGTTAGTGTAATGTGTGTATGCAGTGTGTGTGTGTGTGTGTGTTAGTGTAATGTGTGTATGCAGTGTGTGTGTGTTAGTGTAATGTGTGTATGCAGTGTGTGTGTGTGTGTGTGTGTGTGTGTTAGTGTAATGTGTGTATGCAGTGTGTGTGTGTTAGTGTAATGTGTGTATGCAGTGTGTGTGTGTGTGTGTTAGTGTAATGTGTGTATGCAGTGTGTGTGTTAGTGTAATGTGTGTATGCAGTGTGTGTGTTAGTGTAGTGTAAATGGGGCATTCCAAAAAGTTATTCCCCCCTCCCTGGTTCTTACCTGGTCCAGGGAGGGGGTAGATTCCAAGATCCCTGGTGGTCCGGTGGCATTGTGGGCCCCTCCGGCTCCCAACACTTGCAGAGGGGGCCCAGCAGACTGCAAGTGTACTTACAAGCTCTTCCCTCTCTGTAACTCCCGCGAGAGCGGCGTGCGTGGCGCGCGGAGCGTTGCCATGGCAACGCTCTAACGGCCGCACGTCTCGCGGGAGTTACAGAGAGGGAAGAGCTTGTAAGTACACTTGCAGTCTGCTGGGCCCCCTCTGCAAGTGTAGGGAGCCGGGGGGGGGGCCCGCGGCTGCTCATATATATAGCGATCATCGCTATATATATGTGCAGAGAGTAATTGTGGGGCCCTGGACTGCCAAAGCAGTTCGGGCCCCCCAGGACCGCCGGGCCCGTGACAACCGTTACGGTTGTCACCCCCTGATGGCGGCCCTGGTGACAGGACATCACAGGGTAGATAGTCATGCGAAGGTTAGCATGTGCAAAACAGTTAGATTGGTGATGCTAGAGAGCCTACCTACGTGGTGTTTCCGTTAGTTTAGTTAGCAGGTACAACAAAGCGAGTCAAAAGCTATGCAACAGAAATATACTTGTCTGAAGTGAGGTTGAAGTTTATAGCAAGTTGCTCTTCAGGTTAAGCACTCTCTATGCATGCTTATGGTATAAAGCTGATAGGCTAGTGGTGAATCTTAGAGAGGGCAGTTTTAACCACTGGGGACTTCTTGGTTGGTAGGTGACCTTGAGGCTAGCATATATGCGTTAATGGCTGTGTTATTGAGCTTGACCAGGGGAGTGGTATAGTGGCAGAATGGTGTCACAGCGATATCGAAATAAAGTAAGATAAAAGGGCAGCAGGCCTAAATAAAACATAACATTTGTACCATGTGGTATTGCAGCTGGCGCTGGGTCACAGCTATTTGGTACGACGTCCAACTGAGGTCGCTTGGCTTTCAGCCGATTCCCTGCAGTGGTGGTTCTTTCAGGCCCTTAGAAAGTTCATGCCATGGCAGGTATGGCACTCCTGCTCTCACTTCACCCTTCAAGTTTGATGTCTGTGAGGGCTATGCACAAAGTCCTGCTGCCAGGGTGTGGGTCCGCGAGCTCTCCGCACCTTGTGTCTTTGGCCTAAGGCCTTGGTGGCAGTCCATACCTGAAGTCCATTGATCCCATCATCAGGATCGTGGGTCCATGGGGTTACTGGGTTCTGGGCAGCCACCTGTGTATATGGACGACGTTGGGGGGGGGGGTTACCTCCAATTGGGCCCCTTGCTTGTAAGAAGAATGGACAGAGGCCAGCAGTACCACCCATTTGTGCTGCAGGGGATGTGGGCAGGGGTGTGCCATGCTTAAGACAGGCCTGTTGCAGGATAGGCTTCTAGTGTATGATTATGGAGCTTTGGGGTGGCAGGGGGTGATATCACCCGAGGTCGATTATCAAGACAGTGGTAAAACCTCTGGCAGATAGCCTCGAATCTGTCGTTGAAAGAGTACAGCCACTCTTTGGCCCCCCTTGCTTGTTCGTGGGTGCAGCGTTTTCTGGCCAGCAGCCATTTTAGTTTTGTCTGAAATGCTGGGCCGCATCGGGATCTCCTCGGGTAATATCCTCAGGTAAGTCGCTCCAGCTACCTAGAGCTTCCCCCAGGTCTACCGTGAGTGAAATGTGGCTGAAGTCTGCATGGTTTGCGGGCTGGATGCCTGTAATTCAGCCTTAGTTAGTGAGTTGTGTCAGAAGTTCACTCGATGAGCACCCAGCCACCGTGATGCCCAGGCCCCGCCCCCCAATAAACCAGATTTTTAATGTGAGTTGAATAATTGTGATTATATATATATATATATATATATATATATATATATAATTTTCATTCCTGGACTGCGATATGGTCTCAAAGGCATCATAGGCCCAGCAAACCAATCTAGCTAATTTTAATGTGTAAGCTCTATATTTGACCGTGTCATTTTCCATAACACAATGAAACCTGTACATGGTGCAGCATACATAGCACAACAGGTGTGTTTTATTGCAGTTAAAGCTAAGATTATTATGACATCACAGTTAAAATGCCATGCATAAGTTGAAAAAGAAGAACTTTTATTTTAGATTTTACTTGTATTAAATTGTGTTCCATATATAAATATTTTATGTTAAATGAAAGCCCTATTTCTCCTGAACAAAATAATATGTAAGTGCAGGTGCACTTAATATGAAAGAGGTAAATTATGTTTGCACAGACATAGAGCTCGAATTTTGTTTTGGTTTTGTTTTGGTCTGAACTTGTACAATTGCTTCAGCCCTTACGGGTTAAATATGGCAAACTATTTGTAATGTACAAAAGCATTATTAATGTTATGATTGAATCAGATGCTGCAGGGATAGGCATATAAAAATACAATTATGTTTAATTTGTACAATATGATGGTCTCTGGAGAGAAAACTACCAACAGAATATATTGTAAAATTTCTAATGTAATAATATTAGGAAGATATAAACATTTATGGAAGAATTGGCTTTCTCTCATTGCTTTTAGATAAACATATGAAAGACATAAAAATGTATTATGCGTAAAACAAACAAACAAAACAGGAAAAATATCATGGAGGAGAGGATAAAATATATTTTAAATCCATAAGAATACAGATAAATAGGAATGATACATTTGTTGAAACTTAATAATATTCTTCGTGATCCAAATATTAATGAAAGCTTGATTGTAGTTGTAACAAGCAGTAGTCAGCCGTAGAGTTTTAAAAGCAACTCCCATACTAGACTTGGAGGATTATTTTAGGCTATATATATATATATATATATATATATATATATATATATATATATGCACCTTTTATACATGTACTTGCTGTCATTATCTGATAATGTGCTGTAGAATTTATATAAAATCCTAAATAATTTCAAAAAAAACCCTGCTAGGATAGCACATAGTGAGTACTTTATGCTCTAGTAATTAAAGCTGTGTTTTCTAAAACGATTTGGCTCCCGAATGAAATTATTCAGGCAGATGCTTTTGTGATAATTACATGGAATATATTTGTAATGTTCTCAGGGTTATAACAAGGATTGATAAGTAACAGATGGTTACTTGGTCAACACAATTACACATCACAAGTTCAAGTGTTAAATTTTTTAAATTTTTTATTTTTTTGACCAATACAACAATGATATTGTCAAAATAAGATATTCATCAGTAAATAGAGAGATATTTGTCAAATAACAAATATATGATAGTCCTCACATTTATACATATATAATTCAAGAAGAAAGGTACACAGTGCTTGATGTTTGTATGTGAATAAAATAAAGTATAACATATACAACAATTGCAGATTAATGCTTAGGAAGATATAAAGAGCACAGTGCTTACGAATTCATACATAATATAATAAAAATGCTAGCGTAACGTGCACTGGTAGTAGATTTAACAGTGTTTAGTCTGGAACAGAGTAAGTGACAATGCGTAACATATCTACTAAAAACAGGAGTCTCCCCTACACTATGTCAAGGAATATTATGTGTAATAAATCCCTAACGTGGCCTGGGACTAGCCAATACCCTATCTGCAGAAAGGTGCACTGGGGCCTGATTTATCCAGGTGTTTGAAGAGGTATAAGCTTGTGCCAAATAACGAATCCCTCTCGGTATCAGCAACAGATCATCACCAACGTGGACGACAACGGGTGAGTACATGGTAGATCTACATGCCACTGCCTGGTCCCAGTATTCTGTAGCCAACAACTCGAAATCAGGAGCAATATTTAATCCAGTAGGTCCACAGACCTTGAGTAAGGTTAGCAAGATTAGAAAGCCCTTTTGGCAGGTTGATGCAATAGTTGGTGATCCAGTTGGACCTCCCAAGAACTTGTCTACAGTCAAGTTGTAGATTGGAGGTGTTGGTAGACCCTTCTGCCTCTCCGCTATGCAGGATAGGAATTTTGCAAAGATGCTGTTTAGCTTACATAGCAATGTAGCATAGATGTCAGCTTTGGCATATTCGAGGGCTTGCTTGCCTTCTCTGCCATCTTAGGGGTAGAGTGCTGCTGTTGGGACATGTGCTGAAGATTATGACGTTGGTCTCCTGGGACTGGAATACACCTGGCCTGTCTGGGGGTGGTGTGGAGTCAAAACCCCAGTCTGCAATGGCAACAAGAGATCGTCAGCCTCTCTCACACTAGCCATGCTTGTAGGCTACAAGGTATGTCTGGGCAAATCTGTTTGAAGGGTCAGCTTAAGTGACATCATTGTAACTACCAAAAAGTCCTCTCTCGAGTGCTGACAAATATAAGTAAAAAAAATTACCCTCAGTCACTGAAATTCAGCCAAGTTTGGCGATAAGTGCAGGAACTGTATCAACATGCATCTGCTCTAATCACTGGTCAGGCCTTAAATACACTAGAATAACTTGCTGATACATAGGATCAGGACTTCAAGTCCTACACTAGCCACTACCAAGCCTTAAAAGTTACTTGCCACTGCGAGCCTGGAATGACCATGAAATGTTTAACAGAGTTGAATTTCAACTTGTCAGTCTGGAATTTCCACTAGCCGATGGCTAGCATTTAGTGGAAATTATGAACCCTGCTTAAGAACTACTGGTTTATCTCAATTTATATATCCCAGGGCAGCTGTCAAGTTTAGACTGTGTAATATGCAATTTTAAGATCTTTCGCCCAGATCTGATGCATAGCCCATTATGTGTTGGTTTTGTGTCGATTTTCAGGCCCTTCAATATAGGCCACTATGGCTCTCTTCAGGTATAAAAGACGTTAACAACAGACTTCTGACCTTGGTCATCTGTAGCCTTAACCATTACATTGCGGAGTTAAGCGTTTAAAAAATCATGGAATTTGGTGATTAGTTGAGAGGAAGATCCTGTCATCACAGCTCAAAGCTCGTACACAAGCCTCAAACAGCTTTTTTACACGCCAATGACAACACAAAGATCCTAAATCCGCAAACAATTGCAGATTAATTTGCTATGTATTATAGTGCATTATATAATCTCAATACTGACCTGGGCACACATACCCCTACAGAGACTGATATCAACTCCTTCTTATAACAGGTCAACTTACCACGCCTAACTCGGGCAGAGATAGACGAACTATCACGCCCTTTTCTGTCAGAAGAAATACTACAAATAATAACTCAATTACCAAAACACAAGTCACCAGGACCAGATGGGTTCACCAACCTTATTACCAAACATTCAAAGAGCTCCTCACCTCATACTTAACTGACTTTGTCAACACCTGCTATGCTCGGGGATTCATGCTAAAGGAAATGCTCCAAGCACACATCTCCACATTACCCAAACCAGGCAACCCTGTGCTCCAATTGCAGACCAATTTTATCCCTGCTCAACTGCAACACCAAAATATATGCCAAAATTATAGCTAACAGACTTGCTAGAATACACCAGAAGATTATACATAATGACCAATCAGGCTTCACAAAGGGGAGACAGGGCTTTGACAAAACTGGAAAGATAGTGAACATACTGCACCATATGACATCCACCAACATGGAAGGCCTTCTCCTGGCCCTAGATGCAGAAAAGGCATGTGACAGACTTAATTGGAGATATATGAGAAACGTGTTGGCGAAATATGAATTCCCCACAGATTTTATAAAAGGGGTTATGGCCATATACTGTAGTCCATTAGCGCAGATGTTGCAAGCAGTTTTCTATCCAAGCCTTTCTAATCTACCGATGGGACCCTACAAGGGTGCCCTTTGCCCCCCCCCCTACTCTTCATACTAGCATTAGAACCACTAGCACACAAGATCAGAAACCACCCATCCATATCAGGGATTGCCATAAAAGACCACACGTATAGCTTGTCGATGTTTGCGGATGATGTATTGGTGTCCCTCAGCAAACCTCTTACGTCCCTGCTGCACTTACTAACCCTACTCAAGGATTTTAATAAAAGCTCATACTATGAGCTTAACATAACCAAGACCCAACTGAATGTCCCTTACCAACAAACGCAGATACTGCAACAAACATTTAAGTTTGATTGGAGGAAGACCTTTATAACATACTTAGGAGTGAAGATAACCCCAATGCCACATAAAATAATCTCTCCCAATTACACCCCCTTAATCCAAACTTGCAGAACAAGTTTCCTAAAATATTCACCTATCATGGCTGGGACCTAATGGTGTTACTGCCAAAGGTCCTATATTATAAATTAAATCTCACCAAAGAAATTTAATGCATTATTTATCACACCTATAAATTATGTATTCAATGTAAAATGTATGTATTAGGCAGTATATGTACACCCTGTTGCAAATTATTATGCAAATTATATTTTTTTCATTTACCTAAATAATTGATGTAAATAACAGTCAGCATAATTCTCATGTTATCAACTATTAAGAGTACAATTCAAATTTTATTGAACAAACAAATTTTATTGAACAACTAATGATAACAGTATTTTTTTAAACATAAAAAACTTACAATGCACTGTTCCAAATTATTACGCACAGTAAGTTTCAAAACACTTTATAGGTTGTAAAGAACTGAAAACTGTCATTTGTTTGCAGCATATTTACTGAAAAAAGCTATTTCAATCAAACTTATAACAACATTTTAACTTTTTAAACATTTTAACAGGTCACGTTACATTTTAACATAGGATCCCTTATTTGATAGTAGCTTTACAAGTCTTGCATCCATTGAACTTGTGAGTTTTTGGACAGTTTCTGCTTGAATTTGTTTGCAAGATGTCAGAATATCCTCCCAGAGCTGCTGTTTGGATGTAAACTAGACATGTGCAATTTGTTTCGGTCCGAATATGAATTTGGACGAATTTCAGACAATTCAGACATTTGGGTACTTCCGAATGTCCGAATTGCCGAATGTCCGAATTGCCGAATGTCCGAATTGCCAAATTGCCGAAGTGCCGAATTGCCGAGGTCCCGAAGTTCCAAAATTACAGAATTTCCAAAGTGTCGAAGTGCCGAAGTGTCGAAGTTCCGAAGTTGCCAAAGTTCCGAAGTGTCAAAGTGCCAAAGTGCCGAAGTGTCAAAGTGCCAAAGTGCCGAAGTGCCGAAGTTCCGAAGCACAGTATTGCCTAAGTGCTAATATACTTACCCAGTGAAAGAAGAATGTTACATTGTAAACAATTTTAAATAAAAAGTATACAAACATAGCCAGGATTCAGCATTTGCAACACTTACAACAATCAAGTAACATACATTCATATAAAATGTAAATTACTTGGCCAGTCAATGTAATGACAGGAATGAATAAGTAGATAACTCCCTAATTCCCACGGTATTAGGGAGTTATCTACTAAAAGGCTGAAAGACCTAAATTGGTCTTTCAGCTAGATTTACTAATACTAAGTAAAGATTACTTAGTATTAGTAAATTATGCCCCTACTCGCTATACCAGCCTGTGGCTGCTCACTGTAAAAAAAAAAAAATTTAAAAAAAATAAGGTCCCCCCTCCCGAGCCCCCACTCGCGCCCCCCCGACCCCCCATCCCTGAGCGGCGGGTGGGGGCCCTAAATCAGAATAAGGGGGGGGGACCTTATGTCCTCCCCCCTGGCCCCCATCCCTGAGCGGTGGGTGGGGGCCCTAATGTAAAATAATGGGGAGGGAACTATTGTCCTCCCCCCAGGCCCCCACCCCTGAGTGGTGGGTGGGGTCCCTAAATTATAATAAGGGGGGGACCTAATGTTCTCCCCCCTTAGCGGTGGGTGGGGGCCCTACAGTAAAATAAGGGGGGGACCTAATGTCCCCTCACCGGCAGATGGGGCCCTAAATAATAAACCTAAGGTCCTCCTGCCTGGCCCCCACCCCTGAGCGCGGGTGGGGGCCCTAAACATTTTTTCCCCACCCCCCAGGTAAAATCTTATTTTTTTCAGCCCCAAAAAGGGCCAAATAAAAAAACCATAATAACCGACGCAATTATAAAAAAAAATAAAAAAGAGCACAAAATAAATCCTTCTTCACCTGGGGCAAGGCTTATAAAGCCTTGCCCCACCCTGCAATTAGGCTCAGAGCACTCTGATTGGTGGGTTTAAGCATCCAATCAGAGTGCTCTGACAGGTAAATGAAGAGACTGACAGGTAAGTCTCTACATTTACCTGTCACAGCACTCTGATTGGTTGGCTTGAAATCCACCAATCAGAGTGCTCTGTGTCATTTTACACAGCGTGGGAAAGTTCTTTGGAATTTTCCCACGCTGTGTAAAATGACACAGAGCACTCTGATTGGTGGATTAAGTAACCAATCAGAGAGTTATGAGTCAAATTACATAGCGTGGGAAAATTCCAAAGAACTAGGGGGGCATTTTTTTTAGGGCCCCCACCCGCCGCTCAGGGGTGGGGACCAGGCAGGAGGACCTTAGGTCCACCCCTTATCCCACCCTTATTAGTATTTAGGGCCCCACCCGCCGCTGAGGGGTGGGAGCCAGGGGGAGGACACTAGGTCCCCCCCCATTATTCCAATTTAGGGCCCCCACCTGCCGCTCAGGGGTGGGGGCCAGGGGGGAGGACATTAGGTTCCCCCTATTAGTATTTAGGGCCCCCACCCGCCGCTCAGGGGTGGGGGCCAGGGGGGAGGACCTTAGGTCCCCCCACTTATTAGTATTTAGGGCCCCCACCCGCCGCTGAGGGGTGGGGGCCAGGGGGGAGGACACTAGGACCCCCCTTATTCTTGCTTAGGGCCCCCACCCACCGCTCAGGGGTGGGGGCCAGGGGGAGGTCATAAGGTCCCCCCCCTTATTCTAGTTTAGGGCCCCCACCCACCGCTCAGGGGGGAGGACATTTGGTCCCCCCTATTCTTGTTTAGGGCACCACCCACCGCTCAGGGGTGGGGGCCAGGGGGGAGGAAATTAGGTCCCCTCCCCTTATTAGTATTTAGGGCCCCCACCCGCCGCTGAGGAGTGGGGGCCAGGGGGGAGGACACTGGGTCCCCCCTTATTAGTATTTAGGGCCCCCACCCACCGCTCAGGGGTGGGGGCCAGGGGGGAGGAAATTAGGTCCCCTCCCCTTATTAGTATTTAGGGCCCCCACCCGCCGCTGAGGAGTGGGGGCCAGGGGGGAGGACACTGGGTTTCCCCTTATTAGTATTTAGGGCCCCCACCCACCGCTATGGGGTGGGGGCCAGGGGGGAGGACCTTAGGTCCCCCCACTTATTAGTATTTAGGGCCCCCACCCGCTGCTGAGGAGTGGGGGCCAGGGGGGAGGACACTGGGTCCCTACCTTATTAGTATTTAGGGCCCCCACCCACCGCTAAGGGGTGGGGGCCAGGGGGGAGGCAATAGGTCCCCCCCATCATTTTACTTTAGGGCCCCCACCCGCCGCTCAGGGGTGGGGGCCGGGGGGGCACTATTTTTTTTACAGGCTGCTCACTGTTTACTAGACATGCCCCTACTCGCGGTATAGCGAGTATGGGCAAAATTTACTAATACTAAGTAATTTTTACTTAGTATTAGTAAATGTGGCTGAAAGACCAATTTAGGTCTTTCAGCCTTTTGTTAGATAACTCCCTAATACCGTGGGAATTAGGGAGTTATCTACCAAGCGGCTGCAAGAGAAGTCCCGAGGTGCCGAAGTCCCGAAATTTCGAAATGCCGAAGTTCCGAAATTCCGAAGTGTTGAAGTGCCGAAGTTGCCGAATTTCCAAAGTGCCGAAGTTCCGAAGTGCGGAAGTGCCAAAGTTCCGAAGTTGCCAAATTTCCGAAGTGTTGAAGTGCCGAAGTGCCGAAGTGCCGAAGTGCTGAAGTGCCGAAGTTCCGAAGTTGCCGAAGTGCCGAATTGCCGAAGTCCTGAATTGCGAAAATCCCGAATTTCGGAATGCTGAACCGAACCAAAAATTTTCCCCATGCACATGCCTAATGTAAACTGCCTCCCACCCTCATAGATCTTTTGCTTGAGGATGCTCCAAAGGTTCTCAATAGGATTGAGGTCAGGGGAGGATGGAGGCCACACCATTACTTTCTCTCCTTTTATCCCCATAGCAGCAATTGATGCAGAGGTATTCTTTGCAGCATGAGATGGTTTTATTATGGAAAGCATAGTTCTTCCTTCTGTACCAGGGAAGAAAGTGGTCAGTCAGAAACTCCAGAGGTCATGCAGAGGTCATCTTTACACCTTCGGGGACCTTAAAGGGGCCGACCAGCTCTCTTCCCATGATTCCGGCCCAAAACATGACTCCACCACCGCCTTGCTGACGTCACAGCCTTGTTGGAACAGGGTGGCCGTCCACCAACCATCCACTACTCCATCCATCTGGACCATCCAGGGTTGCACGGCACTCATCAGTGAACAGGACTGTTTGAAAATTAGTCTTCATGTATTTTTCTGCCCCATGCAGCCATTTCTGCTTGTGAGCATTGGTTAGTGGTGGCCGAATAGAAGGTTTATGCACAGTTGCAAGACTCTACACCTTGATGTCCGTGGGACTCCAGAGGCACCAGCAGCTTCAAATATCTGTTTGCTGCTATGTAATGGTATTTTAGCAGCTGCTCTCTTGATCCGATGCATGGATCTGGCAGAAATCTTCCTCAATGTGCCTTTATCTGTATGAACCCGTCTGTGCTCTGAATCAGCCACAAATCTCTTAATAGTGTGATGATCACGCTTAAGTTTTTGTGAAATATCTAATGTTTTTTCATACCTCGTCCAAGGCATTGAACTATTTCACTCTTTTCGGCAGCAGAGAGATCCTTTTTCTTCCCCATATTGCATGAAAATGGTGCTCTGCTTAATAATGTGGACCACCCTCCTTTAGTAGTTTTTCCTTAAATTGGGCTCACCTGGCAATCTAATTATCACAGATGTCCGAGATTGTTTTCAGTGATCAAAAGAGCCCTGAGACACAATGCCATCCATGAGTTAAACTGAAAAACGAAATATTTAATCTTTGTGACACTTAAATATAATTTGCATAATAATTTGGAACAGGGTGTATATGTATTTATTCAGTATGTGTGTATGCATTTAGGCAGTTATGTGTGTATGTTTTTTTGTATTAGGAAGTATGTGTGTATTGGTCTATGCCAGTGGTGTATCCTGGTTTTGTGCTGCCCTAGGCAGGACAAAACTCAGGCGCCCCTTTCCCCCCCCCCCCTTCTAAATACACACACACATTCACTGACAGATACGCATACATTAGCTAACAGAAAAACACACACTTACTAACAGACACACACACAGTCAGACACACACACACACACTCACTAACAGACACACTCACACTCACTAACAGACACACACAGTCAGACACACACACACTAACAGACACACACTCACTCACTAACAGACACACACAGTCAGACACACTCACTAACAGACACACACAGTCAGATACACACACAGTCAGACACATACAGTCAGACATACACACACTCACTAACAGACACACTCACACTCACACATTTGTTTTTATTTACCCCCCACCCCCAGCCTTTTTTACTATTATCTACTTGAAGAAGCCCTTGCGGCGAAACGCGTTTAGATATTAATTTTATTACTTTACAATAAAGAAAATACTTTGGCATAAAACATTTTAGAGCCATTTTGATTTCTTTTTCACCGGACTATACATATACTATCTACCTGACGAGAAGCATAAAGAATCCTTAGGTGGGGATGATACCACCCAAGCGCCTACATTGAGCAGTACAAGCCTGCTCTATATACTGTGAGTAGTATATTTATTCTCTTTTTATACCTTTTAATTACTATACAGAGAGCACTATATACTTTATTTTATCTCCCTGGGTCGAATAATACCAACTTGGACGTTGAATCTGAGCCAGATACTCGCCAATCAATATTACTCCGCATATCCTTGAGTGGGGATTATTCCACTTCACGTGCGTTATATCAGAGCTAGGTTCTAGCTCTGAAAAGTGTGAGTAAGACTACTTTTATTTTATTTACCATTTTATTCATCTATATACTGTGCCATTGGAGTTCCTCTTGTTTTTTTCTTCACATATTACTTCACTGGATTTCAAGGACACCTTTGTGAAGACACACCCCATTTTACGCCTCAGGATCCCTGTTCTTATACACGGCATCTACCATTATGGACTTATGATAAGTGCTTTGGACTATTGCCAATTATCCATTTATATTTCATTTAATATTTAATATTAAATTGTATTATTTTATATTATTTATTATATACACTCTTATATGTTTTACTGTATATTTTAGGCGCAACCTTTTTTTGTTCTATTTTGCATCCCTGTAAGGAGCGCCCACAGGGTGCTATCAACATGGTTTAGACAGATAGCCTTTGTGGAATGCGGTAATTAAACTGTTTGCATGGATCACAGAGGAGTTTTCCCAGGTATCCTCATCAATTCCGTAACCTTTCCATCTAATGAGGTACTGCAGAGAGCCACGATGGATCCGTGAATCCAGAATCTTTTGGATCTCGTATTCCTCTTCACCTTGTACCAAAACAGGATCAGGAGTAGTAAGTGCATCTCTATGGAAAGGGTCAGGAAGGTGAGGTTTGAGCAAGGAAACATGGAAGACAGGGTGAAGTTTCAAAGTAGGTGGAAGCTTCAATTTCACAACGTTACGGTTGATAATTGACAAAATTTGAAAAGGACCAAGAAAGAGGGAACTCAGCTTCTTTGAAGGACGGTTGGTGGACATGTTTTTTGAGGAGAGCCAGACAAGATCACCAATTTTATAAGCGGGAGGAGGTAATTCAAGATTTTCATGCAATTTCAGAAATAGGGAAGACATGTGAGAAATTTGATTTGAAACGGTGGGGTTAGATGAAGGAATGGTATGAGTGGGAAACGAAGAAGGATGAAACCCATAATTGGAGAAGAAGGGAGTCATTTTGCTACTGGTATGAACTGAGTTGTATGCAAATTCGGCCATGGGCAACCATGTAATCCAATCATCTTGTAGGTGGGAACAATAACAGCGTAAATATTGCTCTAAGCATTGGTTAACTCTTTCAGTTTGCCCATTGGTTTGTGGATGATAAGCGGAAGATAGTTTACGTTGAATACGAAGAGAAGAACACAATGCGTTCCAGAATTTGGAGGTGAACTGGGTTCCTCGGTCTGATATAATTTCATCTGGAAGTCCATGAAGTTTCACTATATTATCGAGGAATACTTTTGAAAGTTCAGATGATGAGGGTAATTTCTTCAAGGGGATAAAATGGGACATTGTCGAGAAGCGGTCCACTACTTCTAAAATGGTGGTATGATGTTGAGAAGGGGGAAGTTCCACCAAGAAGTCCATAGAAATGGATTGCCAAGGCCTTTCCGGAATCGGGAGATTCAATAATTGACCAAATGGGTGATGATGTTCAGATTTGGATCTTTGGCAGGTTGAACAAGTTTTGACATAGGATTCGATGGTAGTGTCCTGACGAGGCCACCAATAATATCTCTTGGATAATTCTAGGTTCTTTTTTATTCCAGGATGACCAGCCAGAGGAGAATCATGAATAAATTCGAGTACTTTATTTCTGAATGTGGGAGAAATGTAAATCCTGTCATTGAAATAATAGAGACCATCTTTATTTGATAACTTGATTGACTTAGGAAGTTCAAGAGCATCTTTACTTAGACCTTTTATGTCATCTATAAGGGACGTTAAGGTTCCTATGACTGTATGCGGAGGAGGTTCCAATTCAAGATCTTGGTGAATTCTGGAAAGGGCATCCGCCTTTTTGTTCCTGGATCCGGGTCTAAAAACAATTTGAAAATTAAACCGAGAGAAGAAAAGATTCCATCTTACTTGCCTAGCAGAGAGAGTCTTGTTGGAGTGAAGATATTCAAGGTTTTTGTGGTCAGTATAAACCATTATAGGAGTTTGTGTTCCTTCAAGAAGATGTCGCCAGGTTTCTAAGGCTGCTTTTATACTCAATAATTATTTTTCTCCTATAGGGTAGTTTTTTTCAGCAGGAGACATTGAACGTGAGAAAAAGGCAACTGGATGAAGAGGATCTTGAGGAGTTTTATGTTGAGAGAGGACAGCTCCGATGGCTGTCTCTGAAGCATCTGTTTCAAGGACATATAGACATGTGGGGTTTGGAAGTTGAAGAATAGGAGCAGTTGTAAATCTTCTTTTTAATTAATCGAAGGCTTTTTGAGCCTTTTCATTCCAAGTGAAAGGATGTTTTTTGCTGTTAAGTAGATTAAGTGAATGAGCTACGTCGGAGTAATTTTTAATACATTTTCTGTAGAAGTTGGCAAACCCCAGAAAACGTTGTAATTCTTTTACATTAGAAGGAATGGGCCAGTTGAGGATACAGTTGATTTTGGAACTATCCATGCTTATCGAATGAGGTGTAATAACGTATCCTAAAAAGGTTATTTCATTAACGTTGAAAATACATTTTTCTGGTTTAACGTATAATTTATGAGTTCTAAGTCTGGATAACACCCATCTCACGTGTTTTTTGTGTTCTTCAGGAGTGTTAGAATATATAAGAATGTCATCTAAATAAATGATAACACAAACATCTAGAAGATCCCTGAAGATGTCATTTATAAAGTGTTGAAAGGTTGCAGGGGCGTTGCAGAGGCCGAAAGGCATCACAAGATACTTGTAGAGGCCATATCTTGTTCGGAAAGCAGTTTTCCATTCATCGTTAGCCTTGATTCTAATAAGGTTGTATGCCCCACAGCGGTCAAGCTTGGTGTAGATAGTAGCTGTTTTTAACCGTTCAATCAATTCATTTATCAGGGGAAGAGGGTAACGATTTGTAACTGTTATTTTGTTTAGAGCTCTGTAATCTATGATGGGACGTATAGTCTGGTCTTTATTTCTCACAAAAAACATACTGGAAGCAGCAGGTGAGCTGGAAGGTCTAATGAACGCTTTACGGAGGTTTTCATCTAAGTATTCCTTGAGGATTTTTAATTCTGATTCAGAGAGAGGATAGATGTGCGCAAAAGGGATGGGGGCACCAGGTATGAGGTCTATGAGACAATCGTAGGGACGATGAGGTGGGAGTGTTTCAGCTTCCTTTTTACTGAATACATCTGAGAACTCAGAATAACAGGAAGGTATAATTGGTTCTTCAATAACCTGAAAGATTGGAATATGTTGTAAGCATGTTTCTTTACAATAAGCAGAGCTAAAGGTGAGAGAGAAGGGAGACCAAGTAATTTGTGGGTTGTGGTTCCTTAACCAGTTGATCCCTAGTATGACCGGATAAAGAGGTGATGAGATAACATTGAATATAAGATATTCAGTATGAGTATGATTAGTGGTTACTCTTACACCGCTGTTCGGTAGTTTAAGATGGCCACCGCCACGTGTTCGTTTCCCGAATGGCGGCCACCCAGAGGACAAAGACCACACTACACTGATTGCCAATTACCCGTTTGCAACATTGTTGCAAACGGTAATTGGAGGCACACTTAGTCCTGGGTGGTCTGGTTGTTCGGTAGTTTCCTCAATACAATGAATGGAGTGATTCTACCGAACAATCAGATGAATGCTGCATATATATAACCCAGGTTAACTGCACACATAAATACATACATGACATTAAAGGATTAAAGGCAGGATTACTGTAATACGCTCCACAGTCTTAAAGGTACAGTATCCCAAAAGTCCCAATAGGTCCACGGATGGCCCTTAAAGGCCCAGTAGCAGTAATATAAATTATTACATGCCCAAATATAGTTTTTACAGTACAATATGTCCAGGGGCCATAGTCGCAGGGCAGGAGGCTAGCAACCAGGCTTCTCCAGTTCACAGTGGCGAAGTTGGTTTCGCCACATGAGGAGTATGTGTTTGTAAGTCTCTGACATAAGTAAGAATCCGTTCATTTGTAACCTGTAGGTCTTGCATGCCTTGGGCAAGTGTATCGACTCTTTGATTCAGCATAGTAAATTTAGAATCGAAATCTGCTGGATCCATTACAAAGGCTGGATTATTCTGTAATGCTTACATATATTGATATGAAGCACAACTGCAGATCTCTTAGGACTTAGATTGTTGACTAGGATACTTAGAGAATAAAATAGGAACTGTGTATTCAATTATGGATAATACAGGGGGCGGGGCCGGGCCGCCATGCTGACCGGTCGCATGAAGGAGAGGCTCCCGAGGGACTCAGCCTTATAAGTTTAAATGTGCGGCTCCTAAGCTAAACTAAGCCCAGAAAGACGACGAAAACACTGTATGGCTGGCGGTGCAGCAGCAGACCCCGAGATCGGGAGCTTTTGAAAACCCGGGAGGGCGAAAAAAGACTTTGGTGTCTGCGGCCTAATCGAGGAAGGAGCGGGGTGGACGGCCGCCATCCTGCGTTTCCCCGGCTATCACACACCGGCTCTCTGAAGTGGTCCTGGTCCCGTACCCCCCCCCTGGACCGGTGGGGATTATCCCGGTCCCCACTGGAGGGCCTATAACAGCAGGGAGGGAAACTATACAATTTACCCCACATCCAGTCTCCCGCACGTTGGAACTAAAATGGCCGCCACCTAAGCCTCCATGAAAACGCCAGCGCTGAGCAGCCTGTACGTGGAATCCTTCAGGAAGCTGTGGAATGACCTCTGCCTCCACTCGCGGGCTCCACAGAAAAGAGAGTCCGGCAGCTGACAAAAAAAAACTTTCGGCAGCATCCACTCACATCACAGCTCAAACGCTCCAGCGACTACTCACTTAAGCCGGGAGTCCTGGGGAGAAGAAACCTCACACCGCTGCCAGACACCTGGGAGAACACACCCGCAGACTCTGATGCCGACTCCAGATAACGCTGGACCGGGGGATGTGATATGAGTGGCTGAGCCTGTGCTGCGACCTGAGACAAGCAGAGCAGAAATAGCTGTGTTTCCTGCTGGACATGGATGCCATTCCTATCATGCTTAGCCAAGCCGGTTAAGGGAGAGGGCAGGGGGCGATCCAGACCAGCTGATTTGTATATGTGCCCTTAGCATTAACCCTCGTCTCCCTATAGCCCATGATGGGTCCCCAGTGGCATGTTTATTATTTCAATCTACTGTTTGCTACTCCTATAATACCTTTTTCATTTAGAACAGGCTTAGGCTCCCACACGTGTTCTTATTTTTATATGCTAGTCTAAGCCTGCAATGCATGACATACAGACCTAGTATTTAGTATGTAGCAAGCCTGCTATTTGACGTTTACTTGCAATTCGAATTTCCTGTAGTTATTTTCAAACGTATAATGCTCCTGACATGTTACCACCCTCTGAAACAAAGCTAGTGTAAACTCATTGACATGTTACTACTCAACTATAAGCTAACTATAAGCAACGTACTGCAAGCTAACGTAATGCTAACTTACCTTAAGCCAACCTGTCTGAATGTTGTGTTAAACAAAAAAAAAAGTGTGCTGTACCCTGTACTGCCATATTACTATGTTTATCTTTATGACATCGCTGGGCTTGCTAAAGCTGCTGTGGCACGGCAAGCGTGTACTGTTAATCTGCGCACAACAAAATAAAGAATTAAAAAAAAAATACATTATGGATAATACAGGTACTGTATCTTTAATTACTTCGCTGTTTGTTTAAACGGAGTAAGCAGCTTCTGACATACATGCAATATAGCACATTGGAGTTTGCAAGTTTTATGGAAACGGAGGAAATTAGAAATTAAGTTGAAGCAGGAGTGATTTGTTTTGGAGTTAGAGATAGCAGGCCTGAGAGCAGGCTGTAGCATGAATGCTTAGCGGACTTGAAAGCAGGCTGTAGCAGGAATGCTTAGCGGGCTTGAGAGCAGGTAAGCTCCTATTACGGATATAGCAATTGACTTAGCTTCCAAGGGTGAAAAATCAGGTTCCCGGAGTTCTCCTCCGGGGAGGAAGTTTCTCAAACAGGATGAGGAAGGTCCAGATACTAGCCGTGGTCGAGGAGAGGAGAAGGAGGGTAAGTAGATTTCCAGTCCAGTTCGGTTCACAAGTAGAGGTTGAAGAAAATCTTTTGCCGGTTTGATATCGCGGTAACGCTGTTCAATAATCCAGCGTCTTGTATCTGGCGCGGTCGCATTATGTAGCGTGGGGAGACCGCGTCAGAGAAGGGGCTGTGGCTAAGCTCCGTCAACCCGGAAGAGACAAGGAATTAACGGTAGTTAAGGCATGACACTCCAGCACACAGGCACACATTATATATCCGCAGCACACAGACAGACATACTGCATCCCCAACACACAGACACAGACAAACTGCATCCCCTGAGTGCACACACGAACAAACTGCATTCAAGCATAAACTACATTCCCGGCACATGCACTGTATCTAAAAGCATTCACACACTTCATCCTCTAGACACACTGGCTCAAGAGCACACACACAAAATACATTCCCTACAGACACTGCATCGCCTATCTCATTCTACATCTCCCACACACTACATAATTAGTGGCAGAGGGGGGGTGGAGGGCAGGGGCAGCGTTTCATTCTTGGACCCGGGCAGCACAATGTCTAGGGGCGGCCCTGTGTGTATGTGTGTATTTATTAGGCAACATGTGTGTATGGGTGTATGCATTAGCCAGTATTTGTGTATAGATGTATGTATTGGGCAGCGTGCGTGTATGAATTTATGTATTGAGCAGTGCGTGTGTCTGTGCATGGATGTATGTATTGGCAGTGTGTGTATAGATGGATAGTGTATGTACATGGATGGATGTGCTGAATGTGTGAATTTATACTGGCCAGTGCCTTTCTTTCCCTAACTGTCTGCTCACTGTGTCTCTCCTAAAATATATCCTAGACTGTCTCTGTTTCCTAAATACCTCTGCCATCTCTCTATCCTTTCCCTAAATTCCTCACCGGTGTCTCTGCTTTCCCTTAACGTCTCTCTGGTCCGTATCCTCTCCTTAATTTTCTTCCCAGTCTCACTGGTCTATCTTTGCTCCCTAAATTTCATCCCAAACTATCTCTGTTTTGACCTAAATGTTACACGTTATATTTCAACTCTGTGATGGACCGCCTGGCACCACGACTTCCTAGATCTCCTCTGGGACACAGGAGTGCTTCAGCCCCTAGCTGCCACAGCTTGACTGGGGTCTCTCCGTCACTTCCCGCCCTGAAACAGGGTCTTGGGTATATCTTCAAGTGATTAAGCTCTCCTGTAGAGAGTATAGCTGATCCACCCAAATACTAGCCCAGACTGAATGAAGGGTGGAACTGGTTTATTATGGCCAAGTTGCTTGCTTATACAGGGAGTGCAGAATTATTAGGCAAATGAGTATTTTGACCACATCATCCTCTTTATGCATGTTGTCTTACTCCAAGCTGTATAGGCTCAAAAGCCTACTACCAATTAAGCATATTAGGTGATGTGCATCTCTGTAATGAGAAGGGGTGTGGTCTAATGACATCAACACCCTATATCAGGTGTGCATAATTATTAGGCAACTTCCTTTCCTTTGGCAAAATGGGTCAAAAGAAGGACTTGACAGGCTCAGAAAAGTCAAAAATAGTGAGATATCTTGCAGAGGGATGCAGCACTCTTAAAATTGCAAAGCTTCTGAAGCGTGATCATCGAACAATCAAGCGTTTCATTCAAAATAGTCAACAGGGTCGCAAGAAGCGTGTGGAGAAACCAAGGCGCAAAATAACTGCCCATGAACTGAGAAAAGTCAACCGTGCAGCTGCCAAGATGCCACTTGCCACCAGTTTGGCCATATTTCAGAGCTGCAACATCACTGGAGTGCCCAAAAGCACAAGGTGTGCAATACTCAGAGACATGGCCAAGGTAAGAAAGGCTGAAAGACGACCACCACTGAACAAGACACACAAGCTGAAACGTCAGGACTGGGCCAAGAAATATCTCAAGACTGATTTTTCTAAGGTTTTATGGACTGATGAAATGAGAGTGAGTCTTGATGGGCCAGATGGATGGGCCCGTTGCTGGATTGGTAAAGGGCAGAGAGCTCCAGTCCGACTCAGACGCCAGCAAGGTGGAGGTGGAGTACTGGTTTGGGCTGGTATCAGGCTTTTCAGGTTGAGGATGGAGTCAAGCTCAACTCCCAGTCCTACTGCCAGTTTCTGGAAGACACCTTCTTCAAGCAGTGGTACAGGAAGAAGTCTGCATCCTTCAAGAAGTCTGCATCCTTCTTTTCATGCAGGACAATGCTCCATCACACGCGTCCAAGTACTCCACAGCGTGGCTGGCAAGAAAGGGTATAAAAGAAGAAAATCTAATGACATGGCCTCCTTGTTCACCTGATCTGAACCCCATTGAGAACCTGTGGTCCATCATCAAATGTGAGATTTACAAGGAGGGAAAACAGTACACCTCTCTGAACAGTGTCTGGGAGGCTGTGGTTGCTGCTGCACGCAATGTTGATGGTGAACAGATCAAAACACTGACAGAATCCATGGATGGCAGGCTTTTGAGTGTCCTTGCAAAGAAAGGTGGCTATATTGGTCACTGATTTGTTTTTGTTATGTTTTTGAATGTCAGAAATGTATATTTGTGAGTGTTGAGATGTTATATTGGTTTCAATGGTAAAAATAAATAATTGAAATGGGTATATATTTGTTTTTTGTTAAGTTGCCTAATAATTATGCACAGTAATAGTCACCTGCACACACAGATATCCCCCTAAAATAGCTATAACTAAAAACAAACCAAAAACTACTTCCAAAAATATTCAGCTTTGATATTAATGAGTTTTTTGGGTTCATTGAGAACATGGTTGTTGTTCAATAATAAAATTAATCCTCAAAAATACAACTTGCCTAATAATTCTGCACTCCCTGTATACACAACCCCTCAGCAGGGGGTCTCTACACAATACAATTCAAGCCCCTCCAATAAATCTATGTTCATGGGAAATAATTGCGTTAAAGACCATAAGTTAATTATCCACAAGAAACAGAAAGGCAAACATAAAAATACAAAACATAAAAATCCCCAAAAACATAAAACAAGGCAAATAATACATCCCCAAATAGCCCTGATCTGAGCGTCCAAGTTCTCCAATTAGCGCTCAGATCCATGCAGTGTAGGGGTAACGCCACCGTGTTAAAGTCCTGACTGGCCGAACACGTGGTCCTATGCACAAAATAGTTCCAAGGCGTTTGGTGCTGTGGCCAGTCAACTTTCAGGAGCTCCTGTGGCCGCAATACGATGTGCTTCAGTTGGATCTTAGGTAGCGTTTGTGCCCCTGCGTCTCAGGCACCTTCCCTCCGAAAAGTGGTTCAAAATTGTGAACCAAGATGCCCGGGAACTGCACGGTCACCTCATTCCAAAAACAGTTTTTTATAACATTCGCGGCTAAGTCCTGCTGAGATCACCGGGAACCCACAAAGTCCTCATGCTGAATTTAGTTCCATAATGATAGCGGCTCTGTACCACCGAGGACAATTCGTGGGTTTGATTCATGCGAACGGCCGCCAGACAGCTAGCTTTCGGTTCCATTTGCAAGAAGGGAAAGTGCCGAACCAGGGGCACCCAGGGCAAGCTACTAATGGTGGCTGGGGAGGATTAACTCCCGAACAGGGTCTTTATACACTTAACAAAATTATAAACGCATCACTTTTGTTTTTGCCCCATTTTTCATGAGCTGAACTCAAAGATCTAAGAATTTTTCTATTTACACAAAAGGCCTATTTTTCTTAAATATTGTTCACAAACCTGTCTAAATTTGTATTAGTGAGCACTTCTCCTTTGCTGAGATAATCTGTTCACCTCACAGGTGTGACATATCAAGATGCTGATTAGACAGCATGATTATTGCACAGGTGTGCCTTAGGCTGGCCACAATAAAAGGTCACTCTAAAATGTGCAGTTTTACTGTATTGGGGGGTCCGAAAACCTGTCAGTATCTGGTGTGACTACCATTTGCCTCAGGCAGTGCAACACATCTTCTTCGCATAGAGTTGATCAGGTTGTTGATTGTGGCCTCTGGAACGTTGGTCCACTCCTCTTCAATGGCTGTGTGAAGTTGATGGATATTGGCAGGATCTGGAACAAGCTGTCGTGTACACCGATCCAGAACATGCCAAACATGCTCAATGGGTGACATGTCTGGTGAGTATGCTGGCCATGCAAGATAAGGGATGTTTTCAGCTTCCAGTAACTGTGTACAGATCCTTGCAACATGACCATCGCTGCAACATGGGGCGATGGTCATGGATAAATGGCCTCAGGATGTCATTACAGTATCTCTGTGCATTCAAAATGCAATGAATAAAATGCTCCTGTGTTTGTTGTCCATAACAAACGCCTGCCCATACCATAACCCCATCGCCACCATGGGCCACTCAATCCACAATGTTGACATTAGCAAACCGCTCACCCACACAACGCCATACACGCTGTCTGCCATCTGCCCTGTACAGTGAAAACCGGGATTCATCAATGAAGAGAACACCTCTCCAAAGCGCCAGGCGCCATCGAATATGAGCATTTGCCACTCAAGTCGGTTACGACGACGAACTGCAGTCAGGTCGAGACCCTGATGAGGACGACGAGCATGCAGATGAGCTTCCCTGAGACAGTTTCTGACAGTTTGTGCAGAAATTCTATGGTTGTGCAAACCGATTGTTGCCGTGGCTGTCTGAGTGGCTGGTCTCAGACAATCTTAGAGGTGAAGATGCCGGATGTGGAGGTCCTGGGCTGGTGTGGTTACACGTGGTCTGCGGTTGTTAGGCTGGTTGGATGTACTGCCAAATTCTCTGAAACGCCTTTGGAGACGGCTTATGGCAGAGAAATGAACATTCAATTCACAGGCAACAGCTCTGGTCGACATTCCTGCAGTCAGCATGCCAAATGCACGCTCCCTCAAAACTTGCGACATCTGTGGCATTGTGCTGTGTGATAAAACTGCACATTTTAGAGTGGCCTTTTATTGTGGCCAGCCTAAGGCACACCTTTGCAAGAATCATGCTGTCTAATCAGCATCTTGATATGCCACACCTGTGAGGTGGATGGATTATCTCGGCAAAGGAGAAGTGCTCACTAACACAGATTTAGACAGATTTGTGAACAATATTTGGCCTTTTTATGTAAATAGAAAATATCTTTGACTTCAGCTCATGGAAAATGGGGGCAAAAACAAAAGTGTTGCGTTTATAATTGTGTTATGGCCCATACTCCAGTGTAAATGGCCCATACTCCTTGGGCAGGAGGCCAGCTAGCAGGCTTCTCCGGGAGCTGGTGGCACAGGCACGTTTGTCACAAACTCACTGTTTAATGAAAAGACAGGGGGAAAAATATAAGAGAAAATGATAAAGGTCAATGACAAGGTTATTCACTAAACTGAGAATTGTTGGAGATTCAAAATGAATTACAAGTTAATTTCAAATGTAAGGTCAAAGTAGCCAAATCTGGAGAATGTTTCAAATTTTTTTTGTCCTTAAATTAGAAAGTCACTTTGAAATTCCAACAATTCTCACTGTAGTGAATAACTCTATCCAGGGCCGGATTAACATAGGGGCTGATGGAGCTGCAGCTCCAGGCCCAGACCCATGGAATAGGCCCATTGATTTAAAAAAAAAAAAAAAAAAAAGATTTTTTTTTTTTTTTTTACATTTTTTTTTTTCCACACACACACACACACTACTCTTAGGGATTCCACCTTTCTTTTATTTTATTGGAACAGCCAGTATTTGAGGCTGCCTTGCTGGTGCCAATATTGCAGTGATACTGGCAATACAAATGCTGGTATTTTTCTCAGTATAAACAAGAGATTACTATGCAATACCAGCACTGGCCAGTAGGGGTCACTGTATGTATGGACCGGCAGGGATAGGAAGTTCCAGCATATCCCTCCGTGCCTATCTTAACTCACTGATCTGCAGGGGTGCAGCTACAGAGAGTCCAGACAGCAGCTCCCACCCTGCAGAGACAGCCTACAGCTCAGCGAAGTAAGGAATGGGGGGAAAGGCTGCAAGGAGACATACACTGAGGCACTAAGGGACACTGGGAGACATTATGGCAGACACTGAGACACTAAAGGACATTGGGAGACATTATGACACAGACACATGGGGACACAGTGTCCCTAGTCTCCCAGTGACCCCTAGTCTCCCAGTGACCCCTAGTCTCCCAGTGACCCCTAGTCTCCCAGTGTATAGTATCCATCTATACAGCAGAATCAAACGAAGTAGTTTTTTGGTGATTTTACAGCATTTTCTCTTATGTCACTCCTTGTGATTTACATCATGTGATGTCATCCATACATATTTAATTATGCAAATTAGTAAGTCCGGTATGTTTTTCCAAGAGAGGTGGCAAACCTAACTACTTTTCACATACTCTTACTTAAGTATGGAAACTGTATGTATGGAAATAAAACTTGTGTGGACTGGCTGACAATGAATATAGTTGAATGGACACTATAGTCACCAGAACAACTGCAGCTTATTGAATTTTTTTCTGGTGAGTAGAATCATTACCTTCAGGCTTTTTGCTGTAAACACTGTCTTTTCAGAGAAAATGCAGTGTTTACATTACAGCCTAGTGATAACTTCACTGGCCACTCCTCAGATGGCTGTTAGAGATCCTTCCTGGGTCATGGCTGCCTAAAATGCATCCAAACATTCAGTGTCTCCTCCCTCTGCATGCAGACACTGAACTTTCCTCATAGAGATTCATTAATTCAATTCATCTCTCTAAGGATATGCTGATTGACCAGGGCTGTGTTTGAATCATGCTGGCTCTGACATGACTCTTTGTCAGTCTCAACCAATCCTATGGGGAAGCACTGTGATTGGATCAGGCCACCACTTCTAATGATGTCAGCAGACTGCTTTTTTCTGAGGCAAACAGCATGCGGAGTTACAGCATGTTCCCTTTCTTCTACACTCACTACATACACCTTTTCTCTGTCCCAGACTATATACCAGGAGCTTCTGCCTGCTAGTAAGAAGGTAAGGAGACAAGTGGACCAGCGAGTGCTAGGAGACAGTCCTTAGAAAGCGTTGAGCGAGCGCATCATTAGATGCATTTATGCCAAGCTCAGGGTGCTATGCCCTTAGTTGGCCAGCTGCATGATTGGCAGGCAGCCTGACATGCATTCATGCCAGGCTGGCCTTCTAATTCTTTGGGCAGACATGTCCTCTTTTTGGGCATGTTCTCCCCTTTTGGCAGGTTACGTGATTCTCACCAGTGGCACACCCTTTTAGCCTGCCCATTGACTTCCTGCTTGACTGGACACTGTTGTTAGGGGATATGGATTTACTTGAAAGATGAAAACATAAATTAGTGAGAGATTAGCATAGAGTATGTGTTTTCTTATAGCTGCTTTTTTTCTTTCTCTCCAGCACCATCTCCATCAGATACATGACGCTTGGGAGTGTTTACTGGTTTTGGTCGATATGATTCTGTAATTAGGCCTGTCATAATTGTCAGCACCAGGCCCACTGGGCTCTTAATCTGGCCCTGACTCTATCGGTATAAAGAGAAACAGTCTGGAGAGAATCCGTTGAATACAGTGAGCAGAGAAATCATGAACAAAGAGTCTGCAAGTGTTGGGAAAACAGAAACAGGATAACGGTGGGGATAAACGCTAATGAGACAGATTGTTAAGAGTAGGAATAAGCACTGTGGAGGAAAGTGACAGCTGATCAGACCAAACTGGAAACCAAATGGCAAATTTAGGCCAAAAAAGCTGGTTTAGAAGAATTTTCCAACTCCGCTACAGTCTAAGTTCAGCTGTTCTTGTTTAAACTTTGCAATTCTGTATTTAATTCACCGAAATTCAGAGTTTTATAAATAAACTTCTGAAATAATGTAGTTACATTCATGAGGGAATGGCAAAATGGGTCTTTGCCTAGGGCGGCAGGAATCCTTGCACTGGCCCTGAATATATACATACATAGATTCAAACAAACAAAACATGCTTACATTCAAACACATATATTGCTCCCAAATACAGCTCTGCAAGGATGGGCATATGATAGATCCCCAGCTTGAATAGAATTGTGGGCGTTTTACAACAGATGAGAATCTACATTTTGGTCATGCTTGTTCTAGCAGGGCACTAAAAATAATTGTTGCACCAGGGTCCTATCTGGATTAGTTCCACTACTGTTACTTCATACGAACATATAACGCCATGACTATGGACTATTAAAGGACCACTCTAGGCACCCAGACCACTTCAGCTTAATGAAGTGGTCTGGGTGCCAGGTCCAGCTACCTTTTACCCTTTTTTTTATAAACATAGCAGTTTCAGAGAAACTGCTATGTTTATGCTGAGGGTTAAGCCAGCCTCCAGAGCCTCTAGTGGCTGTCTCATTGACAGCCGCTAGAGGCGCTTGCGTGCCTCTCACTGTGAAAATCACAGTGAGAGCATGCAAGCGTCCATAGGAAAGCATTATGAATGCTTTCCTATGCGAGCGGCTGAATGCGAGCGCGGCTCCTGCCGCGCATGCGCATTCAGCCGATGACGTCGCGAGGAAGAAGAGGAGGAGGAGGAAAGCTCCCCGCCCGGCGCTGGAGAAAGAGGTAAGTTTAACCCCTTTCTCCCCCCAGAGCCCGGCGGGAGTGGGTCCCTGAGGGTGGGGGCACCCTCAGGGCACTCTAGTGCCAGGAAAACGAGTATGTTTTCCTGGCACTAGAGTGGTCCTTTAAGCACCACTTCTTCTGTCTGAGTGATGCAAATTACGGTCTTCGTGAGAAATGTGAACACGGAAAACACACAGTTAACAATTATATTTCAGAGCAAACAATAGAAAGACTGTTATTGTATGTATGCAATAATGTGTCATTTTTTAATTTAATGCTTATAAAAAAAAAAAACAGATTCTAGGAAATTAACTTTTCTGACATATTAGAAGTAATAAAATATAAATTTCATAACCTTTATAAACTTCACGAATCAATTTATAGCTTGTTAGACATCTCCTCCATTCCCTGCATGAAATCACGACACTTAAGTTTGTAATAAATTATAGTATGGCTTGTCATTAATATTTAGAGTACAGGATTAAACATTATTATCTATACTGTTATAATGTATTAGCTTGGTTCTCGTATGAATTTAGCAATATAGGATTTTTATGTAATGAAACTGCAATGAATTTTGAGTAGTTCTATTTAAACTCTTCTTAATTGGAAGCCACATAATTTACTTACAATATATCAGAGCTTCACCGCAATATTTAATTTATCTAAAATTAATATTATAGAACATGCAGATTTTGAGAGGCCGTAACTTGGATGAAATAAATATTTAGTTTTCTTATGTATATACTAAATTGCATAACTAAAAACATGTCATGCTTTATTTTAGTTGTTTTGTATAATACAGAAAATACGACAGGGATGGCACAAAATTATTGGGTTGTTGAAATGTTCTCCTTATAAAAATGGCATATTATTCTAGTCTAAAAACAGCTAGGGAGCTTTGGTCTAAAAACAGCTGGGGGCCCAATCTGACACTCTCGATTCAGAATCTTAGTGTGATTTTAGACCTTTGCTCACAGTGTTGGCAATTTGGCCAGCTGTAGATAAATGCCCTTGGGCTATGTTTGAATTTCAATAAATGCCTATAGGATATGTGTACCTCAATGCACTGCCCATGCTTTAGCTCTAAAAAGGATGTTTCAACATCTTCTGGTGATTTTACCTGATTAGGTTTTTAATTTTTTTTTCTTCTAATTCTTTATTTTTGTGTGCATAAGATTAACAGACATTTTTGCAATGCCACCACAGCATTGGCAAGAAAGATTAAGTAGACAAGGCATATTATTTACATGGCATTTGAGTGTACTGCACAATTCTTTCAATGTAACGTAGGCTAAGCATAACATGTCTAGCTTAACGATTGAGAGAGAAATACTACGCTATGCAAAGTCAGACATGGTGAGAAATTAGTTAAAGTAGGATGTAAAACATGCTTATGTTAGTGTGCAACTAGTATCCAGGCATGCAGTGGCCTGAGTAGGTGTTGACTGGATGTCAACTGTGTTGTTTACCTAGGGCTCCTGTTTCTAGATTCCCTTGTTGTCTTAATTGTGATTCATTTTCTCAGAATTACATTGTAGATCCATTGGTAGACCAACATCTAACTGTCAGGAGGCTCTCTTTTACAGCCGGAAATAAAACATTTCACACATGGATTCTACATCAGGAGTCCATGTTCTTCTCCTTCTTCAAAGATGCTCTTCTGTCAGCTAGGATGACTTTATCTTTCACATTGAAGGCAATCAAAGTCAAGAAATATTTTGTCACTTGCTGCCCTTAAGTAAAGGAACCATTAATGTGGAATAACGCGCTTGCATTCCATTCATGGACTGTATGTGATTAACTTTTTATTATTTAGTATTTATTTATAATTTCTGTTCTATTATTTAGCTGTTTCCTTTGATGATCCTAGCACTTTCTCGTTTGTTCAGCTTTATATAAATAACATTCCTTTTCCACACATATTTTCCTTTTTATTTTGAATTCATCCTTTGAATTTTTAGTTTAGTTTATGTCCTGATTCTGCACTAGCTTACATGGCATTTATGAGGGCACCTTAAGATTCTGGAAGGCTGCATATCTATAATGACACAACAAGATTGTCTAACCTATCTTCTCCAGTTGTATAAATTCATCAGTTTCCAGGCTTAGTGTCATTCAGTTTAGGCTTACAAGAATTATGGTTAGGGAGATATAAGTATGTGATTTAGGGACCCTAGTAGCTCCTAATCAGTGCCCTTTATCAACACCCATGGCTGTAGTGTGGCCAGACATCATCACGACGTAGACCTGGCATGCAGCGATCTCCTCCACCACTTATCATTTTTTTTCTGGTGAAAGTACAAGGAGTGGTGCAGCGCCTAAAGTGTCCTTACAAAATATATATAAAAGCCGGGAGAGAGAAAAAAAAGGGAAAATATATAGTGTAGTATGTCACTGTCCAAATAAATAGAATAAAACCAAAGAAATGCACTCACAATTTCCTGGAGCTAAAATTGTAGCTCCAACTTGAACGCCTGGGTGGAACAATCCCCGCCCATGGATATAGTTCTTTTCAAAATAGTGGTTCTTGGGGGTTGCAGTCACTCAAATGGTGGAAACATAAGCAGCTTTGGAGACATTCTGATTGGAGCATGTGTATGTGCACTAGCCTTCAATAGGAAAGCAACGGATTGTCTGAGATTATCAGGTACGAACATGCAGAGAGCAGCACGGCATGGGAGCAAAAATACACAAACTACCTGTTTAACCATTAATAGGGTGGGACCAGTCAACTAAACAGTGACAATGACACCATAGCGACTTCAGAAGCTACCATATTATTACTAAAGGAAATGTTCAGAATCCAGTAGAATTATATAGACCAGCAGCACATTAATTGATTTAAATGAACAAATGTACATATTTCGAAGGCCCCTATCTATACAGCAGCACAATACACCCCTCCCCCTTTGGCAGTCACTGAATAGCAAAATAATTTAAAATGGGTTTCCTATATAATGTGCAATTGGGTTTAGTTGATCAGAACCTCTCTATATTCCCACTGGTAAAATCTACAGCATCAGGATGCTTTTAACTAATGATTCGTCTGACCTCATTAACTTTTCCAGAACCACCACTGTTCTACTCTGCTAGAGCCAATTAAATTAGACAATTACTGGTACATCTAAATCTATTCAATTACCAGTTGCCCGAGACCATTAAAAGTCATCCAGACAATTATAAAAAAAAAAAACAATTAAATTGGACAAATTGGCAGGGTCTGCTTGACAGTTTTAATAGCTACAACGGATATTCGTGCAAATCTGGAATAATTTATAGTAAATATGTGTACATGGCAAACGGCAGGGTGTCTGTAAGCTATCAACGTCATCGATATCATCTGAACATCTATTAACAGACTGTGCAGGATTCTGAAATGTGGCTGTATAGTTAATACTAGCTACTTTCACATTCCAGCCTTTGGTACTCAAACTCTACATATATAAGTGATGAGAAGTACTTTCTGAGGTTATACTGTCTTTAGAAAATACAAATCCCACATTATGGAAAAACATACGGATACAAAAAGTTTGGTGTGGAACTCGGTGAAACGTAAGTATTGGGACAGTATGATGTTAACCACCACCCGCTTCGTATAGCTCACAGGAGGTCATGCACCCACAAAAGTCACTTGAATCTACTAGTATGGACCTGTACGTGTACTAATCCCTTTGGACCGTCTGTTGCAATCCCTTGGGCCATCTGTTATGCCATCTGTTTGGGTAGCTTGCAATTCATCCATAGGGCTGTTGGATAAAGACAATGGGCAAGAACATGGGTCAATGAGTATACTGCAAAATATATACATTATAAAAATATTACATATATATATTTTGCAGTACACTGATAGGCGCAAGTGAGAAGAAATTAATTATCAATCGAAGGAAAAAAAGGAGCAATACATTTTTTTCTATATTTATTAAATATACAATATATAAATATATTTTTTATTTTCACTTCTCCTACTTTCGTTCCATCTGTTGGTCACTTGATCTGTGAATAAAATAACATGATTGTCCCTTAATATTTCAGAATCAAACAAACATCCTTGTCCATTCTCCATTTTGTTTGTTAGTGATACATTCATGGCACATTTAAGATACCCACACACATAGCTTAAATTGAGAGTTCATGTTGTATCACCTTTTATGTATATTATTGGTTTGTAAATATGCATATAGAAGATTTAAAAAAAAATCTTTTGAGTTTTTCAGTGTTTGGTGCGTTCTGCGCTTTTAATATATGTGTATGGTAGGATCCACATTTGAAGAGAATGGCTATACGGACTTTGGAACGCATGATGCATTCCAACGCATATATCAACTTATATCCACGTCACATCAGCCTGCTTGGCGCATGGGCGAAGGGATGCAGAACTCACGAAAACACGTCCCACATCCAGGTGACATGAATGAAATACGCCTGAGAAGAACCCGAAAGCAGAAGGTGGAACGCATTATGCGTTCCATACACCGAGGCAACAGACCGGAAGTGGGACGCTGGCGAGCATTTAAAACAGTGACCGCTATAATACCGACTGAGGAAGCCCTGCATACAGGGGGAAACGTGTTTCGGATATATTTAGCACATGCTAGAGACATTGTTATTTCACTGGACATTTTATCAGACTTTTATCATTCATCTTTTATTATTAAATTTTTAATCGATTTTATTACTGGATTTAAATTAAATAAAGGATCTCTAGGACTGAGCCCAGATTACTTTGCATCTATTACGTCAAATGGAACCAGGTATCAAGGATCTCTGGGAGGAAGTCCTAATGATTGCCCTCTATTTACATCAACCCACAAGGATTTAAAGAGAAGAAGAATGGGGGCATCCTGGTAATGGTCCCACTGCACTACACATGCGAGCCACATGATTCTGGCACTTCTCTTGAATATTATTGCACAATTGATATACAGACAATATTGCGCTATGTTTTTTCTGTGTTTTTGTTATAGATGAAAATATTTACCGATGTCTACAGTTCCACCTTATGTATGTATAACATAACTTTTTGTCTGTGGCTTTTGGGGATTCCACCAGAGGTGTTTAAAAGATGTTAGATTGGTTCTACATATCCTGTTCTGCACACTTTATCTATTTTAACTATTATGACTCAGACTAAGGAACTTGGGTATACTGTTGGCCACACAAGAAGGCTCAACATATAGCATAAGATATAGCCTGGGTAACTATTTTTGTAAATAGTATGCCTTTATGGTCTAACTTGACTTAGCCCCAACATTATACCCAGATGGGCAAATGCGCCAGCTACTAATTTAGCACTATAACTTAGAAAAAAAAACAATGTTGAGGGGAAATACTGCTTTTTGCTGTACTCATGAGATATAGCTAAGCACACTTTGTATATTTTAATGCTGTAATAACATCAGGTTAAAGGGTTACTATAACCATCTTGAGAGGATGGGGACCTTTCCAGTGCAATATGCTCTACTGGGCACTATGGAGAAGGTCCACCCTTTTCATTTGCAGCAAAACCTGCATACGAAAATTTTACTAACCTGGAATTCAGCGCTGGCAAAGCTGCAAAAAGTTGCAGACCAATTTAAAAAGGAAGCTACATCTTCATCTGTACTCATCTATACTTGGCTGATCTTTGGTGGAGAAGAGGAATTTAAACTATTCGTTCAGCCCCTAATAGTTTGAACGATTCGTTCAGCCCCTAAAACCCTAATAATGCAGGCAGAAGAAATGGATCAATAAACATGGATTAGAGACTGTTACGTCTCTTATGCTCCTGAAATTGACCTACATCTGGACATTATATGTTCACTGTCAAAAAATACGTCATACTATGTGCAAATGTTTTTTGTATAAAAATTATTTCAATGAAATTATAGAAATCTCCTACACAGTTAAAAATTAAAAATAATATCCCAACTAAAGCAAATCTTCGTAAGGTGTATTCAATAAAGTGAGAATTGCTGGGAATTCAAAGTGAATGCGACATGTAGGTTTTAGCCAGCCTGTTACTTTGTCATATTACTATTCTGTTAGGTTTGCTGCCCTACTAGTAGTCACAGTCATGTTGTGTCTTCCATGGCCATTCAAAGAACTAGTGGTATCAGTTTATTTATTGCCCCAATTTAATATTTCTGGACAAGTTTTTTAAATTAGTTAACATACTTGGATACACTTTGAAAATTATTTAATATTTTGAAAAGCATCTTAATATTTGTTTTTATATATTTATATATTTTTATAAATGATATTATTTGATGTTTAAATGTTAAGAAAAATATATGGCTTACCTTTCTATTCACTATTGTATGTCTGTCTCTAAATAAAAACTATACTTACTATAAAATTAAGGTCACCTGAAATATTTTGAAAAAAAAAAAAAAGTATTAAAATTGTATTAAAAATATAAAATCAAGGAGCGCCGAAGTGAACGGTCGCATGTGCCTGTAGCTCCGTGCTTCACCCGGAAAAATTAACGACTGGTCCACACCCCCTCACCCTTAATCGGCAGGAAAGGTCCCCGAGACTACATGGGACGAAAAACCAAAAAAACAGTACCGGGCAAGCCCACCCCAGGGCTAACGATCGGGGAAATGTGGCGGCAAGCAAACTACGCCTGTGGGCCCAACATGGCGGCTCTCCATGGCGGTTGCTCCGACTTTTCGGAGGACCTGTCTGAGGACGCAGACGAGGAACACCTACCTGCTCCTGCCCCAACGCAAACACCTAAACGTAACAAAAAGGGAGCAGATTCTGAGCCGGTCACCACGGCGATCCTCAAGACACTTTTAGCGGACCTGCAGAGAAATATCCTCGCAGATGTAACTGCCCTGCGAAACGACTTACAGGGACTGACAGGCCGCATCGGCACGCTTGAGGGATCCACACAAGCTCAAGCACAGAGCATCACAGCGTTGCAACAGGCAGTGCACGACCTCCAAATACAGACCCAGAAGCTAGAAAGCCGCTCCGCGGCACAAGAGGACTCCAGACGAAGACACAACCTGAAGATTAGAGGGGTCTCTGAGGCAGTGCCGGACAATGAGCTGCCACAAGTCATAAAACGCCTGATAACAACCATTCTGCCGACCAGGCAAGCCAAAGAGATCAACCCTGCAGACCTCTTTCGGATTCCCAAGCCCGCAAAAGCACCAGCCACAGCCACCAGGGACGTCATGCTAACGTTCCGGAATGGCCGAGAAAAAGCTGCTCACGGCTCTGCGAGGAAAAACGCCTCTCCTATTTGAATCCATGGAGCTAACGTTCTTCGCTGACTTATCCAGTGGCACCTTAGCCTGGCGTCGGTCGCTCCGACCGCTAACTTCCCTGCTTCAACGCCACAAGGTTGGGTACCGCTGGCGGCTACCTCGAACTCTCCTAATTCAACAGGGGGCAGACACACACCAACTCCACGACATCCAGGAGGCCGCAGCCCTACTAAAGACTCTGGGCCTACCGCAGGACTCACTCTCACAGGGAGGACCTCTTACCCCCTCTTCTACCACCTGCAGCTGGGACCCAGCGAGGATCACACCATTCTTCCCCTCGGGCACAACGCCGGACTCCTATGCAACGGTAACCACCTAGAGGCAGCAGTCATCCCTGGAGGCTCTTTGGAAGGCCCTTGGACGCCCCAATTAGTAGAGACACAGTAGCCCCATATTTGGACTAAACCACTGCTGGACGGCTTAGTCACCCTGCGATGCGGAGTACGACTCACCACACATCCACACTTGGGGCCACCCCATGACAAGGGCATTGGTAGCTAACGGCAGAACAACTCCCTGCAGCTCTGCTATCCACGCTGCACACCCTCTAACGCCGGAGGACACTAACAAGCCCCTGTCGAACTCAAGAAGCCGTTTCCAGATATTGGTGTATATTTTTGTTTTTGTCTCTCACCTCATTATTCTATTTTATTTTATTTTACGTTAATAAGCAATCTTATACCGGTCCTTCCTGTGGAGCACCTCGGTGGTCCCGGGACCTCCCTGGGCTTCCAGCCGTGTAATCTTGTGCAAAGTCTTGTTAACATGTTTGCTCATTTACCTAGCATGTAATGTAATGTAAGATGTCCTGCCCTGGAGCACAGGGGCTTAACAGATATACAATGCCTGTTCAAAGTTTACCACACATCAGTGGCAGTCAGCATGTTGGCTTACTACTGCTGTCTGATGTGGACCACGGGACCCCCCGTTTAGAGATACAGCTCTGTTTAAACGTTATATTGGTTGCAAGTTTGGTTGATCTACAGCATTTCCGCTCTCTTTTCTACCATGTACACCTTATTAAGAATAGTCTATTTCTGACACTCCTAACACCACCGACATGATGTACTCTGTTACGCACACGACCGGTAGGGGCCTTGCCTAACATAGCACAGATTATTTCTAATTTAATTTGGTTTGTCAAATTTCACCTAACTTCTGATACACCTAGTCACGCCAAGTTCCACTGGCAGGTCAGGTTGAGCTGCATGCACGACATGTAGGAGCCCAGCCTAGCCAAATCATACCACGACATACAGGATATGGCCTAACATAGCCCGTGGTTAGCATAACATGCTGCACCAAACTCTAGTCTCACTCTGGCTGTAATTAAAATACTCGGGTCTCAACTAGCCCACACTAGAGCTTCTCGCCCAGTATACACCTGACACGCAGGCCAACTATGCCACACAACATAGCGCACTATCGCACTATAGCTATTTTAACATCACTAAGGTATCTAGCATACCACTAATGAGCATAGAGTTTTGCTCCTTTTTAATTTTCTTTGCTTCACTTTATTTTATCATCTTATTACTACGACAAGCTGGCGATTTAGCACAGACCCACCTTATAACCTTAAATATGACGGGAAAAGCAATGTCAACTCTTGTTATGTATACTTCAAATTATCTTACTTGGTTACATCACCGTTTATTATAATATAAAATTTGTGCAACTTATCTTGCCACCGTCTACCGTGGAAGCAACTTGTGTTACGCTGTTGTGGCGCTTGTATGAACTGCTGTATGTACCTGCACTACAAAAATAAAGAATTAAAAAAAAAAAAATATATATAAAATCAAGGCCTCCATACGTGTAACTTACAGAGAACAGTGTTACAAAACTCTCATAAGATGATTCTCCACACCAGTAAAACAATTTTGAATGTGAAAGACTAACACGGACAGCTGCTGGAGGGGGTGCGGGGAGAAGGTAAATAATCCATATGTGGTGGACATGTCCATGGGCAGAGAGGTTTTGGACTATGACCTCAAAGATTCTGACTGAGGTAATGCAAAGACAAAGAACTAAAGATCTTTGGACCTTTCTTTTGGCAAAACCCATGGACGGACAGACCAACCGTGAGCAAAAGCCTAGCAGCTAGGAGAGCAATGGCACAAACAAGGGTGTACGTAGACATGCCATTGATGGACAGGGTCATCCAAAAAATGAAAGAAACACATTTAATGGACAAACTCACTGCACAAGTGCGTAACACTTAACCCGCCTTCACTAAAATATGGCAACCATGGAAGAACTATACTGACCACTGAGGATTAGGGATACACAGGACTGTCAGGCTTTGCCACCACGACTGGACACAAGATTCCTTGCGTTATCCCCCTTCCCATATTCCTTCTTATTAACTACTCTTGTTCTTTTCCCACCACACACTTCACTTTCTCTTAAAAACTAAAAATAACGTGCATGATAGTATATGGAGTTAACGGGACATACTACCACATGGGAGCAAAGATGAATGTATAATGACTTCCTTTAAATAGCAGTACCGCAGGACCAAATGTATCCAGTTTCAAAGGTAAACCAACAAGTTACATATCTTTGTATTCATTTTTCACATGCATGATAGACCTACTCGCTTGCTGTCTGCTCACCCACTTTGATGCAAATTTTATATACTGTAAGGGAATGTAAACTAAACGACTTGATACTCATCTTACTGCTGAACTTGCGGTACAAAGGGGCATTGTACACTCACAGTATGTCTTGATCGCTCAAAATGTATGTAACCCTATATATATATATGAACTTATAAATAAAGCATTAAAAAAAATAATTATATATATACTGAATCATTTGAAAAGCTGATCCAAAAATATTTAAATTGGGGTCTTTATTAGCTGTATCTAAAATCAATATATTAGATATTTTAGAATTAATTAAAATTAAAACAAGCCCCAGTAAAGCCCACTAGCAAACAAACACAAAAAAAAAATTCCTCAGACAATGCAAAACACTCTATTTAGCTAAATCCAGATTTAAACTGTTAGATCGCTGTTTCGACTTCAGAGAGAAAAGTTGCCCAAACTCATGCCCTTCCTCTAATCTTTAATTTAGAAATTCATGAGCACAAGTTCATGCCTTGTTTACTATTGTATAGTGTTTCCCAAACCAGTCCTCAAGTCTAGTCCTGTCCAGTCAAGGTTTTGTCAGTATCGCCATTGGTATAAAACAGGGAAATACATAAATCCTGGATTGTTGGTGGGCCATCAGCATTGGTTTGGGAACCACTGGTATGGACTTTCTAAGTTTCATATAGAAAGCTACGGGAAAGCAAGGATTGGCTGATAATTGGCAGCCAGATCCTGATCTCATTGGAGATGAATACTGACAATGACAAAACAAATGCTTTCACCTGAAATTATCTTATTATTTAACTTTTTGTCTTGATTATTTAAATGATATATTTTCTATTACATTATAAGAGCTGTGCATGAAAAGGATCTTTATTTTGGTTCTTTCATTTGTTCTTAAAATATTTGTTTTTGTTTAGTCCAAATATAATTCGCATATTCAGTTTGTCTGAAATTTTTAAAAAATATGTTCAACCCTTGGGTCGCAGGTTCAAGTCCCAGCAATTTTACCTTTCCTGGTTAAATACTTTGCTATTATTATTATTTATTATTATTATTATTATTATTATTTATTTAACAAATTTCATGCAACATAAATCTCTATGAAAATGAATTAATACTGTTTGTAAAACAGGACTGATCCATATTGAAAGCTAAATAAAATATTACTTTCATATGCTTGCAATTCCATGCACACGCTTACAGCCAGAAAAAATAAGAACTAATGTAAGCTTGGCGAAAAGGTAGTGGTCACAACAACGCCTAAAGGGTTGCTCAGAACAGCAGCAGTTCAACGAATGACAGAATGGCGCAGAACAAAATTCGTTCAGTGACCAATTTGTTCATTCAGCCATTCATTAATATTTTGATTGTTAATTGTTTTCTGACAAAATGGACTACATTTGAATACACGTGTCTATTATTTATATTATATATATAAAAATGATGGCATATCCACCATGGAGTGCCCCTTTATCTCAGTGAAATACTGACAGCTAGCTCCGTCAGTTCATACCCAATAATGTATGTCAGCTATATGTCGACAGAGTAACTCATCATCAACCCTTCACTTGTCTAACCCAATGAAGGTTCCATTCTGCAATGATTACACATTATTAGGTAATTGTAGAGCTGCTTCTCAGAATGATGAAGAGATCTGCAGATGGTGCTATATTTGTATGGTACGTTGCCACTAGAAACACAATAGAAGAAATGTCATTAAACTCCCATGGAGCAGGAAGGTAAAAAATAAATCAGTAAAAGGCCAAATTACTTTAAATAGACCAAAATCATTAGAAAGAAAAACTAGGAATTGTCTTAAAGAACGTGGGTCAAGATATTCTCTATCCTGATTGTTTTAGTAGGGGTTTTATCTCTTATTGTATGTATGTGTGAACCAGGCATAGGACAGAACATCCATTATGATTTAAGTGTCATTGTGTCACGTGTCCGTACCCTTTGGACCATATTAAGAATGAAAACAGGTGACTTGCCTGTCAGAGTATAGAGAATGCTTTTGAGTGCTCTTAAAAGGCCAGTCTTAGTACTATAGCCACTACAACCTGATGTACTGGGTATAGTGTTAGCATGCCTCTGGCACCATTCCATGGTTCTGTTTCACACAGTTTTCAAGAGGTTTGACCCAAACTATGGCTATCCCAAATGTCCTTGTCCAAGAATCTTGCTTGGCATTTTGCTACTTTGGATGTTTGTGCCAGTGTGTGTCAGCTTGTGGAGGCTCAGAGTCTGTGTCAGTGTTTGTAGAGGATTTGAATCTGCGTGTTTGTGTGTCAGTGTTTATGGGCGCTCATGGTCTTTGTCACAATGTGTGTGGAGATAAAAGTCTGTGTCAGTGTGTGCGTTGGGGTCAGGATCTGGGTTGTTGTCTGAAGAAGAATAAGTGTCTGTGTCAGTAGTGTACAGGGAGGTCAGGGTTTTTGTAAGTATGGGTGACAATGTGGGGGAGTCTGTCTGTGTATGACTCTGTGTATATGTGGTTTTTTGTTTGTTTCTGACAGTGTTTGCCATTGTTACTCTCAGTGTCTTTGTCACTATGTGTCTTTTTCAGTATCTGCATGAAGTCTGTCAGTGTCTCTGCATTTCTTTTGGTGTCCGTCATTGTCTTTGACAGTGTCTGTATGTGTGTCTGTCAGTATCTCTGCTATGGTATATGTATGTCTTTCAATCACTCTTTTAATGTTTCTGCATCTCTGTCAGTGTGTCTGCATCTCTCTCAGTGTCTTTGTTTGTCATGAAAGGGTTAATACTCTAAGCCTCTATCTCCAATCACAGAGTTAAACATATACACAAGCACTTCCCCTCTACCTGTAGTCGTTCGTCTTAATATTTCAGATCATAGTAGCCTGCTATGTCTTGCTGTTGCTCAGACTTTCCTTCTGTGCTTAACATTTACCTTGCAATTCCGTCATTGTCTTTGAGAGTGTCTTTATGTGTGTCTGTCAGTTTCTCTGCTATGGTATATGTATGTCTTTCAATCACTCTTTTAATGTTTCTGCATCTCTGTCAGTGTGTCTGCATCTCTCTCAGTGTCTTTGTTTGTCATGAAAGGGTTAATACTCTAAGCCTCTATCTCCAATCACAGAGTTAAACATATACACAAGCACTTCCCCTCTACCTGTAGTCGTTCGTCTTAATATTTCAGATCATAGTAGCCTGCTATGTCTTGCTGTTGCTCAGACTTTCCTTCTGTGCTTAACATTTACCTTGCAATTACCTTGCAATAAAAAATGTCGAAAATAAAGTAACAGACCTTGAAAACAGGTCAAAAAGAAAGACTTTAAGAGTGCGTGCTATAGCTGAAACTGTTACTCAAGATCAACTGAGTCCATATTTGCAGAAGTTATTAGATTCTTTCTTAGCTCTGTTACAACGTGGAATATATCCATTTGAAAGATTTAATCGTGTTTCAACATTCAAGACCATTGTTGGACATCTTCCAAGAGATGTCATAGTATGCTTTTGCAAATTTAATTTTAAGAACTTGGTCATGCAGGCAGACATAGAGCTTTTCCCGGACCTGTAGTCGTATACAAGATTGGCAAGAAAGTATTTGTGGATAAAACTCATATTTTGAGGGACAACGGGATCCGCTACTTGTGGACATTTCCCACAGTCCTGTAACTTTTGCATAATTGTGGCTCCTATTCCTTTTCAGATCCCGTGGTTCTACAAGAGAACTTAGCGATTTGGAACATTATTGGAAATTGTGAAGCTCTGGCAACACAGCTGATTTTTTTAAATTATTGTTTTTTGTAAAACACAATTTACTAATATTGTTTATTGTACATAATTGAGGATAATGTGTGGGTAGAAATGTGAGTATCTGATAAGATTATTAATTGTGACTGATAATGTATTAACTTGGTATTTTCTTTTTCAAGGGTAACTTATATTGACTATTATACATAATTGAGGATAATGCGTGGGTAGAAATGTAAGTATCTGATGTATGTATCTTCTATGGAGTACTATTAACAATGAGGATAATTGAGCAAACTCAAGTATGTGATAAGAGCTTCACTTGTGATTGTTGATTTTCTCACATGAAACACCCACATTATGTTTTTTATATTGATTGTTAATAATTATAGGACCAATTTTTGTGTGTGCGTGTGTTTGGGGGAGGGTGTGTGTGAAATGTTAAGCATTAGAGGTTTTCTGGTCATATGAAACTTTGGGGAGAGGGAGAGGTGTGGGGGAGGCACAAGAGGAAAAATGTATTTATCTATTATCTACCCAACAGTCTAATACATGACAGGTGTATAGTCGCCATATGGGCAGTCGTAACCTAGGACAAAAACCCCACATCCCTAACCCAATAAGACGCTGACACTAGGGTATATGGGTAAAATTGTCCACAGCTTTTATTAACCATTATAACCATTTGTTTAATAATAAGTTATCATCAATAATAACAATCATAAATATAATAATAATTTAACATATAAATATGGGTCATTGCCCCCATACTCCGCCCTCGCAACCGCATCCTTCTTTTAATATAACGGGCAATGACCCCCAACATACCAACACATAAATATATCTTTAACAATTTTCAACCTTATTCCAACATAACCATTTAAGTGCCAACCATAAATAACCACGGTAGGGGTATACCCGGATACCCCTACCCCACCAGGTTCTGAGCCACCTCCAGGACTCGAAACCTACCAACCACCAGTGACCACAATTTCCATGTCCGTGACGTTCCTCATGGGAGCCTATTTCCTCCTCCTCGGCTCCCTAACCCGCCGCTGTGACAAAACGGGAAACCATTAGTGATCTTGACAACCCAAGGGAGGGTGGGCGGGACAAACTCGGCTAGGTAAGAAATTAAATGTGCTCTGCCTAAAATGGCTGCCTATTTAAGTAGACCAGCCCTATTACCCACAACCACCCAGTCCTGGCCGGCTCCTCCTAAGCCCGCCTCCTAACCCCTGTCAAGGCCCTCCTCCGCTAAGCTGCGCTTTGGCTCCTTGGGGCTACATGACAGGTGTATAGTCGCCATATGGGCAGTCGTAACCTAGGACAAAAACCCCACATCCCTAACCCAATAAGACGCTGACACTAGGGTATATGGGTAAAATTGTCCACAGCTTTTATTAACCATTATAACCATTTGTTTAATAATAAGTTATCATCAATAATAACAATCATAAATATAATAATAATTTAACATATAAATATGGGTCATTGCCCCCATACTCCGCCCTCGCAACCGCATCCTTCTTTTAATATAACGGGCAATGACCCCCAACATACCAACACATAAATATATCTTTAACAATTTTCAACCTTATTCCAACATAACCATTTAAGTGCCAACCATAAATAACCACGGTAGGGGTATACCCGGATACCCCTACCCCACCAGGTTCTGAGCCACCTCCAGGACTCGAAACCTACCAACCACCAGTGACCACAATTTCCATGTCCGTGACGTTCCTCATGGGAGCCTATTTCCTCCTCCTCGGCTCCCTAACCCGCCACGGGCTCAGACCTTGACCCCTTAAGCTGTCTGAGCTCCCCCACCCCGGAGAAAGAGTGCCCTTTGCATCCCCTCCTGCAGCCCCAGGTTCAGCAGGTCCCAGCCCACAGCTGACAGGTGAACGCCATCCGGGCGATAGTACCCTGGCAAACCACCTTCCAGTTCCACGTGTCTCACCACAACTCCCCCCAACTTCCTCACGAAGCTAGCCATCAAACTATTAACCTTGCCCCTGCATCTATCCAAAGCCGCGTAGTCCAACATGACCCCGGGAAGCAGATCAACCAGCCTGTTAAGGTCCTGCTTCATCCACTTTACTAGCCTCCGCTGCGGAATGAGGCCCAAGTCGTTGCCCCCCCGCATGAAGTACCAACATGTCGGGCCTTACCCCGCTTGCCACCTTCCGCAACACCACCCGCATATATCCCTCCAGCAATATCCCCTGTACCCAAGCCATTGTATTGTCAACTGGTCCTTTGGAAAGCCCAGCTGCTGGCCTTTCGCTCAAGCTGCAGCCCTCCTGGCGGCCCAGAAGACGAAGGAATGGCCCATGATCCAAGCAACACGACCTGGGGAAGGAGGAAAAGAACAGTATAAATACCCCCCGGGCCCAACAGAGTGCCCCCCCCCCCCCACTAGCGCCCTAGCTAGCACTCCAATAAGCCTAAACGAATATAAGAGCGAAACCTGACAGACTCCCATCTCCCGATCCTCTTGACCAGTTCGTCCCCCAACCCCAGGCGCGCGGCCTCCGTGGCTGCTCCGATGCGAAATGAGTGGGTGCCGTAGGCGCTCGCACTCAACCCCAGCCGTACCAAGCCCTTCCGGAAAACTTTAGTGAATTGGAAGCGGGATAGCGACGAGCCGTCCGCATGCACCAAGAGCGACCCGTCCACTATCGGCCTCCGCTCCAAGTAGTGCACCACCGCAGCCACTGGACACAAGGTCGAACCCGGCAGGGGGCCCAGGGTCACGTCCCTGCCTGCCCCTTTGACGTCAGTCTTAGACCTGGCCAGGTGCACCACCAACTTTCCTTCAAGTATGCAAACCCCCGCTGCCTGTATGCCCCCTGATGCCGACCGTGTGGCACTCACCAACTCACCAATCCTGAAGGCCCCTAAAAAAGGCCAGGAGGAATGCCGCCGTAAACAGAGCCACTTCAAACCCATCGAAGCAGATGTCAGGCAAGGCCCGGATCAGACCCCCCAGCACCCGTACCGACACCGGGCGCCTAGCGTCCGGCACCCTACGTCCCCTCCGGTAGCCCTTAAGAGCCTGCCGTATAACAAAAGTTTTCGTAAGGTCCTCCCCCCCACGGAGCTTGAACCAAAAGGCCATTGCCGCCATGGTCCTGTCCACTACCGCCGGAGACGCACCGCTTGCCAACAAATGGAAGATGAACCACAGGAAGGCGTCCAGCGGTGGCTCCCCTGACGCTCGCCTCCCCAGCCCGTCCCAGGAATGCTCCCATGCACCCCAGACCTTACTGTAGGCGGCCCAGGTGGCCGGTGCAAGCGACGCTTTCACAAGTCCTCCAAGCATGACGCTCCTAACTGCCACATCTCGTCCGGGCACGCCAGGCCCACGTCCAGCGCCTCCGGGGCCACCGTCCGGAACCTGGACCACTGAAAACGAGACAGAGCATCAGCTACCTCGTTCAAGTACCCTGGTACATGTCGCGCGCGAAAGACCACATTAAGGGACATGCACAGCAAAACAAATCGCCGCAACAACGCCACCACTGGCCTAGACGCTGCGGACAGGTTGTTAACCGCATGCACCACGGACATGTTGTCCGAGAAAAGACCACCTTTTGGTCCCGCAAGCTATCCCCCCACAAGGCCAACGCCACCACCAACGGGAACAGTTCCAGAAAGGCCAAGTTACTCATGAGGGGGCTCTGCCCCCACGCCACCGGCCACTTTTCCGCGCACCATTGTCCACCGAAGTAGGCCCCAATCCCCACGCTGCCCGACGCGTCAGTGAACAGCTCTAGCTCGGCTGTCGACACGCCTTCCCGTCGGAAGAACACCGTCCCGTTGAAATCCCTCAAGAAGGTGTCCCACACGACCAAGTCAGCCCGCATAGACGAGGATACTCGTATGAAATGGTGTGGAGACCGGGCCCCAGCCGTAGCCGCTGACAAGCTGCGGCTAAACACCCTACCCATCGGGATCACCCGGCAGGCGAAGTTGAGCATCCCTATCAACGACTGCAGTTGCCGGAGCGTCACCTTACGCGCCTGCCGCACCGCACCCACTTTGGACCGTAGCGCCTCCAATTTGGACAGCGGCAGACGGCATTCCCCAAGCTCAGAATCGATCTCCAAACTCAAGAAGCTAAGGCACCCGGTCGGGCCCTCCGTCTTCTCCGCCGCTAGCGGCACCCCAAATCGGCCAGCCACCCATTCGATGGTCCTCAGCAGGTGCAGGCAAGCCGGGGAGCCAGCCGGCCCCACACAGAAAAAATCATCCAAGTAATGTACCACCGCCCTGTCCCCCGCCTCAACCCGCACCACCCATTCAAGAAAAGAACTAAACTTTTCGAAATAGGAGCAAGAAATGGAGCATCCCATTGGGAGGCACAAATCCACATAGTAGCCCCCTTCGAAAAGACATCCCAGCAGGTGATGACACGCCGGATGGACAGGGAGCAGCCGAAAAGCCGCTTCAATGTCAACCTTAGCCATAAGAGCCCCACGCCCAGCCCTCTTCACCAGCTCGACCGCCTGGTCGAATGATGCATAAGAGACCGAGCACAGCTCCTTATCAATGTCATCGTTAACTGACCCGCCCTTAGGGTACGACAGGTGGTGAATGAGCCGAAACTTCCCGGGCTCCTTCTTAGGGACCACTCCAAGAGGGGAAACCCGAAGGCCCTCTACCGGCGGTACCGGAAACGGCCCAGCCATCCTACCCAACATAACTTCCTTACCCAGCTTGTCCCGTACCACCCCTGGGAATTCCGCCACTGATTTTAGATTACGTGGGATAAAGAAACCCTGCCCGAACCCGGCCCTGAGGAGCTCGGCGTCCGCCCTATTCCCGTAGCGGCTTAGCCAGGGTTCCATCGCGTCTAGCCTCACTGGGGTTAGTCCCCTGGGCAGCGGAAGCCCCTCCACCCCCAACCGCGGACCCGGCTCCCGATCCCCCAGACTTACCTTTCTTGAAGCAGCGCTGCAGCCCATGTGCCCCCCCGCAGCCGGAGCATTCATGCTTAAATCGGCAGGAAGCACCCCATTTGCATTGGCCTTCATTGAACAGCCAGCAAAGTCCCTTTTGCGAGGCGGCCGACGAGGCGGACTGTCCTTTTGCGCCAGCCGCATGCTGAAAGGGCTGCGCCTTCTGCGCCATCATCAGCTTCATCCAGAGAGGCAGGTCCATCTGGTCCCACCTCATACCGGGATTAGCCGCCAACCGCTGTCGGAACTGCTCGTCATACCGCCACCATGCCAACCCGCCATAGGTGCGGTATGCCTCCCAAATCCCGTCCAAGTAGCAGAACAAGGAAGAGCAGACGCCCGGTGACTTTTCCCCTATCACGCTGGCCAAGACACAAAACGCCCTCAACCAGTTCCCAAAGGATTTCGGTATCTTGCGATACTTCTTCCGCTTCTCCTCCTCCTCCTTCTTCTCATCTTTTTTATCTTCCTCCTTGAGGTCAATAAATTCCTCCAAGGGAAGGAGAGAGAAGATCTCTAAGTACTCCCCCTTCCAGATCTTGTCTTTCACCTCCTGTTTAAGGTGGACCCCGAGCGGGCCAGCAAACGATACGTATGCGTGCTGCCTTGCCGCATCCGACACCCCCCCAGTCAGTTCCGCCCGCTCGTTCCCAGCATCTCCTGCGCCGTGTGCGGCCCCTGCCTCTACACTGCATGCCGGCGCCACCGGGGTCCCCACCCCAGGCCCACTAGCCGCTACCCCCTGCGCCCACACCTGCCCAACGCTCACCCCTGAACCGCCCCCAATGAGTGGAGCAGTGATTGTAGTGTTTGTATTAGCGTGTCTGAGTGCAATGAACCGTTGGACTCACCGGCCAAGCCCCCAGAACCGGAAGCGCCCGGGGCTGCGATGGGAACTGCTGAGCCTCCACGAAGGGCAACGTCCACCGAAGTCCCGCCAACCGGGGAGCTCACCCGGTGCCTCCTGAACACTGATGAAGAGCGGCTCCGTGACCTGAAACGAGGAGAAGAAGTCCTGGGCAGGGTGCACTATTCCCCAGCAGCCCTCCCGTCCCGACCCAGGGAGCGCCTGCCGACCACCAAGGCCTCCCGGCACCCGCTGTCCTGTCGCTGCTTTCCAGGGGCCACACCCCGCGGGCTACGACTCCTACCGACACCACCTAAAACCTGCCCCCGTCGACCATGCCTGGGGGACCCCCCCCCTACCTCCCGCGGACCCACTAGATGAAGATCGACGTCGCCGCCTCTCGAAACGCCTACCGGCCCTAGCGCACCTAACTGGGGAGGGACTCCCACTGCTAGACCCAGAACCCGACCTAACACTGGGCCGACCCCGCCTACGCCCCCCCCTCTCAGCCCCTGAACTACTAAGGGCCCCACCCTCCTCACCCCCACTGCGCCCTGAAAAACTGCCCCTACGCTTCCCCCCCCTAACCTCCGCTACCCCCTGCCCAGCCCTCCTTGCCAAACCCCCTGACCTACCAGAGGGAAGAGCCCGCTGCCTGCCCTCCCCCCTACCTCCCCATCTCCGGCCTCCTTACCACTGGACCCCTGTGCCACTACGGCCTGACCACCTCCTGCCCCCTTCTGCCCTCGGCTAACCGCCCCCCCCTCCCCCACTACCAGTCTCTTAGGGGAAGCCCGACCCCCCTTTCCCCCTACAGCTCGGGCCCTGTCCTTCACACGAGCACCCTTAACACCAGCCACCTCATGGGAGGCCCCTTGAGGATCCCCAGCACTTGCCTGCTGCTTCCGGCTTGCCAGGGGCCCTCTCCGGGCCGTCCTGCCCTGGGCCCCGTCCTTCCCGGCCCCGTCCTTCCCGGCCTGCTGCTTCCGGCTTGCCAGGGGCCCTCCCGGGCTGCATCCCAGACGGGCCTGGCCCTGGAGAGGGCCGTTCATCAGCCGCACGCCTCCGCACGCCAGGTGCCACCCCACCCGGTCTGGGGTGCGCACCGTCAACCTCTTCAGCCGCCACCCGCCGGGAAGCACCTCGCCTAGGCCCGGGCCGCGCCGCGGGAGGCGGGGCCTCAACCACGGGGTCCGCGGGCCTGCTGCACGTGCCGCTTCCGCCCGCGGCCTCCATTCCGCCGTCACCTCCATCCTCCAGACCCGATCCAGGACTCAGACGCCGCGGAGGCCTCCTGGCCCGTTGTGGCCTCTCTCCGCCGCCATCCCTCTCCGCCGCAGCCGTTAGGATCTGGTCCAGTTGGGCCCGAACCCAGCCCGCGTCCTGTCGCAGCGCCGCCGTCCGGATTCCAGCCAGTAACCTCTCCACTTCGTCCATGGCCCTGCAGAGGAGACAAAAAGGAAAAAACCCTACCCAGCAAAGCAGTGAACACGAAGTGCACACAAACTCGGCTAGGTAAGAAATTAAATGTGCTCTGCCTAAAATGGCTGCCTATTTAAGTAGACCAGCCCTATTACCCACAACCACCCAGTCCTGGCCGGCTCCTCCTAAGCCCGCCTCCTAACCCCTGTCAAGGCCCTCCTCCGCTAAGCTGCGCTTTGGCTCCTTGGGGCTACATTATGGTAATTTAGTAGGTAGTCTAATATTTTTTTCTGCAAATCCAGGGGGTCAGAAAAAAAGAGGAGTTGCTATCATTGTATCAAATAAAATTAAATTAGAACTTATTGATGACATTCCTGATAATAATGATTGCTACCAAATCTTGATTGTCAAGATTAATGATAATGTATACGCTTTTTCAACATTTATGCCCCAAATCAGTCTCATTAGGTTTTTTTGGATGATTATATAATATGATGAAATCATTATCCTGTGGTAGACTACCTATAGAAGGCGATTTTAACTTTGTTGTTGACCCAAGGCTTGATAGAAATCATGGTAGGACTCATCTTAAAGACCCTTGGTCTAAAACATCAGCTACAGGGATGCAGAATTTCCTCATAAAAAATCTTTATTCGACTGTTGGCGTGTCCCCCATCCAATCTTATTCTCTTATCAATCTTTTTCGACAACTTTGAATTAATTGAACTTTATAATGAAAACAGAGATTGGTTCAATAATGTGGACAGATCATAAACCTGCTTTTCTTGAAGTTTCGAATAATAAGGAATATAGACTGAGAACTAGACGTAGGAGCTCAAAAGTTCATTGATAATAAAGATAATGGCATAGTTTTTGGCTTCAGTTTTCTGGTGTACTTTTAAATGTTTTATGTGGGGTTAACTTATTAAATTAGGCTCTCAATTGAAGAACAGCAGACAGATCTGAGTCACTCTCAGATTTGCATATTAAATTAGCCAGAGCCGAAAGGCTAAATAAGACTCAAATAGATTCGGAATTTATTAAGTAGATATATAAAATCAGAAATTAGATAAATCAGAAAACTCTGCATAATGTTGATAAGGCTATTTTGCATCTTAAACAAAAATGAAACCATAATAATGATAAAGTATTGTAACGGCTACCCAGGTAGTGAGAGGGTATCAGCCGTTGGAGACGTCCTTTTTCCTGGCAAGCTGCTGTGTCAAAGTAACGCTGGTATAATCCCATTCACGATATCCAGAGGGAGAGTCAGGTTCAGCTGTAAAAAGAGCAGAGTAATATTCCCAAATAATCCCCTTTCAAGAACGAGACGAGGCTACGTTTTGAAGGGTCAAGAAGACTGGAACACCCAGCCTGCTTTTTATTACAGTTACATGCAAAAAGAACACACCCAGGGAGAGGCATAAAATCACCAATCATATACATGGTACAACCCCCACGTCCCTTCCCCTCAGATAACCATTTAACATAATTAACATGTACAGTAAGTCTGGATGTACCCCAAAAACAGGGGGTCCCCAGATAGCCCTCGTCCAGGGGACCAACATATCCAAAAATCAGTCTATTCGGACAAATGGTTCAGGAGTTATAAGGTTCCAAAATGTTGACCGACCGCACAGACCAACTAGCCGAAAATAGTTCCATAAGTTTTGGCCTTGCGGTCGAGCTCCGTCCAGTCGAATCTCGGTGGTCGCTAGAATCCCCATAGTTTGTTAAGTCTTTCTACCGAACAGCAAGGCGTTCGGTAGCTTTCGCACGAATCCCCGGTGCTATGGAGGTCTCAGCGGTGTTCGCCTGTTTGCGTAGCCGATTTTAGTTCCAGACGATGGCTGGCAAACACCGCTGTTCGTGCGCAAGATGGCCGCGAACACGTGCAAAGTCCCGAAATGGCGGCCACCCATACTTTACACAGTGGATTCGTACAAACCCATACGAATGGAGGAAATGGAACGAACAGAGGATATAAACTGCAATTCCCTTGATTATTCTAACAGACACCAGGAACTTGTAAGAATCTGTTACAAGTATATTATCATATAAATTGAAATGCAATAGAAAACAAAAGATTATTAGTAAACTTTAAATAAATGGCAAATCTTACCATTTTCCGAATGAGATTGCTGAAATTTTGGCATACTATAATAAAAGCTATATAGTTTGAAACAAAAGCACCATTATAATTTGCTATTTGTAGATTTCTTGATAGTTTGAAGATCCAAAAATTATCCTAAGATGGTCTTGAAATCTTGAAATAAACCATTTTCTGAATTCGAAATTTAAACTACCATTAATAATTTGAAGTCAGCATAAGCTCCTGATCCAGCTGGATTCTCGGCTCTATTTTATACAATACAAATTCAGGACATCATGATACTTCTTTTTCAAAAAATGTTGAATGATTTTAAGCGGGAGATATTTAAACACTGATTTTTGATAAATTTGGAATTAAGGGCCCCATTAAAGAAAATACTATGTCTCTACCTTTCAATTGTACATCTAAAATAGTTGGCTCTATTTTTGATACAGATTGGTTTTCTATCTCAAACGGTACTAGGCAGGGATGTCCTTTTGCACCCTTGCTTTATATTAATTAACTTGAATCTTTAGCAATTTGTATTAAACATTATAAGAAGATTCAAGAGATTCAAATTGGGAATCAGGTAAAATAACGCTCTATGCGGATCATGTTCTCCTTTCAGTATCAAAGCCAGTTAAATCAATTCCTCAGTTATTATCCTCAACTAACAATTTTGGTAAATATTCAAATCATAACATTAATATGACTTAATCCCAAATATTGACTAAGAATCTATCTAAGAACAATCTTGCAATTATGAAGACACAACATTGGTTTGACTGGAATAAAAGATGTATAGATCATTTATGAATTATGATCACCCCCACATACCCTCCCGCTTATTTAGAAGACTTAATTGTTTACAACTAATCGCAGGTGTTGAAGATCATTTTTTAGGCAACTATCATCTAGGATAGAATTAGAAATGTCTTGGTTGGGCCGTATCAATGTTGCCAATACCTATGTAATACCTAAGATATAATATCTTTTTTAGGACTATTCCTTTCAGCGTTAACAGTAATATTTTGGGTACATTTATGAAACTGTTTGGGGATTATATTTGGCTAGGATAGAAGCCCAGAATATCTTAAAATATGCTTAGTAAAATAAGAAGGATGGTGGCATATCATACCCTGATTTAAATGTACTATTTGAAACAGCCATGTTCTCACATATTACTCTTTGTCTGTATTCTAGCTCATAGAATTTTGACTGGTTTGAAATTGAGAGAAGGGATATATAATAACTATATAATAAATATATAAATATATAATTAACTACGTTAATAATAAGGTGTCTCAAGTGGTTTAAAATGAGATACTCTATGATATAGAGGACTTAGTTGATTGGAAACACAGGGGGATATCTCAAATTTCAGATATTATTGATAATGTAGGGATCTTGTCCTTTTTTTAAATTTCAAATGAAATTTGATCGTTCAATAAACATAAATTTTGGTATCTACATGTATAAAAAAAAAGATAATGGTGAAATTGATTCTGCACTCTCATTTTCTTGATGATATTTTCTCGATTTGTATTATCAGGATATAAAAGATGTCTATAATAATGAAACTATTTAAATTAAGAGATAAAAAAACTGTTGCAGGCAAAGTAGCTCCAATTCTAAGATGTTAAGTTGAACAAAAAACGGATATTTGAAGAACGCATATTTTGTAGTAAGTGAGTTATGCAAAATATAAATTGTATTTCCATCTTAGAATTGTACTATAAGTTAATATATAGGTGGTATCTGGTCCCATCTAGATTACATAGAATTTCCACAAACAATTGTGATATTTGTTGGCGTTGTCATCTGGAAAAAGGCCATTTATTTCATATGTGGTGGGAATGTTCTGGGCTGGATTCTCTCAAACGTCATCTTATTTATTGTTTATATGAGTATTTCTCTATTAATTTGTTGAACCCCTATATGTTTTTTGTGGCATGTTTTCTATCCTATTTACTAGAAAAGTCAAGAATATTTAATAGTCCATATATATATTTTTTTTTTTGTAATTCTTTATTTTGGTTGTGCATATGTGATAGAATACAGGCAAGCTTATAATACATCACATTAGCATAGGCAAGCTTCCATAAACACAAACAATGTATTATATGACATATGAAGAACATGCACATTTTTATATTATATGGTCAACATTTTATGTGAACAGGTAGGTAACAGATGAGACTTGCACATTTTTAGGATACGAGTATAAATGAGGTGATCATGTCACTATGCATAGTGTAAAATATAAAACATGTTTAAGGGTAGGTCGCACAAGCAATAACAAGATTGGTATAAACAGTTTTGTGGCCTAGGAGCTAAAGTACATGTCAGGGTTCCACCAGTAGCATGTAATACAGGTTGTGGGGTATCCATGTTAATCTATGATACTCAAGCAAACGTGGTAATAACTTGCTGCACCTGTTAGTTAGCCTATGAGAGATATAAATGGTAGCATAGATTTTTTAGGCCTATATCTACAAATATATGGTTTGTACTGACAGTAGCTAACAAGGCTTAGGACCACTGGAAACAAGTTGCCTTCTAGGCAGTAGCTAGAGCGAGGAGGCACAATAAAAGTAAGATGGCGTAATAGTCCATATATTAATGGCAATAAAGATGGTTATGGCCTTTAATTGGAAATCTTGCAGAAAATGAACTGGTTTGCAATCGAATTGCATATCAATATAAGATGAAACAAAGTTTTTATGTCTCTAGAAATAGTTTTGAGAAATGTGAAAATATTTGTCTCCCTTGAAAATACTATGCATATTCTTGTGACTTATCAATGATCCTTAATTGATCTATAATTGTTCATTTAATAGATGCTTGCCCTTTCCCAGTGACTTCCAAATTTATGTGGGTATGAATGTGGCGCAAATGTGTTTTAGTGTAACTATGCGTATTGACACTATTGTCTGAAAAAAAATTGTATTTTTTTTTTTTACATTTATTGTACTACTTATGATATATTTATGATTTGCTAATTATTTAAACTCAATAAAGATCTAGACAGAAAAAAGACAACTTTAGGTCGTCAAGGTCATAATTCACATAACTATGTTTCTGCTCTTGATAGTTCTTTGACTTCTATCATATCATTTTCATTGCTAATTTTGTTTTTCATTTTTCATCCTTTTTACTCATCTTTTTTAATCTAGTTATTTTAATATTGTATGGCCATTCTCACAGCTGCTTTATGTGAAATGAAATGCATGAATTCTGTTCATTCTGAAGTATTGCCTTGGATTTTGCTATATGGGGATTTAATACTATTTGTCACTTTTCATTTCCTTTTTTCTTAATTTTTATTTTAAAGCAGAACTCCAATGTAAAATTTTGCCACATCCCAATAGTTAAGTAAACATTTCCTATGGATTGTAATTTAAATTTTTTTTTAATTCTTAATGGTTCCTATTCTTTAATTAACATTGGAGGCTAGTCTATACTGGCACAGTCAGAGAATATCATGTACATTAATTTCAAGTTAGCCCTCCATAATGCCATATGTGTCACAAACAGCAGTATGGAATAAATGTTTGTGGACATGCATCATTTCACTGCAGGCGGCTAAGTGAACTTGAGCGCCCTTCAGAGAATCATGAGATGTGTACTACTCATCCCAGTAAAGCGGCACTGTCATGGCCGAATCCCATTTTTTTTAACCCCTTCCCAACTCCAATACATCTTATTGTACCCCTAGTCACCCTCAAATGCCCCTAAACCTCCCGTATTACCTATATTTTCATCTTTATTTTCTGCCCGGACCTAGGTCCTGGGCGTTGCCTTTGTGTCTGGGTAAATGAAGTCCCTGTGGGACACTCATCTGCCCACACTAGATAGCGCTGTGAAATTCCCACGCATGCCCAGTCAAACACTTGGGCATTCGCTACGGGAATTTTGTCTATTCATTCGTCAGAAAGAAGAATAAATTAATACAAATTTCAAACAAATGAACTAAGACCTCTTTGTTGGTTCGTTTTGTTTATTACAAGGTGGGAGCTACCGGCACACAGCTCCCTCCTTGTAATATGTAAAAATAGAAGTGTCAGGGAGCAGTGCTCCCCGCTACTTCCTAAGCCCCCATGTCCTACCTCACTCTATGGGGGTCAATATGTGACGCGAGTAGGGGCATATCTACTAAACAGCGAGCAGCCAGTGAAAAAGGGGGGGCTTTTGTCCTCCCCATGGCCCCCACCCATGAGCGGCGGGTGGGGGCCCTAAATGAAAATGGGGGGACCTATTGTCGTCCCCCGGCCCCCACCCATGAGTAGTGGGTGGTTGCCCTAAATAAAAATGGGAGGGGACCTATTGTCCTCCCACCCATGAGAGGCGGTTGAGGCCTTTTGTCATCTCCCCCCTGGTGTCCACCAATGGGTGACAGGTGGGGGCTAAATGTAAACCCCCCCAGGTGACTAGGGGTCTCCAAGCCCCTAGTCACTCCCCCACCCAAAAACATTGGGCGGGGCAGGGGAGGAGGACAATAGATCCCCCCCATTTTCATTTAGGGCCCCTACCCGCCGCTCATGGGTGGGGGTCAGGGGGGAGGACAATAGGTCCCCCCCATTTTCATTTAGAGCCCCTAATCATACTCATAGGTGGGGGCCAGAGGGGAAGACATTAGGTGTCCCCCCATTTTCATTTTGGGCCCCTACTCGCTGCTCATAGGTGGGGGCCTGGGCGGGGACGCTATGTCCCACCTTCAGTTTAATATTGTGGCTCGGGAGGGGGGACACTACACTTCACTTACAACAGTGAGCAGAAACAAGCAGAATTTACTTATACTAAGTAATCTTTACTTAGTATTAGTACATTTGGCTGAAAGACCAATTTAGGTCTTTCAGCCTTTTCGTAGATAGCTCCCTAATACCATGGGAATTAGGGAGTTATCTACTAAGCAGCTGCAAGATGGAGCCGCGGCACGAATCAGATCTGAATTTAATTCATTCGAATGTCCCAAATTGCGTCCTAACAAGAAATGGAGAAACTGTTCTCATTCTGTTAGGACGAAATTCGGTAGTTTTGCCGGCGTTCTGTCTAAATGACAGGACATTCGGGAATATTATTATTATTATTATTATTATTATTGCCATTTATATAGCGCCAACAGATTCCGTATCGCTTTACAATGTTATGAGAGGGGATTACTGAATGAAAGCATTGTGTGATCATGGAGGTAAGAATTGTGGGAAAATGTATCTGACCACAGAAAACGGAGCACACTTTGCTCCTCCGCTGGTCATAGCTGGTCAGGCAATAAGAAACCTCCATAAGACAAATAGCCCCTACTTTGTCTTATGTTTTAAAGAAAACTAGAGCACACAGGAAGAAATGAAGAAAATATCCTGACAGAGGGAGAGAAGAGGAATCGATTGGGGAAAGGTAAGTTCAGCATGCCATTGCGGCTTAAGTTCTTTAACAACATTTACAGGACAGGACGAAATAGGAAGGAAGCATTCTGTTTAAAAACAAAAACAAAACACTGGCCAGCACTGTGTCATTATTTGTTCCGACGTCCTCTAATATCCAATATACCAAAAGGAAAGTTTGCAGTAATCTCTAAAAGCTTAATGCTATAATGAAGCACAGAAAGGGAAAACTTTTTGCTTGTTTTTTCCCCTGTAGTCATTATATAAGTAACAATTAATTTTGTGCAAATCAATCTAGGTTTGAACTCCTGAATCTACTTAGATGATGTTGGATTCTGCAAACTGTTATTATATTTTTTTTCCCCTGTAAGAGCAACATTTTGTATTATGGTGAAAACGTACGACATTAGTCATTCGCATCAAAAAGCTGATCGTTAATCCTAGAAAAGATTATGCTAGCAGAAGCAGAAAGACCCACTGGCCAGATGTTGCTCTTGGAAGTATTAAGATTTATTTTGTATAAGCAGCCATTTGTTTATCTCTCGACCTAGGGTGGCAGATAATATGGAGACAACAAGATGTTCGTTAACATTTACAGCTGATCCTTAAAGGGGAAAGCAATAAAATTGTCCTGTCACTTGCATTAACCTTCTCTTTGTATTAACCTTCTCTTTGCGTTAACCTTCTTTTGACTGTTTTCTTTTAGATATAGATGAAAGATTTAGCAAATCAACATCACAATTCAGTTCAGACCAGGCACAACCAGGTTACAACAAATACAGGGTGCGCTATGTAGGACAATGAGAGATAATAAACAAAAATCAGCAATAATATAAAGAGTCTCTTAGAGTACAGCGAAGACCTGGGGTGTATATTCTTCAGTCCTTGCTTTGAATCCTCAGTGATAAATATGAAATAAATTTAAAGAGCTATGCCCAGCTCTAGGTAAAACAGCATACAGTGGTATTTAATACTCCCCACATGTAGGATATAACTGGACACTTGGAGGTGTATCCTCAAGACTTCTTACAGCATTCCAGATAAGTGTCAGCATATAAAATACATAAAAGGGGGAAAAACCCAATGGTGCAATAACGTAGGTTAACTGTAACAACAGACAACACTGAGGTCCTAAGAGTGCCAACTTACAAATGGGAGAGCCATAACCAGCGCTGAGTAAAACAGCATTCAGCGGTATTTAAACTCCCCACATGTAGGATATCCTTCTAGCGATGCTTTCACTGCCGGTCTTATGAAATTAGAATCACAAGAGAGGGCCCATAGTGTTTACCGTATAAAAAATAGCAGTAAAAGGTCAAATGAAACGTACTTACAGTGTTAAGAGCAGCCACACTGCTCTATGAACCAGGCGTAGGTTGAATAATCCCCACCAGGGATTTCTTTTGTAGTACTGGATCTTTAAAATGATAAAAAAAGCAGCCAGGATAAAACAGCAACAAATAAAAGTAAGTGTGCAAAATACTTTTATTGGATTCTTATAAAAACACAATGTGTTTCGCCAAAAAACAGGCTTTATCAAGTGTAGACAATTGATCCTGGCTATTCACCTTTTATAGGCAAGTAAAATGGCATAAAATTTGAAGATTGGCGCCAAAATGACATCATTACCGCATGACTGCGGTCACATGATTTTTATTTTTATTTTTTATTTATACACATTAAAATAATAGAACAAGTAAAACAGTAGATAATGCTTGTTTTCCAATATATTATATATAGGGACATTTGAATCCCATGCAGAACCTTTATTCAACTGAGGAAAAGTGACTTATGGTGAAAGTAAAGGTAAGCATTTAAGCTTTAAACTTGAGGGTGAAAGGTCACGAGGTCGCGGTCATTTTTAACTGTGGGAGTGGGAGTTTTAGAGTGACAGGAGGTGGGCGGAGCCGGCAGATTGCCGTGAGCGCCGCAGGGCAGGGTGGGGAGTGTAGTTATGATCGCGTCATGATCTCTTGTCACTCTCTTTCTCCACCTCCCTCCCTGTCAATTCCTCCCCCCCACCTGTTAATTTTTTTATCCCCTCCCCCTCTCCCCACCTCTGTTGTAGCGTGGCCGAGCCCTGTATGGTCCGCGGGTACAGGGAGCTTTTGTTTCCTGTACCCGGCCGGACTAAAAGGAAGTGCACACTCAGTGTTCACTTCCTGTTAGTCCGGCTGGGTACAGGAGACAGATGCTCCCTGTACCCGCGGACCATACAGGGCTCGGCCACGGTACAGTGAGTTCCCTCCTGTCAGCCCCTCTCCTCATGCTGCGCCCGGGCGGTGCGCCCTCATGGACGCACCAGCCCAGGCAAAGCTGCAGCCGCCTGAGGCTCTCTACAGAGCGCTCGGGTGGCTGCAGCATGAGGGGGGACAGCGCTCCTGGCGGCGCCCCTTCCCAAGAGGCGCCCTAGGCGGCTGCCTAGTCCACCTAACAGGTAGCGCTGGCCCTGGATGCAGTGTGTTTGTGTGTAGTGGAATGTGTGTTTGTGTATAAGGAATGTATTGTGTGTTTCTAGTTGTGTGTAAGGGATCCATTGTGTGAATCTGTGTTTGTATGCATAAGGGATGCAAGGTGTGTGTCTGTAAGTGTGTGCATTGAGTGTGTGTAAAGGATGCATTGTGTGTTTCTGTGTATGTATAGGGATGCATTGTGTGTGTGTGCGCGCAGTGTGAAAGAGCTCCCTGTCCTGCCCTCTGTCCTATAGAGCTCTTCCTTCTATCCCTTAGAGCTCTCCCCTGCCCCTTAGTGGTCTCTCCTCTTCCCCCACCATCCCCACCCACCCACCCACCCTCCTGTGTTCTTCTCACACCCACCCTCCCTGTATTCTCCTCACCTCCCCCTCCCCTTCTCCTCACCTCCTTTTCTAATCACCCCCTCTCCCGTGTTCTTCTCACCCCCCACCCTTCCTGTGTTCTTCTTACCTCCCCCCTCCCTGTGTTCTCCTCACCTTCCTTCTCCTCACTCCTTCTCCCTGTGTTCTTCTCACTCCCCCCTACATTATTCTCACCTTCCCCCTCCCCGTGTTCTCCTCACCTTCCCCCTATCCGTGTTCTCCTCACCTCCACCTCCCCGTGTTCTCCTCACCCCCCGTGTTTTTCCTACTTCCACCATGTTCTTCTTACTCCCCCCTCTTCTTCTTACCCCCCCTCCTCTTCTTCTTTCTCCCCCTCCTCTTCTTGTTACTCCTCCCCCCACTTATTCTTACTCCCCCTCCCCTCTTCTTCTTACTCCCCCCTCTTCTTCTTACTCCCCTCTTCTTCTTACTCCCCTCTTCTTCTTACTCCCTCTCTCCCCCTATTTTCTTTTTACTCCCCCTCCCCCCTTTTTTCTTACTCCCCTCTCACCTTGTTTTCTTCTTACTCCCCCTCCCATGTTTCCTTCTTACTCCCCCTTCTCCCCATTCTTCTTACTTCCCCTCCCCCCATTCTTCTTACTCCTCCCCCCTCTTCTTCTTACTCCAACCCTCTATAGAGCGCTCAGGCGACTGCAGCATTTAAAGGGCCGGCGATGAGGTCACAGGGTGCCCCCTTCTATATGGCGCCCTAGGCAGCTGCCTAGTTCGCCTTATAGGAAGCGCCGGCCCTGTCCAGACCTGTCTAGTTCAGGTCAAGTTCAGTTAAAATCATACAAATAAGCATTTGTCCCTGCTTTAACTTGCCTAGTTTGTTCAAAGCTTTTCTGATAAAGTCATATTGGTTGTTTTGGGGGCAAATAGGTTGGCTATAGTCACTGGGATATCGTTGAGTAATCCCACCAATATAAGGAGTCGTTCGTCATTGGTTTTGTACTATTTCTCACAGTGAAAAGTCCAGTCCGAATGGAACAGTTTGCTAGCACCTCTGGTTTTGTTGGACGCTAGTTCATAATAGGATAGTGGGTACCTGGATGAGGAGAATTTTGGGAGGTTTGTGATGGAGAAGTGGGTCTCCTGAATGCAAGCAATAGACGCATGTGACTCACGCACCTGGTGAAAAGTGAACCTGCGCTTCTGCAGGGTATTGAGACCGTGGGCATTTAGGGACAGTACATTAAATCGTTGAGAGAGAGTCATCTGTTAAGGCCGGGCATCCATACCCTTCCGACTCTCTTTCTGTAGCAATTTTGAGGGAAATAATCCCTGATGGTCTCTGTCACGCCTATAACATAGGATAGGGAGCATCTCATACATAACATAGAGGTAAAAAGAAAATATAACAATAAAGGTAATTAACTAACCAAAAGTATATCAATGTCAACAAGCATATAAGCATTATGTAGAGATCGGTCATCGTGTGAATGCCCCTCGCATCTTGGCGCGGTATCACTGGTGGCATCTGTCACCTGGGGGTGTGGGGGGGGGGGGGGCAATCAGAGTGGTGGCCTTTCAAGTTACTCAGAACATATTCTCATAGGGAAGGTGCTAACAGGGATCACAGAGCCCCACAAACTCTCCCCACAGTAGGTACACAGGTCTTCTGTAATTAGGGAGTGTACCTTTTAAATGAGTGAACAAGGGTGGATAACAATGCATCTCAAAGTTGTACCCAAGGTGAGTGGGTTAGTATGGGAATCTTCTGGCATTGTATTTTGAGTTATTTACAGCATAGTGAGATGCCCATGGCACTTGAGTGGGAGAGGAAATAGGGTGCCCATGGCGGTGTTAATGTGCCAGGAGTGTTGTCGGCCTAGAGAGAGGTGTCCCTTAGAGGAAAGCCGGTGTGTATGTACACATTTGTGTATGTACATATATTTAATTAAACTTTTTTAGTTTTTTGTTTGTCAGTTCGGCCCTAGTGGGTAATTCTAAATGGTAAATGCGGGCTAACAGAGGTGGTTTTATCAGAGTCCATACAGATGATGTTTAAACTGCAATTGGATAAATACTTGCAAAAACATAACATACAGGGATTATAATTTCTAATTAGTGGGGTAATAATAACATCTGACTGCTATTTTGGGGTCAAGAAGGAATGTTTTTCTAGTTTGTTGCAAAATTCAAACCGCTTCAGACTAGGTTTTTTGCCTTCTTTTGGATCAACAGCAAAAACATACGTGAGGAAGGCTGAACTTGATGGACATGTCACTGTAAGCAGTACTCATGTGTGGCACCAAAACACCTCTCTCCGTCAGTCAGTCATTTTCTTGGATGTATATCACCATTAGTTCCTAACAGGTTCTGAGGAGTGTCCATTACATGGGGTCCCATGTAACAGTCTCTGGAAACAGTCTCTGTCTCTGGGGCAAAGCGAAGTAGTAGAGTCATTTCAATTTGTGGACCTTTGTCCATTCCGGGTTCACTCTTCTCGGGGAGGAAGTGGGTGGCAGTCGTCGTCTTCTCCAGAAAGAGTCCTCACACGCACAGCATATGCATGCCTTAGTCTGGTTCATCTATTTTTATAAGGGTTCAGTTGCACCATATCAGGAGTTTCGTGTAAGGTAAGGCGCTTAATTGTTGCAGAAGCATTTAGTAATGTTGACAAAGTCCTTTCGTCTGGCCATTGTCATGGCTAAGATGTCAAAATACAGGGCCATCCCAGTATAGGTTGGTGGCATCGCCGCTGCCTTCCTCTGCGCTGTCAGTATGGCTTCCTTGGAGCTATAATAATGAAGCCTAGTAACAATACTCCTTGATACATCTTGCGCCAGGTTCTTGGGCTTAGATACTCAGTGCACCCTGTCCAGGCGTAGGTCTGCTTTACCCTGGGTTGGTTGTTTTGCTTAAAATAGCTGTTGCAGATATTCTGGCAGTTGGACAGTAGTGACGGTCTCCGGGACCCCACGCACGCTGAAGTTATTGTGGATCTGCCATTTTTTCCACAGTCGCTTGTGGTCTGTTTCCAACTTGTGTATTTTATCTACAATTTCATTGTTGGCTAGGCAGAGCTCGTCCTCTCTCTCCTCCAGTGCGCCCATATGCATGCCAATCTCCTGCACCTCCTTGCGGATATCATCCACAGCAGATTTAAAGCCTGCCTTCATAGAGGAGCGCAGCTCATGTAACATAGCTGCTAGCCGTCTTTCTGATAGTGAAATGTCGTCAGGATTTGCCTGCAGTATTTCTGTGTCGGATCCTGCCTCCAATGTCTGCGTTAATAAGCGGGAGCTGCCGCCACCTTGGTTAGGCCTCTGTCTTTCTCTCTTCCCTTGGCGCAAGAAAGAGGCACGCTGAGCTTTTGGTGGTGCCATTAGGAGCTATTAAGGTCCCCTGAGTGTGAGCACTCTTTTAAGGTGTAAAGAAAAAGAGAAAGTAACCGCGCCCAAGGATTATGTGCAAAACTTAATACGTACACAGATCTTTTGAGATTATACATGTATTGGACCTCAAATAAAACAGAAGGAAAAATAATAGTGCAATACAATATGTACAGTAATTGCTGTATTTGAGGTCCAATATGTGTATAATCGCAAAAGACCTGTGTACGTATTGAGTTTTGCACATAATCCTTGGGCGCAGTTACTTTCTCTTTTTATCTTTTCTCTTTTTCTTTATACTCTATTATCCACAAAGTCTGGGAATCCTTGTACTAGTTACTGCAGCCCAGTTACACCCTGTACTAATCATTAAAAACCCATTCCCCCCCAAATGCCAGCAACTTGCTGGCCATGTCCTTACATTCTATTCCCTCGGACTGTAACAGTGTGTGACAGCCCGAGGGAATGCAGGGCAGAGCAGCTGGGACAGTGCTGGGTGATTTCAGCACCCAACAGCATCCCTGGCACAGGCCCCACCCCCAAACAAGGCCCCACCTCCCGCACATAAGCCCCGCCCCCGCCGTTAAGCAGCAGCCCATGCTGCTGCTGGAAAGGATGGAAGATGGCTGCCTGACCACCAGCAACAGCCTCCAGTGACAGGTAGGCTTAATGTGCTTGTGTGTGTCTGTCTGTCTGCTAGTGAGGAAGCTTGTGTGTGTGTATGGATTCAGCGCTGTGTTTGTGTGTATGGACTCTGTATGTGTGTATGGACTCAGCAGTCTGTGTGTGTGTGTATATGGACTCGGCAATCTGTATGTGTGTATGGACTCAGCAGTCTGTATGTGTGTATGGACTCAGCAGTCTGTATGTGTGTATGGACTCGGCAGTCTGTATGTGTGTATGGACTCCGCAGTCTGTAGGTGTGTGTGAACTCAGCAGTCTGTGTGTGTGTATGGACTCAGCAGTCTGTCTGTGTGTGTGAACTCAGCAGTCTGTATGTGTGTATGGACTCAGCAGTCTGTCTGTGTGTATGAACTCAGCAGTCTGTATGTGTGTATGAACTCAGCAGTCTGTATGTGTGTATGGACTCAGCAGTGTGTGTGTATGGACTCAGCAGTCTGTGTGTGTGTGTGTGTACTCTGCAGTCGGTATGTGTGTATGGACTCAGCAGTGTGTATGTGTATATGGACTCGGCAGTCTGTATGTGTGTATGGACTCCGCAGTCTGTATGTGTGTATGGACTCCGCAGTCTGTATGTGTGTATGGACTCGGCAGTCTGTGTGTGTGTATGGACTCGGCAGTCTGTGTGTGTGTATGGACTCGGCAGTCTGTGTGTGTGTATGGACTCCGCAGTCTGTGTGTGTGTATGTACTCAGCAGTCTGTCTGTGTGTATGAACTCAGCAGTCTGTATGTGTGTATGGACTCGGCAGTCTGTGTGTGTGTATGGACTCGGCAGTCTGTATGTGTGTATGGACTCGGCAGTCTGTGTGTGTGTATGGACTCAGCAGTCTGTGTGTGTGTATGAACTCAGCAGTCTGTATGTGTGTATGGACTCAGCAGTCTGTCTGTGTGTATGAACTCAGCAGTCTGTATGTGTGTATGAACTCAGCAGTCTGTATGTGTGTATGGACTCAGCAGTCTGTATGTGTGTATGGACTCAGCAGTCTGTATGTGTGTATGGACTCAGCAGTGTGTGTGTATGGACTCAGCAGTCTGTATGTGTGTATGGACTCGGCAGTCTGTGTGTGTGTATGGACTCGGCAGTCTGTGTGTGTGTATGGACTCGGCAGTCTGTGTGTGTGTATGGACTCAGCAGTCTGTGTGTGTGTGTATGGACTCGGCAGTCTGTGTGTGTGTGTATGGACTCGGCAGTCTGTGTGTGTGTATGGACTCGGCAGTCTGTATGTGTGTATGGACTCGGCAGTCTGTGTGTGTGTATGGACTTGGCAGTCTGTGTGTGTGTATGGACTCAGCAGTCTGTGTGTGTGTGTGTGTACTCTGCAGTCGGTATGTGTGTATGGACTCAGCAGTGTGTATGTGTATATGGACTCGGCAGTCTGTATGTGTGTATGGACTCCGCAGTCTGTATGTGTGTATGGACTCGGCAGTCTGTGTGTGTGTATGGACTCGGCAGTCTGTGTGTGTGTATGGACTCGGCAGTCTGTGTGTGTGTATGGACTTGGCAGTCTGTGTGTGTGTATGGACTCAGCAGTCTGTGTGTGTGTGTGTGTACTCTGCAGTCGGTATGTGTGTATGGACTCAGCAGTGTGTATGTGTATATGGACTCGGCAGTCTGTATGTGTGTATGGACTCCGCAGTCTGTATGTGTGTATGGACTCGGCAGTCTGTGTGTGTGTATGGACTCGGCAGTCTGTGTGTGTGTATGGACTCCGCAGTCTGTGTGTGTGTATGTACTCAGCAGTCTGTCTGTGTGTATGAACTCAGCAGTCTGTATGTGTGTATGGACTCGGCAGTCTGTGTGTGTGTATGGACTCGGCAGTCTGTATGTGTGTATGGACTCGGCAGTCTGTGTGTGTGTATGGACTCAGCAGTCTGTCTGTGTGTATGAACTCAGCAGTCTGTATGTGTGTATGGACTCAGCAGTCTGTCTGTGTGTATGAACTCAGCAGTCTGTATGTGTGTATGAACTCAGCAGTCTGTGTGTGTGTATGGACTCGGCAGTCTGTGTGTGTGTATGGACTCCGCAGTCTGTGTGTGTGTATGTACTCAGCAGTCTGTCTGTGTGTATGAACATAGCAGTCTGTATGTGTGTATGGACTCGGCAGTCTGTGTGTGTGTATGGACTCGGCAGTCTGTATGTGTGTATGGACTCGGCAGTCTGTGTGTGTGTGTATGGACTCAGCAGTCTTTCTGTGTGTATGGACTCAGCAGTCTGTATGTGTGTATGGACTCAGCAGTCTGTGTGTGTGTATGGACTCAGCAGTCTGTATGTGTGTATGGACTCAGCAGTGTGTGTGTATGGACTCAGCAGTCTGTATGTGTGTATGGACTCGGCAGTCTGTGTGTGTGTATGGACTCGGCAGTCTGTGTGTGTGTATGGACTCGGCAGTCTGTGTGTGTGTATGGACTCAGCAGTCTGTGTGTGTGTGTGTGTGTGTGTGTGTATGGACTCGGCAGTCTGTGTGTGTGTATGGACTCGGCAGTCTGTGTGTGTGTATGGACTCGGCAGTCTGTGTGTGTGTATGGACTCAGCAGTCTGTGTGTGTATGGACTCAGCAGTGTGTATGGACTTGGCAGTCTGTGTGTGAGTATGGTCAGCAGTCTGTCTCTCTGTGTGTGTAAGGACTCAGCAGTCTGTGTGTGTGTGTGTGTGTGTGTATGGACTGTATCAAGGGAAATGTGTTTGTTTTTTAATAATCCTTGGTGGAAAATAATGAATTCTCCACCAGGGATTATAAAAACAAAACAAAAAAAACACAACACATTGTGTCGGGGGCAGGGCTTAACATGCGGCAGGGGCGGGGTCAAACTGCGGTGAGAGCGGGGTTAAATGTGCCCCCCCTACTTTTGTCCCTGGCCCACCATGTGCCCCCCTAAAAATGAATCCTAGAGACGCCACTGGAGGTCAGAGAGGACAGACTGAGGGGAGCAAAGAGGCAGCATGGATGGGGAGGTTTGTGCCGTCATTGGCTGTCTGGCGCCAGCATGCACAGAATTAATATTGGCTAATGATGCTGCCAGAGGTGGAGATGCATTCCCAGCAGCTAAGGGGCTAATATGTGTATGTGCATCATTTCAAAAGGTAAAATGTTGCAGATACAGACTCCAGACACCATGAAAACTTCAAATCAATGAAGTGGTTATGGTGCTCGGAGTAACCCTTTAACCTTAATAAAGTAAATCATTTGAACTGTTAACCTTTTCACCCACAAATTGCACATTTTAATTGTCAAAGCAAAGAAAGCGCATCTCTGAGAAAAAGTATTTTTCGTTGAGGTTTTTGTTTGTTTCTTAAAGATTTTTGTAATCGTTAGGAAATAAAAGTTGGAAGACAAAAATAGCAAAACTGTCAGCACTCCTGAAACGTGATAAAAGGTGGTATTTCTCAGATTTTTCTTACCATGGCCGGGGGAATCTTTTTGTAGATACCAGAATTTTTTTCTAGAGAAGATTTGAGTAAATGAAGAAAAGGAGGTGGATATCAATTTAGCTTAAAGGGACACTCCAGTGCCAGGAAAACAAACCGTTTTCCTGGCACTGCAGGTCCACTCTCCCTTCCACCCCTCATCCCCGGTTGCTAAAGGGGTAAAAACCCCTTCAGTCACTTACCTGAGACCCCCGCCGATGTCACTCGGCGGTGGTTTTGGGTCGCCGCCGCTCCTCCCCTTCATTACGGCAGCCAATGGGCGAGACTGATCCCGCTCGCCGGCTGAGGAAACCTAATGAGCACGCACGGCAATGCCGCACACGCGCATTAGTGCTCTCCATAGGAAAGCATTGAAAATAGTTTTTAATGCTTTCCTATGGGGAATTTAGCGACGCTGGAGGTCCTCACACAGCATGAGGATGTCCAGCGACGCTCTAGCACAGAAAACCTGTGCTATAGACACGGAAGTGCCCTCTAGAGAAGGAGTTAACCCTGCAAGGTAATTATTGCAGTTTATAAAAAAACTGCAATAATTACACTTGCAGGGTTAAGGGTAGTGAGAGTTGGCACCCAGACCACTCCAATGGGCAGAAGTGGTCTGGGTGCTTGGAGTGTCCCTTTAAATAAATGATGAACAGTCGCATGGAAAGAAGAATCAACACGTTTAATTTTCCACTACGTCTCTTACATCTTATAATTGCCAATATTAATAAGAACACGTAATACAATTAATGCAGAACAAAACAGAAACAATTAATTTTGACTGGAAGCAACCGGCAGACTTTCATAATAGCAATAACCCCTCTAATAAGCCCAAGGCCTGTGGGATAAATACACCATGTGAAATTAGTATCCACCTGATGCTCAATCACTCAAGTATATCGTTTCCTTGATTGCAGCCTGTATTTCTGACGTTCTAATCAGAAGAAAGTGTAATGATGGATCTTCAACTGCATCAAGAAGGTCACTTCCTACTTCTCCTAAGATTGAGTTTGTTTTCATTCTTGCTATAACATTAATTCATTTTACACTAGGAAGAGGACTATAAATAGGCTGCAACATTTCAAAGCACAGCAGACCACTTTTAAGTTTCAGCTTCAGCAATCAAATAGGTTTAGTCATTGAACAAAATTGACAAGGTGATTACATGTTTTAAGGTAAAAATTGTTAATTTTGGAAAACGTTCCTGCTCATCAATTTTGCGGTCTAAGCTATCTTGGCCTAAACTTTGCAATTCCATTGTTACTTGTCCACAATTGCTATTTCGGTGATTAAGCTCCAAAGACGTGTTTTCAAACCAAATGTCAAAAATAAGAAATTCACATTTTCTATTTGACTTTGATTTTCAGTTACAGTTTACCAACCGAGTGGTGTGGATTGTTATTAAAACTTTATATATAGCATGAAATATTTATATAATAAAACATGACAATAAAACACAGTTTTTCAAATAAATGTGTGCTTATAAAATATACTTATTATATAACTCACAGATATTCTAAACAATATATCGGGTAGAGATAAACAGAAATAAAACAGTGATGAAGGAATGATTAAATGATGGCTGTAAATAAGATATATTTTTCCTGTTCTCCAGAATAAGCACTCACATGAATGTAAGCCACTATTGTGACACAGGATACATGACTGCACATATGCCCAGATACAGAACATCAGGACAAATCATCAAACATCTAGATAAGACATAGGCAACCTTCGGCACTCCAGATGTTTTGCACTACACCTCCCATGATGCTTATAGTCACCCACACTGTAAAGAGAAGCGTAGGGCTCAACCACAGCTTTATTAAAATACACATTTTTTAAAAAAACCAAAAAACTTAAAGGGACACCATGGGCACCCAGACCACTTCATCTCATTGAAGTGGGCTAGGTGCAGTGCCCCTGTCCTCCTTGGTCTTGCAATGTAAAACATTGCAGTTCCAGGGAAACCACTTGAGCACTTCCGGATGTTTACCAGACTTTAGGTCCCCTAAACGATGCTGGACATGCTCACGCTCTGCATGAGGACATCCAGCATCAGTGAATTCCCATAGGAAGCATTAAGACCATGTGCTTTCCTATGGGGAGGACCTAATGCACTTGAGGCACACACCACCCATGTGCATTAGTTGCCTTGTATGATGTTGGGGGTTGGGCGACGGAGGAGGGGACCTGAGGGCACTATAGTGTTTGGAATACAGCCTTGTATTCCTGACACTATAACATTCAGAAGTCCTTTAATTTATTTGAAATATACTTAGACATTTGCTGCTGAATGTAGGACCATGGACATTTCCACATATTCCCATAGTTCTTATCCTGACAACTGCCAGATAGGAACCAGCTATCCCAGGCTCATTTATGTGCATCAGTCAGACGCTAGTCATGGTAGCTATGCTACAGTTGTGACAACACTCTGAATAGTAAACAAAAAAAGGGGGGAGGGGCAAGGGGATGTTGGACAGGTTAGATTTCCCCTCCAGTGAACCTTAGGCAGATGCCTACATCTCAAATGTTTGACATGGCCACAGGAACCATGAATTTGCTCTTCCCAATTTACTATTCCTATGTGAAGTAGGAAGAGGAGTCCCAGACCATTAACCTGCCTTCCGTCCGGTGGGATCTTAATCGTTCTCTGAGAGTGAGTACAGATGACTCATATATAGCCCACTAGCCCATAGTAATTACATTTAACATTTCCAATCGATCAACTTTCAGTGAACAGTCCTTAAAGGGTCCATTAGGGAGTCATGTACCATATACACGGTATATGCAATGGGTAGCCGTCCTAGTGGTGTCTGGTGATGATTGAGATTAGACATGTGCGTTTGGATTCAGACAAATCCATTTCATCTGAATTTCTGCCAATTTATGTATTTCAGAAGCTTTTGAATTTTGAATTTGGAAGCATCCGAAATGTCTGAAAACAAACGAATTTAGAACTAATTGAACCAAAGTATTTCGGATTAATGCATTTTCATAAGGATAAAATTAAAAAAGCGCTTTTTACCTTCATTTTCAGCAGTTTAGTAGATACAGTTAAAAATCTAAATTATTCAACCCCCAGGGAAAATCTGATTTATTATCATAATTTACAGACTTTCAGCTGTTTGGAAAGAACAAATAAAAAAAAAAAAAGTCAATTGAAATAGCTCAACACAACAGATGGTTCAAGCGGTTTCACCAAATTCAACTGAAAATTCAACATATGTCCTCTCCAGTCTCAAAATTATTCAACCCCTTCATGGCAAGCATCTTTAGTACTTTAGTAGGGAGCCCTTTTACTGTTATGACCTGCTGCACACGAGATGCATAGTTAGACACCAGCGTCTGGCGTCTCATGAGCAATGGTCTCCAGTTCAGTAATATTCACGGGTTTGCGTGCTGCAACCGCCTTCGTCAAATCCCACCAGAGATTTTCTATGGAGTTCAAGACAGGTGACTGTGGTGGCCACTGTAGAATATTCCAGGACTTCTTCTGCAACCAAGTCTAGCTACTAACCAGCAGCCTAATTTTGAACCTTTTTTTTTTTTTTCTAGTGCACAGCGTGTTCGCCACTTCCATAGGAAAACATTGGATTGGATGAAATTGTCAATTCGCCACCCTAGCCAGTTAGTGTCTCCTCATAGAAATGCATTGAATCCCACATAGGGGAACCAAAGTACGGAGCTATGCACTAAACAGGACCCTATAATGAGTTAATATCCAAATTCTAGATCTTTGGGAAATTTTCAGCCAAAGCTTGGTTCATTACGAATTGATAATAACTTAATTTCAGCGTAAATTAATTTTGGAATTACAAAATCAAAACTAACTATTGTCCAACAATCACCCATTTTACCCATAACTGCTTAACCAGAAAATTACTATTGCTTTGGTTGCGTATATTTGGGAAAGCTGAGTCATTTTGAAATAGCTTTGACTTCGAGTTGCTATAAATTCAGAAGGAAATTCCATACCCTTTTAATTGGGCTGTTCCAAAAACGATAAAACATTCAAGTCAAAATTGAGAAAGAACCTTACTACGGAGGAGACAAAAACAGATTTACTATACTGTCATCACCCACTTCAAAATGTCCACTGGTTGGACAATGCCACCGAACAGATTAGCAACTGTTCTAATAATTATCTATTATCTAAATAAGATATCTTGTATACATGGATATTTACATGCCATAATTTCACAAGTGAAGAAGGACATTTTGTTAATATTGCTCATAAGTGCATGACTAAATCCTTAACTGGCTGAAAAAGGTGATCAAGTTCAAATTGCAGGGTGATACAAGTCAGTGGAAGTAGCTAAACAAATACATTTCATTAGACAGATCATTAGACAGATGCATGCGCTCTGTGATCCTGTTGTGCGATTCTAATGCTATTGTGATACACGCCCTACGCAGTCTCTGCTGAAGAGTGATGCCAATTATAAACTTAATTAAAACACAGAAATTTGCATAAATTGATTCTGTTGCTTCACATGATATTTCCTGCTTTATTAGACCACAATCCTACTAATTCATACAGGGTTAGTTACTAAACTGAGAATTCAAAGTGAATTTCAAGTTTAAAACCAAACCAAAACTAAAAAGCATAGGTCATTTTTCTAAAAGTGAAAAAGTGTTTAGGTGCTCCTTCATACATGTACAGTTCAAATAGAACTTAAGTGCACATGTAGCTCTAAACAAAAAAAGCGCATTTCACAGTTCTGCACAGAATAGACAAACAGCAACAAAAATGTAAAGTGTGCACAGTGCATTACAATTGACACCATTTTTCATTTACCCAGTGTTACAGTTTGTCCAAGTCTTGTGCCCACTTAGGGAGCTCAAAAGAGGAGCTTGGCGGCGTAATGTGATTCAGCAAATAACAGATGTAACTACATAGCCCCAAAAGGATAGCTAATTAAGTGAGGATACTCACCTATTTTAAACTTTAAAAGTGTTCAATATCAATGACTTCAGGTAAAAAGTATTCCCTTTTTCTTCTCACACTGGAAATACAGAAAAAATAAGAAACATTGTCATAGTGAAATATGTAAAGGAACAATATAAATAATAAGAAAGCTCTTGGAACCACTCACGTCGTTCAGAGCCATGCAGAGGCTCAGTAGAAAAAAACATAGAGGTACCCCCCTTCTTGGGCTAGTGTAAACAGCAATGGGGGATTCAGACACCAGTAGTTCAAATACATCATTTATTAAGAAATACAATCTTTATAAAATGAGACTACATAAAATTCAGAAAACCAGATTTATTTTATGTCAAGCAAACACACATGTAAAACAATCTCACCACCGGCCAACCCCATATAACGGCACAAAAATGACATGTTTCGACCGATGGTCTTCATCAGGTGTCTGATCTATCTGTTGTCTGCAATTATAAGGAAAAATTTATCATATTCATGAATAGTTTTTAGGCAGAAAAATAGATTTAAAAAAATGCAGACAGTAATATTTACATTTGATAAAGCAGTTTTGCAAAGACAATAGAGTAGTAACACAGCTGAAATGTTATCACTTCGGTTTTTTATCAGACGGCACAACCAGCTAGCAGCTTACTCCATGTGTTATAAATAAGCTTACTGTGCTTTTGACCAGTTTCGATCGACTTGCCCCCTTGAGCTGAACCTTTCTATAATTCTTTATGAATTTGAATTTGTATTTCCATAAAATTTAATGATTTACATGATATCCATTTCAAGGTTACTTATTTTACCTCACCCGCTATAAGAAGAAATCTGATTGTAATTTGAAATCAGTTACAGTGTACTATAAACACTGCAAGTGAACATAGGAAATATATCTTCATAGAGGAATTGGGAAGAATGCTGCTGGAACCATTTACCGAAACTTGGGTCTCGCTACTGACATTCAAAAAATGACACGTGGTAAGAATGCTTTCTCTAGAGAGCGTTCCAAACACAATTCCATGAGCAAATTCTAGAGCAGTGATGATAAAGCATGGTAATTGGCTTGGCTATGTATCTGAGCTGCAGTTAACATAATGCTAAGTTAGACTGAAAGTTCTGAGAATGGTTTATTAAGCCCTGAGAGGGATTGAGTAGTTTAGATTTTGTATGCATAATAAGCTAGGGGTGGAAAAAGGCAAGTTTATAAACTCGGAAACATAATCGTGGGGAATGTGAACATGACCAGAGGCGTACAAAACCGCCGCAGACAAGAGTAGAATATCTATTTACTCATTTATTTTGCATACAATTTATAACATATTTTTCCAGGGAGGTTCACAAAGGTTACAGCAGTAATCCATATTTAACACATTATATAAATCCATCGATAGAAAAAGATGGAATCGGGCTGGAAGGTGGCAAGAGACCTGTAAATGTAATACGATAAAATATATGAGAGGCAGCAGGATTAAAATAATGGGTAGACGTTTTGTTAATGAGTGGTTATTCTCGTCAGATTGTAATTTAAATTATAGACGCTATGCTTCCTCCCTCAACAGACCCCATCACTATAACAGAACATGGCAAGGCGTCTGCTGCAGACCAAGCAGTGTTAAACACAAATGCTTGCTTTAACCTGCGTTGTCTATGTTTAATATTGTGGTCTGTGATGTCACATATACATATTTAAAGGGGCACTACAGTTATCCGAAATTACATAGATCGATATAGTGGTTCTGGGTAAATAGACTGTAAATGCTGTCTTTTCAGTAAAACAGCAGTGACCTACGTTCAGCATCTCTGGACTCAGAATGGAGATGCTGTTTGGTGCAGTCCCTAGATACAAAACAAAAAACACAACAAAACACACACACACACCACTACCACCACCACCTGTGCAGCCTTTACACACAATACAGCCCCTACTAACACATACATGCTATAACCCTTAGCCATACATAGTACATCACAAACAGACTGTACCTCTCTACACACACAATGCCACAAGCAGTCTCCAAAACACATACAACACCACAGACAACCTCCTCAGCCTCCCCATACATACCATTTTTCATTTTAGTGTTTAATTTCAACAATATGTTGTTTTTTTGTTTTTTAACTCTCCTGCCTTGCTATTGGTATCCAAACCTAGCAGATTCGATTTGTAGACAGATAGAGCCAGTCTGAAGAAATCTGAGCCAGTGTGCTTAAGCATAGTCACTGAGAGCATTATAACCCAGGTACACATCACTAATAATTCAATTAATAATAAATAACTAAACACAGAAAAACTATATTTCTTGCGTATACAGCAAGTGTTTTCACCATATCAATAAACGCAAGGTGAAAAAAGGTATGGCATGGCGATTTTTGTTGAGATATATGTCTCGAACAATCTAGCGTCAATGTTAATAATGAGTTCATTCCTATCTAATGAAATGGAAATCTGCCTACAGTAATAACAGGGGGATAATTGGCACTAAATCATAAAAGGGCCCTTGTGTGTGTCATCTTTGCTTCATTATTAAAAGACTATGAGCTCTCCTTAGGCGCAAATCGAGCATACTATGAATTCATTTTAACTTCCTTTAACATTTAATCCTAGCAAAAAAATAAAACTGAGAATGAGAGATTTTTTTTTTCAAGATACCAAAGCCTGGTGGCTCTAAAAAGAAGAAAATCTTGAGAATTAAGCTTAAAAATCCAAGATATTGAACAAAAAAACTGCAGAATACAAAGGAAGCTCCCCATTCCTTCAGTAATAGTAAAATGAAATAAAGATGGTTTAACACAGCACTAATAAAAAAAAAAAAATTGAATTAAAAGTTAAAGAAGCTTAGCCCTCCAGCTAGCATATAATGAATCATAATGTTGATAGCTACAAAACATTCTACAGCGTACAATCAAATAATTATTTTTTTAGTACACGGAAAATAAAGGGATTAAATGAATTATATACTGCTAAAAAGGATGTAATGCTTCAAACTGGGTATATGTTTTTAAATCATGTTATTTCAATATTATTTAGAATTTTTTCTTTTTATGGTCAGTTGTGTTGTCTCTCCAAATACGGGTAATGTACGTGACTTGACACGTGATGGCCTTTCACCCACGAGGTTAGGAGTCAATGAGCTACATATCCAGTCTGTATTCTTAGATACATAGTTTACAGAACTTGCCATCTGACTTGCATAGCTTTTTCTTATGTTTATGTTGGTCATTCTCTTTTTTTTTATGCTAGTTTGCTATACACTATTTTAAAAAGGGGGATACCTAACATATACTGATTTTCCAATATATTGATATTCATTGTAAATTGTATCTGCTGGGATACTTGTGCACTTCTTATGCCCAATAAAATAAAGAATGTAAAAAAGCATGTTTTTTTAGTAGCATTATGACTGTTCTACTGCAATAATTTCGTGACTAAATAAATGTTATGCATAGAGATTCTGACGCAGTAGCTGTAGATGATATTCTTTTCTTCGGGTCATAATACTTTAATATGTAACTGTGACAAAATCGGGGTTTAAAAAAAAAATTCCCCTCTCTGTCTCATTAGAAGCAAGGTGAATTGTATGATTCACATGAGTTCATATGAATGTAAATGTTATATGTTTTTCTCCTTTTTTTTTTTTTTTTTTCCCTTGCCGGGGGGTATGGTTCCGAGTCCCAGATGGCTAGACTATGGTTAAGTTTATGACGGTGAATGTGCAGGGTCTGAATAACCCAACCAAAAGAGCCATGGTGTTCCAATATATTAAAAAGGAAGCTGCAAAAGTTATACTACTTCAAGAAACTCATTGGTTAAGGAAAGATATAAAACGTTTTATCCCAAAAAAAATTAAAATCCAACTTTGCTCCTCACTGGAGGATAAAAAGAAATGTGGAGTAGCTCTATTAGCAACAGATGATTTAGATATTCAAGTTACATACCAGGATATAGATAAAAATGGAAGATTCATCTTAGCTATATGTAAAATACAAGATGAAGAATTTACTATCGTAAACATCTATGCTCCTAACACTAACCCAGTTCAGTTTATACAAATGGTTTTGAGTAAATTGGAAAAAATAAAAAAGGGTAAGATTATCTTAGGAGGAGATTTTAATTGTATCTTGGACGGAACGTTGGATAGGAACTCATTGATAGGGGTAATGCAAGATAAAAGGGGAAAGAAATCCTCAATTCAATTTTCAACTTTGATAAATAAGCATGAATTATTAGATCTTTGGAGGATTAATCACCAATCAGAAAAAGATTATACTTGCTTTTCGAAAGCACATTGTACCTATTCTAGATTAGATTTGTTTTTAGGTTCTTTAGAGGTTTCATACAAAATTAAAAAGGTTCTGATTCAAGAAGTAACCTGGTCAGATCATAACCCATTAATACTTGATATCATTACCTCACCAGACAGTAAAATTAGGAACAGCTGGAGACTTAATGAATTCCTACTGAGGGAGGCTCAAGATATAAATACCATAAAAGACTTAACAAACCGTTTTTTCGAGGAGAATAAAAATAAAGGCACTTCAGACGCAATAGTTTGGTGTACATATAAGGCAGTGTTGAGAGGACACTTTATTAAATTAGGTACAATTAAGAAAAAACAAAAAGAAGCTTCCCTGACAGAACTATATGTGTCTCTGTATAAATTAACAAATCTTAATAAAAATAACCCAAATATAGAGATAAGCGAGAAAATAGGAATAATAAAAAACAAAATCAATACAATTTTACTCTTACAAACCTCAAAAAAACTCGAATATCTAAAAATAAAATGGTATTATAAAGGAAATCGAGCAAATAAATTGCTCACAAATCGAGTCAAAGGTGCGAAATTGAATAAGTTAATACAAAAAATTATTACAGATGATGGTATTCAATTAACCCCTGAAAATATAGGTAAAGCATTTAACTCATTTTATCAAAAATTGTATAACTTACCTGATTACCCCTAAAATCCAGAAACATATTTTCAAAACAAAATCTTAAAAAAATTATCAAGGGAACAACTGAATTCTATTAACGAACCCTTCTCAAAAACTGAAATAACAAATGCAATTGAGTCCTTAAAAAAAAATAAAACACCGGGGCCGGACGGCTTCCCAAACATATTTTACCAACAATTCCAGGACGTACTGGTAATACACCTTGAAGACCTTTTCAATAGTATAGTCAGAGAAAAAGATTTACCTAACGAATTATTATATGCTAATATAATTCCTATACAAAAGCCAGATAAATCTACGGAATTGGTAGGGAATTATCGTCCTATATCTCTATTAAATTCTGATATAAAAATATATGCAAGTATTTTGGCAAAGAGACTACAAAGAGTCCTCCCGTCTATAATTCATGGAGACCAGGTTGGATTTTTGAAGGATAGACAATCAAACAATAGTGTAAGGACAATGATTGATATTTTGGATTACGCTCATGAATCAGGCACTCCATTGCTGGCCCTGTCATTGGACGCGGAGAAGGCCTTTGACAGGGTCAGATGGGACTTCCTTTGGAAGGCCTTAAAGGCTTTTGGTTTTGAAGGCTGGATTCTGAGCGCTATTATGGCCTTGTATAGCTCCCCAATGGCAAGAACAATCGGCAGGGGTATAACTTCTGAGTGGTTCAATATAAGAAATGGGACAAGACAGGGATGTCCCCTGTCCCCATTGCTATATTTGATTTACATAGAACCCCTGATTTGTAACATTAGATCTAATGAGAAAATAAAGGGAATAACAATAGGCCAAGAGGAATTTAAAACTTTACTTTATGCAGACGATGTTTTAATTACTATATCAGACCCTATAACATCAATAGATGAACTATTAAGGGTGATTTATGAATATGGGCATTATTCCAACTTTAAGTTAAATGTAGATAAGACAATTATTCTGGCCAAAAATATAAAAAAGGAAGAGAAAATACACATTAAAGCGAAATATAGTTTCGAATGGGCAAAAAAATGTATCATCTACCTAGGCATAAAGATTTCTAGAAATCCTTTTAAGATTCTAGAATACAACGTTTTACCTCTAATGATGCAAATTAATAAACAACTGAAAGATTTGAGAACAGCAGAGATATCATGGACAGGCAGAATTAACATCGTAAAGTCCTACCTGATCCCTAGATGGAGTTATGTATTCCGTATGTTACCATTGAAAATGCCTAAGCCATGGCTCATGATGATTCAATCTGCTTTAGATAAATATATATGGCTGGGGAAAAAAACCAGGGTTAATAAAAAAAATTCTGAATTTAAAGCCTAAGTTGGGAGGGATGGGAGTCCCTGATATCATGGACATATATGAAGCTTGTTCACTGGCGCATGTTATATCCTCTATGAAAGAGAGCTCTAGGGGAGAATCATGGGAAAAAATTGAGGCTAGAAAAGCGGCAGTTCCGGATTTAACGACTTTATTCTGGAGTATATACAAGTATGAGAGAGATGACATGGGTTTAATTCTAGCTAATTTATTGAGTCAATGGAGAATCTGGAAAAAAAGACTCAAAATTGAAGATAAAATTATTATTGATTTACCCCTGCATGTATTGTCCAATAATATTGAGGATTTAAATCTAGATCCATGGTTAAGCAAAGGTATTAATAGAATAGACCAGTTATTCCAACATCAACAAATTAGACCTTTCGAGGAGATTAAACAAGCTTTTTCGCTTTCTTATAGAGAAAGTTTTGCGTATTTAAGGATAAAACATTTCCTAATGAGACATAGAATAACTGAGATTTCTGAGGAACTACAAACTTTCCTAAACTTGATAAACATTAGACATAATAAAAATTTAGTTTCTAAAAGCTCAAAAATTTGTAGTAAATATAAGTCAATCCCTGAATTCCCAGCCCTAAAAGCATGGGAAAGAGATTTACAAATTACTATTACGAGAAATGAATGGCTTAAGGCCAATAAAGCAGTAATGAAAGCCTTGCACTGCCTAAACCTGCCTAAACGGAAAGTCATTATAAAGTTATTAATAGATGGCATTACGTTCCAGCTAAATTAACAAAAATATATCCAGGAACTCAATATCTCTGCTGGCGATGTGCCTCATTGAGAGCAGATTATGTTCATATATGGTGGTCATGCCCGATTATATCTCCACTATGGCAAAAGGTAGCGAAATTCTGCAGGGAAGAAATAGAGGTAGATCTTGATTTTACTTGTAGTTCTATGATATTACATCTGGGTTGGCCTACAATTCCAAAGGATAAAAAAGAATTAATGATCCATATTCTCATAGAAACTAAAGCTACTCTTGCAAAATTCTGGAAAATTCCAGACTCCCCGACTTGGGAGCTGATAAAACAGCAGGTCTTGAATAATTGCAAAATGGAAATCGGGATTTTAAGACAAGAGCACTATTTTAATCCGCGAATTGAACAATGGCAGAAATGGATTATAAAACTAGGTAGAAGAAATGAGTCTTAATGTACACCATGGTTTACAAGCAGCGGATTTGCGGACGGGTGGCGAACCCTGCGCATTCATTCTTAGGATATCCATGGTCATATGGAACCTGATTAGTAGATAGAATGATTGATGAGTGTTGTCTTTCAGGTCCTTAAGATAGACTCGGGACCAACCCTCGGCGAGAGCCTTTTTTTTTTTTTATTCCTCTGTCTAGGTTTTGTTAATGCGAGGCTAGGGTATGTTGGTAAATTAATGAAAATCCAGAAATCTATAAGGAAGGGATGTAAAACGAAGAGAATGAGAAAGGGGGAATTGAGGGATGAAGGGTGAAGAAGAAGAAGGAGGGAAAGAGAAAAGAAAAGGAAAGGGCCCTTAGAAATTATTACATACATTTAACCTCTTCCTCTTTGATCTGAAAACTGCCAAATTATGATTGAACTGTAACAATTTTATACATACCCTATGTCATTTTATTCTTATTGTGTAAATGTTTAATGTTTAATTTATGTTTTCGTATCTGTTTGTAATAATGCATGTAAAAGAAAAAAAAAGAGAAAGAAAAGGAAAAGGAAACTTTTCAATAAAGATTATATATATAAAAAAAAAAGAAGCAAGGTGAATTGTTAGTGTAGGACCCACCTTAGAGGTTTGCCTAAATGTGGCAGGTGGGTATCCCTCTAATGGCCATTGGAGTTACTAATAACCTCCATTTATTTAAATATGCATAGGGATTTGGAATAGTGTGCAAGTAATTTTTTGTTTGTTTTTTATTGTATGATCTGGGACTGATGTGTACTATGGTCATTGCTGCCGCCCAAGAGTAGTGGGAGACTGAGTGCAGGACTTATTTTTGGTGATGTATATAATCTTTGTTTGAAGTGTTTATTAACACAGAGGCGGGGTGGGGGATAGAACTAGTTTTCATTTGGAATGTCCAAAATGATTTTGTTGTGTGATAAGAACAGAGGACCCCCGTGGATAATTAGCTCAACCTAATTCACATCCCTCAGTCAGATCTCCTATCCCACTTGGGAACTGACAAGAAAAGCATTATTTAAAGCTCGCTATCTGTGTGTTCCTTTCCCATTGAGGTAAATAATTTGTAAATACGGTACATTTCCTGTGTGTGTGTGTGTGTGTGTCTGTCTGTCGTCTTTTAAGAAATCTGGGATCATCAGTTTAAAAGGGGAATTCTCCAGCGGCGGAGCTTGCCTGCCATCTTTAGCGGACGCCATCTCTGCTAGCTCTCCCACTGCCCACACAACCCAGCAAGATTTCTCACACAACCCACGCCTATCCAGCTCCACAACTGGCTCCCACTTAATCGCGAGAGTAAACAGAGCTGTTTAATGCCTTTCTTTCAGGCTCCGAAGCAGCCCAGACAGGCGTAAAGCTGCAGCATACCGCACATCGCCACTTCTAGGCCTCGAGGCCCTGCTTAGCGGCCCGGGAGAGGCGCGACCCACGGTATAACAATATCTGCCTAGCACTCCATACGACACACCAAAGATGAGCCGCCGCACGCTAAATGTCTCTGCCACAACACCTGGTAAGGACATAGGGAAGATGCTGAAAGGCCCCCGCAAACTGAGCCTACAAGGGACCCCATTGCAGTCACGGACCTAGACTGCTAGGAGCCTAGCACCTCAGAGACCCCTCAAGCAAAACTCAGCCCCAACAACCAAAGGTGATCTAAGGATCCTCCTTGCTGATATACAAAAGCTGTTGGCAGCCAACGTCGACCTGGTTAAAGTGGATATACAACAGGTCACGGACCGTATCAAAAATGCAGAGCACAGTATAACAGATGTCCAAACTACTGTGACCAATCTCAAGGACTCGGTGCTGCACCTCCAAGCTGGACAACACATGCTGGCTGCCCAAATAATATCCCTGGCTGACCTACAGCGCAGAAAGCACATCAAAATTAGGGGGATACCCACCACGGTCTCGACCGAAGAGCTGCCACACTATACCAGGAGCATGCTATCTACGATCTTGCCACATGCAACAGCGAAGAAAATTTTTTAGATGGGATCTACTGTGTAACTGCCACTGCACACACTCAAACCACAGTGGCGAGGGGTGTCATATTGCGCTGTGTGACAGTGCATGATAAGATACAAATCATGATGGCCCTGAAAGGCAAGACACCTTTGACCCTTGACAATTCCCAGCTTTTGTTTTTTCAAGACCTTACCAGAGAGCAAGTCCTTCGGACCGGTGACAACCTCACTGAGACAAGCAAAGATACCCTACATATGAGGGCACACAGGCTCTCTCTTGGTCCCCCGTGAGGTAACTGTCCACTCCCTTACAGCTATGCCAGGGGCATCCGCCTTCTTGGAAGCACTGGGACTGCCTCTACCACAACCACCATTACAAGCGTAAATACTGAGGAATCCTGGGAACCAGACGGAACCACACATATGGACTCGGGGAGAAACTAGCTTCTTGGAAACACAGGGTCTGCCTCTACTATAACCACCATCACAAGCGGGAAATACTGAGGAATCCTGGAAACCAGACGGAGCCAACCCCTATGGACTCGGGGACTCACCAGCCACCTGACCTGGCTAACTGAATCAGGCTGGGGACTGTACTGTCAACACACGGCCGCTCACGATGGCCTGACTGCACATACGTTTTGATTACTTTTCTGTTCACTGTTTGTTTTTGTTAACCCTTTTACTGAGCGTTACAGCATACTTTCTAGTTAACATGAAATGTGAGGATCTTAGAAGCATAACTTAAAGCTGGAAATGTTGCAGCAATAGGACACTGTGATCACATACAATGGGCTACCCAATGCAAGATGGCGCCTGCCTACGAACCTCCCCTCCCCCCGCCACCCTTTAGGTTAGGGGTAACCAACATGGATACCAACCCTCTCTCTCCTGATGAGTATATATCTATACTTACTCTCCCGACCCAAGTCTGACTGGCACCCAAGCTATAAAGCACAAAACTCCCACATATTTCAGTAAGCCCCACAACTAGCTTTATATACCCAAACTCACCCTCACTGGAACAACCTACAAAGCTTGTCAAATTTTAGCTTGGAGTATCCCGGGCGCACGGTTAATACCCTTTCACACTCCCCCCCACCTCTATATAACCCCAGCTCTGTAACCTTAACTGGTTTACGTAATGGAGAAATGTGCTTTGACTCTTCTGCATTTGTCAAATATGTCAGCCACATCTAAGTTTTTTATGTACAAACAAACCAAATGTATCGTCCTGATTTCTGCCATGCTTGCTTTACTTATTGTCTCTAACCAAGCACGAAAAAAAAAGAATTAAAAAAAAAAGTGAATTCTACAAGTTGCCAGCAAGAAGTGTGTATCTTGTCTCTTTCTGAGATCTGGGAATTCATACACGTTTAAGTCATGCTAAGGAACCGTATTCATTGACATGTATTGCCAGTGGAACAAGCTAATTAGTATACTCTGTAACAGCCGTACCATATAACCACAGTATACCCTGGGTTGCCAGTGAGTTGGCTACCAAGCGAAACATAACGTTGGTTATTATTATTATTATTATTATTTTATTATTTATATAGCGCCAACAAATTCCGTAGCGCTGTACAATGGGTGGACTAACAGACACATAATTGAGATCAGACCACTGGACGTACAGGAACAGGGGGGGGTTGAGGTCCCTGCTCAATGAGCTTACATGCTAGAGGGAGTGGGGTATAGTGACACAAATGGGTTAAAGTAGGGGAATTAAATAGTTTGTTAGAGAAGGGTTTATTGAGTGCTTGGTAGGTCATTTTTGACAGTTGCAGGAAAGGAGTCATGGGGTGGGGGATGAGAAGCCTGCTGACAGTTTAATTGATACGTGTAACGGATCACCTGGCACCCCGACTGGGTACCTCCGTTAATGGATGCTCCTAGTGCTTCCTGAGGACTCCAAGCACTCTGGCAGACACCACAATCACCGAATCCGAGAAACCTTTTAAATTCTCCCAAGCATATGAATGCTGTAGACCATTTAATAGGAACCATACGAATAGGCTTGTACTCCTAGCAGTCAACTGGAACAGCATGCAATAAATCCTTCCCCCCAATAATGAGACGACACATCACTTTGAGGGTAAAACAGGAACTCTGGACTGGCTCATCCAGCCTGGCTTTTATTTCCAACTCACACATACAGGCCACACCCAGGGGGAGGCATAAAAGAACCAATGACATAGATGTTACCTCCCACACATCCCCTCCCCTTAGTGTGACACATAATCCCATTATGCATACAGTGTAAAATATACTTTTACACAACTTTCATAACTTTAAAACCATACATCACATTCACATAAAAATACATATCCACAATCAATCCATTCAGGGGAACAACATATTAAAAAATGGCATGAATCCGACCAGGGGTTCAAAAGTTACTAAAAGTATCTTTTGTTCCTTTCTGGCTGGCAGAAAAACATCCCCACAATGCACCCTGGTTTCCTCCCTTCTGCCCTGGAGTTAATTGGAGAAGTAATCCAATTACCCAGGACTAAAGGCAGACTCCATTAACCACATGGTTGCAAAACAACATAAAACACTTTAAAATACATAAAGTCACATTTACACATAACACACAGACATTTCACCTATCCCCAGATAGCTGGGATCTGCACGCACAAAACTACCGAATAGCGCGCAGATCCTACTCACACAGTACAATTGCCATGGAGCTAAAGTCTTTCCCATAGTCTTTCATTATATGAATAGGCTCCATGGTATGGCTATCTGGGGTATCACATTCCCATAAAGTCTGGTCCATAGTCCAAAGGCAAGAGGCGGGCAATCAGCCCCCTCCAAGGACATGTGGCGAGGTCGGTTTCGCCACAATACGCTTTAACGAAGAAGTGAGTTTTCAAAGATTTTTTGAAGGAGTGGAGGCTGGGTGAAAGTCTGATTGAGGAGGGAAGGGAGTTCCACAGAATAGGTGCAGCCCTAGAGAAGTCTTGAAGGCGAGCGTCAGAGGTGGGGATCCAGGCAGAGGATAGGCGTAGGTCTTGGGATGAGCGCAGGGGTCTCGACGGGACATACTTGTGTATGAGGGAGGATAGGTATGTTGGAGCAGCATTATGTAGGGATTTGTAAGCAAGTGACAGAATTTTGAATTGGGCCCTATATCTAACTGGAAGCCAATGCAGGGACTGACAGAGCGTGGAGGCGTGGGAGGTGCGACCGGACAGGAAAATAAGCCTCGCAGCCGCGTTCATTACAGATTGCAGCGGTGCAAGCTGGGAACATGTAAGACCGGTCAGAAGGGGATTGCAGTAGTCGAGGCGAGAGAGAACAACAGCATGAACCAATATCTTAGCCGCGTCCGGCGTTAGATATGGGCGGATGCGCGCTATGTTCTTGAGTTGGAAGCGACAGGATTTGACTATCGATTGGACATGGGGAGTAAAACAGAGGTCAGAATCGAAAAGAACCCCTAGGCAGCGAGCCTGCGAGGTAGAGGTGATAGTAGCGCCGTTGACTTGGATGGAGACAACAGGAGTAGCAGCACTTGAGGGAGGAAAAACTAGAAGTTCTGTTTTGGACAGGTTGAGTTTAAGGAAGTGAGCAGCCATCCAGTTGGAAATAGCAGAGAGGCAGTCAGAAACACGAGTCAAGGTGGGCGGAGAGAGATCAGGGGAGGACAGGTAGATTTGCGTGTCATCTGCATATAAATGATATTGGAAACCAAAGGAGCTGATGAGTTTACCAAGGGAGGCAGTATAGATGGAGAACAATAGGGGGCCGAGGACAGATCCTTGGGGGACGCCGACAGAGAGGGATTGGTGAGAAGAGGCAGAACCAGAGAAAGAAACACTGAAAGAGCGCTGGGAGAGGTAGGAGGACCACCATTAGTTGAGCAGTTACCAGTGCAGGTTAGGCAAAGAAACCCACGGAAGGTAGCAAGCCTGAACCTGTACACCTTTACACCTTTGGTGCCAGAGAAATAATATAGTATATATATATTTATATATATATATATATATATATATATATATATATATATATATATATATATAGTTAAACCTGATAACTGATACTTTCTAAAAAACAAATGTAAAAAATAGTTTTGTGTTGTTTAAAAAAAAATTTTGTTATCTACATTTTATAAACAACTGATGGCAAACATACATAAGAACCTAAAACATACAGCAAAATTAAAGGAAAATAGGCACTTATAAAAGCACAACCCAGTGCAGCAAAACACCCAAAAGTGTATTGTCACTCTTACACAGGGGTCAAGTCCTGGGGAAAAAAGTGTGGGAACTCACCCAAGATTCCCGTCCCCCCCCCCCTACAAAAAAAAAATACACTCCTATGCATATAGTGCAGTGCAGGGGGTGTATAATGAATGTAGTGTGTTTGTAGTGAAAGCAGAGTATGAATAATAAATTTAGTGTGTTTGTAGTGAGTGCAGTGTGTATAATAAATGTAGTGGATTTGTAGTGAGTGCAGAGTGTGTATAATGAACGCAGTGTGTTTGTAGTGAGTGTAGATTGTGTATAATGAATGTAGTGTGTTTGTAGTGAGTGCAGAGTGTGTATAATGAATGTAGTCTATTTGTAGTGAGTGCAGTGTGTATAACAAATGTAGTGTGTTTGTAGTGAGTGCAGAATGTGTATAATGAATGTAGTGTGTGTAGTGAGTGCAGTGTGTATAATGAATGTAGTGTGTTTGTAGTGAGTGCAGAGTGTGTATAATGAATGCAGTGTGTTTGTAGTGAGTGCAGAGTGTGTATAATGAATGTAGTGTGTTTGTAGTGAGTGCAGATTGGGTATAATGAATGTAGTGTGTTTGTAGTGAGTGCAGAGTGTGTATAATGAATGTAGTCTATTTGTAGTGAGTGCAGTGTGTATAATAAATGTAGTGTGTTTGTAGTGAGTGCAGAATGTGTATAATGAATGCAGTGTGTTTGTAGTGAGTGCAGATTGTGTTTAATGAATGTAGTGTGTTTGTAGTGAGTGCAGAGTGTGTATAATGAATGTAGTCTATTTGTAGTGAGTGCAGTGTGTATAATAAATGTAGTGTGTTTGTAGTGAGTGCAGAATGTGTATAATGAATGTAGTGTGTGTAGTGAGTGCAGTGTGTATAATGAATGTAGTGTTTGTAGTGAGTGCAGAGTGTGTATAGTGAATGTAGTGTGTTTGTAGTGAGTGCAGAGTGTGTATAGTGAATGTAGTGTGTTTGTAATGAGTGCAGAGTGTGTATAGTGAATGTAATGTGTTTGTAGTGAGTGCAGAGTGTGTATAATGAATGTATAGTGTTTTTGTAGTGAGTGCAGTGTGTATAATGAATGTAGTGTGTTTGTAGTGAGTGCAGAGTGTGTATAATGAATGTTATTTGTAGTGAGTGCAGAGTGTATATAATGAATGCAGTGTATTTGTAGTGAGTGTAGAGTGTGTATAATGAATGCAGTGTATGTAGTGTGAGTGTGTTTGTAGTGAGTTCAGAGTGTGTATAATGAATGCAGTGTGTGTATAGTGAATGCAGTGTGTGTAGTGAGTGCAGTGTGTATAGTGAATGTAGTGTGTTTGTAGTGAGTGCAGAGTGTGTATAATGAATGTAGTGTGTTTGTCGTAAGTGCAGAGTGTGTATATTGAATGTAGTGTGTTTGTAGTGAATGCAGAGTGTGTATAGTGAATGTAGAGTGTTTGTAATGAGTGCATAGTGGGTATAATGAATGTAGTGTGTTTGTAGTGAGTGCAGAGTGTGTATAATGAATGTAGTCTATTTGTAGTGAGTGCAGTGTGTATAATAAATGTAGTGTGTTTGTAGTGAGTGCAGAATGTGTATAATGAATGTAGTGTGTGTAGTGAGTGCAGTGTGTATAATGAATGTAGTGTTTGTAGTGAGTGCAGAGTGTGTATAGTGAATGTAGTGTGTTTGTAGTGAGTGCAGAGTGTGTATAGTGAATGTAGTGTGTTTGTAATGAGTGCAGAGTGTGTATAGTGAATGTAATGTGTTTGTAGTGAGTGCAGAGTGTGTATAATGAATGTAGTGTGTTTGTAGTGAGTGCAGTGTGTATAATGAATGTAGTGTGTTTGTAGTGAGTGCAGAGTGTGTATAATGAATGTTATTTGTAGTGAGTGCAGAGTGTATATAATGAATGCAGTGTATTTGTAGTGAGTGTAGAGTGTGTATAATGAATGCAGTGTATGTAGTGTGAGTGTGTTTGTAGTGAGTTCAGAGTGTGTATAATGAATGCAGTGTGTGTATAGTGAATGCAGTGTGTGTAGTGAGTGCAGTGTGTATAGTGAATGTAGTGTGTTTGTAGTGAGTGCAGAGTGTGTATAATGAATGTAGTGTGTTTGTCGTAAGTGCAGAGTGTGTATATTGAATGTAGTGTGTTTGTAGTGAATGCAGAGTGTGTATAGTGAATGTAGTGTGTTTGTAATGAGTGCATAGTGGGTATAATGAATGTAGTGTGTTTGTAGTAAGTGCAGATTGTGTATAATAAATGCAGTGTGTGCTGGATGAAGTGTGTGTGTGTGCTGGATGATGTGTGTGCATGTGTGTGTGTGCTGGATGGTGTGTGTGTGTTGGATTATGTATGTGTGTGTTGCATTATGTGTGTGTGTGTGTGTGTGTGTTGGATGATGTGTGCTGGATGGTGTGTGTGTTGGATGATGTGTGTGTGTGCTGGATGATGATGTGTGTGTGTGTGTGTGTGTGTTGGATGGCGTGTGTGTGCTGGATGATGTGTGTGTGTGTGTGTGTGTGTGTGTGCTGGATGATGTGTGTGTGTGTGTGCTGGATGATGTGTGTGTGTGTGTGTGTGCTGGATGGATGGTGTGTGTGTGTGTGTGTGTGCTGGATGATGTGTGTGTGTGTGTGTGCTGGATGATGTGTGTGTGTGTGTGCTGGATGATGTGTGTGTGTGTGTGTGTGTGTGTGTGTGTGTGTGTGTGTGTGTGTGCTGGATGATGTGTGTGTGTGTGTGCTGGATGATGTGTGTGTGTGCTGGATGATGTGTGTGTGTGTGTGTGCTGGATGATGTGTGTGTGTGTGTGTGTGCTGGATGATGTGTGTGTGTGTGTGCTGGATGATGTGTGTGTGTCTGTGTGCTGGGTGATGTGTGTGTGTGTGTGTGTGCTGGATGATGTGTGTGTGTGTGTGCTGGATGATGTGTGTGTGTGTGTGTGTGTGTGTGTGCTGGATGATGTGTGTGTGTGCTGGATGATGTGTGTGTGTGTGTGTGCTGGATGATGTGTGTGTGTGTGTGAGTGCTGGATGATGTGTGTGTGTGTGTGTGTGTGTGTGCTGGATGATGTGTGTGTGTGCTGGATGATGTGTGTGTGTGTGTGTGTGTGTGTGTGCTGGATGATGTGTGTGTGTGTGTGTGTGTGTGTGTGTGCGCTGGATGATGTGTGTGTGTGTGTGTGCTGGATGATGTGTGTGTGTGTGTGCTGGATGATGTGTGTGTGTGTGTGTGTGTGTGTGCTGGATGATGTGTGTGTGTGTGTGTGTGCTAAATGATGTGTGTGTGTGTGTGTGCTGGATGATGTGTGTGTGTGTGTGCTGGATGATGTGTGTGTGTGTGCTGTATGATGTGTGTGTGTGTGCTGGATGATGTGTGTGTGTGTGTGTGTGTGTGTGTGCTGGATGATGTGTGTGTGTGTGTGTGTGTGCTGGATGATGTGTGTGTGTGCTGGATGATGTGTGTGTGTGCTGGATGATGTGTGTGTGTGTGTGTGTGTGTGTGGTGGATGATGATGTGTTTGTGTGTGTGCTGGATGATGTGTGTTGGTTTGTGTGTGTGTGTGCTGGATGATGTGTTGGTTTGTGTGTGTGTGTGCTGGATGATGTGTGTGTGTGGTGGATGATGATGTGTGTGTGTGTGCTGGATGATGTGTGTTGGTTTGTGTGTGTGCTGGATGATAGGGGAGAAGCATTTTTTTTAAATTCATGTGTGTGTGTATATTTTGTTTGGTTATTCCCCCCTCCCTGCTTCTTACCTTGTCAGGGAGGGGGGAGATCGCCGGGTGGTCCGGTGGGGTAGCCAGCCGCTGCACACAGGGCCCATCACACGCTGTGTTCCCTCTCCAGCTCTAACTCTCGCGAGACTCGCCTGTGCGGAGCGTTGCCATGGTAACCCATGGCAACACTCTGACAGCCGCGGGTCTCGCGAGAGTTAGAGCTGGAGAGGGAACACAGTGTGTGATGGGCCCTGTGTGCAGGTAGCAGGGCAGGTCCTGCAGGACTGAGAATGGGAACGGCGTTCCTGCTTTGGAAAAAGTGCAGGAACGCCGTTCCCATGCGTTCCTGCAGGACTCGAGCCCTGCTCTTACACTTAATAAACGTTTTACAGACCACATAAAAGAGGTGAAAAAGCACACACAATCATTATGATTGCCTCCTGTAGTTTCAAAACCTAGATGACATAAAAAATAATTATCATAGTGCAGTATGTATTTACAAAAATAAATCAGGGGAGGGGGTGATGGAAAAACTCACAATCTTTAGAGCCTATAAATTGGCTCTAAGCTGTGGAGGCGTCAAACTGAAACCTTCAGGTAAGTATAGGTCCCAGGGAGAGACTTGCAGTTACACCTTGCTTCAGCTAAATTGAGGTCCCAAAGGTAGCTGGATGGTAGCAGCATAATATATCAGGAATCAAAATAATAAAGTTAAATAAAATGTATTAATATATACTTTAAAACAAATTAGAATAAAGCATAAGCAGCACAGCATGTTTCCACTGTTAACAGTCTTGTATATGCACCGGAAGAAGACTGTTTAACAGTATATATTAATAAATGTTACTTTAACTTTATTATTTTGGTTCCTGATGTTTCGTGCTGCTACCATTCAGTTACCTTTGGGACCTCAATTTACCAGAAGCAAGGTGTAACTACACGTCTCTCTGTAGGTCATATGCTTACCTGAAGCAAGGTTTCTGTTAGAGCCAACTTATCTAAAGATTGTGAGTTTTTCCAGCACCCCCTCCCCTGATCTAAAGATTGTGAGTTTTTCCAGCACCCCCTCCCCTGATCTATTTCTGTACATACATACTGCACTATGATATTTCTTTTTTATGTCATATAGGTTTTTAGTATATAAAAACCTAATAATTGATAACATGATACTTTCTAGAAAAAAAAGTTTTTTTGTGTGTGTGTGTGCTTTTTATTATTGACTTTTTATGAGCAACTGATGGCAAACATATTTCCACTAGATATTCATACTGATATACCAAAGTGGCAGCTCAGGGTCTGGCAATGTCATTTCAGATTTTCCTTACCACCACAGGAGGAGGAGTCAGGTCAACGCATTTTGCGACATGGACTTTTTCATTAGCTGCATAGATCTTTCACAAATATTTTCATGTCAAATATGTTTAATCTGTAAAATAACTGATGGAAAAATGAAATATATACATCACATACTGTGTAAACACAATGTTTCTGTACAAAGAAATATACATGCAAAACAAGAAAAAAAAAAAATGAAACTAAAATGATATGACTATAAACCATATGGAAATAACACAAACAATGTAATGAGGTTTGGTATGCTTATACATCCAGTTTTAAAATGTTTCTGTACAGCTTTACAAAATAAAAACAATAAATAGTAAGTGTAAGTACATACAGAGCTAACATCTACTTCTACACTTATAATTTAAAATCAAAGATCTCATACAGAATAAGGCACCAGCATTTTTTGGAAAGGTCAGTTCACACTTACATATTTTTGAAGAATAATTTGATCTAAATTGCCCAATTAATTAAAGTGCCTTCCTCTATATAATCCTGCCATTTCTATGTTGTATAGCTGAAATGTTAGACAGTTTCAGTGGTCTTAAATTCTATGACTAATATGAATTTTTTTTTAAATTTAAAGTACAAGACCCTGAATAAATCTCATCACCATTTACTCTCTTATATTTTAGAGTAAAGTGGTGGCGTGTGCAATATAAGAATATTTTAATATCAAATGAATTAGTCTGGGGAAGTGCAATGCATTTTAAACATGCTACAATACAAGCACATTTAATACAATGCAGGCACCAAATGTTTCATTAAAATGACAGATCCAACAGGTTACTTTCTGAGCTAAAAGAAATAGTAAGAGTGGATATTGCATTTTCAAAAGATCATGAATATATATTTTTAAATTCTTTATTTTATTTGTGCATGAAATATCACATTTAGCACACCCTGCCACAACAGCAAGAGCATGCAGAGTCAAAACAAAATTATTTGCATTAATTAGGCAGTGGAAAAAACTTTTTTGCAAATTTTTTGCACATTTTTGTGTTCACGCTTGACACAGAGTCATATCCAAACTGATTACTAATAAAGTAAGAAACAGGATTCGCATAAGACAGGGTGTAATGAAAGTAGAGAGTATTGCAGGCTAGTTGTTCACAGGTTGGCTAAACTGTCTGTGTGCATAACATTTAAATCAGGCTTGCGGACTATTTAAATCGTGCTTGCGGACTATCGCTACGGGCTATTCTGTTACAGTCCTAATCGATACATCACATTGCTAAACATTTGCGGTAAGTTTAAACACATATTGCTTATTGGCACATAGTAATTATAGGCTTATTTTGTTAAGATCTACGGTTTGATGGGTCTCTGTTTAGGAGGCTGCAGAATGGCAGACACAGCGTCCGTTGTGGTAGAGGTTTTGGGTATGAGCCTCTGAGAGTCCCGGCCTTTGTGCCCGCCGTCAGCCTATGCCCAGCGCTGGGATAGATGATCGGGGTACTTGGCAGTCCTGCTGGGGCACAGGTCGGGGCATTATCGCTGGTTCCGGTGGCTGGCTTGTCCGTCTGTCTCTGTGTAGGTCTGCTTTTATGTTGCAGGTAAGTGGGGTCTCTTTCAGATTCCCTGGGGCTTTCCGAGATATCATACCGGTTCGGAGCCGTGTTGTGGGCTTGCCCGTAGGTGGTTGCTCCGAGCTGCATTGGGAGCCCTTATTCTCGGTCTGCTGATCTTGCAGTTTTCGGTTGCAGGATCATGGGTCCCGGGGTTTGCAGGTCTGCGGTCTGCCCTGTGTGTGAATGGGCTGTGCTTTAGGGGCAACTCTTGTTGGGCTCCCAGCCCAGAAGGGGGGCAGGTAACAGGCTCCACTCCACCTGTCCTCTGCGGCCCAGTGGGGGTACGTAGCTTCTGTCGTTCAGCCAGGCCCTCCCAGAAGGCCTGGCATACTGCCTCAAAACGAGCCTCGAAAGCCTCTCCCCAGGTCTGGGCCACCAGGTTTGTGCGGGTTAATCGAGATGTCTGTGCGGCGGCCATCTTGAGTGGGTCTCGTGTGGGTCGTAAGTCTGCCCCGGCTGTAACCGCCAATTTCGGTCCGGTGCTGCTGGTAGTTTGGTGCTGCCGGGTCCTGTGGTGTTCAGGGTTTGTCTGCTATAGGGTATTTGCCCAAATCTCTTGTTTTTAAATCTTTTTTTGTCGATTTAGAGCCCATTTGCGCAGAGCGCTCAGGATATGCAACCGGTCCAGTCGGCGGTTAAGCTCCGCCCCCCTTTCACAAATATTTTAAAGTAGTGAAGGCATATTTCAATTGTGAAAGATTTTTAGCATGGCCTTCTAGCATGCAGAGTAATCTTTGCTTATGTAGAATTAGGCAGTTTTAACTTAAAGCAGAAGTATTAAAAGTATTTGAATTAAATGTCTCGGACACAAAATTATCTCTGTGGCTTCTAAGAGAGAGTTCGAAAAGACGTATTTAATTGTACTTCACACTCATGTACAGAACTACACGTTGTCTGTATGTTTGATAAAACAAAATAAAAAATGTAATTCAAGGAAGAAAATATGTATTTAATGTCTCTCTAAAGTCTTCATTATAAAGCTTTCAAGCTGTTTAGAGACTGGGCAAAGATATAACGAGCTGTAACACCACCATTCCAGAAAGGAAGATGAGGTCATTGAAGACAAATGCCCAGTAGGGACACCAGTAATGAATGGTAGCAGTCCGTAGTTTCTACAATCGTGTTTTCTCCGTAGAGTGTGATAGTACTTGGCAGGTAATAACAAATCTACGGAGCACTCTTGCATTAAGCTGCAAAGGATCAGGAGCACAGGGTATTGTGTGGAGTTAATACAGCAGTTCAAATCTTGATCAACAAACTGGTTCCGATTTAAGATTCTGCTAACTATACATATTTATCTACAGTACATCTGGAAAGTAATAAACCCCAATGAACCACTTACACATTTATAGGGCTCCCGCCTCCCAGTGCCAGGACTGCCACCACAACCACTTACACATCTATAGGGATCCGACCTCCCAGTGCAAGGACTGCCACCACAACCACTTACACATTTTTTAGGGCTCCCTCCTCCCAGTGCCAGGACTGCCACCACAACCACTTACACATATATAGGGTTCCTGCCTCCAGTGCCAGGACTGCCACCACAACCACTTAGACATCAATAGGGCTCCTGCCTCCCAGTGCCAGGACTGCCACCACAACCACTTACACATCTATAGGGCTCCCGCCTCCCAGTGCCAGGACTTGCGAAGTGCCAAAGTTCCGAATTGCTGAAGCAGACTAATTCATTTTCAGACCCGAATTTCCGAACCAAATATTTTGCCTGTGCACATCTCTAATGGTCACACCATAGCAATCCATTTTAGATGCATAAACTTGGCATATCATGGCAGAATTAAAGGCATCATTTTGGTATATCATGGTAATTTTAGAGGCAGAAACTTGGCACATGATGGCAGTTTTAAAGGCATACTTTTGGGAAATGATGGCAGTGTTAGAGGCATACATCATGGCGATCAGTTTTAGAGGCATACGACTAGTTACTCACAGACTCTGGCAGAATCAGAAGCTCTGTGTCCCGCTCTTTCATCCAGGTACCTCACATTGAGTATCCCATTTTTTAAACTAATGTAAAGAGAGCCATGGTGCAAGTATGTTTTCTGGGCCCCCCTCTAGTGTAAGTGTGGCCAAAATGTAGATCCCCATCTGTTGGCGAACTCTAAGGAAGCTATGCCAGCTGGGGATCCACCATTCGCCCATCCTTGCAGGGTTGTATTTGTGAGCATGTTTTTGTATGAAGTATATGTGTGCATGTATGGGTGTATTTGTATGTGCTGTTGCTATTGGAATGTAGTGGTGTACTTGTGTGTAGGGTTTGTGTCTGAATGAAGGGATGTTTGTATGTAGTGTTGGATTTTAAATGCAGTTGTGCTTTTGTGTGTAGTGTTGGTGTGTAAATCGAGGGGGGTGTTTGTATATAATTTTATTGTTTTGTTATTACTACAGGGGTGTGTTTGCATTTGGTTGCAGTGCATGTGTAGTGGATGCAGTGTGTGTGTGTGTGTAGTGGATGCAGTGTGTGTATATTGTGTATATAAAAATATATACACATACACAGTGTGTGTCTGAATGTAAGCATGTCTTTGTATGGAGTATGTGTGTGAATGTAGGTGTTTGAATGCAGGTAAGCATTTGTGTGCAGTGTATACACTTCCACACACATTGAAACACGTACAAACACCCATACAGAGATACACACTGACACACATGCAAATACATAGAAACGCAAATACACACACTAACATAACAATGCACACACAGACACACACAATGACACACAGTTACCCACACACAGATACACACACACACACACACCCACACTGACACAAATACACAGACACTTATGTACACAGGCACTCAGATACACACTGAATCACAATACACACACAGACACACAAATACAGAGACACACACTGACACAAAAGAACACACATATACACATACACACAGACACAGAAGGTGAGGGTATCAGTGTGTGAGGTGAAAGTGATGGGGACTGTGAGGTAGATGAGGGTTATAGTGTGAGGGAGGTGAGGGTGATAGTGTGGGAGGGAGTGTGTGCTGGTGACAGTGTGGGGAGCAGGGTGAGAAATGGTTACAGTTTGGGGCAGTAGTAGAAAGAGTTACAGTGGGGCGCAGGTTGAGTAGGGGTTACAGTGGGGTGGGCAGGGTGAGAAAGAGTTACAGTGAGGGGGCAGTGTGAAAATGGTTACTGTGTGGGGCAGTACTAGAAAGAGTTACAGTAGGGAGGCAGAATGAATAAGGGTTACAGTGGTGTGGGTAGGATGAGAAAGAGTTACAGTGGGGGGGCATGGCAAAAAAGGGTTACAGTAGGGGGGCAGTGTGAGAAATTGTTACAGTGGGGGGCAGTGTGAGAAAAGGTTACAGTTGGGAGGTGCAGGGCAAAAAAGGGTTACAGTTTGGGATGCAAGGTGAGAAAGGGTTTCAGTAGGGGGTGCAGGGCGAGAAAAGGTTACAGTAGGGAGGTGCAGGTCGAGGAAGAGTTACAGTGGGTGGGCTGGGTGAGAAAGGGTTACAATAGGGAGGTGCAGGTTGAGGAAGAGTTACAGTGGGGGGGGGGGCTGGGCAAATATGTTTTAAAGGGTGCAGGGCGAGAAAGGGTTGCAGTAGGGAGGTGCATGAAGGAGGGTGAGGAAGAGTTACAGTGAGAGGGGGGCAGGCCAAAAAAAGGTTACAGTAGGGGGGTGCAGGGTGAGAAAGGGTTATAGTGTGGGGGGACAGGTTGAGAAATGGTTACAGTTTGGGGCAGTATTAGAAAGTGTTACAGTAGGGAGGTAGGGTGAGTAAGGGTTGCAGGGTGGGCAGGGAGAGAAGTGGAGAGAAGGGGGTGCAAAGAGAGAGAGTTACATTGTGGGGGGCAGGGTGTGGGCGGCTTTGTCCTACATTTATTTTTAATATCTTAAATCCACTGGTGGTCCAGTGTTGCTCCCTAGTGGTCCAGGTTAACTCTCTGGGTCTGTAGCTCCACCGGGTGCAGAGCTGCAGACCATGTGATATAGGTCACGCGAGCACCCAGAGTATTGCCATGGTAACACTCCGAGAGCTTGCAAGACTTCTATCACACTGTCAGCAGCTCTACACCCAGCGGAACTGCAGACCGGGGGTGCTGGACTCATTCCGGGCAGACTGATTGGAGAGGTCCAGTGGCATACAGGTCAAGCCACCAGGCCCCCTCCTGGTGTCGAGTGTGCGGTCACGGACAGAGGGCCCAACTAATCAGTCTGCCTGTCTCCTAGTCCTAGGTTGCCGGTGGTCCTGGATGTGTGGGTCAGTGCGACCCACAGGAAATCACCCCGCGACCCACCAGTGGGTCTTTGGGGAACCCTGATGTAAGGAAAACTATATAAAATTATATTTATTTATGTTTTGAACAAGAAGGGTATTTGATATCCCCTTATAGTAATAAAGAGAGAGAGAACCAACAAGCTTAACAACAGTTGTGTTTGATTACCAACAGATCCGAACATATGGAGAGATAGGATGCAGGGGGACGGACTGAACCGTTTCCAGTCCGAGTCAAATCCAGGTAAGTGGACGTTTACTCTTTATCCTTTTTAACCAGACAGTTTTTGTTTCCTTTCAACTATCATTAACAGTTTTCAGTACAGAAGAGGAGAATCCACAGAGCGGTGTTGAGGTTCAGAAGCCAAAGTTTAAGGTAAGTAATCTGGAGTGTCAAAGGGGTTAGTTAGGTGTCATGAATTGAAATACCAGGTTGAAGAATGGCTAGGTTGAAGTAAGGAGGAGTATGGGTGTAGCGTGGTCCGGGAAGGGACGAGGAGTCAATGCAAATGTTGCGGAGGTGGAGCTTAAACAAATGACTCAATAACCAAGCACTAAAGCATGGACATATCTTAAATATGCAAGAAACAGAGGTTAATTGTTAAAGTCGCCACAGCAACTTTAACTTAATGAAGCGGTTTTGGTGTATAGATTATGCCCCTGCAGTCTCACTCTCAATTATGTGCCATTTAGGAGATAAATGACTTTGTTTATGCAGCCTTAGTCACACCTCCCTGCATGTGACATGCACAGCCTTCCTAAACACTTCTCGTAAAGTGAGATTCAATGTTTATACTTCCTTTATTGCACAGTCTGATTAATCTAGAATTTCCTATCTCCTGCACTGTTAATAGCTTGTGATACCTTGCAGAAACCTCATGCATGTGATCAAAGTTCCATTTACAGTGCAGGAGACCCAAGTTTCTAAAGTAAGTCAACAACTGATTGGAAAAAAATATACAATTTGTTCATGCAGGCTGTGTGAGTCACAGTCAGGGGATGTGTGGCTAGGAGTGCATAAACAGAAACAAAAGTGACTTAACTCCTAAATTAGCGGAGACTTAAGGAGTGAGACATCAGACTTATGACCTACACAAAAAAACAAAAACTGCTTTATGAAACTAAAGTTGTTTTAATGACTATAGTACCCCTTTAAACTGTTACAGAAAACTAGAAAACAAATGGCAAACTCCTTCCTAATAATGTTGCTAAGTCTCAGAAATACATTTTTAAACAGGAATAAAAGAGGTAAAGAGGTTCCCACAGTGCCCTCTCTTAAACCTGTGGTATTTAATTATCTCTACGGTGAAAGGAAGAAGATGTTATATGCGTACATCCATTAGCAGGACTTGCAATGGATAAGAAAAAGATAAATACATGTGACTATTCCTACTTATACCAACACAAATGCTCCACATCTGTATTTTATCTGGGAACATGAAAGGGCACAGTTAGTACTTTTATGAATATTAGAGCTCCCACTGAAATCTTTAATTGTCCAGAATTTTAAACAAGCACTTCATAGCTGTGCGTCTAGCTTATTACCTACTTAGAAGGTACTTCTAAACTTCAAAACCGAGTTCTCAAAAATATTGCAACTCCATCATCACTCTGTTACCTACAGGAGGGATAGCAATAAATACCCCGTAGGAACATCGTTAGAGAGGCATACTTGACTGCTTTCATTTATTCAAAGTGTATGTTGCTTCAATTTATTTCTTTAAAACAGCATCCTTTTATCAGAGGTGAACACACACAGAAGACAAACACTTGAGACATAGCCTTAACTTTCAAATACCATTTTCTAAAATTGACACATAATAAACTCATTAGTCTTAATAATCTTACTCTAGTCTTACTCGATCTATGCGGATGAATTTAAAATGTCACATGAGTTATAGTTCCTCTGCAGAAGTGGATGGAATCTATTTTAGTCTTCATGTATTCATTTGGCGGAAAGCAGATTTCTGTGTTCTCCTTTAATAAGGGGTTTAGAAACTAAACGGTGAAAGTGGGATGAATTTGTATAAAAACTGAAAAAAATTAATTAAAAAATATATTTAATCGTTGTTTTCCAACATTGTTATTTTGGCCTGTTTTTGCGATTTCTTTGTAATTTCATTACAATTCATTGATTAATAATACATGTTTTAGAGAATAAAAGTTGGAAATGATACGTGAGCAAGAATTCTCTGTAGATCTACATATTATTTGTAGTAATATCATTAATATCAATTTGGCTATTCACTAAGGAATGTTTTTTTTTCATCCCTGGATTTTCACTTAGATTCATATTGTTTGAATATGAAGCTGAATCATTGAAAGAATTGTAGCAATTATTAGACTGGAGATTCATTTCCGACCGAACTGCAATTCGCCTGAGTTTGGGCTGATCTGGTGTTCGGGTCAACTTAGCAAATTCCAAGCTAAAAAGGGTCTCAAATATTGAATCAGCCGAAAAAAGCAATGGCTTAGCGTGTTCGTTTAGGGATGTGCTTTGTGTCTTTTGTGGGTGCTTGGCCACTGGTCAGGTGGTGGCTGGAACCTGAGCTGGGCAAGCAGCTGCTGGTTGCTGGTCAGCCCCTGGCTTGGGTAGGCTATTTCTTGTAAATTGTTGGACAGGCTTGTGGCCATAAAGGGAAATTTTTTCTTGGCAACATTGGCTGGGCTGCTTACCTTCTCCCTTCTGTGCAGGCTGTCCAGATCTTCCTCTCATTTTTCTCCCTAAGCCTCCCTTACATGCATGGAGTAGGAAGAGGTTGTGCGGGGATTATGACAGTAGATCAGAGCTATTTAAGTTTTGCCACTGCTTTGCCAAGCAGGTCTGTACTCTTTTTTCATGCAGGCTTTGCTCTCCTGGCGTTAGAGTGGACTGGCCAGTGAAGGAGATCTTTGATCTCCCCATCAGCCATGCCACTACTATCATGCCTGCCGCCCTGAGGCCACGGCCACAGTGGCCTTATGGGAAAACCGGCCCTGTGAATGCAAAAAGTGTTTTTTTTTTTTTTTTACCCCCCCATAAAGAGAGAGAGTTGGCCACCCTATGCCAAATTTTTTTAATGCATAAAAGAGTAAAAAAAAATAATTAAGAAATGTATAATCTTTTTATATAGATTATTACAGCTCAACTTTTTTTTTACAGGTTTTAAAGTTTTACAAGTATGTGATTGTCAGTAGATCACAGTGACATATTCCCACGCGGCTGAAGTCTTTTTTGACAGGCTATGTTTCTGCATTATCATCTCATTTTCAGGGAGCCTTTTTTGACACATTACATTGTTTACTTTTTTATTTTTAACCCCTTCAGGACGGAGTCAATAGTGCACGTTCTGATCAAAACAAAACGTAAACAAAAACTGGAATTTGCGCTATATGTCTGTTAAGTATTAACTATTCAAATATGGAACATAATTTATTATGAATAAAATTAAAAAAAAATGTGAGAAAATAAGATTTTTTTAAAAATTTGCATTTCCATCTGACATTTTAACTGTGAAGGTCATAATACTGTTTAACTGCAAAAAAAATGCACATATTTGTAATCAGCGATGTGTCACGAGTACAACAGTACCCCCCATTAACAGGTTTTATGTTGTTTTGGAAAGTTACAGGGTCAAATATAGAACATTCCATTTTCAAATTGAAATTTTCCAGATTGGTAATGTTACCTTTGAGACGGTGTGGTAGCCAGGAATGAGAATTACCCCCATAATGGCATAGCATTTGAAAAAGTAGACAAGCCAAGGTATTGAAAGTGGGGTATGTTTAGTCTTTTTTAGTAGCCACTTAGTCACAAACACTGGCCAAAGTTAACGTTCATATTTGTTTTTGTGTGAAAAAAGCAAAAAACGAATATTTGGCCAGTGTTTGTGACTAAGTGGCTACTAAGAAAGACTGGACATACCCCACTTGCAATACCTCGGGTTGTCTACTTTTGCAAATGGTATGCCATCATGGGGGTAATTCTCATTCCTGGGCTACCATACGCTCTCATAGGCAACATAACCAATCTGGCAAATTTCAATGTGAAAAAAATTAAATGCAAGCCTTATATGTGACTCTCTAACTTTCCAAAACACCATAAAACCTGTACATGGGGGGTACTGTTATTCTCAGGAGACTTCACTAAACACAAATATTAGTGTTTTAAAACAGTAAAACATATTACAACAATAATATAGACCATAAAAGTGCCGTTTGCTTGTAAACAATGTGAAAAACTTCACTTTTACTTAAAATATCATCGTTGTAATAGAATTTACCAGTTTGAAACCTAATATTTGAGTTCAGCGAAATCTCCCGAGTAAAACAGTACCCCCTATGTACAGGTTTTATGGTGTCTTGGAGAGTTACAGGGTCAAATATAGTGCTTGCGAATTAAATTCTCTGCACTTTCTCCCTGTGTTGTCAGGCATGTCAATCAAATTTTAATTAATCAAATTACATAATTACATTAAAAGATTATTTAAATATACACGTAGAATTTTAATATATATGCATTTATAGGTATTTAAATTCTACGTGTATACTAATGTAATCTTTTATATAATTATATGTATTTATCTATATATATATATATATTTGCGGTTATTTGTATTTTATATATAGATAGATATATATAGAATGTCATTCTAAGTGTATTTTGTTACCGATATATATATATTAATAACAAAATACAGTTAGAATGAAATTACATATGCATATATAATTTAGATTAAATTTGGTTTCAATATTTTATTTATTTATTTTATTATTTTATTATTTTAATTATACGTATTTATATATAATATATATATGTACATCTATTATATATATAATATATATACATATTATATATATATGTAACGTCATTCTAAGTGTATTTTAATATTAATATATACTTATATTAATATTAAAATACACTTTGTATGACGTTACACATCTATAATATGTATATATATTATATATATATATAATATATATACATATTATATATATATATATATATATATATATATATATATCTAATTTATTTTTACACATGTTTTTTTTTTTTTTTACTTTCCCACCAGCAGGGGGACTGTCTGATATTTCAAACAGTCCCCCTGCTGGCAGATCCATAGCCAGCTATAGGGGGCCATGTGATCGCTCTTTGAGAGCGATCACATGGCCCCCGGGGGCCTCATTTGCCGGAGGGGGGCTGCCTGGGCTATCAGGCAGCCCTCCAGAAGAGGATCGCGGCGGAGGTGAGTACAACTCATCTCCTGGGGGCTTAAGCCGTTACGACGTACCATGCCGTCGCAACGGCTTTAAAGCCCATTTAATGCAGGACGGCATGGTACGTCGTAACGGCGTTAAGGGGTTAAACCTCTGCCTAAACAAAATAAAATATATATTTTATTAACCCCTTAACTACCAGTGTCAGCTAGTGACATTTTAAGATAGCTGACCTCTGATGGACTTATATAAACTGTAACGCAACACCTGGCGCCCCGACCGGGTACCTTCCGTTGAAGGATGCTCCTAGTGCCTTCCGAGGGCTCCAAGTGCTCCACCAGACACCATAACCACTGTAGACCCCACGAACCGCCGCAGCTTGGTTGGGGTATCACCGTCTCCACCCACCCTGGACCCAAGACCATAAACATTACTCCACATGCAGGAAACTGCTTAGTCTAGTGAGTTACACGATTCTTTCTCTGATGTAATAAATTATGCTAAAATATAATTGTATTAAAATTGTCAGCACAGAAAATAAACAAGAATTTAAAAACAGAAAACGTGAAAATTGAGAATAAGACAATAATATTATTAACTGTGAAAGCTCGTCCCCAGGGGCACTTGGGACAGCGCCCCACTACTTTGTATGTGGTGGAAATAATTAGTTGCTGTAGTTTAGTAACATTAATATCATTTTTCTAGAGGGAAGGTTGGTAAGCCAAAAAAATAAATACAATTGGATAAAATTAGTTTCACTTTAATTCTCTAATACCGTGTTTCCCCGAAAATACGTCCTACCCCGAAAATAAGCCCTAGCTGAATTTTCGGGGTGGGCTGCAATATAAGCCCTACCCCGAAAATAAGACCTAGGCAGGGCCGGCGCCTGCCGGCCCTTTAAATGCCTCAGCCGCCTGAGCGCTCTATAGAGAGCGCTCAGAAGGCTGCCGCACTGCCTCACCGCTCCCTTCCCTGTAGCGTGGCCGAGCTCCTCTCCGGTCCGCGACCTGCCCGGACTGACAGCAAGTGCACACTGAGTGTGCACTTCTTGCCAGTCCGGCCGGGTCGCAGACCGGAGAGGAGCTCGGCCACGCTACAGGGGAGGTGAGGAGAAGATTGGAGGGGGGAGGGAAGGGGGGAGTATTACAGGGAGGGAGGGGGGAGTATTACAGGGAGGGAGGGGGGAAAGTATTACAGGGAGGGAGGGAGGGGGGAGAGTATTACAGGGAGGGAGGGAGGGGGGTAATATTACAGGGAGGGAGGGGGATAATATTACAGGGAGGGAGGGAGGGGGAGAATATTACAGGGAGGGAGGGGGAGAGTATTACAGGGAGGGAGGGAGGGGGAGAGTATTACAGGGAGGGAGGGGGGAGAATATTACAGGGAGGGAGGGGGAGAGTATTACAGGGAGGGAGGGAGGGAGGGGAGAATATTACAGGGAGGGGGAGGTGAGGGTCTCTGGGGGGGGTTACACAGCGCGGACACCGGCTGACAGACTGGCTCTAAGCCCTATCCTGAAAATAAGCCCTAGTGTGTTTTTAGTGATTAAAATTAATATAAGACCCGGTCTTATTTTCGGAGAAACACGGTAGGTTTCAGTTCTGCAGGGCCAGTCATTGGTTGTTGTTTGGATAAGCTTACTTGAGAGCTTCTGGGTGTGTCAAAAAACATGGCTGATGTGGAATCTGCCATGTTTCAGCAAGTTTTGCACATGCCCAGTGTCCTTTGAGAAGGCGTTTCCTGGAATTTTCATTGAGTTGCCATTCGGGCAACAGAGCCAGCTGCCCATGAGGGGAGTCAGGCTATTGGCATCTCTATTCCGGGGCTATCATTGGCTCATAGCACCAGGGATGGGGTTACAGTGCCCAAAGAACAGAGATACAAGAAGTAATCTTTGGAGTAACAGCCCATGGGTGACAACAAAAGGGGGCATTTCTGACAAAGAGCATTTGTTAAATTATGTTATGCACCTATATATTGTGCATTTTGTATGTGCTTCAGTAGCTTGACAAAGACCCTAAGGGGTTGAAACGTTGCTGTGTAGTTCCTGGTTCTAATAAAATTGTCTATATTTTGGATTACTTTGTACTGTTAACTCCTACTGGACATACTCCCCATTTTCTTTAAAGTGCTCAGTCACTGCTCAGTCACTCTATAACTGAGACCTGAGACACTCATGCTGTGGCCAGTTGAATAGCTGGGAAGCTTCAAACTGCAAGACTGGGGCTGTGACTTCGAGGACTGCTCTGATTCATATTTAATTCTGTTTTCATCCTGTTGATTCTAATGATTGTTGATTATGTTAACCATGTCAGCTACTTCTTGGCTCCATATTACAACTGTAGATGAAATATATTACCAGCTGTAAAGGTAATGCAGGGTCTTGCTGCTCTAACACTGTGTACATTGTGTGCTGAGAGCTAATGGAGTAGCTTACATGCTTCATTACAGCAACATTTAATAGAAAGTTACAGCATTTTACAGAGACATGTCCTGCATGAGGATCCTGGCTGTGTGCAATAGCTATGAATATCCCCTTATTTTACAACACATCTCTGTGTGATATTTCTCAGCATTTACTCACCTCTACTGGTTATATGGGTATCTTTATAGTCTACCCAGCTCTGCGTATTGTATAGGTATCTTTTTATTGTGCCCAGCTCTATGTATTATTTCTCTATTGTTTCTCAGCTCTGTTTGTGGTATGGTTGTCACGATTCGGGGAACCCAAGACGCTAACACACACACACACACACAGAAAATGTGCAGTACCGGACCATAGAGTGGCCGGGCTAAGCACACACAGAATAGTCAGGAGACAAGCCGAGTAAGGGGAACCAGAAGACAGAATAACGAGAAACAAGCCGAGGTCAAAGGGTAGGAGAAAGTCACAAAGTCAGATTAACAAGCCAGAGAGTACGTAACCAGAAACACAAGTTCAGTATCAATACTAGTAAGCAAAGACCACAACAGGGCACTGAGAGACAGGAAAGGTAAGTATTTAAATCCTTGCCTTAATCCTGATTGGATAACTTCCAATCAGTATTAACAAACACACGTGGGGGATATCTATACCCCCTACTGTGATTGTTGCGCTGTAGCTTTAACGCCGGGTCACGTGAGTGACCCCGGCGTTCTGATATTAGTGCCGGCTCCCAGCGTGCAGCGTTAGACATGCTGCCGCTGGGAGGAGGAGAGGAGGACGTGAGCGGCGTGTCAAGGGGAGAGGACGCCGCTCGCTGACCGGTAAGGGGAGGGGGGACCGCGGCCTCCCCTCACAGCCGCCCGCGGAGCCCTGACATAACCCCCCCCCTCGAGGACTGTCCGGAGGGCGGGAAGCCAAAGGCTTCAAAGGAAACCGCGCATGAAAGGAGCGGATCAAAGAGGGAGCGTTCAAGTCAGAGACAGAAACCCACGACCGCTCCTCAGGGCCGTAACCCTTCCAATCAACTAGATACTGCAACCGACCTCGAGAGAAACGAGAATCAAGGAGAGCAGCCACCCCGTACACGTCACCAGAGACCGCGCGGAGGGCATCGGAACGCCTGAGAGACCCAGAGAACCGATTATAGAGCAAGGGCTTCAAAAGGGAGGTGTGGAAGGTGTTAGGTATACGCATGGAAGGAGGCAAGGCCAGGGAGTAGGACACAGGATTCACCCTACGCATGACCTTATAGGGACCAAGGAACTTGGGCGCGAACTTCATCGAGGGAACCCTAAGGCGGAGATTCCTAGAGGACAACCAAACCCTATCACCCGGAGCATAAGAAGGAGCCGCACACCTACGACAATCAGCAAATCTCTTTTGAGCAGCAGCCGCACGACAAAGAGCAGCATGGACCTGATCCCACATCTTCCGTAAGGAGGCGAGGTGCTCGTCCAAAGCGGGCATTCCCTTGTCGGAGAACACACCGGGAAGGACAGAGGGTTGGAACCCATAAGCCACCATAAAAGGACTTACGCCAGTAGAAGAATGAGACACAGTGTTCCTGGCAAATTCAGCCCAGGGAAGGAGATGGGACCAGTTGTCCTGGTGTGCATTCGTGAAACAGCGTAAATACAACTCCACAGACTGATTTGCCCGTTCGGCAGCTCCATTAGATTGCGGATGATAGGAGGAAGTAAACGATAAGTAGACCCCCATCTCAGCACAAAAGCCCCTCCAAAACCGAGAGACAAATTGAGGGCCCCTGTCAGATACGATATCTTGTGGTATGCCATGCAAGCGGAACACTTCTTTGGCAAACACCTGAGCCAACTGAACCGCAGAAGGTAGCTTCTTAAGCGGAATGAAGTGCGCCATTTTGGAGAACCTATCAGTTACAGTCAAAATTACTGTCTGTCCATCAGATGAAGGAAGATCCACAATAAAGACCATGGATAAGTGTGTCCATGGTTTCTTGGGTACAGATAGGGGCATAAGGAGTCCCAGGGGTTTAACATTAGGGGACTTACACTGTGTGCAGACACGACAAGCCTGCACATAATCTGCCACATCTTTTTTAAGTGAAGGCCACCAGAACTGTTGGAGGAGACCGTTGTAAGTCTTGATAACCCTTGGATGACCAGCAGTTTTGGCTGTGTGAAATAAAGTTAATAACTTCTTTCTGTCTTTTACTTTTACGTATAGCTTACCAATAGGAGTCTCAGAGGGTGCTTGGGATTGGTATGTCTTGATACCATCAAGAAAAAGAGACAAAATAACCAAACGGGTAGTAGCTATTATATTAGTTGTAGGTACAATGGGCTCAGGAGTGGAGGCAATTGAATCTACATGTTCGTACTGGCGGGAGATAGCATCAGCCTTGACATTGCGATATCCAGGCCTGTATGTGATTATGTACTGAAAACGTGAGAGAAATAAGACCATCTAGCTTGTCGAGAGGATAACCTTTTAGCGTCTGCGATATAGGATAGATTTTTATGATCGGTTATAACCAGAATTTTGTGTCTAGCTCCTTCCAACAAGTACCTCCATTCTTTAAAAGCCATCACTATAGCTAATAATTCCCTGTTCCCGACGTCGTAATTCTTTTCAGACTCAGACAAGCGTTTAGAAAAGTAACCACAGGGAAGGAGGGGTTCGTCTTTGTGACAACACTGCTCCTATACCTGATTCAGAAGCGTCTACTTCCAGTACAAAGGGAAGGGAAGGATCAGGATGGAGTAACACTGGGGCAGTGGCAAATGCCTTTTTAAGAGTCTTGAAGGCCACAATAGCTTTAGGAGTCCAAACCCTGGGGTGTAAACCTTTTTTAGTCAGTTTAGTGATAGGGGAAATGATGGATGAGAAGTTTTTAACAAATTTCCTATAATAATTGGCAAACCCTATAAATCGCTGTATTGCCTTAAGTCCTTGGGGAAGGGGCCAGGACAGTATAGCTTCCAATTTAGAAGGATCCATGCTGAATCCTTGTTCAGAAATGACATACCCCAGGAACTGTACAGTAGTTTGGTCTAATAAGCATTTTTCTAATTTACAATAAAGACCGTTCTGCAACAACCTCTTAAGCACCATCCTAACATGAGTATGATGTGTCTTCAAATCCGGAGAATATACAAGTATGTCATCAAGGTAGACTACGGCACAGACATGCATTAGATCTCTAAGGACATCGTTTATGAGATCCTGAAATACGTCAGGAGCATTACACAATCCAAAAGGCATGACGAGATACTCGTAATGCCCACTGCGTGAATTGAACGCCGTTTTCCATTCATCATTCTCCTTTATCCGAACAAGGTTATAAGCCCCCCCTGAGGTCTAGTTTTGTAAAATATTTAGAACCTTTGACACGATCAAACAACTCAGTAATGAGAGGGATCGGATGGGCATTTTTAATCGTTATATTGTTTAGAGCCCTGTAGTCTATACACGGTCTCAAATCGCCCTCCTTTTTTGCCACAAAAAAGAAACCAGCACCAGCAGGAGAGGAGGACCTTCTAATAAAACCTTTACTTAAGGCTTCCCGTATGTACTCCTCCATGACCTGGTTTCCTTTCTCAGAAAGAGGGTAGACCTTACCCCTAGGAGGCATAGTACCCGGTAATAGGTTTATGGCACAGTCATAGTCACGATGTGGAGGTAGCTTATCTGCCTCCTTTTTTTCGAAAACCAATGCAAGGTCTGCATATACAGAAGGGACAGAAACAGAAAGTGGTTTAGCCGTGGGCACGTTGAGTAAACAAACAGGACGTACATGAGCCATACAGTCTCATTGACAGGATTCCCCCCAGGAGAGTATATCTAAACAACCCCAATCAAGTACTGGGTTGTGTTTAACTAACCAGGGAAAACCCAGAACGATGGAAGCAGTAGGGGAGTCAATTATTTGGATGGTTAACCTTTCCTTGTGTAAAGCACCCACAGACATAACTATATCTTGGGTTTCATGGTTCACCAGAGGTTTCTCAAGTGGTCTACCATCTATGGCCTCAACGGCCAAGGGTGTGGCCTTTCGGATCAAAGTCAGGGCTGCGGTTTTGGCAAAGTTCTCATCCATAAGGTTGTCTGCCGCACCTGAATCGATCAAGACTTTAGTTGTTATAGTGGTTTTATTGACCAAAAGAGAAACAGTAATAAACGGTCTGGAGATGGACACATGAGGGGACAAAGTCATAACACCTGAGGCCGACCCCTCTCTAGGCCTTAGGGCAGGTATTACAGTGGTGCCCCCTCTTTCCACAATAAAGACATAACCCCTCCCTTCTACGATACGTTCTTTCAGCCTCAGTTAACCCCGTAGCACCCAATTGCATGGGTTCGGGGGATGGTTGCCTAGGAGCGGGTAATGCTAATAATGCAGTACTGGGTAGAGCAGGTAACACCCGTGTATCCAGCCGTCTTTGACTACGCCTCTCTCTAATACGGTTATCAATAAGGATTACATAGTCTATAACATCATCCAGAAGAACAGGCAGTTCCCTGGATGCTATGTCATCCAGTATATAAGCGGCCAAACCCTCCTGAAAGGCTGTTACGAGGGCGTCGTTATTCCAAACCACTTCAGCTGCTAGAGTGCGGAATTCAATAGTATAATCCGCTACAGATCTGTTACCCTGTCGAACCCTAGGCAGAGCTTTGCCAGCAGAGGCAACCCTACCGGGTTGATCAAACGTGCGTTTGAATGCTGACAAAAAATCGGCAAAGGACATAGGAGACATATTCTCCCACATGGGGTTTGCCCATGCTAAAGTTCTCCCGGACAGGTGGTTTATCAAAAAAGCAATTTTGGATCTGTCAGTGGGATAGGAACGTGGATTCATCACCAAATGGATGTCGATTTGGTTGAGGAAACCACGACACAATGCTGGGTCACCACTATAGCGCTGTGGCGGCGTCATATGAACTACATGAGCAGGAACGGGTACTGGAGTGGGAATGGGTTCGGGCACAGCAGCAGCCGCCTCCTGAACGGCAGGCTGCAAGTGTGCAGTACGAGCCAGTATGGTTTGCAAAGTTAAGCAAACTGATCCATACAGTGGTCCAAGCCATCCATTCTAGCCTCCTGATTAACTAGGAGCTGTGGTATGTCAGCAGGTTCCATTATGGCCCTGTTGTAATGTCACGATTCGGGGAACCCAACACGCTAACACACACACACACAGAAAATGTGCAGTACCGGACCTTAGAGTGGCCGGGCTAAGCACACACAGAATAGTCAGGAGACAAGCCGAGTAAGGGGAACCAGAAGACAGAATAACGAGAAACAAGCCGAGGTCAAAGGGTAGGAGAAAGTCACAAAGTCAGATTAACAAGCCAGAGAGTACGTAACCAGAAACACAAGTTCAGTATCAATACTAGTAAGCAAAGACCACAACAGGGCACTGAGAGACAGGAAAGGTAAGTATTTAAATCCTTGCCTTAATCCTGATTGGATAACTTCCAATCAGTATTAACAAACACACGTGGGAGATATCTATACCACCCACTGTGATTGTTGCGCTGTAGCTTTAACGCCGGGTCACGTGAGTGACCCCGGCATTCTGATATTAGTGCCGGCTCCCAGCGTGCAGCGTTAGACATGCTGCCGCTGGGAGGAGGAGAGGAGGACGCGAGATGCGTGTCAAGGGGAGAGAGCGCCGCTCGCTGAGAACGCCGCTCGCTGTCAAGGGGAGAGAACGCCGTCACAAAGTCAGATTAACAAGCCAGAGAGTACGTAACCAGAAACACAAGTTCAGTATCAATACTAGTAAGCAAAGACCACAACAGGGCACTGAGAGACAGGAAAGGTAAGTATTTAAATCCTTGCCTTAATCCTGATTGGATAACTTCCAATCAGTATTAACAAACACACGTGGGAGATATCTATACCCCCCACTGTGATTGTTGCGCTGTAGCTTTAACGCCGGGTCACGTGAGTGACCCCGGTGTTCTGATATTAGTGCCGGCTCCCAGCGTGCAGCGTTAGACATGCTGCCGCTGGGAGGAGGAGAGGAGGACGCGAGCGGCGTGTCAAGGGGAGAGAACGCCGCTCGCTGACCGGTAAGGGGAGGGGGGACTGCGGGCGGCGACGGACCGAGGGTGAGTGCTGCGAGAGGATTGCAGCCTCCCCTCACAGCCGCTCGCGGAGCCCTGACAATGGTTATCTCTGTGTTGTACTTGGCTCCATTTATTTTATAGATATCTCTGTCCATTTATATTATAGATATCTAGACAGCTCAGCTCTCTGTATTGTATGAGTATCTCTGTACCGTGTAGGGAAGAGTAACAGTCTGGGGGAGGAGTCTGGTGCCCATCCATCTTAAAACTCCACCAGCTGCCAATGAGTATGAACTACCCCTGGAAACCTGAGTTAGTCTGGCAGGCATGTTGAGCAGACACTCACATGCTTAACCCCAACACTGGCAGTTCCTAAATCGGGATGTGGGTGTGGCAAAAGTGGGTACCCAATGACATGAATTGCACCAATAGACCTGCCCAGTGAGGGCAGACCAACCCAGAATGGTGCATGGTCACCATGGAGGACTGGCAGGTACCGGACTTTTCACAGCACATCTAGGAAATGGGGGTGACATTCTGACTCTACACTGTTTGTACATGTCTGCTTTAAATAAAGGATTACCTTGATATTATTACAAAGTACTTTGAGTACATTTTTAAATTTCTTTTTTCCTCTCAAGTATATATCTACCCACTGTGCATCAACATGCATTACAGGGCTGGTATGCAAATTCCTCCATGGCTGATTTTTATTTTCATTCTTGCTTTGTGTCGAGGCATTGGCAAACAAACACTGGGTGCCAGATCTGTCTTTCTCCATGGGGGCCCCACTGTGCTGCCCAGCGTGCCCAAGCTGAAAGGGGAAATCCTTTGATCTCTACTGTTGGCCCATGGAGAGGCGGCCCTGTTTTCTGGCCATGGGCCCTCTCTAGCCGGTGAGGAGATCAGAAATCTAGGGCCCTTCGATTGGGGAGAAAGGGCAGGAGGACCTCTAGGAAAGGGAGAAGGGACCTGTAAGGCAGATCGCTCCACCCGCAAGCAGGCTGTGTGGGGTGTTACCATGACAACGCTCCACACAGCATTCTGCGCGTGGGAGGACAGGAGACGAGTTGCAGGCTAAACAGAACTCACCACCACTGGTCGACCAGGGCTGGCTGTGTACCCTCTCCTTCACCAAAGGTAAGAAGAAGGGAGAGGGGGCTGATGATTTTATTAATGTATAGCATTATTAAAAAAATAAAATAAAAAATAAACACATTTGCTACCTGCACCCCTCAAACGCTAAAACACACACACAGCACCCCACCACATACACAGCACCTCTAACATACACAGCACTCCCCCCCCACACACACAACACCCTTCATACACACACAGTGCCCCACACACAGCACCCATACACACAAACACATACACTGCACCCTCAATGCAGTATGTGTGTGTATTCAGCAGTCTGTGTGTGTGTATTCAGCAGTCTGTGTGTGTGTATTCAGCAGACCGTGTGTGTGTATTACGCAGACCGTGTGTGTGTATTCAGCAGTCTGTGTTTGTGTGTGTGTGTATTCAGTGGACTCTGTGCATGTATTCAGCGAACTGTGTGTATGTATTCAGCAGTCTGTTTGTGTGTGGATTTAGCAGTCTGTGCGTGTGTGGATTTAGCAGTCTGTGCGTGTGTGTATTCATCATTCAGTGTGTGTATGTATGCAGCAGTCGGTGTATGAATGTATTCAGCGGTCTGTGTGTATGTATGTATTGTATTTGTTGGAGGTACTAATAAATATAAGTTTAATGTTGTTAAGATGGCACAGTTGGGTGCCAATTACCCTATGTATCTATTATTACATTGATAACCAATCACAATCTGTAACCAGTCAATTGAAATCAACCAAATATTTTGCTACTTAATTACATTAATATCAATCTATACTATAACTCATTTCTAATTCTACAACTTAATAGAGATGCAGAAATAAATATTGCAATATTTAAAAACTATATGATCAGTTCTAATATCCCAGTCACTACCAAAAATTGTTAGAATATGCTATATATGCTGTCTTTTTATATCACCTGCAGCTCAATGTATTCTATCCGTGGCAACCAGAGAGTTTAAAACATCTAAATGCCCTGAATCTGAAGGTGTTCCGCTAAGGAAGTCATTGGTTTAAATCATTTTTTTATTTTTTTTTAGTTTCATTTCTGAGCTAATGTATATTCTGGATACAGAAACTATTTCTATCTTGAGATCTTTTTTATTAGCTACCAGCACAATGCAGGCATTTCTAACAGGGTAACATTTGGGCATGATGCAGTGAACTTAAACAGAGCGATACGCTTGACAAGAAAATATACGAATAACCATTTAATTTCATCTGTAGCTGCCGGGGCTCTGCTCAGCAATAACATCTGAGATTCACAATGAACAAAGTAATGGGAGTTGGCTTTTTTTCTAAACAATTTTCACATTTTCAAAAGTGCAATTGTTCTAAAATGTAAGCCCATCCACAGATTTAAAGAAACCAGCGAAATGCAGTATATTTCTACAGCTGTCCTGATGAAAGCTCTCAGTTGGGAGCTGAAACGTCGACATTTTATTGGATCATGTAAATAAAAGTTTTATATTTTGTAATACTAAGTCCCTGGAGTGCGGTTTTTCCTTGGTTTTTGTACAATTTTTGCGAAACCCACACTTTACCCACGGGCTTTATTGGTTATAACCAGGAGTGCAAGTTTTTTAGAATATATATATATAATATCCTGCTGACAAAGACTAACTCTATGATTATGACATTGAAGTTTGTCAGGCAGTTTAGGGGCACAGATAGGCAACCTCAGCACGCGACATGTTGTGGACTACATCTCCCATAATGCTCTGGAGTGCCAGAGTGCCTATGGTGTCCCTTTAAGTCAGGCTTAAAGGGACACCATAGGCACCCAGACCACTTCAATGAGGTCTGGGTGCACTGTCCCTATTTCACTTAGTGCTGTAATGTAAAACATTGTAGTTTTAGAGAAACTGCAATGTTTACATTTTAACACTAAGTCTGTCTCCAGTGGCTGTCTGGAGGTGCTGTCTGGTTGTTTCCAGGCTTTTTGCCTTAGGAAAGCATTGGGACATTGGTGCTGAGATCAGGTAAGTAAATAAAGGGTTTGTAGCCCTTTATTCACCGGGGCAGGGGGTACAAGGGAGGGGGAAGGCAGAGGAGCTATAGTGCTAGGAATATCTGTATTCCTGGCACTTATAGCATCCCTTAACCCCTTAAGGACCAAACATCTGGAATAAAAGGGAATCATGACATGTCACACATGTCATGTGTCTTTAAGGGGTTAAAGAAATACACTCAATTACTTCTCCCAAAAAGTTTCACCCATGGTCATTTGGTCTTAAACTACTCCCCTTAACCCTTTATTTTCCATTCTCCTCTCTCCTTCCTACAGTTTCTTGACATTTCCTCTGGAGTAATATTTTATAAAAAAAAATTATACTATTTTATAAATGTATAGACCAGTAGTTTCCAAATGTTTGAGGTTTAAGGCGCCTTTAATATTTCAATATTTTTCCAAGGCGCCCAAGTCAAAACAAACTTTTTAGTTTGTATATCTGCATATACTGGCGCTTTCGTATAATGTATAATGTTGGTATTTGATTAATGGGGTGCTTATATATAATTTTAGTGTTTTATTGCAGCGGTGTGTTTGTATGTAATGTTCGCCTTTGATTGCAGGGGCGCACACAGTTTGGGAACTGCTGGTATAGATTATACACCTTTAATTTGGGTGAGACTAATGGCGTCACAGATGTGTCCATCTGAGAGTCCTGATATTAGAGCTGCCAAATAAGTCAGCAGAAAAAGGTCTGAAGAAGACCATTGTATACCATAACCTACGCAAGAAATTTAAGTGGTTATGGTTCTTAGAGTTTCCCTTTATCTGTACTCTATAACTCTTCTTCGATTTCTTATGCAAACATGTCAAACATGGAAAACTAAAGCATATTACATGATCTATAAAGTGGCAGTATATTATATATATATTTTAGATTTACTACAGAATCAACCTGTCAGGGCACGGGGTGAATTGATGGGCCACAGGGAAAATGTTTAATATAACAGTCTCCCTCATTGCATTTTTCTCCTAACACAAAGTTCAACAAAATCGAAAATTGCAGCGCACACTGAAGACTTGTGAAATCTCATTAAAGTAGACGTAACCCCACTGTTCTGGCTAGCATGTAAAAGAACAGTATAGAGTCCATAGCCAGATGAAGAAACTGGAAAAGAGTGGGATAAAGAGAAAACAAAACAAAAAAAAACTATTATTGTAATATGCATAAACTAGCTTGAATGAACAACAAGTAATATTATCTCTCACTGCTAGCTGCCTAAGGATGATAGGAGCTGAGGTATAGAGTACAATAAATGTTTGGCAGCTCACGGTACTATGTACAAGATCCCTGTGTGTAATAATGATACCGGAGAAACTGACGGAAGCCAAGCACAGAGAGATGGACACAGGTTTCTTCAGGAAGGAAGAGATTCTTTATTGGATCACCGATCGGGACTCAGAGGGACTAACGTCACCAAAATACAGCAAGTTCTGAGCCCCGGACAATAGTGCAGGCTCCTTATATAGGCATATAACTCCTCCCATATTAAGCTCCACCCGCACATTCTCTTAACCAATCAACACAAATAAGAATTAACTTCCTGTTTGACCGCATGGCTTGTCCAGCACAATGGAGGAGGGGGAATACTATATCCTGTATTCTTGCACATGCTCCGTACACTACTGATCGTATCTTGCCTCGTGCAACCAACTGATCGATACGTCAGCATATGCACGTACACATGCCACGTGGTAATCTCGGCCTACTAAATTTATTTTTACCGAGATTCCACCACATTCCCCCCTTTGATGCCTCTTGATATTTTACAATTACTTGAGGCATCACTTAACCTTGGTTTGCATACACCGCAAGTTACCTTGAACCAGACCAGACTTATCTTATGATGTGAATCTTTTAACACTCATCTTCCTGCATTGGTTCTCCCTGATCTAAAGCCTTATACTTATAAATCGCCATTATCTGTGCAGCAGCCTTCCTCTCTGCTATACTTCCTATCAGGCTTTGCACAGATCTAACTACTAGGGGTATAAGACACGGCAGGAGTAGACACAACATTAAAATCAGTAGGACTCCACCTACCACTGCCTTAAGCCCTCCAAACCACTCATACCAGCTACCAAACCAACTACTTGGATTATACCCTTTCCATACCTGAGTAGGCACATGCGCTAGTTTAACCATATGGCTAGTAAGCTCAGCTATTGCTTGCCCTTCGTCATCTATTTGAAGACAGCAATTGCTCAGGTTAAACTTCCCACATACACCTCCCTCTACTGCCAAAAGGTAATCCAAAACTAATCTATTTTGGTAGACTGCTGTCCTCATCCTGGTGTTATGCTTCGCTAGAAGATTGAGCGCTTGTGATGTCTCATTAGTGATAATCTCAACCACCGCCTGTAATCTTATAATACGGTTGAGCATATAAATAGGGGTTCTGTAACCAAAGGTACCATCCTCAGCCCACGTGGCTGGCCCATAATAATCTATAATACGCTGGGGAGGCCATTCATTATCTTCCCAGGTGCCTATCTCTATGGGTCCCCTTTTCTTCCTATGATTCACATCATACACTTTAACACCTAAAGTCTCACCTGTTTCAATAGGTAACAAGAAGAAGGATGGTTTGAGCATACCCAACACACATGCCCCTTCCCAGTCCTGTGGCAGCTCCGAATAGGCTTTCTTACCACAGATCCAGTACAAATTTGCTGGGGCTCTCCAGGTAGATGTGATGGATAAATCAAACCACACATCCTTTAAATTGGCGTATCTAGCAAACGGGTTAGATGGTTCTGAGACATTTGAAGCCGACCACCAAGTTGTATTCTTTGTATCATCATCATAAGCTTTTTGCCCTAGACAAGTTAATTCTCCTACAGAAGTGTTATACATTATTCCTTTCCTTGCTATGCAAACATAACCTATGATGGAGGTCTTTAATCTCCACTCAGATTTACCTCTAACACTCATATGATAATCGGCTTGTGTAGATATTAATTGGTCAACTGCCTCAGAACCGGACATTACCTCCTTTGCTTCCCAAGGCCATTGGTCTCCCATGTTAGTACCTCCACACACATAGCAGTTGGTAACATTAAGACTACCGGCAATACTTTCGGCTAAATCGATGAACAGGTTTTTAGCATTATGGGGGATCTTATTATCTATACTCATCTCTTCATAAAAGGAATGGTATACTTGATGAGTTTGGGAGGTTACCGTATCAGTCTCTATCCCTATAAACAATAATGTCCCAGGATCTAAACCCGTCCCGTATATTTGAAACCCAAATAAATTGCCATATTTGTCTAAGAACTTATCGGGGTTATTTATAAGTATATGGATGGGATTACATTCCATAGACTTACAATATGGGCTAGTCGGCAACTTAGTCACTATCATGTCTTTATCTACTGTCTGTCCCCAAGTCGCCCACCCCACACAAGACCAATATGGGCAAAAGTTATAGTCTTTATTTGGGCATCTAGGACTTACATATTTATTTTTACTACTGGGACAAATATATTTATCATTAGACCCATACGTCCTCTCCCATCTAAGATCCCCACATACATTCCACGGCTTTCTACCACTCGATATCGCTTTACACGCATCAAATAGCAGAACACCCGAAGAATGTACGGATTCTAATACTGTCTTGTTAATTAGGGTCCCCTGAGGATCTCCATTCCTGAGAGTCAACCAAATTGTACGAGGTTGATACTCCGGACTGAAGCACCTAGGTTCTCCTACTCCTAAATGGCACACACTATAGTCTATATTTAAGTATCTACATCTCGATACATCTCCTTTACACTCGTATTGTGAATGCCAAATTAGGGTTTGGGAAATATGGTTACCTGTTCTCGTAGTCTTAATGCATACCTCACAGCTAGGAGTGTCGGTACCTCTACCTTCCTGAATATAAAAACACATATAAATAAACACTATCAAAAGCACATCTTTCGCCGTCATCCTCAGTCTTCGTCCGTGCGATGGCGCCTCAGCTTCCAGGATGTGAGGGCTGCAGGGAATGGAGTTCTGCTCGTCTTCACAGGTGTCCCTTCGAGACTTTCCTGGCTTATACACGTGTTGGTAAGCGGACAGGCTTTATTATGGCCTTCTCACTCACGCACCAAATCCCAAAAATAATAAAATTTGTAATCCACAATAGTTCCTCGTTACTCCGACTGAGTAGTGCGTTTTAACCGGATCTTGCAGGGATTCTCTGGATCTGCTGTAACTTGCCAAGAATCGACTGCCGCTGGCTTAACCCTGGAGTGATGTATCCACGGAGTCACTTCGGCTACTTTTATCGCTGTAGGGGTAGACAAAAGAACAACATAAGGACCTCTCCACTTGGGCCCTAACGGTACATTATTCCACTCTTTAATCCACACTTGATCTCCTGGATGATAACTATGAACAGGGGGATAAATATTCACAGGTAATCTATCTTGTACCCATTTCTGTACCTCCTCCATAGTCTTACCCAACTCTACAACCTGCTGCCGGGTAATTCCTTCTCCCAACTGACTCAAATCCCCCCTTAAGTTACCAAGTACGGGAGGTGGTCGCCCATACATAATTTCAAAAGGAGAGAGGCCCATCCTTCTGGTAGGGGTACTGCGGATTCGCAATAGAGCTATGGGTAAGAGAACGTTCCACTTAAGTTGGGTTTCCTGACACATTTTAGCCAACTGGTTCTTAATAGTTCTATTCATTCTCTCTACCTTACCAGAACTCTGGGGTCTATATGCAGTATGAAGCCTCCACTTTATACCAAGCATATGAGTCAGTTGTTGTAGGCACTGATGAACAAAAGCTGGACCATTGTCCGATCCTATAGAACAGGGTAGTCCATATCGGGGTATTATTTCTCGTAGCAGGAATCTTACAACTTCTCCTGCTTTCTCTGTACGAGTAGGACATGCTTCTACCCAGCCTGAATAGGTGCACACAATTACCAGCAGGTAACGATGTCCACCCGATTTAGGCATCACTGTAAAGTCTATTTGTAGATCGGACATGGGGAGTCCCCCCATAAACTGGACTCCTGGTGGCTTTACTGGTCCTTGTCTTGCATTATTTTTAGCACACGTTACACATCTTCGTACAATGGCCTGAGTCAAGTTGGACAATCTTGGTATGTAGAAATGTTTTCTGAGAGATTCTTCAGTACTGTCTCTCCCAGAATGTGTCCCGTTGTGATAATTTTGGACAATTTCTACCGCTAGTGATGCTGGTATGACTATTCTTCCATCTTCTAGCTGATACCACTTGTTCTCCAGATACTTTCCCGGTTCAGTCTTTAACCACTCCTCTTCTTGAGCTGTATAAACTGGAGTCCATTGGGACAGTGGAGTTGGTATAAGAGCAGCTATATGCCCCACATACTCCTGTCTTCCTGATTCAGCAGCACGCTTAGCTGCACTATCTGCCATCCGATTTCCCTTGGTTACATCACCATCTCCTCTCAGATGCGCTCGACAATGTATGATACCGACTTCTTTCGGCTCCCACACTGCTTCCAATAGTTGTAGGATTTCAGCTGCGTACTTGATTTCTTTTCCTTCTGAATTCAGTAGTCCTCTTTCTTTATACAAAGCTCCGTGGGCATGAGTGGTTAAGAACGCATACTTAGAGTCCGTATAGATATTCACTCTTAAACCTTCAGCCAATTGTAACGCTCGTGTTAGTGCTATTAATTCTGCCTTTTGTGCTGATGTTCCTTTCGCCAGTGGCCGAGCTTCTATCACCTTGTCTATTGTTGTTACTGCATATCCTGCATAGCGGATCCCTTCTTTCACATAACTACTGCCGTCGGTATAATATTGAACATCGGGGTTCTGGATGGGAAAATCACGAAGATCTGGTCTACTTGAGAATACTTCATCCATTACTTCCAAACAATCATGTTGACTTTCAGTAGGTTGTGGCAAAAGGGTAGCTGGATTTAAGGTGTTTACAGTCTTTAAATGCACTCTGGGGTTTTCACACAACATTGCTTGATACTTGGTCATACGGCTGTTACTAAACCAATGATTTCCTTTGTAATCCAACAACGTCTGTACTGCATGAGGGACTCGTACATAAAGTTCTTGACCCAGAGTGAGTTTATCGGCTTCAGCTACTAGCAGGGCGGCTGCAGCTACGGCTCTTAGACAAGGTGGAAGTCCGCTGGCCACTGCATCCAATTGTTTAGACATGTAGGCAACAGGTCTTTGCCATGATCCCAAGTACTGTGTCAATACTCCCACAGCCATTCTTCTTTGCTCGTGTACATATAAGTAGAATGGTCGTGTGTGATCAGGTAGACCTAATGCTGGGGCACTCATCAAAGCCTTCTTCACATCTTCAAATGCCGTTTGCTGTTCTTGGGTCCATAAGAAGGGGTCGTGCTCTGTACCTTTGATAGCTGCGTACAGAGGTTTTGCTAGTATCGCATAGCTGGGAATCCATATCCTACAGAAGCCTGCTGCCCCCAAGAATTCTCGCACTTGTCTTCTATTCTTGGGTATTGGTATTTGGCAGACAGCCTCTTTTCTCCCTGGTCCCATAATTCTTTGACCTTCAGAGATATGGAATCCCAGATACTTGACAGTTGGCAAACACAACTGAGCCTTCTTTCTAGACACCTTGTATCCTGCCTTCCAGAGAATATGCAGTAGATCGTGCGTTGCTTGCTGACAGATTTCTTTTGTAACTGCTGCTATCAACAAGTCATCTACATATTGTAACAAGACACACTCTCCTGGGATGGACTCGAAATCCAGTAGATCTTGACTTAGGGCTGAACCAAATAGGGTAGGTGAATTTTTAAACCCTTGGGGCAGTCTTGTCCAAGTCATTTGGCGTTTTGAGCCCGTTACAGCGTTCTCCCATTGGAAAGCGAAAATACATTGACTTTCTGCGGCAATTCGGAGGCAAAAGAAGGCATCTTTGAGGTCTAAGACTGTGAAGTAAGTAGCCCCGCCCGGAATTAAAGCAAGCAGGTTATATGGATTGGGTACAACTGGATGTATACTAACAACCGCATCATTTACTGCTCTCAAGTCCTGCACAGGTCGATACTCATCTGTACCGGGCTTTTGAACAGGCAGCAATGGGGTGTTCCAGGGGGAAGTACAGAATTTTAGGATACCATACCGTATGAACTTATCCAGATAGGATTGAATGTTCTTCTTAGCCTTCTGCGGGATGTGGTATTGTCTTAGGCTCACTGGATAAACCCCAAGTTTCAGTTCAATTTTTATAGGTGGAATATTGCGGGCCAGTCCTGGTGGGTTGTTCTCTGCCCAAACTCCTGGTATGTTAAATAATGTCTCATCACTCCTAGGGTTTTGGCTAGTCAACGCTGTATAAAGTCGCCACTCTTCTTCCTTTGGTACAGATAATGTCATGATACCTGAAGGTCCATTAAACTTTAAAGATGTTGTTCCATCTGGTAGGAACGTAATCTGCGCTTGTAATTTTGACAGCATATCACGTCCCAGCAATTGGACTGGACATTCAGGCATATAAAGGAATTGATGTTTGATTACGTGGCCTCCCAATGTACAGAGTCGACTTTTAAGAACCGGTTTTTCAGCACTTCTTCCAGTTGCTCCTATCACAGTAATAGTCCTTCCAGATGGAGGAGCAACTAGATTAGTCACCACTGAATGTTCAGCACCAGTGTCGATCATGAACGCACTCCTTTTTCCCCCTATTGATACATCGACCATAGGCTCCGCTCGACCAAGGGGGATGGAGCCCGGTCGGTATCAATAGTCCTCCATGACCGTGTCAGCCAATCCTACGAAGTCCCTGCCTTCTCTATCGCGGGACCTTTGCGCTGCTGGAATATACCTGTCTTCCCTAACACTTCCTCTGTTCCCATTACTCCCTCTATAACCATTACTCCCTCCGGGGCCTCCTCTACCTCTCGCTCTGCCTCTAAAGTTTCCGTAGCCTGCCCTGGGTTGGTCTCTCTCGTACTGCTCTCTTTGCGGACATTCGTTCCTCCAATGCCCTTCTTCCTTGCAATACGCGCACTGATTCCTACTCAAAGGCTCCCTACTCCATCTACTATCGCCTCTATCTGGGCCCCGTCTATCTACGCCTGCGATCGCTACCGCTAGCATATCAGCCTTTTTACGCATCTTGCGCTCTTCCTCTTTCTTGCTTTCTGTTTCCCTATTCATATAAACCTTATTCGCTACCTCCATTAGTTGGGTGATTGACATACCTGCAAACCCTTCTAACTTTTGTAGCTTGCGCTTAATATCTCCGTAAGCTTGGCTGACAAAGGCGGAGTTCACCATTCGGGAATTATCTGCGTCTTCCGGATTAAAGGGGGTATACAAGCGGTATGCCTCCAATAATCGGTCATAAAAGACACTGGGCGCTTCATCGCTTTTCTGAATCACCTCAACTGTCTTCGACATGTTAATAGCTTTCTTTCCTCCGGCTTTCATGCCAGCAATTATAGCGTCTCTATAGGCTCTGAGTTGAACCATATCAGCACCATTTACGTTCCAATCGGGATCGGTGTTGGGATAATGTGTTGCGGCCCATGCTGATGGATTGGCTTGGTTTAAAGTACGGGCTTTATCCTCTAGTGCTTTAATGGCCGCTTGATTTATCCTTGTCCTTTCCTCATTGTTAAATAAAGTCATTAATAACTGCTGGCAATCAGCCCATGTCGGGTTATGTGTCTGTACTATTGAGGTGAACAGATCAGTCATAGCTTGTGGTTTCTCAGTATACGAGGAATTGTGGGTCTTCCAGTTTAAAAGGTCGGTTGTCGTGAATGGGACGTATACAAAGACTGGGTCAGCATGTGCCATTTGACCTGCGGCATCGATATAGGCTGACCCGGGATTCAGACGAAGAGGCATCTGATAGTGCTTTAATTGTTGGGCACCGGTCAACTGTCGGGTCTGTATGGGGCTACGTGGAGGGGCGTCAGTCATGGGTTCCAGTCGGGGAGAAATATGGTATGGGGATGTGGGAGCTTGGTTTTGGGAAAAGGTGGTAAATAAAACACTTCGAGTCGAGCTAGATGAAGCTTGACCGGAAGTCTGAAGTGGCGCCAAATCAGGATATTCGTTTTTAATGGGGGTTGGTTCTGATTCCGGAAGGGGAGATTTAGTACGAGGGGGGGTGGATCCTGTACTGGAGGAGGAAGCGGAAGTGGATGGGGGTAATGAGGGGAGGGCTGCAGGTCTTCCTGCATTTGCGTCACTTCCTCTTAACGGAAAGTAAGGGGGCGGCATAGGGATCTCGGACTCAGGGGACGTGTCCAAAATGGGCCTAACACCAGTCCTAGTGGACGAACAAGTCCTAGCTACCATGAGGCGACATTGCTCCTCGTGGCATGTCCGGAGCCATTTTGGCGAGTCATTTACGGCCTGTCTCCAACAATCAACATAAGGAAACTGGCCGTAAAGTTCAGGCCTACCTGATACAGCCACGTGTAAGCGCTGTACCAGAGTTGGATCCAAACTGCCACGTGGCGGCCATGCCGCAACCAAAGTAGGCCACTCCCTAGTACACAAAGTGACCAAACGTACAGGAGACATTTTAACCCCAAAATCACAAGTTTTGAATCCCTTTTTAAAATTCTTCACCATACAACCTAAGGGATCCGGGATCGTTGACTGCGACGCACCCATACTTAACAATGGAACGTCGTCGACAACGAATACTATACACGCGTACTTATTCAACAGTCACACCCGTTTCCTCTGGCAACAGCACCACGTGGCACGGTTACCAAGTGAAACGTACACAATAACACAATAAACACTCAGGGAATTCCCGTACACACACAGCTGTTACACCAGTCACTATATAATCAATATTAGGCCCTTTGGCGTAACTATACAGTCACCCACGCTATAATTCTCTATATACGAATTACCCGTCTATAACACACCCCAGTAACATCGTCTTTTACAAATAGCGGTTACAGTACGGTTAGCATAGGTCAAAGCACAAGTTAAGGTCACAATACAATTATTAGTGGTTATGGTGTTAAACATGCACTGGACGACAATGATTAGTACTTATATACAATGTCAGTAAATATACAAGGTTATGGTACCGTGCACTATAATACAGCAACACACTATTAACACTCTCGCTAGACGGCTGAGCTCGCGCTATCTAACAAGATATACACTTTACTAAACAATCGTTAACACATTTACAATTCCCAACTAAACTATTGGCCAGTACCTTGATGGACTACCTAAAACTATATACACCCGTTTTGGTTAGCCACACTGCCCAATCACCACATATAGCGAGCTAGAGAACCGAATTTACACAGGCGCCTCTTAGTCGCACTATCAAAAGTCTAGTGGGTTCCAAATTTACACGCCTTCCCACTTAGCCCAGATAGGTTGAGAGCTAGCGAACCGAATTTACACAGGCGCCGCTTAGTCTCCCGGTCCCTCCGACCTAGCGAACGTAATATACACCCTAGAACGCTAGTCTAGACAAGACACCGGTGTCCGGCTAGGGCTATTTACACCAGGACCCCGCCTGACTAACAAAATCAAACGGTCTGACTAAAGAGCGTTCGATCGAGCGGTGCGCCTTCGCTCCTTCCCTCCGACAGAGGGGGCAGATACACAGATTCAAAACCCCTTTGGGCCTACCGCACAATCGGTATACCCCTAGTGGGTCCTGCCGTCTAAAACAGCAGTTGTCTTACCTCCTCGTTCCTGAACCTGAGTTCACACTCATCGACGGGGACACCCCAGCACTTCTCACGTAGAGGCCGATGATCTCCTGGACAACAGACCAGTGGCGCCGAGACGAAGGGAGGTCCACGCAGAAGTTCAGGGGTGCAGCCGTAGAGAACGTGGGCAAAGATAGACCGTCTCACGCCTCTGCCTCTCAGCTACCGTTGAACGATGAGCTTCCCGGCCAATGCACCAAATGATACCGGAGAAACTGACGGAAGCCAAGCACAGAGAGATGGACACAGGTTTCTTCAGGAAGGAAGAGATTCTTTATTGGATCACCGATCGGGACTCAGAGGGACTAACGTCACCAAAATACAGCAAGTTCTGAGCCCCGGACAATAGTGCAGGCTCCTTATATAGGCATATAACTCCTCCCATATTAAGCTCCACCCGCACATTCTCTTAACCAATCAACACAAATAAGAATTAACTTCCTGTTTGACCGCATGGCTTGTCCAGCACAATGGAGGAGGGGGAATACTATATCCTGTATTCTTGCACATGCTCCGTACACTACTGATCGTATCTTGCCTCGTGCAACCAACTGATCGATACGTCAGCATATGCACGTACACATGCCACGTGGTAATCTCGGCCTACTAAATTTATTTTTACCGAGATTCCACCACAATAAGAGTTGCAGGTTACACCCTGCATGTCTACTTGGCTTATGGCTGCCTGTGAGTGAGTAGAGAGCATCTGTTTACCATACAGTTTCTCGAACCTGAATAGAGAGTCTCGTGTATCTCTCCTACTTTCCAAACTCACTGGTTCTGGGGAGCCCTTGGGGCGCATTTATGCAGGGACACTACCCCAAAGTGCAGGACTGTCCCGCCAATTCGCAAATTGTTGGCACCTATGCCGGGGATGAGTGTGTCACAAAGACCGAGACACAGAGAAAGGAGCAGTGACAGTGGTGTGTTATACACTAACTGCTGCAGCTCTACCATCAATCATAGCAGGCCCATTACATGAGACCACACCATAACTACAGGAGGTAACAGTCATTCAGCTGGTGCTATAAATATCTAAATATGTATTCATTGGTCATGGTTCCTCATATTACAGCCATTTTGTTCTTTTGGGTTCCAATCAGAACTTGCACTGCATATAACACTTCTGGTAATATCTCTGAACAAACAATAGCCTTTTTTGCAGGCTTTAGGGGGACTAGTGGTGTATCCTGGTTTTGTGCTGCCCTAGGCAGGACAAAACTCAGGGCCCCCCCCCCCCCCCGCGCCACCCCCACCCAACCTTTCCCCACGCCCCGCATTCTAAATACACACACACACATTCACTGACAGATACGCATACACTAGCTAACAGAAACACACACTCGCTAACAGAAACACACACACACTAACAGACACACTCACACTCAGTAACAGACAAACACACTCACTAGCAGACACACACTAACAGACACTCACTCACTCACTAGCAGACACAAACTAGCAGACACACACACTCACAGGCAAACACACACTCACAGGCAAACACACACTAACAGACACACACACACTAACAGACACACACAGTCAGACATACACAGTCAGACACACACACACTAACAGACACACACACACTAACAGACACACACACTAACAGACACAGACACACACACTAACAGACACACACACTAACAGACACAGGCAGAAACACTGACACACACACTAACATACACAGACAGAAACACTAACAGACACACACAATAACAGACACACACACTGACACACACACACTAACAGACACACACACACTAACAGACACAGACACACACTAACAGACACACACACTAACAGACACAGACACACACTCACCCACCCACATTAACACTTTTTTTTTAAATTTATTTTTAAGACATTTTTTTTTTTTTTTTAAGACATTTTATTTTTATTTTTTTTTAACACATTTTTTTTTATTTAACACCCCCCCCCACCCCAGCCTCCTTACCTTTGGGAATGCTGGGGAGGGGGGGTGTCTCTTCCTCCCTGGTGGTCCAGTGGCTGCTGGGCGATCAGGCGGCACTGCCTGGCGGCCGGCCGGCGAGGGAGCACTTCCCCTGAGCTGTCTGCTCAGCTCCCTCGCCGGCCGCAGAGTGAGGCTGGGAGCCGGAATATGACGTCATATTCCGGCTCCGCCTCCCAGCCTCACTCTGCGGCCGGCGAGGGAGCTGAGCAGACAGCTCAGGGGAAGTGCTCCCTCGCCAGCCGCCCGCCAGGCAATGCCGCCCGATCGCCCAGCAGCCCGCCGGCATGTCTGTTAGCCGCAAGGCTAACAAGACATTTGCCTTGGGCATTTGGGGGCGGCTTTGGCAAATGCCGCCCAAGGCAAATGCCTTGTTTGCCTCGCGGCTAATACGCCCCTGGCGAGGACCCTGCGATCACCTGGCCTGGGATGGTCAGATCGGGCAGTGGGGGTCTGCCTGAGCTCCCAGGCAGACCCCATGATTGCGATCGCCGGCGATCAGGTAAGTGGTGATTTATTAAATGACGTACCAGGTACGTCAGCGGTCGTTACAACCGTTTTTTGGCGGACGTACCTGGTACGTCATTGGTCGGGAAGGGGTTAAGCCAATGGTCCCAAATTTTGTGGAAGGACTTAAGGATGTCATGTAATTGTGACGTGAGCCAATCCATTTCAATTGCTTCTCTGGTTTTCTTCACTATTGTTTTCATTGAGAGTATTTGCACAGTGGACCAAACTTCCATTATTGCTCTATGGGAGGATAATACTCTGTTATTCTATGCTCTGCTAAGATTGTCTATGGGTTTCATAGGTAGTAGGCCCCATGGGTTCATTGGATATAGTTTGCCTAATATTTGCAACACAGGAGAGGAAACCTCTGTCCAATATTTTGGAGAAGACCACCAACAGTACATGACGAAACCCACTTCGCCACACTGTTTCCAACAAAAGGTGGAAAGGAAGAATCTGCATTAGTGCCAGTCTCTGTAGAGTTGGGTACCACCGAAATAACATTTTTATATGCTCCTTGTGTGTCTGTTCCTTGTGTGTTACGGATGTTTGGTCAAACGCCTATGGTTTTAGCATGTTATGCATGGTTTAAACATGTTAAGCATTCTTGGATTAATCGCAGTATAAAAAATAAAGAAATAAACCAATCATATGCAACTGAGAGTGCAAATTTTGAGAGAAAACGTAATAATTAAAGTCTGGTGAAACTAGGGATAAGCAGTTAGATGGAAACCGGTTGTTAATCTAGCTAAGCTTGGTTTTATAAGGCAATTTGTCCAAACCACTAGTGATGTTTTGGTCCCCCCACCCATATGAATGTGGATCCATACCCTAAAGATGGTTGATTAATAGGGAGAGACCCCAAGCATAGATTTTCATCATTATAACAGCTAAATGTATTTGGGTCATTCTCAGGACACCATTAAAACACTATGACAATAATAATTTTAAATATGAAATGTAATATAAGGAATATAACAAAATATCATAATAAAAATAATACTGTTTTATACCTTGCACAAAGAATATGTTCAACAAAGGAATTAATTATTTTTGTATTTTATTGCATTTTCTGCTGAAATTCTCATTACCGCAATGCACCAAGCTATGTCTGAATGTATGTTATGTTGTAATTTACACAGAGTAAAATGAAAATGTGCTGAAAAAACTCCAAGGATGTTCTACTAGATGTTTTCAAAAGACAGAAAAACGATTAATTATTCAAGTATAATATTAATAATAGTCAAAAATAGTGATAAAATGAAGTGACCATGACTCACCATCCTCCGTAACATTTTAAAAGGTCTGTTTAAACACACACACAGAATTATAAATAAACTTTGATTTTTAACTCATCCACCAGTACCAACCAAATGGCTACTATTTGTTTAACTATAAGTTAAACATTCCTTTGTCAGACTGCGTACACAACACAACATTGATTTTTATTACTATTACCGATATAGGTAGTTTTCTACTTTTCGAAAAACATTTGATTTAAAATTTTAGATGAAGACATAGTCCATTAATGTCTAACTATTTTCATTGAGGAAACATTTGCCCAGTCATCTTGACTTCTCTATTGTTAGCAAAACATGATAAGACACCGCATCCTCCACAACACCATTCTCACATATCGCTACAATTTAAGGCCACTTGTGGTAGAGAGAACTTCTGTTTTGGTAGAACTTAATGATACAGACTATTTTTTTTTTTTAATTCTTAATTTTTCTTGTGCATGGAGTAACAACAAGCATGCAGAGCCACAACAGCTGCTGCAGGCATTTTCGTAGCATATTAATCAGCTAACATGAAAATATCTGACTTTGTAACATCAGTGGATTGGTTTAGTGACGTTTAAGATTACCGTATATACTCGAGTATAAGCCGAGTTTTTCAGCACATTTTTTGTGCTGAAAAACCCCAACTCGGCTTATACTCGAGTCAGTGTCTGTATTATGGCAATTTACATTGCCATAATACAGACAGGGGGCTGGCAGCGAGCGCTTACCTCTACTGCAGCTCCTGTCAGCTCCCTTCTCCTCCGCGCCGGTCAGTTCAGCACCTCGGTCAGCTCCCAGTGTAAGTCTCGCGAGAGCCGCGGGGTCATAGTGCGGCTCTCGCGAGACTTACAGTGTGAGCTGACAGAGGAGCTGACCGGACCGGCACGGAGGAGAAGGGAGCTGACAGGAGCTGCAGGAGAGGTAAGTGCTCCCTCCAAGCTCCCCTCCTCCCCCCACTGAACTACCAATGCCACTGGACCACCAGGGAAGGAGAGCCCCCCTCCCTGGCCAGCTAGGAAGCAGGGAGGGGGGACGAAAAATACAAATATAAATAAAAATAATAATAAAAAAAACAAATTAACAAAAAAATTGTTATTAAAATAATAATAATAATAAAAAAATAATAAAAATGCCCACCCCCACCAAGGCTCTGCAACACACACACACACACACACACACTGCATTCATACACACACACTGCACTCATACACACTGCATTCATACACACACTGCACTCATACACACACTGCATTCATACACACACACACTGCACTCATACACACTGCATTCATACACACACTGCACTCATACACACTGCATTCATACACACACTGCACTCATACACACTGCACTCATACACACACACTGCACTCATACACACACTGCACTAATACACACACACTGTACTCATACACACACTGCATTCATACACACACTGCACTCATACACACACATCACTCATACACACACACACTGCACTCATACACACACACACTGCACTCATACACACACACTGCACTCATACGCACACACACTGCATTCATACACACACTGCACTCATACACACACACACTGCATTCATACACACACTGCACTCATCCACACACTGCATTCATACACACAGTGCATTCATGCACACACTGCACTCATACACACACTGCACTCATACACACAAACTGCATTCATACACACACTGCATTCATACACACACTGCACTCTTACACACACACTGCACTCATACACACACTGCATTCATACACACACACACTGCATTCATTATATACACACACTGTAAATACATATTCAATTAATGTAATTTTTTTAGGATCTAATTTTATTTAGAAATTTACCAGTAGCTGCTGCATTTCCCACCTTAGTCTCGAGTCAATAAGTTTTCCCAGTTTTTGGGGGTAAAATTAGGGGCCTCGGCTTATATTCGGGTCGGCTTATACTCGAGTATATACGGTATGTCAAATACATGGCATTGCTTTTCTGAGAAGGGTTAACATTTATACTTATGCCATATGTACAACAGCTTAAATTCTCGCTTAGTTAAAGGGACACTATAGTCACCTGAACAACTTCAGCTTAATGAGGTTGTTCAGGTGAGTGCTACAGCTACCCGGAGCCTTTTTCTTGTAAGCACTGTATTTTCTGAGAAAATGCAGTGTTTACATTGGAAGCTTGGAACACCTCTTGTTGCAGTCAATCAGACGGCCACCAGAGGGACTTCCGAGTTCAGAGGCCCTAAAAAGGCCTCTCGTCCGATGCATTCTGGGTGAATGCATCAGACGGGCTATCAGCACACAAAGCACTGTGAACGCGCTTTGTGTGCTGATAGCCTGTCAGCACTGCTGTGGGCGTGGCTTCAGCTGACAGCTTCAGCTTCAGCTGACAGCTGAAGCCCGAACCCACAGGGACGCTTACGGTCCACAATAGTGGTTGAAGGGGGGGGGGAGACCTACTCTCCTCCCCCCCCCCGGCCCCCACCGCTGTGCGGCGGGTGGGGGCCCTAAAATTATCAATAAGGGGGGGACCTATTGTCCCCCCCCGGCCCCCACCCCTGAGCGGTGGGTGGGGGCCCTAAAATTATCGATAAGGGGGGGGACCTACTGTCCCCCCCCCCGGCCCCCACCCCTGTGCGGCGGGTGGGGGCCCTAAAATTATCAATAAGGGGGGGACCTACTGTCCCCCCCCGGCCCCCACCCCTGTGCGGCGGGTGGGGGCCCTAAAATTATCAATAAGGGGGGGACCTACTGTCCCCCCCCGGCCCCCACCCCTGTGCGGCGGGTGGGGGCCCTAAAATTATCAATAAGGGGGGGACCTATTGTCCCCCCCCGGCCCCCACCCCTGAGCGGTGGGTGGGGGCCCTAAAATTATCGATAAGGGGGGGGCCTACTGTCCCCCCCCGGCCCCCACCCCTGTGCGGCGGGTGGGGGCCCTAAAATTATCAATAAGGGGGGGACCTACTGTCCCCCCCCGGCCCCCACCCCTGTGCGGCGGGTGGGGGCCCTAAATACAAAGGGGGGGGCACCCTAGTTAACCCTCCCCCCCCCAAAAAAAAATTATCTCCCTACCTACCCCCCTCACCCTAAAAATAATGAGGGGGGGAACATTAACTAAAAACCTGTAAAAAAAAGAGATAAAAAAAACTTACCATTCGATGTTTTCTTTCTTCTAAAATCTTCTTTCTTCAGCCCAAAAAAGGCCAAATAAAAATCCATAATAACCGACGCAATTAAAAAAAAAAAAAAAAAAAACGAGCGCAAAAAAAATAATCCATCTTCACCCATGGAGGGCTCCGCGCAGACTGAGCTCCGCAGGGTGGGGAAGGCTTATAAAGACTTGCCCCGCCCTGCAATTAGGCTAAGAACACTCTGATTGGTGGGTTTAAACCAATCAGAGTGCTCTTTGTCATTTTACAAGCGTGGGAAAGTTCTTTGGAATTTTCCCACGCTTGTAAAATGACACAGAGCACTGTGATTGGATGGCTTGAAACCCATCCAATCACAGTGCTCTGTGTCATTTTACAAGCGTGGGGAAATTCCAAAGAACTTTCCCACGCTTGTAAAATGACACAGAGCACTGTGATTGGATGGCTTGAAATCCATCCAATCACAGTGCTCTGTGTCATTTTACAAGCGTGGGAAAATTCCAAAGAACTTTCCCACGCTTGTAAAATGACAAAGAGCACTGTGATTGGATGGCTTGAAATCCATCCAATCACAGTGCTCTGTGTCATTTTACAAGCGTGGGAAAATTCCAAAGAACTTTCCCACGCTTGTAAAATGACACAGAGCACTGTGATTGGATGGCTTGAAATCCATCCAATCACAGTGCTCTGTGTCATTTTACAAGCGTGGGAAAATTCCAAAGAACTTTCCCACGCTTGTAAAATGACACAGAGCACTGTGATTGGATGGCTTGAAATCCATCCAATCACAGTGCTCTGTGTCATTTTACAAGCGTGGGAAAATTCCAAAGAACTTTCCCACGCTTGTAAAATGACAAAGAGCACTCTGATTGGCTCAAACCCGCCAATCAGAGTGTTCTTAGCCTAATTGCAGGGCGGGGCAAGGCTTTATAAGCCTTCCCCACCCTGCGGAGCTCAGTCTGCGCAAAGCCCTCCATGGGTGAAGATGGATTATTTTTTTTTGCGCTCGTTTTTTTTTTTTTTTTTTTAATTGCGTCGGTTATTATGGATTTTTATTTGTCCTTTTTTGGGGCTGAAGAAAGAAGATTTTAGAAGAAAGAAAACATCGAATGGTAAGTTGATTTTATCTCATTTTTTCTTTTTTACAGGTTTTTAGTTAATGGTCCCCCCTCATTATTTTTAGGGTGAGGGGGGTAGGTAGGGAGATATTTTTTTTTGGGGGGGGGGAGGGTTAACTAGGGTCCCCCCCCCCTTTGTATTTAGGGCCCCCACCCACCGCTCAGGGGTGGGGGCCGGGGGTGACAATAGGTCCCCCCCCTTATTGGTCATTTTAGGGCCCCCACCCGCCGCTCAGGGGTGGGGGCCGGGGGGGGGACAGTAGGTCCCCCCCCCTCATTGATAATTTTAGGGCCCCCACCCGCCGCACAGGGGTGGGGGCCGGGGGGGGACAGTAGGTCCCCCCCTTATTGATAATTGTAGGACCCCCACCCGCCGCTCAGGGGTGGGGGCCGGGGGGGGGACAGTAAGTCCCCCCCCTCATTGATAATTTTAGGGCCCCCACCCGCCGCACAGGGGTGGGGGCCGGGGGGGGACAGTAGGTCCCCCCTTATTGATAATTGTAGGGCCCCCACCCGCCGCTCAGGGGTGGGGGCCGGGGGAGGGACAGTAGGTCCCCCCCTCATTGATAATTTTAGGGCCCCCACCCGCCGCACAGGGGTGGGGGCCGGGGGGGGACAGTAGGTCCCCCCCTTATTGATAATTGTAGGGCCCCCACCCGCCGCTCAGGGGTGGGGGCCGGGGGGGGACAGTAGGTCCCCCCCCTCATTGATAATTTTAGGGCCCCCACCCGCCGCACAGGGGTAGGGGCCGGGGGGGGGACAGTAGATCCCCCCCCTTATTGATAATTTTAGGGCCGCCGCACAGGGGTGGGGGCCGGGGGGGGGACAGTAGGTCCCCCCCCTTATTGATAATTTTAGAAAGCGAGCTGAGCTGTCAGTCAGACAGCTCAGCTCGCGAACGCGCATTCCGCGCACATGCGCGGTAAAGCGCTCAGGTTCTTCATAGGGCGGCATTCAATGCCGCTCTATGAAGAACGCGATTGGTCCAGCGCGAAGCCGTCCCATTGGGCCCCGCGATTTCGTCATTTGACGAAAAAGGGGGCGCGGCCTAGTGGGGAGCTCGGCGCTGGAACGGAGGTAAGTTTTTAATATAAAAACACCGAATTTTTTTTTTTAATTAATGAAAGTTCATATAAAAGCAAGAAGGAAGGCTGGGGGACCTGTCTTTCTTGCTTTTATATGGTGACTATAGAGTCCCTTTAAGAGTTTAAAAAAAAGATAAAACCAGCTAGGAACATTTTTAAAGCGTATAAACATACTGAATACATGCACGTTTTGCGCATTTGCGAATACATGCACTTACCTATTATGTTGGGTAAGATAGTAAACATGCTACAATTCCTCTGACATATTAGCAGAATTGTACACATTTTTGCTTAGTGAGCAAGAGTGGCAATTTTAAGGCAGGTTGTAATATTCAGCTTGGTTATGTTTGCCTGAAATCGCGTTGCTATAATGAACTGCCTAGTTTCCTAGCATATATGAATATAGGTTTGGAATCATGTGGATCTGTTCTCAAGATTGCATAAATGCATTTTTTTTTAAGTTAACAAAGAATAAAATACATTAGATGTTTGTTTACATAGTTAGAGTAATAAAATAAAAGTGCCACTGGGTTGTGTTAATGTAACTATAACATAGCATATGTGATAACTGCGATGTCAAAATGGCAGAAATATGTCTAACTTGCAAGGGAGCAAAAAGTATAAACAGGCTTTGCTGTAAAGTGGTCAGCAGCCTAATCAGCCGATGCCTGCGGCTTGGCATGCTGGAGGTTAGAGTTCGTCTCGTTCATCCGACACCGTCCCTGGAGGCTGGACAGGTGTGCTGGGAGTGAGGACAGGTGAGGTTTTCGGTGGGGAGAGCCACACGTAGGTTGGTGTCGTGTGTGGTAGCCCTGCTGCTGTGCGTCAGTAAATGCTCTTCTTGTTGTCAGCAGTCGGTTCCCGTGTCTGTTCCACAGTGTCGCAACCCTGTGATCCAGCTGCGACCTGGCAGAGTCCTTTTAAAGGATGGCAGATAATTTCCTGAGGCGTGTTATGGGGTTTTCACTGGCGGCCTTTGTTCTTCTGCCTGTGTGGCCCGTGTGTCTTAGGCCTCACCCGTCTCCGTCGACGCTCGGGGGGTCTTTATGAGCCTTCCAGCTGTTCGAGTTAGGTGAGCATCGGGGAGGTTGAGGTGAATCAGGTGCCGTTTTCATGGTTTGCTGTCTGCCCTCGAGCCTCATCTAAAATTTAGCAAACAGTCTGTCTAGTCAGATCTCGAGCGTCTCCAATAGGTCCCGTGTGTTGGAGGCCCACGTGGAGTCCGCCATTTTTTCAGTGGCTGGACTGTGTGGCGGTCGCTGTCGGACAGCCCCTCTGTCGCTTGGTTGCAGGTAGTGGGTGGCTGGGACCGGGATAACCCCCGCCGATCCATAGGGGGGGAAACGTGGACCCGGCCTCTCTTTGTAAGCCTTGAGGGGCGACGGGGAAACGGCTGTCTCCTCCGTGCCGGCCATGCTGGTAGGCTTTGCTGCCGGGTTTTTAGCGCTTGGTGCCTTAGATTTGGTGCCATTGTGTAGCCCGCTTCAGCAGCTCCTTGTTAGTAGCCCTATAGTTAGTTTTGGTGTATTTTTGTGGCTATTAGTCAATGAAATTTACCGCATATAGCCGGAGCAGCTCTGACTTGCGGCCGCTCAGCTCTACGTCCAGGCCCCGCCCCAATACAGACTATTTTTAAATGTATATTATGAACTATTAATTTAAATATTATTTACGAACTGTTATTTTTCTGCCTTTTCTCCTGTTTCAGTGCAGACAGTCAGCTAGTGAGAAAAAAAAAGAAAGGTTTAGTGTAGGCTTGGCAGAACAATTAAGAGAAATGTGTACAGCAACACAGAACTGTTGGAACAATGGGGAATTAAGGAGAGACAGATAGGTTATAGGTTGGAGAGTTTACAGCAAGATTAATTACCAAATATATAGTCTATAGAATGTCTAACACCCTGCAGTGTTGGGAAGTCTACACGTCCTCACATACAGTATCTAAGCTATTCAGTCGCTACAGTAGGATGAACGCACACACATGGTCAGTGTGCCATTCAGTCTCTACTCTAGGTACACGGCACGCAGTCAGTATGCCATTCAGTCTACTATATTTCATATCATACCTCCTTTCAATTACCATATATCAAAAACGAAAACAAACTGAAGATCTGACAAAGAAACATCATGAAAAGAAGAAATAACATTGGTGGGAAAGCTTAAAAGGGTGCTACAGAAGAAAGAAACCGCAAAAAGCTTAATTGGCCACAACACCATCAAGTGAGGAAGAGGCACTTCATCATGGTGAAGAACATATTCAAAATCTACAAGAAGAGACAGCTTCCCTAGGAAAACAGCCATTCTCACCTCAGCAGGTAAATGTCCCTTTCATCAGATCAATTCCTAAAAGAAGAGAGTCTTACAGACACCAGGACTAATGATGACAGCTACCCCAAAGGAATCACTCAAACAAGGCAACGGAAGAAAGAGAACTGAGGTCAGAGTTGCGCTACATAGAAAAGATGCTTCTGGAGAGGACCAAAGAGAGTGTCAACCGAAAAAAGTCTGAAAAGACTTGAGTTAATGGTCAAGAGGAAGGTAAATGTAAACATGGAGGGCAGAGAGGTTTTGAAGAAAACTAGAAAGAGAGTTCATCAGAGAACATTGGTAACAGATAGAGAAGATTAATGGAAACACTTATTAGATGCGTCCTTCATCAACATGAAACCTACACCATAAATGGGAAATCTGTAGAAATTCTGAAGAAAAGGGACAGATATTCTGTAAGAGAGGTTTAAATAGCATTAGGAATACAAATCATCACTCTTACCACTATAGAGTTCCTGTCCCTGCTCTTATACAGTTGTATCCCCACCACCAGTTCGCTATATAAAAAAAATAAAAAATGATTTACCTTTTTCCATTGCCAAGGCTCAGTTTACCTCTCCATCTCCAGCAATGTCAAGAAGGAGGCATGACCTCCTCCTTTATGGCCCAATCCAATGCTCCTCACAGAGTGCCACATTCAAACTTCCCCACAGAAAGTGGTTAATCAATGTGTTCATATAGGACTTCCACATCACTTGACCGAGTATTACTTGGTCATTGAGAGTACATTTTCTACTAGTGCATTATCCTGTTTACACTACATCACCCTTTGCCAAAGTAATTCACTTGCTATAGTTTTGAAGCCCATTGTTGATGAGTAATTGTTCAGTACTTATGGTTTTATATGTTATAGTACTGCTCAGTTTAGCCATGTTCTAGAGTGTTTTCGATGTATTCTTTTTTATGTGTTTTGTTTTTAGCCTATGTACTGTATGTTATGAATAAAACTTAAAGAATCACTATAGTGTCAGGAAAACTAAGTGGTTCTCCAGACACTATAGTGGCCTGAGGGTCCCCCCACCATCAGGGTCCTCCTCCAGTGGCGCTGAAAACCCTTCAGCAGCTTCCCTTATTCCAGCACCGGGCTCCCTCGGCGCTGGTGACCCCTCCTCCCCCGTCGACGTCAGCGGAGCCATCCAACGTCACAGGATCTGAATGCGCATGCGCGGCAAGTGCCGTGCGCGCATTCAAAGTGTCCATAGGAAAGCATTTCTCAATGCTTTCCTATGAACACTCTGCCTCCAGCGTCGCAGATTAGCCTCTAATGGCTGTCCGGAAGACAGCCACTAGAGGCTAGATTAACCCCAAATGTAAACATAGCGGTTTCTCTGAATGTTTGGGTTAAAACCTGAAGGACATTGCACCCAGACCACTTCATTGAGCTGAACTGGTCTGGGTGACTATAGTGTCCCTTTAAATCCGTGATTGTGACAATATTATCTAATTTGTGTTATACATTCAATGTCATGTTTTCAGCATAGTTCAGTCTTAGAATAGTAATTATCATTACCAAATTCATCAACCTCATTTCCATAACCTACTCATCAACTAATGTTCATTTAATGTTAATTTAATGAATGTAAAAATAGTAGTTTGTTTTCAAAAGCATGTGCAAAATCTACACATTATGGTATTTCAGTTGTGTCAGTCATTTTGAAAATGTGTCATGTTTCAACGAAATATAAAAAAAAAAAAGATGAGATTCTAGATTGCAAAAGATGTTAATGAGACAAATCAGTCAAAATCAAATACAAATGTTGATTAATATATGTATAATTTCAGTTTCTGTGCATAACTGTTATTAATCAATTTTTAAAAAAATGTGAAAATTAATACATTTTCTTATGGTACTGATTTTTTCAGAATGTTGCGGTAACGAGATTCCTAAGGACAAGTTTTGGAATATATGCTAAAAAAAAAAAAAGTGTTAAATTGTCAGTAAATGGTTTAATTTAATGCTCCTAAACACTTCAGAACATGCATTTAATGCCCAGAAATGACAGTAAGTTTGTTAATGGAAGTTATTTGAAAAATGTCATGTTTGAAATCTTTGAAACAAAGATTTTGTGAGAATCACCCATTTACAGATTGCGCGGGGTAATGTGACATGGTAGATGAATAACGAACAGCTGCACAAAACAAAAAGTATTCTGACAGGACACAAAAATCACAGAAAAAAATGTCTAATAATTATATATTAATGCGATACTGCCATTTGAAACGACACCTAAGTAAAGGATGACTAACTGAACATAATCAAAACAAGAATAATTAGGTAGTGCAGCACAAGGACGTGTGAAGTGTCATAAATCCCTATAGATACATTTATTATAATAGATACATGATTAGATACCAGTCACAGCCCCAGTTATATCTTGCACATCTAACTGGGATTAATAATCTGATTGGAACTTTGATTCTACATGACTTTACTTATCCTTAGGATCCATATTATTGAATTGGACTCTTTTGGGTAATTATTATTATGTGGATTTAATTGCTTGAACTTTTTATACTGTTGATTTTAATTTGTGAGTGTTTCGGTTTTTATGTATTAATGTATCTATAATAAATGTATCTATTATAAATGTATCTATATGGATTTATGACACTTGACACTTTCTTGTACCACTCCTCCTAATTATTCTTGTTTATATTAATGTTGTTTCAGTCTAGATCAGCCGATTGTGGGACCAGTGAATGGATGGGACCGACAGTTACGTTTATACAGTTGCATTATTAAAACAGGAGGCCATAAACACGTCCGGATGTGCCACCCACCGGCCACCACTATATCCAATAGCAGCCACCTCAGAGGTGCCCCATTGGTAGCGGGCAACCGCCCAGGTCATCAGTTTAAACAGATTGATACAAAGCTAAAGGCTTCTATGGCAACAATTGACTATAAACTGTTGTCTGTCTCGGTAAATAAAGGAAAGGGGGGATTATTCCAGGTAGTAAGTCCCATTGGTTTGAGCCCCAGTAATTCACACTTCTTAATCAATAACACATTTAACAATGGATTGAGGATTTTGGCTAGTAGCATCTCTTCTTCGGTTTTCTGACAGATCGGTCACCACCCTACCAGTTGATTGATGCAATCCTGTTGGAGTGGGAAAGGAAACCATAGCCTTTTGACTGGGGTCAGTCGAGGAATTGGCCCCTGGAAGGTCCCATGAGATGGGTGGAAGACCCAGCTGTTTTTCGCAAATCTAGGAGCATCAGTCACTCTATTTAGGGTAAATATGTTTAGGAAGGCAAACAAAGCGACAAACAGACAGGGCTGGCATCAAACCTCTTAAGGTTCCTTACAAAATCACTTGCCAATTCCCCCCCTTCCACAATAGCTAGCACACACTAATGTCCATACACACAATCATTCACACAGATACATACACACACACACATGTGCATCCCCACTATCACACATTCTCTCAGATACACAATTGCACATATACATACAGACTGCCATACTCGCATACACATACACACAGCACACACATAAACACACTGGGACACACATGTATATACATACACACAAACAGATACACATATATATATATATATAAAGGCTATGGTGGGGGGAAAAATGTGATTGAAAACCCCTTCCACCTAAAGTGTGTGGATAGTTAATACAATGTTAAACAAAAATCGGCACACCAGTCAAGCCATAAGACTTGCTTTTAACACAGAAATCACACATTTGCAGTGATGTTACTACCTTTGCGGTAGTAACATCACTGCAAATGTGTGATTTCTGGTGATTTTTGGCTTGACTAGTGTGCAGATTTTTGTTTAACATTGTATTAACTATATATGTATATATACTCACACACAGCACTTACAAACAGATAAACACTACCACCCACATCAAATAAGGCAGGATGCATGTAGAATCATAGTGTGGCTAAGGTGGCAGGTTTATAGTTCAGAAACTGCAAAACTTAAACTCTTTTGCTAAATCTCTCCAATACAGTATATTAATGAGGTCAAAGCCAAATCAATTGCATTAAAGTTATTTTAGTGCCTCTTGACATTTACAACTTTTTTTATATATACACTTTTTTTGAGGTGACACAATCCTAGGGACGCTGCCAAGTTTTTCCAAATCAACATTTGCTGATAGCAGTCTAAAAATTTATGAAGCGTAACAAAACTTCCAAATAGCAAATGCATCCATGGCACCATATAAATCTAGTAGAAGTAGAATGAAATGTAATAGGTGGAATGTTCCTGGATGTATTTTATGTACCTTTCACAAAGATCTCGACTTCACCCACAACGTGAAATCAATTAGTTTGGAACAACTTCTGCAGAATATATGTCAACTTAAAAAATACAGACAGAACAACGTTGGAATTGTAATGTAGTAGGCGATTTAACAGGTAGAAGTTGGAAGTATTTATTTTTGTGGGCAAAGCATGGTCTTCACAAGTATTGGTCTAGTTATCAATAATCTATACTGAAACTCACTGACTGTACATTTTAATTATGAAGAACCCAAAATAACTTTGCTCCTTCTCAAATAGCACCAGAAGCAGATTTAACAACCGGGTAAATCCATTGCAGACTCAAGCAATAATGAAAGTGGATTCCTAAAAATAAAAAATAGAAAAACAAATAAAAAATACATAAATGTATATATAATATAATGGAATGGTTAGATAATGTGATGGGGGAATCACATTGTAGCGGGCAACTGGTAAACTGACTGGTTACCTCCACTAATTCCTTCCTTCAGCCACTCTGGAACCATTAAAGCACACATCCATTCCCCCAGTAACCAGACGAAACATAGTTCATAGTTCAACTCAACTTCATTTTTAATGGTACATGGTACAGCCAAGTTATACACAGACCCCCAGCAGGGGTCTCCATACAATTACACACAAACTCCTCCCATGTGCCTGAGAGATAATTGAGTCAGGAACTGTACAAAGTCAATTATCTCCCAGGTAAAAAAAAAAAAACATACACTATTAAAACACCTCACAAACACATTTTAGTATTTCAGAACCCCACGAAAGATACATCACCGAATAGCTGGGATCTGGGGGTGTTGTCACGGCAAGGGTACATAATTCACTGTTGCGCTATAGAATATTGCCATTTAATGTAATTTGTGTAGTGCATATATGAAATGCCTGCCTGGCAGAGGTGATATTGTCAATTTCAAAAGAGGTTAATTTGATTGTATGGTAGGGCAGAATGTTTACAATCTAAATTCCTCTTGAAGCTGGGTCCCCAATAGAGCCAGTCTGCAAGGTGTGAGAAGTCACACACAAGTGGCCTGGAAGTCTGTTATAAACCAACCCTCTCATTTGCCATATGTCTTGATTGCCTCTTAGATAATGAGTCCTTTGTGCCTTGTGTTCTAATATCATACCCAAAAGAGACATGAATACCTACCCACAGATTAATACTCAAGCCTCATCTTTATCATATTTAAAATGGGACAAGCGCAATCTTCTAATCAAGCCTAAACATGATGTGTGGTCCACACAGATAGGGAGATCCCCAGCATGATGTCCTGAAAACAATAAGCAGGCAAGCGAGTGGGCATGGTACTCAGTAGCGGCGTTCCGTCTCACACATCGCCGCCATCTATCCGGTACTCCTTTATACTTTTCCTTTCAAAATTCACTAGTTATCATCAACACACCCACTGATGCTATTCTACTCCTGTGCTATTAGCCATCTCATCACTTCACATCACATCATCCATTTATCCATTTATTCCTACGCATTACCTTCCAAATATCCATATTTAGGATGGACAGTCCCTATGTTTGACCCAAATTCATTTGTCCCTCTTTTCTATCCAGATGTCCATCTTTTCTCAGAGCTCCATATTGTTGGTGTGTCTGAATGTATAACAGAGCTCCCCAGCAAAAATACTCCCAGTAATGAGTCTTTATACTACAATAAATGTGTTTAGAATTCAGCCTGTGCAAGTACAATACAGTATTCTTGCTCTAAATTATATTTTAGTTGCATAAACTATTATTAAGTCACCTAAAATATCTCAGAACAGTCCTGTCCCTGGCAACTCCACTACCCATAAAAGTGTCACTCTTTTTCAATTTAAAAATATTGGGAGGTATGTTACTCCACCTTATCTCATATCATATCACACCAAGCCATTGCTATGAGATCGAGAGGGGTATTTTGTTTAGTTTTTTGCATGAAGCTGAAACAAGCAAGGTGAATTGTTAGTGTAGGACCAACCTAAGAGGTTTGCCTTGATGTGGCAGGTGGGTTTACATGTAATGGCCATTGGAGTCACTAAATGACTTCTATTTATATAAATATGCATAGGGATTTGGCATAGTGCACAAGTAAATTTTTTCTTTTTAATTGTATGTATTATGGTTCACATACAGTGAGGGAAAAAAGTATTTGACCCCCTGCTGATTTTGAACGTTTGCCCACTCACAAATAAATGATCAGATTATATACATTTTAAGGTAGGTATATTTTAACAGTGAGAGACAGAATAACAAAAAAAACAACAACAGGGAGTTAAAGCGAGTGCTCCTAATCTCAGCCCGTTACCTGTACAAAAGACACCTGTCCACAGAAGCAATCAATCAGATTCCAAACTCTCCAACATGGCCAAGACCAAAGAGCTGTTCAAGGATTTCAGGGACAAGATTACAGACCTACACAAGGCTGGAATGGACTACAAGACCATCGCCAAGCAGCTTGGTGAGAAGGTGACAACAGCTGGGGCGATTATTCGCAAATGGAAGAAACACAAAATAACTGTCAGTCTTCCTTGGTCTGGTGCTCCATGCAAGACCTCATAGAGATTCAATGATCATGAGAACAGCGAGGAATCAGCCCAGAATTACACAGGAGGATCTTGTTAATGATCTCAATGCAGCTGGGACCATAGTACCCAAGAACACAATTGGTAACACACTATGCCATGAAGGACTGAAATCCTGCAGCGCCCGCATTGTCCCCCTGCTCAAGTAAGCACATGTTCATGCCCGTCTGAAATTTGCCAATGAATATCTGAATGATTCAGAGGAGAACCAGGTGAAAGTGTTGTGGTCAGATGAGACCAAAATCAGGCTATTTGGCATCAACTCAACTTGCCGTGTTTGGAGGAGGAGGAATGCTGCCTATGACCCCAAGAACACCATCCCCACCGTCAAACATGGAGGTGGAAACATTATGCTTTGGGGGTGTTTTTCTGGTAAGGGGACAGAACAACTGCACCGCATCAAAGGGACGATGGACGTGGCCATGCACCGTCAAATCTTGGGTGAGAACCTCCTTCCCTCAGCCAGGGCATTGAAAATGGATTGTAGACAATGACCCAAAACACACACCTAAGGCAACAAAGGAGTGGCTCAAGAAGAAGCACATTAAGGTCCTGGAGTAGCCTAGCCAGTCTCCAGACCTTAATCCCATAGAAAATGTGTGGAGGGACCTGAAGGTTCGAGTTGCCAAACGTAAGCCTCAAAACATTGATGACTTGGAGAGGATCTGCAAAGAGGAGTGGGACAAAATACCTCCTGAGATGTTCGCAAACCTGGTGGCCAACTACAATAAACGTCTGACCTCTGTGATTGCCAACAAGGGTTTTTGCCACTAAGTACTAAGTTGAAGGGGTCAAATACTTATTTCAGTCATTGACATGCAAATCAATTTATAACACTTTTTACATGCATTTTTCAGGATTTTTTTTTTTGTTATTCTGTCTCTCACTGTTAAAATACACCTACCATTACAATTACAGAGTGATCATTTCTTTGTCAGTGGGCAAACGTTCAAAATTAGCAGGGGATCAAATACTTTTTTCCCTCACTGTAGTTATATATGCCGACTAGAGACTTGCATCCATCAAGTCCAGCCTTTCTCACCTCTGCTTTTGTGTTGATTCAAAAAAAGGAAGAAAAAAAAAACAAAAAACAGTCTAAAGCCCTTTCCAATTTTGCAACAAAAAATTCCTTCTCAACTACAGAATGGCAGTCAGAATTAAAAATGATATCCCTGAATAGACTTTTTTTTTGCTAATATTATTCTAGCTGCTCTTTAGACAGATGTACAAACTCTGATAAAACCACCTGTTCAGGCAGAATTCCACATCCTTATTGTTCCTACTGTAAAAAAAACCTTTGCCTTAAACTTAAATACTTAATACATAACACAAGCTTTTGTAACCAGAACTAGACCTAGAGAAACAGAGGATGATGAAGGCCTGTCTGAAATAAGCTTAGTGTAATTGGTTTGCACAAAATGAACAATATGCTACTGCACTCTGCATAGGGTTTTTATTTAAATAAAATAGCACCCAGGGCATGTATCTGTCACAGCTGAAGACTGCCCCCTCCTATGTCTCTTCCTGCACTGCGGCTCACTGTGTGCTGGGAGGAAACAAAGTATAATCACTTCCTCCCAGCACAGCCGATGCGCAGGGACTAATGTACACAGAACCCATTTTTGCCACTGCAGGGTACGACAATGGGGCCGTTATTAATTAAAATGTCAGAAAAGAACAGATATATAATAATTTAATTGTATAAGCAGGTTTCACATCTGGGTAAACCCATTGCAGACTCAAACAATCATGAAAGTGGATTCCTAAATATAAAAAATAGAAAAACGAAGAAAAATATATAAATGTATATATAATATAATGGAATGGTTAGATAATGTGATGGGGGAATCACATTGTAGTGAACCACAGGTAGCCCGACAGGTTACCTCCACTAATTCCTTCCTTCAGCCACTCTGGAACCATTAAAGCAGACATCCATTCCCCCAGTAACCAGACGAAACATAGTTCTGGGAGTCAACTCAACTTCATTTTGAATGGTACATGGTACAGCCAAGTTATTCACAGACCCCCAGCAGGGGTTCTCCATACAATTACACACAAACTCCTGGGAGATAATTGAGTCAGGAACTGTACAAAGACATACCTATAGGAAATGCTTTATCAAGTACTCTGTTAAACAGAAACATCCAGATTTTTTAATTGACCACTATGACAGGATGGATTATTTATTAAGGGTTAATAAGCATGTAGGGATGTATATAAAACAATATCCCTTTCTGTCTCATTTGAGATATCTTTGCCAGAAGCTCAAAGAAGCAAGGTGAAGGGTCAGTGTAAGACCCACCTAAGAGGTCTGCCTTGACGTGGCAGGTGGGCATACCCTCTCATGGCCATTGGAGGTAACTAAAAACCTCCATTTGTTTAAAAATACATAGAGATGTGGAAAGAGCGCAGGTAACTTTTTTTCTTTGGTTGTTACTATATGTATTAGAGCTGATGTCCACTGTAGTCGTTGCTGCCGCCCAGGAGTGATGGGAGTGAGCGCAGGACTTTTCTCTTTATATCATACAAGAATTGAAAATTGGCATACTTAGTACAGAAGACTCTGCATTTGTCCATGCTGGTAAATATTCTGCTGGCAGTTTTAAATGTGTTTTGCTAATAACAATAGTCTTTATTCATTGCGAAAAACGAAAATAAAATACGTGGAGCTAAAAGCAATTACCGTATAGAGGTACATTTCCATCTACGAAATGTTTAATGCACAAGTCATACACCCTGCGATCATTATTTACGCTTTGTTGAAAATGTTATTGTGCTTCTTCAACAAACACTGTGACAGATATTTTGTCTTTAAAAAGTTTGGATTATTTATGGAAAATTACTTTTCTGAAAGTAAAAGACAGACATCTCTTCTGACAGGGGATAAAAGCAACACACTAATTTAATTCTACGTTCGTGATTAAAGCATTTGACATTTACATTTTTTTTACTTGTTTGTCAAGATGTATAAGATGTATTGTACGAAGCTGTCTCAAAGAAACAGTGTGAAATATTTTAAACATAATAAAATGTGCTGCCAATCTATAAATCTAAATAGAACATTTTCATTAAAAGCCAACTTGGTTTCAGGCAATCTGCACTGGATGCACGTCAGATAAAACTTAATTATCAACCAAATATTATACTACATTTTATATTAAGCTGAATCATTCACATACCATGCCTGCCAAGATCACAAAGAGATGCTAAGATTCAATACTTTTAATTGAAATTGTTTCAGAATTGTCCTGCCACACTGAAGGATTCATAGACGCTGCATATTAATGAGCAATGCTCTGTAGCTGTTATGGTGTCAGGATTGCCTGGTGCCCCGCACTGTAAGTAGGTTAACTTTTTTTAATAGTTTGACTTCTTAAGTTCCAGAACTCACTACATATGTCACTTACTATAGACAGAGAACTTTTGTGTCTCTTTCTCTGAGCTAAGCTCTAAGGTGCAGGGCATAGCATTTTGACTGAAAAATATCAACTTAGTAGTGGACGCAGAGACAGGGTCAGACCCTACAATTATTTGTGTTATGTAGTGACACAAGCTCACTACAGACAAGCTCACACACAAACTCACTTCAGACAAGCTCACTTACACACAAGCTCACTACAGAGTAGCTCACTGATACAAACACACACAATCTCACTACAGACAAGCTACTGACAAACATATACATCTCATTATAAACAAGCTCACTTGCACACACACACAAGCTCAATATAAACAAACTTACTTACACACACTCAAGCTCACTACAGACTAGCTCACTGATACAAACACACATAATCTCACTACAGACAAGCTACTGACACACATATACTAGCTCATTATAAACAAGCTCACTTGCACACACACACACAAACTCAATATAAACAAACTTACTTACACACACTCAAACTCACTACAGACAAGCTCACTGACACACATACACAAGCTCACTATAGACAAGCTCACTTGCACACACACACACACACACACACACACACACACACACACAAGCTCACTGACACAAACACAAAAGCCCCCCATCACAATGCCCCACCCATATGATCTGCCATATGAGCTAACACCAATGCTGCACACAGTGTCTTTTCTCTAAAAAGTAAGTGTGTTTACATTAAAAAGCCTGCAGGGACAGGCTAAAGACACCAGAACTACTACATTAAGCTGCAGATGGTTCTGGTAATTATAGTGGTCTTTTAATGTGAGGTAAATTAGGGATTAGTGCCACTAGTAATATACTGGATTGCCTACTTACCACCAGATGAGGACAAGAAGATGATGATGGGCTCAGGCTGCAGTCTGGCTCCACTGGCTGGTGTTAAAACAGGCTCTCTGGAGGCAGTGCTCGCAAAAACAGTGAACGGGAAGCAGCTCCATTTTTTGGGGCCCCTTACACAGATTACAGTCTGGGCCCCCAGGGGTATAATGCTGAATCAAATCTGCTACACATACATTTCTGGATTTTCAACCTGTGCAACCCTGGATCAGTGAGTTATCTCTGGATATGTCAGGAAACACTTGTTGCTTTTTATAAACTAACACACAAAGTACTTGCTTAAAACATACATGGATTCATATAAGCCCCCAACTTATGTTTGCACCCATCTCAGCGGTGTCTAGTGGGTTTGGTGCTAAAGGTGTTCCTTTACAAAAAAAATAATTTTTTTTATGGATATTTTCCTTTGGGTTCACTAGCAATTACTTAAGTTTTCCAGAGACCCATAAATATACATTTTCATTATGTCCATAATTCAAATAGATTTTCAACATGAATGCATTCTCTTCACATGCTGAGCTAATACTGTATTCTATCAGTCATTCTATGTATTATTTACTGGAAATTGTAATGTATTCTTATGTAAATCAAAATTAGACCTCTCTCTGCTGCTTTACGCAAAGCTGTTTGGTTTTTATAAAGTCAAGGATTTATTTACTAAATAATGCATTGTGGTGAATTAGAAACTAATTTGCAAACATTTGGCCAAGACAACAGTGTACGTGAAATTCTCAGAATCATCTATTTAAATTTTTTTAGCCTGCATTCCAACACAACATGAACATGAGAAGGACAATGCATTCTAGAATAGAGTTTTGACCTCTGTTTCAGCAGAAGGCTAAATGTATCACATACCAGGTACTTTTATACATCTACTCAGGGTGAGATTAACATAGGGGCTGATGGAGCTGAAGCTCCGTGTCCAGAAAAAAAAAAAGTATTTTATTTGATTTGTTTACTACTTTTCACATGCTCTTGCTTTGTGCAAAGGAATTAAGTATGGAATCTGAAGAAGGATGTAGGGGAACAAAAAACATTTGTGTACTGGCTGACAGTAAAATTAGTTAAGGTAAAGCTGACTTTGCACACTGTGCAAATGCTCTTGCTGCTTTGGTTTTGGTAGCACTATGGCACATCCTTTTTCTTTTACACCACCTTTTCTCTGTCCCAGACTGGGATTTACCAGGAATATCTGCCTGCTAGTAAGAAGGTAAGTAGAGGAGTGGTATAGGACAGTCCCTAGAAACCATAGAGCGAGTGTATAATTTGTGCCAAGTTCAAGGCACTGTCTGCATAGTACGCCCTTAGTTGGCCACCCTGCATGATTGTCAGGAGAACGAGCGTCCCCGAAGACAAAGAAATTACCAATTACTTTTGACCCAGAAACGAGAGGTAGGAACATCCCAAGCACTTTCCCCCTCTACAGACAGAAACACCACAGAAAAGAATGAGAGTCGAGGAACATGCCAACCATCAGAGAATGGACTAGATTCATCTAATTCACTTTAGATGAGTGCTTCGCACTCACAGTGTTCTGAGCAGAAGTGCTCTGACATTCTGTGTGGGTGGCACCGCAGCGGGAGATCATGGAGTAGGGTAGGTGCTTGCTAATATATATATATATATTTTTTTGCTTTTTAAGTCTTTTTTTGTGCAGGGGTCTTTTAGAAGAGAGGGGCTGGGGTTTTTGTGAATGGGGACAGGGGGTTTTGTAGGAGGTGGGAAGGTGTCTTGGAGAGGGGTTGGGCAGGGGTCTTGTAGGCAGGGTTTTTTGCAGAGGGGGCAGGGATTTTTGAAGAGGTGGGGCAGGGTTTTTTGTAGGGGTGCAGAAGTCTTGTAGAGGGGGTGGGCAGGGGTCTTGTAGAGAGGGAGCAGAGAGGGGTCAGGGCTTTTTGTACAGGAGGCAGGGTTTGCTTGTGAATGGAGGGTGCAGGGGGCTTGTAGGGGATGCAGGGATTTTGTAGAGGGGACAGGAGTTTATGTAGAGGGGGGCAGGGGTTTTTGTAGAGGGGAGGCAGGGGATTTGTAGAAAGGGGTCGTTATAAGTGAAATGTATATCATATAAATTAGTCACAGATTTGTTATAAAAATAGATAATATTTATTTTTATATTCAAATGATAATAATATAAGTAACATGCGTGATAATAATCAATGGAAATTCAGTATAACATGAATATGTAATACAAAGTGGCAATACATTTCCTGGTTAATACAGTCTTATCTATAGCATTAGCTGTCAAGACAAGATTTATGACCCCTTTCACAGAGACAAAGAAACAAAGTTTTACGGAGAGAAGAGAATTCCTTGCAGTGTGCAGCATAAACACTTAGCTGGCAGAGTAACCCTTTCAATGCTGGCTAGACCTCCTCTAGGGATTTAAGATCTACTCCTATGTAATTTTAAATAAAATAATATTTAAACAGTCAGTAACCACTTCCTTGAATCCATCCAATTAAGAAATCTATATGTTTAATAAGCTGATATTTAATTAATTTGTCTAACAGATATTTTATCTTATTTTAGAACCAATCGATACAGCTGGATAAATGTCACGATATGCTCACTTGTGATATTAATCACATAAATACAATGTTATCGCTTTTACCTGCAGAGTAAAAAGTGTAATCATGTATTTCTTATTAATAAGATTTCAAAATATGAAATCTGATCGTGATTTATTCAGTCATATATCATGCTATTAATTTTAATTCATTTTAATTAATTAATGGAAGCCAGTATATTTACCAGTTAAGTAGATATTTTCTCATCAGATGTTCTCAGGTAGCTAAGTGTCAAGGAATGTTTCTCTCTTGCTCTGCATGGAGTGTCTTGCCCCCGACTGCCTCAATCTTTGAATCCCGAGAGTGTTGTCCTCCTCTTAGCCTTTTCTTGATTACTCTGATCGCCCGATTATCCCCCCTCTCTTCCCTTGTCTTAACATTTTAAAGGGAAAATTCCTCTAAGTGAGAACCAATAGGAAACTAGGGGTGTGGTTCCCTTCTAGATGGCAGTCTTGTCCCACTAAACATACCTATCCAGGAAAGAGTTAACTTTTCCTGGTGGCTATTTTTGATGTCATTTTGGCTTATCTATCTTTTGCCTATAACTCAGGTTTCCTTTCACTTCAAAGGGTCTTTCTCAGTTTTGTCCAGACTATCTGTCTCCAAATTCTGTAGTAATTCCTAATATGACAGCTCGTAATACTACAAATGAACTCAAAATACAATGGGATCTTGTACATATAGAAAGTAAAAATAAGATTATTTAATCTTCTGTCACCTATGTCTGGGTTTAGAATTTATTATATTCCATTAGCAATTAGACAGTCTGTCCATCCCCCGTTCTCAATGTCTTATCTCTTTGTTGTTTATATTACACATTCCATTCAGCTCGGGCAAAGCGGTCAGTTTTAGAGAAAGGATATAAATTCTGTGTCTCTTTGTTAACTTGAAACTAACAAAATGGAGTCTGGTATGTTCAGATTACTTCAGAATATATACTTTGTATTTCTATCATAGCACAAAATGTCTGCCGATATAAATACCCTGACACCTTTCAGAGTAAAACGTTTAATTATACTTTAAGCATACTCACATGCAGTGTTTACATTGCTACTAGTGACACCTCTAGTGACAGTCAATCAGACAGTCACTAGAGGTGCTTCCTGTGTCAGTGCTGCACAGTGTGACTGCACAGTGTGCAGCACCTACATTCAGGGCCTTTGCAGCCAATCCTATGGCAGAGCATTGGATTGGCTGAGATCATCAAGCTTGATGATCTCAGCCATAGAGGCAGGGCCAGTCGAGGGGAGACCAGCACGGCGTGGGGAGAAAAAAAAAAGATGAGTAAAAACACTTTTTAAATACACACAGACACACACATACACCATGACACAGACACACACCATGACACAGACACACACCATGACACAGACAGACACACCATGACACAGACACACACACACCATGACACAGACACACACACACATATACTCACACTGACAGAATTACACATATTACCTTTGGGTGACCGGCTGGGTGGGCTAGTGGCTGCAGGTGGAGATCTGCTGGCGGCCGCTGGCTGGGGAGGTCTGCTGACAGCCGCAGAGGGAGCTGTTCTGTCTCTGCTCACCCTGCCCTCGCGCGCAGCTTAATGAGACCGGGGCCAGAATATGACGTCATATTCCGGCCCCGGTCTCATGAAGCTGCGCGTTGGGGGGCAGAGACAGAACAGCTCCCCCTGCGGCTGCCAGCAGACCTCCCCCAGCCAGCGGCCGCCAGCAGACCTCCCCCAGCCAGCGGCCGCCAGCACACCCATGTGGAAATTTCCCAGTATCCCGGTGGGCCAGTCTGGCCCTGCAAAGTACCTACTGTAAAGTTTGGTAGAAGGGGGGTAATGGTTTGAGGCGGTTTTTCAGAGTTTGAGCTAGGGCCTTTAGGTTCAGTGAAGGATCACTTTAATGCTGCAGAATATAAAGACATTTTAGAGAATTGGGCGCTTCCAATTCCGTGGCAACTGTTTGAGGAAGGCCCTTTCCCGTTGCAGCAAAATAAAGATTAAGGGAAATTTCCTCACAAAAAAATACAGTCTCACTCAGCATCCCTCATCCTCACTCAAATCTATCTCCACATACCTCTGATTCCTGCAGATCTGCATCATTTTCTTATGTCCATCTCAGCAGGCTAAATTCTGCATGTTAGCCCATGCAATGGCTAGGGATGGAGAATGAGGGGATCTAACTACAAATATTTTTGTCACCTACCTGCTCTACTCTCCCTGCATTCAGCCAGTTTCTCATTGTGTATATTTGTCAGAGAGAGAGAGAGTCATATTCCATGTGAGCCTCTTTCACTGCTCTGCTTCCTACTAAACCTCATTAAGGAATCAGAGCATGGGGCAGGGAGCGCAGAGCAACCTGGGCAGGAAGAGGCGATCAGCCTAGGCAGGAAGAGCCGGCCAGCCTAGGCAGGGAGAGCAGAGCAGCCTGGGCAGGGAGAGCCGATCAGCCTGGGCAGTGAGAGCCGATCAGCCTGGGCGGGGAGAGACGATCAGCCTGGGCAGGGAGAGCAGAGCAGCCTGGGCAGGGAGAGCCGATCAGCCTGGGCAGTGAGAGCCGATCAGCCTGGACGGGGAGAGACGATCAGCCTGGGCAGGAAGAGCCAAGCAGCCTGGGCAGGGAGAGCCGATCAGCCTGGGCAGGGAGAGCCGAGCAGCCTGGGCAGGGAGAGCCGAGCAGCCTGGGCAGGGAGAGCCGATCAGCCTGGGCAGGGAGAGCCGAGCAGCCTAGGCAGGGAGAGCAGAGCAGCCTGGGCAGGCATAGCCGATCAGCCTGGGCAGGGAGAGCCGATCAGCCTGGGCAGGGAGAGCCAAGCAGCCTGGGCAGGGAGAGCCGATCAGCCTGGGCAGGCAGAGCAGATCAGCCTGGGCAGGGAGAGCCGATCAGCCTGGGCAGGGAGAGCCGATCAGCCTGGGCAGGGAGAGCAGAGCAGCCTGGGCAGGGAGAGCAGAGCAGCCTGGGCAGGGAGAGACGATCAGCCTGGGCAGGGAGAGCCGATCAGCCTGGGCAGGGAAAGACGATCAGCCTGGGAAGGGAGAGCAGAGCAGCCTGGAAGCAGAGTAGTCTGGGGAGGCCAGCAAAGCGAGTTCTACAGGAGGCGTGCGGCAGCTGGCCCTGCTGATAAAATAAATTAGGTCCAGGCACTCAGGATTGCTGCAGGAAGGCAAGTTTATTGGAACAAAAAATGCAATGTTTCGGCCTACACGGAGGCCTTTATCAAGCTGGCCCTGCTGAAACAGTGAATGGCCATCTGCCTTCTTCTCAACTAACCTCCAAGGACCGTTGTTTTTTATTTTATATATATATATATATATATATATATATATATATATATATATACACACACTTGTGTGTGCTTGTCTATGTCTTTGTGTGCCTGTGTTTACCTGGCTGTGTCTCTGTGTGTCTGTGTATGCCTGTCTGTGTTTGCCAGTCTGTGCCTGTTTGTACTTGTAGGTGCCTGCAACTGTCTGTTCTTGTGTGGGTCTGTTTGTGTCTGTCTGTTCCTGTGTATGTCGGTGAGTGTCTGTGTGGGTTTGTGCATGTTGGTGTGTGTCTGCCTATCTGTATCTATGTGTGTGTATTATTATTATTATTATTATTATTATTTTGGGGCTCAAGATAGATATAGACAGACAGGCAGACAGATAGATAGATAGATGGACAGACAGATAGATAGATACAGCAGGTATCTTGATTTTGTTCGCACATGGTTTAATAAAGTGGTGATTTGTTCTAAGAAGTGAATAGCTCCTCTATTTTAAAGCCCTATTTTTCCTGTCATGTTCACAGTGATTACAAGCTTTCACGTGTAGCCATAAAAGATAATTTAAGATGGAATGGCGCACACTGTGTTCCATTCAGTTCCCCTCTGATTTCAAAGAGGCCGTACTTCACTTTAATTGATTTAAGCTCAGCACTGATTATCAGCCTCATTTGCTATTATTGAGATGAATATCCTTCCAAACCACTGGTTGAAACCTGAAGAGTTTCGATGAAATTCGAGATATGTCGTGATTCTTTTCATGTTGACTGCATCTTAAGTGTATCTGATCTCATTTACCTTGAATATTTTTTTAGTAAGAATATAACACAAAAAGAAAAATGATAAGTGGAATCATGTACTGATAAGCAATTATCCATTTTGAAGTTTATGTTAAATGATGGTCTTTTTTTTAAATGAGAAGACATAAACTCCCCCTTTCCAGGAAACAAAAAAGGGGTGCCTTCCCAGAATGTTACAAATTGTGGTCCTTTAAATTAGATTTATCAAAGTGATGCTGACACTTCTTCGTCTAATTTTCAGGAAATTCTCATTTATCAGTATCTGCTGCATCTTGTTCATCCTAAACATGAATTTTAAATATACAATATTTTTGGAGATAGACTTGTTGATGCTTTCACATGTTTTTCAGAGAGAAAATCAATTTCACTAACCTTTTTTTCCTCTGAAACTGGTAGAATTTACAGTGAAGGAAACCATCATTTTTAGATCCTGTAAATAGACAACCATTGTATTTAGTTAGATTGGTTATAGTACCTGGAATCCTCTGTCACTCTATTAAATGTTAAACCATTTTAAAGCAGTTCAAAACTAAACAAACTAAGCAGTTCAAACTTCCTACAGCCCTGCCCCCACTGGAGGTGTGGCTATGTCAGAGATTATAACTTCCTTCTCGCCATTCAATGCTCTCAATGGGCAGTGTAACAGGTTGAAAGAGGTCACCTGACAAACTCAGCCAATTACAGCTGCCCATTGCTTCATCATTAACCCGAGCAGCACGAGGATATGGCCTGATTATAACTCTTGTGTAGCAATAAAACATAAAAATGGTTTAACACAGAAAGGAAGGACAGACCCAGGGGACTCCAGAGTCCAGACACTGTAGCCACGTCAATGAGTTAATTGAGTTAAAATGCTTAGTTGACTAAATGTCTAACTTATTCCAAATGATTTGCAGGAAATCAGTTTATTTTATTTTTCAATATGTTTAATACATTGAAGATATTTTAAAGGGACCATACCTATAAAGTGTCCCACGTCATCCTTCACAGATGATTAACCCAAGAAAGATATGTGAGTGTGTATTTTTTGCTAATTTTTAATAGACCATTTAAAAATATTTCCATTTAAAAAGGTTTTATTTCCCCCTCACATGCACTTATATTTATATTTAGCTTTTTATATTTTAGCTATTTATATTTAGCTTTTATCCATATTTTGTTAATTTTATTTTTTTATTTTTACAGTGTTGATTATGATAAACAAGCTTGCATTAACATCTCACATGAGTATATGGTACAATTTATGAATGTAAGAGTAACGTGAAATGTAGAGAATGCAGCACTGGTTTTATGTTTATAAAGAGAAGAAAAGCTCAATTCTGGTCAAATGAATAAGGAGAAGACAGGAAATGTGAAAGAATAGAACTGCAGGGAAGTTCAAGATACAAATATCACTGGATATCTAAATGTATCAGTTACAGGTGTTCAAATGTGTCACAATAATAGAGTAGAAAAGCTAAGTTCTATCAAACAGTGTGCACAGAGAGAACAAGGAATGCAACTAAGCTGCAGGTTAGGTCTGTGGATCGCTCATCCGATACCCAGGAATGGGGAGTCCCAGCTCCCACAACCATTAGCCACTTCAGCGAGGCCCTTCCACTGTGTTCAGATCACCAGACAGGCAGGCTGTATTTCTCTAGGTTGTTCAGTGAGGTTTGCTGCCGTAGCCCCTCTTGCAAACACAGGAGCATGACATCGAGGCTTCTGGAGCAGGTAGACTGGGTTGGGGCTGAAGGAGCTGCTCTCTCCATTGCCGGGGTAACTTGTGGCAAGTCTGAAGGCCAGAGTGCTGGGGAATAGTGGTCCACTGCGATGGCTTCTTGCATCGAGCACAAAGTTTCACCCAGAATTCCTTACAGACAGGGTCAAAAGCCTGGAGTAGTGTCTCAGTACGTGTATGTGGCTGCAGGGAGGTGCCCGTGACTGTAGTTTTACACGGAGAGGCCATCTTGACCATCAGGCTTCAACTTTTCCAAATCACTGGTAAGCTAGATGATTTGTCGGGATGACCACCTAAATATCTCAGTGGGGACCAGGATATTCCTCACTGGTCCAAAGGGGGGGGGCAAGGCTAAAAGTCAGCAGGCTCCACGTCAAGGCCACCGTCTGCAGCTACAATGATGCTGGTTAATAAGCAGAGTAATCCTCAGAGAAATGGATAATCATTAAGCCAGATTTAAGAACAATATACAGATACAGATTTTATAAGTAGTTTTCTTGGAGCTTCAGCACCATGAGACTGTCTCGAGTTGCAGGCAATCCCCACCACCCCTTATTTTCGAGAACATCTACTTCCTCATCACTTGAGCTCCTGGAGTCTTCTTAAATTATTTTGCTTGCATGCCAATTACTACTAAACTAGTATGTACAGTGCCTACTATCTCCCATCATTCTAACGCAGCACACGGAGCATCCTGGTGGACGTTTGCTCGTATTCTAGAGCAGACCTACAGGAAGCACTTGCATGGGTCTTGCTGGTCAGATAGCATAACTCTAATTAATTACATGTGAAAGCTATTCATCCTGTATTTGACATAAACACTATTATTTTTTCAACAGTAGTCTGGTGGGAAACTTCCAACTGGATTTATTAGAAACAGGAACACAACAAATATACAACGATTAAGGCTTGAAGATGAAGCATTGAATCCATGGATTATCTACTTACAACAATTTTATTAATTATTTATTAATTTTTAACAACTTATGGGGCTTGGTAGTGAAAGGGTTTATAAGTAATATTTACTTCTACTTATTTTATAAGCGATATATTGATTCTTTAAATGTCCTTCTCAGTTACTGATTTTCATTCATCTCTAAGGCTACAATTTTGTATGTTCTTACCACAGTTAGGAGTGCTGTGTCGCCTAGCCTCTGCATCACTATAATATTCTCAAGACGTTCTTAAGTGATCCAAGCACATGCAGGATATTGATATGAATTTTATGCAACTGGAATAATAATTCGAGAGTGCTGAATGGGAAGCTGCCATTATCTAAAAATCTTGCAAAACCATGTTCTACTACGTGAGAATGCACCCCATTGCAATGTGTATAACATTGTTTACTGATTAATATTTAAATTTGCATATAAGATATCTGGAGCATTAAGGACATGCTAATATATGTCATTTAATTCCTTGTCCCCAATGAATGTATGCCTTGCTGAGTTTTAAATATTCTTCACTAATAATCGGTCCATTTAAAAATTATTCAAATGTTAATAATTATATATAAAGGAATTTCTAAAGCGTTTTACATTGGTACAAAAAGAACCTGAGAAAAATTGACTTTAACCCCTTAAGGACACATGACGTGTGTGACACGTCATGATTCCCTTTTATTCCAGAAGTTTGGTCCTTAAGGGGTTAAAGGAAATGTATTTTTTTTTTACATTTTTGTTGCTCATGAAATCATGAGAAAAATCCTGCAATAATTACCTTTTGTTTCACTTTACCCCACTCCCTCTAGCATATAAGCTCATTGAGCAGGGCCCTCAACCCCTATGTTCCTGTGTGTCCAACTTGTCTGGTTACAACAATATGTCTGTTCGTCCACCCACTGTAAAGCACTGCCGAATTTGTCGGCGCTATGTAAATATAATAATAACAGCATTTACAGGCACAGAGTACAGTTGGACAGCATTGTGACGATATGGTGCATTTTATATATCATTGTAATCTACATGGATAATGACATGTATGAATGCATAACAATAAAGATGAAGAGATATAGCACATGCCAGAACCACTGAAATTCAACAGAAAGTAAAAATTGTTATAGTATAACAGGAAAATAAAAGTATAACGAACCGAGAACAGGCAGCAAGGACCAGTGGGGCCTATAGTAGTATTCTATAGGTTGCCATTGTGGTATTGGCCAATAACCTATGTGGGGGTAACAAAAAAGATAGAGCTGTTATACATTGGTATGAGCCTTCGAGCGTCACCTAATCAGTTGTAGGTGTGGGAAACAGTGTAGTGCCAGGGGCGTACCTAGAGCACGTGGCACCTGGGGCGGGTCCTAGGTTTGGCACCCTCACCCCCCCCATCTCCCTCCAAAAAAACACCTACTACATTTTTAAAATGTGTTCTTTTTTTACAGTTTTAAAAAATGTATTGCTTAAATTTGTAAACTTTTTAAAAACCCTTGCCCCCTTCTACAAAATCTCTGCACCCCCTCACACACAGTTACAGGCAGACAGTCACACACAGTTACAAGCAGACAGTCACACGCACACACTCACATGCAGACAGTCACACATATAGTCACAGGCAGTCATACACACAGTTACAGGTAGAGAGTTACACACACACACAGTCAGTTACAAGCAGTATCCAGGGCCGGACTGGCCCACCGGGATCCTGGGAAATACCCGGTGGGCCGCAGTAATCTGGGGCTGGGCAGACAGCCCAAATCATTAGTTTAAGGTTTTTTTTAAGTATTTTCCCCTCGGACTGTGACAGCCTGTGTCAGTCCGAGGGGAGTAATGAGGGAGTAGCTGGGAGCTGGTGCGGCTGCAATTGGTCTGCCCGCGGCCGGAGGGAGACTTATGAGTCACGCTGCACTACTTACCTTAATTTCGGCTGCATGCCCCGCCTCCGCACGCAAGCCACGCCTCCTTAATGGAAGCTCCGCCTCCGCCACAAGCTCCGCCCCCACGCACGTTGCTGACATCTTTGCAAAGAAGGGCCACAAAAGGGCAACTTCACCTGCCAGTGCCAGGTAAGCTGTGTGTGTGTCTGCTAGTGAGAGAGAGAGAGTGGGAGAGAGTGTGAGAGAGTGTGAGTGAGTGTGTCTGTGTCTGTTTGCTAGTGAGTGATCTATGACTGTACACCTGGTGATGTGTGTCAGTAGGTGTCTAAGTATGGATAATGTGTGCTATTGTTTAGATGGACTTTGTGCATTCAGTGCTAGGATGTGCATTCAGTGCTAGGATGTGCATTCAGTGCTAGGATGTGCATTCAGTGCTAGGATGTGCTCTCTGAGTATGAGGTACATTAACCATATGAAAATGAAAAGACACAGTCCTGGGGCAAGGGGAACTTCACAATAATGGGCTTCAGGACAGCCATTGAGCTTAGACCATTCATTAATACAATAAAGACTGACACATGAGGGAGTTGGGTCAGGTCTGATGAGAATTCCTGAGGACAGTTTAGGTGGTCTGTGTCTATTTCAACAGCACAAACTAGACCCTTTCCTCGCCTCCCCTCTGCAAGACCCCTTAACAGTGTGTCATGCTGTGCTCCTCTTCAGCCTATTTAGTTTGATCCCCTAGGGGAAAAATTCTCCACATAGTCAGAGATTTTTGTTTATTTTTATCCCACCATCAAGTTAAAGGGAATCTCCAGTGCCAGGAAAATGATCCGTTCCCTCTCCCTCCCACCCCCCAATCTCCAGTTACTGAAGGGGTCCCTCGTCGCTGTCTCCTCCTCCGCGCCGCTCCTCCTTCTTAATCCGTCGGCCGGTTGGGGAGACTGATCCCGCCCACCGGCCGAGGAGACCTAATGCGCATGCGCGGCAGTGCCGCACATGCGCATTAGGTCTCCCCATAGGAAAGCATTGAAAACTAATTTGAATGCTTTCCTATGGGGATTTGAGCGACGCTGTAGGTCCTCACACAGCGTGAGGATGTCCAGCGACGCTCCAGCACAGATAATCTGTGCTATAAAGCAGGAAGTTCCCTCTAGTGGCTGTCTAGTAGACAGCCACTAGAGGTGGAGTTATCCCTGCAAGGTAATTATTGCAGTTTATAGAAAACTGTAATAATTACACTTGCAGGGTTAAAAGTAGTGGGAGTTGGCACCCAGACCACTCCAATGGGCAGAAGTGGTCTGGGTGCCTGGAGTGTCCCTTTAATGTATAGGCCAATATCAATAAGACTCTGAAATTGTGAAAGGGAAGCAGCCAGGTAGTTTTTACAATTCTATTGCCAAAGAAAGGGTTCCAGGATAATCCCTTCTGTGCAAAGCACAGAGTTTCTTCATCATCACAATTCTAGTAGTTAAAGGTTCTTTTTTTTTTAGATACACAGTGATTGCTTGTATATGAGTCACTGCCTAAATGTTTATCAGAAGGAGACCCCTGTATACCAGCTGGGAGTGAGTAAACTTGTATGTGTGTGCCTGCTAGTGAGTGAGCTTGTGTGTGCCTGCTCCTGAATTAGTTTGTGTGTGTGGCTGCTAGTGAGTGAACTTGTATGTGTGTGTGTTAGTGGGCTTGTCTGTTAGAAGCATGTGTGTGTGTGTCAGTGGGCTTGTCTGTTGGAAGCATGTGTGTGTCAGTGAGCTTATCTGTATGGAGCATGTGTGTGTGTGTCAGTGAGCTTGACTGTAGGAAGCACGTGTGTATCAGTCAGCTTTTCTGTAGTGAGCATGTGTGTGTGAGCTTGTCTGTAGTAAGCATGGGTGTGTTAGCTTGTCTGTAATGAACATGTGTGTCAGTGTGCTTGTCTGTAGTGAGCATGTGGGTGTCAGTAAGCATGTGTGTGTGTGTGACCGTGATCTTGTCTGTAGTAAGCCTGTGCGTGTCAGTTTGTCTGTACTAAATTTGTGTGTGTATCAATAAGCTTGTCTCTGTGTGCCAGTGAGATTGTCTGTCAGTGAGCGTATTTGTGTGCATCAGTCAGCTCGTGTTTTTATGTCATTGAGCGTTTGTATATCAATGAGATTGTCTGTCTGTATGTCTGTTTGTGAGCCCGTGCATTAAAGAGCTTGTGACAGTGAGATTGTCTGTGTCTGCATGTGGGTATGCTTACTATATAGTTAAATGTTTTACTCTGAAAGGACCAATATTTTGAAATAAAATATACATACACACAAACATATATATATATATATATATATATATATATAGTAGAGGATTGGCCCTATAGTGATAAATCATAGGATAAAGGGACAGCACAGGGGGTTACCCTAGGTAGATAAATGCGAGCAAAAAGAAAAGAGGACTGTCCCTCAGTAATGAAAGGAATCTTAGAAAATCCCTGGGAAAATCCCTCACTTAGTATGTGCAGTTGCAGTCACCTTTTCTACCCTAGTTATCCACTATTGGGGCAGTAGTGACTAGCAACTCTGTCAGTATTTCTGTGTGTGTTTTTAGTTCGATTTATTAAGTATTTTCTGAGATTCCTTTCATTACTGAGGGACAGTCCTCTTTTCTTTTTGCTCGCATATATATATATATATATATATATATATACATACACAATACACAGCACAGTGACTTATGGGGCTGGCATAGATTTATTTCCAGGGCGGCTTTGTATCCCCAGTCCGTCCCTGGCAGTATCACACAGTCACGCACACTGTTATAGGCAGACAGTCACACACACAGTCACAGGCAGACAGTCATACACATAGTTACAGCCCCCCCCCCACACACACACACACAGTTACAGGCAGCATTACACAGTCACAGGCAGATAGTCACACGCACACAGTTACAGACAGACAGTCATACACAGTTATAGGCAGACAGTTACACACACACAGTCAGTTACAGGCAGTCACGCACACAGTTACATACAAACAGTCACACACACACACACACAGAGTTACAGGCAGACAGTCACACAGTTATAGGCAGCATCACACAATCAAAGGCAGATAGTCACACGCACACAGTCACAGGCAGACTGTAACACACAGTCACAGTCAGACAGGTACACACAGTCACAGGCAGTCACACACACACACAGTTACAGGCAGACAGTCACACATACACACATAGTTACAAGCAAACAGTTACACACATACACACAGTTACAGGAAGACAGTTACACACACAGAGTTACAGGCAGACAGGTACACACACAAACATACACACACAGTTATAGGCAGACCATTACACACACACAGACACACACAGTTGCAGGCAGAGAGTTACACACACACACACACAGACACAGTTACAGGCAGACAGTTACGCACACAGTTACAGGCAGACCGTCACACACACAGACACATACAGTTACAGGCAGAGAGTTACACACACACACATTTACAGGCAGACAGTTACACACACACACATACAGTTACAGGCAGACCGTAACACACACACATACACACAGTTACAGACAGACAGTTACACACACACACACACACACACAGTTACGGGTAGACAGTTACACACACACACAGTTACAGGCAGACAGTTACACATACACACAGTTACAGGCAGACCGTTACACACACAACGTTACAGGTAGACAGTTACACACACACACACACACACACACACAGTTACAGGCAGACAATTACACACACAAAAAGTTACAGGTAGACAGTCACACACACAGACACACACACACACACAGTTACAGGCAGACAGTCACACATACACACACAGTTACAAGCAAACAGTTACACACATACACACAGTTACAGGAAGACAGTTGCACACACATAGTTACAGGCAGACAGGTACACACACACACACAAACACACACACACACACACAGTTATAGGCAGACCATTACACACACACAGACACACACAGTTGCAGGCAGAGAGTTACACACACACACAGACACATAGTTACAGGCAGACAGTTATGCACACAGTTACAGGCAGACTGTTACACACACAGACACATACAGTTACAGGCAGAGAGTTACACACACACACACATTTACAGGCAGACAGTTACACACACACACACATACAGTTACAGGCAGACCGTAACACACACACAGCTACAGGCAGACAGTTACACATACACACAGTTACAGGCAGACAGTTACACACACACACACACACACACACACACACACACACACACAAAGTTACAGGTAGACAGTTTCACACACACACAAAAACACACACACACACAGTTACAGGCAGACAGTTACACACACAAAAAGTTACAGGTAGACAGTTACACACACACACACACACTTCTATATGGGAACGGTGATCTTGGATTTTATTATAAGAAATAAAGGATGTTTTACTTCTGACTGAGCTGGCGTCCTGCTATTTTGCACCATCATTCAAGTCCTGGGTTGTGGACTAAGAGATGGATAAGTTAGAGCAGGCTTCTACTGCTCTTCCTTTGTGAGTGATATTCCAATTTTTATTTTGTTGGTTTTAATACCTATTTCTCATACAATACTATACTATGTTTCTCCCTTTTGCATCTTTTTTTTACATATGTTTTAACTTGATTTGGAGCATCAAAGGAGATATATATAATTTTTGTAAGTTATTATTTTGTTATTATTTTTCCACTATTCACTTGCAATTTTGCACATATGTTATATTGAGTGTGTTTATATTGTATATACACTCCATTTTGCACTATTTCTATGCACTAATTTGGACTTTAAGTTTTTAAAGGTACAGCACACCTTTTTATTTGTAGACAGTTACACACACACACACACACACACACACACAGTTACAGGTAGACAGTTACACACACAGTTACAGGCAGACAGTTACACATACACACAGTTACAGGCAGACAGTTACACACACACACACACACACACACAAAGTTACAGGTAGACAGTTACACACACAAACACACACACACACACACACACAGTTACAGGCAGACAGTTACACACACACATAAAGTTACAGGTAGACAGTTACACACACATACACACAGTTACAGGCAGACAGTTACACACACACACACACACACACACACACACACACACACACACACACACACACACACACACACACAGAGTTACAGGCAGAAAGTTACACACACAGTTACAGGCAGACAGTTACACACACACATAAAGTTACAGGTAGATAGTTACACACACATACACACAGTTACAGGCAGACAGTTACACACACACACACACACACACACACACACACACACAGAGTTACAGGCAGAAAGTTACACACACACACACACACACAGTTACAGGCAGACAGTCACACACACACACACACACACACAGTTACAGGAAGACAGTCACACACACACACACACACACACACACACTTACAGGCAGACAGTTACACACACACACACACACACACACACAGAGTTACAGGCAGAAAGTCACACACACACACACACACACACACACAGTTATAGACAGTGTGGGCTGGAGAAGTGGATTCACTGAAGTCCTTGCCTGGAGCCTGTTAGGTGGGGGCGAGCAGGGATTTCTTCTTGCTGCACCTCCATGTGCAGCAGTAACAGCAGCGGGTAAGGGCCGTGTTAAGCCTCATCCCCACTATCAGATTGGCTGCGCCCCAAATGTACATAGCTCCGCCCCCACCTTTCTTTCGTGCGGCCAGTTCAGTTTGCTAGTCTCTGCGAGTGAGCAGTGCGGCAATCCAGCTGCCATGGGGTGCAGCTCACACATCCCTCTTTCTCTCTCAGACCAGGGTTATGGCACCCCCTACCTGGTGGCACCCGGGGCAGACCGGAATGAAAATTAAAAAAATTAAATTAAATTTTAAAATGAATCTGGTCTTCGTGTAATACAATCTAAACTTTTACAATGTTGTGAATGCAATATAGTCATTAAAAAACGTTCCTGAATTTGATTCCCCTTCGAGACAAAACATATAACCAAGTGCTTTTGTGCAAAGTGTGAAATGGAAAAAAATCAAAGTGAATTAAAAGTGAATTTCAAATTTTAGGTCAAAGTAGTGCAAATGACACCGTAGGTGACTGGGAGCAGGGCCGGCGCTACCTGTAAGGCGACCTAGGCAGCCGCCTAGGGCGCAACTTACCAGGGGGCGCCGGATCCCTGTCCCCGCTGTGCCTCTTCATGCTGCGCCGCCTGAGCGCTTTAACAAGCCCCAGGCGGCGCAGCACTGCTGCATGGAGGGCGGCCGGGTTTCAGTGACCGGCAGGAAGGAAGCGCAGAGCGCTCCCTCCTGACGGTCTCTCCATGTAGCGTGGCCGGGCGGCGCGGAACCAGGCACAGGAACCTCTGTTTCCTGTACCCGACCGCGGGCGGGCTGAAGGGAAGCGCTCACTGAGTGAGCACTTCCTGTCAGTCCGCCGGCGGACGGGTACAGGAAACAGAGGTTCCTGTCCCGGGTTCCGCACCGCCCAGCCACGCTACATGGGCAGGAGGGGAGGGTAAGGACCACTATGGGAGGGGGGGATAACAGACCACTAGGGGAGGGGGGTGGGGGGAATAACGGACCACTAGGGGGGTGGGGTGGGGAATAACGGACCACTAGGGGAGGGGGGTGGGGGGGGGAATAACGGACCACTAGGGGAGGGGGAGTGGGGTGGGGGGGGAATAACGGACCACTAGGGGAGGGGGGTTGGGGGGGAATAACGGACCACTAGGGGAGGGAGGGAGGGAGGGAGAGGGGGGATAAGGACCACTGGGGGTGGGTAAGGACCACTGGGGGGGTGTAAGGACCAGGGGGGGGGAAGGACCACTAGGGGAGGGGAGGGAGGATAAGGACCACTGGGGGGGTAAGGACCATGAGGGGGGGAAAGGACCACGAGGGGAGGGAGGATAAGGACCACTAGGAGAGGGAGGGAGAGGGGGGGATAAGGACCACTGGGGGTAGGTAAGGACCAGGGGGGGTAAGGACCACTAGGGGAGGGGAGGGAGGATAAGGACCACTAGGGGAGTGAGGGAGAGGGGGGATAAGGACCACTGGGGGTGAGTAAGGACCAGGGGGGGGTAAGGACCACTGGGGGGGGTAAGGATCATGAGGGGGGGTAAGGACCACTAGGGGAGGGGAGGGAGGATAAGGACCACTAGGGGAGGGAGGGAGAGGGGGGATAAGGACCACTAGGGGAGGGCGGGGGTGGATAAGGACCACTGGGGTGGGTAAGGACCACTGGGGGGGTAAGGACCATTAGGGGGCGGTAAGGACCACTAGCGGAGGGGAGGGAGGATAAGGACCACTAGGGGAGGGAGGGAGAGGGGGGGATAAGGACCACTAGGGGAGGGAGGGAGAGGGGGGATAAGGACCACTAGGGGAGGGAGGGAGGGGGGTGGGTAAGGACCACTGGGGGTGGGTAAGGACCACTGGGGTAAGAACCACTGGGGGGGGGATAAGGACCACTAGGGGAGGGGAGAGTAAGGACCACTAGAGGAGGGGGAGGAAGGACCACTAGGGGAGGGGAGGGAGGGTAAGGACTGCTACGGGAGGGGAGGAGGGAGGAAGGACCACTAGGGGAGGGTAAGGACCACTAGGGGAGGGGTGAGTCAGGACCACTGGGGGAGGGGGGTGAAGGAACACAGGGGTAACGGGGGTGGGAAGGTAACGACCACTGAGGGAGGAGGAGGGGAGGTCCACTAGGTGTTTGGGAGAGGGAGGACCACTAAGGGGGGGAATGACCACCAAAGGGGGGGGAAGGACCACTAAGGAGAGGGAAGGAGGGTAAGGACCACTAAGGGGGGGGGGGATTACCACTAAGGGGGTGGTGGGAGTAGGGGAAGGTCTACTAAGGGGTTTGGGAGAGGGAGGACCACTAAGGGGGGGAGAGGGGAGTGAGAAGACCACCAAGGGGGGACTGCAGAGGGACAGGGGGCCAAGGGAGAGCACACACACACACAGAAACATACAATGCATTCCTACTCACACACAATACATCCCTTACGTTCTCTTACATAATTAATGCACCCCTTACAGACACACACTGCATTCAATTACATACACAGAAACAAACCTTGCACCCCTTACACACACACACACACACACACACACAGAAACATACAATGCATTCCTTACACGCAAACACACACTACATCCCATATAAACACACTACATCCCTTACACAAATTGCACACATAAAAAATCCCCAACTCATGGAAGGGCCATGTAGGTGGATTTATGGGTGGGCATTGTAGGCGTATGCCCCCTGGGGGCCCAGACCTTGAGCTGTGTAAGGGGCCCTACAAAATGGAGCTGCTTCCTGTTCGTTAATTGTTGTGAGCACTGTTAAAAACAGTCTCCAGAGAGCCTCTTCTACACCAGACCTGTGGAGCCAGACTGAGCCCATCATCAGCCTCTTGTCCTCATCTGGTGGTAAGTAGGCAATCCAATATATTATTAGTGGCACTAATCTCTAATTTACCTCACATTAAATGGATACTATAGTCACCAGAAGCACTACAGCATAATGTAATGGTTCTGGTGTCTATAGCCTGTGCCTGTAGGCCTTTTAATGTAAACACACTGTCTTTTCAGATAAAAGACCCTTTGTGAAGACTGGCGTTGGCCCATATGGCAGAGCATATGGGCGGGGCATTGTGATGTCACATGGTGGGCAGGACATATGGGGGGGCGGCAACATTTTTTTTGCCTAGGGCGGCAAAAATCCTTGCACCGGCCCTGACTGGGAGAAATTTTACAGTTTAGCAATTATGTCCTGAATTATTATTATTACTATTTTTAATCAGTTTGTGATCACTTTGAATGAATGAGGGTTCACACTTCAGTGAATAACCCTGTTTGGACAACCCTGCTAATATAAAAAATGTATATAGTAAATCATCACAAATATCATTATAGTTGGGCAGAAGCAACAACCTAAAACAACATAGGTCTTTCGCTATGTATAAAATAAGAGGAATATAGGTGGGATTCATTTTGAAATGAAAGTGACTAAGAACATATATTGCATTTTAATTTTATTATAGTTAAATACTGTTTTTACAATAAATGAATATTTATATTACACTCCATTTTGTATTGGATTGTTCCTATTAAGCACTTTTTACAAAGTTAAATTAATTAATATCTTAATTAATTAATATTAATTAATATCTATTATTATATGCTGCCGATACTACTTTATTGCACTATTAACTAATTCACTACTGAGGTCACTACTGAACATTTTGCAAAAAACAAACCTTCGGAATCCAAGTAATTTGGGTGTCCTGGGAACTAATGTTTAAAGGGATCCTATGGTGCCTGGAAAATAACCCTGTTTTCCTGGCACTATAGCTTTAATAGGTCCCTTTATCTCTTGCGTTAAAACCCCTTCAGCCACTTACCTGAATCCAGCGCCGATGTCCCTTGGCGCTGGGTCAGGCTCTTCCCATGCGCCTCCTTCTCAACATCAGCCCGTGGGGGAGACCAAATGCGCATGCGCGGCAATGGCTGCTCTCCCATTAGCATTTCCCCATAAGAAAGCATTATTCTCTCCTATGGGGAAAATCTGACGCTGGAGGTCCACAAGGACGTCCAGCGTCAGATAACGGACCAAAAGTCTATTTGGATTCCGGAAGCGCCCCCAGTGACTGTCTGTCAGATAGCCACTGAGGGCAGACTTAGAACTACAATGTAAACATGTAAACATTGCAGAGTTCCAGTTTTACATTGCAGCACTAAGTGCAATAGGGACACAGCACCCAGACTACTTCAATGAGCTGAAGTGGTCTGGGTACCTACAGTGTCCCTTTAAATGTATTTTTCGTTTTAGTGTGTGTAGATAGCACATTTATTAAGTGAAAACAAAAACAAAAATAAAAATTTGGGTTGGACAGACAGTAACAGGCAAGAAAACAGTGTTGTAAATCAATATATCTGTATTGTATAATTATAGCTATTACATTGCCCATATCATAATGACCTCATTGCAGCCATGTTGCTTCTTACATGCACACACTAATACATGTATGTATCTACACACTATGATACAGGCATACACAGATGCACACATTCATGCAAACAAATATATACACAGATATTCCAGACACACTCACTGATATGTGATTGAGGTTAAGATTATTATTATTTCTGATCACTGGGTATCATATGAGATTTCACGTACATTGGATAAACCACCATCACACTGAGCAGTAATTGTCTCTAAACAAAGAACCTGAAAACTAGAATTGTGCTAATATTGCCATTGTCCTTCCGCCATCTGAAAACAAGAGTTTGCATTCGTCATCTTTATTTTACATATTTCATATTTTATCATGCTATGACAGATTTTTTATGTTGCAACTAAGATATTACATTAAGCCACAGTTAAATATATCTGTACCTATATACATTCTTCAGGCCTGTATTGTATTGAATGCAGTACTTAAAATGTGTTTGTGTGTTTTTTTTAAAATAAATGTCAACATTCTTTTCTATGTATTATTTGGCAAATAATGAAAACTAAGAGGCCAATTTGAAATTAAAATGTTTATATAATGGGTAAGACTTGCAGGCAATGTAAACTGCAGATGAAGGTAAAAAGTCAAAGGGACACTATAGTCACCTGAACAACTTTAGCTTAATGAAGCAGTTTTGGTGTATAGAACATGCCCCTGCAGCCTCACTGCTCAATCCTCTGCCATTTAGGAGTTAAATCCCTTTGTTTATGAACCCTAGTCACACCTCCGTGCATGTGACTTGCACAGCCTTCCATAAACACTTCCTGTAAAGAGAGCCCTATTTAGGCTTTCTTTATTGCAAGTTCTGTTTAATTAAGATTTTCTTATCCCCTGCTATGTAATAGCTTGCTAGACCCTGCAAGAGCCTCCTGTTTGTGATTAAAGTTCAATTTAGAGATTGAGATACAATTATTTAAGGTAAATTACATCTGTTTGAAAGTGAAACCAGTTTTTGTTTCATGCAGGCTCTGTCAATCATAGCCAGGTGAGGTGTGGCTAGGGCTGCATAAACAGAAACAAAGTAATTTAACTCCTAAATCACAGTGAATTGAGCAGTGAAATTGCAGGGGAATGATCTATGCAATAAAACTGCTTTATTTAGCTAAAGTAATTTAGGTGACTATAGTGTTCCTTTAAATAAATTAGGTTTACGTAGGAGACTTTTCTCTTGTTGTACCGTGCCTTGGCCCAGGAAAGGTTGCAAACCACTGGTCTAGAGCCGTAATGCACATTGTATCACTTTTAAATTAAACCAACCATAAAACATTGGAGTCATTTACAAAGATTAAAAGAACTTGCTGTATTTACAGACAGAAAAAAATAATAATTTCATACTTTTAAGTAGACTAATCCTTTTATGTAAATGTATGCTGTACTATATTTAATCGTTATCCAATTTGGGAATACAGTACATAACAGTACATCACGGTTCAGTACGTCAGATTAGCAAAATGTAGATTATGTTTATATGGAGTCCTTCTTCTGTATTGATCTACTATAATGTTGTATTGTCCCCTAGGGGAAATGTAAAAGTAAAAATAAATAAACAACACTATCTCTGTTTATCGGATCTGGGATTTATAATGTCACTAGTAACATAACAGATGCCGCAGTAATCTTGCTGTGATATTTAAACCATCTGTTGGATTACAGGATATCCCACGGTCCATCCCTGACATTCTGTCTACAATTGCACTTTAGATACATACCATAATCAGAACCTACAAAATCCCTGGTCACAGCATCTATAATGTGACATTTCAGAATGTATCAGACTTGTGCATTTAGGTTCCGCTGAATTGCATTGATGGCTAGGGGACAGCCACTAAATGTTGATTGTATTCACAGATCAAGTGAGAAGTGATCAATAGAGAGAGGGGGGAAATGAGGAGCAGTAAAAAAAAAAAAAAATAATATATATATATACACACACACACACATAGTCAATACAGTGTTAAACATATATATATATCATATGAGATTTCAAAAAAGCAAGTCTTATGGCTTGACTGGTGTGCAGATATATATCTGCACACCAGTCAAGCCATAAGACTTGCTTTTCCCACAGAAATCACAAATTTGCAGTGATGTTACTACCACAAAGGATTCTGAGTGGGCATATGCAAAGAAGTTTTTCTCTATTCATGTGCTTTTGCCCACTTGTATTCATTTCAACTAATCGCTCACTGGTATTTGTCTCCTGTAGCTATATCTAGTTCTATACAGCTTGCCTTAACTTAACTTTGTATACCGTTAGAACTATGTTCCTGCTGTTTCACTCATTCTCTAACATAAAGAGTGCTGTACCCCCAAGACGGGTAGGTATCGGAGACGGGCCGCCCCAAAGCATGGAACCCCACTAAGAGCAGACGCTGCCCGAAAAAGGCCATCAAGGTTCAGGGGAAACCTGTGAGCAAGCGCCAAAGGCCACCTCGCCTGCATGCCATGGCCCAGCACAGGCCCCGGAGGGACACAGCCCACCTTTACCGACTGAGAAGATGGCGGAGCACAAGTGCTAACATGGCAGCAGCAGATCGACCACACTGGAAAAGCAACAGCCCGCGACCACACCAAGCCGAGGTACTCACAACCGATACTATACCCTACCTATCAACTGAGCCAGATCTACACACTGGGACTATTGTCCCCTGCACTTCCGGACCACTGAAAGTGAGATGCAGACCACCACACCAGGAAGACTCCAGGACCCTGCAGAGCATCGGTTGACTGTTATAATACACGGGCAGCTGCACGGACATTGTGACAGCAGCTTCTCACATGGGCACACTTCTCAGCGACTCCATGACTGTGTCCAATGACCGTGTCCAAGCCTGCTCCATGCACCTACACCTACTAGGTCTCAGGCACTAGGAAATTACACTTACCACTTAGGGGACCTGTGGGGGCACCACTACTACTACTCTGCCGACGAAAATCAACTACACCCTAACGCAAGACACCACCTACCCACAAACTCCATCCCATCATCAGATCGCATAACCTATACACACTCACAGTAAGATATCGAACCGCTGACACCCAGACATATACTTGTGTATCTTATATTTTTATCAAATCTGATGTTCTAGCCTGAAACAGTTAGCCTATCGTTTGTACCTGATAATTTTATTCTTCTCTTATACTTGAAAATGTGTCTGTATTCTCCAATGCTCCTACTGTCATGCATGACAAAAAAGCTTGAGGACTGCTTTTGGGGCACCACAAGCTTGTCTGTTATTGCCACTATGTACAACAAAAAGTGCAGTACCATTGGCATTTCACAAGTGTATTGCTTTGCTGTCTTGACATTGTTTGCACATTTTTGATTGTTTGCACATTCTTGATTGTTACTGTGCACTACAAAACTAATGAATTAAATAAAATAAAGAGACACTAAAACCGTTTTATCTCATTCAATTGGTTTTATCACCTGAATTGGTTAACTTATAGTATGGCTTAGTAACTGGAGTTCCCCGGTATTGTCCCTCCATTCAGTGTTAAACCATTTTTGAGCACCAAATGGATGTCCCTGGCTCTCAATAGCCCTCCCCCCTCTGGAGGTGTGGCTAAGGCAGAGATTACTCACTTCCTTCTAGCCATACCGATTCATACAAGCAATGGGCGCTGTGATGACTGAATGCGGTCAGCTAACACTCAGTCAACCACAGCTACCCATTGTTTCTCAATCTAATACTTCTTCATTAGCCCAAGCAGCAAAAAGAGGATGGGCTGCTGGAGTATTTTTGCCCGAGGAGACTACAGGCACTATAACTATTTCAATGAGATAAAGCAATTATAAACCTTTAAAATGATTTCCTATGCAAATTACTGCGAAACTGCTGTGTGCAAGTGTCTGGATGTTCAACCTACACATTTTTAACATTTGCACTTATATTGTATATGTTATAGGCAGGTGTTAATGATGTAGTTTGTGTTCCCCCACCATTTTGTGCTATTTTAATGTTTGATACCCTTTCCCCTGCATGGTTGTTCTTTGCATATATTTGGCTTTGCCAAAGACCCAATTCTGGGTCGAAACGTTGTAGTGTTCCCTGGGTTCTAATACATGTACCTAAAGATATTGGAGTGCCTGAACCTCTTCTCTGTTTTTTATTATCTGCTATTACTTCTGTTGGGCTGGTGCTGGCCCATGGTCTAGTTTAACACCCTTTGGCTTCCTATCTTTATATTCTGTTTATTTCTGTATAAGTCATGTGAACTTAGGTGAGGGACTGACTTGTTTACATTCAATATACTGAGAAAGAATTTAAAATTTTGAGTAGTTTCTTTTCAATGTCTGTATATATACTGTATTTAAACATAAGTCAATTATTGCGTGTACCACTAACTTTTTGGAATTCTTACACGACAAAACAAATCAACAATAGAGTAAATTACATAATTTCGATATAATGGACTCTATCCCTTTAAAAAAAAAAATTACAATAGAATATCATAATTTGCTTAACCCCTTAAGGACACATGACATGTGTGACATGTCATGATTCCCTTTTATTCCAGAAGTTTGGTCCTTAAGGGGTTAAAGCAGGTACACACTTGAATATTTAAATTAAACTTAAAACAAACCTGAACTAAATAATTATGTCTATATAGCAGTGTTAAGTCCCAGACAGAACTTGGTAAATATAAAATATCAAGAAATGACAAAGATACAAACATGGGTGACAAACATGACAGTATAGTGACTTTCAATTTGTGTGTATTTTTTTGTGTTGGGTGCCTCCTCAGAGATCGTAATAAAAATGTTATAAAACCTAACAAAAAGGGGATGTAGCACTTCTGGAAAATAATTTTAAAAGATACAATAGTATAATCCCACTTTACGAGTACTCACATTTAGTATTGCATTCAATTCATATGATATAGACAAAGATCACAACACGACAACCGACTGAAAGCTAAAACCCAAGTCCTCTGTGGAGACCATGCCATAGGCCCTTTATAGTTACATAAACAAAACTTGGGCAAGATACTAGTATGTTCAAATAAGATATAGTTTATTGCTTAGCGTCTGGTCCGAGGTCTGTGGAGGAGAAATGGGGGCGAGGCAGGAGAGGTCTATGTAGAGCAGTGTTTCCCAACCCAGTCCTCAAGGCACACCTACCAGTCCAGGATTTAAGGATTACCCAGTTTTGTCTAAGGTGTTTTTAGAAAAAAAAGAAAAAACACCTTAGACAAAACTGGGTAATCCTTAAATCCTGGACTGGTAGGTGTGCCTTGAGGACTGGGTTGGGAAACACTGATGTAGAGGATGGCTGACACTTTTGTTAGCTCAGCGGAGCTAATGGAAGCAGGAAGCAAACCTCCAAGGCTGTTTGACAGACAATGAGGTGTTTCATAATTAAATTATAACATTCCACTTTTAGAAAATGGAATTATAATAGGATACTCCTCACAGATTGGAGTGAAGTGGTCCTTTTAATAATACATTATATTTTATCATTACGACCAGTTTTCAAAGATATCAGGAGGGCACCGTTACATTGTGACTTTTGTCTATAACCTGTTTTGTCTATAACCTGCAACATTAATTTAGAGAGCATTTTCTGAAAGTGCTACTCTGCTTTTGTATGGTTTTTTTACTTTACATAATCGCTGTATACTATTTTGTTTGCTTTTATCAGAGAATTTATAGAGCAGTGTCATTGTTTTCAGTCCCAATCCCTTTGTTCTAGCAGAACACTCAATGCACTTCCCTTTAATGTTGCAAAAATGTCATGTCGAATCCTAAAAATAGGGAACAGTTAATTAGCATCTTTAATTTTCTTCATTTTCCTTTAAAAATTAGGTTTGCTATTCTTTTTAATGTTCTAGTTTCAGAAATAGCATTGCCATGGAAAACAAATTAAATGCTTCTAATGTAGGCTGTCGGAGAAGCAGTCAAGATTCTTATTTAATTATACACTTAAGAAGACTGTAAAAGCAGAAACCAAAAACGCTTAGACATATTAATTAAAATTTTTATTGTGCATTACTAATATCGCTCCCTCAAAACTGGTGATTAGACCTTTTGGTTCCTTTCACTCACCTGTTATCCTCCTCACACTTCCCTAATTCAAATTCTGTAGTTCAGGCATAGGCAACCACCGGCACTCCAGATGTTTTGGACTACACCTCCCATGATGCTTTGCCAGCATTATTGGTGTAAGAGCAGTATTGGGGATGTAGTCCACAACATCTGGAGTGATGGAGGTTACCTACCCCAGCTCTAGTTTATTGTGATCGGATCATGTTTCCCCTTCGATACAACCTCCACATATGGTATTTTCACATGATGCCTTACCTTTTGTTATTTTTACTGTATTACAGCCAGTTTTACCTTTGCATCCTCACAAGGGATCTGTCTACCAATTGTATTGTACCCAGGGACGTATCTTACACGAGGCAAACAAGGCATCTGCCTTGGGCGGCACTTTGCAGGGGGCAGCCAAAAAAAGCCGCCCAAAGTGGAGGGCGGGCAGCGGGCAGTGAGGGAGCATTGAATATAACGTCACACCGGCTCCCGGCATCACTAAGCGGCGTGCGAGCGAGCTGAGCAGGAAGGTTAGAGCTCCCTTGCCGCTTACTCTGCCAGTCTGCCCCCTACCTGCCCGCGCAGCAGCCCCACTGGACTGTAAGTAATCCACTCCAGCTCTCCCAAGAAGGCTGGGTGGTTTTTAAATACAAATTTACAAATATTTTTTTTATGTATTGTGAAATCTATAATAAAAATAATTTATAAAAAAATAATAATTTGTGAGTGTTGGTGGAAATGTGTGTGTGTCTGTGAGTGAATGTATGTGTGTGTGCCTGTAAGTGTGTATGTGTGTGTGTAAGTGTGTGTGTCTAAGTGAATGTGTGTGCGTGTGTCTGTGAGTGAATGTGTGCGTGTGTCTGTAAGTGTGTGTGTCTAAGTGAATGTGAGTGTGTGTGTCTGTGAGTGAATGTGTGTGTGTCTAAGTGTGTGTGCGTGTGTGTGTCTGTAAGTGTGTGTGTCTAAGTGAATGTGTGTGTGTGTCTGTGAGTGAATGTGTGTGTGCCAGTAAGTGTGTGTGTCTAGGTGAATGTGTGTGTGTCTAAGTGAATGTGTGTGTGTCTGTCAGTGAATGTGTGTGTGTGTCGGTCAGTGAGTGTGTATTAGTCGGTCAGTGAGTGTGTGCATCTGTCAGTGTATGCATCTGTCAGTGAGAGTGTGTTGGTCAGTGAATGTGTGTGTGTGTCGGTCAGTGAGTGTGTATGTGTCAGTCAGTGAGTGCGTGCGTCTGTCAGTGCGTGCATCTGTCAGTGAGAGTGTGCGTCTGTCAGTGAGTGTGAGTCTGTCAGTGTGTGTCTGAGTAATAGTGTGTGTCTGTCTATCAGTGTGTCAAATCAGTGAGTGTGTGTGTGTGTGTCATTGTTTGTCAGTGTATATGAGAGTGTGTGTCTGTCAATGAGTGTGTGCGTCTGTCAGTGAGTGAGCGTCTGTCAGTCAAAGTGCGGCCTTGACAGGAAGAGGTTGGGAAAACTTAAATTAGGGGGGTGCCTGAGCACTGTCCTGCCTAGGGCAGCACAAATCCTAAATACACCACTGGTTGTACATGCGTGTTGTTTGACTGTGCCATATTTTATAATTTTTGTTATATATCTTTTCTTTTGACTATAAACAAAAATAATACAAAAAAAAAAGCTTTGATGACTGCAGTAAATATTAGAAAATTATTTAATCAGGAAAGGTGCGTTTTGCATTACACTTGTTTCCAGGTAAGTCTCGGAGAGCAGATTTTCTACTTACTATCTCATGTATTTAGATGCAGACTTGGCAGTCTAGCTGTTACAATTTGAAAAATCAGATGGATTAAAAAAGACAGAACTCAATAAAATATTTTTCATCCTCATTTTCTTGCAGCTCCCCTTTATTTGCAGGTGTAGATACTGTTATTCTAACGGGCCATCTCAGGCACCATAACAACTTCATTCCAATTAAGTTGTTATGGTGCAATGAGGTCCCAGGGCCTGCTTATCTCAAGTTAAAATGTTAAAGAAAAAAGCACCAGAACGCTCCAGCACCAGAACGATCTGCCCCTTCAATTCTGTTCCAGTCCAAAGCTTTGATCAGGTCGCCTCGGGCCAGGGGCCTTTTTTTCGCTCCATTTTTATTAGCTAAAAATTTTACCAAACCTAATCAGCTGTATTACCAAGCTGAGGTGGAAGGTCATAATACGATACAATAAAACATTTTTTTTATGTTCTAAAAGCATATTCAGCTATACAGCCCTCTAGGAAGGGTGATCGGAACCTAAGGCTTCCTTGTACCATAACCACTATTGGTTGCCAAATGCCAATGATGCGGCATGCCTTTTATACTCTTTCCAAACAACACGTATATATAGGGTTTGTGTTGCTAAGTATTTTAAATAGAAAAAACTAAATTTTCTCTCTATTTCAGAGATAAACTTCAGCAAATGTCTCTGGTTCCATAGAGAGATTGTAAACCCGTAAGGATCAATGATATGGCATATTTGTCATGATTAATTCATTGCTTAACCTCCAGTCTTTAAGGATCAAAATATGTTTCTCCACATCCATTCACACTATGAATAAACAATGCTCAGTAAGTACAAAGATCTCATAAGAGTAGAAGAGAAATGTCTTGGTTCTTGTCACATTGCAGTGTAGATCAGTGTTCTGCAACCTTTTAGCACCCGCAGCCCCGCGAAAATAGGAGAAATATTTTGCGGACCGGCGTCAGCCAGAAATAAAAACAAATAGTATGTGTGAGGGGTGCTGTGTGTGTGTGTGAGGGGTGCTGTGTGTGTGTGTATGTGAGGGGTGCTGTGTGTGTGTGTGAGGGGTGCTGTGTGTGTGTGTATGTGAGGGGTGATGTGTGTGTGTGTGTGAGTGGGGTGCAGTTTGTGTGTATGGGGAGCAGTTTGTGTATATGAGGATCAGTTTGTGTGTATGGGGTGCAGTTTGTGTATGGGGCAGTGAATGTGTATGGGGCAGTGTGTGTATAGAGGGCAGATCTTTGTGTGTATGGGGGCAGTGTGTGTGTATAGAGGACAGTGTGTGCATATGGGGGGCAATATGTGTGTATGGGGCAGTGTGTGTGTATGGGGGGCAGTGTGTGTAAGTAGGGGCAGTGTGTGTATGTAGGGGCAGTAAATTCTTGTGGATCGTGCTGGTCCATGGACCAGTGGTTAAAGACCACTAGTGTAGATAATACAGATGTCTGATTTTAGTTAGATAACGGTATTTACTGTATGTAGGCATTACACCTATGGTACATTCATAGTATTTACTTTTTCTTGACATTTTGGAATGTATATTTCAAAAATTGCCTTCAGAAAAATACTCATACGTGGAATATTTGTCCCTTTCTGTTTTATATTTCTCAATTTTTTATTTATGTTCTTATTACACTACTGCATTTTGCTATTATTAAAGGAACACTATAGTCACCCTGACTACTTCATCTCTATGAAGTGGTCAGGGTTCAATGCCCGTGCCCTATTAACCCTGCAGCGCAAAACATTGCAGCTTTTAAGAAGTTTCAAAGTCTAGTTATGTCAGATTTTAGGAGAGAGAATGTTTGTAATAGACCTAAATTAATATTGATAATGAATAATTATGCATTTATTTGTGCATTTATTTATTTATATAAATTCTTCATTTAGTCCCAAGGGGGATAAGGTCTTACATTCATGTATCCATCTGGATTCTTTCCTTAATAGGGTGAGATTAAAATTACCCTTTCTAGTGTTCAGGTGGATACGTTCTAAAACCTGAAACGTAAGATGAGATGCATCCGAGTTATGGAAGTTCCTTATGTGATTGGAGACAGGAGTCGAAATGTTTAGGTTTGAGACGGAATTCACATGTTGTAGGATTCTCCCTCTCAGTTCTTGGAAGGTTTTTCCTATATATTGTAGTTTACAGCTACAAGTAATGATGTCAACTACTTTTGTGGTGCTGCAATTAACAAAATCATTAATCTGATGTATATGATTTATAGAAACTAACATTTTGTAACATTTTGTATTTATGCAAAAGAACAACTAAATGAAAAATATAAAATTGTGTAAATGTAGATTTGTTAGGAATCCATAAACAAAAAGCTTTACATTGAATTAATATTCTGTTCTATATGTAGGTGGTAGCTTTGTGTCCAATTTTTTTAAATAATTCAAATATTTTTTTCAAACAGAACTGTTCAAGTCTACTAACTTTTTTCGCGACTAAACCTTTTCTGTTGTGTCTTACTATTGTTATCCTCACAGTAAATAAAATAGCAAATTGCCCATCCTTCTGATACAATGTACACCTATTATCCCACATTGCATAAAAATGACATATTGCTCTGCATTAGCCACTATACTGAAAAGGAACGTTTTGATCTTTCCAATTCACTGACTAATAAGTCCTGCATTTCATCTTGCAATTAATTTCTCAAAGATGTAAAAGCTTAAATACTTCCTTTCATGTGATTCTCTTTTAGAGATGAATACTGGGCTTTGATGTCTGCTAAAGTAGCAGAGATGATTCATAGCCAACACGCTAACAAAGAGAGACTACACATATAACTTATGTAATTGACACTGAATGAAATGCAATAATACGTGGAATAAATCCACAGGAAATGTACATAAATAATGTTTCTACAGAGGATATGGGATATATTTATATCTGGAATAAGCAACCTACCAAACAGTGCCAGGCAGGAGATTACAAAAGGAGCCCTCTAGATTCCAAATCGGGAGACAACGACACTGTTGACACTTGTGGTTTTGACCTCCAGTTTTTAGGTCGGGGGTGTCATTTCATTTTTTTGGAACTCATTTTTTTATATCTTTCATTTTGGATTTTGCTTATGTAGACTTTCTACGGGATTTTGGTAAAAAAGTTTTCAAAAAAAGTCAGAATTTATTTTGTGTGTAATAGATATCAACAAGATACATTGATGCATTGGATACAGCATATACATTCCTAGCAGCCCAGGTTTATCTATATTAGAGAACTCTCATTATAACCGATTACAGTAAGATTTGTGTCACCTCTAAAAATGTATTCAGGTGAATATTCACTAAGCACTGGCACTTCTATTTGCATTTTGGGAATGTGGGGACGTTCTTTGTGTTCAGCTGCTCTAAATAATATATTTTAAGTTAGATTTCCATTTCTAATTTTTTATTTTTTTGCGCTATCCTGTGTGTATATTTAGTATTTTGTAAAAATGTTTGCAGGAAGGCGATAAACCTATTTCTTCTGGGTCTCGGCTCCAGCTAAAACATTGTGGACCTTAAGCATTCAGGTACGTGGAGAAAACAATCAATAATAAACTGATTCCACATTGATTACATTTTATGAACTATTGGATTTTGAAGTTTCCATTCACCGTCATCTTTTACATTTTACTTCCAACACACTATACCACACAGTTACCCTGGAAGTTACACTGTCGGCGATACTTATATTCCTGCTAAAACAGAATAATAATTTTTTTTTAAAAAAAACATTCTTCTTGCTAAGGTTTTGGATTTATGATGATGATTAATATACCTTTACGGGAGACACGTTGTTTATCTGTGACATTGCATGACTTTATGTTATGTCTCACTAAGCTCATTAGGGCAGAGGAATTTAGCAACTATTTTAAGTCTTTAATTTCCTTGTATAATTATTTTTTTCATGTAGTTGCAATCCTACAGTATGTAAAGGAAGAATAATGCCTGAACATCAATTCCTGTTATTTATGATAGTATATAAGAGCACATGCATGCGTAAATGTAAATTAGGGTACATGCTTGCCATGCTTAAAATAAATTCCATAGAAGAGCTAGAAGTAGCACAAATACCAAATTTGAATCCAATTTTGTATTCTTTGCAGATGCTCAATGTTTTGAGCCAATCAGGATACAGTTAAAATTCAGATGAAGGTTAGAGACCTAAAACTGCACAGAACTGGGGCTTTGGGGGAAAAGACAGGGCTACAGGCAGGGCCGGACTGGCCCACCGGGATACCGGGGAATTTCCCGGTGGGCCGGTGGACTTGGGGCCGGCAGTGCAGCATCTGACACATTTTTCCCTCCTGTGAGGTTTTGTTTGGAGGCTGGGGGCCTGGGGCAGACAATTACCGAGGTGGCTGCTACACATACAGAGGTGGCAGCCAGCTGCAGCAGGGAGGAGAGAGAGTCTCTCCCACATTGCCAGCTCCTCTGCATGGCCTGTCTGGTAAGGATCCAGCCCCCGCACTGGAGCTCCGCCCACCAGCCTCAGCCTGGTGAACTTTCACACAGGAAGAGGAAGTACAGGAAGAGGAAGCACCTAACGAAGGAACCTCACACTGAACTTAGAATCCACACTGCCAGGGACAGGTAAATGTATGATTGATACTGAGAGAGAGAGAGAGGGTGAGAGAGAGAGAGAGAGAGAGAGAGAGGGTGAGAGAGTGAGAGAGGGTGAGAGAGAGAGAGAGAGAGAGAGAGAGAGGGTGAGAGAGTGAGAGTGTGTGTGAGAGTGTGTGTGAGAGAGAGAGAGGGAGAGAGATAGAGGGTGGGAGAGGGTGAGAGAGGGAGAGGGTGAGAGAGGGAGAGGGAGAGAGATTGAGAGAGGGAGAGGGTGAGAGAGGGAGAGGGAGAGAGATAGAGGGTGGGAGAGGGTGAGAGAGGGAGAGGGTGAGGGTGGGAGAGGGAGAGGGTGGGAGAGGGTGAGAGAGGGAGAGGGTGAGGGTGGGAGAGGGTGAGGGTGGGTGAGGGTGGGAGAGGGAGAGGGTGAGAGAGGGAGAGGGTGAGGGTGGGAGAGGGTGAGGGTGGGAGAGGGTGAGAGAGGGAGAGGGTGAGAGAGAGAGAGGGTGAGAGAGGGAGGGTGTGAGAGTGAGAGAGTGAGAGAGAGGGCGAGGGTGAGAGAGAGGGCGAGGGTGAGAGAGAGAGAGGGAGAGAGATAGAGGGTGGGAGAGGGTGAGAGAGGGAGAGGGTGAGAGAGGGAGAGGGAGAGTGTGAGAGGGAGGGTGTGAGAGAGTGTGTGTGAGAGAGAGTGTGTGTATATCAGTGAGCGTGTGTGTGTATATCAGTGAGCTTGTGTGTGTATATCAGTGAGCTTGTGGTGTGCTTGTGTGTGTATATCAGTGAGCTTGTGTGTGTATATCAGTGAGCTTGTGGTGTGCTTGTGTGTGTATCAGTGAGCTTGTGTATATCAGTGAGCTTGTGGTGTGCTTGTGTGTGTATCAGTGAGCTTGTGTATATCAGTGAGCTTGTGGTGTGCTTGTGTATATCAGTGAGCTTGTAGTGTGCATCAGTGAGCTTGTAGTGTGCTTGTGTGTGTACCAGTGAGCTTGTAGTGTGCATCAGTGAGCTTGTAGTGTGCTTGTGTAAATCAGTGAGCTTGTGGTGTGCTTCAGTGAGCTTCTGGTGTGCATGTGTATATCAGTAAGCTTGTGGTGTGTATCAGTGAGCTTGTAGTGTGCTTGTGTATATCAGTGAGCTTCTAGTGTGCATCAGTGAGCTTGTGGTGTGCTTGTGTATCAGTAAGCTTGTGTGTTTGTCAGTGAGCTTGTGGTGTGCTTGTGTGTTTGTCAGTGAGCTTGTAGTGTGCTTGTGTATATCAGTAAACGTCTAGTGTGCTTCAGTGAGCTTGTGGTGTGCTTGTAGTGTGCTTGTGTATCAGTAAGCTTGTGTGTTTGTCAGTGAGCTTGTGGTGTGCTTGTGTGTATCAGTGAGCTTGTAGTGTGCTTGTGTATATCAGTGAGCTTGTGGTGTGCTTGTGTGTTTGTCAGTGAGCTTGTAGTGTGCTTGTGTATCAGTGAGCTTGTAGTGTGCTTGTGTTTGTCAGTGAGCTTGTGTGTATATCTGTGAGCTTGTAGTGTGCTTGTGTGTGTATCAGTGAGCTTGTGGTGTGCATGTGTGTATCAGTGAGCTTGTAGTGTGCTTGTGTATATCAGTGAGCTTGTAGTGTGCATCAGTGAGCTTGTGGTGTGCTTGTGTGTTTGTCAGTGAGCTTGTAGTGTGCTTGTGTATCAGTGAGCTTGTAGTGTGCTTGTGTGTGTATCAGCTTCTGTGTGTCAGTAAGCTTGTGTGGGTCAGAGCACTTCTGTGTTTGTCATTATCAAGCTTGTGTTGGTCAGAGAGGTTGTGTGTGTGTGGTGAGCTTGTCTGTAGTTAGGTTGTGTTTGTCACTGAGTTTGTCTCTAGTGTGCTTGAGTGAATGTCAGTGAATTTGTGTACGGCAGTAAGCTTGTCTGTAGTGAGCTTGTGCATGTGTCAGAGCTTTTGTGTTTATCAGTGAGCTTGTCTGTAGTGAGCTCTTTTGTGTCAGTGAGCTTTTCTGTAGTCAGTGTGTGTGTGCGCGCCATTGAACTAGTGTGATTTATTAATGTGGGACATTCTTTTAATATATATATTTTCTGAAATTACACAATTGACACACTGATGCCGATATGCTGATATTGGCATGGAGTGTTTCCCTGCTTATAGAATTGTCCCCAAGCAGAGGCAGTCACAACGGACAGGGAGCATCCTGGAGGGTGGTGGTTATAGCACTGTAACACCCATGGATCATCTAGAGCGATGGGCTGCAGGTAAGACAAAAGTCTTCTTCAAAGTGCATACATATAAACAATACAAGCATACTATATGACACAATGAATTAGAGGGCTGAAATATTTTTTTTCCAGGGCTGCTTTCTGTTCCCAGTCCAGCCCTGGCTACAGGAATAACTGGGCAGAGTTAAACATACATGTATAGGGATTCACAGAGTAAAAACAACACAGTTTTAAAAGGCACCCATTCCTGACGGGCTTAGTTTAGTACACCATGCTTTGTCACTTTTTAACTTGCCATCCCTTGAAAAAAAACATTATTAGGCTTTAACAAACCTACAAGTTTTAATTCATTTATTTATTTTTACTGCAACAAAACTGGTGAGGCATTGCCCCAACTGCCTATGTGGACGATCCCCCACTGCTCCTCTTTTTGACCCAGTGACAGTCAATCGACAAAAAGATCTGGTTTTATTCTCAATCTTTGGTTTCCTATTCTATGTGTTTAGATACAATTTAGATGTTATGTTCCTTAAGAACCGGTCGGGCTTTTGGAGTATTCTGTGGCCAGGGCCGGCCTTAGGGGTGTGCGAGCTGTGCGGCCGCACAGGGCGCCATGGTGCAGGGGGCGCCCTGCGGCCGCATAGCTCACACGGCATGTCTGTTAGCCGCAATGCTAACAAGGCATTTGCCTTGGGCGGCATTTTCCGGCTCCCAGCCTCACTCTGCGGCGCGCGAGGGAGCTGAGCAAACAGCTCAGAGGAAGTGCTCCCTCGCCAGCCGCCCACTAGCGCCGCCCGACCGCCCAGCAGCCACTGGACCACCAGGGAGGAAGAGACCCCCCCCAGCATTCCCAAAGGTAAGGAAGCTCGGGGGGTGTCTAAATAAATTTAAAAAAATGTGTTAATGTTAGTGTGTGTCTGTGTATGTTAGTGTGTGTATGTGTCTGTTAGTGTGTGTCTGTGAGTGTGTTTGTCTGTTAGTGAGTGTGTGTGTCTGACTGTGTGTGTGTGGCTGTCTGCCTGTGTGTGTGTGTGACTGTTTGCCTATGTGTGTGTGAGACTGTCTGCGTGTGTTTGTGTGTGTGACTGTCTGCGTGTGTGTGTGTGTGTGACTGTCTGCGTGTGTGTGTGTGTGTGTGTGACTGTCTGCCAGTGTGTGTGTGTGTCTGTCTGTCTGTGTGTGACTGTGTGTGTGTGGCTGTCTGACAGTGTGTGTTTGACTGTTTGTCTGTGTGTGTTTGACTGTTTGTCTGTGTGTGTTTGTCTGTGTGTGAGACTGTGTGTGTGGCTGTTTGCCTCTGTGTGTTTGGCTGTCTGCCTGTGTGTTTGTGTGTGGCTGTGTGTGTGGCTGTCTGCCTGTGTGTGTGTGTGTGTGGCTGTCTGCCTGTGTGTGTGTGTGTTTGTGTGTGACTGCCTATGTGTGACTGTCTGGGCAGACTAGATGGGCCGAATGGTTCTTATCTGCCGTCACATTCTATGTCTGTGTGTGTGTTTGTGTGTGGCTGTCTGTGTATGACTGCCTGAGTGTGTTTGTGTGTGTGTGTGTGTGTGTGTGTATGGCTGTCTGCCTGCCTGTGTGTGTGTGTGTGTGTGTGGGAAGGGGTAAGGAGTGGGGGAGGGGGGGGGGCGCTGTGAAGATTTTTTGCACAGGGCACCCAAATGCCTAAGGCCGGCCCTGTCTGTGGCTTTACCTACTCCAGTTGGGACATTCTCCGATCCAGAAGATAAAACACCTTCTCCCACAATGCTAGGGAACTGGAAACTGAGCAGGGTGAAGGAAAGAACACTGAACTAACCACTGGGAACATCTTAGAGCCCCATTGTGCAGGCCTATTGTACCTATATAAATGCTTGTGTTTGTGAGTGCAATATTATCCTCTTTCTATAGTTGTCAGTTTTTGTGTGATTGTACACTGTTATGTTTTATATGTTTTTTAAATGATAAGAGATGGAAAATACTCACTCCATATCGGGAAAATTGTAATACCTGTATTGACCAAGGGAGCCATAACCAGTGTGCGTATGCCAGTTATTTGATGGTTTTCACACGTTTTGTTGCAGCACAGCACACCACACCAATTTTGTTTGTTGTTCTGTTATATTGTATAAACTGTTATTAGTAAGTCGCCTACAATTTCTCAGACCAGCCCTGCCCATGGCCACACTCATTCTCAGACTCCTAAAACTAAAATGTCCCTCTTCGTCCATTTAAAATGTAAAATGTACGCAGTGGTTCTGGTGCTTACAATGCCCCTTTAAAATGTCTTAATGGAAGCATTTTAAAAAATCTTAAAGAGAATGATTACGTGACAACCCTGGAGCGTCTAATAGAATTTATATTCTATCACTTTTTATTTTTATTTTAAAATGCCATTTTTTATTTGAAAATGTAAGGTATATAACAGTGTATAACAATGGCATTATTTATAAATCTTTGGTAATTTCTTTCTAAGCCACAAGAATGGAAACGTCGCTTGCTGGTGTTTGTCAACTTTAAATACTTTTGGAATAATAGTCAGGACAAACATCATCTGCCCTTTGTGGCATTTTTTTTAAAACTGTAATGCAAATAAACTTGCTTTGTATTTACTTGCTTCATATTTTTCTTGTGAACTTGTTTGATATTTTTTCTTTTAGAGGTTATTTGCTTTCAAGCTATACAATAGGAAACATACATTCTTATCTTTTGGATGAGATAAAGGAGCTTTTTTTTTTACAATGGGCTAGATTCTGAGAAACACACATCATTTAAACTGCGCTCTCTTTTCAATAATTAGAATAGAATTCATCTATGGCATTATCAAACGTACAAAGATATCTCATGACTTAGCCTTGTAAAACATTGTTAATACTGAAGTATCTCCAAATAGCCCCTATAGGTTTAATCATTATTTAATTTATGAAATAACACATCCAGCAATTGATCTCAAAAGTTAAAACTTAATGGCAAAAATCAGTTACTTTCCTATTGATCTTTTCTTTTTTGGGGGGGGGAGGGGGAGTTGATCGAATTTTTATTGAGGAATTGCCAAAATTGCATAGCATATCACGCTGGTAATAAAGACACAGATTAGGAAACAAAGCTACTAATGACCACTGTAGAGTCCTCAAATTGAAAAAAAATTGGCGAGAATTAAATGGACACTCGGGCACCATTAAATGTTTTGTAGAATGCTGCAGCATAAGCCTGCCTCTTTAGCCACACCCCTTCACTCCAGAAAAAGACTTCCTCATCAAATATGTACGCACACAGCTCAGCCACTGACAGTACTGAGTGATCTGAACAACAAAGCAACTTGTATTAGAAGAGGAGGGCACCCAGGGAAACATATAGTAAGGCTATCACTTCCTGCTTCCAGTTACATTGACTGTGTGCAGCCAGGTTGTGAATTAAAAACAGCTCACTCAGTTCTGGTTGGGAGTGAGACTGTGCATACCTTTGATAAGGAAGTATTTCTGGCATTTGGGGGCGTGACAAAAAAGGCAGGCTTTGTATTCTGCAAAACATTTATTGGTATCTGGTGTGCCCCTTTAAGTAACAAAAATCAAATACTTCCCTGCTTCCCTGTTATAGAAAGCAGTAACATAAGAAACAAGCAAAAAAAAAGAGTGCAGACACAGGCCTTTATTTAATATTCTGGGATAAGCTTTTGAAATTATATGATATTTATGTAGTATTAGTAGTATTTATACTACTAAAATTAGTTTTTCAGAATATTAAAATATCAAAAAATTCAGTATAAATAAAATATACAGTATATATATATATATATGTGTACCCAAGGGGGTGCGCTGATCTGAACATGCATAAATGGGGTGCTTCTGGGGCCAATTTATACAATACACAAGATCCAGCGCTTATCCACTAAACAGCAACTTCTGATTTTAGCCGACCCCTATCCTGCAGATGCTTTACCAGAGCAGAGTACCCACTTAATAAAATGATAATAATAATAATAATGATATATCATGATATTTAATCAGGAAGGGTTGAGTTGCTTGGTTTGCATTTGGTATGGCCACCTGATCTCTGCCGACACTTTATCTAACCAAAACCACTAGCCACCATCCCACCATCCAGGCAAAAGGGAGGAGAGTCGGAAAGCTGCAACACATGCTCATGTGGTGAGTGAAATAGCTACTTGGGCATAGACTACTTATCCCATAAAGGCCTACTGGACAGGAGATTATGGGATAAGATCAGACCACATAAACTAGCATGAGCGGGTCCTGTCTTTTCCTGGTCAGTGATGGGTCCTATCCAATTTCAGCAGCTCGGTGGATTTTAACGTGATCTTTTTTTGTTTTGTTACTTTTTTACTATATATTGTTGCACATTTTATAATGAATTATCTATTTGCTATAATAAACAAAGAGGATACGTTCTTACCTGTTTTGTCTCTTTAAGTTTTTTTGGTTTTTTTTTTCTAATCTTAAATACTCAAATCTCATCATTGATGATCGTGTTTGTTGGGCTTCACACTCTATAGCATCAATATCTAATTTCGCTCATTACATCACTTAATTGTCCTCTCAATTACTTCTTTCAGTTACTATGATATTCACTTAGGTCTTCGCAAATCAATAAGCCCTTTTCATCTAAAATGTAATTATAATTTTCCATGTTATTTTCAATTGAAGCTAGTTTATAGATTTCTTCATGCTTTAGGTTTTTTTTTAATTCTTTATTTTTCGTGTGCAATGAAGAGTACATGCTTTGTTTTTATGGTTTTTTTTCCCCACTGGTTTATCTAATTGTCATACATTCACAACGTGTTTAATTGACTTTCAGGGTTATTCATTAAAGTGGTAATGCCAAGTGAATTTAACATTAAAGCCAAACTTCTTTTTTGATATTTTGGCCTTACATTTTAAATACACGCTGAATTTAATTCTCTTTTTTAGTGAATAACCCTGTAAAATGTCTTTACCATGCGGTATAAATACAATTATTATCGTAAAAAAAAAAAAGAGTATTATGAAAACCGTTATTTCATTAGAAGGCACGTGGGGTTTTATTTATTTATTTGTCACCTAAATGTGAACACCGACAGCAGCAATAACCCTTCACAAACCAAATGCATGCGTCTACTAACTACCACTTACCATCTGTAAGTGAACAGAACGTTACAGTTCATCATGAAGAAATCCCAATGTCAGGAAGGCATTTTAAAGGGAGCATATTATACAGCATTCAATTTCCTGATTTTCTTGGGGGAATAGTAATTGCTGACATATTTGTAAGGCAGTACTTTCTATGAGAAAACAACCTACCAACATAAAAATATGTATACCTATTATTATTAGTAGTATTAGTATTATTATTATTATTGCCATTTATATAGCACCAACAGATTCCGTAGCGCTTTACTATATTATGAGAGGGGGATTTAACTATAAATAGGACAATTACAAGAAAACTTACAGGAAAGATAATTTGAAGAGGACCCTGCTCAAACGAGCTTACAGTCTATAGGAGGTGGGGTGTAAAACACATTAGGACAGAAAATAGCAATCAAATAAGGTGGGAGTGAGAGGAGAGAGTAAAGTGCTGCCCTTTAGGAGAGAGCAAGAGACAGGTATGTGTGGTAGAGATTACTCTGGGAGGCCATAAGCTTTCCTAAAGAGATGGGTTTTAAGGCACTTCTTAAATGATTGAAGATTAGGGGAGAGTCTGATGGCGGTAGGCAGACTATTCCATAGGAAGGGAGCCGCCTGCGAGAAGTCCTGCAAGCGTATGTTGGCCATACGGGTGCGAGCAGCGGACAGGAGAAGGTCACAGGCAGAGCGGAGAGACTGAGAAGGAGCATACCTATGGATCTGTGAAGAGATATAAAAGGGGCTAGAATTGTTCAGTGCTTTATAGGTATGGGTTAGCACATTGAATTGACTCCTATAGGATACAGGAGGCCAATGTAAGGACTGACAGAGGGGTGAGGTGTGAGAGGACCGACTAAAGAGGAAAATCAGTCTTGGCGGTAGCATTCATTAAAGACTATAGCGGGGCAATACAGCTTTTGGGAAAACCAATTAGGAGAGGGTTACAATAATCCATGCGGGAAATTACTAGAGCATGGACAAGCTCTTTGGTAGCATCTTGCGTAAGAAAGGGGCGGATGCGGGCTATGTTTTTAAGATGGAATCCACAGGATTTGGCAACATACTATATGTGAGGCTCAAAGGTGAGGCCAGAATCAAGTATGATGTCAAGACAGCACGCTTGCAAGGATGGACTTATGTGGATACCACTAACTTGAAGGGAGAGCGAAAGAGGAGGATCAGTATTAGGAGGAGGAAAGATAAGGAGCTCAGTTTTAGAGAGATTACGTTTCAGAAAGCGGGAGGACATCCAGTCAGAGATGGAAGAAAGGCAAGCAGTGACACGTTGCAGGATGGCAGGGGGGAGGTCCGAGGAGGAGAGATATATCTGGGTGTCATCAGTGTACAGGTGGTAGTGTGAATCCAAATGAGGTAATAAGTTTGCCAAGAGAGGCATTATAAAGAGAAAATAGAAGGGGACTGAGGACAGAGCCTTGGGGGACTCCAACCGAGACAGGACGAGGGGAGGACGTATCATTAGAAAAGAAGACACTGAATGAGCGTTGGGCGAGATAAGAGGAAAACCATGAGAAGACAGAGTCATGGAGACCGAGTGATTCAAGAATATGAATAGTAGAAGGAGAGCATGATCAACAGTGTCAAAGGCTGCAGAGAGGTCAAGAAGTATTAGTCTGGAGTAGTGGCCTTTGGATTTAACTGCAAATATGTCGTTAGTAACTTTGATAAGAGCAATCTCAGTAGAGTGGAGAGGGCAAAAGCTAGATTGAAGTGGATCAAGGAGAGAGTTGGAATAGACAAAGTGAGACATATAGGTAAAGACAAGTCTTTCCAGAAGCTTTGAGGAAAAAGGGAGCAGGGATATGGGATCATAGTTAGAGGGGGTGGACGGGTCAAGAAATGTTTTTTTCAGGATAGGTACTACAGTTGCATGTTTAGAGTTAGCAGGGACAATGCCAGAAGAGAGAGCGCAGTTGAAGATGTGTGTTAAGGAAGGCACAAGACAGGGGGAGAGAGATCTGATAAGGTGAGATGGGACAGGATCGAGCGGGCAAGTGGTGGGGCGAGAGGAAAGGAAAAGCGCAGCCACCCCTTGTTCAGTAGCCATGGAGAAACTCTGAAGGGTAGAAAAGGCATGATCAACATGTGGTTGAGAAAGAGAACAGCAAGGTGGGGAGGACTCTTTCCTTAGCTGTTCAATCTTGTCGGTAAAGTAGCATGCAAAGCTATTGGCTATAAGGTTAGTTTGGGGGGTGGCCATAACAGGGCGAAGAAGAGAGTTAAAGGTGTCAAAGATACGCCTGGGATCGCGGGAGCATGAACTAATGAGAGTTAACTAATGAGAGAACTTAATACATGTCTTACATAACAAAACAGAACTACGTGGAATAAAATTACCATAGTGAGTAAACACAGGGGAGTTAAGTTGCTCTTAAGTGTGCAACTACCTAGATTTCCATTGTCAAAAACATACCAGAACAACTGATAATCATATTGGCTTTATCTTGATACTGCTCTTCTAATATTTTGGAGCTCTTAACAATGACTCTTTGGTACTTATTACAAAAATTGTTAAAACAAGCAAGTAAAGTAAGAAATACAAAAATTAAAAATCAGCATGGTCAATGTATCTGTCACGGTACACACAAGTTAAAACAAACATATATATCTAATTCCATCTATAATTCGTCCTAGTAGATCTGCTAGCAAATGTAAAGCCTAAGTAAAACTAAGTCCTTCTACAATCTGACAGTCACTTTTACAGGGGATTGGAGTGTTAGGGTAGAGCAGGAAAATCTTACCACACTAGGTTCTCTTCCTTGTTGTCGCAGCAACTACAGCACAGGCAATGTAGTTACTGTGATACACCTCCGAAAAATTCATCTTGTGCTTCTTGGAGGATTCTATGAATAGAGTTACATTTGTAATTCAATTTTGAAGCCAATGTGCTAGCAATTAAGCCAACGGGTCAAAGTTATTTGTTAGGTGCAGCTTGGGGTAGGTATTTATGCTAGTGTAACACCTACGAAGAAAAAAATCATAGCAACACCAGGAGTGCTGCGGTGGAGGTGAATAGTCCTTTAGCAAAAAAGATTTCATCACTATGATAAATTATATATTCAGTGCTTAACGAGATGCTCTAACTTTAAGACTAAAAACACCAGTTAAAATAAAAGCCTTTAATGTCCGCTCTAGAGTATATTTCAGCTAGTGTTTAAATTTAGCTCAAATACAATTCTCTAACGTTCCCTCTACAGCATAGCAATTACATGACAATATCCCATTACAAGACGTATGAAAGTCTTTGATAATATAAATCTTATGCTCAGCAGGATCAGTCTTATAAAGTGCTCCATTTGCAATTCAGTCAACATGATGGAAACTATCAGATGAATTAACGTTCTGGGTTCTACATGGTTTGCAAAGTTCTGTCTCTGATGACAAAGTAGCAAACATAGATACATTACAGTGGAAGTATCTAGACCCTGTGACAATGCGATGATTTAGGAGTTGGCACCATTAGTTTGAGCTCTTATATATTATCTTGGCTTTGGCCATTCTGTAGCCTGGCATTAAGATTTAGTGCTGCTCTCATTAATAAGTACAAAACCACAGACTGTAAGGCTGTTAACGCTCTTGAGATTGTTGTAATTGTTGTACCTTGTGTTTATTTATCTTACAGCATTCAACACAAGGAGTGACTTTCAGACAGAGCACTTTACAAAATTAAACGTCTGAAGACATATATAAGCTAAAGAAAGGAAATGTTTTTTTTTGTTGTTTTTTTTTTTAAATAATTGAAGGTTGGTAATAAGAGGGCAACTTTGCAAACTTCCCCAATTAAATTATTTAAGTTTGAAAAATATTTTATCATTTTCTTTGGTTTGGACATACACAAACAAGGTATGGGGAGTAATAGCTTATATTCTAGTAAGTATTAAATGATACCACACAATAGACTTGGATGCTGCTTAAATTTTCGTTTTTATCCGACAAACTTAGAGCAACATTTTTTTTTGTTTTCAACCAAACTGAATTTCGTCTGTTTGTCCATTCGTTTTCGTATGAAATTCGGTCATTATTTTCGTTTCGGAATTTCATTCGGACAAATGAAATTACAATCCATGCCGCAGCTGCATCTTGCAGCCGTTTAGTAGATAACACCCTAAACTGGTACCCTTGTAGGATTGCCATATTTTAGGGTACCAAATTAGGAAGCAGTTATGTACGACGAAGCTAAAAGACCAAATTTCCAAAAAGCTCTTCCTATGAGTAATTTGGGTCTTTCAGACATTTTTACCAATACTAAGCAAAAAATACATAGCATTAATTAATAAGGAGGTTAAACTCTCCCTCCTGCCCTACTCATTGTGGCATAATTAAGGGCATGTCTACAAAAAAGTGAGCTGCCCAGTCATTATTCCAAAAAAGGACTTGCCACAGGTCCCAACTGCCCCCATGGTAGGGCGCACACTAAAATAATTAACTGTGGGGATCTAGTTTCCCTCCATGCCCCCATCCATGCCATGGCAATTAAAATCAACATGTGCCAGGGTGGGGGCTAATAAATAAAATGAACGGGGAGGACATAGTGTTCCTCCATGGCACCACCCATGTCCTACAAATGGTGGTTTATTAACCCCTTAAGGACACATGACATGTGTGGCATGTCATGATTACCTTTTATTCCAGAAATTTGGTCCTTAAGGGGTTAAAATATTTGGAGGACGCAGGGCCGGACTGGGGAAAAAATTCGGTCCGGGCATTTTTTATTCACAGCGGTCCACTGAAAAGGGGGCGGGGCCAGATAGGGTGTGTTTTGTCATCCCCAATGACAAGCACGCCCCATCTCAAAGTGAGCATGTTGGTTCAATGCTCTTCCAGGGCATGAGAAAAGGGCCCTGTATTTGTTCTGCACAGCGCAAGCAAATGTAATAACATGCTTGCGTTGTGTTTGCTTGAAACTTGTCTCAGGGGTTTCCATAATTGGGATACTCACGGTATCCCATTTATGGAGACACTATGTGTTTGCTTAAATTGAATCTAGTGTGTGTATAGGGGATCCAGAGTGTGTATGTCAGAAATGTAGTGTGTGTAGGTGGTGCCGTGTCTGTGTGTAGGGGATCTAGTGTGTGTGAAGGACTTAGGAGTGCGTATGGGAGATCTAGTGAGTGTGTGTGTGAGTGGTGCAGCGTGTTTGGGGGCTGCTGTGTGTGTGAGGGGTGTAGTGTGCGTTTGTGAGGAGTATAGTGTGTGTGGGAAGGTGCTGTGTGTGGGAGGGTGCTGTGTGTGTGGGGGTGCAATGTGTGTGTGAGGGCGCTGTGTGTGTGGGTGCTATGTGTTAGGGTGCTGTGCAAGGGTGATGTGTGTGTTAAGGTGCTGTGTGAGGGTTCTGTGTGTGTTAGGGTGCTGTGTGAGTGAGGGTGCTGTGTGAGTGTTAGGGTGCTGTGTGAGTACGTTAGGATGCTGGGTGAGTGTTAGGATGCTGTGTGAGTGTTAGGGTGCTGTGTGAGTTTGTTAGGGTGCTGGGTGAGTGTTAGGGTTCTGGGTGAGTGTTAGGGTGCTGGGTGATTGTTAGGGTGCTGTGTGAGTATGTTAGGGTGCTGGGTGAGTGTTAGGGTGCTGTGTGAGTATGTTAGGGTGCTGGGTGAGGGTTAGGGTGCTGGGTGAGGGTGATGTGTGTGTTTGCAAGGATTGTGTATTGGGGGAGGCAGGTAAATGCCAATATTGATGTCTTTGTTTTTTAATTTTTATTATAAAAATAAATAGATTATATCCCCCTCCCCTTCCCTTCTTACCTGTAGCCCGGAAGGGGTCGGGGGGGGGGAGGCTGCTGACATCCATCCCTGGTGGTCCTTGTGGTAAGTGAACTCTAGCCTGTGGGGCTAGAGTTCACTCTCGTGAGACCCGGCTGGTTGATTTTCTGTTTATATTACTAAAACTACAGTGATTGGTTTTCAATAAAGGTCTGTAAACCTAACTAGTTTTTAGCACTCAGTACTTTTAAAGAGTCTTTCTTTGCTCTTTAGCAATGTTAGTGGGGTTTATACCCCGTAACTAGTCTTGCAAATATACAAAAATAAGTCCCACTACTCCTGGGCGGTAGAAATAACTATGGTACATGTGTCGAAAGTAACTTCGCCACTGGTTTTTGGAGGGGCCTGTTTGCCAGCCTCCTACACTGTGACTATGGCCCCTGCAATAGACCTTGCTAAAATACTTTAACCCCTTAAGGACCAAGCTTCTGGAATAAAAGGGAATCATGACATGTCACAGATGTCATGTGTCCTTAAGGGGTTAAACAGGCTCTTTTCGGGCAATCGAATAGTTTACCGAATAGCCGCACGAACCGGAGACCACCCTGGAGCTTGTTAAGCTTAATTGATACGTTGTTGCAATTTCCACAGCAGTGGTCTAAGTGTTCGTCCGTGTGGCCGCAATTACTATAGATGACCACGAGGTGGCGGCCATCGTATTCTCATGGATCAAAACCGCAAATAGACTTCAGGGGGACTTAGCCGCGAATGCCCTGGAACTATGTTCAGCTATGGGACCAAGCCTGCGGTTGGTAAAAACTATTACTTCCATAAAATTTCTGAACCCCTGAACTGATCTGGATGATTTTTGGATATGTTGGTCACCAAGATCAGGGTGTAACATTTTTGGGGTTTTATGTATTTTTAGGGTAATTTTGGGGTGTTTTAAAAAAAAGTATGCTTTTTCTGTGCTTGCAGATAATTGGATTAGAATTAGTACAGTTACTGATCCAATTATCTCCTAAGCAGAGGGGAGGGATTCTGTGCTGTGTATGAGAGTGTCGTGCATTTAATCACTGCTCTTATTGGTCTGTGTCTTTGTGTTGGAGTCCCCAACAAGGTCCATGTGGGCGTACCCCTGCATGGGGATTGTCATAAAAGGCCAAGTGTGGCTCCCATTAAAGAGAGATCTGTTTACCCCTTCATGAAGTCTTGGCTAATGTTTGGGGGATTGGAGAACTACATTGACTCTGGGGATTGCTATAATCACTATACTCCCCTGAGTATAATTACTAGCTCTTATAAGAGCTGTTCCTGCTATGCTCTCTGGACTAGGAGAGGTTCACTCACTGGAAACTGGATTCTGGTCTTGGGTCCAGGGTGGGCGGAGAACGGCGAGACCCCAACCAAGCTGCAGCAGTTTGTTGGGTCTACGATGCTCATGGTCTAGTGGAGTGCTTGGAGTCCTCGGTGAGCACTAGGAGCAGCGATTGATGGAGGTACCCGGTCGGGGTGCCAGGCGGTCCATCACAGTACACATCAATACAATACAATAAAAAACAAATAACAAAAGTAATAATTATATTATGTTGATCTATTTGGGACATTGAACTGTATAACTAAATGGTGTTATATGTACTTAATATACCCCAACTAGTTCTAACTTAGAAAGGACAATTGAGAGAAACAGATTTGTTACAGGGGTCTGCTGCCTCACGTCTCTAATCCTCCTTTGTAATATACCGTATATACTCGAGTATAAGCCGAGTTTTTCAGCACATTTTTTGTGCTGAAAAACCCCAACTCGGCTTATACTCGAGTCAATTGTCTGTATTATGGCAACTTACATTGCCATAATACAGATTTGGGGCTGTGGGGGCTGCAGAGCGTTTACTTACCTCTCCTGCAGCTCCTGTCAGCTCCCTCCTCCTCCATGCCGGTCCGTTCAGCACCTCTGTCAGCTCCCACTGTAAGTCTCGCGAGAGCCGCGGGGTCATAGTGCGGCCGCGAGACTTACAGTGTGAGCTGGCAGAGGGAGCTGCACGGACCGGCGCGGAGGAGGAGGGAGCTGACAGGAGCTGCAGGAGAGGTAAGTAAGAGCTCTGCCAGCCCCTCCTACACAGTGCTCATCCACTGGACCACCAGGGAGTGAGAGCCCCCCTCCTTGGCGGGAGGGGGAGGGGATGAAAAAAAAATAATAAAGTAAAATAATATTAAATAATAATAATAATAATAATAATAACAAAATAATAATAACAAAAAATTTAAAATAATAATTAAAAAAATAATAATAAAAATGCCCACCCCCCACCAAGGCTCTGCAACACACACACACACTGCATCACACACACTCACACTGCATTCATACAGACTCACACTGCATCACACACACACACACACACACTGCACTCATACACACACACACTGCGCTCATACACACACACACACTGCGCTCATACACACACTGCACTCATACACACACTGCACTCATACACACACTGTACTCACACACAGACTGCACTCATACACACACTGCACTCATACACACACGCTGCACTCACACACACTGCACTCATATACACACACACTGCACTCATACACACACGCTGCACTCATACACACACACGCTGCACTCATACACACACACTGCACTCATACACACACACTGCACTCATACATATACACACTGCACTCATACATACACACACTGCATTAATACACACACACACACACACACACTGTAAATAAATATTCAATGAATATATTTTTTTTAGGATCTAATTTTATTTAGAAATTTACCAGTAGCTGCTGCATTTCCCACTCTAGTCTTATACTCGAGTCAATAAGTTTTCCCATTTTTTGGGGGTAAAATTAGGGGCCTCGGCTTATATTCGGGTCGGCTTATACTCGAGTATATACGGTACTACTTACACTCCTTAGAATTACGTTGAACACTATGCATTGGCTGAAAGATTATTTTTGTCCCTGCCATTTGCTGTCCCCAGTAGAATAGTCAGAACAGATCTCTAGCAAAAGATGCAAGACAAGGACTTTTATAGGCGATTATCTTTTTACTTGGAGAGGAGGGGATAGTTGCATATTTTGTTAAAGCATGGTCTGTTTAATATATTAACAATTTGTGTTAATCCCAGCAAAGATAATTATTTTGTATGGGCCTATTTAAATTCTGCACATTTAAGCATAATGGCTTTTTAGAGCTTGCTTTGCCTTATGTTTTAGCTGTTGCCTTATGGTTTATTTAATAGACGTTGTAGCCTGCAGCAGACTGTTCACTTAGAAATTTATTTTGCTTATATTACCTTCTCGCCTCCACCAAAAGAACATGTCTACAGCAGAGCAAAATGTCTTATTTAATCTCTCTCTTACAATTTCTCTGACATATAGCAATGCCATTTAGAGGGGATTTGCAAGATAAGAGCCACATTCACTCAAGGACTGTATTATTTTAAGAATAAAATACATATTTGAAGAAAATCGAAAGGGAAAAATAATGTAATTTTCAAATATTTTAAAGTATATTAAAATGATAGCACTAACATTTTATCCTTCTGCCTATTGATCTGTCTCTTGGCATATTAGTGGTCAATTAACTATTGATCTATCCAAACTTGCTAATGTTTTCGTATGGTGATCTCTACCGCTTTATACAGTTGATCTACACATTAGAAAGAAAAAAAAAGACAACAAAAAAGTAATTGTTTTTGTTTGTACATATCAGAGAATGTTGAAGAGGAACCAGGATTTTATTATTATTATTATTTATAAAGCGCCAATAAATTCGACAGTGCTGTACGATAGGTTGACTAACAAAAAGTAGTTGCAACAAGACAAGTTGGACGCACAGGAACAGAAGATGCTGAGTGCTCTGCTCAAAAGAGCTTGCATTCTATGGGGACTGCGGTAAAGTGACTCAAGAGATAACGTAAGATGTATTTCATGTGATGGAAACGTAGGTTACTAGAAGAGTTTACAACGAGGGCTTAGTTTTCAAGACAATACTGCTGCAGGAGACAAGGTGGGTAAGTGAGGTGTTGGGTGGAGCTGTTAACAGTTTATTTGATATATCTTCTTGAAAAAGTGAGTTTTCAGGGATTTTTCTTAAAAGAATGTAAACTCTAAGACTAAGAGTCTAATGGAGCAGGGTGGGGAATTCCATAGGAACATCGTGAAGTTGAGAGTTGAAGTTGCGACTACGAACAGACGATAGGCACAAGTCTTCGACAGAACATAGGGGCCTACAAGGGACATAGTTGTATTAGTGATGATTTGTATGAGGATTTTTGTTTATTCCTATATTTAACAGATAAGTATTTGTGATGTGTGAAAAATAAAGTTATATGTAGAAATCCTGTCAATCTTTGTTATAAGAGAATAGGAGCTTGCTATTGTATTTCTCCTCATTTAAGTGTTTGCCGTGATTTGAACTGGATTATGATGTAATCTTCGAAATCTTTTACATAAATTTAAGAGAAAACAGAGCATCTCATGAAACAAAAGTTAGCACAACCTTTAGGATAAATTATAGGTTTTATACAATGGTGTGAATTCCAGATGAGTGCCAGTTCCCCTTTTAAGCTTTATCCATCAGCTGTTGTCAGACAATTAGCAAAAACAAATTTAAAAATTAAATACATTTGCTGCACTATTGACAGACAGCTCAGGGGAAGTGCTCCCTCGCCAGCCGCCTGCCCGCCCACGCTGCCAGCCCGCCCAGCATGTCGGTTAGCCACAAGGCTAACATGGCATTTGCCCTGGGCATTTGGGGGCGGCACACTTTTTGCCGCCCCCTGGAAAATGCCGCCCAAGGCAAATGGCTAAAACGTCCCTGCTGGTGCGTAAGGGGGAAATATTGGGGAATGATATGTAAAGCGTAACAGCGTGTTTTGCTTTCAGGTATTACTATGTGGTCGTATTGCTGTGTGTCGGGGTACTGTAGGTATTGGAGCTCTGTTTCCCTGAGCTAAGGGGGAGTGGGGGAGGTGGGTGCAGGTGGTATCCATCTCAGCTGGACATGTGTAGCTTAGCTAGGTGCTGACATTTCTTTAAGGAGGGTTGCAACGTAAGCAATCATAGTGGGTACCTAGTGAGGGTAATAAGACTTCACTTAAAGAACCGTATTGCTGGCAAGTTATGTCCAGTATTCAAGAAAGTTTACCCTGTGTCGGTGACAGAGCGTGGAACAAAAGGGGTAATTGCTGAAATGTCCCATGTTGTGGTGGTTCCCCTGTTGGGGCTGGATATGCACAAGGACTGCAGGAAGATGGATGAGTTAGCCATGGTGGTGAGCCTATAAGTGTTTCCCTCTTTAGTGGCCAAGAGGGAGTGAGCTGTTCCCCAGCGATACGGGATGTTGGCTGCCCGAAGTAGCTTCATAATGGGCATGTAGATTTGGTGCCATTCCAGTGTCAAATGGCAGAGGTCTTGTAGAGCTGCGAGGCTTAAGGTCTCATATTGTAGGGGTGACTGTGTCCAAAGTGTCTCCATCACCTGTTTTTTGTCGCGGAACAATAAGAAGCGGATCAGCACATCTCTAGGTACACCTGCAGGTGCTTTTGCCGGTAGGTAGTTGGTGACTGCTGTCAATTCGCAGTGATTTGACTTGTCATTGGGGTAGTATAGTTGCCAGCAATCTTCTAACGAAGTGTGGCAGTACTTTGTCCTCAACCGTTTCAGCGATGCCCCTGAGTGTTAGATTTTTGCGTCTGCGGTAATCATCAAGGGCATCTAGGTGATTAGCCATTTTTGGCTTCGAGGCCTGTAGTTGGGTCAGGTTGTCTGTGGTATTTAGCTGCTTCTGGGCCGATGTGGAGTTATCTTCCTCCAATACTTGAATCCTGGCTTTCACTGCCATTATTAAGGCCCCCTGTTTCTGAAATGGAGTTTGGGGCATTTAGGAGTTCCTCCTCTGATGAGTATAGCAACGCGCCGCTATATTGGGCCTAGCTCTACGCTGCGGAATATTGCCGATTTCACGGGTTCCCTCGTCTGACAGGGCTTTGAGCTTCTTGTGCCTCTTCCCCATACCTAGCTGGAGAGAAACGGGTGTTTGCTTGATTAAGACACGCCCCCTGAATTTCCAATTTAAAGGGTTACTCCAACCTCCCTGACCATTGTTTTTAGAAGTGGTCATGGAGCAAGCAATCTGCATGTGCAGCATTTCAGCTGTAAATACAGAGCAATCAGTAATTTTGTGTCTAGTTGCACCCCAGCACATTTGACTTAGTATGACACATCACTTAATGTGAATCATTGGCGACGGACATATTTAGCATGGTGAGGGTGTCCGCAATGAGAAGCCCCCCCTTTTATTTCTCTTGCTCATGGTCACCCTCTTTGCAAATATTCAAAAATAAGTCCTGCACTCAAACTCCCACTACTCCTGGGCGCTAGCAATGACTATAGTACACATCAGCCCCAATACATACAATAAAAAAACAAACACCGCAACCACCATGAGTATACACATTGCTATACATACATGTACGGCTCCAGCTATGAACATATGAGTATCATTCTACTTGGACAGCATTTACCTTGGAACATACTCCTAGAGTGGATTCCTAAACCCTAAATACACCCCGAATGGAGTTTACTACTGTCTCTATCTCACATCTTTCTTCTCCTGTCTACTTCTTACTTTGTGTTTCCTTTCTACCCCTATGCTCCTTATTCACCCATACACCTTGACTAAAAATCTCTGGTTCAATGATATGAACAAGACTCTAAATACATAATGTCTACCATGCGGCATTATTGCATTGATATAATTAAATTGTGTGCAGGGAAAAATTAACATTGTAAGTTGTTATATGCAATCTTGTAAATGCTACGGTTTGTAATCTTACAAGAGCTATTGTTCTTATCTTGAGGGTTAATTAAACCGATAAAAAATGTCAAATTGAAAAAAAAATAAGAAAAGAGGTACTTGTCCACTATCCCAAATACCTATGCGCCCTCTTTGAAGCCCTTTGTCCCTCCCTGCTTCCACTGCTGGCATTGCGGATGCAAGGTGGGCAGTGTAGCGTTCAGTGCTTCTGACAGAGGAGCATAGGTGGACAATCCACCTCTTCAACACTTGCAGGGTAACGACATGTTCATCTCTACTTATTTTGCTTGTTTTTTACTCCATTACTAGACTTATTTCAATATTGGACTAAATACTTCTCTATGAGAAGAAGAAGCGCACGTAACCATGGTTCAACAACGCTTCTCTATGAGAAGCATCTGATTGGACCATGACCCAGAAGAGGGAAGAGGATGATGTAGTATGACGTCAAAGAAGGAGTGGAAATCATTGAAGACGGGTACCTAAGCCAGTCCTCAAGTACCCACTACGAGTCCAGGATTTAGGGGTTAGCCTGTTGTGTCTAAAGTGTTTTTTTTTTCTCTAAAAACACCTTAGACACAATTGGGCACACCCTAAATTCTGGACTGCTAAGGGGTACTTGAGGACTCGGTTGAGAACCACTGATTTAGGAGACCTTCTGCTGCATTACAGTCCTCAGCACCCGACGTGCAGCAATACTATCATCTGTTGAGTTTAACATAAATAAAGCTGTAAGGCTGACTTATATTTTCGAGGCAACATTTGACGTTTTTATAAGAAAATCCACGTACATCATATTGTGTTATATTTTGGGTTTAACATAATTAAATGTTTATATAAACTACAACAAGCCTTTTTATATAATATATTGATGAAAACACTATCACAGTCTGTTTATTTTTGTATATCTAGAAATCGTGTGGATGTTATTACAATTCTTGAATGTGCTTATTCCTTTTAAAATGTTCCTATAAATTTGTTCCAGCTAAAATTATGGAGAAAATCATTTCAGTTTCCGTTAAACCAGCAAAGAGCAGTGAAACGCGTTTGGGTGTAGATATGTAAAAACACATTTACTTGTTCTTAGAATTATACATTTATAATCTTACTTTACCAGAACCAACATTTATATTCTGTGAACAAAAAAAAACTTATTCGCAAAGTCATTTAATTGATAATAATAGACAAGCAAAGGCAACACATATTTGCTGTAAATAAATAAATGAGTTGAAGAGAAATCAAATTGTTTTTCTCACAACAGCAGTTAGCTTATTTTGTGTGTAAACTGCTTATGGCTAACAGTCACATTTAATACAAATGTCTATATATAAAAATCGATTGAAAACAGCTCAGAGATTGTAGACTTCACATCTTGAAAATTGAGGTATTGATACCGGAGAAACTGACGGAAGCCAAGCACAGAGAAGTGGACACAGGTTTCTTCAGGAAGGAAGAGATTCTTTATTCGATTCACCGACCGGGGCTCAGATGGACTAGCGTCACCACAACAAACAGTCTGAGCCCAGAACTGACTGTGTAAATGCATGATATAGACATATAGCTCCTCCTATAGTTAACTCTACCCACATATACTCTTTACCCAATCAGCTGAACAAAGACTAACTTCCCTTACCTGTTAGACCACATGGCTCACCCAGAACAATGGGGGAGGGGAAGTGTTTTCAGTTCCTGCATTCCTGCACTTGCTCAGTACACTGTTGATTGTATCTTAGCTACGTGTAACTGACTAACTGATACACCAACATATGCACAAACACATGCCACGTGGCAATCCTGGCCTACTACATTTAATTTCTACCGAGCTTCCACCACATTCCCCCCTTTGATGCTTCTGATATATATAATAATTCCAGATGCATCACCTAATCATCGCTTACTTACACCTCAAGTTGCCATGAATCAGAACAGACCTCCTAAGCATCTTAGCATCATTACAAATTCCTTCAGCACTCCTCATCCTGAATATATTCTCTCTGGGCTAAGGGTTCATACTTGCAAACAGCCATTACATGCGCAGCTGTTTTCCTTTCTGTCGTGCTCTCTATGACACTCTGTATGGACCTAATTACCAATGGAACCAAACATGGTAGAAAGAGACACAACACTATATTCAACATGACTCCTCCTACCAATGTCTTGATCCCTACAAGCTGCTCGTACCTACTTCCAAACCAACTACTAGAATTGTACCCGTTCCAGGCTTAAGTCGGTACATGCGTCAGTTTAGCCATGTGGCTTGTGAGATCAGCCACTGCCTGCCCTTCATCATCTATGTGCAGATAACAGTTGCTGAGATTGAACTTTCCACATACACCTCCTTCTATTTGCACTGGAAGTGAATGGAGGACTTTATCAACAGCCCAACTGGTTTACCTGGTAAGAAGGCTATGTGCTTTACAGAGGAATCCATAATTGCCTAATGGTAGAATGAGGCTTGAATCCCTGTATTAGAATACAATAACACTTCATGGGCATACAGTTTGGCTGTTAACCAGTTCCCTCACTTATTACATTCCTCCTATTGGCAATGAAGCGCGCTAAGGTAGCCAGTGCCACCCATTATCTTCCCAGCTACCTACATTCAAGGATGCTAGCTTCTTTTTATGATTCACGTCATAAACCTTAACTCCCAAGGTCTCTCCTGTTTCAATTGGCAACAAGAAGAAGGATGGTTTGAGCATACCTAATACACATGCCCCTTCCCAGTCCTGTGGTAACTCCGAATAGGCTTTCTTACCACAGATCCAGTACAAATTTGCTGGGGCTTTCCAACTAGATGTAGCAGATAGGTCAAACCACACATCCTTTAAATTGGTATAAATTGCAAACGGATTAGGTGGTTCTGAGACATTTGAAGCTGACCACCAAGTTGTATTCTTTGTATTATCATTATAAACTTTTTGCCCTAGACAAGTCAATTCTCCTACAGATGTATTAAACATTATTCTTTTCCTTGCTATGCAAACATAACCTATAATGGAGGTCTTTAATCGCCACTCAGATTTACCTCTAACACTCACTTGATAATCAGTTTGAGAAGATATTAACTGTTCAACTGTCTCAGAACCGGAATACATTACCTCCTTTGCTTCCCAAGGCCATTGGTCTCCCATATTAGTACCTCCACGCACATGGCAGTTGGTTACATTAAGACTACCAGCAATGCTTTCGGCTAGATCTATAAATAAGTTTTTCGCATTATAGGGGTTCTTATTTTCCACACGCATCTCCTCATAGAAGGAATGAAAGACCTGATGAGTCTGGGTTGCCACAGTATCGGTCTCTATTCATATAAACAATATTGTCCCAGGATCCAAACCTGTTCCATATATCTGGAACCCAAATAAGTTCCCAAACCTATCTATGAATCATTCTGGGTCATTGATAAGTATATGGACTGGGTTACACTCCATAGACTTACAATATGGTTTGGTAGGCAACTTAGTGACGATCATATCCTTATCTACTGTCCGTCCCCAGGTTGCCCACCCTACACAGGACCAATACGGACAATAATTATATCTTTATTTGGGCACTTTGGATCCATATATTTGTACTTACTACTGGGGCAAATATATTTATCATTAGACCCATACGTTCTTTCCCATTTACGATCACCACATACATTCCACGGTTTTCTACCACCTGATATCGCCTTACATGCATCAAATAGCAGAACACCTGAAGAATGTACGGTTTCTAGTATGGTCTTATTTATCAGGGTCCCCTGTGAGTCTCCATTCCGAATAGTCAACCGAATTGTACCGGGTTGATACTCTGGACTGAAACACTTAGGTTCTCCTGCTCTTAGATGGCATACACTATAATCTATACCCAAGTATCTACACTTAGATACATGTCCTTTACACTCATATTGTGAATGCCAAATAAGGGTCTGGGAAATATGATTGCCTGTTTTCGTAGTCTTAATGCAAACCTCAGAGCCTGGTGTGTCGGTACCTCTACCTTCCTGAATAATTAAAAACACAAATATACACATTATCAAACACTTCACTCCTGACATCTTTGTCCTAACTCTTCGACCGTGCGATGGCACCTCAGCTTCCAGGATGTGAGGGCTGCAGGGAATGGAGTCCTTCCTGATCCTCACTTTTCTTCACAGAGGTTTTTCCTCTGGCTTAACGTTGGTAGGTGGTCAGGCTTTATTGTGGCCGTCAAAACACCTACTTGTAGATCTTTGTTGATGTTCCCTTTTAACAATATTCTCTTCGCAAAAAACACTTTTAATCCAACTGGGTCACACGCTTCAACCGGATCTTGCAAGGATTCTCTGGATCTATGGTAGCTTGTCAGGAATCTGCCGCTGGTTTTTACCCTAGAGTGATGAATCCACGGAGTCACTTCTACAACCTTTACAACTGTTGGGGTAGATAAAAGAACAACATAGGGACCTCTCCACTTGGAACCTAATGGAACAGTGTTCCATTCTTTTACCCACACTTGATCCCCTGGATGGTAAGAATGAACAGGTGGATATATGTTCACAGGTAACCTATCTTGCACTTATTTCTGTACCTTCATCATAGTTTTACTCAACTCAGCCACCTACAGCCGAGTAATTCCATCATCAAACTGACATAAATCTCCTCCTAAATTACTGAGTATGGAAGGTAGATGCCCATACATAATTTTTCAGCAGTACCCCAGAAACAAAAGAAAGCATCTTTTAGGTCTAGGAAGGTATAGTAGGTTGCCCCACCTGGTATTAAAGCAGGCAGATTATAGGGGATGGGTACCACTGGGTGTATATTAACTACTACATTATTAACTGCTTTTATATCTTGTACAGGATGATACTCATCTGATCCCGGCTTCTGAACAGGTAATAATGGAGTGTTCCAAGGGGAGGTACAGAATTTTAGGATGTCATACTTTACACACTTATCCACATAGGTTTGTATATTTTTCTTAGCCCTCTATAATATATGATACTAACTAAGGCTAACAGGATACGCTCCAAGCTTTAATTCAATGTGTATTGGTGGAATATTGCGAGCAAGTCCTGGAGGATTATTCTCTGTCCATATTCTTGAAATGTCAAATAAGGATTCATCACTCTTAGGGTCTGTATTTGTTATTATAGAGTAGAAGTGCCATTATTCTTCCCTTTGCACCGATACTGATATTATGCCTGGTGATCTATTAAACTTCAGAGACGTTGATCCGTTGGGTTTAAAAGTTATCTGGGCTTGAAGCTTTGATAATAGATCTCGTCCTAGAAGCTGAACTGGACACTCCAGCATATATAGGAACTGGTGCTTAACAAAATGGCCTCCTAGAATACAAGTATGACTCCTGAGAATTGGTCTAGCAGCGCTTTTCCCAGTAGCTCCTATCATAGTTATAGTCTTCCTGAAGGAGGAGCAACTAGGTTAGTTACCACAGAGTACTCAGCACCAGTGTCATTCATGAAAGAGCTCCTCTTTCCCTCTATTGATACATCGACCATAGGCTGCACTCGGCTAAAGGGGGATGGAGCCCAGTCGGTATCAATAGTCTTCCATGACAGTGTCAGCCAGACCGGCAAAATCTCTATCTTCTCTATCCCTTAATCTCTGGGTAGGGGAATAGTATCTACTTCCCTGAACACCTCCTCTGTTACTACTGTCATTCCCCCCAAGACTGTCTCTATAGCCACCTCTGTAACCATCTCGTAACCTTCTCTCTTGTCTTATCTATAACTTGCTTTATATTCCCTCTGTGGGCAGTCACTTTTCCAATATCCTTCCTCTCTACAATACGCACAGTGATTCCTACTTCCTCCCTTACTCAGCCTATTCTCAACTCCTCTATTCACCTCCCTTCCCTGTCTCTCTACACTTATGATAGCTACAGCTAGCATATCTGCCTTCATCCTCATTTTACATTCTTCCTCCTGCTTTGTTTCAATCTCCCTGTTCATATACACCTGACTTGCAATTTCCATTAACTGTGATATGGACATTCCTACAAATCCCTTTAACTTTAGCAATTTTCTTTTGATATCACCTTGGATCTGGCTGACAAATGCTGAGTTGTTCATTCGAGAGTTCTCAGGGGCCTCTGGATTAAAAGGAGTATATAATCTATATGACTCCAGCAATCCCTCATAGAAAGCACTAGGTGACTCGTCGGCTTTCGTAAAGGAATTATGGGTCTTCCAATTAAACAGATCAGTCATGGTGAAAGGGACATAAACAAATACAGGGTCTGCCAACTGTAATTGACCATTAATATCAATGTGTGGTGGACCAGGGGTAAGCTGCAGTGGCATTTGTAAATGTCAAAGTTGGAGGGCACCGGTCATTTGTCAGGTTAGAGTGGGACTTAGATAGGGTTGTTTAGTCATAGGTTCCGGTCGGGGAGTGGTGAGGTAGGTGGAAATGGATAAATTAATTTTACTGGTCAGTAACTTGGTTAACAAAATGTTTCGGACAGGGCTAGGAGGAGCCTGACCAGTAACCAAAAATGGTAAAAGTGTATTCCAGTGCCCTATACCATTGACCATTTCATCCAGTTGTATTTCAAAACTAATTTACTGTTACTAAAGGCACACAAGGCTCAGTAATTATAGTGTTATGTCAGTGGTTATGGTGTTTTCAGTGGTTATGGTATTATCAGTGGTTATGGTGTTATCAGTGGTTATGGTGTTTTCAGTGGTTATGGTATTGTCAGTGGTTATGGTGTTTTCAGTGGTTATGGTATTATCAGTGGTTATGGTATTGTCAGTGGTTATGGTGTTTTCAGTGATTATGGTATTTTCAGTGATTATGGTATTGTCAGTGATTATGGTATTTTCAGTGATTATGGCATTGTCGGTGGTTATGGTATTGTCAGTGGTTATGGTATTGTCAGTGGTTATGGTGTTTTCAGTGGGTTTTTTTTGACTGCTAATAATAAAACTGAACAATAATAAAAAACACTAAAATACCCTTCCACCAAAAAGGCCTCAGAGTACAACGAACCAGTTGGGGGGGGGGGGGGGGGGGTAGGTAGGCACAGAAATAGGAGGGCTTAGAGCAAGGGGACAGGCATCTGAGAGCCAGGGACAATAGAGCTCAGGTGGACATACCAGCTGCACCAGTTCTTGCTAAAGAATTTAGTTGAGGAATGGTCAGATGGGTCAGATTCCATTGGTAACCATCTAGTAACACAAACTGTGGAAACTGGTCATAGAATTCAAGCATAATAGATACAGCCACATGTACACGCTGCACTAGATTTAAATCAAGACAGATTACCACAGAGGCCATTCTCTACTACATAAGGTAGTCAGGTGATTTGGAGCCAATTTAACCCCACAATCACACACATTATATCCCTTTTTAAAGTTATTTAGCATACATTCTAAGGGATTAACAATCTTTGAATCCGACGCACCCATACTTAACAACGGAGCGTCTAATTCAAAGAAACACAACAAACACACCTCCAACAGTCACACTCGTTTCCTTGGCAACAGCACCATGTGGCACAGTTACAAGGTCAAACTCATACAACAAAACATACAGGGAATTCCCGTACACACACAGCTGTTACACCAGTCACTAAATAACTAATACTGTGCCCTTTGGCGAAACTATACAGTCACCCACGTTATAATTCCCTATATCTGAATTACCCGTCTATAACATATATATAGTTAACTCTACCCACATATACTCTTTACCCAATCAGCTGAACAAAGACTAACTTCCCTTACCTGTTAGAGCACATGGCTCACCCAGAACAATGGAGGAGGGGAAGTGTTTTCAGTTCCTGCATTCCTGCACTTGCTCAGTACACTGTTGATTGTATCTTAGCTACGTGTAACTGACTAACTGATACACCAACATATGCACAAACACATGCCACGTGGCAGTCCTGGCCTACTAAATTTCATTTCTACCGAGCTTCCACCACAGAATCTGATAAAAAAAATTGTTTTCTTTCTGTATAACAACACATTAACAACACAATTTCAGCATTTAAATTTTTTTATTTTTTATTTTTATCTATTACCGCACATAGGTCACAGAATCGTAGGCAGTATACCATTGGTAGAGCACCATCATTTTTCAATAACAAAGTACCAGTTTGACAATCCGAACAAGTCAAAAGGAAAGAAGTGACAGAACTAGTAGGAGCCCTATGGAGTATATTACAGTACTTGTTCAAGTCCATTGTCACAAAATGCACCCATAAATCCCAGGAGGCAAATTTTATAATGGGTGTGTTGCGTGCAGAAGGAACATAAATCAGAGCTAAATCTGTCGTATTTTTATAATGAAGTTCCTTATGTAAGTATATGAAGTACTACAAGGAACATCAGCAATAAACATTGTTTCATGGTGTATAGTCAACATGCACCTCTACCTTGTGAAAGAAAGACAAACAAAAGAGGTAGAAATAGTAAATGGAGAAGAGACTAGAGAAATTGGAGATGAAACAGAAGAGTTAATGCCATCGGGTAGGGAGGTAATGTAGGAAGCCCACCATCAAATTCCTTTGACAAGGACCATGTTTTTTGAAATGACGGAAGTGAGTTACAGACATGGGCAGTCAGTTTGTGAGGAATTTATCCCTGATTTTATGATAGACAGCCTCGAGACAGGAAATCATATCATTCAACCAAAACTGGGCAAGGGCACTGCGGGCTGCGAGCATGATTCTGCTTGTGAAAACTAAAACCTTCAAGAGGTTTGGAAAGCAAAAATACCGAGGCATCCCAGGGGACAGATCTCAGGGGAATCTGGAGACACACGTGGTGAAAGGTACCTCCACCGTCTCTAACAGACATCAAAGTCCATTTTCCCCGTTTGAAATAATTAAACAGGTGGAGTATACCAGCGAAAGAGTGTCTTAAATGATTGCTTCTATAAGGTAATACAAATGGAGGACTTGGAGCTAGCTTCCAAAATCTCTCCCACTCATCACCCTCCAGTGTTTCTCCGATTTATTTTTCACATAACTCCACATATTTAAGGTTCACCCCATTTGTTAGAGTGAGTGCAAAGATATGCACATAACTGTGAGGTCAGACCTTTTATCACTACAGTCCCTACACTTCATTTTTCCCAACCACAGTCCCTCCTCCTCCTCAACACACACTTATCAGTCACTTTGCTTTTTGGGGTGATGCTTTTTGAATGTGTAAGCGACATTGTGTGTATATTTCAGTAAGTGTGTATGCATGTGTGTTAGTGACAGTGTGTTAGTGACAGTGTGTAAGTGACATTGTGTGCGTATGTTGTGCTCTTGCTAGTGTGTGTGTGTGTGTGTGTCTGTGTGTGACCATGTAACAAATTATATTTATAATGATATATTATATTGAAAATTTTTTTTTTTACTTACCTGTATAAATTTAATCTCACCCTTATTATAAACTAACTGCCATTGTATTATAAATGTAATCACACCAAATGAACTCAATACATCATATATCATAGATGTATGCATTAGGCAGTGTGCGTGTGTAGATGTATGTATTAGGTAGCGTGCCTGTATGCATTTATCTATTGAGCAGTAAGTATGTGTTAATGTTTATGGATGTATTAGGCAGCATGCCTGTATGGATTTATGTATGGAGCAGTAAGTGTGTATGTGTATAGATGTATGTATTAGGCAGCGTGCCTGTATGGATTTATGTATTGGGCAGTATGTGTGTATCGATGTATGTATTAGGTTGCGTGCCTGTATGGATTTATGTACTAAGCAGTATGTGTGTGTGTGTGTGTGTGTATATAGATGCATGCATTAGGCAATGTGTGTGTATAGATGTATGTATTAGGTAGCATGCCTGTATGGATTTATGTACTAAGCAGTAAGTGTGTATCGTTATATGTATTGGCAATGTGTGTGTTTGGATCGACAGTGTGTGTACATGGATGCATGTGCTGAATGTGTGTGTCTATATTGGGTAGTCTCTTTCTTTTCCTAAATGTCTGCTCACTGTGTCTCTTGTAAATGTTCTCCTAGTCTGTCCCTGTTCCTAAATATCTCAACAATCTCTCTATACTTTCCCTTTCCCTAAATATCTCACCAGTGTCTCTTCTTTCCCTAAATGTAAATTCATCTCTGCTCCCTACATTTCTCCCCAAACGGTTTCTGATTAAGAAATGTCTTCTCAGTTTCCCAGATATTTTCCACTACATGTCTTGACCTGTCTCTCTTATACAAGAACAGGCAAATATACTATTAGGAGTCTATTCTCTAAACAGTAATATGAAAGAATGAGTTGAGATGGTGACTTTATACCGAAGTTATATTTCAACTCACTGTTTAATGAATAGACAGGGAAAAGGAGAGAAAATGGCAAAAGTATATGACAGGGTTATTCACTGAAGAGAGAATTGCTGGAGCTTCAAAATGAATTAAAAGTTAATTTCAAAGATCAATGTAACCAAATCTGGAGAATGTTTCACTTTTTTTTGTGCTTTGAATTAAAAAGTCACTTTGAATTCCCAACAATTCTCACTTTAGTAAATAAACCTATCGAAATAAAGAGAAACCGTCTGGAGAGAATCCGTGGCATACAGTGAGCAGAGAAATCATGAACATACAGACTGCAAGTGTCGGGAAAACAGAAACTGGATAACGATGGGGAGAAACGCTAATGAGAGAGATTGTTAAGGGTAGGAATAAGCACTGTGGAGGAAAGCGACAGCTGATCAGACCAAACGGCATACCAATTGGCAAATTTAGGCTAAAATAGCCAATATAGAATAGGATGTTTGTAGTAGGAAGAGAGGGACTGTACTGGAAAGATAGAGGCTGTAGTTGGTAGATTGGGGCTGCAGTATGGGAGGGATTGGCACTGTAGTGGGGTGATAGGGGCTGTAATTGTGGGATGGGGGTTGTAGTGAGGGAATAGGGGCTGTAATGGGGAGTTAGGGGCTTTAATGCAGGTTTGGGTCTGTAATGGGGGTTAGGCCTGTAATTGAAGGACAGGAGCTGTAGTGGAGGATTAGGGGCAGTAATAGGGGGTTAGGAGCTGTAGTGGGGGAATTGACTGTAATAGAGAGGTGTGGCCTATTATGGGGTATAGGATCACCACAAGAGGTATGTTAATCCTTAAATGTAAGCATTGCTGTATCTAATAATGAGCAATGTGTTCAGTTGCAGGATTAAAAAATCAGCAGGACACCCAGACCACTTAATTGATTTGAAGTGTTCTAGATGCCTACAGAGTCCCTTTAATGAGGAATACATGCAAAGTACATGTCGAGGGAGGTAAGGAAAGGATTTACAGCTACATTAAGATTTCTACAAAGACACCAACACTCTTCCTGGATACGATTTCAATGCAAATAATATTCTAGAGAAAAGGCGCATTGGTAGGTGTGAAGCATGTAAATATTTGCAAACATATAGGTTACATAAATGTTACCCCTGGGATTCTGGGAACATGATATCTGGAATCTGCTATTGTCCTGCTATCAGCCATCTTGCCCACTGTCAGTCATTTTACTTGCTATAAGCCATTTCATAAACTGAATATAAACTGGTTTTCTTCTGATATTATCTTTTTACTTTTGTTGACTCATTTTTTTTCTTAGAAGACTTTCAGAAAACATTTTGCAACATTTCATTTTTTTATGAGAGAGACATTAGCTGAATCAGGTCTAGAAAGGAGAAGTGGCAAAGTATGTGGCTTGTGAAGTATGTGCATGTTGTTGAGTTCAAATTATCATAGAAAAGAATGGGACGGGAGCTAAATGTTAACAACCTCAAGAGACTTCACTCCAAAAGTCCAGAAAATATTAAATCTTAAAACTCACTTACTTTAGTTTTTGTCTCCTGTGTGAAAGCACACATATATTTTGCAATGCTTAAAGGACCACTCTAGTGCCAGGAAAACATACTCGTTTTCCTGGCACTAGAGTGCCCTGAGGGTGCCCCCACCCTCAGGGACCCCCTCCCGCCCGGCTCTGGAAAGGGGAAAGGGGTAAAAACTTACCTTTTTCCAGCGCTGGGCGGAGAGCTCTCCTCCTCCGATCCTCCTCTTCTCCTCCCCGTCGGCTGAATGCGCACGCGCGGCAAGAGCTGCGCGCGCATTCAGCCGGTCACATAGGAAAGCATTCATAATGCTTTCCTATGGACGCTTGCGTGCTCTCACTGTGATTTTCACAGTGAGAATCACGCAAGCGCCTCTAGCGGCTGTCAGTGAGACAGCCACTAGAGGAAATAGGGGAAGGCTTAACCCATTCACAAACATAGCAGTTTCTCTGAAACTGCTATGTTTATGAAAAAATGGGTTAACCCTAGAAGGACCTGGCACCCAGACCACTTCATTAAGCTGAAGTGGTCTGGGTGCCTAGAGTGGTCCTTTAAGGTGACATGCATCACTTGTCAATATTTTTTTTAAACTATCAAGGATTCACTTTTAATAAATATACAAACCAATATAAAGCAGGAACAAATCTACGTACCGTGTTTCTCCGAAAATAAGACCGGGTCTTATATTAATTTTAGTCACACAAAACACACTAGGGCTTATTTTCAGGGTAGGGCTTATTTATTTACGGTACAGGTATGTACATTGAACCCCCCCTTTAATTAATCCACCCCCCCTTTAATTAATCCACCTCCTTTAATAAATCCACCCCCTCTAATTAATCCACCCCCCTTTCATTAATCCACCCCCCATCTTTAATAAATCCACCGCAGCTCGCAACGCTCCTCCCCCTCCTCCTCATAGAAGAAGGAAGTCCCGCCGGGCCGCAAAGGTAAAATGCCTAGGTCTTATTTTCGGGGTAGGGCTTATATTGCAGCCCACCCCGAAAATTCGGCTAGGGCTTATTTTCGGGGTAGGTCTTATTTTCGGGCAAACACGGTAATAAACTTACTTTAAACTAAGTTAGATTGCATTATTGGGCACACCTCTCAGCTAGGGGATTTTTTTTAGCCTCCCTCCCCCTCCATCTTACCTTCACATCTCAGTTTTAGACCAGTTCACTAATAGCAGAAACAGAGCATCATTGAATAGCAGCAGGAGAGAGAAACCGACAATGGAGCCTGCTCTGCATGATCACACTAATTAGACTCCCTTTTCTTCTCCCCCTGTCAGGATGTTGCAAGGTAAAGAGACTTCACATGTATAAATATGTCAGGCATGTCCAATGCACTTTTCCAGCATTCCTAGGGATAGGACACTGATTGGTTAGGTCAGTGTCCCTCCTGCAGTGGGTGTGGAAAGCATAAGAAAGAAGAAGCAGGTGTATATGAAAAAATAATAATAATTCATATTTACCTACTTTTTTTTTAGGCTGCAGTGTGAGGCTAGTGCTTTTCAGACAGTTGTCAAAGTGATGCATGCTCCTTTATACTGTAATGGTCAGTGTTCCCCTTTTTCTGTGTATAAAGATTGTCAGATTTACGTTTCATTTATGCTTCATGTCAGATTTTGCTTTATAAGAATTTCATCTTCATCACAGTTGCTACAAAAAAAAACACTTTTTACCGAACCAAATTGAATACAGGCTTGCAGTATCAGCTGACCGTGTCACTAGCGACCCCCATAATAGTCGGTTCACCCTGGGAAAGGGGTGGACTTGTAGCCTGCCTGGCTGGCCGGCCCCCAGCCTTTAGGACCATAAAGGTAGCGGTGCTGAAGCGCACCCTGCATGGTCCTTGTGCCCACTGCACGGAGAAAGATAATAAAAGAGCATTTTATTATAATTTCACACTGTGCTGTCAGGGGACAGTTGTCCCACATCTGGGGACACCAGGAAACGGAGGAGGGACGGTGGGACAGTGCTGCCAAAACAGGACTGTTAGGAGGTTTGTTTTCCTAATCCTCATAAGATTCTAGAAACTTTAAAGGGTATAGAATGTAACAATAAGATTGCCACACCTTTAGTTCTACTAACCGTGTTACTACTAAAGTAATTACTAAACCCAAAGGGAGGCTTTTATTCCAAAATATGATGTGGTCAAAGTCAAGGAAGTGTGTTTCTTGTAAGGGTGCATCAACGGACTGTATAGAGAATTAGTATTCAAAGTTATTTACAGATGGAGTTTAAGTCACGTAGGTGGAAAGTATTAATACGTATATAATGTCTACCTTCACTGTCATTCCAAATAAATAAATGATGTATGATACAATGGGGAAGATAAAGACAGCACTGACAAAAACAAAATGCAACAAAAACAAAACTATATGAGATTGAACTTTATGTTCAGTTTACAAAAATATTGACATAGTGTGCGTTGGACTGTTGATATAGTGTGACAGGTCTAGATCGCACAATGGGGAGTTAAATCAGTTGGTAACAACCAAAATGTAAATGCAGTTTAGGTTTTTATTTTTTTTCTCTTTCCTCATTCCTCCTTATTTTCCATTACAGAGGGCAAAGTATTATTTGTTACCACTAGCATCACCAGGAGAATGTTTGTATGTTTTACTGTTGTAAGACAGGTTTCTCGAGTTTGGGGCTCTAATACCTGAGCAGCCTGTCTCACAACAGTATTACATACAAACATTGTCCGACCGCTAGGCCCCCATTGTCCGACAAATAGACCCCGGCACAAAAGTGCAAATATCTCTAGATGTGTTTCAAGTCGATTTCTTCCCTAAAGACCACTTAAAAGCGGGGGATATCCCGGTCCTCGCAGGGGTCGACCACCCCTGCAACATGACTCACACAAGCGAAAAAACAAGCAGCCAAGCGGGACAATAGGGGCGCGAGCAAGATGGCGGCGTGGAAGTGACCGAAGACAAACGGGACCCTCACCACGCCACCTACGATCACCCTGGAGTTTTTCGACAGGCTCTGTGCCAACCTATGCACAAGGCTCTGCACCAAGGGTCAATATTTCCGCCTGATCTGGAGAGAAATGGCGGACTATGCCCCTTTCAGCGTGCCGCCAACCCCAGGGTCCCAAGTACTGGCCTAAGGGACTGCTACAGGACGGAACTTTCTCCTACGTGACCTGATTAGCTAATTGAGCCTCTAATTGTCATCAGTAATCACTACTTGTTCGGCTAAAGTTTATTACAATCCTGTTTCTAGATAGCAGAGGACTAATTTTTATAGCACAAGAGCAAAGTATTCTTTGATTTATTACACGTTGCATTTACTGTTTTTATATTAGTTTATTTGCTCACACACCACGCGTATAGCCAGCCCCTATATCACTCACTAATGGCCAAGATGTCGAACGTGCTCTGGGTGCTTGCACTTCGATTTAACACCCCCTCAGCATAGGGCCTTACTCTCCTCAAGCTTCTGGACCCATACAGGGTTGTAAGTCTATCCCAACACCACCTTTCCAGCCATTCCAGTTTTAAACGTTGAACTCCTTATGATCTTATACTATGGCACCATTTGAAAATACCTAAGCAATGTTAAGCCATACTGTTTATAAGCAGCTACTGCTCTGCTTCAAAGCGTGTTCATACTATACCCTATCTAGCATAGGTGGTCTAGCAATGTTAAACAACTAACACCTTTATTTTATTATATTTAATCCTACTCTGTCAACCTCCTGTTTAGTTAAGCATGTAAAACATAAAAAAAAATTGTGCGAATTACTATGCCACTGTCCAACTTTTATGAAACCTGAAATACGCTGATGTGGCGTATGTTGAAATATTGTGTTCATCTGCACAACAAAAATAAAGAATTAAAAAAAAAAAGCTGAAGTGGTCATGGACCACTAAAAGCAGAAGTAGTCATGGATGATATAGCTAACCTTGAGACCACGCAGCAGCAGAGAATGCCAGCTACAATCATCCAACAAAAAGAAGTGGAACTAGGAGCTTAGATATGACTACAATACAAAGTAGCCCTATCACTTTTCTGATTTTGGCTTGGACCAATAATTAACTAAAAGTAAGCTATCTGTCGATTTTTTTTTTTTTTTTACAGTGTATTTAAGGCTTCTTTGGTAGAGCCAGCATTTACAATGCAATAATATTTATTGTGCTGTGCTCATGGTCTCTGTGAGGTTACATGCGCAATGCAAGGGATGCATCATAGGGCTCCTTGAGCATCATGAGGCAACAACATCGCCCCCAAGTGGAAGGGCTTACCGACAGCGTTTACTAAAGTGAAGGATTGAACAACTGTCTCCTTCAGAGAAGTGATAGCTCCCCTTTAAAAAGTAATTACATTGTTTCCTCAACCGAATCAGCACAGCTTAAAAATAAATGTTTTTTACTGATCAGTTAGAATTGAAAACAAATGTCGAATAGAACATGTCACTTGTGCTGCTTTGACAAGAACAGTGAGGTCATCTTTACAGTGCTTTAAATAATTCAAAAAATAATCGATAGGGCGGAAGATTAATGTCAGAGAAAGTCCTGAAATATGAACGTTGGCTAGCTTTGTTATATTTTAGACTTGAGAATGGTAAAACGGTCTGGTTTGTCCAAATCAATTCTCTCGGGGGAAAAAAAAAAGGACATTTTGTGCGAATTTGGTTTTGTCATTGTGGTGTTTTGCTTAGGACAAAACTTGTATATGCAAAGATTTTTGGAAAAATTATACAGGTGAATTAAATGGCCTGAAAATCCTCCTTTCAGTATACAGCAAAATACGTACATATAAATATTATGGATACAATTTGCAGTACACCGTTTGGCCCATTTCTCTCCATTTGTTTCACAGATAAAGTGAGAAGAAGTGACCAACAGAGGGTGGAAAAGGAGGCGCTGTAAAAACAAAATCTATATTTTTATAGTTCTATATTATGTATTTATCAAATATGTAACACAAATATCTAACTAGTTCCCCCTGTATTTGTCACCTTGATCTGTGAATAAAACCAGTAATTAGTGGCTGTCCACTAACCATCCGTCATCTTTTTTTCCATCAATAAAGTTAATTTTTTATTTTTATTTTTCGTACAAACGGAGCTCCAAATCATTAAACAAAGAAAACGGCTTGTTTGTTCCAAGCGTTTGTTTCATGATTAGGTCTTAGGGCGATTCTGAGTTACAGAATTCATACAACTCACCGATTGACCAAAAGTCAGACAAACCATGATTCATTTAAAACTGAATTCACAAATCTATTGTGCTTACTTTAAGGTGTGCCACTGTGCCCTATGATGAACCCCAGCCCTAATCTAATTTTAGATACAATCAAATTATTTAAAAGATACATGATGCTGCAGCGTGTATCTAGGGAAAGACTGCCATTTCAGCATTCTGGGGATATCTTTAATATTGTTATGTTTAATTTATATATGTGTAGCTTGCTCTGCACTTTGTACTGTATGTTACGTTAGTCATTTGTTAAAGGACCCCTATAGTGATAGGAAAACATTTTCCTGGCACTGTAGGGACATTAGGTCCCCCCCACCCTGAGGGCCCCCCTCCCGCTGGGCTGAAGGGGTTAAAACCCCTTCAGCCACTTACCTTTCTCCAGCGCCGGGCTCCCTCTGCGCTGGGGAACTCTCCACTCCCTGCGGTCGTCAGATCCGAATGTGCGTGCGCGGCAAGAGCTGCACGCGCACTCAAACCGCCCATAGGAAAGCATTACTCAATGCTTTCCTATGGATGTCCAGCGCCTTGTCACTGTGATTTTCAGTGTTTATCGCGGAAGCGCCTCTAGTGGCTGTCAGAGAGACAGCCACTAGAGGCTGGATTAACCCTCGGTGAAACATAGCAGTTTCTCTGAAACTGCTATGTTTACAGCTTCAGGGTTAAAACTAGAGGGACCTGGCACTCAGACCACTTCATTGAGCTGAAGTGGTCTGGGTGCCTATAGTGGTCCTTTAAATATAAGATTTGCTTCTATGCTACACTAATTTGAGTTTCTAGTTAAGAGAAGGGATCAACTCGGAATTACGTATAGATTTGGGGGTTTTAGATATGCTGCTTGTCAGAAAAAAAATAATTCAAGTAAATATAAACAGGAACATACACCTGGGCTAGTCCATACCTCCCAATAATCCTGGATTTGAGTGACAGTCCTGATTTGGAGTTCTTGTGTTATCACCCTAGTTTTATTATCTGGTGTATGCTGTAAACTTAGTGGAAAGCACATTATTAGACACATTTGTACTGCACAAATGTATTAAAGGAATTCAGCCTATGTGAGACCACTTGATTAGGACTTATTAGTGTCATCTGCCAGTGAAGCAGGTAGTCAGTAAATATTAACAACATTAAAAACAAGTCATTTGTCGTTTCCAGAGCTCAATTGACTGAGCGACATTGTAATACAGATGCTCCTCACTTACCAACCGGGTTCCGTTCTTATGACCCGGTCGTTAAACAAATTGGTTGGTAAGTGAGGCGCATGCGCACCAGTGCAGGTCTATATTCGGGGAAATTTCCCCGAACATAGACAAGTTCACCAGAGTACCAGAACGTTCCCCGAACATAGGTTAGATGGATTCCCTGCTCTGGTGCGCTTGTCTATGTTTGGGGAAATTTCCCTGAACATAGACATATGCACCAGAGCAGGGAATCCCTCTAATCTATGTTCAGGGAAAATTTCCTGAACCTAGACCAACTCTCTAACGTCAGGAATCCCTTGAGTCCCCACGCTAGAGAGCTGGTCATAAGTGCGAGCCGTCGCAAAACAGGCAGGTTGCAAAGTGAGGACCACCTGTATAATGTTACACCCTTCCATCATTCTTACTGACTACACAATCCAAGACTAGAAGACTTAAAGCTCTGTCTGTTAAGGGAGAAGGTACAGACTGCCAAGTCCGTTACAGCTTCTACTGCACTCTGTAAGCATCAATAAGAGGTGTTGCAAGAAAACTGTGAGCACTTTAAGGGGCCAATATCAGATAAGGAATTGTGACACACCAGACCATCTTGTAGTGATGGCAGTGAAAGTCAGACAAATGTAATTAAAGAGACAACTACCAGCAACCAGCAGAGTCATGTAATATGTGTATTAGTGGATCTCACATAGAATCTTCCTCCCAACTACAGTCAGGATTCTACAGGGTTAACAAGCTGAAGTTGAAGGAAGTTGAAGTTTGCGTAATAAATTGTACATGGCTTATGTAGATAAAAGTCAAAACACGCCCAACTGATTCTTGAGAAGAAAATAAAAGTTTCCTTTTTTCCCCATCAGTTTTCAATAATGGCGTTTACTAATCTAAAAGATGAGCTGACTTGCTCCATCTGCACGGACATCTACACAGATCCTATAACCTTGATATGTGGACATAGCTTCTGCAAGAGCTGCATCATCCAAACATGGAACAACCAGGAGGAGAGAGAATATTCCTGCCCTGAATGCAGAGAAAGGTTTAGGTTAAAACCTGAGCTTAAAATTAACTGCAGACTGCATAACATATCTGTGAGTTTCAAACCTACTTGTACAGAGCAGAAGAAAATTAGGGTAAAATGTACTTATTGCATTAACAATCCTGTACCTGCAACTAAAACATGTAAGCTGTGCGAAGCTTCTCTTTGTGAAAACCATTTAAAGAAACACAGCAAGTCAGCAGCACACACTTTGATTGAACCTACCACCTGCTGGTGGACGAAAAAATGTGCAATCCATCACAAGATCCTGGAGTTTTACTGTTCTAAAGACGCTACATGTATCTGTTTGTTTTGCATCGAAGCTGGAGAACACCTGGAACATCAAGTGGAGACTCTGGATGAGGCCTTGGAGAGGAAGAAGAAAATTTTAATACAAATCCTGGAAAAACTAACCTCAGAGAGAGAGGAGGTTGACAAAAGAATCCAGAATCTGAATGATCACCGGAGAGAAGTTCAAGAAAAAGCTGCTGGTGTAACAGAGAGACTCATTGCCCTGATTGGGGACATAAAGGAACAACTGGAAGTCCTAGAGAAGAATGTTCTGGAGGAGGTCTCCAGACAGGAAGAACAGATCACCCTCAGAATCTCAGAACTAATCCAGCAGCTGGAAATAAAGAAAGAGAAGATGTCCACCAAAATATGTCGCTTTACGGAGTTGTGTAGTATGACTAACCCATTCATGGTGTTACAGGAAGAGGAATTGAATAACACGGACCTTCCGGATTCTGAGGAAAGAGACATTAAGGGCAAACGGGAAAATGGTACATATTTTAACTCTTTAGGGGATCTGGATATGCGTCTCATCTCCGCAAACTTACACCCTGGCTTAACTGATATTGTGAGTCAACTAATGAGACAGCTCAGTGTTCCAATGGAAATGTTACTGAATGCAAACATGGCTTCGGATATATTACTGGATGTAAACACAGCTGGTAATTTTTTAACTATATCAGGTGACTTGAAAACGGTGTCCAAGTCAGGCATTTCCCAGATACACGAACAAACACAGCAGAGATTTCAGTGTCATCAGGTTTTAAGTACCAGAAATTTCTCCTCAGGTAGACATTACTGGGAAGTGAAGTGCAGTAAAGCAGGGGATTGGAGAATAGGCATGGCATATCCAAGTATAGAAAGGAAGGGAGATCAGTCATTCCTTGGATACAATACTAAGTCATGGGCTTTGGAAAAGTGGCAACATTCTAAACATTATTCAGCAATACATGACAGCAAAGAAATCAAGTTATCTCTCCAACCTTCTTCTCAGAGAATAAGGGTATACGTGGACTATGAGGCTGGATCACTGTCCTTTTATGAGGCTGGTGGCTCTATAAGACACCTACATACCTTTACTGCCACCTTCACTGAGCCTCTTCATGCTGGGCTAGGGTTATGGAATGATGTAGTCCTGTCAGTTTAAGAGCTCTATCCATTTTAAAATCCCTTCGAAAGAATAAAGAGCTAGTAATACAAGCCAGATTGTAGATGAGACGTTTTAGATGATCATCCCACACACTCTGTGTTACAATGTAAGCTGGGGTCTTGCTAGACAGGAAGGGGGTTGACAAGGACTGGAGCTCCATGTAAGGTCCTGAAAAGCCCCAGTTCTAATTTGGGATCCATTTCATTGTTAGCCTTTACATACGTTTCCAACATTTCAAATAGACAAAGAGGGATACTTTAATTTTAGGTGTGTGAGTGCAGGTGTGGCCAGAGGCAGGGCTCTTCCGAGACATTTTAGGTGACTTACCAATAGCAATTTATGCAACTAAAATGTAATTTAGAACAAGAACAATGTATTTTATTTACACAGACTGATTTCCAGATATGTTGTAGTTTAAACGCCCATTAACCCCTTAACGACGAGTGACGGACGAGGTCCGTCACTCAGGGGATTGCCTTAACGACGAGTGACGGACCTCATCCGTCACCCGTTAAAATTAACCCCAGATTGCCGCAATCGCGGCGATCGCAGGGTTAATGGTGCTCCGGTCTGCCTCTGTATTAGAGGCAGACCGGGAGCACCGGATCGGGCTGTCCCAGCACATGTGCCCGCTCTGACAGCATGTCAGAGCGGGCACATGTGCTGTGTATACTCACCTTCCGCCTCCCTGCACTTCCGGGCTCAGTGTGAAGTGCAGGGAGACGGATCAGTGCTGATCTGCTTCCCTGTGTAAAAAAAAAATAAAGTTTATTTAAAATCCCACCCCCCTTTACCATTTTAATAAAAAAATAACCCCTTCCCTGCCAATTGATCACTGACTACAGTGATCAATTGGCAGGGATTACATTTTACTATGACCTGAATTTTTTTTTTTTTTTTTTTAATTCTTTATTTTTTTGTGCTTGGTAGAACATGGGTACAAAATACATTTCAGAGCAAATTAGTAAAATGGGAGCAAGCAGGTACATGGTTTAGTGTTAGCGTTCATATTTCAAGTTTGTAAGCACATTTTCTCTTAACAAATAGGTATAGTGACATGCCCAGGGTGAGTAGTGTTGTGGTTGGTCTGGTAAGGTGTATTTACTTTCCCTAGGGGATACTCCAGGTGTGTGGGTGGCATGAATGTAATCCAGGTTAGTGCAGGTATGTGGGTTTGGATGCTCGTGCGTGCTCGCTAGCGGAACATAGTAGATTTTCGTGGTCTGGCTAGTGTGGAAGTGGTTCCGGAGAGCGATGCACCCTGTGTGGCATCTTGTGTGTCCCCTGTAACCCTGGGGATGAGGGGGGGGGAGTTAAGCGGAGTGGCTAGATTCTACAGTAAGCGCCTATAAACTCTCTATCGTGTGTCGCTGCAGTCTAGATGTGCCTCAGTGACATATGTGTAGAGGATGAATACGTGCTGAGCCAATACATATGGATTATCATTGCAAGGTAAGGAAAGAATAATTGCATTGGAGCACCGAGGCTCGTATACAGTACAGCAAAACATGAAAACATTAAGATAAAGAGAGAACTTGGAAAAATAAGAAAAATAAGGGAAAGAAAAAGAAAACCAGGGAGATGCAGCAGTGCCATTTATATGTGGACAAAGTCACGGGTGTGAGTGTTCATTGGGGGATACCCCATCTCTCTCACGGGTATCAGGTTTTCACACTGGCAGTCCCTGCTCTGTAGTGAGCGTTACCCCTGGTTTCAGTCCCTGGTCGGGGTCAGGTGGTAGGTGTCGGTGACTCGGTGGTTGATTGGTCGTGTGTGGAGCCGTCGTCCTGTTCCCAGCTTTCTGGTTGGCTCGTGGTCATGGAGGTGAGTTGTGGGGATTGTAGTCCCAGTGTCCGCAGGAAGGTGGGCGCTCCGGTTGGGTTTGTGAGATGGTGTGCTGTCCCGTTGTGGTGGACAAGTAGTGCGCCTGTGTTTCCCCATCTGTAAGCGATGCCGGCCTTGCGCAGGGACGTTGTCACCGGTTCGAATGACTTTCTCCTTAACAATGTGGCTCTTGTGACATCCTGGAAAAAAGAGAGCTGAGAGCCCTCAAAGGCCAGAGGTGTTTTGCCTTTTATAGCGGTCATTATTTGGATCTTGTCTGATGTTGTCGCCAGGCGCATGATAACATCCCTTGGCATGTTGGGTGGTATGCGGGTGGAGCTGGTCACTCTGTAAATCCCGTCCGGGGTTATCTTTTTAGCGGCTAACAGTGTCGTAAGTAGCCGTTTTACATATTGCGGCAGTTCCTCTGTCGTGACAGCGATTGGGATGCCCCGGATTTTGATATGGTTCCGGCGTTGTTTGTCTTCCAATGACATAATTTGGCCGGCGAGTACATGTTGCTCTGCCTGTAGGCGTTGAATCGAGTCCTGGAGGGTGGACACGGTGTCCTGTACGGTGGTAATATCAGCTTCCACTGTTGTCACTCTCTCTGTGACCGACTGTATGTCTTTTTTGACTATAGCGACATCAGCCGCCAGCAGCTGTTGTATGTTGGTCCATAGGGTTTTCAAGTCGCCTTTAGTCGTGGGGGCCGAGTCGTCCTGGGCCCCTTGCGGCGGTGTGTGCTCCGCCAGAGGAGTCCTGTTTGTATTCGGCTCCTCGCGGTCAGGCTCGGACGGTTGCTCGGGAGGAGGGCGGTGTGTGGTGCGCGCCGTTTCGGTTTGTACCGGTCGGAGCCACATCTCGCCAATATCCCTGGCTTGAGTGGTCGCGCTTGTTGCAGGTTTGTTTGATCGGCGGCCCATACCCGTGGTGTCCGGGTTCAGGTTGGGTGCGTGGTACCCTAGTAGGCTTCCGTCTAGGTAGGCCTCCAGGCTCTGGATGGGCGATGCGCGGTAGGCCGCGGATTTGCGCCGTTGCCTATGCTGCTTGGGTGGTTGGAAAAAAGGCATCAATCGATGCAGCAAGGAACGCTGATCAACGTCAGGTATTTTTCGCTGTTTGATGGTGCTTGGTGTAGGGGATATTCGACGGATTGTTTCTGGCTATGGGAGAGCAAGTTTAGATGGCGTCTGAACAGGATGGCTTCCAGGCTCCGCCCCCTGAATTTTTTTTTAACCCCTGAGGGTCAATTCTTTTTTTTTTTTTTTTTTAACCCTCAGGGGTTAAATTTATTTTATTGATTAATTTAAATATTTTAAAATTATACATTTAGCTAGCTGGGGAGGGTGGAATTTAGTGGGGAATTTGGGGATTTAGTGTTAGGCTAACTAGGGGTTAACGTTAAAAAAAGTTTTAAAATAAGCTTTAAAAAGTTAAAAAATTAAGTTAAAAAAGTTTTAATAACGTTTAAGCAAAAAATTAAAAAAAATAAACCCCTTACCCAGTCCAAATAAAAATTAACCCCTTCCCTGCCAGTCGATCACTGCCTACAGTGATCAAAATACAGATCACAGTATTATACTGTGAGCTAATTTTTTTTTAACCCCTGACGATTAACTTTTATTTATTTTTTAACCCTCAGGGGTTAAATTTATTTAATTAACTAATTTAAATATTGTATAATTAAATATTTTGCTAGCTGGGGTGGGTGGGAGTTATGGGAAAATGGGGAATTTACTGTTAGCGCTGCTTACTGCTAGTTAGGGGTTAACGGTAAAAAAAAAGCTTAGAAAAATGTTAAATCTGTAAAAAAAAGTTTTACGAAAGTTTAGGAAACTTTAAAAAAAATAATAAACAAAACAAAAGTTTAAAAAATAGTTTTAAAAAGTTTTAAAAAGTTAAAAAATACATTTAATAACGCTCATTACCACTACACCTGGTACAAGCTAGCGGAAAAATGATCCCACGCTAAGGTTCAAAATATGCCTTTTGAAATACCCTGGGATGTCTTCTTTAAGAAATGGTATGGCTTTATGGGGTATTTGGATTATATAGCCTGGTAAAATACTCTAAAATGGGACATGGGCACAGCGTAAAAATTAAAAGTTTGAAAAAAAATGGAATGGCTGTGTCCCAAATGTGCCCCTCCGATGTTCACATATACCTGGCAAAGGTACATACGGGGGTATTTTTGTACTCAGCAGACATAGCTGAGCAACATATGAAGTATTATACAGTGGTAGTACACATAAGGTTTGCAAAATATACTGTGCAAACTCATTTTGTGTGTCAAAAAGGCTAAGGTTCAAAATATGCCTTTTGAAATACCCTGGGGTGTCTACTTTAAGAAATGGTAGGCCTTTGTGGGGTAGTTTGAATTTAAAACCTGCGAAGATGCTTGGAAATTGCACATAGGCCCATCGTCAAAATTAAAAGTTCGGTAAAAACTGATATGGCTTGGTCTCCTATGTGGCACTGTAGCTTCACGAAATAGTGCCAAAGACATTCATTGGGGGTGTCTTTTTACTCAGAAGACTTAGCTGAGCATAATTTGGGGGTTTTGAACTTAGTGGCACATATGAAATATACAAAATGGCCAGCAAAAATGCAATCCGTATGTAAAAAAAATGCCCAAAATAATTTTTTACCACATACTTTGGCATATATTGGTGGAAAAAATGGGGGCATGCTAAGGCACAATATGCACCTTATGAGCTACCCTGGAGTGTCTACTTTTACAAATGGTAGGCCTTTGTGTTTTTTTTTATGAACAGTCAAACTGTTATAATACCCCAAATGGAAGCATAGGCTCATTAAATCCGTCTCTCAAAACTCTACTGTGAATACTGAAAAGAGCAGGTCTCCTGTATGGCACTGTAGCTTCACGAAATAGTGCCAAAGACATACAATGGGGTTGCCCTTTTACTCAGAAGACTTAACTGAGCATAATTTGGAGGGTTTGAACTTAGTGGCACATATGAAATATACAAAATGCCCAGCAAAAATGCAATCCGTATGTAAAAAATGCACAAAATTATTTTTTACCACATACTTTGTCATATATTGGTGAAATAATGGGGGCATGTTAAGGCACAATATGCACCTTATGAGATACCCTGGAGTGTCTACTTTTACAAATGGTAGGCCTTTGTGGGGGGGTTTTGAACAGTCAAACTACTATAATACCCCAAATGGAAGCATAGGCTCATTAAATCCGTCTCTCAAAATTCGACTGTGAATACTGAAAAGGACAGATCTCCTATATGGCACTGTAGCTTCACAAAATAGTGCCAAAGACATACAATGGGGGTGTCATTTTACTCAGCAGATGTAATTGAATACATAATAAAACTTTGTACAGGAATAGCACACACCAACTTTACAAAATACACATGAGAAGTTCTTTGTTATAAGTTTGTGTGCCAAAACCCCCCAAAAATAAAATTTTACTCCAATATTTAGCAGAGGTTGGCGGTGAAATGGCTACGTAGAAAGTGTCAAAACAACCTTAGGTAAATAGCCTGTGGTGTCTACTTTATATAAATATATACTTTTGTGTGGCAATTTTGTTTTCTTTTATGGCTATTAAGCTTACAAGACAAACATACCAAATTCTAAAATCGCTCCACATTAAAAGTTTATTTTACTCCTTGTGCTTTGTGACCTGTAACTACCAAAAAAAAAAACTTAAAATCCCAGACACATTATATATTCTGTAAATCAGAACAACTAAATGAATTTATTTTTAATTACTTTCCTTACCCTGCACTAATTGTGCACACATTGAATTTTTCTGTATTTTTCTTTTATAATAAATAAGCATTTATGTATATATATGTTACATCAAATTAAAGCCCTTTCTGTCCTTTAAAAAAACGGTATATAATATGCGTCGGTGCAATAAATTAGTAAAATGCAAATTACAGTTGAACACAAACAGCAAAAAATGCAAAAAATGCCGTTGTCATTAAGTGAAAGACAAGCTTCTGAAGCTCTGTCCTTAAGGGGTTAACATAGAATGTGACGGCAGATAAGAACCATTCGGCCCATCTAGTCTGCCCAATTTTCTAAATACTTTCATTAGTCCCTGGCATTATCTTATAGTTAGGATAGCCTTATGCCTATCCCACGCATGCTTAAACTCCTTTACTGTGTTAACCTCTACCACTTCAGCTGGAAGGCTATTCCATGCATCCACTACCCTCTCAGTAAAGTAATACGTCCTGATATTATTTTTAAACCTTTGTCCCCATTACTGGAAGTGTTGCAGCTGTGGAGCACTTTTATACACTCAGACATATCAACACTTTGGAGCTCCTAGAATAGAGGGACTGGGGGGAAAAAAAGTGACGGAGGGATTTGGTCTCCAAAATAGGGACTTACTCTCCTAAATAGGGACAGTTGGTAGGTATGATGTAATACTCAGAGAGAACCGAGTTAGACTCTGTCATCTTCCCCGTTCACTCCCCGCACAGAAACAGGAAAGACTGTAGAGACTAACTATCGGTTTTCAAACACCGTCTGAACCAAGATGCCTGTATGTGGCTGAAGGGTCCAGTCATATCCTAAAGGCAGGGGCTAGTTTTTCTCATATATATATATATATAATGAATTTAAAGCAAAAAAAAACTAAACAAAACAATTTATTTTCAAAACTTGATGGAAGGATTACTAGATTTAAAAAGGTTTATGGTAGTTTTGCCACCTAGCAATGCCCTGGAATGTGAGTGATTTGTATACAAATAGTAGAAGTTGTTTTAGTGAAATCACAGGTTTGATCTAGAGTCTAGTCTATGTCGTCTATTATTTTTAGCAAGTCATCACGGTGCCGTATGTAGTTCAAAGGAGTTGGCATGTCAAGACTGTTGCAGGTTCTTTTCACCTCTCTACGTGGCATGTTTTCCCCATGTGTGCCCTTGTTTATACCAGTATGATAATTGAACTCTACCAAAACAATAATATGCGCAAGCACTTTTGGATACATTACAATACGGCTCGTGTTTTTCATTGAATTAATAATACAATATATTGAATCTGCTTGTCATTATTATATGTTGTGTTTCTTATTTTATTTATTTCACAATTGTTTGGAATGTCATGTGATCCAATACATGTATCATTGATTGTTGATGGAGAATTAGTTTGCCAAACTGTTTCCCTTTTTTATATTTTGTATTCCTTCCCATTGTTGCTTTTTGCTAAAAAAAATTTGTTTTCAAATTTAATAAAAAGCATTTGAAAAGAACAGCAACAATAAGTTCAACATCTCCTTGAATATTTTATTTTGCTCGATTAGTCTGATGATAAGATGCAAAATGTCTGAAAATGCTGATAAACTATTGGTGATTTTTAATAGAGATGAAGAACGTCTATGGCCTCCCAGAGTAACCTCTACCTCCCATACCTGTCTCTTGCTCTCTCCTAAAGGACAGCACTTTACTCTCTCTCCTCCAGCTCTGTTTCACTCCCACCTTATTTAATTGCTATTTCCTGTCCTAATGTGTTTGATACCCCACCTCCTATAGAGTCTGTGAGCTTGTTTGAGCAGGGTCCTCTTCAACCAATCGTTCCTATACGTTTTCTTGTAATTGTCCTATTTATAGTTAAATCCCCCCTCTAATAATATTGTAAAGCGCTACGGAATCTGTTGGCGCTATATAAATGGCAATAATAATAATAATAATATTCAGATGTACTTACAGTATTGTGTCCTTTATAAAAGGTTGACTATATATCTAATGAAAATTGGGGATTTAATGTGTTGCTATTTAATGTGTGGGTTGTGGATTTGAAAATAATAAATTGTGACTCTTGAGGGGACTTTTATTAAAGTAAGAATTTAAAGTGAATTTCAAATTGAAGGTTAAAGTATTCAAGGTGAAAACATAGTTGACAATTTAGACAGTCTTCTCTATTGAAATATTAATGTTACAAAAATAGAAGAATAAATAAGAAAGGGGTTTCTCCCAAGGGAGGTCTTGGTGGAATAGAAGGAGCTGTGGGGTCAGGGGGAACTCATTCCCTGAGATTTCTATGAGGAGTCTTTTGAGGTTTCTTTTTCGGATATCGAGCCCTGGACATTCCCACCAAATGTAGAAGTGAGATCCTTTAGCATTATTACATCTCCAACATAGGTCAGAATGATCGCTATAGATTTTATTTTGTTGGAACCATATACCCCCCTGTATAAAACTTTATAATAAAGTTTGATTAGGTTTACACAATGTGCCCTTTGTTTCACCCACTTTATGATCTGTTTCCAAGATTGATTTTTGAAAAGTTTATTTATTTTGACCTTAAATTTGAAATTCACTTTGAATAAATAAAATGAATTAAACCTGTTGGCTTTTCATAGGGGAAGTAGAGGTAGCGTCTTACACTGTAAGGCATGTGTTATCCAGGAGCTAGCCCAGTAGGGAAGGAACAACTTTATGTACTAAAATCAACTAAATGTACTGAAATATTTAACATGTGTGTGAGAATAGGAGAAACAGAGATATAAAGAATATGAATAAAATACAACATACACTTACTGTGCCTTTAAGGAATAAGAATAGCAGATGGATACTGTGCCTTTAAGAATTATTGGTTTAAAAAGGCCTAAAATGAAATGTATACAACTATGTTAATATGTTAAATAGTATACATGGAATAAAAATAAGAAAGAGTTAGAAATATAGATAAAAAGGTAGTATATGCTAGTAAAACAGTATGTGGAACTGTCTACTGTGATAGAGTGTATATACACCGCTTGAAATTGTTTGGAACCACTTGAACAAAAAAGATGATAAAACGGGATAAATAAAAAACAGTTTATTAAACATAGAAGTCAAAAATATATTAAAATAATGATCTGGAACAGTTCACAAGAAAGTGGTCAGCAAGATGGAGATAAAAAAAGGGCAGTAAACCTGTGCATCCAGCAAGGATGGAATTGGATTCTGTTGTTGGTGTGCGCCGTCTGGAAACCGGTTGCCTGTGAGGATGGGTTGCGTCTCAGTGCGTTCCGGCTACAGACCTCACTCTGAGCGGTAAGTACTGCTGCGGTCCAGTTCCAAATACTGTTTTACTAGCACATACTACCTTTTTATCTTTATTACAAAGTATACTAATTGGTGACTGTATCAATAATCCTGTATTCTTACAAAGATCGTATAATTCTATAATTCTTGCAATTCCCATTTCACTCAATAGATTTATATACAAACATCTAGGATTTTTCCAAACCAATAATAACTTTTAAACATAAATTTTAAAGACACCGTTATTAACCATTTCTAACTCTTTCTTATTTTTATTCCATGTATACTATTTAACATATTAACATAGTTGTATACATTTCATTTTAGGCCTTTTTAAACCAATAATTCTTAAAGTATCTATCTGCTATTCTTATTCCTTAAAGGCACAGTAAGTGTATGTTGTATTTTATTCATATTCTTTATATCTCTGTTTCTCCTATTCTCACACACACGTTAAATATTTCAGTACATTTAGTTGATTTTAGTACATAAAGTTGTTCCTTCCCTACGGGCTAGCTCCTGGATAACACATGCCTTACAGTGTAAGACGCTACCTCTACTTTTTTATCAGATAGGTTTTGGTGAATCCCTATCTGTATCCAGTTAGAGCTACACATTAATAGTCGCACCCCCTCTACCCTGTGTTTTGCACTAAGCATACCAGTCTTTTCCCTTCTTATAGGGGAACACTTTAGAATAAAACATTGAAAATCACCAGAAAACTTGTGTTAACATTTATTTCCCCGAGATGCTCTGTTTTTCTGTTAAATATAGTAAATGACATCATCGTTCAGTTTAGACAAGGCTAATCCAGGGCAAGCATTGCAAATTGTGTTGTATTTCTCCTCTCTCCCTGTATGCTTTCTCTATGCTGACTGCTGACTGCTGACTGCCTGCAAGAGACAAAACTTATAACAGTGATTAACAGGGAGGTAAAATGGAAGCGCCTAGTTGCAGGGTAAAGAGGTGTTGATTTAAATTTATTTTTTCACATTCAATATTTGCTAAAATTAAGGATAAGTAAACATTATATTAAAAATCCTGGGATGTGACCATTTCCCTTTAAGAAGTTATAAGTGTTAGAAAAAACATGTGCCTCGGTTCTCCCAGTCCTGATATTTTTGATTGGGAGGTCCATATCAATGTACAGTATATAACTTTTTTGCTGAATTGGACTAACCTAGATTTCTACCTATCAAATGTGTATTCCTAATGTTATACGGTCCTAGTAACCGATGCTATCAGCCAATCCAATCGTTAAACCCTTAAAAATGCATTGGAGGGGCTAACGCGCATGCGTGGCAAAATGCAATGGTCTCTATGAGACCACCTGATTGAAATAGCAGAGTATTACTTGGCTATTGCAGAGGAAAGACCTGTAGTGGCTGTCATTGTCAGAGTAACAGTGTCAGAGTAACAGCCACTAGAGGCATTTAAACCCTGCATTGTATGGCAGAATGGCCATGTTTTCATTTGCAGGGTTAAAGGGAAGGAAACATGGCACCTAGACTACTTTATTGAGAAGTAGTCTCTTTAGAGGGAATTGTAAGGGCATTATAATGTCCCTATAGAGGGAATTGTAACCTCTCTGGAATTTACACCATTAAATCAAATATTAAATCACCTGTAACTTGGGTTAACTTTTTTTTTTTTTATGTATGTTGTTGTTTTTTTTTATAAACCAATAAAGTTTAAAGCTCTACATTAATTGTGCTATTGAGCAAACATAACTAACGATAACTGAACTAACATATTTATGTAAAAACACTTTCTTAAAGGGACATTATAGGCACCCAGACCACTTCAGCTGTAAAGTGGTTGAGTGCAGTGTCCCAGGTTCCTTGACCCAAGAGTAGTACTTATTACAGTTTTTTGGCAAACTGCAATAATTATCTTGCTGGGTTAACTTCACCTCTAGTTGCTGTCTACCAAACAGCCACTAGAGGGACTTACGAGTAGTTTGGTTGCCTAAATGACTCTGGACATCCTCACACTTTGCTTTTATACAATGCTTTCCTATGGGGAAGTCCAAATGTGATTGTGGAGTTTGACGTGCATGAGCATTAGGTCCCCGCTGCTGGCTGATGTCGGTGGAGAAAGATGTGGAGTCTGAACCAGCACCGAGGGACATCGTCGCTGGAGTCAGGTAAGTGACAGAAAGGGTTTTTGACCCCTTATGAACCATGGGAGGGTGGGAGGGGGAGGTTTGGTTGCAAGGGAGGAGGGGACTTTTTTTTTTGGTGGCACAATTTGTTCTTTAATAGAGGTATTACAGAGTAACTTTACACAGTACAGCCACCAAAATGTTAATATCTTGTATGACACGGCATGTAGGTGAACTCCATTAGAGCATGCACACGCTTAAAAAGGAGGCTGTCAATGTACTTCCCAACTCCATCTACTAGACTGTTGGATGGAGTGACCCAACACAGCTCAGGCTATTGAGTGGGGAATAAGTAAGTAGTAGGGTTGCTTACTCATACCTTCCAACATTAACTTTCCAGAGAAGAGGGATTCTGGTGGGAGTAAAAGGGGTTGTACAGTCACTGGTTCTAACCAAAAGAAGACCCACTGGAAAGGGGACCTGCCATCCAAATTACAGGCAGGTCAGATTGGCGTTAATGGACTCCAGGCTGCCTGCCAATACAGCAGGTCAGCCCACTGAGAGCAGGACATGCATGGAGCACTTCATCTAAGGATGTGCTTCCTCTACACTTGTTTGGCTACAGTTTCCAGGGAACAAAGTTAGAACCCAAACATCAGTACTGTCTCACCAAAATAGTACTTGTCACTATGTTTGAAGGGCATTTTGGCAGCTCACCTTATGTAGTTAATTATATAACCCTTCAGTAGCGTGAAGTGAGGAATCAAGGTTCAAGTTAGTTTGACCATCAGGTTGGAGTGCAGGATGTCTCATGCAGGACAGTAATACCTAATAATCTAGAGGACACATGGAAGATGCTACCAGACCTGGCCATTTGTAAATAGCATACTTAACTGCAGGACCAATGATAAAGATTGTCCTGCACTATGTGAATAGCTGTCAGCTTTGCTATCCCAGCAGCTAGGTTTAACCTATAGTATTGTGTTAGATGCTGTGACTCCCTAAAACCCAAGCAGGGCTGGACTTGGAATAAAAAGCAACTCTGGAAAAAATATATACCAGCTCTATAATGCAATGTATACAAGTATACAATTATAATTGAAAATTATTTCTCCAACGCAAGTTAATCACTCAAAAGACTTTAAAGTAAACAAAAGTATTGTTTTATTTCAGGCACACGTTCAATAGCATGCAGTCAACATGTCAGCCCTGTGACCTTGATGTACTGTGAAAAGTCAAGTAATGGGACTTAAACGTTGAATTCATGGTGTTGCGTGTCTGCTTAAAATAAAGAACTTACAGTATTTTGCTGTAACATTAGGAATGAAAACCTCTGTCTTGTGCTCCTGACCCTAATTATATATAGTTTTATTTTCAATAAAATGAAGTTTTACTCGCCTTTTTCCAGTGACTCTCTGTGTGCTTCTTACCTCTCCACCTTCACAATGTCTTCTAGGAGGCAACGTCTTCTCTTCTAGTCAATTCCCAGGAGTTGGAAGATTCAATGTTGTTAGGAGCAGGGTAGGATCAGGTGCAGGGTTCAAGTCAAGGTCTGCACACCAGTTAACATTAGCCAAAGCTTCATAATAACCAAGAACTGGACTGGGTGTGCTCATAGCTTTCATAGGGGTTCCCTGTTCAGAAGGACAACCTTTTCCTAGAGGTGGATTGTCACCTCACTCCATAAAGTCTGCCAAGTGCGATGTCTCCATCTTAGGACATACGTGCAGCAGACACTGAGGCCAGAACGTTAACTGCAGGAAGCGTGAACAGCTACAGCATGTCCTGGAGGAAGCTGGTGGTGAGGAGTAAGCCCTTCTAACAGTATTTGTATGTGGCAGTGTGTCTGCATGTGACTATGTGTGAGTCAGTATAGATCTATCTTTGCGTGTATAGCAGTCTGTATCTGTTTGTGACATTAAGGATCTATTTGTTTGTGGCAGTGTATATCTATGTGTATTTATGTATATCTTGCAATGTATTTATGTGTGTGTCTGGCAGTGTGAAGTTATGTATATCAGGCAGTGTGCATTTATGTTTGATAGCCCAGGATATATGAGAACTATTGGGTGGTTATTCATCTCACTGTCTCCAAGTATGCGGTAAAGTGGCTAAAATTGGTTAGAATGCACCCTTGCCAGCATTGGGAAGTAGGGACAAAGGGCTAGCGGACAGTGCCAGAGATACAACTTGCATTCCTGGGTAGGCCCACCCACTGTATGCCCAAAAGCAAATGTAAAAGAACATGCAGATAGTGCTGCTAAAATGTTAGTTGCAGTGCCCGTAGAAAAGTGCGAGCACATCTAATGAATCACTTACACTGTGCTGCCAGGGGACCACAGGACATGATCCTAAAATAGGGGCTGACCCACCAAAACCAAGACAGTTGGGAGTCCTGAGAAATTAACCACTATATCTGAACCCAGTTTACATTAGGAAGACCCCAGTATGGACTGATATATAGATTTCCTCAGTGCCAGCAGAACCATGCCTTCAAATTATGTGAAATCTTTGTACTGTATCATGGCATACACTGCCACATTGTTGTCAAATACTTTATTAGTATCAAAATGTGAGGAGTAACGGTGTGTGAAGTTTGAATGTCAAATCACCAGCACATTATATGCTGGCACAAGGCCCTCAGAAAGAAAGCTGTAGTAAAAATGTAATAGGTTCCCAAATGTTTAAACATGAATATAATATGTTTTATTACAGTTTGTGAAATAAATAAAACATCATCTTAAATCATGTTACTTAAATATGATTTACCTGCAACCATTACTTTAACTGCAATATGGTACCTAGTCATCTCTTTTGGAAGCAATATCATTTGCTACAGTAAGGAATCTATAGAGTTAACGCTCCATACCTTGACGTCTGTGTTCAAATTGTCCACGTGCTGGAATGTGGTTAGAGGACGCCCACAGCTTTCTGAGAGGACAAAATAACTTAGTTTCATTTTAAGTTTCATTCCTATAGTTTTCAGTTATGGAGTCTGCTGGTCTGAGATCACAGCTAACCTGCTACCTCTGCCTGAACATTTATACAGATCCTGTAACCCTGACGTGTGGACACAGCTTCTGCCAGGTCTGCATCACAACGACATGGGCAAACCAGACGGGGAAAGAATATTCTGAATGTGCTGAATGTGGACAACAGTTTGGGGTAAAAACAGCAGTGCTAAAAAGAAATCTTAGATTGTGTAACATAGCAGAAAGTTTCCAAGCTATTAACTCCGAGCATAAGGAAAATGTGATACCTTGTACTTATTGTGACTCCCATGTATCTGCGGCTAAAACATGTCTAATGTGTGAGGCTTCTTTGTGTTTTAGTCACCTTAGTGTCCACACTAAGTCAACAGAACATATCTTAACTGAACCCACCATTGCGCTAGAAAATCGAAAATGCTCTGACCACTGGGGAGTCTTGAGCCATTATTGCTCTACGGACTCTGTCTATCTATGTAAGTACTGCATCACGTCTGGAGATCATCGGGGTCACCAGGTGGAGACTTTAACTGTTGCCTTCAATAAGAAAAAGCAGAAACTGAAAATTATTCAGGAGAAACTGAAGTCAAAGAGAAAAGAAGCTAATAAAAGAATCCAGGGTCTGCAGGAGCACAGGAGAAAAGTTGGAGAAGTAGCAGCCGACGTAACAGAGCGAGTCAGTGTCATGATCGTGGACATAAGGAAAAAGCTGGATGTTTTGGAAAGGAGAGTGTTGGGTGAGATCTCCAGGCAGGAAGAAGAGATCTCACTCAGAATCTCAGAACTGGTCCAGCAACTGGAAATAAAGGTGGAGGAGCTGTCCACAAAGAGACTTGACATCGAGGAGCTTTTTCGTATCATTGACCCATACATTGCCTTACAAAGCAGTGCTGACTATTGTGATATAGCTGAGGACGGTGATAATGAGGATACCGAGACAGATGTAAATTGCCACGATTTAGGGGACCTGAATCTGGGTCTAATATATGTGACCTTGCACTCAGGCTTAGCTGATATTGCGGCTGGTATAAAGGGATTGCACCACATACAGGATGTTTCGCACATATTAACGGATACAAAAATGACTTCTGATATTTTACAGGACCTAAACACTGCCAGTAATTATGTAACTTTGTCAGGTGTTTTGAAAACTATGTCAGTGTCACTAATAAACCAAAATTGTCCAGAAACACAAGAGAGATTTCGGTATCCTCAGGTTCTAAGCAACAACAGTTATTCCTCAGGTCAACATTGCTGGGAAGTGGAAGGCAGTAAATCAGGAGTATGGACTGTAGGAATGACCTATCACAGTACAAAGGGAAATGGGTGTCAGTCAAGGATTGGAGACAATGCAAAGTACTGGGGTTTATGGAAGTGGAATAATGATCAATATTTTGTGAGACATGACAGTAAACCAATCCAGTTACCGTATAGGCCTTCCGGTCACCGACTGGGAATATACCTGAACTATGAGACTGGGCAATTATCTTTTTATGAGCTAGGTGACGTGATTAAACATTTATACACATTCACTGACACCTTCACTGAGCCACTTCACGCTGTGTTTGGAGTATGGGATTATTCATTCCTGCCAGTTAAAGGCAAGATACATGAATATACATGGATAAGAATTAGGAGCTAGTAATCAGATGATATCAGACATGTTGTTGATATGTTGATGTAGTGACTGTCTGTTAAACAATCTGTGCTGCTGTGTGTGCTAAAGTTATGCAAACTATTCTTAAAGGGACATTGCAGGTACTATAGCCATTTCATCTCATCCAACAGGTTTTAGTGCATGGAGTCCTATGGAACCGTCCCTCCATTCAGTATTAAACCATGTTTGAGTACTTTAACACTGAATGAGAGTCCCTGGCCACACACAGCCTGACCCCCACTCTTTCAAATTAACACCATGTTGTACCAGAAATAGGCACTTGTGATAGGCTGACACTCTAAGCTAATCACTGCCACTTATTGCTGCTTGAGCTTATGATTCCTTATCAGCCTGAGCAGCACAGAGGAGTCAGGCTGCCGGGGACTCTCATTTAGCATTACACTATTAAAAAAACACTGTAACACTGCAGTTTCTCTGAAGCTCCAGTGTATGACATTGCAGCACTAACTGCAATAGGGACACTGCACCCAGACCACTTCAATGAGCTGAAGTGTTCTTGGAGCCTATAGTGTCCCTTTAATACTCAAGGGTTCATTCACTAAACAACAAATTGTGCTGAACTGATAAATGAATTGTAAAAATGTATACAAAAATAGCGGATTTGGAAAATTATCCAACTCAGCTTAGTCATAGTTACAATCATATTCGTAGCAAACATCAATTCTGTTTACAAGTCACTGCAGTTTGTGGTTTACCAAATAAACGCCATTAGTAAAACAAGGGGCATATCCTTTAAGAACAACCATACAAGACTTTCTTTTATTGTTATACCCAGGGCCGGTGATAGACTATTTTGCACCTTAGGCAAGACCAGCTTATCTGTATGTCACTTCTACCCAGCACCTTTGAGTGTCTCTTTCCCCCAGCCCCTTTGCATGTCTCTCTTCCTATCCCCATTGCATGTCTTTTTTCCCCCTTCCCCAGCCCCTCTGTGTGTGTCATTGCTGTGTTCCCCAGCCCCTATGTGTGTATGTCACTGTTCCCTTCCCCAGCCCCTCATGTGTGTGTCACTGTTCCCATCCCCGAGCCCATCTGAGTGCCCCTGTGTCTCCTTCCCCAGTTCCTCTGTGTGTGTGTCACTGTTCCCATCCTCGAGCCCATCTGAGTGCCCCTGTGTCTCCTTCCCCAGTTCCTCTGTGTGTCACTGTTCCCATCCCCGAGCCCATCTGAGTGCCCCTGTGTCTCCTTCCCCAGTTCCTCTGTGTGTGTGTCACTGTTCCCATCCTCGAGCCCATCTGAGTGCCCCTGTGTCTCCTTCCCCAGTTCCTCTGTGTGTGTGTCACTGTTCCCATCCTCGAGCCCATCTGAGTGCCCCTGTGTCTCCTTCCCCAGTTCCTCTGTGTGTGTCACTGTTACCTTCCCCAAGCCCTCTGTGTGTCTCTAATTCCCTTTGCCCAGCCCATCTGTGTGTATCATTTTCTCCTTCCACAGGTCCTTTGTGTGTCTTTCTCTCTACACCCCTTGCCCGCCTACTCACCTCCCCTGTGTAGCGTGGCCGAGCGGATCGCAGGTAGTGGATCTTTTGTATCCTCCACCCGATCTGACAGGAAGCTGTTAGCTGGTCCCAGCAAGCTAGTTTGCCTAGTTGTAGTGCCGGCCCTAGTTTTGACAGAAAAAAAGTCCAGGGATCTAAAGTTATTTATCAATGGAATATAGGCAAAATCTACCAGATCTCCTTGCAGAATTGAACTACCTTTGGGCATAGCCACCACATAGCACATATAAGTATACTAGACTCGTGAACCTTTTCTGCATGGGAAAATCTACCACTGAAGTAAGCTGGAGATTATGTGGATGCATTAAAAATACTCTGTTGTTGAACAGAAGGTGTTTCTTGACCAACAAGTACCTAAAATGTTATTGTTTCCTTGGCTACCCTGACTGTCCTGAAAACCCATTTTACCATAAACATTGCAATATTTCAAATTCTTTATTTAGAAGCTTGTTAGAGGACAAGTATCATCAAATGTGTACTTCTACTTACTTAAAAGTGTATTACGTTTACCCCCTCCCCCCCCCCGACCCACTACCACACCCTTTAGCTCACACCCCACAGGACGACAGACAAACCACACTCAGAACCATAAGAGACACCCTCCCTCCTTTCACGAACACACCCATAACCAACAATCGACTACAGAAGCCTACCTGTGACCCTCTCCCCAACCTCAGTGGCACCCTCACCAAGGGAACACACCCACCACAAGTACCGGCCCTACCACCAGCCTATAACCAGCTAATGCAATAAAAAAGCAAATAGACAAAAATTATTGCAACCGGTAGGGCACCCCAACCCGTATCCTTTTTCCTTTCTGTACCACTGCCTTACCTAACCCTAGACCACAGGCTTGAACAGATGAAACGAAAACAAACGAGATCAAAAAGCACACAATTGACGCTGTAATCAGGGTAGAAAAGATTGACTTCATGTTCACAATGCAAGATTACCTCAGAAGCAAAAGCATGTTTATCGAATGATATATTGCCATCTGTTAACCTCCCTACTTCCTTCTGTACCCTTTCCCCCCAAAAAAATACAAAACTCTTTTAAAATAAAGATTTTATTTAAAAAAAAAAAAGTGTATTATGTTTAATGAGACAATGATTTTTTTTTAAATGATGCATGCTTTTTGGAGGGGAGAAAGTCACTTTATCTGGCTGAGCAACCATGTTGAGCCAGATTCTACTGTTGCTCAGCCTAACTTAACTGTTGCTGCTATTATGGGCATTTGGATATGATGGTTAATTTGGGTATAAACAGTTTTTTTGGGGGTAAATTTCTTTATTAAACGGATGTTTAACATTGCAGTGTTACAGTGTGTTATCATGGTACAATAAGTCACGTGTAATATGATCAGTAGCCATTATCCTCAAACATTATTCCAAACATTTCAAAAAAAAATTCTCCCTTCTTTTTCTTTTCCCTTGCTCCCTATCTGGAACTATGTTTTTGTTAGTTGCGAAGATTGTGAGAGTAAAACATCGAGACTCGCAGGTCTCCACAGTTGTAGTGCGTAACCAGGTCAACAATAAGCCAAGTGTGCAGGCTGATGGGGTACCAAAATGTTTGCAAGTAAAGTGGCTCGCAGGCCCAGGTTTAATTTGGACTTGCACGTCCCCAGTGGTATTGCCGTGTTTTCCTGACCATGTGGGCGTGATGGGGGTTATTGGGTAGCATTTCATTACTAGTATTATATTTAGCAAGTAGTTACCCGCTTATCTGTGTGTGTTTTGGAATAATTTGTTAAATTACATGTTTGGAGCTGCATGTAAAGTGAAACACTATGGCTCGCAGGTTAGATCAGGCAGGAAAAACTTGTAAGATATAAATAAGAAAAAACCCGGGGAACACAAGAAAGAACACACATAGCTTACAGGCCCATTGGCCAGTATGTCTACAGGACAAATGGAGACACGGGTCCGCTTCAACATTCCGGGACAGAGGTCCAATGAACCTCGTCCCCCCATTGGGAACATATGTGCTCATTTCGTTATAATATGGAAAGTAACAGCGTATTATTTCAGTGAGTCTAGAATTTCCCCATAACTATTACCTATGGCAGAGCTCGTGCGTTGATAAACAGTTTTTATGAGCAGAATTGGTGGGAACTATTAAATAAAATGAATGGTGAGTTGTAGTTTCCCCCTCAGTCTCACCCACTGATGGCAGGTGGGGATTCTAAAGGTGTAATGGCCAATGTCTCCGCAGCTCCCACCGGCCACCTATGGCCACTGGATGCCCGCTGTGTAGTAGACATGCCCCTACTCGCAGCACAGTGGGTAGAGGCAGGAGGGAGGATTTAACCTCTCTGATTTATTAAAACTAAGTAGTTTTTACTTAGTATTAGTAATGTTGGCTGAAAGACAAACATAATAAAAGGAAGGTTTTTTTTTTTAATGTTGGTCTTTGAGCTTCTTAGTAGATAGCTTTCTGATCTCTATGTTAGATTGTCTTTAAGAGTTAAATAACTTTGTTTTTGCAAGCAAGCCCCACCTCCGTGCATGTGACTTACAAAGCCTTTCTAAACACTTCCTGTAAAAAGTCATCTAATATTTACAAGTCCTTTATTGCAAATTATGTTTAATTTAAAATTGTTTATCTTCTGCTCTGTTAATAACCTGGGAGATTCTACAGGAGCCCTCTTTATGTATTAAAAATTCAATTTACAGAGCAGGAGATAACAACTTTTAAAGTAAGTTACATATGATTGAAAATGAAACCATTTTGTTTTCATGCAGGCTGTGTCAGTCAGAGTCAGTGTCAGTGGCGTACACACAACCCATGGGGCCCCGGTGTGAAAATTGCGACCCCTGCGACTGCGGTATGTACGCCAGTGAATGCAGATACACATACACTTAAAGGACCACTACAGACACCCAGATCACATCAGCTCAATGAAGTGATCTGGGTGCCAGGTCCCTCTAGTTTTAACCCTGTAGCTGAAAACATAGCAGTTTCAGAGAAACTGCTATGTTTCACTGAGGGTTAATCCAGCCTCTAGTGGCTGTCTCATTGACAGCCGCTAGAGGAGCTTCCGCGATTCTCACTGTGAAAATCACAGTGAGAAGAGGCTGAACGTCCATAGGAAAGCATTGAGTAATGCTTTCCTATGGGCGGTTTGAATGCGCGCGTGACTCTTGCCGCGCATGCGCATTCGGAGCTGAGAAGCGGATCGGGCGGAGGTATCCCCAGCGCCAAGGGAGTCTGGCGCTGGAGAAAGGTAAGTGCTGAAGACACACAGACACACTCTCACGAACAGACACATACACACTAGCTAACAGACCCACACACCCTCACGAACAGACGCATACACACTAGCTAACAGACACACACATTTACTGACAGACACACACTCAGTGACAGACATATATACACACTCACTGACAGACACACATTCACTAACAGACGCACACAAACTAACACTCACTGACACACACAAACACACACACTGACACAAAACTAACACTAACATACACACTCTAACACTAACACACGCACACACTCTAACACTAACACACACTCTAACACTAATACACACTCTAACACACACTCTAACTCAAAAAATTTCAACCCCCAGCCTTCCCAACTTAGGGGATTCCCTGGGGTCCAGTGGTGGTGGTGTCACTGGGCGGGCTGGCTGGGTGGCGGGCGCGCGAGGGAGCACTCTCCCCTGAGTGCTCCCTCTTCAGCTCCCTCGCACTGATGCCGGAGCCACGAGGGAGCTGAAGAGTGAGCACTCAGGGGAGAGTGCTCCCTCGCGCGCCCGCCAGCCTGCCCAGTGACAGCAGGGCCAGCCTCGGGGGGGGGCTGAGGTGGCCAGCTCCTGGGCCCCCCAGGAGAAGAGGCTGGCTACAGTGGCACACATACTGGGTCGCAGGGCGGCCGGGCCCCCTGGTGGGCCGGGCACGGTCGCAGCCGAGACCCCTGCGACCCCGGTATGTACGCCACTGGTCAGTATTACTAGTGCTGAATAAATAGAAACAAAAGTGAATTCAACTCCTAAATGGCAGTGAATTGAGCTGTGAAACTTCAGAAGCATGATATATACACAAAAACGGCTTCACCCTAATTTGACATCCTTAAATGGACTCTATAGTCACCAGAACCATTTACAGCTTAATGCAGTGGTTCTGTTTTGGTGTCTATATAGCAGTTCCTGCAGCCTTAGTAATGTAAAGTCTGCCTTTTTTCAATGCTAGCTAGTTACAGCTCTAGTGGCAGTCACTCCCTCCTGGCACCATAACTTAATTTAGATGATCCCTTTAATTATATGTCATAAACTTTTAAAAAATAGGAAGTTTGTCTCCAGTGCCCACTCTGTAAGTGACTTGCCTATGTATTTTACTGGCAAGGCACATTCTTTATCTGTGACAACAAACAGACACTGTTTGTTAACTGTTAACATTGTCTTTTCTCAGGAAAAAAGCACTGTTTACCATGATGCCTAATTTGTATTTATTTAATTTCATTCCCTATCATCCATGGTCATTGAATTGCTGGCCACCCATCACTCTTGAATGATTGATTTTTCCTTGATTTCAGGGGGTATAAATTGAGCAACCATATTCCCTGTGTTTACATGCTCCCTTGAAAAAGGCAGTTTTGCCGAAACGTTGTGATTACAGTTATTTATTTTTGCTCTGGTATACCTCACCTCTCACACTATTTTCTTGTGCATTCTGGTCTTTATTTTGGTATATATTCAGACTGTTTTTGTACACATATATCAATCTTTTTTCATGACAATTTTTTATTGCTTTTATGCTGCTTTATTTTGATTTGTTTTGTGTTCATTGTATATGTTATGCCTTTAATTTATGTATATTCTATTACTCCTACTTATCTTTCCAGTTGGCAATATGCAAATATGTGTACGTTAATAAATGGATATAGATTTATCTAATACATATTTTGTTACTTCCTCATTTATTCTTTATAGATCGTATTTACAGACTCTATTCTGAATCAACACCTTGAATGAGCACCTTGACTCTTTATTATTTTGGATTCAGTTGTTTTCTGTTTTACTTAAAGTGTGCCCGCCCTATTAATTATGCTTCTACCATGATGTCTAATACCACCTCAAGTGGTTATCACTCACACAGCCTGGTTGAAGTACTACAATCTTTGCATGATCAATGTTCGATATATATATATCCACTTCGAGATACCGAACACTTTCCATAGAGTTGTGTTGACTCAATGCACCTCTCTGAGCAGTAACGGCAAGACATGCACTTTAGGGGAAGCATTTGATTGGCTAAAATCACCACTACAACACAGGAGTGGCCGCGCTTTAGTTAAGTATTGGGGGGGTTGGCCTAAAATGTTAAAGTGTTCCTTCAACCGTATACATTTAATAGCACTAATAAAGAACTGCTTTAGAAATTGACTAGCAGTCATGAGTGCCTTCCCTATTGGTTTATGGGTACTGTTCCTGAACATGAAACATTGTTGATGTAGTTTTTGGTGTTTGGTCTCTGTCGCCCTCTATATATTTTGTACGGTACCTTTCAAGACTAGATACGTACAATGCTCATAACGAAAAGCCTGAGCTGTCACACCGAGTCTCTATACAGATAAAATACCTTTTTAGGCTACAAGTGTTTATTATAATCATAATAATAAATGTTCATCTCTTATCCCGATCTACCATTATTACAGGGAAAATAAACTGTTTTGAGGATACAATCAGTAAAGTGGTTTTGATACAAATAGCGAATGTTAAATTTCAAACATTTCTTCGACTTTTTTTCTTTCATCCAACATTGTAGATTGAAAATCTAAAACACTACATTCAGATAGTGACATTACTTCTGTGAATTGAATCTGAAATCCCTTTCTTGTTGGCAGAATAATAATTAACTAGAGGAGAACTATAAAGGTGAATATTTATTGCATGTCAAAAAATTCCATCTTGAAAATGTTCTTTTTCAGCCATCAAAGTTGCTTTTTTGTCATTTTCATCACTTCTTATGGTCATTTTCAGCACTTTTCATCAAGTTTTAGCATTTTCCTTCCTGACATTTTACTAAAGAAATGTGAAATGTATGACTGTAAAGTGTCTGTACTTTTATTAACATGTTTAAATACTTATCTTTGCATACTTGATATTCAATTAAAGCATGGTCCAAAAAGAATTTTAGTATTCCCTCTTGTTTTTGTTTTGGCAAATATGAAGAAAATCATTTTTTGGCAATCATGGAATTCCAGATAAATAAATAGAAGCGGTAGTTTAATACATTTACTATCCTCTCTAGTTTATTGTGCTCAACATTGATCCTGACGAAGTCTAGTTGGAAACTATTCTGAAGTGCCAGCAATAAATCAAAAATAGCTTCGGACTGAAATCCTGTACATTCATAAGCTATTTCCCCCAAAGCAATATTCCTCTACTGGCTGAACAAGCAGCCAGCAAAAAATGATTAGATAAAAAAAAATAAAAAAAAACTTTAAAACAAAACGTTACCAACCTGTCTGTTACTAACCCGCAACTACTGTCTACAGTGTGAGTGGCTATTAGCATCTGGTTTTAAAATAGAAACACAGAATGTGACGGCAGATAAGAACCATTTGACCCATCTAGTCTGCCCAATTTTCTAAATACTTTTATTAGCCCCTAGCTGTATCTTATAGCAAGGAAAGCTGTGGAGGACTGCCAGTATATCGCCTCCACGGATTTCCTTTCCCAAAGTAACATAGCTCTATCTCTCATGAAAGTAAATATCGCTGGTATCACCTTTCGCCTCACACAATTGTCGAGACTAAATGCTGGGAGTAGATCTCTTTAATGCCGGCAAGCACTCTCATTTTATGCATACAGTAAACTCCTTACTGTGCCTCAGAGATAATTGAGTCAAGAAACTTACAACACAATTACAAATATAACAATTTTAAACACCCCAAAACTACCCCCAAAATACATGGAAACCCCTCAAGAGTCACCTCTCGGATAGCCCTGATCTGAGTGCTTAACATATCCAAAAAGCACTCAGATCGGTTCAGTGGTTTGGAATTTCCAGAGATACAGTTTTGACAGGCCAGCCACGAGGCAGAAGCCCAAAATTGTTTCAGAGAAATGGTGGCAACAGATGGTCTCAGTTCGAGGGTTTTTATACAAAAGTCATATCCAATATCCGAACGCTTTTAAGTCTCGATTGCTCACCCCATTCGGGAGTTTATATCTCCCAAACGTTGTTCGTATAGATGGTCGGGAACTTGAATGGGTAGCAGTTCCATATTCACCAGTGTTCCTGGGTGTGCCTAGCTGAAATAAGTTCCAGGCACTCGACGACCAGGTCCCACTCTGTCGACCACTGGCATTCAGTTACACAAAATGGCAGCAACCCAGGGGAGCCTTTTAGGAATAGTTACCGTTGTGGTTTTGCACTGGATACTTAGTGTTCCATGTTCTAATGAGGTGCTGAGGTGGTCCTTGTTCGGGAACCAAACTATGTTGGTTTCGAACAAGCAAACGAACAGAAAGGAAATGAAAGTTACCAAACCAAGTGATGTGGTATTCCTTCACACTGCTCGCCCTTTGGCTATGGCTCCGGCAGACATGATTTGACCCTTTTCGGGTCAACTTGGGAATGTCCAGGAAATAAAATCAGTCTTTTAGTTGGTTAGCTTGGTCTGACGAAATAGCCCGTCTGCATTCCCATTCTGTTTACCGGGTCTGTAGTGTATAGTAACATCATATGGCTGCAGGGCTAGGCTCCACCTCAAGAGTCAGGCATTGTCTCCAGTTACCAGGATGAGCCATACTAATGGGTTGTAGTGAGTGATGAGGGTGAAAGCTCTTCCATAGACATGTGCAATTCGTTTCGGGCCGAATATGAATTCGAACAAATTTCTGGCAATTCGGACATTCGGGTACTTCCGAATGTCCGAATAGCCGAAGTGCCGAATTACAGAGGTCCCAAATTTCCGAAATTACCGAATTTCCTAAGTGCCGAAGTGCCGAATTGCCGAAGTTCCGAAGCACAGTATTGCCTAACTACTAATATACTTACCCAGTGGAAGAAGAAGAATGTTACACTGTATCCAATTTTAAATAAAAAGTATATATATATAAAGTATATATATAAACATAGCCAGGATTTAGCTGTAAGCATTTGCAACACTTACAACAATCAAGTAACATACATTCATATAAAATGTAAGTTACTTGACCAGTCAGTGTAATGACAGGAATGAATAAGTAGATAACTCCCTAATCCCCGCGGTATTAGGGAGCTATCTACTAAAAGGCTGGAAGACCTAAATTGGTCTTTCAGACAAATTTACTAATACTAAGTAAAGATTACTTAGTATTAGTAAATTATGCCCCTACTCGCTATACCGCGAGTAGGGGCATGTCTATTAAACAGTGAGCAGCCCTATGGCTGCTCACTGTCAAAAACAAACAAACAAACAAAAAATTCCACCCTCCCCCTCTTAACCTGAAGGGGGGACCTATTGCCCCCCCGGCCCCCACCCCTGAACGGCGGGTGGGTGCCCAAAAGTAAAATAAGGGGGGGAACGATTGTCCTCCCCCGGCCCCCACCCCTAAGCAGTGGGTGGGGGCCCTAAATTAGAATGAGGGGGGGACCTAATGTCCTCCCCCCGGCCCCCACCCCTGAGCGGTGGGTGAGGGCCCTAAAATACTCATTAGGGGGGAACTAATGTCCTCCCCCTGGCCCCCACCTCTGAGCGGTGGGTGGGGGCCCTAAATTAGAATGAGGGGGAGGACCTAATGTCCTCCCTCCTGGCCCCCACCCCTGAGCGGTGGGTGGGGGCCCTAAAATACTAATTAGGGGGGGACCTAATGTCCTCCCCCCGGCCCCCACCCTTGAGCGGTGGGTGGGGGCCCTAAATACTAATTAGGGGGAGACCTAATGTCCTCCCCCTGGCCCCCACCCCGCCCTAAAATACTAATTAGGGGGGGACCTAATGTCCTCCCCCCTGGCCCCCACCCCTGAGCGGTGGGTGGGGGCCCTAAATACTAATTAGGGGGGGACCTAATGTCCTACCCCCTGGCCCCCACCACTAAGCGGTGGGTGGGGGCCCTAAATGAAAAAAAATAACCCCCCTCCCCGGGGTGACTAGGGGTCCCCAAATCCCTAGTCACCCCCCTCCCCCAAAAAATTAACCCCTACAAGTACCTGAAAAAAAATAAAAACTTACCATTTGATGTTTTCTTTCTTCTAAAATCTTCTTTTTTCAGGCCCAAAAAAGGCCAAATAAAAAGCCATAATAACCAACGCACTAAAAAAATAAAAAATAATAAACCTACTTCCTCCGGCGAGGGCTCCGCGCAGACTGAGCTCTGCAGGGCAGGAAAGGCTTATAAAACCTTGCCCTGCCCTGCAATTAGGCTCAGAGCACTCTGATTGGTGGGTTTAAGCCATCCAATCAGATTGCTCTGACAGGTAAATGAAGAGACTGACAGGTAAGTCTCTACATTTACCTGTCACAGCACTCTGATTGGTTGGTTTGAAATCCACCAATCAGAGTGCTCTGTGTCATTTTACACAGCGTGGGGAAGTTCTTTGGAATTTTCCCACCTGTGTAATTTCACTCATAACACTCTGATTGGTTACTTAATCCAGAGTGTTATGAGTCAAATTACACAGCGTGGGAAAATTCCAAAAAGCATTGACAAGAGCTTGTTTTAAGGCTCGGAACGCTGTCTCACATTCTGGGGACCACAGAAACTGCCTAGGTAAGTTATTTTTGGTTAAGTCAGTCAGGGGCTTGGCTATAGCACTATATTCAGGGACAAAATGTCTATAGTAGCCGGTTGTCCCCAGGAAAGCCATGACTTGTGTCTTTGTGCGGGGAGTGGGCCAGTTAGCAACAACCTCATTCTTGGCTGGTTCGGGCAGTTTCTTTCCACATCCTACATGGTGGCCCAGATACTGTACCTCCACCATACCAATATGACACTTGTAGCCAATGACTCCATCTGGTATCTCAGCTCATTTCATTTAAAGTGTTGAATCGTGGTTGGTGGAACAAATTAGGCATCATGGTCAGTGTCATCTGAATGGGTTTGAAAGTTATAACATTTAGTAAAGACAAAATATAAGTAAGCAACTTGAAGAAATGTAAATTTATTTCAAATATCAAACATAATGATGTTTTTTATCATACAATACTAACAATTAAAACATAGAAATAAAGTACGTAAAGTAAATGAACCATTTTTTTGGAGGCAATGATTTTGGAGAAGAGGCAGATACATGTGGTACTTTATCAATGTTAATTATAGAGTTGTTTTCATGAATTTCAAAGTTCAGGTCTCTAGACATTAAAGTGATCTTCTAACACTCAACGATGTCAACAAGGGCTTTAATGTGATTTGTTTTCAGGTACTTTGTAATTGAAAGATGTTATGTTTCTGGGAAAACGTTGATTTCCTGAAGAGACCATGAAAATTGCTTGTATTATTCTTGTGTAGGTGCTTGTCTTATTCATACTGCGTATGTACATCTGTGAAATATGTTTTCAGATGTACATATTTTTAGCACAGTGTATGCTGTATATTTTTTATTTTTTTTATTAATTAAGTTAATAGCAGTGACTTTTGACTGTAAGGGTGTAGTGTTTTTTTGGGGGTGCCTAGTTTTGTTTGCACTGATGTGGAGTTTGTCAATTTCATCATTTTGTAATGCTTGTGGTTTTTTTTTTTGCCGTAGTAATTTTTCTGTTAAACGGTCTTGATGAAAGATTTGTTAAGTTACACAAGTTCTTTCGAGAGGTCAGTTGAATAAGGTCATTTTAATCTAGAAGGTCATGGTAACGGAAACTAATGGGACCAGGTATATTAGACTGTCACAGTTGCATCTACACCTCTGATCTTCAACTACTGTTGCGTCTTGGAGCTGTGAAATAGTGAAGTCTACAGAAGGAATCTAAAAAGGAAAGTATATTTATAGGAAGATGTACCATATCTACCATGTTTCAGCTATAGCAACTATAACGGACTTTAGAGGTAAAAAAGGAAAATCCGAATGTTGTGTGAATTGAAAATGTTATCATCTTGATAATCTGCTCTGTACATTTTGTAAGGTAGCTATCAAATTAAATTAATACAAACCTGTATTACTAACGTTAAAGGAACACTATAGTCACCTAAATTACTTTAGCTAAATAAAGCAGTTTTAGTGTATAGATAATTCCCCTGCAATTTCACTGCTCAATTCACAGTCATTTAGGAGTTAAATCACTTTGTTTCTGTTTATGCAGCCCTAGTCACACCTCCCCTGGCTATGATTGACAGAGCCGGTATGAAAAAAAAAAACTGGTTTCACTTTTAAACAGATGTAATTTACCTTAAATAATTGTATCTCAATCTCTAAATTGAACTTTAATCACATACAGGAGGCTCTTGCAGGGTCTAGCAAGCTATTAACATAGCAGGGGATAAGAAAATCTTAAGTAAACAGAACTTGCTATAAAGAAAGCCTAAATAGGGCTCTCTTTACAGGAAGTGTTTATGGAAGGCTGTGCAAGTCACATGCAGGGAGGTGTTACTAGGATTCATAAACAAAGGGATTTAACTCCTAAATGGCAGAGGATTGAGCAGTGAGGCTGCAGGGGCATATTCTATACACCAAAACTGCTTAATTGAGCAAAAGTTGTTCAGGTGACTATAGTGTCCCTTTAAAGCCACAGGTTATATATAGATCTCTCCCCTCCAACCCTGGTTTGCGATAAAAATTACTTAATTAAAGTTTTTACTTACCTCTTTCACCTCTCCACCTCCTGAAATATCATTGAGGAGGCATGGCTCCTTCTGGTGATGGTCCAATTCAATGCTCCTCGTAGAGTGCAATCACTTAAACACGGCGATTTAAGTATTGTTACTATAACATTTTGTAATTTTATAATATTGTAAAGCGTTGCGGAATAAGTTGGCGCTATACAATGCCAAAAATAATAATAACATAATATTGGATTTGCTATCATTTTTATAACATTGGGTACCATAATCTATATGTCATAAACTCTCTTCTCTTCTGATATTTAAAATGCAAATACACTTTTAGTTCATTTTGCAGATGCTCCGGGGCAATGCTGGGATAAAAGAAAAACAAAGAGTGTTTTACATATGAAACAACAAGTGTCAATAAAAGTGGTAACCTTGATTTTCAAGAAAAAAAAACCATCTAAAGAACTTGCTTGGTGAGAACTCGAAGAATTGAATTAAAAGTTCAGCCAAAAGTTGAACAAAGCAGCTTTCATCAAAAAACAAAAAGTTTGGCTTCAGATATTTCTAATAGATAGGACTCTCGAATACTGAAATAGACGTGATCTGGACAGAAAGCTAGAAAATTGAATTAATCATTTGTACAAAAAATGCTGCAAGACCACTGTAACCACTGCATTGTAGTCATTAGACTGCAAATAAAGAAATGTGTGATAGCTACTTCAACATACAATTGAGAGTCTATATCAAACTTAATTGAAAGCAAAAATATTTTTCGAGATGCAGTCATGACCTTGAAGAAAAAAAAAAAGAAGGATGGTCAATGATGCTTACATTCTGCACATGTAATTCTCAATTGAGAGTCGACAAAGAAAAGCAAACTCTTGATAGAAAAAGTGCAGCTATTATATACTATTCTCATGAACTGTGATTTGCTATGAATATACTCCTACCCACTCACATTGAAATAAACTGAATAAAAATGTGCATCGATAAACTCACAAATAGTGCAGAAGAAAGAAATATTTCTGAAAAGACTCCAGATCTCATGCTCTGTCTTAGGGTACAAAACTATTTGGGTAGAGTCGACCACAGACTATAACCACACAAATAACCACAGCATCATAAATCAGTATCAAAGTATAAAACATTGTAGATGGCACCTGTTTCTTTTGGGCTTATTCATATGAGCTAAGGAAAGTATCATAGACAGATAGAACGTAATGTAGTGAAGTACAGAAATTCAAACTGAATACTGAAGATCTATGCAGACAGTTGCTTTTTCGGTAACAAGTTGCTATGGTTCTATGGTAAGCAGGTAAAAAGCAGGATTCTAAATCAAGTGGCGAGATATCTGGAATGTTGCAAGCACATACATGATGAGGTTATGCTGGCTGTACAGATAAAATATCAGTGGAACAACTCATTTGTGGACAATTTGTGTTTTTTTTTTAAATTTATTTTTTGTATAAACACTAGTATACTATTGGGATAATTCGAAGTTGCACAGAAGACAGATAATGCAGTTTTAGAGGAATTTACTGAGAAATCTGTATGTACTAAGAAATCAAATTTAAAAAGGGAATTTAAGAAACGAGATGCAGGCATTGAACGGTAGAGATCAAATATCAAATAAGAAAGCAGAAGGATAGACACATAAAACAAATGCAAACAGTGCAAAATCTGTTACAATGATTAACATGGGGTGCAGGAACGGACTTAGTGTTTGATTTATTATTGACATTTTTATTGTTTTGTCTATTTTATTCTACTGCTTGTTCCTACTTCTGTGAGGTCCTGGACTTTCTCCTTTGGATTGAGCGTGGTTTATGATAGGCCTTTTTACTATTTATATTCTGAGAGTGCAATCCAATAAAGTGCAATTCTAAGTGTTACACTATGTATCTGTGCTGCACTATGCATCTGTTTCTCCTTTTTTTCCTACATGTGTAGATCTGGATTGTCACAGCAAGGGTGCATAATTCATTGTTGCACTGTGGAATATTGTCCTTTAATCTAATTTGTGTAGTGCATAGATGAACTGGCTGCCTGGTAGAGGTGGTATTGTCAATTTCAAAAGGGGTTAATTTGATTGTATCTGAGGTCAGAAGGTTTATAGGCTCAATTCCTCTTTGAAGCTGGGACCCCAACAGAGCTACTCTGTAAGGTGTGAGAAGTCACACATAAGTGGCCTGAAAATCTGGTTTAAATATAATATGTTAATGGCCATTAGCCTTGTGTTCTATGTTCCAGTATCATATCTAAAAGAAACATTAATACTTACCCACATATTTATAATTAAGCCTAATTTGTATTATATTTAGAATGGTGTTTGGTGTCAAGATGTATTACATTATTGTGGTCCTTAGAGGTTTAGAGAGGCGGTCCCTGTTCGGATTCAACCCTGCGTCTGACTTTCTGAGGAACATCTTGGCTGAAGTCCTTTTCCTGCAATATTTCAGACATGGATGACAGACAGGTGCCCAGTACGGTTTCATTGACTACTATGCGGCATACTCATAGGAATTTGCTGCAAGGAATTTAATGTTTTTGTTTAGTCGGGTGGAAACTATGTGAGTCCAGTGGGCTATCAGCATCAGTAGTTTTTATGTATAGGTCTGTACTGAGACCATCCCCCTGTTTGGAGACCATCACATCAAGAAACCCACAGCTCCCCTTGTGATAATCTCATTACAATTGTTGCAAGAAAAGCAGCAAAATGATCCACACATTTGTTTGGACAAGAATTTCTGCCTTGATAGTCAGTATCAACGTGCGTTCACTGTCATTTAAAAAAAAAATATTTCTCTGTTTGTCGGAACAAAAATCCTTAAACAGGTGTCCAATCTCCTTATTATTTATATAGCATCAAACAAATTCCGTAGCGCTGTACAATGGGATCACACTGATGAATATTTCAATGAAAATGTATAATCTTTTTACTTCTAGTAGAGAATGTTAAATATGTATTTACAAAGGGGATTCATTCCTCTTGTTCATCAAAACATCTGAATACAATGATTTTGCCTGAGTCTTGGCTCTTCAAAACTTGACTGTCAGATTCCAGTCGTCATTCCAAATTGGTGCCCACACAAACTATTTGTCTTACCCACACCCACTGGCTACAGGGAACAGAAAGGATTTGATTAGAGGAACAAAAGCATTTGGCATTCCACAAGATATTCACATCAGCTGGTTTTGTATAAATGGCAGTACAAATGGTTTGGTGATTTTTATAAAGAAGAATGTCCAAAATAATTATTCAAATGGCATCAGCTCAAATTCACCAGAAATGTCAACAAAGAAGAATCCTCACTTTACAATACGAGGAACAGTTGTCTATGCCACAGAAAAATAAACTGCTCTTCATTCAGATACGAATAGGTTAGCATATAAGTGAGCCATATTTGCCCCCATAGATGTCTCCTTCACTTGCTTGTAATGATCTCCCACCTGAAAACGAATGTTAAAGCTATTTCCAAAAGTTTAAAAAGAAACTCAGACAATCTCTGATCTCAGCTAACTCCCAGCGATCGCTCCTTAACCACCTGTATGCTGTCATGGTGAGGAACTGATATGTACATGTCTAGTGTAACAAGTACATCATCTGTCTGTAACTTATCTGCTGTATGTGTAGACACAACATTTAAACCTTTACTAAAATACATGTGTGTGGTTAGTACAGTATCCGGTGAATTTAGTACCCCATATCCTTGACTTTTTTTTAGTTTGTTGTGTCTTGTAAGCAGTGTTTCTGTCTTTATAGGCTTCTTCACTCCTTTGGCCCTTTCTTTTATAGTTTTGCCTTAAATAGGCATCAGAGTTATATTTGAGGATGGAGGCTTCATAGCCAGTTACATAATTCTGAATTTTAGGTCTGGGTTGTCTTGTAGATGTAGTAGAATGATCCGTTTTCTTTCAGCGGGGTTATAATGATAATCCAAAGTATCTCACTTGAACTTACTGAATTTAACAGACTGTAGATTTCTAAGTGTCTTCAGCAATTGCCTGTGTCAACCCATTTAACTTGTCAAGATCTGTCAGTGAAGACAATTGTGATTTAAAATTCTTGTGAGACTTTAGCAATTAAGTCCAAAAAGTACTTTTCTAGAATCCGGAGCCAGTGTTCTGATTTTAAGTTGTCTTTACACAGAGTAGGTATCAGTGAGACCACTGAGCCCTTTTAGACACTAAAGATATTCAATTTGAGTCATCTGGTGAAGTTTATAATTAGTTTATTGATGTAAGAATCAGCACGTAGGAAAAAAGATTTTTCCTCTGAGTTGGCACATAGTAAAGCATCCATTTGCTGCTGTGTTAGTGGTTAAGTTAAAAATGTCTACAAAAGACAATACAAAAAATCTGATATGCTCTCAAAAATGGATTCATACACAATAAAAAGCAAACTGAAATGGAATAGAACTTGGGATGGACTTCCTAGAGGACCAAGACGAGTTTGTTGTTTCTATTTAAAACACTTGTTTCAATGACAATGTTTTTTATTTTGTTATCCATTTTCTTCATAAATGTGTAATTGTTTTATAGATGAGAGCGTGATATTCTTTTCAGAGAGTTTTTCGACGATCCTCTGGGTATGAGTGCTCGTTGTGTTGGGTCAGAGACATGACTGGCTCACAAACACACTGTCAGGGTACCTGAGGCCTCTACCTCTAAGGGAGGTAGAGACTTGGTGGTTTGCCCGTCCAGGCGAGCTGTTTCCTTAGTTCCTCGCGGTTCATCCAGTCACTTAAACACCGGCCGCGAGGAATCCACGTCCTTTTCTAGCAGGACGCTCAATACGTGACGTCATGACGCTATCACGAGCGACCTGTCACTCAAGTGTCCGATATCCAATCGGTACTTGTCAGAGGCGTGCTTACCATCCGGAGCCAGGGTATTTAAGCTTACTTCTCTCTTCAGCTCATTGCCCTGTCGTGGTTCTAGCTTGTCTAGTCACTCAGTGCTCTGGTATTCTAGTTTGCTCTATTTGGTTTTGACTCGGCTTGTTGTACTACCCTGCTTCTCTGTTATCCCTTGACCCGGCTTGTCTCTCGCTTATCTGTCTTCTCGTTCCCTCGACCTCGGCTTGTCTCTGACTATTCTCTATTACTCTCGGTACGTTAGTCCGGCCATTCTAAGGCCCGGTACACGTACCTTTCCACTCTTTGTACTCTGCGTGTTGGATCCCTGTCCCGATCCTGACATTACGACAGGGCCAATGGATCCTGCAGGTACAAACAGTCAGCTTGGTTCTTCGGATCCCAGGTTTGACGCCATGGAGCATAGGATGGATCAGATGGCTTTGGCACTACAGGCACTTTTATCTCGTGCTAGTAATCCACCTGAGGAGACACGTACTCCTTCTATTTCTCCTGCAGTCTCAGGTCTAGAGGTAGCCACTGTAGGTGCTTCTTCCCGTATTACCCCACCAGTACGTTATGGCGGGTCACCGGAGAAGTGTCGTGGCTTTCTGAACCAGATTAGCATCCATTTCGAATTACAACCCCACTCTTATCCTACAGATAGAGCGAAGGTTGGATTTGTTATTACTTTACTCATTGAGAAAGCTCTGAGATGGGCCAATCCTTTATGGGAGAATGATAATCCACTAGTCTATAATTATAATGCCTTTGTAGCTGCGTTTAGAAGAACTTTTGACCCTCCTGGTAGAAAGGTCAATGCAGCTAGATTACTGTTGCGCCTTAGACAGGACAATCGAACACTGGTGGATTATGCACTAGAGTTCAGGTCCTTGGCGGCAGAAGTTAAATGGAACGAACAGGCTTATATAGATGTGTTTCTGAATGGGTTATCAGATGTAATCCTTGACGAGGTCGCTACTAGAGAACTCCCTGAGAATTTGGAGGATTTAATTTCTTTTATATCTCGTATTGATGAACGCTTAAGAGAGAGGCAGAACACTCGAGATAGGACCCGTGGACCCTCCTTTAAACTAGCGCCTACCTTTCAAAATTCTGAGTTCGAGGACTTACGTATTCCTGAACCTATGCAGATAGGCAGTACTCATCTCACAGAGAGGGAGAGACAGTACAGGAGAAGGGAGGGTTTAAGTATGTATTGTGGAGTCAGAGGTCATTTACGCCTAAATTGTCCCAATCGTTCGGGAAACGCTCGCACCTAAGTTTCTCTAGAGGACAGGCCTTGGGTGTTTCTACTTTGTCCTCTATTCACAACTACAAAGAGCTCAGGCTTCTGTTACCCGTTTCTTTAAAGTGGGAAAAGGGAGTAGTTAAGACTATGGCACTAATCGATTCTGGAGCTGCTGAGAGCTTTATAGATCAGGGTTTTGCTGCCAAGCATGCTATTCCATCCCAGTTAAAAGAGACACCACTGGCTGTTGAGGCCATCGATGGTAGACCGTTACTTGAGCCTGTTATTTTCCATGAGACCATACCGATTAACTTAACTGTTGGCATCCTACATAGAGAGGACATATCCTTACTGCTCATTTCTTCTCCTTCTATTCCCATAGTCCTGGGGTACTCCTGGTTGAGGAGACATAACCCTATTATTAATTGGGAGTCAGGGGAGATAGTTTCGTGGGGACAGAATTGTCAAGAAAAATGCTTGCGGAAGGTCTCACCCCTCGGATTAACCAACACATCGGCTAACTCTGACAATCCTACAGAGACACAAATTCCGCCTCAGTATCTAGATTTAAAGGCAGTATTTGACAAAAAGAAAGCCGATACCTTACCCCCACACAGGTCCTTTGATTGCAAAATTAACCTACTCCCTGGTACCATGCCCCCCAGAGGTCATGTATACCCATTATCTACGAAAGAGAACTCAGTTCTAGAGGAGTATATTCACGAAAATTTAGACAAGGGATTCATTAGGAGGTCCTCCTCCCCTGCCGGGGCTGGATTTTTTTTTGTTAAAAAGAAGGATGGTTCTTTGAGACCTTGTATTGATTATCGAGGCCTAAATAAGATAACCATTAAAAATGCCTACCCGATTCCCTTGATCACCGAACTCTTCGATCGTTTGAAGGGCTCTACAATTTTCACCAAGTTAGACCTCAGAGGGGCATATAACTTGGTGAGAATCCAGCAGGGACATGAGTGGATGACGGCATTCAATACTCGCTATGGCCACTATGAATATACGGTTATGCCTTTTGGGTTATGCAATGCACCAGCTGTATTCCAAGATCTGATAAATGAGGTTCTTAGGGAATTTCAGCAAGATTGCGTCATTGTATACCTAGATGATATACTTATACATTCTAGTGAGATTGAGACTCATCACAAGCAAGTCAGGAGGGTTTTGCACAAGCTTCTCCAGCATGGCTTGTACTGCAAGTTGGAGAAATGTAGCTTTGATCAAACCCAGGTAACCTTTCTCGGCTATGTGATCTCTGGGGAGGGATTTAAGATGGATCCGGATAAACTCCAGTCCATTCTAGAGTGGCCTTTACCCAAAGGTCTTAAAGCCGTACAGAGATTTATTGGTTTTTCTAATTATTATAGGCGCTTTATTAAGGGCTATTCTTCAATTATCGCACCTATCACTAATATGACCAAACAGGGGGCTGATACTAAGAATTGGACTACTGAAGCTCTTCTTGCGTTCAAAACTCTCAAGGAGCTTTTCGCTTCCGCTCCAATTTTAGTTCACCCCGACACTTCCCTGCCTTTTCTACTTGAGGTAGACGCATCAGAGACTGGTTTAGGTGCTGTCCTATCTCAAAGGTTGGGTGTTGATAAACCATTACATCCATGTGGATTTTTCTCTAAAAAATTGTCCGGTACTGAGAGCAGATATGACATTGGTGACAGAGAATTACTAGCGGTTATCAAGGCTTTGAAAGAGTGGAGACATTTATTGGAAGGTACTTTACATCCGGTTACCATTCTAACAGACCACAAAAATTTGTCTTATATCGGAGAGGCCAAGCGTTTGTCCTCCAGGCAGGCTCGTTGGTCGTTGTTTCTTACCCATTTCAATTACGTTCTGACTTACAGACCTGGCTCAAAGAATTCTAAAGCCGATGCGCTATCTCGCCAATTTGAGCCTTCTGCTTCAGTTGAACCACTTTTGTCCTCCATTGTACCCAAATGCAATATTATTGCTAATACCAGTCTTAAAATTCATTCTCCGCTACTTGACCAGATCTTGAAGTCACAACATCTAGCTCCCGGAAACACTCCTGAGGGAAGAAACTTTGTTCCTCCTGAACTTCAACTGGAGCTCTTACAATGTTTTCACGAAAGTAAAATAGCTGGTCATCCTGGTATTCGCAAGACATACTCTCTGATATCCAAGGATTTCTGGTGGCCTTCACTTCGAAAAGTTATTGAGGAGTTCGTCGCAGCTTGTGAGACTTGTGCCAAGACTAAACTACCTCATGCATCTCCATGTGGCCTGTTACACCCCTTGGACATTCCTGAGAAACCTTGGTCCTGTTTGTCCATAGACTTTATTGTTGATTTACCCACTTCCAAGAGACAGACTGTTATTCTCACGGTGGTGGATAGATTTACTAAGATGGCCCATTTCGTGCCATTACCTAAACTTCCGACTTCTCCTGAATTGGCGGAGATTTTCGCGAGAGAGGTTTTTCGCCTACATGGGATTCCTTCGGAGATTGTTTCTGATAGAGGTTCTCAATTTGTCTCACGTTTCTGGAGATCCTTTTGTTCTCAAATGGGTATCAAATTGAACTTCTCCTCTGCCTATCACCCTCAGTCTAACGGAGCTGCTGAACGTACCAATCAAAAGATCGAACAGTATCTGCGTTGCTTTGTTTCCGAACACCAGGACGATTGGGTCGGTCTGATTCCTTGGGCGGAGTTCGCACACAATAACCTTGTTTGTGATTCAACTCGCTCTAGCCCTTTCTTCATGAACTATGGCTTTCATCCTTCGATTTTTCCTTCGGTTTCCTCTTCTCAGGGGATACCGTCGGTTGATGATCATGTCGCCAACCTGAAGAAATTATGGGATCAGACTCGGCAAATTCTGTTACATAGTTCCTCGTTGTTCAAGAAACACGCTGACAAGCATAGAAGAGCGGCTCCTGTTTTTGTTCCTGGGGATAGGGTATGGTTGAGTACTAAGAATATTCGCCTAAAAGTTCCATCTATGAAATTTGCTCCTCGCTACATAGGTCCTTACAGGGTTCTCACTCGTATCAATCCGGTTGCGTATCGCCTTGCTCTGCCACCTGCCTTACGCATTCCTAACTCTTTTCATGTCTCCTTGTTGAAACCTCTTATTTGCAACAAATTCTCCTCTAAGGTCTCCTCGCCTCGTCCTGTTCAGGTGGAGGGTCGGGAGGAGTACGAGGTCAGCTCCATCATTGATTCCAGAATTTCAAGGGGAAAATTGCAATATCTGGTCAACTGGAGGGGATATGGTCCTGAGGAGAGGAGTTGGGTACCTCAGGAGGACGTTCATGCTTCTCGCCTTCGCAGAGCATTTCACCTCCGCTTCCCATCTCGCCCCGGTTCCTTCCGCCCGGTGGGCGTATCTGAGAGGGGGGGTACTGTCAGGGTACCTGAGGCCTCTACCTCTAAGGGAGGTAGAGACTTGGTGGTTTGCCCGTCCAGGCGAGCTGTTTCCTTCGTTCCTCGCGGTTCATCCAGTCACTTAAACACCGGCCGCGAGGAATCCACGTCCTTTTCTAGCAGGACGCTCAATACGTGACGTCATGACGCTATCACGAGCGACCTGTCACTCAAGTGTCCGATATCCAATCGGTACTTGTCAGAGGCGTGCTTACCATCCGGAGCCAGGGTATTTAAGCTTACTTCTCTCTTCAGCTCATTGCCCTGTCGTGGTTCTAGCTTGTCTAGTCACTCAGTGCTCTGGTATTCTAGTTTGCTCTATTTGGTTTTGACTCGGCTTGTTGTACTACCCTGCTTCTCTGTTATCCCTTGACCCGGCTTGTCTCTCGCTTATCTGTCTTCTCGTTCCCTCGACCTCGGCTTGTCTCTGACTATTCTCTATTACTCTCGGTACGTTAGTCCGGCCATTCTAAGGCCCGGTACACGTACCTTTCCACTCTTTGTACTCTGCGTGTTGGATCCCTGTCCCGATCCTGACACACACATACCATATACTGCCTCGTGCTGTGTATGTGGCTGAATGAAGCAAATATTTTTGTCTCTATCCTGGTTGCTCATGTATTAATGGATTGCTGCCAGGAAATCTAAGAATGGGCACCACCCCAAATCTGTGCGATTGGTCACACTCTACCTTGTTCCTAAGCCCATGTTGGAAGTCTTGCATGTATTTGGTGGATTTATTATGCGTGCTACGCAAAACATCTTGAAAATGTAATTGATAATCTACACTAGCAACCTATCCCACCACAAGCAATGTAATCGATTTATCTTCTACACTATCTGATTGTCCAACATATTCCATTCATTAAATTGATGGCATTACAAAAGTGCAAAGAGAAGCAGTTTATGGACATCTTTGTGTTCCATCCAATTTCAATAAAGAGACCAGCGTTTTTTATTTTTTTCCAAGGTGTGAAGGAGACGATTTGATGATTATGGCAAAACTAAAAAGGAGGCTTACCTATAAAGGTTATAAGGAACTTATTATTATTCCAATTTGTGAGCAATGAGCATGTGGAAATTGCTTCGGAATATCCAACAGAAAACGTGGTACGATGATACTATAATTGAATGAATCTCTTATTATACTGTACAACAGACTGAATAGTATTATAAATATGGAAAAAAACAAAAACTGTCGACTTATACAGATGTTGATGCTGGGGAACAAAATAATGATCTGTGTGCGTAAGATTGTAACAATCATCATTGGCATTGCACAAGAAGTACTTGACCGGCATCTTCACAGCATATTCTGTATTGTAGCAGATAAAAGGAAATTATGCTGCAATTGCTTATGGATGTGAGTAATGAGAGAAAGTAATTTTTTCTGTTTGAGAAAAATGTAAATAGAAGATAACATAAGCAAACTATCTTCAAACTCGGGTGCTAAACGCACATGACAGAGTAACTAGGATCACGTTTTTTTTAAATGTGCAAAGGTAGCATCAGGTTGTGTTGATTGCTTTTAAAGGGACAATCTAAGCACCAAAACAACTTTAGCTTAAGGTAACACTATAGTTAGTGTCAGGAATACATACATGCACTCCTGGCATTTTAGTGCAAAAGTGGCTGTTTAGGTGACCGGCACCTGTATCTGTGCAGTGAAAAGGTGATTTTACTCATCTTTTATCCCGTGTCGCAGCAGTCTCGCCGTGGCTGGCCCTTGATATAGTCAATCTTGCTGATCTTAGCCAATCCAATGCTTTCCCATAGGAAAGCAATGGGACGCCATTACGCACGTGTATCAAAACACTACGCTGCGCAAATCAACATCTTATATGGAGATGCTGAACAAGACTAGAAAGCACCTCTAGTGGCCGCCTGAGTGACTGTCACTCGAGGTGACTGGATGCTAGGCAGCAATGTAAACAGTGACTTTTCTCTTAAAAGGCAGTGTTTACAGTACTAACACTGCAGGGGCAGCTATAGAAACACTACATTAACCCCTTCAGGACGGAGTCAATAGTGCACGTTCTGATCAAAACAAAATGTAAACAAAAACTGGAATTTGCGCTATATGTCTGTTCAACCGTAGTTCCCCTCTTTCAAATTATATGCACCCACACTTATTATATATCATTTTGTTCAGGAGAAACAGGGCTTTAATCTATCCTTAACTATTCATATATGGAACATAATTTATTATGAATAAAATTCAAAAAAAGTGAGAAAATAAGATTTTTTTTTTAAATTTGTATTTCCGTCTGCCATTTTAGCTGTGAATGTCATAATACTGTTAGGTTTTACTGCAAAAAAATGCGCATATTTGTAATCAGCGATGTCTCACGAGTACAACAGTACCCCCCATTAACAGGTTTTATGGTGTTTTGGAAAGTTACAGGGTCAAATATAGAACGTTCCATTTTCAAATTGAAATTTTCCAGATTAGTAATGTTACCTTTGAGACGGTGTGGTAGCCCAGGAAAGAGAATTACCCCCATAATGGCATACCATTTGAAAAATTAGACAAGCCAAGGTATTGAAAGTGGGGTATGTTTAGTCTTTTTTAGTAGCCACTTAGTCACAAACACTGGCCAAAATTAGCGTTCATATTTGTTTTTGTGTGAAAAAAGCAAAAAACTAATATTTGGCCAGTGTTTGTGACTAAGTGGCTACTAAGAAAGACTGGACATACCCCACTTGCAATACCTTGGGTTGCCTACTTTTGCAAATGGTATGCCATCATGGGGGTAATTCTCATTCCTGGGCTACCATACGCTCTCAAAGGCAACATAACCAATCTGGCAAATTTCAATGTGAAAAAAATGAAATGCAAGCCTTATATGTGACTCTCTAACTTTCCAAAACACCATAAAACCTGTACATGGGGGGTACTGTTATTCTCGGGAGACTTCACTAAACACAAATATTAGTGTTTTAAAACCGTAAAACATATTACAACAATAATATAGACCATAAAAGTGCCGTTCGCTTGTAAAAAATTTGAAAAACGTCACTTTTACTTAAAATATCATTGTTGTAATACAATTTACCAGTTTGAAACACTAATATTTGAGTTCAGTGAAGTCTCCCGAGTAAAACAGTACCCCCTTTGTACAGGTTTTATGGTGTCTTGGAGAGTTACAGGGTCAAATATAGTGCTTGCGAATTAAATTCTCTGCACTTTCTCCCTGTGTTGTCAGGCATGTCAATCAAATTTTAATTAATCAAATCACATAATTACGTTAAAAGATTATTTAAATATACACGTAGAATTGTAATATATATGCATTTATAGGTATTTAAATTCTACGTGTATACTAATGTAATCTTTTCTGTAATTATATGTATTTATCTATATATATATATTTGTGGTTATTTGTATTTTATACAACGATAGATATATATAGAATGTCATTCTAAGTGTATTTTGTTACCGATATATATATATTAATAACAAAATACAGTTAGAATGAAATTACATATGCATATATAATTTATATTAAATTTTGTTTCAATATTTTATTTATTTATTTTATTATTTTATTTATTTATTATTTTAATTATACGTATTTATATATAATATATATATGTACATCTATTATATATATAATATATATACATATTATATATATGTAACGTCATTCTAAGTGTATTTTAATATTAATTTATATACTTATATTAATATTAAAATACACGTTGCATGACGTTACATATATATAATATGTATATATATTATATATATAATATATATACATATTATATATATATTAAAATATATTTAATTTATTTTTAAACATGTTTATTTTATTTTTTTTACACCTCCTACCAGCAGGGGGACTATCTGATATTTCAAACAGTCCCCCTGCTGGCATATCCACAGCCAGCTATAGGGGGCCATGTGATCGCTCTTTGAGAGCGATCACATGGCCCCCGGGGGCCTCATTTGCCGGAGGGGGGCTGCCTGGGCTCTCAGGCAGCCCCCCAGAAGAGGATCGCGGCGGAGGTGAGTAGTTGCTGGCTCCTGGGGGCTTAAACCGTTACGGCGTTCCATGCCGCCGCAACGGCTTTAAAGCCCATTTAAAGCGCGACGGCATGGAACGCCGTAACGGCGTTAAGGGGTTAAGCTGAAGCGGTTCTAGTGACTATAGTGTCCTTTTAACCCCTTAAGGACACATGATGGAAATATTCCGTCATGATTCCCTTTTATTCTAGAAGTTGTGTCCTCAAGGGGTTAATGAAGCAGCTTTAGTGTATAGTTCATGCCCCTGCAGTCTAACGGCTAAAATCTACGCCAGGCATCTCCACTGACTGCTGCACCCTTTGCCAATCATTGTAGCCATTAGGATCCAATTCAAACTGTTAACACTAAACTACAAAGTCTCAGTAACTCCACTCCTCATTGCATTTCCTCTTTACCTACAAAATACACCCCTTCTCATTCCCTGTGCTCTGCATGTGACTTTCTCCTGTCTTCTGCTCGTTCCCATTATATTAACTCAAGGGCTGCCTCATTCTTATGGAATTCCATGACCTGCACCATCAGCCTCTCCCTTAGCCTCTAGTCTTTTAAGAAGTCAATGAAGACATGCCTCTTTAAGAAGGCCTACAATTTGACAGTGTGACGCTTCTCTCATTACAGTTGCCCTCCTCCGTTCCCTTGTTTCCATAGCCAGTCCACTCTCTCTCCATCTACTCTTCTGCACATTCCATGCAGCAATTTTACCAGCTTATTTTGACACAGGCATCTTATTCATCTGTCCCTGTGCCCCGGAGACATGCTGCTTTCCCTCTTTTGATTCTTTACCTCTTCTTCATAGATTGTAGGTTGGTTGAGCAGGGCCTTATTCACCTTTTTGTCTTTCAATAACTTGTATTTAAATCATCCACTTTCTATTTAGATATCCCTTGCCATAATTCTACTCTCAGAAAACGAAGACTGAATGTGATAGCGAATGCGTTTTACAACATGGCACCAAACAAACTTCTTTCATCCTCCATCTCGTCAAACTTTTATTTCTAGGCCTGGATAACATGATATTACTCATTTGGGAAAGTAATGTACAATATACAAGTAGTAAGATTTGCAGTAAACATACACAAGACAAAAGCTCATTTAATGACAATATGGACTCTGGTTCTAAATGTGACAAAATACCAAAGATGAAGCAAAAGTGATTTTATAAATGATAAAGAACGTGATACAGCCCAAAACATTTCATAACACTGATTTCTTTTGTGCTCCACGGCTAGGCAATTTGTTCAGAACATTGAACGTCTCAATAGTGAATCTGTCTCTTCCATTTCCTACATTGACTTGACGTTTTCCGAAGAGTAAGTATGGTTAATTGTAATACATTTAGCTTCATTTTCAAATGCTGCAAATGAGTCTCATCTATTGTAAAGAGATAATTCATCTATTTCATGTACAGGAGACATTTGTTTTCTGCTACTGCTGTCTGCTGACAAAGAATCATTGAAGTGAATTTCATCGCACAACAGTAGAACAGCAGTTACAAAAGTATAACGTTTATCTGCAAGAATTCTAGCTGAATGATGAATACTTACTTGTTGATCAGGGTTTATTAACGCTTCAAGTGCTTCATGAACCTTTTGGTATCCTTTTCGTGATGCTTCTGGCATCCTGTAACGCATGGATATTTAACTGTACGTTTTGGAGCCGTTGGTAGGATTCTTCAGTAGAATGTCCCACTGTGTTGAAGAAAAGAAATATGTGTAAATGCAAGATACAGAACCCCTTTTTTGACTATATTTCATGAATGTGCGGTATATCACACATATTCTGTCTAAGGGTTAGCAGGTCAATGTTTTGCTTGTAGATTACTAGATATGTAGTATGTATTAGCTTTACTTTGTGAACAAAGATTTAGGTAATGGGTTGTCAACGTCTGCTGCAAACTTGCTGGTGGCTGACGAGGCCAATGCAGGACAGAAAGATCCGCCCGCAGCAGGGGAAAATCTGGTCTTACTTTGATGCTACAATGTCAGGGTCCTTCCTCGGTTTCTTTTTAACTCAAGATCTGACCTGTGTGCCTTGTTGAAGGAGGAGACAGCCTGATGAATTGTGTATATCCGAGTCTCGCGATCAGAGGATCAGAGAGCAGATCAGTGACAATGGTCAATGTGACAGGCACTAAGGGATTTCTTCATAAAGTCCTTGTACCTTCTCTTTGGTGCTCCTCTGTCGCAGTGACAAGTGGTGAGTTCACCACACAGCGCAAGCTTTGGTAGGAAATTATCTCCCATCCTGGAGACATGCCCTGTCCAGCACATCTGCGCCTTCAAAAGAATAGCCTCGATGCTGGTGGTCTCCGCTTTTTTGAGTACTTCAATGTTGGTGATGAAGTCATTCCAATGGATGTGCTAAATGTTTATGTTGTATGCATTCAGCAAGATTAATTTTAACCTTGTCTCTTTAAATGAAGCACTGATGGCTCTCATGCTCCTGAAACATTACATGCACAGTCAGTAACCTCAGCACGCTGATAATGTTGCTATCTCCCAATGCTGTTTCTTATCTCTGGATACTTCTAGGTTTATGCACTTCAAGCCCAAATGAAGGACCATCGAGTGCTTCATCTTAACAGTATACTGTTAAGGATTTCTGACTCAGCTTGGTTACTCTGGCATAACTAATTTTGCTTAATCCCATTGTACCTAAAATATCCAATGACTGTGACCAGAAACTGAACATCCTTACTCCTAATCACCTAATAAGGTTTTATCATTGGCATTTGTAAAGAGCTTTACAAAGTTAACTGAGCTGAATAATATGCCTGAATTTTTGTTATTTAATTTTTGTACCTTCCAACCCCCACCTTGCGGAGTCTAGCTTCCTTAAGGTAAGCAAGATGTACCTCAAAGCCTACCTACAAAATTCATTAATTGCTGAATCTGATGTATGCAATCATTTGCATGATGTATGGGGATTCTCCATTATGCAATGTGCAACCATACAATATCTATATACCCATATTACGCAATACATGTATTATTCTGTACCAGGCCAATTTATTTGCTTATTGTATTGTGAATTTATTGTTCAAATATAAACAAATAAAGAATTAAAAAAAACAAAAAAACTGAGCTTATTGGATTGGATTATCCTCCTTCCTTCTCTGGATTTCTGGTGCACCTAACTAATCGACGTTTAGTTAATAACCCATTGTAAATCTGGAACATAAATAATTACAACATATCAGCACCTTTGTGTTACATTTTCTGGAGTTCAGAACTTTTTTTCATGAATGCAGATCTATATTTGCATTAAAACCACACACTTATTACAATGAAGGCTTCACGATCAAAACCTCAATTTCTCAACGTCAAGGAGATCCAAATTGGCCTTCCAATTATTGGAAACTGTCTACATAATTTAGATGATTTTTTACTTGAATTATCCAAGTTATATGAACATTCACATAAAACTGACACTGCAAAAAGTAAACCATATAACCTTACTTAAGGAAGATACAAAATTGAGGACTATATAACAAAATTTAGGAGATGGTCCTCTGATACAACATTGAAAATCCCAATATATAATTTGATTGTCTCAGACTGGTATTCCAGAATCATTAAATGATTTAAATGATTGAACAATACAGTTACACTGACGCATGCATGAACAGAATCTTCCCCCAGTTCTAACACCGTATACACTACATATTCATCCAAGCCAGAACCTATGGAAGTTGCATCTATAAAGGGACCTCTATCTGAAGAGGAAAAACAATGAAGAAGGGCTCATTATCTGTTTTTATTGCGCTTCATCAAATCACCTCCGTCCAAGATGCCCATTATCAAGAAAGAACAGAATACATAAGGACTATTTTTGTTCTTTAAATACATCTTCGGATACTAGAAAAAGAAAGGTATAAACAATATTCAGCGAGTGGAGCACTATAATGAATATAAATATAAATAATGAGGGGGTATACTCACCCCTCCAACATAGTGATACAATGTGTCAAAATGTACATACAAAGTAAAACAACAAAAAAAGACAATATAGTGCAGATGGTTTACAAAAATAAAAAATCTTGTAGAGATAAAAAATAATAATAAAAACAATACTAGACTTCTCAAAAGCATATAAGCAAAATGAAAGAAAGTCCAAGTATAAAAGTCCAAACTCCAGCTAGCTCAAACTCCAATACCACCTATGAGGTTTTTTTCTCTCTGCTTGTTCCATATCTTCGGGAGAACATCGTTTGGGATAAAGGGGTGTGTTGCTGCCTCAAGAGCAAAAAGGAGTTACTTACGGAGCCAATAGCTTATAGGCTCCAACCCACGTGAGTGGTTTCAACCAATTGCTACTATTATTCATTTTTTATTTTTGTAAACCATCTGCACTATATTCTCTTTTGTTGTTGTTTTACTTTGTATGTACATTTGGACACATTGTATCACTATGTTGGAGGGGTGAGTATACCCCCTCATTATTTATATCTATATTCATTATAGCGCTCCACTCGCTGGTATATTGTTTATACCTTTCTTTTTCTTGTATTTTGCTCTTTATTGTGGATTAAGGTATTCCACTTTTTGTGTTGAGCTGCTTTTATGCAGGCACTGTAGTATATCACTCACTATCTCAGTAAGGGATAGTTATTGTTTTCTCTGTATCTTCTGATACTAGTTCTTATCAAACAGTAAATATTACATTAGAGACCAATTCATACCCATATGACTGTATTGATATTATAAATTCAGGTGCCACTGGATTTTTCTTAAAATGTAAATTTATCAATGACAGCAAAATTCCTTTGAATAAACACAATATTCATATATATTGTTTGATTGTACAAATTCCTATGAAGGTCCTATAACCCATCATACCATTCCATTAAAGACAATTACAGCATACACACAAAGGCAAAAAACGAAAATATCAGAAAAACAGGGTGCCACACAATCACTTTAATAGTTCAATCTGGACATTCCCATAAAAAGGAAACAATCAGCAGAGATCGAACATCCAATTTATTAAAAATAAAATAAAAAACAGGCAATAGCACAACACATGTGCCATATTGCAAATATACAAAAGCCAAGATTGGCCAAGAGCCCTTAGGAATAGCAGCTTTGAAAAAACATGATACTAGAATATTAATAAAAGTCCATGTGCTAAAGTGCAAAAGTTATAGTCAGAAGGAAAGTGCAAATTCGGTGCGAACCTGGTACATTGGAGAAGATATATTGACGATGTTTTAATAATTTGGAAGGGGGGAAGGAAGATCTTAAATGAGTTTTTATCTTTTATTAATCTTAATACTTATGGCCTTAAATTTACTGAGGAAATTCACGATACACACATAAACTTCCTAGATCTGACTCTATTTATAAAAGAAGGAAGAGTCAGAAGTAAGACCTATTTTAAACCCACAGATGGGAATGGATTCATTGAATTTTCTAGCTGCCATAATCGCAATTGGTTGACAAATATCCCAAGGGGGCAACACATGAGAATCTTTAGAAATTGTACAGACAGGGACGATTTTAAACAACAAGCACAAATTTTAAATAAAAAATTCCAAGACAGGAACTATCCCAATGATCTTTTATTTAAAACCCAACAAAAGATAGAAGGTTTCCAGAGGAAAGATCTCCTAGTAGATAAAGATAAACATAAGATTACGAATAATAAAAGCCATAGAAATAACTTTGATTTTGCCTTCCTCACTAAGTATAATGGCAGGGCGAATCTGATTGAAAGATCTATACGGAAGAATTGGCCCATTTTACTACAGGATCAGTATCTAAAAAGGGTCTTACCATCAAGACCGAAAGTGCTATACAAAAAAACTAATAATTTGAGAAACATTCTAGCACCTAGTATACTACCTAAGGAAGGCAAGGATAAGGAGCATTTTTTATCTAGGAAACCGAATGGTTTTTTTAAATGTGGCAGATGTAGTACTTGTAAATTTCAAGCAAACAAAACTATGGAATTTAGGAGCACAGTCACAAAGGAGGTTTTTAAAATAAAACATTTTATTAATTGCCAGAGTAAAAATGTTGTATATTTATTACAATGTAAATGTGGCGTCCAGTATATAGGTCGCACTATCAGAAAACTTCATGTTAGACTGCTTGAACATTTTAATGGGATTAATAATAAAAACTTGAAACATAGTGTTCCGAAACACTGTACTACCTGCAATGTTTTTAACTGGAAAGATTTTATTTGCATTGGGATTGATTTAATTAAACCACACTGGAGAGGGGGGAATACAGAGAAAATGTTGGCAATGAGGGAAACCGAATGGATATATAGAATGAAATCATCGGTTCCCTCGGGTCTTAATACGGATCTTGACATACTGGTTTTTATGGATTAACCTGTATATGTTAACCTGCATATATTAACTTGTTTTTATATCCCCTTTTTACCTAGATTTCTCCATATATATATATTCTCACTCTTATTCTTATTTTTATATTTATCTTTGGTCCGGTTTGTGCAATGAAGAAAACAAGAGAAAGCTCCTCCATTCGTTGAATCTCATAAAATGATCCTCACTATATAGAGGTTGCCATTTTTTATAACCTTCCATGGCTTCTTGATATTATTTATTCATTTTATATCTGTTCCCTATCCAATTAAGTTGAACTTTATTCTCTTTTTATTCTCTATATTTTGTATTTATGGATTTGATATCCAACTATTTGATATTCTCCATATATTTCGTTAGAATCCACTGATTGATTGTTCATTTTTATGATCTCTTGTAGATAGCTTTTCTATGTTAGCCTTAGATATATATATATATATATATATATATATATATATGTAATTTATATCATGAATGTAGTGATGCAAATGGGCTATCATGTCTTAATTTTCCTTTTTTATGTATATATATACATGTAGATTTTTACATATTTTATATACCATATATATTTTTTTACATACCACATTTTCTGCAAGTAAATTAACACAATTAAAATTGGTCTTCTCTATTTTATTAAGGCCCGATTTGCATCTTTATTTAGGATGCTGAAATTGTAATTACACAAAGATTGGATGTAGGCAGGTCTGTGAATACAGACCGCATTATTCTCGAGCGCGCCAAGTGGAGTTTTGCTCGTTTTGTGGCTGTGTATATTACACATAAAGTTTATTTGCGTTCCAGCGTGGATGACGCATGCGCACTCCGACCAACCGCACGTCATTACGTACGACGGCGCGCACGGCACGGACTGCGCATGCGCAACCGCTAATTGGCGGCCAGACCGGCGAATTTAAAAGAGAGAGAAGACCGGCAGGAATTCAGCAAGCTCCTGAGGAAGTCGTTACCGACGAAACGCGTTGAGCACCGAGCACCTGCAAGAACCCTACAATTTTTGGTATAGCAGTCTAGTTTTACATGCTTTTTATTGTTAAAGTATTTGTGCATTCTTTTGCTTAAAGAAAATATCATTGGCACTTTGTATGCTCTGCACTTTAGCATTTGGCACTTTACTCAAGCATTGTATAAATATAGCTGCTACCTCTAGGGGTTCTTGATTCTTTTGTGCATGTTGCACTTTTAGATATTGTCCTAATAAATTGGATTTTATATTTTCACATATGGTATTTTTATGACATTATTCTGAATTATTCAGTATCATCTTTAATTAGATCACCACACATCTTAATGCTTGTGGCGCCCTGTAGTCTGTACTAGAGTCCAGACTTTGTGTTTATTTAGGAAAGTGCAAAGTGCTTGTCAGACCAGCGCTCTACACGTTTCGTTGATCCGACTTCCTCAGGAGCTTCTTTCTTCTTCCCGGTCTTCTCTCTTTTAAATCCGCCGGTCCATGTATCCACTTCCGGGATCGCACAAAGCACGTCGCTCGCACCGTCATATGTAATAACGTGCGTGTGACCAATATGCGCATGGGTAACCAAGCTGGAACGCAGCATAACTGACATCTAACAGCCTGAATATAAGACAAATAGGACTGTGCAAAGAAATGTATTGTAAAAAATGTGTACAAATATAAATAAAAAATATATGTAAGAGACATATGCAGAAAATAAGTAGAGATAAAAGAAAATCGTTCTAATATGTTGTGTGGAGATAAGTCCATATGTTGTGTGGAGATGTATTCCTAAACATTATGATATGGGTACACAATTTGATTCATACATGTATAATATCCCCATATAGAGGGTTAATCTTATTGGAGTAGAACATTTTCAACACACAATGTCTTCAAAATTCTATATTTATGAAAACATTCCATATAAGTATCAGAATAGGGGTATACATATTACTCTGATATGGGGGTAAATATAACAGGAAAACAAATCAAATTAAATGCAGATACTGTATATGATAAAAACTAAATAAATTATCTTATTTCCCTCAAGACTTGTCCCTATATAAAGATGCAATACGCATATTTACTTGAAAATGGAGGCAATAAACTTCAGGTGATGTATTTAAAAATGTACAAAAGCATATAAAAATGTTAAAACTAGTCATAGACTTTAAAAAGGAGGAAAGAGTTATGATATTAATAAGAAAAATAAAAAAAAGATAAAAAGAGAAGAGATTAGTATCAAATTGGACAACATAATCATTCCATAAAAGCCAATATATTGAGATCTGTGTGACGAGACCAATCTCGCCACTGTGGATTGGAGGAGCCTGGTTGCCCGCCTACTGCCTTTAGACTATGGCCCCATGTTGAAACGCTTGATTTTCCCCTGCAAAGACACAAAAGCCGGGTCATTCGGTGCTTGCCCTGTTTGAGCGGTGATACCCCAGATAGCTATGCCATGGAGCCCATTCGTATAACGAAAGACTATGTGAAAGACTTTGGCTCCATGGCAATTGAACTGTATGTAATCTGAGCGCCATTCAGTAATAATGTGCGCTCAGATCTAAGCTATCTGGGGATATGTTGAATGTACCAGTTTTATGCAATAGCTGCACAGTTATATATTTGTATGTATTTTATTGTCTTTTGCTACCATGTGTTCAATTGAGTTTTTCCTCTGTCCTTGGAGATAATTGGATTACTTCCCAATTATCTCCAGGATAGAAGACTCTGTGGAACTGGTTTTGGGTAGAAAAGCCATGCTTCATTTGGTCACAAAGGACTACGATCTATCTTTTGAACCACTGGACCAATTTGTATTTGGAGTATGCTGATTCTGAAAATGTAAGTTTTATGTGAATGTGATGCATACTTTTAAAGTTATGAATAACTGTATTTCTCTGCCTGTGATAATTACATTAACCCATTGTGTGAGGTAATTGTATCACAGGCAGAGGGGAGGATTTTGTGTGGGAGTGTCTGAGTGTATTGTACGTGTTTATTGGTTGTTTTACAAAACCCTGTGGGTGGTACTAATGTGTAAGAATGTGTATATAAGAACAATAAACCCACAGCTCTGCCTGCTCCTGTTTCGTTCTTGGGGGGATTTATTGTATGCTGTTCCAGTTCGACTGCTAGGAGTGTAAACCTTTCGTATGGTTTTTCCTATTCAACTGTTTACAGCATTCATATGTTTGAGAGAATTGCTGCTCCGGTTCGGTGGATTGGTATCTTTGGTAGCTGCCTGTGTATCTGGAAGGGGAATATCCTCTAAACGGCGTTTAACCCCTTTTATGCCTGGGGGTGACGTTACAATCTGTATTAAGACCTGAGGGGACAGAGGATTTCATTCTGTATATCCACTCAGTCTCCCTCATTGCTAACATTTTTTCGGAATCTCCACCCTTCCAGTGTGGTGTAATCATACTGATCTCGATACATATAAAATCTTTCAAATTAAATTCATTAAATATATGAAGGAGTCCCAGAGAATATTGGGAGACTCTAATACCTAAGATTTTAAACGGTAACCCTATACGTGATTTTAAAGAAAGGTTACATGATATTTTAAATGCTGGTATGGATAAAGAAATTATAAATAAAGATGAGTTTAATTATTTATCACATCTCCCAAGACAGCAGTTTTTTATTACTTGCCAAAAGTTCACAAGTGTCTTGAATCTCCACCAGGAAGGCCCATTATCAGTGGTATTGGTTCCCTCACTAGTAACATATCCCAGTACATTGATTTTTTTCTTGCAGAATTATGTGACACAAGCTAGATCATATACGAAGGATTCTGCTCATATTATTAAGGAATTTGAGGATCTTGATTGGAAGGAGGACTATCTTTGGATGACAGTGGATGTAGCATCCCTATATACTGTCATATATCATGAAAAGGGTAAAAAGGCCAACCAAAGTGTTTTAAATAATGATCCCGAGATGCATTTTGAACAGATATCTTTTATTCTAGATCTCATTAGGTTTATCCTGTTCCACAAATTCTTTTGGTTTGAAGGAGTATATTACCTTCAAACATGTGGGACAACAATGGGCACCAGGTTTGCACCGAGTTATGCCAAACTTTTTGTGGCGGATTGGCAATTTAAAAACATTTGGCAGAATAACCCATTCGGTGCAAACCTGGTGTAGTGGAAAAGGTACATCGATGATGTTTTAATATTCTGGAAGGGAGTAAGGAGTATTTTAAAAGAATTTTTAACCTATATCAACTCCAATACTTACGGTCTAAAGTTTACAGAAGAAATTCAAGAAACCCAAATTAACTTTTTAGATCTAACTCTGTTTGTGAAAGAAGGGAAGGTTCGGAGCAAGACCTATTTTAAACCAACAGTATTGAACTCAAGTTGTCCCCACCGTAAGTGGTTGACCAATATTCCTAAGGGGCAACACATGAGGATTTTTAGAATTTGTACAGATAAGGAGGATTTAAAAGAACAAGTACAGATTTTAAATAAGAAATTTTCTGATAGAAATTACCCTGGAGACCTTCTATCCAATACACAGAAAAAAGTGGAAGGTCTCCAAAGAGAGGATCTCTTATTAAATCAAGGAAAGAAAAAAAAAATAATTCAGAATTTGCTTTCTTTACAAAGTATAATAGTAAAGCAAACCTAATAGAGAAATCCGTTCGAAAGAACTGGACAATTCTATTACAGAACTGAATAATTTAAAGAGCATTTTGGCCCCTAGTATACTACCTAAAAAGTTGTGAAAGAGAAGCTTAATTTTTTTTATCTGAGAAACCTAAAGTTTTTTTTAAATGTGGAAGGTGTAGTACATGCACATTCCAGACGAATTTTATGGCAAGACAGGAGGCTTCATATTTGCTTTACTTTTTTTACTGTTCCTCCCAGCAGCAACAACCAATCAGAACACATTTAGTCAGCAATTCCTCTTTCTTTGCTGCTTGCCTCCCAGGTGAGTCAATTCTAATTACACAGGCCCTTATACGAATATTTTATGTCTATTTATTTACACTTAACTTATTAGTGGTTCAATTTGTTGCTTTATACTTTTAACACAAATACAAACAAATATAGTGTAAAACCATTTAGATATAATCACAGTATGTGCAATAATGGAACACTCACTTATTCCAGAGCTATAGTAACCTAGCTCTGGTATGGAGCGCCTAGGGGTTCAATATGGGCGACACTGTTCATCTTCTGTGGGGTTGATGGCCGGTACATTGATGACATATTTTTTATATGGAAGGGTACGGAAGAGACCTTAAGCACCTTCCTACAATTCCTGAATAGTATTACTTGGGGGATAGAATTGAACAGTGTATGGAGTCCAACGGAAGTGATTTTTTAGATCTGAAGATTTTTATTGAAAATGGGATTTTAAAAACAAATAATTTTTTTAAACCAGTCGATGCCAATAGTTTTATTGATATAAGTAGCTGCCATTACACTCCATGGTTGGAGAATGCCCCGAAAGGGCAATTCTTAAGGATACGCAGGAATTGTAAGGATCAACATATGTATGAAGAGCAATCCCATAAAATCAAACAAGACTTCCTAAAGCAAGGTTATGATGAAGGAAAATTGGAAAGGACAAGGAAAGAAATTAAAGAGAGAAACAGGGAAGATCTACTGAAGTATAAAACTAAGGGAAGAAAAGAGACGAAACAAACAGAAGGTATAAGATTTATATGCAACTATAGCAGTAATAATAGAAAAGTAAGGAACATCATAAGTAAATATTGGCATATTTTGCTAAAGGATCCAGTTTTAAAAGAGGTCTTAACAGATAAACCTAGAACAATACATAGGGGAGTGAGAACTAGTAAAAAGTGTTTTAAAAGAGGAAAAGAAGTCAGTGAGGCTGGGTAATAATGTTGGTTTCTATGGTTGTGGCCAATATGGCGCATGCAAAAAGACCGGGAACAGTAGACGTATACTTAAGGATTTTAACTCGAATGGAAAAACCTATGAAATCAAGGATTTTATAACCTGTTACACAAAACATATCATTTATGTATTAGAATGTCCATGTGGACTGAAGTACGTGGGTAGAACCACAAGAGCGCTACTCACATGCATAGAGGAGCATTCTCAAAATATTGCAAAAAGCTACGAAAACCATAGCGTTTCAGCCCACTTTAACATCCACCATAACCACAACCCTAAAGGATTGAAGTTTATGGGTATAAGAAAGATCCAAAAAAATTGGAGAGGGGGAGATTTCAACAATACTATTGGGAGGATAGAGATGGAATGGTTCTATAATTTAAACACAAGGATCCCAAACGGATTAAATGGTGACTTCGAAATCTGACATTTCCTAAACTAAAACCCTCGCCCCCTCTCCCCTCCCCCCCAGCCATGTAGAGGACGAAATTTAAGGTTTAAAATAGATTATATATAAAGCAATAATGCGAATGACACATTGTAACAACAATTAGATATTTGTAAAACAGAACAAATTTTGTTTGGATTGAAAATAGGAAACTGAAAAATGAAGGTCTATACCTTGAATTTTTTGATCATGTTATGTATATGAATAGTGAAAGGATGACGTTTTAAAATAAAATCCTAAACCTGAATATTCTCCCTTATTTGAGGATCATATGTAGAAACATACCCTGGTTTAAACTTATATGGATAGTAGAACTATAATAACTGTAGTATTTACTCATTCAAACAAACTTAGAGTATAATATGTTATGAGAGATAATGTTAACCACTTACCGTATATACTCGAGTATAAGCCGACCCGAATATAAGCCGAGGCCCCTAATTTTTCCCCAAAAAACTGGGAAAACTTATTGACTCGAGTATAAGACTAGGGTGGGAAATGCAGCAGCTACTGGTAAATTTCTAAATAAAATTAGATCCTAAAAAAAATATATTAATTGAATATTTATTTACAGTGTGTGTATAATGAATGCAGTGTGTGCGTATGAGTGCAGCGTGTGTGTGTATGAGTGCAGCGTGTGTGTGTATGAGTGCAGCGTGTGTGTATGAGTGCAGTGTGTGTATGAGTGCAGCGTGTGTGTGTATGAGTGCAGCGTGTGTATGAGTGCAGCGTGTGTATGAATGCAGCGTGTGTATGAATGCAGTGTGTGTGTGTATGAATGCAGTGTGTGTGAGTGCAGTGTGTGTGTATGAGTGCAGAGTGTGTATGAATGCAGTGTGTGTATGAATGCAGTGTGTGCAGGGCCGGTGCAAGGATATTTGCCCCCCCCATATGTCCTGACCTCCCCTCCTCCTCCCTCAGTGGTCCTTACCTCCCCACCCCCGTGTTCCTTCACCCCCCTCCCCCAGTGGTCCTGACTCACCCCTCCCCTAGTGGTCCTTACTTCCCCCTCCCCTCCCCTAGTGGTCCTTACTTCCCCCTCCCCTTCCCTAGTGGTCCTTATCCCCCCCTCCCTCCCCTAGTGGTCCTTATCCCCCCCCTCCCTCCCATAGTGGTCCTTATCCCCCCCCTCCCTCCCATAGTGGTCCTTATCCCCCCCCCTCCCTCCCATAGTGGTCCTTATCCCCCCCTCCCTCCCATAGTGGTCCTTATCCACCCCCTCCCTCCCATAGTGGTCCTTATCCCCCCCCTCCCTCCCATAGTGGTCCTTATCCCACCCCCTCCCTCCCATAGTGGTCCTTATCCCACCCCCTCCCTCCAATAGCGGTCCTTATCCCCCCCCTCCCTCCCATAGCGGTCCTTATACCCCCCCTCCCTCCCATAGTGGTCCTTATACCCCCCCCCTCCCCTAGTGGTCCTTACTTCCCCCTCCCCTCCCCTAGTGGTCCTTACTTCCCCCTCCCCTTCCCTAGTGGTCCTTATCCCCCCCTCCCTCCCCTAGTGGTCCTTATCCCCCCCTCCCTCCCATAGTGGTCCTTATCCCCCCCCTCCCTCCCATAGTGGTCCTTATCCCCCCCTCCCTCCCATAGTGGTCCTTATCCCCCCCTCCCTCCCATAGTGGTCCTTATCCACCCCCTCCCTCCCATAGTGGTCCTTATCCCCCCCCTCCCTCCCATAGTGGTCCTTATCCCACCCCCTCCCTCCCATAGTGGTCCTTATCCCACCCCCTCCCTCCAATAGTGGTCCTTATCCCCCCCCTCCCTCCCATAGCGGTCCTTATACCCCCCCTCCCTCCCATAGTGGTCCTTATACCCTCCCCTCCCACAGTGGTCCTTATCCCCCCCCCCTCCCATAGTGGTCCTTATCCCACCCCCTCCCTCCCATAGTGGTCCTTATACCCCCCCCCCCTCCCACAGTGGTCCTTATACCCCCTTTTTTTTTTTTTTTTTTATTATTATTATTATTTTTTTTTTATTATTATTTCTTATTTTATTTTCTTTTCGTCCCCCCTCCCTGCTTGATACATGGCAGGGAGGGGGGCTCTCCTTCCCTGGTGGTCCAGTGGCAGTTCAGTGGGGGGGAGAGGGGGGCTGGCAGAGCTGTACTTACCTGTTCTGCAGCTCCTGTCAGCTCTCTCCTCCTCCGCGCCGTCCGTGCAGCTCCTTCTGTCAGCTCACAGTGTAAGTCTCGCGAGAGCCGCGGCTCTCGCGAGACTTACACTGGGAGCTGACCGAGGTGCTGAACGGACGGCGCGGAGGAGGAGAGAGCTGACAGGAGCTGCAGAACAGGTAAGTACAGCTCTGCCAGCCCCCCTCTCCCCCGGTCTGTATTATGGCAATGCAAATTGCCATAATACAGACCTTGACTCGAGTATAAGCCGAGTTGGGGTTTTTCAGCCCAAAAAATGGGCTGAAAAACTCGGCTTATACTCGAGTATATACGGTATATGTCCACACATACACTCCTCGTTTATTATATATTGCGAGGAATATGTGATACAGGAAGGAAAAAACGGACTTTTTAAACGCACGCTGGAACGCAAGGACACACTCGGAACCGGAAGTGATGTCATGCGGAAGCAAAAGACCGGATTTGAAACGCACGCTGGAACGTAAGTATAGACTCGAAACCGGAAGTGACGTTAGGCGGAAGCAAAAGACCAGGTTTGAAACGCACGCTGGAACGTAAGTATAGACTCGAAACCGGAAGTGACGTTAGGCGGACGTAAAAGATCGGGTATGGACGTAATGCAGATTGAAACGATCAGCACGGTCGCCCATATTGAACCCACAGGCGCTCCATACCAGAGCTAGGTTACTATAGCTCTGGAATAAGTGAGTGTTCCATTATTGCACATACTGTGATTATATCTAAATGGTTTTACACTATTTGTATTTGTGTTAAAGGTATAAAGCAAGAAGGTCCCCAAAATTGAACCACTACTAAGTTAAGTGTTGTATTTAGCCCTACACAGGCTTTCCTTACTCTAAATATATAAATAAGAATATGTGTGTGTCAGAATAAGCGCTCCACTATTTATCTGTTTGACTGTATTGTATTTGTGTGTTTATGGGAATTGCACATTTAGTGTAGAAGCTGCTTGTTTTTTTATATTCAAAGTGCATACATGTATATGTATGAAGAGATACCACGTACTCCTACCTATATAGTTTGACATTTAGTACAATTTATTTACACTTTATTCATTATTTTTCATATTTTGTATATATTTAATTTTACTATATTTTTTGTTGGATTTGTTAATATTTTATTAAGAGAGAGAGGTGCTTCCTAGGTATAAAACCAAAAGGGAAGCCCCAGAAAAAAAGGGTTATTGGGGTAGAAAAACGGGCATAACCCTGCATATAGCACAAATAGGAGAAAAAAATGAAGGATATGACCACCCTGTTAGAGACAGGCTGATCACCTTCAAGCCACCCCAAAGTGGCGTCTCACACAAAATAATAAACAACTTTATTGGAAAAATAAGAGTAAAAAACTCAAGCGCCAAAAAAGTGCCTAACAAAAGTAGCAGGGCTAGGTTTCTGATAAGTTAGTACCATTTAACATCCTAGTATCAGTTTCAAGTGTTTGTAACAAACTGTAACACTAATGAAAAGTATGGATGCAATTAGTAATGTAACTTAAATGTAGCAGGCACCGTGCCCCACACGATTAACACTTAAAATACAGAAATCGAAAGGATAGAGGAGGGTATAACATAAGAGTGAAAATAAAGTGGAGATAAGTAAATAAACCTGATAGACGTACTATGTACAGGTAGTATCAAACCACAGTTAAACCAAAAAATTATTGTAGCCCAACCTCCCTTTAATAGATTTCCAGAGTCACAGAGCGACTCCTAAGTCAAGTAGTATCCTGCTAATAGGTTATGTCAGTTTAAAGTATCACCATGGCAACCCATGGGCAGCCCAACGCGCGTTTCGGCGGTCCAAACCGCCTTTCTCAAGGGCACAAAATAATTAGGAGTAGAGTGAAAGTAAACCGCACTTAGGTTCCCCCCCGGCAGTCAATTTAAATGTCACCTCGTACCTCCCATCCGACACGATTGGTCATTGCCAGCCAATTGAATCTTTCCTCTCGGTGGGTAGAGGTGAGGGACTGCGCATGTCATCCGTGCTGTGCGCATATCCGGAAATGCAATATCGTGCGTGAGCATGTCAGAGGAAGAGATTCGAATGCGCATGTCTGTATGTCAGTGATCGCGCATGAGCAAGGACTTAGTTATTTCAATTTCAATATCGTTCGTGCGCATGTCCGAAGAAAAGATTCAAATGCGCATGTCTGTATGTCAGCGATCGCGCATGCTCAAGGACTCCGTTATTTCAACCCGATCAGTGTTAAGGGTGCTCCCTATAATAATAATGGTTTCTCACTTATATAGCGCATAGCCGAAAAGGTTTTGGCCAATGTACAACAGACCAATGGCTAAGACTTTAGAGCCATATAAGTAGAAAGTCACGCTGCAGAGCAAGGGAGAGGGGGGGGGGGGGATTGAAAATAATAATAATGATAAATCAATGAATAATCCAATCCAAGTATAGATATAGAGTATATAGTATATAGAGACTAAAAAGAATGGTTTCATGATAAATTATCTCAAAAGAGGCTGGATCCAAAGAAAAAAGAAAGAAGAGGAAAAAGTAATAAATAGTAAATAATAAAATAATATAATAAACGATGCTAGGAAGTGAATTAAATTAAATCAAATTAAATCAAATGGACATGGTAATGCAACCACGGAAATTTATGTATATGTGTAAATAGTGAATATATCTACATAGTAATAGCAAAATTCTTAACAAAATTTATTTACAAATCCATATATATGGCAAAGGAACGTATGCACATATATACATATATAAACATGCTTAAGGGGAGTATGCAGGCAGGATGGATATATACACATATATACACAGGCAAGGTATGTGTATACACACATACATACACATACACCTGGTGTGTACGTACACATGAAACGGAGGACCAACCTGAAGGTTGTTAAATAAATGGGGCAAAAGAAAACCCCTCATTCAATCCTGCAGGTTGAAGTGTCTTTAGTTCATAAATCCATCTGGACTCTCTCTGCCTTAAAACTTTGTCAAAATCTCCCCGTCTAGGGGTCCTTTTGACCAACTCTAGACCGCAAAACCTCAGGTTATTGGAATCCCCCTGGTGTTGTTCCTTCAGGTGTCTCGAGATAGGAGTCTCGAGGCGATTTCTTGGAGATCTGACATGCTCCAAGATTCTGTCTTTAAATGCCCTAAAGGTTTTCCCTACATATTTCTGTCCGCATGTACAGGACAGTAGGTATACAAGGCCCTTTGTATTGCAGTTAAAGAAGCTTTTAAAGGAGGCATGCCCCTTACTGTCACTAACGGTTTTGGAGCCTTTCTGAATGTACTTACAGGCTACACATCTACCGCAGCCATAGGAACCTACTGGAGGGGTACCCAACCAAGTGGCACGTGGTTGTGGCTTGATTGCAAAATGACTCGGGACCAGAAGGTCACGAATATTCCGTCCACGTCTAGCCGTGATATTGACATGTGGACTTAGGGAGTCTTTAAGATGTGCATCATTCAAAAGGATGGGCCAGAATCTCTCAAGGGACTTCCGTACTTCTGGCCACCCCAGATCAAATGTTGCGACCATACAGATAATGCCAGCATCCTGATTGGTATTCCTCTTTGAATTGTCACACAACAGATCACTCCTGTCTGTTTGGAGTGCTCGTTTGTAAGCTCTTTTTAAACAGCGATTCGGGTAGCCCTTCTCTTTGAAGTATTGCCGAAGTTGTTTTGCTCGTAATATAAAGTCCTGGATGTCACTACAGTTTCTCCGAAGGCGGAGGTACTGACCTACTGGTATACCCTCTTTAAGTGGTCGGGGGTGGTAGCTGGTCCAGTGTAGGAGAGAATTTGTGGCTGTGGGTTTCCGGAACAACGTAGAGTGAAAGGTACCACTCTCACTGATACTAATAGTGACATCGAGGAAGTTTATAGAGCGTCCCCCAAATTCAGACGTAAAACAAAGGTTTTCATTATTTTGGTTAAGAAGTGTAACCATATCTGAGAATTCCCTGGGTGTACCTTGCCAGACAATCAAGATGTCGTCGATATATCGACCCCACCATAAGACCTTAGACAGGTATTCCCTTAGTAAATCTGAATGGCAAATCTGTTGTTCCCACCAACCCAGGTGAAGGTTTGCGTATGAGGGGGCACAAGCCGTCCCCATCGCAGTTCCCCTCACCTGGTGGTAGATACGATTGTTAAAAAGGAAGTAATTGTGTGACAAAATAAACTTCAAAAGGCGTAGGAGAAAAGACGTGTGTAGGTCGTCCCTAGGGATTCTTTGGTCCAAGAAAAAGCCCACATGATCAATTCCTCTATCATGAGGTATAGAGGAATATAAAGATTCAACATCCAGACTGCAAAGTTGGACAGTGGGAGAAAATTTCAAGTTAGCTAGTTTGTTCAGTGCCTGCTTGGTATCCCTAATATATGAGGGTAAGGTTTCCACAAAAGGTCTTAGGACTCTGTCGATATACAGGCTGCCATTTTGTGTGAGGTTATCGACCCCAGACACTATAGGGCGTCCAGGCGGTGTCACCAAGCTTTTGTGGACTTTTGGTAGGCAGTAGAAGGTTGCTATCTTAGGGTGACGAGTGAGAATGAAATCAAACTCGTCACCCGATAGCAACCCCCCACTGCGACCCTCGTCCAGGATCTCCTTATATGTAGATAGAAAGGGGTCAGTGGGATCCTGTTTGAGGATAGTATAGGTCTCAGTGTCTCTAAGAACCAGTTCAGCCATTTCGAGATATTTGTCCACATCCATCACTACGATATTACCCCCCTTATCAGCGGGTTTGATGATAATATAGTTGTTATCCTGTAGGGTTTTCAAGGCCCGTTGTTCCCGTCTTAGGAGGTTATCGCGTGAATGGATGTGGAGAGATTTAAGATTGATTTTTTCAATCTCAGTTCTGGCTGCCTCTAAAAAGAGCTCGATGTTTCTATAGCCTGAAAAGTTGGGTGTAAAGCGACTCTTGGATTTCAAACCCGTACGATTTGGTATAGTGTTAGAGTCATTTTCATCCAACAAGGCCAGTAGGTTAGTGAGACACTGAAAGTCCTTCAGAGTAAGTCCCAAGTCTTTAGCCTTACGTTCATTCTGGATAGAGTGGAATTTATGTAAAGCCAGTTTTCTGACAAAGAGGTGGAGATCCCTAGTCCATCCAAATTTATCGAAGGGTGGTGTGGGTACAAATGATAAACCCTTCCCCAGAACAGCTTCTTGATCAAGTGTTAGTGTATGGAGGGACAAGTTAATGATCTGGGACTTATGTTTTAGTGTCCGAGTACCGACTAGAATCTCTTCCTCCTCCCCCCTCCTCCTCCCCGTGGATTGCGAGTCTGGTATCTCGTTCGTAGACTCGGGAACTCCTCCTGGTAGCCTGGGGCTAAAAAATTAACCCCTTTTTTCAGGATCCCTTTGGGGTTAGGATTAGTTATGGATGAGGTGGACTGTAGTTGAGATTCTGCTGGATTACTAGAGGACTGACTTCCAGAGTCTGTGTCCCAAGAGTCATACTCCGAGGTCAAACCATTGTCGGAAGTACGTCGTACCCTGCGATTAAAGAATTTATAGACGTTACCAGACTGGTAATCATGAGAGTCTCTGAGAAATTTGTCATGTTTCCGAAATTTCACTGACTCCTGGTATTTATCCAGATTTTGTTTCAATCTTGATTCCAGGAAAGTGAAATTCGGATCATTTTGGAATTATTTAATTCCCTTGATCTCTTCATCTAAGTCTACATTGACCGTTTGAAGTTGTTCTGTTTCAAACTTGCAGATAATCTGCATAAAAGTTTTGGAGCAAGATCCAGCTGCTGACTCCCATTCCCTCATCAGCTCTGCATTATCAGAATATGATGAGGGAAAGTTCCATACTCTAAGGCCCCTTGGTATCATTTCCTTACTCATGTACTTCTCAAGGGATGAAATTTCCCAACAGGTTCGGATCTGTTTCTTATATAAGTTATGACGTTTGTTAAATGATTTATTAATGTCAGAGGTGGTTGCATTGGAGTCCAATTTAGTATTAGAAAATACACTTTCTGCATCTTTACACCAGATGCTACTTTCTACCTTTTCGGATAAAAAAACAGCCATGATAGAGAAAAGAGAGAAGATGTTTGCATAAACCAGACTATAAACCCAGGTATTGATCGCACGCACGATATTGCTTTTCCGGATATGCGCACAGCACGGACGACATGCGCAGTCCCTCACCTCTACCCACCGAGAGGAAAGATTAAATTGGCCGGCAATGACCAATCGTGTCGGATGGGAGGTACGAGGTGACATTTAAATTGACTGCCGGGGGGGAACCTAAGTGCGGTTTACTTTCACTCTACTCCTAATTATTTTGTGCCCTTGAGAAAGGCGGTTTGGACCGCCGAAACGCGCGTTGGGCTGCCCATGGGTTGCCATGGTGATACTTTAAACTGACATAACCTATTAGCAGGATACTACTTGACTTAGGAGTCGCTCTGTGACTCTGGAAATCTATTAAAGGGAGGTTGGGCTACAATAATTTTTTGGTTTAACTGTGGTTTGATACTACCTGTACATAGTACGTCTATCAGGTTTATTTACTTATCTCCACTTTATTTTCACTCTTATGTTATACCCTCCTCTATCCTTTCGATTTCTGTATTTTAAGTGTTAATCGTGTGGGGCACGGTGCCTGCTACATTTAAGTTACATTACTAATTGCATCCATACTTTTCATTAGTGTTACAGTTTGTTACAAACACTTGAAACTGATACTAGGATGTTAAATGGTACTAACTTATCAGAAACCTAGCCCTGCTACTTTTGTTAGGCACTTTTTTGCCGCTTGAGTTTTTTACTCTTATTTTTCCAATAAAGTTGTTTATTATTTTGTGTGAGACGCCACTTTGGGGTGGCTTGAAGGTGATCAGCCTGTCTCTAACAGGGTGGTCATATCCTTCATTTTTTTCTCCTAATATTTTATTAACGTTGCTTTTCTACTCCTGGGGCCGACCTTGGTCGGCCCACAGGACCTTTGCCTTTTATTTGGGGCACTCAGTATTTCACTGAGGATTGGTTCTCCCCTCACTACCACCCCTTCGAGTGTCTCTAGCCGACCGCGATCTACCGGGGCTTTGTTTACATTTTCTCACTGCTCGTTATCAGGGCCGGACTGGGGATGCGAAGCAGCCCTGGAAAAAAATCTATGCCAGCCCCATAAGTCATTGTGCTATGTAGGGTGTATATATATATATACTATATTGAAATAGTTGGCTGCACTCTCGGATTTCCTTAAAACGTAACTTTTTGAAATATTTAAGAGAAGATCAACGTTTCATCCCCTCTTGTGGACTTTCATCAGGATCATGATGAAAGTCCACAAGAGGGGATGAAACGTTGATATTCTCTTAAATATTTCAATAAAAGTTACGTTTTAAGGAAATCTGAGATTGCAGCCAACTGTTTCAATTGCCTGGATACTGGAGCCCTGGTGATGCACCCGGTCACACAACTTTGAAGGATGAGTGCAAGGTACAACAGCTTTTATATATATATATATATATATATATATATATATATATATATATATATATATATACATATATATATATTGATACATTTCTTCTTCTAATTCAAAATATTAGTTCTTTCAGGGTAATTCAATTATACAGTAAAGCATACGCACATGCAGACACAGACAATCTTACTGATGCACACAAATAGGCTCATTGACAGACAATCTCAATGACACACACAGACAAGGTTACTGGCACACACACAAATTTAGTACAGACAAACTCTGATACACACACAAGCTTACTACAGACAAGCTCACTGTCATATACACACGCTCACTACAGACAAGCTCACTGATGCGCACACACTCTCCCTACAGACAAGCCCATTGACACACACAAACTCACTAGCAGGCGCACACACACAGAGGCTCCCTCACTAGCAGATACGCGCGCGCGAGCGCACACACACACACACACACACACACACACACATGCTCGCTCGCTCGCTCACTCACTAGCAGATGCACACACACAAAGGCAGACAGTCACTGACACCGAGGCAAACATCCACACATACAGAGACAGGCAGACAGTCACACACACAGGCAGACAGACAGTCACACGCACACAGACAGTCACACGCAAACAGACAGTCACACACACATACACAGTCACACACACAGGCAGACAGTCACACGCAAACAGTCACACACAGAGGCAGTCACACACACAGGCAGACAGTCACACACACAGGCAGACAGTTACACACACACAGGCAGTCACACACAGACACACTGACTTGGGCTGCTTCTTACCTCCACATCCCTTGGAGCTCCTGGAGGCTGGTTGTTGGGGAAACAGGGACTCCTTCCTGCTTCCCATGCTGCAGTCAGCCAGGCCACCGCCGCATGCTATGCTCCGCCCCCGTTGCACAGCAAGCTCCGCCCCTGCCGCACACTAGGCTCCGCCCCGCCACGATTTTTTTTTTAATGATGCCGGCCATGTGTGAGCTGTGCCGGCCGCCTGGCTCCCCGTGCGCCCATGGGGCTGTGAGGCCGCACACCTCACACATGGCCGGCCGGGATCACAGGAGCCTGACCAGGATGATTAGGGCTGTCAGCCCAGCCCCAGGTGCCGCGGCCCACCGAGAAATTTCCCGGTATCCGGGTGGGCTAGTCCGGCCCTGCTCGTTATACAGCAGTGACCTGTCAGCGGCTCTCTTCCGTTTTTCCTGCGCTTTGTTCTGACGCGTTCTCCACCTCCAAAATAGCCGGCGGCCATTTTAGTGTGCGGCAGTTTGAATTGGCGATGGTTTGCTCCAAGTTCCCATTACCTGCTGCCCAATTTACAAATCTTTTAACCCTCTACTGCTGCCCAGTTTGTAGGTTATTAAAGGGACAATATAGTCACCTGAACAACTTTAGCTTAATGAAGCAGTTTTGGTGTATAGAACATGCCCCTGCAGCCTCACTGCTCAATCCTCTGCCATTTAGGAGTTAAATCCCTTTGTTTATGAACCCTAGTCACACCTCCCTGCATGTGACTTGCACAGCCTTCCATAAACACTTCCTGTAAAGAGAGCCCTATTTAGGCTTTCTTTATTGCAAGTTCTGTTTAATTAAGATTTTCTTATCCCCTGCTATGTAATAGCTTGGTAGACCCTGCAAGAGCCTCCTGTATGTGATTAAAGTTCAATTTAGAGATTGAGATACAATTATTTAAGGTAAATTACATCTGTTTGAAAGTGAAACCAGTTTTTTTTTTCATGCAGGCTCTGTCAATCATAGCCAGGGGAGGTGTGGCTAGGGCTACATAAACAGAAACAAAGTGATTTAACTCCTAAATGACAGTGAATTGAGCAGTGAAATTGCAGGGGAATGATCTATGCAATAAAACTGCTTTATTTAGCTAAAGTCATTTAGGTGACTATAGTGTTCCTTTAACACACTACTGCTGCCTAGTTTGAAAAGTTTTTCAACCACTTATTCTTTTTTCTGGTCTTTTGCTAACCAGCTCCAAGGTAAGTCCCTTCTCCTATTTCCAGTCATATACGGTTTTATTTTTCCTTTATGCTCTGATTACTCAAAACCAACATTCTGTTTTTACCTCATGACAGGTTTACTCAACTGGCCTACTAATTGCCTTTTTCCTGCTTTCAGCCAGCTTTTGTTAAACCAAACAATTACATCTGCCACAAGGGTGACCCCCTTGATTATAACATGTGACTCCTGTTTTTGCTACAACGATACTTGGGTCTCCGTTGTTTAGCTTATAGCTTTCCAATAACTAAGGGTGACCCCCTTTTTGTACCTCACGTGGGTGACCCCCACCTCTCTCTGCATTTTGGGTAACCCCTATTTGCCTGTTTGAGTGACCCCAAAACTTAAAAATAAGGGTTACCCCCTTCATATTCCTGGGTAACCACCAGTCGTTATCAGGGTGACAAATCTAATTTTATTTTATTAATGTTTTGAAACTTGTGGTTGAAAATGTTTTTCCGACTCGGTCGAGTCTCACAATGATTCCGACCATGACGGGGCTCCGCGTAAGCGTCCCTGGAAGGGCAACAGTGCCTCCGCCGGTAAAGGCAAGGCCCCTGCCAAAAACCTTACACTGTCTCTTCCCTCCTCAAGCCTTCCCATACCCCTTGGAGGGTTCCACATCACATGATCTACAGTACTGCGCAGGGTACTCTGACGAGGAAAACCATGGGAATACCCCTTATCAAGGCCGGCCTTAGAGGTGTGCGGCCGCACAGGGCGCCATGGAGCAGGGGTTGCCCTGTGGCCGACACAGCTCGCACATGGCCGGAGTGCAGGGGAGCTAAAGCAGGTACCCGGGAGGAGGATTAATTATTCTCCACCCGGGTCTATTTAAAAAATAAATAAAAAATTGCGGCAGAGGGGCCGGGGCTTATCGCGAGGTGGAGGTGGGGCTAATACCTCCCAAAGCCCCTGCTGCACAGGAAGAGGGAAGGAGTCCCTGCTTCCCCATCAGCCAACTGCATCCACTGGAAAGAGGTAAGTTGTGTGTATGTGTGTGTGTGTGTGACTGTCTGTCTGTGTGTGACTGCCTGTGTGTGTGAGACTGCCTGTTTGTGTGTCGCTGTAGCTGTGCCATTGTGTGTGCCTGTATGTGTGACTGCCTTTAACCGAGTGTGTGTACATGCCTGTAACCGAGTTTAAATTTCCCCCACCCCTTCTTGTCAAGGCCGCACTTTGACTGACAGACGCTCACTCACTGACAGACGCACACTCTCATATACACTGACAAACAATGACATACACACACACACTATTACTTGGACACACACTGACAGACCCAGGCACTCACTGAAAGACGCACGCCCCCACTGACCAACACATACACACTCACTGACCGACACACACACTCACTGACCGACACACACACTCACTGACCAACACACACACACACTCACTCACAGGCACACACACACATAAACACTTAGACACACACACATTCACTTAGACATACACACTCACAGACACACAGACATTTCCACTAACACTCACAAACTAATATTTTTTAAATTTTATTTTAAATCCACCCAGCCTCCCTGGGAGAGCTGGAGTGGATTTCTTACCTGCAGTCCAGTGTGGCTGCTGGGCGGACAGGCAGGGGGCGCACAGGCTGAGTAGGCGGCGCTTAGTGATGCCGGGAGCCAGACTGATGTCATATTCCGGCTCCCATCTTCATTAAGCGGCGCAGAGGGAGCTGAGCAGGAAGAGCTCAGGTGAGTATGCTCCTTTGTTGCCCGCTGCCAGCCAACTGCATCCACTGGAAAGAGGTAAGTTGTGTGTGTGTGTGACTGTCTGTGTGTGTGTGTGACTGTCTGTGTGTGACTGCCTGTGTGTGTGAGACTGCCTGTTTGTGTGTCGCTGTAGCTGTGCCATTGTGTGTGCCTGTATGTGTGACTGCCTTTAACTGAGTGTGTGTGTACATGCCTGTAACCGAGTTTAAATTTCCCCCACCCCTTCTTGTCAAGGCCGCACTTTGACTGACAGACGCACACTCTCATATACACTGACAAACAATGACATACACACACACACACTATTACTTGGACACACACTGACAGACGCAGGGACTCACTGAAAGACGCACGCCCCCACAGACCAACACATACACACTCACTAACCGACACACACACACTCACTGACCGACACACACACACTCACTGACCGACACATACACACTCACTGGGAGGGCGCGAGGCAAGCAAGGGATCTGCCTGGGGGGTTGGGGGCGGCTTTTTTTGCCGCCCCCTGCAAAGTGCCGCCCAAGGCAGATGCCTTGTTTGCCTCGCGATACACATGTCCCTGGTGCCTGTGTGTGTTATTGTATTCAGGCAACTTGGTGGGGGGTGGGAGGGCGCCGTGAAGACTTTTTGCACAGGGCGCCTAATTACCGAATGCTGGCCCTGCCCCTTATATCAGGGAATCCTTCATTACCAAACCATTTGTGGTAAGTTCCACTCCTACTAATCCTTCCCAAAACAAGGATCATTTATCTGACATCCTGCTGGATGCTAATGGCCAACCCCTTTTTGATCCTAGGATCATCAACCATTTCCGATCCGCTGAATGGGCACCTCCTGGCCATATAGCCCAATTCTGTACAATGTGGCTCTGAATACCGCTGGAGAAGGAGACAACCAGACAAGGTCGCTCTGACACCCGCGTTTGACCCTCTCCTAATAACCTTCCTCAGCAAATCAGGGAAAGACAAGGGCCTCAAAATAGTCCAGGACAAATTATTTGATATTGCTGGCCCCATTATCCAAATTTTTATTTTGGCAGACGAAGCCATTGTTGGATCCACACTTGGTATGCAAATGGACCCAAAGAGCCCTATCTCTCCTGGGGAATGCTAATGTGGCTATGTCCACGGAAAGACGGAAAGCTGCGAAATATAAAATAGATGCAAAATTGGCAGATTTGAGTTCCAAAGAACTCGGCCCAGAGGCCAACGGCCTATTGTTTGGGGACCAGTTCATGCGGGACCTCAACAGACACGTATCAAGGCTCAGACCTCCCTTCGCAGGGTGTTTCGATCCAACTGTTTTTCTGGCAGGGCCGGTCGCCATAGAGGCAGAGCAACCGGCAGGTCTGCCTTCGGCGGCTACAGGCCTCAACCAAGTGAACCTTGGAACTCTGGTTATGCCTGTCCCTATCCAATCAGAGGACGTGGCTCTGCTTCTCTCTGGGGTCGATCTGCTCAAGGTAATGCAACTATCTTATTCTCTAGTACATATTGCAGGCCGTTTAACTTCTTTTTTTCCCAGAGTGGTCTCTTCTCACTCAGGATCCTTGGATCCTTCAGACTGTTTCAGGTTTTCTCATGGATTTCACCACCAACCCTATACAAGAATCCCTTCCCCTCCCTTTACGGATGTCCCAGCCGGACACCGCTACCCGAAATGCAGAACTCTGCAAGCTCAGAGACAAAGGCGCAATTGAACCCTCCTCAGCCTTCCTCAGATTTGTCAGCAGCATCTTTCATCTTTGGAAAAAGTCAAACGACTTTCGCCCCATCATCAATTTGAGAGGGTTAAACCAATTCATTGTGTACTAGCACTTCAAAATGGAGGGCATACACCTACTCTGAGACCTACTTTGCGAGGGAGATTGGTTCTCCCGTTTCGACCTCAGGGATGCCTACCTTACGGTACCGGTTGCACCCTGTCACCGCCCCTTCCTTCAATTCAACCTCGTGGCGGACTGGTTCTCCCGTCACTGGAGGGACGCCAGCAATTGGCAACTAGACCTGAGTGTCTTCCACTAACTGCATCACCTTCACGGGCCCATCAGGTTGGACCTATTTGCGTCCAGACTGAACCGTCAGACAGACATTTTCTTCAGCTGGTTGCCAGACCCATTGTCACAAGCCATCAACGCCTTTCTACAACCTTGGCCGTCAACAGGATCATACGCATTTCCACCTTTCTCCATACTCCCTTGCACTCTCCATCGCCTCAGGGTTCTGAGAGTCAGGATCATGTTAATAACTCCCCTTAGAGTTAGAGTTGTCCGCGGACTACCCTCTGCTTCTGTCTCTTGCCCCGGACCTTCTCTGAGAACCCTTTAGAGCGTGCCATCCCCTCGCCATCCAGGGACATCTTCAACTGGTGGCCTGGACCGTTTCAGGGGATCCTGGTTCATCTCGGGCCTTTCAGGCTTGGCTCAAAACCTCCTCTGGGATTCATGGGCCCCAGGAACCCGCAGATCCTACCTTTCAGCATGGTCATCCTGGGCTCACTGGTGTTTGAAAAGGTATATTGATCCCTTTTCAATGACTCTGGTGAATATCATGAATGTCCTGTCCTTTCTCTTTGACAGTGGCAAATCTTATCATACAATAAACCTTTTTCGCTCTGCCATTTCGGCAGCTCATAGTCCGATCGATACAGTCCCTGTCGGTCAACATCCATCCGTGTGCAGGCTCCAGACCTCCGGCCCCCAGTTACACCCATTTTTGGGATGTGGCACAAGTCTTATCCTTTCTGGAAGCTTGGCGTCCCAACTCGGAACTATCCCTACGGCAACTCTCTGCCAAACTAGCCCTACTACTTTTGCTTGGTCTCTCTGCATCGGGTTTCCGACATCAGAGCGTTCGATCTTCATGCAATTGCTTTTACTCCTGAGGGAGTACGTTTTTCCATTGTCCGGCGCACTAATGTCCTATCATCCTCCATTTTTTATCCATACTCCCGGATAGACCATCACTGTGTGTTGCCCGTTGTTTACAATGGCATGTCACCTTTACCACTCCCCTTCGGCCCCCGTCGGGACTTCTTTTTGTGTCCTATGTTCGTCCCTACCGTCTGGTGTCATCTCCCACTATTGCTTGGTGGATCAGGTGACTCCTACGCCTCTTGGGGGGGCGTGGAGCCTTCCTTCGGTGCTCATTCAGTACAGGGCATGGCTGCATCCTCCGCCTTAGCCGCTGGGAGTTCCCTTTCGGACATTTTGACCTTGGCGGATTGGTCAAGGGAATCTACCTTTCGTACCTTTTATTTCCGGCCTCAATATCATCCGGGCTTTCATTTACTTTCTGAGCGTTAAAACAGCAAATATGAAGCCTCCTGTCTTGCAATAGGCGAATATTTTCTCAGCCTACGTTCGCTCGGATACTTCGCACATCACCCTCCCTTATTTCTTCCAGGATGGGATATCCAGGTAAGGTGTTCGTGCTAATGTAGGTTTGTTCATAGGTTCTATGACTTTTATTTATATAAATGTGGGTATCACATCAATCACACCATACTTTCACGAATTTTCTTCTTTTTCTAGTGTGAAATTGTCTTCACTTCTCTGCACGACGGCCTTATTAAGGATCTGTTGTCCCAACTTCCAGTTAGTTTACATGGTTGATCACGCTTGTTTGAAGATTGTTCGTTCCGGTTTACATGGGTTGATATCACTCCGGCTGCATCAAGAAAGAGGAATTGGGAGGCTTCTCACAGCCACATATTACTGACTAGATGTGTTCTGATGGGTTGTTTCTTTTTTCAATCTGTTAACTATTTATTTGCTGCTGGGAGGAACAGTAAAGGAAGTAAAGCAAATATTCGCCTCCTGTCTTTAATACAATTTAGATTATTAGTTTACTGACGCTAGAATAATTTCTAATTAGACCACCGAGTTTCGAAGCTGGGTTACAAAAGAGGTTTTTAAAATAAAACATTTTATAAATTGCCAGAGTAAACTCGTGGTCTATTTACTACAATGTAAATGTGGAGTCCAATATATAGGACGCACCATTAGGAAATTGCATGTAAGACTACTGGAGCACTTTAATGGGATAAACAATAAGAATACAAAACATAGTGTTCTCAAACATTGTACCACCTGTAATTAATTTAATTTTAAAGATTTTCTATGTATGAGGATCGATTTGATTACACCACACTGGAGGGGTGGAGATATCGAAATTTTTTTAGCAATGAGGGAGACTGAGAGGATATACAGAATGAAATCCTCTGTCCCTGCAGGTCTTAATACAGATCTCGATATATTGGCTTTCATGGAATGATTATGTTGTCCAATTTGATACTAATCTCTTCTCTTTTTTATTATTTTTCTTATTAATTAACTCTTTCCTCCTTTTTAAAGTCTATGACTAGTTTTAACATTTTTATGTTTTTGTACATTTTTAAATACATCACCTGAAGTTTATTTCAAGTAAATATGTGTTTATTTCAAGTAAATATGCGTATTTCATCTTTATCTTATTTCCCTCAAGACTTGTCCATATATAATTTAGCTTTTATGATATACAGTATCTGCATTTCATTTTATTTGTTTTCCTGTTATCAGAGTAATATGTATACCCCCATACTGATATTTATATAGAATGTTTTTATATATATAGAATTTTGAAGAAATTGTGTGTTGAAAATGTTCTACTCCAATAAGATATTATACGGGGATATTATACATGTATGAATTAAATTGAGTACCCATATAATAATGTTTAGGAATACAAATAGACATATCTCGACACAACATATAAGAACAATTTTCTTTTATCTTACTTATTTTCTGCATATATCTCTTACATATATTTTTTACACATTTTTTATAATAAATTTGTTTTGCACAGTCCTATTTGTATTATGTTCATAATGCGGCTGTGTAAATGACACAAAGTTATTCTGCGTTTCAGCGTGGTCACTGGAGGTTTGCCTTCACGCACCAGCCATGGGGGCGCAACATCAGGCTGACCGGAAGGAGGGAAGCGCACTGCGCTCTCCTCCAGCCGGTTACAATTTGTAGCGTGGCCGAGCGCAGCCCATAGATACCCGCCCGCGGAGTCCAGCCTTGGCCCGTCCACCTCCTACCCTGGTGTCTGCCGACTGCCGCAGGCTGTGTGACATCATATCCCTGCTCCCTGTGTACCACACAGCACGGCTGGCGCCCAGTGATGGGGCTGGGCTGCAGGACAGGACTCCACGGAGCCAGAGAACATGCAGCCCAGGGGACAAGATGTAAGTATGAAATTATGTATGTATGTATGTATATGTATGTATATGTCTCTGTATGTATGTATGTATGCCTGTCTCTGTATGTATGTATGTCTGTCTGTATGTATGTCTGTCTCTGTATGTATGTCTGTCTGTATGTCTCTGTATGTCTATGTATGTATGTTTGTATGGGTCTGTATGCCTGTATGTCTTGTATGCATGTTTCTGTATGCCTGTATGTACATATGTATGTGTATGTATGCCTGTATGTCTTTGTATGTATGTTTCTGTATGCCTGTATATATGTATGTGTCTGTATGGCGGTATGTCTCTGTATGTATGCATGTCTTTGTATGCCTGTATGTATGTATGCCTGCATGTTTCTGTATGTATGTATGTACCTGAATGTCTTTGTATGTATGTTTCTGTATGACGGTATGCCTCTGTATGTATGCATGTCTTCACATGCCTTCATGTCTCTGTATGCATGTATGTCTCTGTGTCTGTATATCTCTGTATGATTATTTCTGTGTTTGTATGTCAGTGTACCTGTATGACTTTGATTGTGTGACTGAAAAATGATGGCTGTGGCTTGGGAGGAAATACACACAGGTGAAGATGCATTTTTTTTAAATGTATTTTTAAAGGAGGGTAAGGGCGCCAAAATGCATCTTCGCCTGTGCAACTAAAAATCCTAGCAGCGGCCCTGCCTTGACGTGGCAGGTGGGCATTCCCTCTAATGGCCATTGGAATAACTAAATATCCTCCATTTGTTTAAATATACATAGGGATTTGGGAAAGAGCGCAGGTAACTTTTTTCTTTGGAATTTTATACCCTAGGAGACCAATCACTAGCTGGAGTGTTACGGACATTTGAGACCAAAGAGTAGCGGGACACCGGACTCTGGAAGTAAGGACTCTATTATAGAGACTTTATCTCCAAAAGTGAAGTTCTGTCTCCTCTTAAGAGGATTTAACCATTTATCATCTCGAACCTATACACAGTGATTGTGGATACCACTGCTTAAGATTACACCCAGACTGGTGATAACAGCAAACACATTCCTGTATATCATTATTTTTATTTTATGATATTTTATGTATATTTTTACTGATGTGTTTTAAACTTTTTTTTAAATTGATGAATAAATTGAATATACTTTATGGCTTGAATAATTACAGTTGGATGGCATGGTACTTATTAAAGGATCACTATAGTATCAGGAAAACAAAGCGGTTTTCCTGACTCTATAGTGCCCTGAGGGCACTTACCTTAATCCAGTACCGGGTTCCCTCGGCACTGGTGACCTCTCCTCCCCGTCAGCGGAGCCGAATGCGCATGCGCGGCAACTGCCGCTCGCGCAGTCAAAGTGTCCATGAGAAAAGCATTTCTCAATGCTTTCCTATGGACGCCCTGCACGATGGAGGCGAAATTCGCCTCCAGCGTCACAAATACGCCTCTAGTGGCTGCCACTAGAGGCTGGATTAACCCTATTGTAAACATAGCAGTTTCTCTGAAGGGTTAAAACATGAGGGACCTGGCACCCAGTCATTGAGCTGAAGTGGTCTGGGTGACTATAGCGTCCCTTTAATGATGTAGTATTAATATCCTTGTTTTGTTATTATTAGCGTGGCCTTTTACAATATTTTAGCTTTGTATTTATAGGTCCTAGGTTAGCCTATTTTTAAACCGCAGGTCCTTTTGTGTTTTTTTTTTCATCCTTTGCACTCCACTCAAATTTTATTAATGTTTTTAGATATACCCTCAATGAAAAAAAAAGTTTAATTAACCGCATGCATATTGTCATTCAGGATATATCTACTGCATGTTTTTTTTATGTTTTTATTTGGGCAGTGGAATATCCCTTAAAAACATTTTCCCCAATAAATACTCACATCCGCTCAGATAATACTCTTACTTACCTCAAACCTCTTATGTTCCTTTTATACATTTTTTTTGTTTTATTGTGACTATTGTAATTATAAGAAAAATCATCATGATCCAAGAATTTAAGAACAAGCTATGTTAATTCACATTACTTGTAGATTTGTGCACAAATCATTTTCACTCGTGACGAATGAATCAAAGTTCCTGTTAATCTAAAAGCAATTGTACACAAGTCTAATTATTTTAAACAACTTGCTTAACAAAACTTGATGCAAAGGACAACCTTTCCCTCCTTTATGGCTGTACTTAACTTTGAATTAACTGCAATGAATCCCATTTGTGCTCAAAATGATCCTTAAACCTGAATATTACAGCCTAAAATGGCCATTGGCTAAAATTAATTACCTGCCGTTAACTTCATCTTAGACACACCATAAAATACCGCACTTATGGTACCTTGTACCTACCATAATTTTGAACCAATTTACCCACGGCATTCTGGAACTATGACTGACATCCGTGTTTGTGAACAATACCTTCCCCATTATGGGAGATCCCTATTCTCTTTACCATAAGATCAAATTTGGCTGGTATGGGAGACTTAATTTAACCTTGTGGCATTCTCTAAGTTTGGAAGCAGCAATACGTAGCCAAACATGGTGCGCTATGTAAGTGGTGTGTTAAGATGTGGCCATACTCACTGTAACATATCACTAAGGGCACTATGGATGTTCTGCACAATTTTCTCTCCTCTCTTCTATATTTCCTATTTGTATTCAATTTCCTTAGGATTATTTCATAAACATTAAAATAAAAAATAATTTCAAATACCAAAAAAAGTAAAAAAAATATCTAATATTCAAGAAAACAAGTAGTTTTGGAAACAAAGAAAGAAACACTACATGTAGATAAATCAATATAAGAAAGATCTGATGAGATACTAGAATGCACACATTCACAGATATTCCATTTGTAGTAGATCCATATTCTTGTATAGTTTACATTATCTTTTACCTGAAAAGCTGAACTAAAAATACATTTGTCGAGTCCTGCTCTGACAGAAGGTGTAAATGAAGCTGAGCTGTGAAACATTCTGAAATGGTTTAAAAGTGTGTATCTTAGAGATAAGAATCTTGTAAGGTCAACTCGCACTGGAAAATATACCACAAAAATTAGTTTGCCATTCAACATTCTACAAAAAAAAATAAAAAAAATCGAGAAGCTGGTCAAATTGAAACCCCCCACAATATTTGGTTGAAAATAAAGCAGATACAAAAATATACCCTAGTGAGGTGATAGTATGCGTTTTTTTAGCTAGCTTTTATGTAGAATAGAATAGTGCTGTCAGAATTATCGAGAAATAACAATAACTAGCAAGTGTAAAGCAAATAAAATAGGCCAAAGGGCTTGGATGCAATAACATCAGATCACGCATTCAGGCAGTAGTTGTGAAGATCCATAAAAATATTACCATATTATACTGAAAGTCTTTCCTACTTTGTTGATTCACAAATTAAAATTCAGTTTTGAGATGTTTGAAAAGTTCTACCAAGAACGTGCTACACAGTGTGCAGGTGAAATACAAGAACCAATACAAATTTGTGGAGACAACATTGCATTTGAGAAAGATGCTGAAAATACTATCCAGAATTCCTTGTAGCTCCGGTTTTACTGGAAGATGTATGGGCTGAACCCTGACCTAAATCAGAAATCAGCTAGAATGTATTGAATCAATTCAGATAAGTAGAAGTGATGAATCAGACACAGGTGAAAAACTCTCAGACTAGCTTATTTACTTTAAATCAATGTTATTTCTGATTTTGAAAGGTTTAATATCTATCCCAGAAGCCTAACACGTGTTGAAGGGTTTATTTTTTAAGCCTCCCAGTGTCTGGATCAGGTTTTTTATTAAATGATTATTATTTGTGTATGTCTCTGATGAAACTGCAACAGGAAAGGACATTTGAGAAAAACAATTGCATGAGTCCAAGAATTCAACAACAAAGCCTCATGATGATTGTCTTCCGTTAACTGCTCCAACATGGCGAGCTGTATACAATATTGTGGTTGCATATATTCACAGCACACATAGGAAAGGATTTTACGTCTTAAATATTAGAATCTAGAGGTATTTAGAGAAAAACTGCATTCCTAACACTATAGTATACCTCTGCCTCTGCAGGTTAAAAACCCTTTCATTTACTTGCCTGATTCCAGCTATAAGGCCCCTCAGTGCTGGATCAAGATCCTTCTTCAGTGATGGGGGAACTATTGCACACACGCATTAGGGCTTCCCTATAGGAAAGCACTGTATCAATGCGTTCCTATGGGTTTTTTCAAGACACCGGACATTGTCATGCAAAGTGTGAGGACATCCAGCGTTGTTTCACGGAGTAAACTCTGTGAAAGACCAGGAATCGACTCTATTGGCTGTCTGAAAGTGTCAGGGTGTTGGTCCGGTGCCCGGGACCCAGATACAATCTTGGCGGCGGGGCGAAGACCGGGACCCAGTATGCCTGACGATAAGTAGGAGTCACAGTGTGGAGGTGGATTAGCAGGGTCTGGTGCAGGGTAACCGCAGGCCCCCTGGTGTTGAGCACCAGCGTTTGTGCAGCCACAGCCAGAACCCTGATTCAGCTAAAGCGGATGCCAGGAACTAGGAGCTTGGAAATAAGCAGACCTCCCAGGAGCTGAATAGGGAGGCTCTGCAGCAAGAATGTATCCAGTACAGAAACAAGACAGGACTAGAGATAGGCACCAAACATGAAAAACAAGACAAAACTAATAGAGTCCAGAACCAGAGAAGGATAGGAAGCTAAACCCAGAACATGTACACAAGACACGAGGAAAACATGAACATAACATGGGCATGACTGGACAGGACTGTACATGGACTGGGTATACAAACTAAAACAAGACAAGATATGATAGGCAAAACAAGAGGAGAAATAACTAAGCACTATATATGAAAAACATGGGGATTTAGTTACATTATATGATTATTGCATAAGCCTGCCAATAACGCCAATGTACCCCATACCTGGCAGGTCCTACACTGCCTAATGTATGCTAAAACAACCACAGAGACATATATAGCACTTACCTGCAAGAAAGGGCAGACGCCTTGAGTAGCTGCCTGCAGGACACAAACAAAAAGGAATGATGGAAAACAAAAGGGTGTGGCAAATAAAACAAACATTTAAATGAATCCAAGAGACTGGGAAATCCAGTAACGGAATATAAGAATGAAACCAGAAACCCAGCATAAAGAAAACCAGACAGACTAGAAAACCAAAAAACCAGAAACACAAAACAAGAATTGTAAAAAGAGTACATTACTTAACATTGCAGGGTTAAGGGGACACACGCACTGCACCCGGACCGCTTCAATGAGATTAAGTGGTATGGGTGCAGTGTTCCTTTAATTATTAATGAAATTTGAATGATAGACCAGAAACATTTTGCTTATAGTCATAGAAGATTAAGATATATTAAACAAACATTAATTGTTTGGCAAAATGAGGGCAACTGTAGTGAGTGATTTCAGGGACATCAATGTCTGTTAACATGAGGAATTAACCTATGGAATGATTTTTTGTTGTTGGAAAAAAATGACCAAAATTGTATTGCAAAAATATTAAGATTTTGGGGAGTGGGGCCTGACTGCCACACTGAATGGTCGCACCTAGCAAAAGCTCTGTGCGAGACTCCTATATTTTGCTAGCCTACCGACTTTTACCCCATAGAAAACAACAATCTACACTCAGGAGACCCTCTGCTCTAACCTGTGACTTACTCTGGGGTGATGCCCGACGGGCAGCATGGACCCAACAAAGTCTTGCGGCTTTTCGTTAGGTGTGGAAGTGGGAGAGGAGGAGGATGCTCTCTCTACGATCACCCTACTGGATTAAGTGGAAGTAGTCAATGTTCTCTCCCGCTCCTCCTACCCCCGGTGGGGGTTATTTGGCACCAGCACGCTACTCACTTAATGCTAATGGAACCTGCCCATGCTCCTGCTACACGAGCACTATCTCCTCGCACATTCAAGATGGCGGACACCATACCAGCTACCACTACAGAATCCTCACGAGGTTGGACAAAATCTTTCAGGATTTCTGGCTAAAGCTGAGACGCAGACAAGGGCGGTTTGCGAGGCAAAGACACAGAACTATTGTTGCAATACTCAACACCCGATGCTCAACAACTCAACGCTGGCTCTCTTTGGTGGCAACCAACTGCCTACAAGTATCAAAAGGAAAAAGCCCTGAGGGGGGTTACCCCAACACTTGTCTCATGCCCTCGGAGGGAGTCTGTGATCACAACCTTCCGGGAAACTGTAGGTGGGCTCTTGCTGAAGCATGGGGCCAGCGGAATAGCCTGTACTGGATACCTGGAACTCTCTAACTATGGGACCTTCATAGCAAGCATGGGTATAGGGTGACTGAGTAGCAGTAGCGCATGGGGTGTATGATACTACTCCAGTTTATATTGCCTTCACATGTTTTCATCCTGTAGTTAGACCCAGTTAGCTTGGGATGGCAGTACATCCATCCACTATAATTCTGTATATTCATACTATATGGTATTGATGCTTACTTCTTACTCAGCTGGGTATAATTTAATCTGTATATACACACTCTCATACTGCAAGCTGTTCATAACATTTCAAGGTGTTTCATTATATATTTGATAGATCTCGTTTAAAATAATAAGCATGTTTCTTGGTTTTGTGTACAGTCATTCACTGTTTTTGTTTCATACTCTATAGTGTATGTCATCACTCGTAAAACCATTGTTTATACCTCTGCGTAGGTTAACTCGCGTCAAGTCTTTTTTCAGGTCGTATATGCACGTTTTTTTTCCAATGCACATCAAAAATAAAGAATTATAAAAATAAAATATTACGAATTTTTAAAACCTCTGCTGAACTCATTTCTAAAGAAATGTACATATTCGCATACCAATGACAAATGTAATACAGATAAACTTTTAAATCATTAATTCAATATGCAAAGAATTGGTAATAGTTTTAAAGTCTCCAGAAATCCCAAGACTGAAAATCTTAGGAAAAAAGAACCAAGTTTAGTTGAAAGGACTTAGGTCATGCTTTAGAAAAACACAGGTTGAATATGCAGCCAAGAGACTGGTTTTATTTTGTGATATTCATACAGTTTGACAATCTAAATGTTGGGCAAAAATATGCAGGAAAAGCCCAAATGTAGGAATTCCAGCCAACCTATAAGCCCACATGAAGATCAAGTGACATAGTGGTGTTGGTAGATGGCAATTAATATGACAATTAACTTAGACATGACCAATACATAAAGCACATGGCTTGACAGTTGAAAACATTCGGTATTACTTGTTAAAACCTTTGCACCAAGGTAAGCCTATGTAGCACTAAGATGAGTCTAACTTCAAGATTTCAAAAGATTTATGTGGCAATGCAAAGCTTGAGACTGTCTTGGCAGTTATGCCACAATTCAGACACAACACATGTTAGTTAGTTGACCCATTGTACAGCGCTGTGGAATTTGTTGGCGCTATATAAATAATAATAATAATAACAACAACACCCCCAGGCTGTCAATCAGATGTCCAGAAGAGTGTCCTGATCACTCCACTTTCAATAATCATTCAAAGTGGATGTGAGAGTTTCACATAGAGAAGCACTGAGATGCAATGCACTGGGCAATCAGCAAATTTACCACGGGGTCAGCAGTATAAATAGAGGTCGTTGTTTGGTTCACCTGTGTTGGCGGTGGGTATTAAAGACACAGTTTTGAAACTTAAATGGAGGGTCCATAGCTAAAATTGATTGAGAGAGAAGAAAAAATATGATGAAAAAATAAATAAATATGGATCGTTGCACTTTACAAGTATATAGCGCTCCACTGTATAACATTAAATTATAAATGATTAGGATTTACAGGAACATTAATTTCAATAACAAGTTATTTTATTTATTTCCAGACAGGAGTTGAAAATCACACATTTTTAATTTACTGATTTTTGGTCACGAATATTCACTTACCAGAAGATTATACACCATTGATTGAAGTCACCTTAATGGGAGTGCGTTGGCGGGCAACATCATGTGATTTTTGACCGAGAGAGCACACATTCCCAAATTAGGACCACTTAAACAGCACAAGGCAGGAAAGGAACGCAACCTGATAATGTACAATACTGAAGAGAGCTTATACACTTGAAATAAAAGGTTGATTACTATCTTAAACAATACAAGAGTACATTGAGTGAAGTAAAAACCAAAATTAATTATATGTAGTTAGAATTCTCTTCAGATTCTTTTTACGCATTGACAATAAGCAATCCTCGGCTGGGAGATTAGAACAAATAAACACGTGGCTGCCAAGAAGACCTTCTGATTCTGAAAGCTACGGGGCAGTGAGTGTTGCTAAGGTATCTGAATCAGGAAAGTCGTTGTATAGAAGAAGAATAGATTGGTGATTAGAACTTGGCCTAAAACACTGTCAGATGTCTTTCTTAAAACCAAAAAACAAGTACTTTAACATAACCCAACATTAACATCAATTGTTTGTCCTTTTTGAAGATTTGATTAATCATTCCAGTTGTACTTTTATTTAACTACAAGTTTACATTTTGATGTCCTGCTCACAGTTCTTGCATACATCACCTTTTACAAGATAAAGTCTTTATTGCTGTCCAAATGGAATTTTGTTATTTTGTTTAATAAGTTTTCACTTTTCACATGGACACATGGAGGGGCTATGGCAATGAGACACAAGGAGAGGTTGGGGGAATGAGACACAAGGAGAGGCTAGGGGAATGAGACACAAGGAGAGGCTGGGGGAATGAGACACAGGGAGAGGCTGGGGGAATGAGACACAAGGAGAGGCTGGGGGAATGAGACACAAGGAGAGGCTGGGGGAATGAAACACAAGGAGAGGCTGGGGGAATGAGACACAGGGAGAGGCTGGGGGAATGAGACACAGGGAGAGGCTGGGGGAATGAGACACAAGGAGAGGCTGGGGGAATGAGACACAAGGAGAGGCTGGGGGAATGAGACACAGGGAGAGGCTGGGGGAATGAGACACAGGGAGAGGCTGGGGGAATGAGACACAGGGAGAGGCTGGGGGAATGAGACACAGGGAGAGGCTGGGGGAATGAGACACAAGGAGAGGCAGGGGGAATGAGACACAAGGAGAGGCTGGGGGAATGAGACACAAGGAGAGGCTGGGGGAATGAGACGCTGGGGGAATGAGACACAGGGAGAGGCTGGGGGAATGAGACACAGGGAGAGGCTGGGGGAATGAGACACAGGGAGAGGCTGGGGGAATGAGACACAGGGAGAGGCTGGGGGAATGAGACACAGGGAGAGGCTGGGGGAATGAGACACAAGGATAGGCTGGGGGAATGAGACACATCGAGGCGCTTGGGCGGAAGGAATAAGAAACATGGAGGGGAGGGCCTGGGGCAGAAAGAATGACACACATTAAGGGGAGACACATGGTGGCCAGGGGGAACGGAATGCTATATGTGGGACAGAATGATACATGTGTGGAATAGGGGTGGAGAAAATGAGACACATGGAAGGGCTGGGGGGCTTGGGAGAATGAGACAGATTAGGGAGGTTTCCCAGGGCAATGTTCGCACCGGGGCCCGGTGGTTTCTAATTACGCCTCTGCCTAAACTAAATGAAGATGTGCAAAATGTAGAAACTGCAGTTATGGAAAATTGTGACATTGGAAGGATCCAGCTGGATGGCCAGTTGTACTTCAAGACATAGAAAGAATAAGGATCTATGGCTTAAAGAGTTACTCTAATAACTTTATCTCAAAGCAAAGTTGATGTATAGATCATGCCACTGCAGTCTTACTGTCATTTAGGAGTTAAATCACTTTTGTTTCTGCTTATGCAGCCCTATCCACACCTCCACTGGCTGTGATTGACAGAGCATGCATGGGACAAAAAGCTTTAATTTCAATCAAAAGTGACAGCATAGTTAGTTATAGTCACCAGAACAACTACAGCTTAATGTATTTGTTCTGTTGAGTATAGTCAGTCCGTGCAGGCCTTTTAAAGTAAATACTGTCTTTTCAGAAAAAGGCAGTGTTTACATTACAGCCTAGGGACATCTCCAGTGGCCACTCCTCAGATGGAGGCACTGCATGGAGACGCTGAATTTTCCCCATAGAGATGCTTTGAATCAGTGTGATGCTGATTGGCCAATGCGGCGTTTGGCTCTGCCCCCGCCCCATCTCCTTCGCTGAGATCATCAGAATTGATGACCTCAGCCAGTCCAATGCTTTCCTATGGGAAACCATGGTGATTGGCTGAGATCATCAATTCTGATGATGTCAAAGGAGGCGGATCAGGGCGGGGCCAGAAACGGGGAGGCCCCGTGCAGCACTGAAAAAAGGTGAGTGAATCACCGAATGAGAGGTAAGGGAGGCTGACCACTTACACAGTGGTTTTAGAACTAGAGTGAGAGGAATACATGTTTGATACTATTGTGCTCCTTTAAGAACTTTTTCTCTTCTACTCAGTAAATTGAACTATAGGCACACACAGAAAGATAGTGCAGGCTCTAGCAGGCTACTAACAGATATAAGAAATTCTAGTGTTAAAACCACAATTGTTCCCCCCTGGCCTCCCCCTTGTCCTCTAAATATAGTGACATTTATTTTGTTTAAGTCTGTAGCTGCTGGCTCTGCCACAATCTTCCTGCTTGGCTGACATCATCAGAAGTGTTGCACTATGCCAATCACAATGATTTCCCATAGGATTGGATGAGACTGTCAACGAGGCACATCAGGGGCAGAGCCAGCACAATTCAAACACAGCCCTGACCAATCAACATCTCCTCATAGAGATGCATTGAATCAATGCACCTCTCTGAGGAAAGTTCAGTGTCTCCATGTAGGGGGTGGAGACACTGAATGTCATTCACACTGTGCAGCACTGCCCCAGGAAGCACCTCTAGCAGCCATCTGAGGAGTGGCCAGTGGAGGTATCCCTAGGCTGTAATGTAAACACTGCATTTTCTTTGAAAAGACAGTGTTTACTGCAAAAAGCCTGACGGGAATGATTCCACTCACCAGAACAAATACAATAAGCTGTAGTTGGTCTGGTGGCTATAATGTCCCTTTAAACACTGATGGAATGTGATTACTTTTATGCTCTTTGATTGTTAACATGTTAGCGAACAAGCCCCTAGACTAACAAGCCAAGTTCTGTTCAATGTATAGAGGTTGTTTACAAGTTTGGATTTTATACCTTCTTTCCTACCCCCTACTGCTGATCTGCATAGTAACAGCAGTAAAAGTCTAAGCTAATCACCCCCCTATTTACTGCCTTCTCTATACATTAAGACCAGTTGTAACTAACTGATTGGATAAAGAATATAAGCATGCCCTGTTAAATATATATATATATATATATATATTTTGGGGGGGGGATATGCAATACAAATGATGTAACTGAACTGAACAACTTGTGTCTGTGTCAGTTCATGGTGGGCTCCCCAGCGCTGAAAAGAGATTGCAGGACAAAACAGAGATTGCTAAATTACATAGAAGTCCATGGCAAAGAAGTGGTCAATTATTGAAAGAGATCTAAATTTTGATCTAACAAACACACGGTGCAATAGTTTTAAATTAGATCTCTCTTTACAGGAAGTGTTTAGGAAGACTTTGTAAGTCACATGCAGGAAGGTGTGACTAGGGCTGCTTAACTCCTTAAGGACCAAACTTCTGGAATAAAAGGGAATCATGACATGTCACACATGTCATGTGTCCTTAAGGGGTTTAAACAAAGTGATTTAGCTTATAAATGGCAGATAATTTAACAGTAAGACTACAGAGGCATGATCTGTACACCAAAACCCCTCCTGTAAGCTAGCGTTGTTTTGGTACCTCTATATTATTATTACATAGTGTCCCTTTTAATACAGAAATTGAACTAAAGGAAATGATTAACGGTGTGGACAAGAACAGTCAGTTAGGCAGGTTCTCTTGTATGCAAAGTTTTAAAATAGACATTTAAAAAAATGTAGGACTGACTTTGTGGAGCACAAGCAAGCATTATACCGGGCACCCTGTTCTGATCATGAAAAGTATAGTATTTTCCTTTTTGTAGGAAATAAGAATTTGATCCATGAAAAACAAGTGGTGTGTTACAAGAGAGAACATTCCACTCATCACAAACAATACTTTTGTTGGAGAAATCTTCAAATATCCAATGCAGGGCATGGTGTGGACTACAAACGGCAAAATAATTTTAGACTGTGAGAAGAAATTTGCTGCCTTATCAGAAAGACTTCTGGAAGTACGTTAGTGTGGCATAAAAAAAATGGAATTGGAGATCTGCACATTGGCAATTTCTTTGGTATACTTGGAATAAATAGCGCACTATAACCAATTGTTACAAAAGCCAAGAGAGCGGACGAAAACTGCATGAACATTATCGGTCTTAGAGAACCCAAACCAGTTCAGAAATATTTGGGGAAAACATATTTTGAACATGCCATGTAAGGAAGAAGGCATTACCAGAAGTTTAGCACACGTGACAAAATGGAATTGTTCAATGCTATGTCAGCAGGAATTTATAGAGTAAAGAATGGATTATTCAAGAAAGACTTTAATTTATTTGACTCGACATAAGACCACAGAAATGACAGAATGGAGCCTTTACTTAACCTATTTAATGATATGTATCAATAGGAGCCTTTGCTGTGACCTTTTCAAAGGAAGAGGTTAATAGATTCAGAAAAAGCATTCCATGGTTGAACATCACTTAACCCCTTCACTACTAGCACTTTTTGATGATAAATATTAGCATAACATGTATTTGAATTAAGAGATACATAGCTACCATATAAACAAAACTCAGCAATTTGTGTGTATATCACTTTGCAAACAAATGTAAAATATTGAATTATGTAAAAAATAAAAAAAATAAAAATTCCATTTATTCAGCCTTTATAAAATATTTGAGGAAAGGAGAGCTTTAGACAATATACAGTGTCTCTATCTTGCAACATTTCAGTCTAAAATGTTGGTATCAAAGCAAAAAAAAAAAATATATATATTTTTTTTTTCAAATATAGTAGACAGAAATAAATAAAATGTTCACAACCCTTGCTTATAGGTATTTTTGAAGAACCTGAAGAAATTACTAGCAGTACATCTTACTTAAAATGGCAACAGAATGTAAAAAATGTCGGCATTTGAGCATAATTCCCACATACAGGAAAATTATATAATTTACAGTTAAATTATATAACTCTAAAATAGAGGTTATAGCAATCTTTATAAATTTCTGGACTGCTAATGAAATGCTAATCGTGAAATGGCAGAGTCCATTCACCCCTCCCTTACTGTAGGAATGATATGCCCCATTGAAATTTCCTGTACTGTTTGAAAGCAGGGTGTAAGCTTACATTTTCAGCAAATTTGCAAGCATTATATAGTGGCTTCTGGCAGAGAAATGTTTGTCTAAAGGCAAACATTTATACTCGAATTAGGTAGTGAAGTAGTTCATTTTTTGACAAAATGAATAAACTAAAATAGCTCGTTAATCTAGTCTTCTTCAAGTATGGGGTGGACAGATATGGTTGTCTTATTTATTTAAAATTTCAGAAATATTTAAACATGGATTTTTTTTCTGAGTTGTCCCTTGGGATAGTGGGGCACGCTTGGAAAAGGTAGGGTATGGTAGATCGCTTTTCGCGATCAAGGCAAAATGATGTGTGAGGACTTTCCATTACTAATGTCTGATCCCCCTTTCAAAGAATACTTTTAAAAGGAATGTTGTCTAGATGCCATGAAATGCTTCAATTGCTCAATGAGAAATACAATGTAACCAGTTGAAATAAGGCATAGTCAGGAATGCCACTGAGAGCTGTGTGCCAGGTTGGTGCTCCCTCTACTGGAATAAAATGTAGCTACGCTAAGCAATGAGTCATAAAATAGTGCATTTAACAAATGCTTCATTCATATGAGGGGACAGATTTCAGACTACAGGTTTCATTCACACTTCGTTATCTTTTCTGTTTTAACTTTCACACAACTTTTTATGTCAACAATTACATAAAGTGATTTATTTTTTTATGTATTTTGTTTTTAAATAATTTTTTCCTCCACATTCCCAGTTTCTACTTGGTTGTTTAATTTTGGGCCTTGCCTAGAAAAAGTCTTCCTTGATGAGATGACTGTTTTCAATTTTGCTAAAATATTGAAGAGGAGTTGGAGGGTGTGAGGGCCCTGTCCAATGGTTTATTAAGATTTCAGATGGCGAGCCTGGAAATGTCAATTTTAAATTTAACACTGTACAATTTCAGTAATCTTTTTATCTAAAGCGGCTCTGCCACCTTGTGGGGTCCTTGCATTATTTGCAAAGACCCCCGATGGTTACTTTGATATTTGTTGCCCTTTGACCGCGGGAAGTAGGGGCAATCTGCATCTGTTGGATCATCTGCAAGGAACCCATGCCAATGCACAACTCTGAGGTCAATGAAGAATCCTGCAAGATCACACGTAAATACCGTCTCTTTACAGCTGCCGATTAGTCATTAATAGTGATGTTCCGAACGGTTCGCTTGCGAATAGTTCCTGGCGAACATAGCATGTTCGCGTTCGCCACGGACGGCGAACATATGCGATGTTCGGTCCGCCCCCTATTCGTCATCATTGAGTAAACTTTGACCCTGTACCTCACAGTCAGCAGACACATTACAGCCAATCAGCAGCAGACCCTCCCACCTCCTAGACAGCATACAATTTAGATTAATTCTGAAGCTGCATTCATTTTTTTTGTATGTTTGTGTTTATTATACATTATCCTCCATAGCCAGTAACCTGTGTTTATTATACATTATCCCCCCATAGCCAGTAACCTGTGTTTATTATACATTATCCTCCCATAGCCAGTAACCTGTGTTTATTATACATTATCCCCCCCCATAGCCAGTAACCTGTGCTTATCCCCCCCCATAGCCATTAACCTGTGTTTATTATACATTATCCCCCATAGTCATTTATCGTTGGACCCGGGGCCGGCGCGTCCATAAGGCAGCACAGGCGGCCGCCTTAGGGCGCACGGGCTCTGGGGGCGCAATATTTCAGTGGCCGGCAGTAGGGAAGCTCTCCCTCCTGCCGGCCACCATCTGGACCCCGGCGCAGCAGTGCTGTGATAAGGCACGGCGAGGGAGCTCTTATCTCACCACTCTGCTCCCTCGCTGTCTGCTGATGCCGCGGGAGCCGGAATATGACGTCATATTCCGGCTCCCGCGGTATCAGCAGACAGCCCGCGAGGGAGCAGAGCGGTGAGATTAGAGCTCCCTCACCGCGCCTGATCAAGCACTGCCACACGCCGCCCAGCAGCCCCACTGGACCACAGGGAATGATCTTCGCCTATGTACCTAAAAATCCAAGCACCGGCCCTGGTTGGACCTAGGCAGCATGATGTCTTAGGCCGGCCCAGAGAGTGAGTGAGTGAATAATATAATATATATGTTCAGAAACATATTAGTAATATATGTAAATCGGGTTCATGCAAAGAGGGTGAAAAGGTATTAATGAAAAACACACTTATTGCATCAAATTTACAAAGCCAAACTTTTAAAAGCTTTCCTCATTTCTTTCTCGGGATGAGGAATATATCGGTTGTAGACTGAGGATTTTCATCTGCCCAAACTTTTAATAATATGCACTGGAGTGTCAGTGTTGAAGGAGACCGAAGCTGCCCCTATTCTAAATGAAAGACCCGACACATGGATACAACCCAATCTTAGGAGTAGTGTTCTGATGTAGAAGATTAATTTTCAGAGGGATTCAGTGAGAGTAGTGGTGAAATGTGTGTGGCATGACTGAGTGTGGGTAAGTGTCAATTATTTTAACTGGGCACTAGTTCTAGGTGGGATAAAGTGGTATAGCGGATGGATGAGTAGTTTGGTTCGTTTTAGAGGTTTGTAGAGAAAGTATATAGTGATCATGATTTTTTGCGATATCCAATATTTTTAAGGTGGTCCCAGTGCCACCACTCATATCTGGTGTCACAATAGCTTGCATTTAAAAAGAACTAAACTTTTTCGACTGTAATATAATAGCAGTCAGTTTCCTTCACACGTGTGCGTTTCAGGGCCTGCCAGGGCACAGTGTCACACCAGTGCAACTCATATCAGGTGTAACAGAAGTGTACATTTAAAAAAAAAAAATACAGGGGGCTTGTTGTCACCTTTCGGGGACCCTTGGTGTTGTACGTGGCTGGGTGGAGGAAGAGACCTTCAATGACATCAGTGAGGACAAGGAACCGGACATGGCTAGCTTGGTATCCAACCTTGTGTAAATGGGGAGTTTGCAGTTGTGCAAATGGACTGTTTGCGGTTGTTTGCGGTGCGTTAAACGGGGAGTTTGGTCTGTCACTGTGAAGCGGGTGTAACCCTTACACTACCTGATCAATACAACATCATACCTGATGTTTTAAAGCACGTTATTCCAAACAATTTAGGAATGTTAGGTGATTGATGCCCTTTATGGATTAAAACCAGACTCTGCATCAACTATGTAATTTTCCATGGGAGTTTTGCCATGGATCCCCCTCTGGCATGCCACAGTCCAGGTGTTAGTCCCCTTGAAACAACTTTTCCATCACTATTGTGGCCAGAAAGAGTCCCTGTGGGTTTTAAAATTCGCCTGCCTATTGAAGTCTATGGCGGTTCGCCGGGATCGCCCGTTCGCGAACATTTGCGGAAATTCGCGTTCGTCGTTCACAAACGGAAAATTTTATGTTCGAGACATCACTAGTTATTAACAATGTGATCACAATCTCACTGTTCCAATACTTTTTTAAAATATTTTTTACCAATATCGGACCAGTGAAAATTAACTCTATACTTTACATTAAATGGTATGGATTTGGTGATCACACTCCTTTAGAAAAAAGTTATCAACATAGTAATGTGCTCATTGGACACTTTGCAAATTCAACACCTGAAAGTTTTTGGAATAGCCACTAAAATATCCCAGGGTACTGATAAATTGTTGGAAAATTCAAATTTAAAAAAATATCCAAGTATTTGCATTTGGCTGGTACAAACTTGGTTTGACTAAGCATGATGTCATGACAAATATCACCATCACATGGTTAAACATTTACATCATTTATAACTGTTACTGCAGCTCTGCTATCAGGCTGACTAGATTACCGGGGCACTGGCCAAAAGAGCTAAGCAGTGACGCGCGATGACGCAAAAATAAAAATGGAAATCTACAGATGTCCTGTGATGAAGAAGCAATTACCTCTGTCACACTCAAACAATGGTGATCTCAAGGTGACAATGTAGGAGCAATAAAGAAGAAACGCTAAGACTCTGTAGATGTCAGGACTTTACAGCTAAGGAGCTAAGGGATAGCAGCCAGGTTTTATGTGCCAAAAGGGAATGGAAAATGTGTCCATCTTATTGGGCCTTTGGACTGGCAAGTTATGATGGTATTGGTATTCTGTTTAAGAAATGTGATTTAAAAATGTATCTTATAGTGAAAATTGTTGAAGGCAGATGCCTTTTGATAGATATTATGCCCAGTGGTGTCGCTAGTGAGGAGAGGGGGTGAGGGGTAGGGGGGAGGAAGCGAAGTGAGAACACCCATTGCAGTGCGTGCGGCTACATCTTATTAGACTGACGAGCCTAAGCAGAGAGCAGTGTGGAGAAGAGCAAGCAAAGGGGAGCAAAGTGAGCAGAGCAAGAAAAAAGGAGAAGAGAGCAGAGCAAGTAAGGGGGGAATGGACAAGTAGAGAGGAGCAGAGAGCAGAGCAAGTTAAGGGGAGCAGAGCAAGTTAAGGGGAGCAGAGCAAGTACGGGGGGGCTGAGCAAGTAAGGGGAGCAGAGTTCCCACACATTTTTCCCCAGGACTTGACCCCTGGCAGAGAGGACTTTTATACAGATCATAGGCAGGTCAGGGCACACATTTAAGTTTAATGAAGAAGTTTTGGTGTGTAAATCATGCCCCTGCAGTTTATGAGTTAAAACACTTTGATTTTGCAGCTCTTGCCACATCTCCCCTTGCCGTGACACACATAGCCTCAATGAAAAAGAGGTTTCATTTTTACAGTATAGTTGTTTACTTTAAAGACTTTTAGCTCTTACTGGGGCGTTGTCAGGGTACCTGAGGTCTCTACCTCTGAGAGAGGTAGAGACTTAGTCGTTTATCCGTCTAGACGAGCCGTTTCCTCCGTTCCTCGCGGTCCATCCAGTCACTTAAACGCTGGCCGCGAGGGATCCGCTTCCTTTTCTAACATGACGCTCAGTACGTGACGTCATGACGCCAATCCCGAGTGACCTGTCACTCAATTGTCCGATATCAAATCAGGACTTGTCGGAGGCGTGTCTACTCTCCGGAGTCAGGGTATTTAAGCTTGCTTCTCTCTTCAGCTCATTGCCCTGTCGTGGTTCTAGCTTGTCTAGTCACTCAGTGCTCTTGTATTCTAGTATTCTCTTTGGTTCTGACCCGGCTTGTTGTACTATTCTGCTTATCTCTGTTATCCCTCTGACCCGGCTTGTCTCTCGCTTACCTGTCTTCTCGTTCCCTCGACCTCGGCTTGTCTCTGACCATTCTCTGTTATTCTCTGTACGTTAGTCCGGCCATTCTAAGGCCCGGTACACGTACCTTTCTACTATTTGGACTCTGCGTGTTGGATCCCTGTCCCGATCCTGACATTACGACAGGGCCAATGGATCCTGCAGGTACAAACAGTCAGCTTGGTTCTTCCGACCCCAGGTTTGATGCCATGGAACACAGGATGGATCAGATGGCCCTAGCACTACAGGCGCTATTGTCTCGTGCTAGTAACCCACCAGAGGAGACACGTACTCCTTCGATCTCTCCTGTAAGTTCAGGTCTAGAAGTAGCTACTGTAGGTGCTTCTTCTCGTATTACTCCACCAGTACGTTATGGCGGTTCTCCTGAGAAGTGTCGTGGCTTTTTGAACCAGATCAACATCCATTTCGAATTACAACCCCGCTCCTATCCTACAGATAGAGCGAAGGTTGGATTTATTGTTACGTTACTCATTGAGAAGGCTCTGAGATGGGCTAATCCTTTATGGGAGAATGATAACCCGTTAGTGTATAACTATAATGCCTTTGTAGCTGCTTTTAAAAGAACTTTTGACCCCCCTGGTAGGAAGGTCAATGCAGCTAGATTACTGTTGCGCCTTAGACAGGAAAATCGAACACTTGTGGATTATGCACTAGAGTTCAGATCCTTGGCGGCAGAAGTTAAGTGGAACGAACAGGCTTATATAGACGTATTTTTAAATGGGTTATCAGATGTAATCCTTGACGAGGTCGCTACTAGAGAGCTCCCTGAGAATTTGGAGGATTTAATTTCTTTTATCTCTCGCATTGATGAACGCTTAAGAGAGAGGCAGAATACTCGAGATAGGACTCGTAGACCCTCCTTTAAACTAGCTCCTGCATTTCAAAATTCTGAGATCAAAACCTCACGTTTCCCAGAGCCTATGCAGATAGGTAATACTCACCTCACAGAGGAGGAGAGACAGTACAGGAGAAGGGAGGGTTTATGTATGTACTGTGGAGTCAGAGGTCATTTACGCCTAAATTGTCCCAATCGTTCGGGAAACGCTCGCACCTAAGTTTCTCTAGAGGACAGGCCTTGGGTGTATCTATTTTGTCCTCTGTTCACAATTATAAAGATCACAGGCTTCTGTTACCCGTCTCTTTGACTTGGGAGAGGGGAGTAGTAAAAACCATGGCTTTGATCGATTCTGGAGCCGCTGAGAGCTTTATCGATCAAGTTTTTGTTAACAAGCATACTATCCCATCCCAGTTAAGGGAGACACCCCTGGCCGTTGAGGCCATAGATGGTAGACCTTTACTTGAGCCTGTTATTTTCCGTGAGACCATACCTGTTAATTTAACTGTTGGTATCTTGCATGAGGAAGACCTATCCCTGTTGATCATTTCCTCTCCTTCTATTCCCATAGTCCTGGGGTACTCCTGGTTAAAGAGACATAACCCTATCTTTAATTGGGAGTTAGGGGAGATAGTTTCATGGGGTCAGAATTGTCAAGAGAAATGTTTGCGGAGGGTCTCGCCTCTTTGCCTGGCTAACACGTCGGCTAACTCCTCTAATCCTACAGAGACACAAATACCGCCTCAGTACCTGGATTTAAAGGCAGTATTTGATAAAAAGAGAGCCGATACCTTACCTCCACACAGATCCTTTGACTGCAAGATTAACCTACTTCCTGGTACTATGCCTCCCAGGGGTCATGTATACCCGTTATCTACTAAAGAGAATTCAGTTCTAGAGGAGTATATTCACGAGAATTTAGACAAGGGATTCATTAGGAGATCCTCCTCCCCTGCCGGGGCTGGATTCTTTTTTGTTAAAAAGAAGGATGGTACACTTAGGCCTTGTATTGATTATCGAGGTTTGAACAAGATAACCATTAGGAATGCTTATCCCATTCCTTTGATTACCGAACTCTTTGATCGTTTAAAGGGTTCTAACATTTTCACCAAGTTAGATCTCAGAGGGGCATATAACTTGGTGAGAGTCCAGCAGGGACACGAGTGGATGACGGCGTTCAATACTCGATACGGTCACTATGAATATACAGTCATGCCTTTTGGGTTATGTAATGCACCGGCTGTATTCCAGGATCTGATAAATGAGGTTCTTAGGGAATTTCAGCATGAGTGTGTTATTGTATACCTGGACGATATACTCATACATTCTAGAGAGATTGAGACTCACCACGAACAAGTCAGAAGGGTTTTGCACAAACTTCTTCAACATGGTCTGTACTGCAAATTGGAGAAATGTAGTTTCGATCAATCCCAAGTAAACTTCCTCGGTTATGTGATCTCTGGGGAGGGATTTAAGATGGACCCGGATAAACTCCAGTCCATTCTAGATTGGCCTCTACCCAAGGGTCTTAAGGCCGTTCAGAGATTTATTGGGTTCTCCAATTATTATAGGCGCTTTATTAAGGGTTATTCTTCTATTATTGCGCCCATTACCAATATGACCAAACAGGGGGCTGATACTAAGAATTGGTCTAAGGAAGCTCTCCTTGCTTTCAAAACTCTCAAGGAGCTTTTTGCTTCCGCCCCAATTTTAGTTCACCCTAATACCACTCTTCCTTTCCTACTTGAGGTTGACGCCTCGGAGACTGGCATAGGTGCTATCCTATCCCAAAGGCTAGGTGTGGATAAACCCTTACACCCATGTGGATTTTTTTCTAAAAAATTGTCTGGTGCTGAGAGCAGATATGACATTGGTGACAGAGAACTACTAGCTGTTATCAAGGCTTTAAAAGAATGGAGACATTTATTGGAAGGGACATTACATCCTGTTACTATTTTAACGGATCACAAGAACTTGTCCTATATTGGAGAGGCCAAGCGATTGTCCTCCAGGCAAGCTCGTTGGTCGTTATTCCTCACCCATTTCAATTACGTTCTCACTTATAGGCCTGGTTCGAAAAATTCTAAAGCCGATGCCCTATCTCGCCAATATGAACCTTCTGCTTCATCTGAACCGGTTCTGTCCTCTATTGTACCTAAATGCAATATTATTGCTAACACAAGTCTCAAAATCCATTCTCCGTTGCTTGCCCAGATCATGAAGTCACAACATCTGGCACCTGGACAGACTCCTGAGGGAAGAAACTTTGTTCCTCCTGAACTCCAATTGGAGCTCTTACAGTGTTTCCACGAAAGTAAGGTGGCTGGTCATCCTGGCATTCGCAAGACTTATTCCCTGATCTCCAAGGATTTCTGGTGGCCTTCCTTACGAAAGGATATTAAGGAGTTCATCGGAGCTTGTGAGATTTGTACCAAGACTAAACAGCCTCACACATCGCCATGTGGTCTATTACACCCTTTGGACATTCCTGAGAAACCATGGTCCTGCTTGGCCATGGACTTTATTGTGGATTTACCTGCTTCCAAGAGACAGACTGTTATTCTCACGGTGGTTGATAGATTTACTAAGATGGCTCATTTTGTGCCGTTACCTAAACTCCCGACTTCTCCTGAATTGGCGGAGATTTTCGCGAGAGAGGTTTTTCGCTTACATGGGATACCTTCTGAAATTGTTTCTGATAGAGGTTCTCAATTTGTCTCACGATTCTGGAGATCCTTCTGTTCTCAATTAGGCATCAAATTTAACTTTTCCTCTGCCTATCACCCCCAGTCTAACGGGGCTGCTGAACGTACCAATCAAAAGATTGAACAATATCTGCGCTGCTTTGTTTCCGAACACCAGGATGATTGGGTCGGTTTGATTCCTTGGGCGGAGTTCGCACACAATAATCTCGTTTGTGATTCTACTCGTTCTAGCCCCTTCTTCATGAACTATGGCTTTCATCCTTCCATTTTTCCTTCGGTCTCTTCTTCCCAAGGAGTACCGTCGGTTGATGATCATGTCGCCAATCTGAAGAAGTTGTGGGATCAGACTCGTCAAATTCTCCTGCATAATTCTATGTTGTTCAAAAAACACGCTGATAAGCACAGAAGGGCGGCTCCAGTTTTTGTTCCTGGGGATAGAGTGTGGCTGAGTACTAAGAACATTCGTTTAAAAGTTCCCTCTATGAAGTTTGCTCCTCGTTACATAGGTCCTTACAGGGTTCTGACTCGTATCAACCCGGTTGCGTATCGCCTAGCTCTGCCATCTGCCTTACGCATCCCCAACTCCTTCCATGTGTCTTTGCTGAAACCACTAATTTGCAACAGATTTTCCTCTACGGTTTCCTCACCTCGTTCAGTTCAGGTGGAGGGTCAGGAGGAGTACGAGGTCAACTCCATTATCGATTCCCGAGTCTCCCGGGGGAAGCTACAATATCTAGTCAACTGGAAGGGATATGGTCCTGAGGAGAGGAGTTGGGTACCTCAGGAGGATGTTCATGCCCCTCGCCTCCGCAGGGCGTTTCACTCCCGCTTTCCATCTCGTCCCGGTTCCTTCCGCCCGGTGGGCGTATCTGAGAGGGGGGGTACTGTCAGGGTACCTGAGGTCTCTTCCTCTGAGAGAGGTAGAGACTTAGTCGTTTATCCGTCTAGACGAGCCGTTTCCTCCGTTCCTCGCGGTCCATCCAGTCACTTAAACGCTGGCCGCGAGGGATCCGCTTCCTTTTCTAACATGACGCTCAGTACGTGACGTCATGACGCCAATCCCGAGTGACCTGTCACTCAATTGTCCGATATCAAATCAGGACTTGTCGGAGGCGTGTCTACTCTCCGGAGTCAGGGTATTTAAGCTTGCTTCTCTCTTCAGCTCATTGCCCTGTCGTGGTTCTAGCTTGTCTAGTCACTCAGTGCTCTTGTATTCTAGTATTCTCTTTGGTTCTGACCCGGCTTGTTGTACTATTCTGCTTATCTCTGTTATCCCTCTGACCCGGCTTGTCTCTCGCTTACCTGTCTTCTCGTTCCCTCGACCTCGGCTTGTCTCTGACCATTCTCTGTTATTCTCTGTACGTTAGTCCGGCCATTCTAAGGCCCGGTACACGTACCTTTCTACTATTTGGACTCTGCGTGTTGGATCCCTGTCCCGATCCTGACAGGCGTTGCTTGGAGGCAAAAAGACCAGGGGCTTTTATTATTAATTATTTAATAACCCAGGTATTTCTGATTTGAAACTATTCACGTCAATAAAGAAAATGGTTACTGTGCACAATGCATGTTGCAAAGTTGCATTAGAAATCCATGACATGACAATTTAAAATTCATAACATGCAGTCTGCTATGACAATATAAAACGCATCTCTTCATACTATTAATGTTATTAATTCATCCATGAAAAGATGAGTTTTATATTGTCATGGTAGACTGCATATAATGCATTTTACAATGTCATGGCAGTCTATTGCAGCTTGCGCAGCAGTCATTTTCTTTGTTGGGATAATGGGATTTTTTTTATAAAGAGATTACCTGGACTACCAAGGAAGGGAAGCATGACTGCTGCCCATGGATGGGGGCTGGATCAAGGGGAAACAATTTTGCAAAATGGGTACAGATATAAGTGAGCCTGGGGTGTGTGGGAACTTACAACTTAGAAGGAAGGAGTGTAATTGACAAGAGCTCTTTCCTGGAGAGTGGCTAGAACTCAAAAAAAAGTTAAAAAAAATATTACTTTAAAAAAAAAAAAATAGCCTTTGCTTACTTACCGTTACTGCTCTGTTTCCAAGAAGCTACAGCAATCCTGGCTATGGATGCGGTGTCTCGGGAGGCTGTGATGGATTTGCTGCAGGCGTACCTGGCGGCAAATGGAACCGGGTCCTTGGCGGAGGTGATGGCTGGATTGTAGGGGACCAGTGGCGGGGATGCTGTTGCGGAGGCCGGCCATGCTCATGATGGTGGTAGGAGACCCAGGCGATCCAGACCTCCTATGCGCTTTTCACCCAGTCCAGTGGAGCGGCGGAAAACGGAGAGATGGCGGTGGAGACGGACCGGGAGCAGCAGAGGGAGGTGACCCCATACGTGCTAGAGCTGCTGAAGGGCGGCTGCGATCTGGATCGATGAACGGTTGGCGGGCTTAAGATGTCGGTGAAAGGACAGCGCGCTCGAGAAGTCCGGCGTCTCTTCCGGTGAGGCAGGAACTGACGTCAGAATGCGCAGGTCGGGCGGGAAGGACGGCATCTGAAAAGACGAGGGGCGCGTACATGACGTCAGCACGACGGACTGTGCCAACGTCACAGGCCCCGCCATCTTTAAACCGGGCACAACGGACTGGAGAGCTGTGCAGCCAGGAGGCTGGCCTGGAAGTGGTTCCGGAATCGTGGGAAAACTGCGACCGGGTGAGCGGTCGGCTCTGGAGGACAGGTGTTGGCGGCATGTTGTGGGGTCGGCTGTGGACGGAGGAGGAGTCGGCTGTTGGACTGGAGGAAGGTTTGGAGGACCGGGTGCCTGGCAGTCTGCCTGTGTCCGGAGAGTAAGTCTGCACAGGAGGTTTTGGGCTTGCTGAGGGCGTTAGTTGCTAGGTTGAGTGAGGCCGTAGGGGCAGGAGCTGCGGTGGTGTGCTTAGGCCTGGCCAGAAGGTTGGAAAGGTTTCCTCATGCGAAATCTTACATTCCTGGAGCTCTTCCCAATTGTGGCGGCTATGGAGTTGTGGGGTGAGGACTTACGTGACAGGACGGTTGATTTCCACGCGGACAACATTATTGTTGTCCATGTGATTAATCGTTTCTCGTCGGCATCACTGCCGGTGTTGGCGTTGCTGAGGCGTTTGGTCCTGTTGAGTTTGCAGTATAATGTGTGGGTCAGGGCGTGTCATGTACCGGGGGTGCAAAATGTCGTAGCTTTTTTGGTTCTAGTGGCAGCGTATCCGAGAGGCGGCACCGGAGGTAAATCCTTGCCTGCAGTCTATATGGGAGCTCGGTTCAGAGGATTAAGGGGTCTGGTGTCGGAGTCGTTGTCCGCGTGGAAGGCATACCAGGCGGAGTGATCGAAATGGCTGGGATTCGTGACCGGGGAAAGGAGCCTGGCGTCAGACACAGGGCGCTTTGAGGTAACCCTGCTTTTCTTGGAAAAATTGCTAGAGGAGGGGTGGTCATAGGCCGCGGCGTTGAAGGCCCTGTCAGCGATGTCTTTTTTATTTTGTTTCCTGGGTTGGAGGGATCTTACCAGGCAGTTAAGTATTCAAAGAGTGCTTCAGGGGTGGCCACGTAGGAGGGTTCCGGATCAGAGGAGGCCCATTAGGATGCAGCTGCTTGCTTTGGGAATTGTTGGCGGCGTTGCGGACAGTGTGTAGTTTGGAGTACGAGACGTTATTGTTCGGGCAGGGGCATTTTCGTTTTGCTTATTTGGGCTTTGCGGATAGGGGAAGTGGTGGCTGCAAGCCGGCGGGCAGTCGCCAGTACTGTTGGCCAACGTTCAGTGGGTGATCGGATTTGTGGACATAAAGATTTGCAAATCTAAGACAGATCAAGCGGGAGAGGGTGCGTGGTTCGGATTGGTTCAGCGGGCGGGGAGTTTTGCCCGGTGCGTCTGTTTCAGCGATTCTTGGAAGTCTGCCCGGCAGGTGGAGGTTCACTGCTGGTGCATCGGGACGGGTCTCTGTTTTCCAAGGCCTTGCGGGAGTCCTTGGTAGCAAGCGGTAGGAGTCCGCAGGGGTATTCGGCCCATTCCTTCTGGATTGGGGCGGCCACGCAGGCTTGCGGTATGGGTTATTCTTCGGCAGCGGTGCAGAGATTGGGTAGGTGGAGTTCTGGTAGTTCCCAATTGTACGTCCGGCCGCATCTGTTATAGTACAGGGGTTTAGCGGGGTTGGGGGACGGTTGGCTGCCTCTTTGTGGTTCCTTTTAGGTCCTCCTCCCCGTTACTTGTGGATATTAGTGCATTCATACATCTACTGGGCAGCAAGGCGGGCAGAGGAGCGCCCTTCTGGTCGCAACTTGGGGTTTTCCTACAACCATGCTCGTGTCCGACGAAGGTATTCGGGGTTTGTCATGGAGCCAAGTATATCCAGAGTGCCGTTTCCTGAGCAGGTTCATTCCCAGTTCTGTTATAGTTATTCACGCAGGAGGTAATGATCTGGGACGGGTCAAGACAATTGACTTGTTTAATTCCATGAAAGAAGAAATTGCCCGTTGTATGGCGTTGTTTCGAGATGTGACAGTGGTATGCAGAGGTGATTCCCAGGCCCTGTTGGCAGCAATTGTCGCATGCAAAGGGGCTGGAGCGCAGTAGGCGCAAACTGAACATGACTGTGGCAAAGTTTATACTTTAGCTTGGGGGTATTGTGGTCCGGCATGTCGAGTTGAGTGAGGGACAACACCAATTTGATGCGGGCCGATGGGGTCCATTTAAATCTGATAGGACTGGAGATCTTCATTGTTGGGTTAAAGTAGGGATTGAGAGGGTGCTGGCGACGGGGGGCGCCATGCCAGTAGAGCGGGAAGGAGGCCGGCATGGAGGTGGCGGGATACCTGGCCAGCCCATGTGAAGGCAAGTGCCAATTCCGATTGGGGAGTCGCAGCCTGCTTGGGCTTAAGGTGAAAGGCAGACTGCTTTGGACTCTGGGAACCGAAAGTGATATCTGTCTGGTGGAAGAATCAACCCCATCAGCTGACAGCTGGAAGTCAATGGTGGTTCAAAAGATAAATAAATCTGTGGCCACTATACAGGTGTTGTGTATTTAGTGGGCAACGGGAGGTTTACATGGGTCAGCAGTCATGATAACACTCACCCATTTTTAACTCTCCAAGTCATTCAGTCACATTAACATTATCCCCCACCCACCTCAATTGTTGAAGTGAGTGTGGACTAAATGGGTTGGGGTGACTGAATGACTCCGAGAGTTAAAAAATTAATCATGAGCATTATTAAAAAAACAAAAACAACAGTGGAGATGAGATTTATGTTTTGAAAATGCTCATCCTCCATTTTTAAACACTTCAAGCCATTTAGTCAAATTACTGTGCCCCTCCATGCAGACCACACTACCCTAGTTGATGGGGGAAATGCAAATGGGACTGAGAGACTGAATCCGGTGTCATCTCTTTCCTCAGTTTGCCAGTGCTATCTATATCCCCAAACAGCTTGCTGGTGTCGCGGTGTCTTCTCTGTCCCCAAACAGCAGACAGGTTATATATGAGGAGCAAATATAAAACCCTATGTCGTTTTTTTATTTGTGTACAGTATATGAACAGTGTGTTTTTCAATTGTGTTTAAAATGCAATTTCCCTATTCAGAAATAATAATAGTGCAGTGCTATCGGCGGCCTTGCATAATGATGATTTAACCTGCAGTGTAAATTTATCATTAAAGGGACTCTCCAGTGCCAGGAAAACAAACCGTTTTCCTGGCACTGCAGGTCCCCTCTCCATCCCACCCCCCATCCCATGTTGCTTAAGGGGCTACCCCTTCAGTGACTTACCTCACGTCATCTGGCACGGGAGACCAATTGAGCATGCGCGGCCGGGGAGACCAAATGCGCATGCGCGGCATTAGACCTCCCCATAGGAAAGCATTGAATAATGCTTTCCTATTGGTATTTCAGCGACGTGAGGACATTCAGCGACATTATCACATTCTATGAGCACGGAAGTGTCCTCTAGTGGCTGTCTAGTAGACAGCCACTAGAGGAGGACTTAACCCTTCAAGGTAAATATTGCAGTTTATGAAAACTGCAATAATTATACTAGCAGGGTTAAGGGTAGTGGGAGTTGGCACCCAGACCACTCCAATGGGCAGAAGTGGTCTGGGTGCCTGGAGTGTCTCACAGTGCCACAGCACAGACAAGACGAAAAAGCCCTGACAGCTACTTATCTGGTCAACCCTGTCATCAAAGAGGTATGAGGGGATGAGATTTAGAATAGTATTTTTATTGTTATATGTTTTGTTTTTCTATTTGAAATTGAAATCTGGTTGCAGGGGCAAGTCATGTGGTTGTAGTGTGGGTGCTAACGATCCTTAGAGTTACCAAGACATAAATGCCAACATGTCAGTGAATATTCAAACCTGGAATAATCTAATCTAGGTGTGAAAACTGTGGTAAAATCTGCCATGCTTGGGTTTTTCTTTGTCCATAAAGAATAGACAAATGTAATTGTAAAGAACATTTAATCTAGAGTCATAGATTATATATCCCATCGTCCTTGCATATAGAAATTATAAGACGTCACCATTGCACCTAGAAATATATCTTGTACACAAGTGTAATTATAGGTAAAGGTATGATATTTATAGACTAAATATTGTATAGTGGTAAAATGCTAAATTATTCAACAGAGATTTGCTAAGAATTTAGCAATTTACTGTTAAGTGAATAAACCCATTTCTTCTGTTTTGTTTGCACAGAACTAATGCTTTATAAAATACGTGTGTGTGTATATATATATATATGTGTGTACATAGGTATGTGATGTGTGTATACATGTAATTGGTCGCAGTTAATCCGAAAGTGACACATTCTGTGACGGAAGAAGTTAGAGTTAAAGAGACATGCATGAAAGAAGCATAAGGCTGTGAAAGCTCATCTTTGGGTTTTCATTTAAGCAAAACAATAAAAGATAGGATATGGAAAGGGGATTATATTGATATTTTATCATTGTTGCCCATAGCAAAAAAATGTACTAAACCGCATAGGGAAAAAGGGGACGATGAAAGGAAGACATTTATACCTAGGTCATTCAATAATTGGCTGCAAGCTTTTTGCATTTATTCTAGCGTTAGGTGAAAAATATCTGGAATTGTGCTGTGGTCTTTTTCAACATGCAGAAGCTATATTGGAAGCATATAAAAATTTTGGGAGGTTTTCATGGTTTTACTAAGACGAAGAATTCCGAAATAAGCGGTTCGTAGTAACCTTAAATGAGGTATGAAAGATGTCAGACTTTGGGTGAGCATGATGTTGCCTTAGAGACAGCCAGCTTATGTTAATAAACAGGTACGTTCAAGTGCTAAGTGCTGGGCTTATAATGAATCTCAGTGTAAGTGGCTAAATAATTGCAGATTCCGTCACGAATGCGCTACCTGTTCAGGTGCACACCCTAATTTTCGTTGCTATAAAAGAGGTCAGCAAAGTAGTACATTTTTAAAAAGCTCAGACCCCAGTGAAACTGGAAAGATTCTACCTTATCTCGAAATGTATCCAAATCGGGAGAAGACCAAGTTAATTAAAGAAGACTTTGAAAATGGTTTCCGGTTACCTGTATATAATTTTGTTGAATTTTGTTGGGTTAAAAATTTTAAATTTGTTTTAGAATTACCAAGTTTAGCTTTGGAAAAGATTTGTAAAGAGTTAGAATTAGGTAGAATTGAAGGCCCTTTCAATGTTCCACCGTTTAGGAGTTTTCGGTTATCCCCTCTGGGTTTAGTGCCAAAGAAAGAACCAAGGTCATATAGGCCAATACACTAAGGGAGGATCTTTAAATGACATGATTTCTAAAGAAGAAAGTTCAGTGTCCTACTCAACGTTTGATACAGCTTTACATTTAGTAAGAAAATGTGGAAGGGGTGCTTTGATGGCAAAAGGAGATATAGAAGCTGCCTTTCAACTCTTACCGATTCATCCTGAATCTTTCAATTCGAAGGAAAGTATTTTTTCGATAAGTGCTTGCCTATGGGTTGTGCTCTATCATGTTCTTATTTTGAGTCATTTGCGACTTTTATTGAATGGATTGTTCACTATGAATCGGGTAGAGTCAAATAATGCATTATTTGGATGATTTTTTATTTGTGGGCTCTGAGGATAGTGACAATTGTAAGAACTTGTTAGAAACGTTCCAAAAAGTGACTTGCAGGGTAGGTATTCCGTTAGCAGAGGATAAAATGGCTTTACCCACTTTTTGTATGCAATTTCTTGGTATGATTATTGATTCATCAAAAATGGAATTTAGGTTGCCAGAGGATAAGATACTGAAAATGAAGACGCTAATCCAGCAGGTAATGGGCTGTGAGAAGGTGACCTTCAATCGTTATTAGGTCTGTTGACATTCACATCAAGGGTTATCCCAATGGGGAGAGCTTCCTCTAGGAAGTTGGGTATGGCTAACGTTAAGTCCCCATTCGCACACAGAGTAACAAAGGAATTAAAGCAAGACCTTAAAGTATGAAAGTTTTTCTAAAAAGTTTTAATGAAAGATCAATGTGGCAAAAGGAGTTTATAGATTCTGATAGTTTGGAGCTGTTTACAGTTGCATCAGATGCTATTGGTTTTGGCATATATTGGGATGGGCAATGGTGTGCACAAGAATGGCCAGATCTTTGGGCACAGGAAGGCTTAACCAAAAATCTAACTCTGTTGGAATTATTTCCAATTGTAGCAACAATATATTTATGGGGAGATGCATGGAAAAATAGGCGGCTGATAGTTAGCGATACGAAAGTGATTGTATTTATTAGCAAATCCAAAACAGATCAAGAAAGCCAAGGCAGATGGTTATGATTGCTGGAGATTCAAGGCACCCTTTTGTGTTTGGTGAAAGTGACTGAAGAATATATATCAGTAAGACCGAGTGTGGAAGGTCCATTTTTTAATGTATTTCGATGCCATTCCTTTGAATAAGTTTCAATTTACAAAGGTCTTCAAGATATGCATGGATAGGTTAAATTTAGATGTGCGTTATTCATCTCATTCGTTTAGAATTGGAGCTGCAATGGTTTAAGTGATGGAATAATTCAAAGGTTGGGAAGATAGGAGTCTAACAGATTTCTATTATACGTTAGGCCTCACATGTTATAAAAAACCAAAAAAAACACGGTTTTATCTGTTTAATGTTATTAAAGTTTATTGATTACTATGAATATCAGAAAATATATAAATTTTCTTTTGTTAGGAAATAAGAAGCCAGCGATTGCCTGGGTAATTAGTCACTCGTTTATAGTTTGGGCCCAGAAGAAGGCAAAGGAGAGGACATACGGTGAAAAGCTTGGATTGGAAAAGGCTACTGTTAGATTTTTGGAAAGGAATTCGTGAGGCCAAGAGGTCTCCATTATTTGAGATAGTACAGCAATGTATGTTAAGCTTTCCTTATCCAGATGTGACAATAGTTCATTTGGGAGGTAATGATATTGGTTCAACAAAATCAGTCAATTTGATACAAGAGATTAAAAGATAACACACATATTTCCAGATGTTAGTTTTATCTGGTCGGACATTATTCCAAGGCACTGCTGGGTAAAAGTATGTTATTTTAAAACCATTGGAAAAGGTACAGAGAAAATTGAATAGAGCTTTAGAAATGTATTTGCCAACTTTGGGTATGACTTAATTTAAACATAGGGATATTGAGGGCAGTTGCGCTGGCTTTTACAGAAGTGACGCAGTTCATTTGTCAGATATTGGTTTGGATATATTTAATTTGGAGATTCAATCTATGTTGGAGATAGCCATGGGTGTTGGGGGCTAGTCAGGTAGCCCAGAAACTCTGTGGCGTTGGGATATAAGTCACCCTCCCGGTCATCACAGGAGGGTGGATTTGGTTTAAGATATATTTATGGCTTATGGCTTTGGGGGGGGACAGAGCCTTGGATAGTGGTTATGGTTAATATGTTGGTTTGTTTTAAAGTTATGGTTTTATTATTATTATGGTTGTTGATGTTTAATTGGAATTGTGAAATTCGTAATAAAGGTTCACGTCCATTCTCCAAAGTGTATTATTGAAATTATTAAATAAACAATTTGATCAAATAAATTGTTTGTATTTATTTTTATTATGTATCATTAAGACTGCAACATTTAAACCTAGTGAACATTTATTAAGGTGTGTGATATTAAGATGTTCTTTCTAATTCATGTAGTTACTTTGATTGCTAGTGATGAGACAGTATAATTGGTTGTGTATCTACATTTATCAAAGCACAGTGTAATAACATTGGTTTTATTAAATATTTTATTGAGTAATGTTAAGTGTCCCATAAGAACAACATGTATTTTTTTTGTTTTTATTGAACTTCTTAGATCAGCGTTTCCCAATTGGTGTTCCGCGGAACCCTAGGGTTCCGTGAGAACAAAATTGGGGTTCCGCGGCATTTTGCCACATCCAAGATGGCCGCCACTACGTGCTGTTCCCGGAAAGTCGAAATCAGCCTTGCCATCAGAGCCTGCCCTGCCATCAGCCAGCCACTTAGGGACTTGGCTCGTCCATGAGAGAGCCTGCCCAGCAGTCAGCCATTTTCTATCACTCATTGAAAGACTGTCAGGAGCATTGAAATTCTCTGCTAGGGACATCAAAAGGCTCTGTAAGGAGTGTAAGGGACATTAAAAAGCTCTGCATGGGGCATTGAAATACTCTTTGAGTGGCACTGAAAGACTGTCAGGGGCATTGGAATTCTCTGCTAGTGACATCAAATGGGACATTAAAAGGCTCTGTCAGGGGCATTGAAATACTCTGAGGGGCATTGAAAGACTGTCAGGGGCATTGAAATTCTCTGCTAGGGACATAAAAAAGGCTCAGTCAGAGGCATTGAAATACTCTTTGAGGGGCATTGAATGACTGTCAGGGGCATTGAAATACCCTTTGAGGGGCACTGAAAGACTGTCAGGGGCATTGAAATTCTTTGCTAGAGACATCAAAAGGCCCTGTCAGGGGCATTGAGAGATTCTGTCAGGGGCCAAAAATTGTAAACTGTATTTTTGAAAGTGTTCAAATCTTTTTGCTCCACGTCTAACTCAAAAATCCTGCATACGTTCAATTCTTTCTAAGAGTGTTTTATCAAAATCAGCCTCCTTTTCAGTCAGGTTGTGAGATCTGTATTTTTTTCAAAGTGTTCAAGAGAAAATGTATTACTACTTCTACTTGTTCGGCACTTATAGAAACTGAGAAAGAAGATAAAAGTAAAAATCCTGAAAACATGCCCAAAATAGTTATATCTACTGTTCCTCAAATAACAGAGACAAGTGCCAAGTCAAAAAAAAAAGCACTCAATGCTAGACAATCTTTTTCTCAAACAAAGAAGAGAAAATATGATGATAGCTACTTGTCATTTGGATTCACAAGTGCCATAAATTAAGATTTTCCTGAGTGAGTTACTGCATAGCACTTGCAGAAATAGTGTCATGTATTTTAAGTAAAAAAAATTGAAGCTGTGCCACTTTCCAACAACACAGTTTTGCACCGTATTCATGATCTTGCTGACGACATCCATAAATAAATAATTTCTCAACTGATTCAATGTGATGGGTACTCGCTGCAATTAGACGAGTCCACAGATGTTGCAGGACTTTCAATTTTGTTGGTTTTTGTTAGATATAATTTTGACAAACAGATTGAAGAAGACTTGCTTCTGTGTGAAACATTGACAACTCATACCACTGGTGAGAACATCTTTAACTGTATCCAGAAGTTCATGAACACACACAGTATAAATTGGGACAAATGTGTAGATGTGTGCAGTGATGGTGCCAAAGCAATGGTTGGGAAGGTGGCAGGTGCTGTGACATGAATAAGAAATGTAGCAAAAAATAGCACCAGTTCTCACTGTGTTCTGCACTGGTAGCTAAAAATATTTCAAAAGTCGACCATTACAGTCACGACTATTTAAAATAATATGTGAAGATATGGGTAGTCACCACTCTGCTCTGCTTTTCATCCGTTGGCTATCACAAGGTAAAGTCCTTGTTAGAATGTTTGAATTACGTCAAGAGTTGTTTGCGTATTTACAGGATCATAAATTTAGATTATCTCACCGATTAACAAACACTCTGGGGTTATCCAAAGTAGCATATCTTGCAGACATATTCACAAAATTAAATGACGTGTGTTTATCACTCCAAGGAAAAAACACTAATATTTGTAATGCAAGAGATAGAATATTTTCACTGTCTCGTAAGCTGCAGTTTTGGACCTCATCCATTGAGCAAAATAATTTTAACTCTTTGCCAACACTTAAGGATTTTCTTGAAGAATCAGAAATTGAACTTGAAGATGAAATTCGCAATGAAATTGTAGATAACCTTCGCCATTTAATCACATCTATTAATCAGTATTTTCCATTCTTGAATGAAAACAATGACTGGGTTCGAAATACATTCATAAAAGACAAGTCAGACAATTTTTCTGATATAGATTTTGAGAATCTAATCGATATCACTTTTGATAGTCAACTAAGCCAAAAATTTAAAGAAGTTTCTCTTATTGCTTTTTGGGGTGATTTACGTGATGAATACCCAGAATTGTCCAAGCGGGCAATCAAAGTTCTGTTGCCTTTCGCCAGCACATACTTATGTGAAAAGTATCTAAATCGACTTGACGCAACTGCAGACATGCGAATACAATTGTCAACAATTAAACCAGATATAAAAAGAATTTGCCAGCAAAAGAGAACATTACACTCTGCTCATTAAAAGGTTTCCGCTGCGCTGCTCTGCGCTACGGCACACATTTTTGTTTTGTTGAGGTTCCAAAGATTTGCTATACCATGTCAAAGGATTGCAAGGGGAAAATTAATTGGGAAACCCCGTCTTAGATTATTCAAAAGTGGACATCCGTTCATTTTATTCTGTGGTAAATGTTAAGGCCCAGAAGGCTAATATTGCAAAAGAGCAGCAACAAGAAAAAGGTCAGCCTGGTACGTCTTCATGCTTTGAGGAGGGTGAAGCATTTGAGAAGGATCAGGATGATGTTGAACATGACACTGCTGAAATAATATCAGATACTGATGATGAACCTTCATTCCAGATTGAAGAGCACCTCCTCACAAAGCAATATCCAACATGGTACTTATGAAGTGGATTTCAGTGAAGTTGAGCCACCACAGAGTGCACAAACATCTGCAAGCACTGAAAAAACAACAATACAGGGACCAGATGATATCAGCCAGTGTGCTTCTGAAGGGCCAAGACAGCATCTATAAGAGCACGTCTTAGGTCATTCAGACTACAGTGGTTTCAATCATTTGAATGGCTGGAGTATCCCATGCCATTTTTTTTTTCACTTCACAATGTTTCCACAGGCATGTTAAAGTACCATTTATCAACATAGGGTACAAAAACTGGAAAAATTCAATTGTAACAGGTAAAGGAATACTACAGCATGAGAGGTCTGCTTCACACAAAGATGCCTATGTCAGATGGGAGGATTTCAAAAAGAGTGTTATAGCCAGGATACATCAATCATGAAGGATCTAACTAAAGCACATACAAGAAAAGTGAATGAAATTATACATTACATAAAAACAATAGCACAGGGGGCAGAGCTAACTGCGACCTGAACAGGCGCATGGTGCTGGAGCTCCAGCAAAAACGCCACTCGGAAAAAGCACGACCAAAGCAAATTTTAAAAGCACTAAAAGCGACTACTTCTACATAGAACTATGGGGAAGCACTCCCACAAGATCCGGGGGCTTAGTGAGGGGCATAACCGCGATATCGGCCAGCTTCTCTCCCAAGCCAGCAGGCCAAAATGGCGGCCCTACTGCCTGACTCCGCGCCAGACTCCCTGTCAGCCTCGGAGGCCGAAAACATGGGATTTCCCATGGCACAGAATCCAATCAGCAGGGGAAGGGAAGTGCTCCCTAAACGCACTGAACCACCCCTGGCTACGAAATCAGACCTATCCAACATGGTCTCAGACCTCAAGGCCTTCGCCTCAGAGAAAGCTGTCTTGAAAGAAGAGCTGAACGCCATGACAGGCAGAATACGAGCTACAGAGGAAAATGTACATGATTTAAGGGTCAAACAAGACTCACCTACAACACAAATGCTGGTACTATCCACTAACTTCGCACAGTTGAATGCTAGGGTTGGACAACTGGAAGACACGGCCCGGCTCCGCAATCTGAAAGTGCGAGGGATCCCTACCACCATTGATGCAGATGAACTGCCATAGTTCATGCAAAGGCTGATAACTGCAGCATTACCACCTAAACAAGCCAAGGGTATGGCCCTTGAAGGACCTTTCTGCATACCCAGGCAAGCCCGCAATGCAAACCCCACGCCTAAAGACATCATCATGTGCTTCAAGTCGCAGTGCGATAAGGAAAACTTCCTATGAGCAGTCAAGGGGCAAACCCCTTATACCTTTGAGGAACACCAGCTCGGCTTCTACCAAGACCTTAGCCACCAAACCCTGCAATGGAGAGCATCCTTCAAGGGAAAAACCTCCCAACTCCGAGCCGCAGACCTACCGTACAAATAAGGATACCCGAGGGCACTCATTACCGAAAAAGATGGCCACCGAAGCCGGCTGACATCACCCTCAGACGCTGCCGCATTTCTACAGTCCGTGGGACTTAACGCTACACAGCCTGCTCACCACTGAGATGTTGCCAACGTTACAGTCTTTACCCCATCAAGATCTATAGCTCCCGGCTGATCAGGCGACACAGACTGTCCTAAACCACTCGGCAGCACATCATGATACTGCCCCACTCATATGTTGTTTTTTGCTTTTCCTATCTCCGCCTTTTTTGTTGAGAATTACCTTGTCTGACTCAGTTCGTTACTTTTATTTATTTTGTTAAAATTTAGTGCAAAATGCTAAATAATTACATGGGGCTTTTTACTGAGCACCAGTTGATACCTAGGAACCACCATATGGGTGCCCTTAATAATAGCCATTACCCCCCCTCCACTCCCCAATGCTCCCTGATGCAGAGTACACGTTTTGCCACCCTTAGTATGATCACCCAGTATCCCATGAGCAGGCAATGACATACCACGCTAAGACCTACCAAGCCACAGACCCCAACCAACCTAGGGTTCCAGGCCTTCCTGTAAACGTCACAACCACCACTAGCCAGCGGGTTCAGGTACCACACACTGCTTGCACGGGGACCCCGAGGGCCGGAATAGTAACCGCAACTCTCACCTTGCCATACCTGCACGGAATGGGTTATCTTTTCGCTTCCAAACACGGCTAAAGTGTACTTCACTTGAATGATATCACGTGTGTTTGGTTTTAGTTATTTGCTTTACCTTATTAGGAGCAAAGCTAGTTGTACAATTGAATGTTTTACCTTGTTATATTTTAAAATGTGCTGACAAATCCCATGACAATGTAAACCCTACCTATGACAATTTTTATCTCGCAAATCTACGTATTTGCATGTCTGTGCTAACTTTATATATTGCTACGCATGCAAAAATAAAAAATGTAAAAAAAAAAATGGCTGCTCTTGTTAGAGAAGACATTGCACAGAGCAGTAAAGGAAGTCCTTTTTCCATCATTGCAGATGAAACTAAGGATCTGAGTAAAACAGAACAACTGACCGTCGTAGTCCGATTCTTTCACAATCAGATGGTCCATGAACGGTTCTTAAAATTCTACCGAGCAGATAGCCTTGACGCTGAGTCTCTAACAGGAGGTGCCTTCTGCACTATTCATTCATTGTATGAGTCACCATCTATACCTGGTCATCGTGGACACTGTTAAAAATGTGCAGGCAGGAAATGAATTTTTTGTGAAACTTGAAAAGCTGTATGTGTTCTGCAGTACCTCTGCAGTTCATTCAGTGTTTACCAATGTGCAACAAGAAATGTAAGCAAACCAGTGATTCAGCTTATTCAATTAAGTGACACAAGGCGGACATGCCAACATGCAGCCAGCAATGCCGTTCTGAAAACACTTGACCCTCTTTTGGAAACCCTCAAGATTTTAGCAGAAGGAAACCATACTGAGAGTGCAGTTGAGGCAAAATCAATTCGCCAGTTCATTGATTTTGGCTTTGTTCTGGCACTTGTGTTTTTGAGAACATATTAAAAACGACCCAGATGATCTTGACTTGACATAAACTGTCCTTCTTGTACGAACAATTACACAAGAGCTTGAAGAAGTGCGCAATCCAGAGAGTGAACCTAAAGCTTCTGCTAATTTTGGAACAATAGGACGTGTCTGGATAGAAATAATCCAGCTGAGCATGAAGTGTGGAATACCAGACCCAGCTGATTATTATACTGAACCGCCTTCCAAGAAGCGAGATTTCCTCCTTTACACTTGAGAAATAGCATAATTTTGGAAACTGTAGGTCATCGACAACAACTGCTCAAAAAAGCATGATTTCATTAAAAAGTTCATGTATGTTCTTGACAGAATAATTTCGGAACTAAAATCTCGCTTCTCATGAGATTCTCTGGAAATCATGGAAGGTGTACAGTCTCTGAATCCTCGATCTGATTCTTTTCTTAAATTTGAGAAATTGCAACCAATGGGCAATTTCTACTCATGCAACATGGAAAACCTGGAGATTGAGCTGAAGCAAGCAATGCTAATCCTACAAAGAAAAAGGTCATTAGATGCCATTAAGGTGGACACAATTCTCAAGTTCACTAACCTTCTGGAGCCTTACTCTATTCCATTCCTTGAGCTTTACCGGCTTTGTAAAATAGTTTGTGTTTTGCCAGTCAACAGTGCATCATGAGAAAGAAGCCTTTCTGCACTAAAATTAATCAAGTCATTCCTACGCACCTACATTCCTTGCACCTACACCGTGTATCCGTGCATCCATGAGGATTGAGCTGCGAGGAGGACACTCTGATTATAGACCTTCTCTCTCTTTCTCGGACTATCGGTAGCAGGTTGCAGGAGACTGGTGTGTTATATTTTTATGCATTGGTAATAAAGAAATTCTTGGTTTACACATATCCGGATTGGCCCACGTTCTTTCTACACTGAGTGGATCCCACGATCACTGGGGGCTGATCCTCCCTGGAGCCTGATAGTTTGGGGTGGTACTTCAACCACTCCACCATTGTGAGTGAGATACTTATTTATTTATTGTTAATTTTGCACTGTACAAACATATTGCACTAGGTGTTGAATTATTTGTATTACAGAGCCGTGTATTATTTGTTCCAGAAGCTCTGCAAGTATATCAGTCCTTTTTTTTTTATTTATATTGGATATCCTTTGTCTGCACATATATGCACTTTGGCACTCCACATATTGTGTAAATTTCTTAAAGCACTATAGCACTTTGGTATTATTGCATTGTAATCAAATGTGTTATATGCCCTTCAGATTTTTTAGGTGTGATTAACACTGTATTTTATTTATTTATTGTAAGCGCACTCACCATTCCTTATTCCTACGCACAACAATGACTGAGGAAAGGCTTTTAGATCTTGCTATATTGGCAATTGAGGCCAGATTTGCATCCCAAATAAATATGGATATTGCCGTTAGCAGGTTTGCATCAATCCATAAAAACTCACGCATAAGCCTATATTCGTGTGAATGACTACATTGTATGTACAAATTGTATTACAGTTTACAATAAAAGGATAGTATTGCATTTTTGTTTGTTGTGACGTTGCACTTACGTATTAGGTAACAAAAAAAAAATGACTGAAAGAAAATATTTTCAGTAAATTACATAGTGAGACTCGAAGGTCCATTTGCTTAAAGGACCACTCCACACTTCTCAACCCCCACCTAAAAAACCTACAGTTTAGTAGGTATACCACAAATTAATACATACATGCATATTTGCATTCATTGGGATTAAAGTTTAAAAAAAGCTTACAAAACCTGCAGTTCTTATGACTGCAGCCTTTGTAAGCCCCTGCCCTTTTTTCCTGGGGGAGACGTTCAGTCTCTTCACAAGGAAATAACCAATCAGAGGCTTTTCATTGAGAGGCCTTGGTCCCCATGTGCACGCGCGCAGGCTCGGCCACGCACGTGCACAATGCTGCGTGCCTGTATATCGGACCATGCACGCCCATATCGGACCATGCACGGTCGCATGTGCAGGGATGAAGCTGTCGAGCTGGTCTGAGGTCTGTGAGGGAGGGAGGGGGAGACAAGCACACTCAAGTAGAGTGTGCCTGCCATTTCTGTTAGCTCAGGGGAGAGTTCCCTGGTTATTTTATAAAAGTGCTGATTTCTCACAGAAATTTCAGCCTAGCATGACCGCTAGGGTAAAATAGGTAGGTGTGGGATAGTTAGAGAGAGGAAGGAGGAAGGAAAAACTAAAACATACCCATAAACATAAGTGCATATGAATCTATTCTAGTTGGTTGGAGGGAATACTCCCTGTCCAAGTGCATATTGAAGTTTTCCCCCGCTCAGGAAAGACAAAAAGTAAGAAACATCTGTTAAAAAAATAACCTGTAGTATCCAACTCTTTAAGGAATTTACATTCAACCCTCTAAACTTCAGTCTCTGTAACTATTTTCAAACTTATACTAACAGGGAAATATTTTTAAATAAGTACCTTCTTGAGCCCCCTGTGCGGCTCTATTATTTAAAGGAACACGTATTCCTGACCCAATAGTGTTAAACACCATTGCTTTTCACACATGGTTTCTCCATTTTGGCTTTATTTTTGTTTAAATAAATCATGACAGTGTAATATGTCACATGTTGTTCATCTGAGGTTGTATTTACATAAGAAACAGATTATTGTTATACTTTCTTTTCCCCCTTCACTGTGTGTGTATGTATATATATATATATATATTGTGATCTTTGTTTGTAGATAGCACGGTCCTCTAGGGCAAAAACATGCACAGTCCTTTTATTTTCATATAATTCAGGCACTTTATTTGTAAGTCCACACAGGAGACAGCAGCAAATGAAAACATAAATATAACAGGTTTCCCCTTTAAACAAAAACCTAGCTCGTCTGAGCACTGACTCACTTCAGGTTCCCTATCTCTCAGGGGTTAAACTAGAACAAAACAATATTGGTTTCACCAACCTAGTTCTTTGTCTTTTCTCAGCACTCCCAGTGCTCCAAGTCAGCACTCCCAGTGCCTAGTCTCCTTGACTCTCTCTGGAGAGAACAGCCTCTCTCCTACCTGCTTCCTGGGAGGAAGCCAGCAATCCCCCTGTACCTGCTTAGCAGGGAGTGGTTTATTCCCACCTGCTACAGCTGATCGTCTGCAGCTGAGCAGTGGGTTGGAGACAGTCCAAAAAACCATGGCCTGGATCTATGTCTCGCAAGAAAACCACTAAACTGTGGAGTGGAGCATTGGCCCACCCTTCTCTCCAAATGCTCCACCCCAGGGGCCCATAACTAAACAAAGCTTTGTGTTGTGCAACACACAAACTACATATACTCCCCCTGGGTTAAATGGCTTCTCTGCCTTCACTTTACCACATATCCTCCTGCCTAGCTCAGACCCATCGGGTCGAGCGGCCTTAGAACACCAACCGTGAACATTCATGTCACCTAGGGCTGTACCAGCCCTGACTTGCTCCTCAGTTACAGAATGTGGCCTATTGTAGATGGCTGCTACCTTGCTCCCTTGTAGTTTAAGGAACCCCCACCCAAGTGGATAACCAAAATAGTTAGCTTCCTCAAAGCCTAGATAACACTTGCTAGCGGTCAAACCGGCAGCCCTTACATTATTCACAACCAACTGGACCTTCATCAGGTGTGCTTCCCAGTCCACCCTGTGAATCACCACATCAACAAGGTGGGCAGCTGCATACTCTTGCTGGAACAGAACACTTTTCATCAAAGTAACCTCACTCCCTGAATCTATCAGTGCTTGTGCACTCTTCCCTACCACCATCACCACTTTTATCTGTGCTGTACCACAACCATTCACCATACACCTCTTTAAGCAAGTCAATACAATCCCATACAGAGCCCTTATTACTATGTCATATTGTATTGGCTCTTCACTCTCAGGACAGTTATATGCAATATGTCCTTGCATGTGGCAGTTGAAGCATCGGAGTTTTTTCTCAGTCTGGTCTTGTAGTCAAAATGGGACTTTTAGGTACGTTCTACTATCATAGTTATATTGTCCCGGGCTCAGAATCAGGTTTTGTCCTCTCTTTCCATTTTCCCTGCTAATATGGTTGTTAGCGGATCTAGGCTGAAGATCAATACGATGTGGCTCCTTAGCAGCCAAGTTCCTCTCAATCATCATCATCTGCTTCCACATCCGCAGCTTCTGATTTGATAATCTCTCAACGTCGGAGTAACTTTCAAGCGCAAACTTTACAAAGGCTTTGCGTGTAAGTAGCCTTTTTATATCAGCTAAAGGCTTGTCAGGGTCTGCAGATATTTGTTCATATTGGTAAGCCTGCATCTTCTGGAAAAGGCGGATAAGATTCTGCTTTCGAATCTTCAGCTGGGTCCACTTTTCATCCCACTGCAACACACGCCACAAGTCATTAATATTAAGTTCTGGTTCCACATATTCTTTTCTGTAGAATGCAATAAAGGGGACCTCAACATGCTGATTCCTCATGAAATTTAGAGCCTCTCTGATCTTCTGTATAGTGCTTGGACCCTTCCTGCTGAAGGTGGCTCCAACTTGTCCACGTTCCAGGTAGTCCGTGCTTTCCTGTAGAGATTTTGTTGGTGTTGCAAAAGCATTTCTATATATCCAGTCAGCTTCTTCTTCAAGCTCATCATCTTCATCGCCTGCCTCATCAGGTGATTGTTGGAAAGAGACTTCTACATCGTATGGATTTTCCAACATTCTCAATACCCGCTGTACCTCGCTGAAATCTCCATTCTCAGCTGCATCAATTGCGTTTTGAGCAGTATAATTTCTGAGCACAAATGCCGGATTGTTAGAGTCCATTATTTTCACACGTTCAGCCACAAATGTATCATTATCCCCAGTAGTTGCTTGGTCTTTTGACAACCGAGTGCTGTACTTGTGAAGCCATTCTTCCCAGAGTGCACGGTTATTACTCAGTAGCTGGTCTTCACTGGACTCTTGCAGTTTATTGTAGCGTTCGATACGATCAAGCTCCTTACATATGTTGGCTTTTGTTCCAATCAAAGCAAATAACTGAGGGTTACTCTGCGCCAACATCAGCATCACTGACAGTTGTCTTGGATCCATTTTGGGTTTGAACACAACCTTAAACTCGTCCAAGGAAGCGCACTGCTCAGTTAGAATATCTAGACAATCCTCTGCGCTGACGGAATTCCCAGCATACTTGCTGAGCACTCGGAAAGTATTTGTAAAATCTGCTCCCGTTTTGTTCATGGTTTCCAACAGGTCTGAGATAAGACTGCTGTCCTCCTCGAGCTCTGCTTGAATCAGGCCGCATATACCACCTCTGGAACTCTGAATCATACTCCTCATCAATTATACTTTGACTGATTTCTACCGGGAGCTCTGGTACCAGCGACTCAGCGAGCTTTCCCAAGTTCGACTTACGGATTTCTGGTTGCTTGTTGTAGGCATAACGACCCATGTTATGCGACCCATTGTAAATGTGATCTGGATCATACCTGTCCATGAATCAATATGGGGCATAATCAATAGTAATCACAACAATGCTCATGTTATCAGTATTTAACACGCCATGGCAAAATCCAACACACTGCCACTCTGCAACAAGCCTGGCAGTCCTCCTGGTTATCTCTCTGAAGAAAGCAGCATTTCGTTCAATCTTGTGCCCTGCATGTGTATTCTGAATGTCTGGATAGAACGTACTGATAACATAATCAATCATTTGGATGCAAATGTCATTTCTGTTGACACTAGGACCCCTTCTGCCTGTTAATTCATCAGTTTCCCTGAATATTTCAAAAGAGCCAAATCTAAGAAATGTAGGAGCGATGCGTAAAACTATAGTACAGTTTGCTTCCTTTGGGTTTCCATCATAAAAAATATCTCTGGTGACAGTGGAGTCCGATGTGACACAGGATCCGGCTCGTGTGGTTGGTATCCCTGCTCCCTTGGGGGTGTCCAGAGACGCAGTCATGGCCTCTCGCTGGGCCAGGACAGCCCCGGTATCAAACAGCCGGTCAGGCATTCCGAGTCCTGCCTTTAATCCCATGACTGTGTTCCCAGAATCTGGCAGCTGTTCCAGGTAGTCAGTGCGCCCAGGCCTTGTAGCAGTAGTCTTTGCCAGCAGATCCAGTTCTACGGCTCCCGAACAATCATTTAAAGTCTTTGTAGCAATACCAGGTGTCTCTGAAATATTTCGTTCTGCTACGCCAATGTCATCTACCAAGTCATTTTCGCCTTGGTTGGGCTTAGGTGCGGACGTGCCAATCTTGTTACCAGAGCTTGGTTCTGTACTGGTCACTCTCTCTTGGCTTAGATCAGAAGCGGCTACTTTGCCTTTCTTATTTTGACTTGGTTTTGCCACTACTTCTCTGTCTTGCTTTTCTCTGCCAAACTGTCCAACAGCTGGTTGACATTCTTGGGTATCCTCAGCTACTAAACAGTGCACCGCATTGTTATACTCAACTGGGGTGCCTTGCTTCTCTCCATTTTGCTCAGCTCCTCTGCTGTTGTCTTCTCTGACTCCCCAAGTCAGTCTGCTTTTCATGCCTTTAACTTGTTCACTTGGGTGTACATAGGTGGCTTCTGCTTCATGTTTCTTTCCCTGGCTGTATACACTAGCTTTACTTACACCTTCTGGGTGGTTTTTGCTTACCACCAACACTCGGCCTTGCATACATCTTTTTCTCATCCTTGCAGTTCTCTTTAGGATGTTTCTGCATGCTTTAGTCTTATCACCTTTACATGGTGTATTTTTACTTGTCTCTTTCTTTATAGCACAAACCGACTTTACACTGCTGGCCTCAGTCACAGTCTTTCTTTCTCCTTTTGTTGCCTTGGGAAGATTTATCAGTACCTTTCTGTTTCCAAATGTCTTTCCAGCTTTCTCTTAAAACATGCAAGATTCAGTTTCTGAGCTTGAAAATGTTTTTGTTTCCAACTCTTTTTCTAAGACTTCATCTGTTGTGATGTCACTCAGAGCAAGTTTGAGGCTTTCACGTGAAGCTGCAATGTTTTGATTTTCATATAAACACTTGTCAACTTCAGTAATCAGTTTGTCTTGTTCTCCCTTCTGATTCTTCTGCCCTTTCTTACTTTGGTGCATGTCATCAGTGTCACCATCACTGCCTCTTGACAATTCCGCTTTTTCCTTTAGCTTTGCTGGACTCTTTACTAACTTTATTTCTTTTTCGTCCCTGGAGGATCCAGCTGGCTTTTCACCCTCTTCCATGTTATCACTACTTTCAGGCTCAGTTATATCCTTCTTGCCTTCTAATTCCGATTCTCTCTCTTCTGCGTGTTTCTCATTATCACGCTTTGCTGCCTCCATGCTTTTCAGCTTGCGAAAGACTTCTTCTACTGCCTCTGTCATCTTACGCAGGATGTCAGTAGCTTGGTTACGGGGTCCCTTGTCCCCACGCTCCATGCAGGGGGCAATCTGCAAAACCTCAGTAAGGGCAGCTCTTTGCTCCTGCTGAGCCTCCCTCAGGTTCTTAACCTGTGCAGCCAGGAAATGGTTGGTGTTTTGTTGCATAGCAGTTGCCTCTTGTTGTACAGCAGTTGCCTGTACCAGAGCCTTCAGCAGGTCCTCCATTATAGCACCAAGCAGGTAACAGTCTTAAAGGTACCGTGCTACTTATTTGGTTAGCAGGTCTGCCAAAATAAAAGTCCTCAAGCAGACTACCAGATGACTGGCACACCCACAGCCCCTCAATGTGCTACTGTGCCCGCATTCTCCACCATATTGTGATCCTTGTTTGTAGATAGCACGGTCCTCTAGGGCAAAAACATGCACAGTCCTTTTATTTTCATATAATTCAGGCACTTTATTTGTAAGTCCACACAGGAGACAGCAGCAAATGAAAACATAAATATAACAGGTTTCCCCTTTAAAAAAAAAACTAGCTCGTCTGAGCACTGATTCACTTCAGGTTCCCTATCTCTCAGGGGTTAAACTAGAACAAAACAATATTGGTTTCACCAACCTAGTTCTTTGTCTTTTCTCAGCACTCCCAGTGCTCCAAGCCAGCCTTGATTGCTTCACTTTCTGCACTCCCAGTGCTCCAAGCCAGCCTTGACTGCTTCCCTTTCTGCACTCCCAGTGCACCAAGCCAGCACTCCCAGTGCTCCAAGCCAGCATTCCCAGTGCCTAGTCTCCTTAACTCTCTCTGGAGAGAACAGCCTCTCTCCTACCTGCTTCCTGGGAGGAAGCCAGCAATCCCCCTGTACCTGCTTAGCATCATCTGCAGCTGAGCAGTGGGTTGGAGACAGTCCAAAAAACCCTGGCCTGGATCTATGTCTCGCAAGAAAACCACTAAACTGTGGAGTGGAGCATTGGCCCACCCTTCTCTCCAAATTCTCCACCCCAGGGGCCCATAACTAAACAAAGCTTTGTGTTGTGCAACACACAAACTACATATACTCCCCCTGGGTTGAATGTTATATATTATTTTAATAAATAAATCCTATTTAAAGAAAAATAGTTTTGTAATCATTCTGGCACCATATAAAACCAAAGGTGTAGGTACGCAAAACAATATGAGAAATAGCAAACAGGAATGAAAACATAAACAGAATGTGTAAATTGTGCAGGTTTCCACCAGTATACATACAATAGTGTATATAAATATGCAAATATAGCCAGTGAATAGCCAACAAGTGAAAAAAAAGACACAATGTGGTTGAATCAAATACTGTAACAAGCAAACATATACTTGCACTTTTGTTCAGGAGCAACTTGATCTAAAATACTGTAGATACTGCACCAGATTGAAAAAGCCATTCCGGCGAAACGCATCTCTGGGACTATTTATATTACTATTTGATATTTTAAAAATACCGCCAATTTTTGGAAAGCATATAAAAGACGTTTACAGGAGAACTCACTCATGCTTGAGAAAGCCCCGAGAGGCGGGGCGAAACGCGTAGCACGCCGAACCCGGAAGTAGCTGCACTTGTACAGGGAGTCTGCGATCAGCTTGGCATACAGTGGGATAGAACTTGGACGGTTTATCCACTAACATCCAGGACTTACTTGATCTACTCTAGTACAGTAACATTTATTTATTTTACATTTGTTGATTTGGAAATAAAGTAATACCTTTCTACTATACATCTTCGGCTGAGAGTGAGTTTGTCAATCACACTACATTTTGGATCCACTTTAATTTTGAGTGTGACTCGAAATCCAGACCTCCATGGGTTAAAAAATGTGATTTCCATTTTTAAATTTTTGTGTGATTTTGTCAGCACATTCAACTATGTAAAGAACAAAGTATTTCAGAAGAATATTTAATTCATTCAGATCTAGGATGTGCTATTTTTGTGTTCCCTTTATTTTTTTGAGCAGTGTATATGACTATATGATGTATCGAAAAATACTTTAAAGGATTGATTGCAAGATAACCTATTGAGAATGAGAACATAGTAAAATATTTGCAAGATGTCGATAATCCTGTATTAGATCCAGTGGAGGCTAAGATAATGTTTAAGCCTATAATACAGGATGAAGTTAGAAACCGCATTAAATCACTCGTCGGGAAGAAAAGTTCCATCCCAAGTTTGAAAGTTTAAAGGGGTTTTTGGTATCTTTTGGTAACGGACCTTGTAGTGTTATGAAGCGTTAGCATCCTCTCAGCCTTGGAACTTTTATCTAAACGTGGGAACTTGATTGAGTTAAAGAACTGGCGTCCATTGTCATTATTTAATACTGATTACAAAATTATTGTGAAAGTCTTGTATATACATGGCTTAATGCGGTGGCTGAAAACTCTATAAGTTCATGCCGATTGTCACGCCGCCCGCCGGCTCTGTTCCTGTCAGAGGGCAACATGGGTCCCGGCGGGCGCGTATCGCTATGGCGGTATTCCCACAAACTAAAAGACGCCAGCCGCTGCGAATAATTTAAGGGTTTACTGTTTAACCCTTAAAGGACCAGATCAATTACTTTAATATGGGTGTGTTACACACATAAGCTTGATCACATGTTTCCCTATAGCCTATCAGGAAGCGCCATTAGCTATTTAAACCTAGTTTGTCCATTTCTCAGTGCCCTGTTGTGGTTTCCAGTTGGTTATCTGAGAGCACATTCCTTGTATTGATTTCTTGTGTATCTGTCCTTGGCTTCCCTTATTGACTATCCGATCTCTGTATTCCTTGACTTTCGGCTTGGCTCCTGACTATTCTGATATCTCCATTCCTTGACCTTTGGCTTGTTTATTGTTTGCGTTATACCTTTATCTTGGCTTTTCCCTATCTTGTGTCTTTTTGCCTTTATACGTTAAATCCAGCCATTCTAAGGCCCGGTAATACGTCTTAGGTATTTACTTTATATCTATTTAAGTTCTGCGTGTTGGGCATCTACAGTAATCCTGACACCGATTATGCTATGATTTTTTACTACACATGAAGGCTTTACTACTGATAGTGAGAGAGGTGGTAGAATATGCTAAACAGAGAGAAGGTCTTTATTTGGTTGTGCTATGCCAGACCAAAGCATTTGATCGAGTACACCACAAGTTTATTTTTTAAACTTTATGGAGATATTGTATCCTTGATACATATATTGTGTTTCTGTTACTCAATTGTTGTAGATATTATATAAAGATTTAATTAATGGTAGTTTGGGAGACCCTTGTCAGATTGCATTTGGAGTGTGGCAAAGTTGTCCTATAAGCAGAGGCGTAGATAGAAACCACAGGGCCCCAGTGCTAAAATTGCCCTGGGCCCCCCCCCGTACGTCCCCTCCCCGCCCCCCCCCACACGCAGACATACAGATACACATGCAGACATACACACACACACTTTCAGACACAAAAAAGATTCATTTTTTATTAAATTTAAAAATCTGTACCTGGGGTCCAGTGGGGCGGGCAGCTGTGTTCCCGGCAGAGACGGTGAGGGAGCTGTATTCTCCCTACTCTGCTCCCTCGCGCCATGCGGGGCTGTCTACTCATGCCGGGAGACGGAATATGACATCATATTCTGGGTCCCAGCATCAGCAAACGGCGTGCGAGGGAGCAGAGTAGGGAGAACACAGCTCTCTCTCCGTCTCTACCGGGAACACAGCCGCCCGCTGGGGAGATCCATTAGGTGGCCAGCAGGCCACCTCTTGGGCGCCCCTATGACAGGAGGAACACGGGGTGCTGCATTCCGGCCTGACAAGAAGTGCTTTCTTAGTGAGCACTTCCTGAAAGACCGCTCGGCCGTGCTACACACAGGCAGGAGGGGAGCAGCACAGCTCTCTCCTCCTGTCAGAGACCTGGGAGGTATCCAGGCGGCCCATGGTCGCAGGGCTTGAGGCTGCGGCCGGCTGCGACCCTGGTATGTACGCCACTGCCTACAAGTAATTGGTTTTATTTTTTTAGCATAGACCCTCTATTAAGGAAGATAAAAATAAACCATGATTTTCAAGGTTTGGAAATGAAGGTAAAAGGTGCTTCCAAGAGGGTCAAATGATGTGCTTATGCAGATATTTCAGTTTTTTTTCTGGAAAATCTAAAGCTCATAACCAAGTGTTATCCTATTTAAAAGAAAAGATAAAACTATTAGTGTTGGGTACTACATATAGATGTGTATAGGATATTGCCCAGAGAAATTGGGAAGATACAGTAAGAATACAAAAAAAAACACAAAAAAACTGGAACTTGTATTAAAGAAAAATAGTTATCAATACATTTTTCATTTCCCATTTTTATTTATCCTGGATTTGTTTTTCTGTTACCTTATAATTTAGTGGTTTAGATAACAGGTGTGTTGTTCCTGTTAATAAGGGGAACTAGTTTTAAATATTTTCAAAAGAAACGTATCATACATTGATGATTTCAAACGAGCAAATAAGATTATCAAATGCACTGTTTATATAATTAATTGCATTGTATCATTTTATGCAGGCTGAATATCTAAAATCATAAAAACAAATAGTTTTAACAACAGATTCTGTACTTAATCGGATGATCTCAAGATCTAAAAGAACGAACTACAGATTATTGGGAATATATAGATGTGACATTTTGTTTTAATTGCACTTTTGTAATGTTTTCAATACATTCAACATTATTTTGTAATTTGTGGAAAATTACGAGGAGGAGCATTGCATTAGACACAGCCAGAGGAGAACATACTTCTTTCGTGACATTGTGGAAGGCAGAGAGGTAAGCAGCGGCAACAAGCCTCAATGGTGGGAAAAAGTGAGTAATTCTTTAAAAAAAAAAAAAAAAAATTAAGCACCTTGGGGGGGGGGGACATGAATAAGAGTAGGGGCAGGAAAACCAGACCATTAAAGGAACACTACAGCATTATAAATACAAATCTGTATTAATAATGCTGTAGTTTTCCTTGAAACAATCACTATGTTAAGATTTGGTGTCGCTATAAATCAACATTAATGGGCTATAATGATCTATGATTAGATGTGGTGGGCTATAATGAGCTCAGTTAGATATGGTGGGCTATATTGAGCTATGGTTAGAAACGGTGGGCTATATTGAGCTACAGTTAGATATGCTAGGCTATATTCAGCTATGATTAGATATGGTGGGCTATATTGAACTATGATTAGATATGGTGGGCTATATTTTGCTACGACTAGATATGTCGGCTATATTGAGCTATGGTTAGAAACGGTGGGCTATATTGAGCTATGGTTAGATATGGTGGACTATATTGAGCTACAATTAGACATTTGGGCTGTATAGAGCTATGGTTATATATGGTGGGCTATATTGTGTTACAATTAGGCCTATTAGAGCTATGATTATATATGGTGGGATATATTGAGTTATGGTTAGATATGATGGGCTATATTGAGCTATGGTTAGATTTGATGGGCTATATTGAGCTATGGTTAGATATGGTGGGCTATATTGTGCTACGATTAGATATGTGGGCTATATTGAGCTATGGTTAGATATGGCTATACTGTGCTAAGACCGCTGGCTTATTTTGCAATGTTGCAGAGCTAGGTTGCTATTCTGGTTTTCGATGCATTTAACTTTCTACTTATAGACTTCATATATTTTGCATCCAGGGCTCCTAGTCTGCTACATTTATTGTATCCTCTATCATTTGCAACAATATTTAGCATCTTTGCTACATGTATATTGACAATTTAATCTTTCTGACTACACCACTAAATTCTCTCTTTGTAGACTAGTCAATACACCATTCCACTTTTTGATCCTATTTTATATGTATTTTCTTTTTTTCATGTTTGTTTTAGTTTCTCCCCTACGAGGGATTATTAAAGAGTTTTTTGGTTTTGCTCTCTGCGCCCCACTTATATATTGATTTACTGCAGAGCAGCTTTCTCTATAAGGATACCAGGTCTCTTTGGGAGGCAGATTGTTAATATCTGCCACCCATTAGTCCACTTTTCTTTTTGTATGTACAGGGGTTAAGCCCCAGGGTATCTCCCAACCACTACAACTCTGGCGTGTGTTCTTGTTCCATGTCTAACCAGCGTTGTCTTTCTATACTGTGCTAAGATTAGATATTAGGGCTATATTGAGCTATGATTAGATATGGTAGGCTATATTGAGATGTGATTATATTTGGTGGGCTATATTGAGCTATGGTTTGATATGGTGGGCTATATTGAGCTATGGTTAGATATGGTGGGCTATATTGAGCTGTGATTATATATGGTGGGCTATATTGAGCTATGGTTAGATATGGTGGGCTATATTGAGCTATAGTTAGATATGATGGGCTATACTGTGCTAAGATTAGATATGTGGGCTATATTGAACTATGATTAGATATGGTGGGCTATATTGAGCTGTGGTTAGATATGATGGGCAATACTGTGCTAAGATTAGATACGTGGGCTATATTGAGCTATGATTAGATATGGTGGGCTATATTGAGCTGTGATTAGATATGGTGGGCTATATTGAGCTATGGTTAGATATGATGGGCTATACTGTGCTAAGATTAGATATGTGGGCTATATTGAGCTGTGATTAGATATGGTGGGCTATATTGAGCTGTGATTAGATATGGTGAGGCTATACTGTGCTAAGATTATGTATGGTTGGCTACAATGAGCAATGATAAGATGTGGTGGGTTATCACAATTCTTATAGGTCAAGATAATGTGGAAAACAGGAGACACTTACTTTTGTGTCTTTTATTGGTTTCAGGTTCCAGGAGGAGAAATGCTGTCATTCCAGAAAGGGGGGTTGCAAATAAAAAGGTTAAGTATAACGGTATTCCAAGATCAGCAGAAGGCATTTATTCCATATGAGACTAATGAATACAATACATTTGGCAAAAGTAAATCAGTCAGACGAAAATCAGGTAGCAATATTTAGTAGACAATCCAGTTTGTTAACAAAGTGATCGTCCGATGTGGGGTTTAAGAGAGAAGACTTGTCCAAAACACTATCTGAGTCAGGTAATATCAGTCCAGTTTTGGGATACATGGCGTAAAGACAATCCAATTCGGCAATGTGGCTAAAGAGGTGGGAGTCAGCAACAAACTGTCCATCCAGAGTATAAAGCAGATTATGTAGTTCAATTAAAAGATGATGGTGGCAGGCTGGGTTCGCAGGGACTCGGGATCACCGATACTGGGAGATAAAGTTAGTAGCAATGGCTTCACTAAATCTGACACATTAGCAGTGCAAAGAGGCACTGATGCCAGACCTTGTTTTAGCATACTGATGTATCTTTTAGTGTCTCTGAAGTGTAACATTCTAATTTAAAGATACATGGTTATCAGCAAAAATCAGGTCATGTCAAACTAACATGATTGCATTCTACGAATAAGTAAGTAGAAGTATAGATCAGGGTGTTGCAGTGGATGTGATCCATTTGGATTTTGCCAAGGCATTTGATACAGTACCACACAATAGATTAGTGTTCAAACTCAAAGAAAATCGGTCTAGATGAAAATTCTTGTTCTTGGGTAGAACATTGGCTTAAAAATAGAGTACAAAGAGTTGTCATTAATGGTAAATTTTCAAGCTGGACAGAGGTGGCAAGTGGAGTTCTCCATCTTCTGTTCTGCGACCCCTTCTATTTAACATGTTTATAAATGATCTTGAAAAAAACATTGAAAGTCATGTTTCAGTGAGCAAGATATTACTTTGCTGCAGAGGGATTTAGATAGACTGGGCACTCAAATGGCAGATGAAATGTAATGTTGAAAAATGTAAAGTTATGCACTTCAGCGTAAAGAATGCACGAGCAACATATACCCTTAATTTAAGCAAATTAGGGATAACAACACACGAAAAGGACTTGGGAATTGTTATAGACAACAAACTATGCAACAATGTGCAATGTCAATCAGCAGTGGCCAAGGCCAGTAAGGTATTGTGTCATGCATGAAAAGGGGCATTCATTCTCGGCATGAGAATATCATTTTGCCTCTTTATAAATCACTGGTAAGACCACATATTGCATATGCTGCACAATTTTGGGCACCTGTTCGAAAGAAGGATATTATGACACTAGAAAAAGTGCAGAGGCGGGCTACAAAATTAATAAAAGGAATGGAACATATCAGCTATGAAGAAAGGTTAACAAATGTAAACCTCTTTAGTTTAGAAAAACGTCACCTGAGAAGGGATATGATAACATTATTCAAATATATTCGAGGCCAATACAAACTATTGTGTGGAAATCTATCCACAAACTAGACTTTACATAGGACATGAGGTCATGCGTTTAGATTGGAAGAAAGACGATTTTGTCTAAGGCAAAGAAAATAAAGTTTTATTTTTTTTTACTGTTAGAACAATAAGTATGTTGAATTCTCTACCTGAATAAGTGTTTTCTATTAGAGTCCATACAGATGTTCAAAAAACAACTAGGGGCATACTTGCGAAAACAGAATATTCAAGGATACCATTTTTCAATGTAGGGTAATAGCTTCTTGATCCAAGGATAAATCTGACTACCATTCTGGGGTCAAGAAGGATTTTTCTCCTAGTTCGTTGCAAAATTGGAAGTGCTTCAAACTGTTTTTTTTTTACCTTCTTTTGGATCAACAGCAAAAAACAAATGTGAGGAAGGCTGAACTGAAATGGCATGGGTAGTAATGGGCTGTGATTAGATATGGTGGGCTATATTTTGCTTAACCCCTTAAGGACACATGACATGTGTGACATGTCAATACATGGAAAAAACACAGGAACATGCAGCAGTACTGCCACAAAGCTCCCCCTTAACCACAAGCTGGCATACACATTACGATCCCAACGAATCGGCTTGAGGATGTCCAGGGAGTGCTCACGGATCTCTTCTCCAGGGCTGACTCTCTTGATAATCCGTCGGCATTGCCATTTTGCTTACCAGGTCTATAGTGGATGGTAAAGTCATATGGTTGTAGCGCCAAGCTCCATTGTGACAGCCTGGCATTGTCCCCAGAGACCCGGTTAAGACATACCAGCGGGCTGTGATCCGTGAGCAGGGTGAATTGCTGTACGTATAGGTAGGGCTGTAATTTTCATACCACTGCCAGACACTCCTTCTCGATGGCGGCGTAGTTTACCTCCCTGGGTAGTAACTTCCTGCTGAGGTAAGCCACTGCGTGTTTGCCGTAATCGAAGCCGACCTGGCCCAGTACCTCTACTAACCCAAACATGGAGGCATCTGCATGAACGAGAAAACTTTTTCTGGGATTAGGAGCAGCCACGACAGGGGCATTCAACAAGGAAATCTTGAGGGCTTAGAACGCCGGCTCACACTCTGGAACCAGTCTACCTGGCGGTGCAGTCGGGTCAAGTCGGTGAGGGGCTTAGCTAGGGCACTGTAGTTGGGAACAAATTTCCTGTAAAAACCCGCAGTCCCTAGGAAGGCCATCACCTGGACCTTACTGCGAGGATGGGGTCAGTTAGCTACTGCCTCTTTCTTGGCTGGTTCGGGCTTCTGGGACCCACACTCGACCCGGTAGCCTAGGATCTGCACCTTTACCATCCTTATGTAGACTTTCAAAAATCTTGGTAACTCTAGTAGCAAGACTGAGAACTTCAGGGATAAACCTATTCCACTACTTGGACGATCTACTTTTAGTATCCCCTGACCCAAGAACAGCAGTAATCCAGAGAGATGTGGTACTGTTGGAACTCCAGAGATTTGGGTGGTTGGTAAACTACAAGAAAAGCAGTTTAATACCTGCCCAGAGGAGGATATTCTTGGGGGCAGACTTCGATACAGTCCACAATTCAATCTCATTATCCCAAGAGAGATCACCAGTTTTGTTCATCAAAGAACGTTGTGTCACGGCAAGAAGATTTATGCAACTCCTGGGAATTCTAGCCTTCACGATTGGCCTGATAAGATGGGTCCAGTGGCATCTGCGGGGACATCAAAGAGCCTTCTTATCCCAATTCAACAAGAACAAGGGGAATTGGAATAGGCTGTTGGTGGCTGAGGAGGAAGAATGTGACCAAGAGTTTTCCCTTGACAGTCCCACTCTGGATAACCTTGACCACAGACTCAAGTGCACAATGATGGGGAGGACATTGCAAAGACCAGGTAGCTCAGGGTCATTGGTCAAAGGAAGAATCGATACTTCCAAGCAACATTTTGGAGGTAAGAGCCATATTCAAAGCTCTCCAGAAGTTCAAGACGATCTTGGCTCACAGGTGGATTCGTATTCGATCAGACTAGGCGGCAATGGCATACATAAATCACCAAGGTGGCACCCACAGCCGCCTCCTGATAAGAGAAATTTACCCTATATTGATATGGGCTCAGAAATATATTCAGGGTCTTTCTGCAGTCCATCTTCCAGGGATCCAGAATGCTGTAGCGGATTTCCTGAGCCGTGTAACCCTAAAAAAATGTGAATGGCAGTTATGTCCAGGGGTCTTTCTTGGAACTAACACAGCTATGGGGAGTACTCCAGGTAGACCTGATGGCTGCATCCAAGCACAACTAGGTTCTGAAGTATTTCTCCAGACTCCCCGACCCACGTGCCTTGGGGCAAGATGCCTTAACTCAGGAATGGAGTATCAGCCGGATATACATTTATCCTCCCATTCATCTAATTTATGCATTCTTGAGGAAGATCCGGAGAAAAAGGATGGAGGCCATAGCTATCCTCCAATTTTGGCCAAGAAGACCTTGGTTCCCTATGGCGATTAGGATGAGTCGGGAACGCCCAAGGAGTTTTCCAGTTTTCTGGACCTCCCGTATGGGTGGGATCAGTCTGATATGCTTCAGAGATGTTCTCTCTGTAATGGCACAAGATTAGCTAAAACCAGCTTGAGTTCTGAGCAGGGACCCACCGAAGGGCAGGCTATTTCAGCTGCTGTCTGTCCTCAGTGCACTCTTGCGACTTGTTTTTTGCTCTCCACAATTTTAAAGGGTAATCCAGACGTGGACCCCTTGCTCACGGTGCCTAGAGAGATATCAGCTATGCCTCACTGATGATGCCTAACAAGGTTGAAACGATCATCTGGGGTTGCTGTATCTCTTGTGCAGAGAGAACTTGCTGGCATTTCGGATCTGGACTGCCCGTATTGGTGGGATCAGCCTGATATACTTCAGAGATGTTCTCTCTGTAATGGCACAAGATGAGCTAAAACCAGCTTGAGTTCTGAGCGGGGACCCACCGGAGGGCAGGCTATTTCAGCTGCTGTGCGTCTTCAGTGCACTCTTGCAACTTGTTTTTTGCTCTCCATTAAGATGTATAATACTTGCATTGTGGGGATTTCTCTATCCATTTTTTATTTATTCTTATCTTTCTCTTTGTATTATGTATAATTATCCTATTCTATTGCCAGATACTACCCCTCCACCCCCTCCCCAATATGGCCACCAAGCCTATTTCCTATGTCAGGCTTCTGCTACTATCCCTTTCCACTACCAAGATGGCCGCCGGGATTTATGTACATAATTCCCCTCCTTTCCATTATGAAATGCTCATTTTTATTACCCCTATACCCTTAGTGGACACTCCACTAACCTGTCCCCTTATTTTTATTTAAATCTGAGGTTGGCGGGGGTGGAGCCAAGCGGCTGAACAAGCAAGACGCAGTCTACATGGGCTCCGTACTTTGGCCAGCATAAAATAACAAATACGGTGAACCCCGAGTCCGGAAACAGCAGTAAAAACTCCCCAGACCAAAATGGGACGCAAAACAAAAAAAACCAGGGCAGACAAATCTGGACCGAGCACACATATCGGAGACCTGTTCCGACGGGCTCAGGGCGCGTATGGGCCCAAAATGGCCGCCGACCTCGAGGATTACTCAGACTCCTCAGAGGACCTAGCCCTAGACAGCAGGAGCCTGGGAATAACGACCTCACTGCAACAGGCACTGGTCCCTTCCCTGAGAGGGGAGACTCTGCCCCGGTGACGGCAGGGATCCTGAAGGAGATGCTGGGGGCCCTCCAAAAAACCCTCCAATCGGATGTGGCCCAACTACGATCCGACCTGACTGACTTTGTAGGCCGCCTAGAGGGGGTCGAGACGGCCGCGAAGAAACAAGCCGATTCAATGGCGGAACTTCAGCTGGAAGTGCAAGCGCTGAAGAAACAGCAGGCACTCACAGACCAACGCTTTGCCAACCTGGAGGATGCAAGGCGCCAGAAAAACTTAAAGCTCCGGGGCATACCAGAGGAGACCCCGGAGGCAGAGCTCCCCCACCTACTGAGAAGGATGATGGCGGCATTGCTGACACCCAAACAAGTCAAACACCTTGCCTTCGAAGGGATCTTCCGAATTCCAAAAGTGCGGCGAGCACCGGCAGCAGCACCTCGGGACTTAGTGGTAAGATTCCACAATATGGCCGACAAACAGGCGGTCCAGGCCGCACTGAAGGGCAAAGCCCCATTCACGTTTGAAAATATGACACTCACATTTTACCAGGACCTCTCAGAAGAAACCCTGGCATGGCGTAAATCCATGCAGCCCTTTACAACCCTACTCCGGGCACACAGCCTGCATTACCGCTGGCGCTCACCAAGGTCCTTACAGATCCAGCAAGGAGAGACCACCCACACGGTACACGACCTGCAAGAAGCGAATACCCTCATGGGAACATTGGGGCTACCTCCAGATACTGCAAACGCACCCAGATGGGATCCAGCAAGCATCCAGCAGTTCACGCCACGGAGAGCCCTCTCGTACTCCTATACTGCAGCCACCACTTGAGACAAGCGCCCCCTGCTCTCAAACCCCACAACGGGGATAACCATCACAGACTTAATGGCTACTCATGTTACATTTTGTTTTATTACGTTTACTCTGTTTATTCAAGTTCATTCTTGCTGAACCCACACAATACGTGCTTACTCATAATCTCGACACCATACTACTTAAATATGGATAGATACCCAGCGCACGCTACCATAGACAGGAATCTTACACATAGCCTCAGCACACGCCACAACCACAGCGACTGTGAGAGACGCCCCAGTACCCCTCTGGCACAGAACAGCCGACAGACCAGCTCATTCTGAAAGGGTCTAACCCTTCACCACCCGCCTCTCATTGATCCCGCCTGTAGCAGCCCTGACACTCTATATTTTCACCAGGCTAATCTCCACACCGCAATGGGCCCATAACACAGCGGCCACAGCCCCAATGCAGTGCGCAGCAGGTCAGCTCTTCATGGGAAAAAGGCACCCAAAGATAGTACATGAGTGGTGGTCAATCTCAGTGCGCCCAACCACCTCATATGCTCATGATGTAAGATCACACGCACACACCGAGCTTTCTCATTATTTCTACATGTCTCTTAAATCTAATGCACATGCTCACTATAGGACCTTACTGATTGATGCATAGTTCATAGTTACTTGTACTTGAACAAAAACTACAAAATTGAGGCAAAGGACTATAAGAGCATATATTTCTTTTTTGATTGTATTCTCTGTTTATGAAGCAAAGCTCCCACTGTTTAATGGGATGTTGTACACATCTTACATGCCTCGAAAAAATAAAGAACTAAAAAAAAAAAAAAAAAAAAGCTGAGGTTGGTAAAATTCAGTTTTTTGCCGACCTCATGCACGTCACATGCTCTGACTTCTAAGTGCTGCTGCTATCTGCTACATGCTCGTTTTCAAAATCCAATAAGATTTTAAAGGTCCAGTACCCAATATCTATCAATTTATTTTATCGTTTGTCTTATTTGAAATGTTTATTATATTGCTGTATGTTGATTGGAAAATAAGCCTATGGCATAATTTTGGCGTCCATTTTAAAGTGTCCTTCAGCTAGCCAGGTTGTATGTTTTTTAATGCCATTTGAGAAAGCCTTATTGGTGAAACGCGTAATGGTTATTTTATATTGTGTATTTTAAATTACTTACTGTGACAATTCTCTTTTTATTGTATTTTTATGCACTTTTACTATTTTTACTTTCCTGGCTTTTTACTGTTGCTCCTGCACTTAAAGAAATCCCAGGTGGGTATCATACCACCAACGCTTTATTAATAGAGCAGTGTTTCTGCTCTACACCTGTAAGTTATTTTAGTTACGCTTATTTACTCTTATCTAATTGAGATAACTATGGTCGCCTTCTTTTATCCCTATTTGGAGCCTTGGATAACCAGACGGTGTTGACAGAAGCACTCCCTTCACATATCCCATAAGTGAGGATATCATCGCTGTACGCCCTTCACACCAAAACTGGCTATTGCTCTTTTAGATGTGAGTTCTTTATCTTCTACTATTATTTTACCCTCTGGATTTTAGACGTATTGCACTACTGGCAAATGTTTGTTTTTCCTATATGCAAATACCCAGAGACACTAGGACGCACCCACTTCTACTAAAAAGTCTACTCATCTATATCCCATCAAGTCACTCTATTGAGACTCTTTTGGACTATTTTACGCTTTTGCGCAGCCCTAACGCCATTTCTTCGTATTTTCAAGACCTCAATTTTCCTTCATTCTATCCTTCTCCAAGATCACCAGAGGAGGAGAAGTGGCATACACTCGATGAAGTGAGAGCTCTCTATCTATATAGAAAGAACAGGCGCATTCTGGAGATTCCCCAGACTCTTCATTTTACCAATAGGTCACAGAAGGGGTGAAGCAGCATCTACCTCCACGTTATGACAGTGGGTAACAGCTGCTATTTCCAAGGCTTACCAAGTACAATCCTTATTGGGCATTAGGGCTCATTCCACACGTGCTGTGGCAGCATCTTGGGCTACTGTGGTAAACTCTTCTTCAGACTTAATTTGCAAAGCTGGCAATTGGTCCTCCTCTCTAAATACGTTCATCAAGCATTACAACTTGGATGTTAGATCTGCTAATGAGGCTCAGTTCGGACGAAATTTCCTCAACGCTGTCCATGCCTCTCATTGAAATCATTTTCTAACTATTTAATAAACAAATTTAGCATTCTACTTTATACTGGTCCCTCCCTTTATTTAATGCTTGGGTATTTCTATATACGTATAGGCTGTCATGATTAGCCAGGAGAAGGGAAAATGTATTCATACTTACCGTAATTGTCTTTTCCTGGCTATTATTCATGGCAGCCTATACAGCCCACCCTGTCTAATGTGTCCGTTATTTTTTTTTTATTTTTCTTACTGTAGCGCTTGTTACTGACTGAAGACCTTAGGACTGGAGTCTCCTTCAAGTCTTTGGTGTTTTTTCCTGTCCTATTGGCTGTCAGGGGCAGAGCGAACACATACGTATAGGCTGCCATGAATAATAGCCAGGAAAAGAAAATTACGGTAAGTATGAATACATTTTCCCCGGTATTAGTTTGCCTCCAGAAACAGTCCAAAGGTTACCATTTTGTCCCCTAATAAATCATGGACAATAGGATATCTGTTTTTAACAGCTATGGTGTTTAGTCTGGCATATATATTAAAATGGAAAATTAAACAATGAATATATTATTAAAAAAAAAAAGCCAGGCTAAAACAGCTGATTACAATTTCTACAATTCAGAGCCATTCATAGCTCAGCTATTAGCCCAGATCCTACAACTTGGTTTTGTTTTGTTTTTTCAATTTATTACAATTCACAGTTTATTGAAGGAACATCTGAATGATATGTAATAATATAATACATCCATATTGAAACACAGATATGTCAATAACCGGATTAGATAGATAGTATTATGACACGCTGGTTAGATGTGTGGACCAGTGACCCATGTAACATTCTGACTGATCATTGTGACACTAACATTAATTACAGTAGTCACTAGACACTGATTAGACAGTAGACACTGCTTAGCTGTTGTGGTAATCAAGTAACTAAAAATGCCAAAGAGAAATATTTATCTTGTTTTCCATGCATGCGCATTTACTTGGTTTCTGATACTTTCCAATAACTGGAAGCTCTAAAATGTTAACCCATAATTCTATAAATTCTTAACTTATTTAATGTTCAAATTTCCATGACAGCCTATGGACCTCCCATTTTTCAAATATTTTTCTTTGTTCTTTATAGTTAAGGAAATTAGCAAAAAAGTGTTGCAGCCATAAGTAGAGTTGAGTGAACGTGAACTGAAATGTTCGGGTTCGTACCGAACATTAGGTTTTTTGGACCCCGGACCCGAACACGGACATATCACTGTATGTTCAGGTTGGAGTTTGGCGATTTAATGGCGCGTTTTTAAAGGCTGCAGGGCAACCAATCAACAAGCGTTTGACTCGTGTGCCCTTAGAAGCCATCACAGCCATGCCTACTAATGTTTTAAAACTTAAAAATGTTTGGGTCCTAAACTGCTAAATAGTGTTTTAGTGGGGTGCACTTCATATCTGAGAGTCAAATAGAAGCGTCTAATAGTGTGCTTACAGCGCAGTGGTAAAAATTCTTATTTTCTGGGTGCTAATCTGCTAAATAGTACATTTTGAGGCGTGCACTTCATATCTGAGCATCAAATAGAAGCGTCTAATAGTGCGGTTACAGGGCAGTGGTAAATATTCTTATTTTGTGGGTGCTAATCTGCTAAATAGTAAATTGTGTGGCCTACTCTTCATATCTGAGAGTCAAATAGAAGCGTCTAATAGTGTGCTTACTGCGCAGCTGTAAACATTCTAATTGTTTTGCTGCTAACCTGCTGCTTACATTGGCGTTTTAAAAAGTATTTTTTTTTTTTGGTGCTAAATAATATATTTGGGGTGTTCACTTCATATCGGAGAGTCAAATCGAAGCGTAACTTTGATTTGAATTTACATCAGTCACTTGTAATATTGTTTCACACCTACAACACTTGTTACACAGATCTAAGTGATAGAAAACAGATTGATATCTTCTACACTAGGAACTACCAGATAACAAGCTGCTATATTCAAACCAGTGATCAATAGCCAAGATGTATTTCAACAATATTGTAATTCTGGGGCAATACCCTCACAAGTCAAACAGAGGTCAGTTTATAGGGAAAACGGTTGCCTGGATACAATTCTAAAACAATTTCCATATGTCCTTTGCAGACTTTACATGCTTGAAAAACACAGGTGCCAACTGCTGTGGCTTTCTGCAGTGTGCATACTGGCAAGGAGGGCAGGGTTGAGGAGTGGGTGGAAGATGATGTGGAGGATGATGAGGTCCTAGACCCCACATGGAATCAAGGTCATGCGAGTGACGTGTGCAGTTTGGAGGAAGATGTGCTGGTCGCACAGAGGCACCAGCACAGCATAAGAGGGAGCATGGTGCAAAAGCGGAGCGGCCGTCCCCTAGCGCTCGTCAGCATGTATTAACTCGAGAATTACCAGTTATCCAAGTAATACATGTAGCGATCAAAGGATCCATAATAGACTTGAGCGAACCCTAACTGCAAAGTTCGGGTTCGTACCAGATTTAACGATCCATTCGTAGTTTCACAGTGAGGTGGGCAGTCCGGTGACCAGAACCCAGACACTGTCTGGGCGGCGTTCGGATGACCGGGACTCAGTATGCCTGATGTTGAAGTTAGGTGTCACACTGTGTTATGGATTAGCAGGGTCTGGTGCAGGGTAACCGCACGCCCCCTGGTGTTGAGCACCAGCGTTTGTGCGGCTACATACCAGGACCCTGATGCAGCTTCAGTAAAAAGAGTACTTGATACCAGAAGCCATCAACATAATGATCCGCAACTTGGAACAGGATGTGACATTCCCTGTAGCGGCTGTGCACGTTTTTGCTGTTGTCACCCTGCTGTTGCTTGCCTGTCGGCGCTGCAGCGTAACTTCGGCATTCCCGCTCACCGCCTCATGAGACTGTACGAGCAGCAGCAGGCGATAGTGGAGTTTCAGCTGCAGCACGCACGGGTCAGTAGCTCTGCACCAGACTTCCCTCCAATTGATCAGTTAAAGGATTTCAAGTGGACTCATTACAATTACAGGGCCTCTAAAGAGTCCTGTAAGGTTATTTGTCATCACTACCGTCCTGCGTCGGGAGTGGGTCATTTGCGCGCCTGCTGCCTTCCTTGCATGTGGTAGCCGTTTCTCAGGGTCCCTGTACGGAATGGAACCCTGATTCCCTGTTACCCACGGTCACCATGGTAGGTGCAGAAACTGGCATTGAAAGTTGATATGAATGACATCCGCATGCAAAGTCGCCACCACGGGGATGTGCAATTTGTCCGAGGTTCTCTAGAGTCAACAAAGTTCCTGCGCGACTATAATGTCAACAGCTACGGAATAGAGTTGTCTTTTTTTAATATGTCCCAATATTTTGGGGGCTACCCCAATTAAAATATATATATATTTATATATAAACACAGTGTTGGCTACCTCATTCTCCTCTGCCACGGTCACCGCCTCCTCAACCTATGGGTCACTTAGTATAAACTAGGTACACATTAGCAGAGGCTTGTGAAAGCCTTTTCTCCATGCATCAGGAATTGAGCATTTCTCCATGCATCAGGACTGCAAGAAATGCACCGCAGACTGCAAATGTTTCTTTTGTTGTATGTCCCAATATTTTGTGGGCTACCACAATAAAATTAAAAAAAATAAAACAGTGTTGGCTACCTCATCCTCCTCAACCTATGGGTCACTTAGTATAAACTAGGTACACATTAGCAGAGGCTTGTGAAGGCCTTTTCTCCATGCATCAGGAGTTGAGCTCAGTTTCAACAATGAAAGAGAATACCCTGCACTCCAACCCTCTCTCAAATGGATAATTCTGGTGATCCTCCTGACAGCCGTGCTTTAGAGTTTGATTTATGTTCTTCCAAAGCTAAAATCAAAGATTCCATCTAGTGCTATTTTATGGCTCAGCTGTATTTTTAATTTTTATGTTATTTTAAGTGAATTCCCTATCCACATTTGTTTGCAGGGCACTTGTCCTACTCTTACCCCCCATTTTACCGGACGAAACGCGTAGGGTTGGGCCCCTGTGGGACTTTTTATTCATTTAATTCTGATTTACTTATGTTTTATTTATTTATTTCATTTTTATTTGATTTTTTCGTTATATTGAATAAATTTGTTTATACTACTATCAAGAAGTTACCTTAATTTTTGGAGCAACTATCTTCTGAGACCATTATGTGCCTGAACTACACCTCCAGTGTGTAAGTGTTATTTCATCTAGCGCAAGAATTGGTCTTTTAAGTCTGCACTTAACTGTTGTATTTATCTTTTGTTCCCACATGCCCTTGATTTGGAGTCTGAGGAGTTCATATTATTCCGATACCATTATTATACATTTTCTGACATGCCTACAATCAACTAACTTGTGTGAGCGTAACCTTGAACTATAGATATTCATTAGTTTAGGATATACTACTCTATGAGTTGTCTCTATTCTCCCCTTTGTAGATATCTTTTTTGCTTGTATTTTCTGTGAGGACTAGGAGTCCTTTATCCTCTACACTGTTACGCATAGGTAATACCGTCCTATATATTCTATCCACCAAGTGGTGTATAGAGTTTTCCATTTAAAGGGTATACCAATTTGTTTTGCTATATTTGTTTTCCTCCACCCCCTACCCAGACCTATTTGTTGTTAAAATGAGCACTTTCTCAGACCGCAGACAAATGAGAGAAGCCAAATTTCAGTCATTATTTAATAACACAAGAACAGAACCCCATCAGGAGAGAACTAATAATTTGGACAATTATTTTAAAAATTTGGAAAAATTGTCCACTAAAGAAACGAAAAGGTGGTGGGAAAATTCCTTTCTGGAATCGTATCTAAAAGAAGGATTAATCCCAAGGGGTTTAAGACTGGATAAAAGACCAGCAAATCGCTTAGAAAAATCTAACCATGCTAGCAAATGGAATGCGGCTCTAGAAAAGTGCTCATCTATCTTAATGGAGATTATCATTGAATTTGAGAAAGAAAATTTACAAAGTGTTAATGAAGACATTGAGAGTTTGGTCAATTCATGTGAATTAGATAAAAACTCTAATTTCTTAAGAAAAGAGGAAATACTATCAGAAAGAATTGAGAAGTTGGATGATAAGATAGCTGGGACAAAAAAAAAAATACTTACGAGATAAAGATGATTAAATCAAAAATCTCCATAACATCAGGAACAAAATGAGTAATAGGCCTTTTTTTTAAAAGTAATGGAAAATTTTCAAATAGATCAAATTCTAATAGAAGACCAGAAACTAGAGGGCAAAGAGATTCATACCTTCTTAAGAAAAACCATATGCATAAAAATGATCATATTGAGACACCCCAACACCATATACCGAGAGAAAGTAGAGAGAGACATAGGTCACAAGATATCTCCCTAACAAACAATAGATCCACCCTTTTTTCATCCACCAATGGTGGAAATAGTTCAAGGGATTTTTTAGGGAAGGGGCGAGACCCAAGAAGGGGGGAAAATTACCCAATTTTTCCAACCGAGATCACAAACCCTCAATCTGAGCAACAGATATGCCCCACTAGAGAGTCCCAACACTCCAGGGAAAAGGAGGAGAATAAGTGGGAGGATGGAGCCATAGAAGAACTAGGCATTTTTAACATATCCAATTGCCCCCTTTCTTTTGAGGAAATCTCCCTTCTATGTAAAGGCTTAAAATTTGCCCCGAGTGAACCACCTAATTCTTTTCAACTATACATAGATACTCAGAAATTTATTAGGAAATTATGTCTTAAGAGGTTCTTTATTAAAAGAGAACTAGAAGGTCCCTCTATAACAATAAATGATGTAAAAAAAGATCTGATTATGAAGTTTAAACCCAAATCTACTTTTTTCCGAACGACAAAGGTTCCCAAATCGAGGCATTTCAAAAAATGATTAACAAAGACTTTGAAATATTATGTAAGAATAATAATAAAAAAACTAAATGGAACAACTTGACAAAGAATGAATCTAAAAATGTAAAACATCTGAAAGACAGAAAAGATATAATAATCAGAAATGCCGATAAGGGTGGAGGTGTCGTTGTAATGTCAACGGAGTATTATCTAAAAGAGTCTGATAGACTTTTGAATGACCAATCAACTTATTCTAAATTAATAATAAATCCCAATATTAGATTTAATAAGAATTTAAAAAGAATTTTAGAAACTGCGAAAGAAAATAATTTAATCGATGAGAACATTTTTAAATTTTTGTTCATAGAATCACCTAGAGTACCCACGTTGTATTTCTTGCCGAAGGTTCACAAATGTAAAAAGGCCCCACCAGGTAGACCAATAATTAGTGGGATTGACTCCCTTACTTCAAGGCTTTCGGAATTTATTGATTTCTTTTTACAAAAATACAACAAAATGCCCAATCGTATTTAAAAGATACTAAGCACCTTATACAAGAATTAAGATCTATAAGCTGGCAGGATAATTTTATGTGGGTAACTCTAGATGTAACCTCGCTCTATACGGTTATTGAGCACTCAAAATGAATCAAAGCAGTCAGACTAAATCTTATTCAAGACGAGGAGATTAACCCAAATTTTGGAGAATTTTTGTTACAATCAATCAAATTTATTTTAACTCACAACTTTTTTAGTTTTAATGAAAAAAAATTTCTCCAAGTCAATGGAAAACGCCATGGGCACCAAGTTCGCTCCAAGTTATGCCAATATTTTTATGGATAATTGGGAGAAAACAACTATATGGGATAATAATCCCTTTGGTGCGAATTTGGTGCTATGGAGAAGGTACATTGACAATATTTTAATTATTTGGCAAGGGTCGGATTCCTTGCTGGCAAATTTTATGGATTTTATTAATACCAATAATATGGACCTTAAATTCACCCCTAATTTCGGAAAAGAAGCTATAGATTTTTTGGATCTTTGTATATTGAAAACTCTTATTAAAACGAAAACCTTTTTTAAAAGTACTGATACTAATAGCTACATAGATAAAAATAGTAGCCACCACCCTAAGTGGTTGACTGGAGTTCCCAAGAGTCAATTCACTCGTATTAGGAGAAACTGTACAGATAAAAATATGTATTTTAAGCAAACAAGTATTTTAAAAGAAAGATTTTTAGAGAAAGGTTACGGTGAAAAATTCCTAAATGAAGAAATTAAGAAAGTTGGCAGTAAAGAAAGGGACAGTTTGCTCCAAAACAATAGACATGAAGAAGGAAATTCAAGTTTTGAATATGCTTTTAATACCAAATACAACTCCAAAGCTTTCGATATAAAACTAATTCTTAAGAAACATTGGAAACTTCTTTTAGAAGATGATTTCCTTAGATTAAAGATCCCAAAATACCCGAAAACTATTTTTAAAAGGGGAAATAATTTTAAGAATATTCTATCACCCAGCACTTTTCGAAATAAGGACTGTACCAAGAGACCTAATATTGGATTCCAGACCTGTGGCAATTGTAAAGCGTGTGGTCATTCCTATAAGACATTTAAAGAATTTAAAAGCAACCAAACAGGTGAAGTTTTTAAAATTAATGGTCATCTATCTTGTTCCTCCTCACATGTTGTGTACCTGATATCCTGTGGCTGTGGGGCACAATATGTGGGGAGGACAGGTAGAAAAGCGAAAGTCAGATGTCTGGAACATTATAGCAATGTACGTAGATGAATTACCACCCATTCAGTCCCCACACACTGTTACTCCTGTCCATCCTTTACAAATAACCTTAATTTTATAGCCATAGAAAAGGTAGTTTTAGATGAAAGAGGGGGTGATATTATGCTAAAACTTAGAAAAAGAGAAGGGTTCTGGATCCACAGATTGAAAACTTTGCAACCAAGAGGCCTAAATGTAGAATTCGATTTAGTATGCTTTTTAATTTAGTTTTTAATTTAGTTTCAGTATAGTTTTAATATAGAATTACACATGAATTTGAAGAACTATTTTTAAAAATCAATATTTATGGGGAGGGACACTATTTGTTAAAATTGATCACTACTTTCTTTTTTTTTTTCTTTTGAAATTTTGGGCATCCAGGGCCACCACCCTTGTGGCCTAGCCCACTCTACACCACTAGGTATAGGGTTAATGTTAACTACCAAAAATTACTTTAGATCCTAAATTGCTGCTTTTTGTGTCAACAATAGTGGCATACCCCCTTTTTAAAAAGTCCCTGACTCTTTAATCTAATTTCGTCAGAGCAATACTGTTTGCCAACATTTCTAATTTAGGTTTTATCTTATTAACAATGTTCCAAAACCTCTGATGCTCTTGAAGGTGACACCAATGCCCAAGCAGACAATGGGAATGCAACTGCACTGCAAGAACAGCTGGAAATTGAGCTTATGGTGAAGAGAGGGGCAGAGAATATGTTCCTTGCATATTCCAAAGACCCGCTTAAAAAAAACAAAAAAAAAAAAACATCAATATCTTAATGCAGTACAGGAAAAGCTTCAAGACATCGAGAATAAGATAGAACAGTTGCAATCGCTAATTTATCAAGAAAAGTTTGCTAATAAAGACGAAACAGCTGTACCAGTTCCAGAAACGGACGTTACTGATGTAATCTTGGAGACACCAGTGGCAAACTTAGCCACTTCTGGACACTTAGGGTGAATATTTTGTTAACTGTTGCTATGCTCGTTTTATATGCAGTGTGTAGAATTTGTCTGAATATTATATCAGTTATGTATTTTTATGTAAAACTGTATACAGTATTTTACTTTACGGAGAGATAATGTGATTAACAGTACATTCTTGCACAATTATCTCTCCTGTACAGCAAGACATGCTGGGAAACAGCCTTGCAGGCTAAGTTCCCCACACAGTCCTCTGTAGTAAAACCCCTGCAATGTCATTCAGGAAACCCCTTGCATGGGGTCTTACATAAATACTGTGACGGTGGAATAAAATGACAGTTGACAGTTGAATCCCAGACTATGTGTCGTTTGGTCCTTGGGGAAGAGGGGTTATTATTACGCTGCCTGTGTTTTACCTGCTTTATCCTGACTACCAGCGGAGATACCGAAGTGAATGGAAACAAACTATGCAGCATTAAAACGGGCTACGCTAAAGGAATTATTGGAGGCAAGGGGAAGAATAGCTAGCAATAAAACGAAAGCTACCCTTGTGGCCGAACTCATGGAGGGGGACAGAGAAACCGCTGTAGCAGTTCCACAGGAGACACATTTGGATTGGGGAGCGGGGCATGGAAATGTGGAGGTGGGTATTATGCAGGATTTGCCAGCTGATGTGATCTTGGGCAACGACTTGGGGGAGCTCACATCCGCCTTTGTTTCCCAACCCACCGTCCAAGAAGCATACCCTGTTGTTACTCGACAGCAGGCCTGCACCACGGCTCCATCCGGTCATTCTGAGGCTCAGGTAGGCAATCTGCCCCACACCCCTCCTGTTCTCCCCTGGGATACCCCCTTAGAATTTGGCAGTGAGGTAGCCCTAGATCCTTCCCTGCAGGTATATAAAGATCGTGTAGACAAGAATCAGGCAGGCCTAGAAGGAGAGAGGTACGCCTGGGATAAGGGTTTATTCTACCGCTACGCAGAGAAGGTAGTAGCCAGGTCTATCCCCATGCCCACAAAGCAGTTAATTGTGCCCCGCAAGTATAGGCAAGAGTTACTGCGCATTGCGCACGATATACCCTTATCAGGACATTTAGGAATCAGCCGAACCAAACATCGGCTGACTCAGAACTTCTTCTGGCCAGGTATCTCAAAGGATATTAGACAATACTGTCAAAACTGCGATACCTGCCAGAGGGTAGGAAAGAGAGGAGACCGCTATAAAGCCAAGCTCCGTACCCTGCCCATAATCGAAGAGCCTGTGTTTTACCTGCTTTATCCTGACTACCAGCGGAGACACCGTGAATTATACTGCTACTCCACTACAACACCTATTCCATCTCCCAACACCTTCACATGGTGATCAACATCAGTCTTCAGGATACATTGAGATCCCTGATATATGCTTTTTTTGTTGTTCTCCCCCCCTCCCCCCCACACACACACACTCACACAAACATCATCATTAATGAAAATTTAGATAAACGAATTCCTGCATGTAATGATTTGTATATTGTGGACAACTAACAAACACACTCACTCACTATTTCATATACCATCACAACCATTCTTTTTGTTTTTAATTCTTCATTTGCCACAATAATAGCATATAATGTGAATTCTCTAGTCAACCATAAAAGCAGTTCAACCAGAGCTCAATATGTAAATAACAATATGTATAACAATATGTAAAATGTTATTTTGTAGGTAGTTCAATTCTTCAATTTGTCTTGCAGCATCAAATACAGACCACACTAAGACTCTATCCTGCACAGTATCATTTATATTTAATTTAACCACCCAGTACATTTATTTTATTTATGTGCCTTAATCTCTGTGCCTAGATACATATCCCCCTCCCTCAGCTTTATTGCAAGCCTATCTGACCCTCACATATCTTTATTCAACAGCCTGATTTCCAAACTTTGAAAACCCAATACTGCTGTAAGAAAGTCTGAGCTCCATCAGCTGATCGTCTGCAATAAGCAAAGCCTGATTTCCAAACTTTGAAACCATAAAATTGTGTTATTAAAAAAAAAAAACTTTAAAAGAAGCAAACAAAAAATGACTGACGGGGAATAGAAAATATATAATTCTGTATTATTCATTCCGAACTGGAATAAATAGGCGCAAAAATAACATGTAAAAAAAAAATTCTGCACAATATTGACTGAATGTATGCATACTTGTCTTTATTTTTATTTCCAGGTGTTTCTTGCTGAACACAAGGACACTGAGAAAATGTATGCCCTAAAAACCTTGAAAAAAAGGAGACATCGTTTCAACAAAAAAGGTCCACCAGTAAGGATACGGAGAGCAATTTATATCTTAGCTTTTTTTTTTTTAAATCATGAGTTTTTGGAAAGCAGGGAAAGAATTGACTTATTGTTCCTTTCCATTTTCCAGCCTTATGAGTGAGGAGCACATTTTCCAATCTGTGAGCAGCATGAGCCATCCATTTCTGGTAAACCTGTTTGGGTGTTTCCAGACCGCACATCATGCCTACTTTGTCATGGAATACACTCCTGGCGGGGATCTTGTTACTATGTTCACAACAGCAAGGGTGCATAAACCCAGAGCTACGCAAGTATAGACGGCATAGTGCCCTTATATTTAAACATGTAATGCAGTGTTTGGCAGCTAATTGCTTGAGGTGGGATATAAATCCCATAAAGTCTAATTCGATTATTGGGACAGATAATTGTTATTTCACCCTTACCTGGCTCTGTCAGGCCACCTGCGTTCCTTCAATTCTATACAGCAATATCAAAGAAGAATTTATACTTCTGCATTAGCATAACCAATCTTGGACATAATTGATTGGCTGAGAGTGTTGCTTGGATGTAACCATGTCAAACCAGAGAGTGACACAGGATTTGTGGGAAAATAACCTTCAGATAGTACAAACATTGAAGTTGTATTCTCTTAAAATTAACTAACCAATTTATTAATTTATTTTTTGCAGATTTTATGCTGCTTGCTTGGCATGGAATATTTACACGCACAAAAGATTATCCACAGCTAGAGTAGAATGCAAAAAAAAAAAAAAGAGTGGAGTGCACATGTTGCCACAAATATTTGTGGTACAGTGGTACTTCGGTTTACAAACGCCTCGGTGAACATAATTTTCGGTTTACAAACGAAAATCCATTGAAAATAATGCCTCTGTTTACACATTTCTTTCGCAATACGAAGCAAGTTTTCCCAGGATGCATTGCGTCTGAGATGTTTATAGCACCGCCCCACTGCATGTTGGAATCTGTGGGTAGCACATGGTGTTGTGTGTGGAGGTGTTGCAGAGGATTTTGCATCGAATTCTGGAAATTTTTTGCAGCGGTTTTGGGAGCATTTCTCAAGTGGTGGAAAGGTAGGGAGCTGAGCTTCGTCGTTTGCATACCTTTTACTGTGTGTTCTGCATTGTGGGTTGGTTTCCATACCAGCTCATTTTTACTTTTTTCTGACGTCCGGAACGGATTAATTGGTTTTCAATGCATTCCTATGGGAAACCACGTTTTGGTTTACAAATTTTTCTCCATAAGAAAAGTCCCGGAGAACGCATTAAATTTGTAAAGCGAGGTACCACTGTATTTACAGTGTTGTGTGTATTTAATCCTATTTGTTACAGATTTAAATTCAACACTTAAAAGCCTAAACAAGGAATCACATTAATGTGTATCCAAGTGTCCTCAAGTGATTAAAACCTATTTTTCTGCATTTTAATCTAGAGATCGTAAATTGGAAAGCATAATTGTGGATAAGGAAGAATTTGCTAAAATTATTGACTTCGGTGTTAGTAAGGAAGGGTGGTATAATTTTATATTTATAATTGTACATAACAAAAGAAACGTGTGCTTGATTACAAAACATCCATTAAGACTTTGCGTATGTAAAAATTGCTATATTGGTCTTCCATCTAGACAGATTTTATTAAGTACAAAAACAAGCATGCAATATTAAAGTAAATAAGCCCCCAAAGGCTCCATAGAAAATGCTTTGTAATTTTAGATGGAATAAAAAAAAAAAAAAATAATAATCATGGAGATCCTTTTTTTTTTTTTTTTTTTAGAAATCTAGACAATTACTTTACAGACGTGTTAATAACCAATGTGGCGGAGGTCTCTTAGCGCTAGATAGCAAAAACTTGTTTAAAACCAACTCTAAAAGGTTTTACATAAAACTTGGGGATGGCACCAACAGACTCTAGACAACTTAATTTGTACACTGAAATTTAGTGGTAATATTGCATATTGCATAGCCACAACATGTCCTTTGAAGACCTGATGTCCCGTCTGGAAGAAATCATGAGATCCTGGTTGAGACTGCTTCAGTTTGGCGCCGGGGGCTTCCAAACACTGACAGGGAGCCTCTTCTCCCACAGAGTGCTCCCGACCAGAGGCGTACCTAGGGTCTCCAGAGCCCTTGGCAAGGAACCATATCGGCAAACCACTCCCCTCCCCCCCCCCAAATATCGTGAATATCTTTTTGTAGATCAAAGTTTTCCACCATGTAAAGGGAAGCTAAAGAAATAAATCTAGCATTAAATTTTGTTTCTCATTCTCCATGTCCCATAAAAAGTGAATAAAGAGGAATTGAAAGTTCATGAGTCCTGCCAGTCACCCAAAGCCCCTTCCTTCTCTCTATATGAAACCCCTACAAGGAGAACTCCATCAGCTAGTGCACATGAAATCGCAAATCTTCTTATACAATGCTTTACCAATAATGTCAATGATAGGGTTTGCTCAAATGGAGCGTGTCCCAAACCAGTCCTCAAGACCCACCAACAGTCCAGGTTTTGTTAGTATCTCCATTGGAATAAAACAGGGAAATACATAAATCCTAGACTGTTGGTGGGCCACGAGGACTTATTTGGGAACCACTTCTCTAATGAATCTGTTATCAGCTTTAAATCATAAATATATATATTTACACTTTGGTGATGTGCCAGTGGAATGCTTGTCACCATATTGCAAGACTAACACAGGCACATCACACCTTTTTACAAGCATAACACAGGGCACATCACACCATATTAGTGCCAAAATCAGGGGGCTGGCTGCACTCATGTTAACATGCATAAATAGGGTGCTGCTTGGAGTAAATTTAAACAACAAATATACTAATATGGTAAAAAAGAGAAAATCCAGAGCACTTCCTTAACCACTAAACAGCAATTTCGGTGCCAACAGATTTTTATAAAGTTTTTTTAAAAAACACCTAATCTAGGCAAAAAAATAATGCCTAGATTAGGTGTTTTAAAACAAAAACAAAAAAACCACCCCCATCTTATACCAGTATACCAGCCCCATCTTATAACACTATATTCTTGTTCAACAAAGGGTAACCATTAGTGATGTCCCGATAGTTCCCGGCGAACATCGCTTGTTCGCCACGGACGGCGAACAGATGCGCTGTTCGGTCCGCCCCCTATTCGTCATCATTGAGTAAACTTTAACCCTGTACCTCACAGTCAGCAGACACATTCCAGCAAATCAGCAGCAGACCCTCCCTCCTCCTGGACAGCATCCATTTTACATTCATTGTGAAGCTGCATTCTTAGTGAGAGTAGGGACAGTGTAGCTGCTGCTGATTTGATAGGGAAATTGATAGCTAGGCTAGTGTATTCAGTGTCCACTACAGTCCTGAAGGACTCAACTGATCTCTGCTGTAAGGAAAGCACGCCAAAAAGCCCTTTTTAGGGCTAGAACATCAGGCTGCTTTTTTTTTTTTTTTCTGTGTAATATAATTGCAGTTGCCTGCCTGCCAGCCTGTGTGCCACTTGCCCAGTGCCATCACTCACTCACTGGTGTCACAATAGCTTGCATTAAAAAAAAAACTTTTTTTAATGTAGTATAATAGCAGTCAGTTTCCTTCACGAGTGTGCGTTTCAGGGCCTGCAAGGGAACAGTGTCACACCAGTGCCACTCATATCTGTTGTCACAGTAGCTTGCACGCAAAATACCACTAATCGAAAAAAAAAATGGCAGGCAGAGGCAGGCCACCCCGCAGGGGCCGTCATGGTCATGGTGCTGTGATTCCCTTTGGCCCTAGAATAATGCCCAGTGTTCAGAGGCCACGTACCCTGAACTTGAAAAGTTCTGAGGACATAGTTGACTGGCTAACACATGGCACCCAATCTTCTACAGCTTCCGCTCGGAATCTCGACGCACCATCCTCCTCCAGCTTAGCTTCGGGCACCTCTCAAGTTACCACTCGCCTGCCTGCCACCTCCACCAACACTAGCACCACAGCCGTTTCACTTGGTATGTCAGAGGAGTTATTTACACATCAGTTGGAAGAAATGAGTGATACGCAACCATTATTGCCAGAGGATGTAGATAACAGGGATATGTCTCAGTCAAGTAGCATTAAACACATACGGTGTGATGATGATGATGATGTTGTAACCACTGCTGCTTCCTTTGCTGAATTGTCAGATACAAATGAAGCGGTTGATGATGACGATGTGTCCGTGGATGTCACGTGGGTGCCCGCTAGAAGAGAAGAAGAACAGGGGGAAAGTTCAAGGAGCTAGTGGCACAGTCAGACAGCAAGCATCGGCACCCGGGGTCAGCCAGACAGCACGCCAATCAACGCATGCTGTTGCCACCACCAGAATGCCGTCATTGCAGAGCTCAGCAGTGTGGCATTTTTTTTGTGTGTCTGCCTCTGACAACAGCGATGCCATTTGCAACCTTTGCCAAAAGAAACTGAGTTGTGGGAAGTCCAACACCCACCTAGGTACAACTGCTTTGCGAAGGCACATGATCGCACATCACAAACGCCTATGGGATCAACACATGAGTACAAGCAGCACACAAACTCAAAGCCGCCATCCTCCTCCTGGTCCAGCATCTTCAGCCACGTTAACCACTGCTGTCCTCCTTGCCCCCTCTCAACCATCCGCCCCTCCGTCTCTCGCATTGAGCAGTTCCTGCTCATCTGCCCACAGTCAGGTGTCTGTCAAGGACATGTTTGAGCGTAAGAAGCCAATGTCACAAAGTCACCCCCTTGCCCGGCGTCTGACAGCTGGCTTGACTGAACTCTTAGCCCGCCAGCTTTTACCATACAAGCTGGAGGAGTCTGAGGCGTTAAAAAAATGTGTAGCTATTGGGACACCGCAGTTGAAGGTACCTGGCCGAAATTTCTTTGCACAAAAGGCAATCCCCAACATGTACTCGATTGTGCAAAAGGAAGTAATGGCATGTCTGGCACACAGTGTTGGGGCAAGGGTCCATCTGACCACTGATACCTGGTCTGCAAAGCATGTTAGGGCAGGTATATCACCTACACTGCGCATTGGGTAAACCTGCTGACGGCTGCCAAGCATGGAATGCGTGGTTCTGCAGAGGAGTCGGTGACACCGCCACGACTTGCAGGCAGGCCTGCTGCCACCTCCTCTACTCCTCCTACTCCATCCTCTTCCACTGCTGCGTCTTGCTCCACATCAACGGCACCCCCCCCCCCCCCCAGCTCCCCAGGTACTGTCTTGGGGTTGACTTGCCTGAAAGCAGAGAGTCACACCGGACCAGCACTCCTGTCCGCCCTGAACGCACAGGTGGATCAGTGGCTGACTCCGCACCAACTGGAGATCGGCAAAGTGGTTTGTGACAACGGAAGAAATTTGTTGGCGGCATTGCATTTGGGCAAGTTGACAGATGTGCCGTGCATGGCACATGTGTGTAATCTGATCGTACAACGCTTTGTGCATAAGTACCCAGGCTTACAGGACGTCCTTAAGCAGGCCAGGAAGGTGTGTGGCCATTTCAGGCGTTCCTACACGGCCATGGCGCACTTTTCCGATATCCAGCGGCGAAACAACATGCCAGTGAGGCGCTTGATTTGCGACAGCCCGACATATTGGAATTCAACACTCCTAATGTTCGACCGCCTGCTCCAACAAGAAAAAGCCGTTAACGAGTATTTGTATGACCGGTGTGCTAGGACAGCCTCTGCGGAGCTGGGATTTTTTTTGCCACGTTACTGGACGCTCATGCGCAATGCCTGTAGGCTCATGCGTCCTTTTGAGAAGGTGACAAACCTAGTCAGTCGCACCGAAGGCACCATCAGCGACATCATACCATTTGATTTCTTCCTGGAGCGTGCCCTGCGAAGAGTGCTGGATCAGGCCGTAGATGAGCGTGAAGAGGAAGAGTTGTGGTCACCATCACCACCAGAAACAGCCTTATCAGCATCGCTTGCTGGACCTGCGGCAACGCTGGAAGAGGATTGTGAGGAAGAGGAGTCAGAGGAGGAATGTGGCTTTGAGGAGGAGGAGGAAGACCAACCACAACAGGCATCCCAGGGTGCTCGTTGTCAACTATCTGGTACCCGTGGTGTTGTACGTGGCTGGGGGTAAGAACATACCTTCAGAGAGATCATTGAGGACGAGGAACAGGACATCAGTAGCTTGGCATCCAACCTTGTGCAAATGGGGTCTTTCATGCTGTCGTGCCTGTTGAGGGACCCTCGTATAAAAAGGCTGAAGGAGAACGACCTGTACTGGGTGTCCACGCTACTAGACCCCCGGTATAAGCAGAAAATTACGGCAAGTCGGAAAGGATGCAGCAGTTCCAAAATCAATTAAAAAGTATGCTTTACACAGCGTATAAGGGTGATGTCACAGCACACCGGGAATCTAACAGGGGAAGAGGTGAAAGTAATACTCCTCCTCCCACGACCACGCCGGCAAGGACAGGACGCTTTACAGACGTGTTGTTGATGGAGGACATGCAGAGCTTTTTAAGTCCTACGCATCGCCACAGCCCTTCGGGGTCCACCCTCAGAGAACGACTCGACCGACAGGTAGCAGACTACCTCGCCTTAACTGCAGATATCGACACTCTGAGGAGCGATGAACCCCTTGACTACTGTGTGTGCAGGCTTGACCTGTGGCCTGAGCTATCCCAATTTGCGATAGAACTTCTGGCCTGCCCCGCTTCAAGTGTCCTGTCAGAAAGGACCTTCAGTGCAGCAGGAGGTATTGTCACTGAGAAGAGAAGTCGCCTAAGTCAAAAAAGTCTAGATTACCTCACCTTTATTAAGATGAATGAGGGATGAATCCCGAAGGGACTGACAGTGGGCGATACATTCGACTAAGAAAGGCCTGATGAGGGGGACTACTTAACACACCACTCCTATCTGGTGGCACATTAGATTGCACGCGCAGTGCCTCAAATTTGAAGTATGAGGACCGACCAAGCATCTTTTTCCATCTCCCGCTTCCTAAAATCGATGCCTTATATACACGTCCCCTGATAGGGGACATAACAGGGATTAAACTTATAAGAATAGTACTACTTAACACACCACTCCTATCTGGTGGCACATTAGATTGCACACGCAGTGCCCCAAATTTGAAGTAGGAGGACCGACCAAGCATCTTTTTCCATCTCCCACTTCCTAAAATCGATGCCTTATATACACGTCCCCCGATAGGGGACGTAACAGGGATTAAACTGATAGGAATAGTACTACTTAACACACCACTCCTATCTGGTGGCACATTAGATTGCACGCGCAGTGCCTCAAATTTGAAGTAGGAGGACCGACCAAGCATCTTTTTCCATCTCCCGCTTCCTAAAATCGATGCCTTATATACACGTCCCCTGATAGGGGACGTAACAGGGATTAAACTGATAAGAATAGTACTACTTAACACACCACTCCTATCTGGTGCACATTAGATTGCACGCGCAGTGCCCCAAATTTGAAGTAGGAGGCCTTGCAGGCTAAGTTCCCCACATAGTCCTCTGTAGTAAAACCCCTGCAATGTCATTCAGGAAACACTGTGACGGTGGAATAAAATGACGGTTGACAGTTGGCTCCCAGACTATGTGTCGTCTAGTCCTTGGGGAAGAGGGATTATTAATACGCTGCCTGTGTTTTACCTGCTTTATCCTGTCTACCAGCGGAGATATCGTGGATTATACTGCTACTCCGCTACACACAGCTATTTGGGTTTGGTACCTGGAGTCGTTAATAGCTGGGCGGGCACTCAACCAAGTAATGGACATCCTTGCAACTGTACTACCAATCACACAGGGACGAGGGTGATGGCTGAACTACTGCTGAGTAGGTCACCACCTATCTTTAAGGTGTCCCCCTTCTTTATTAATTATTTTTGGGTACATGTCTTAATATTGTTAACATTCAAACTTTTCCTAGCAAAATTCATACAAACTGACTTGGCATCATGAAATCGGCATAATAACTTATAAAAACGCATGTGCAAGTATATTATGCACTTGTCTTGGAAAGCCTATAGTCCCCTATAAAGAAGCTTTGACTTTGAGGGGAAGTTATGCCTTTTTGCAAGGAAGGGGGGAAGGGGAGGATTATCACATTGATTGTTAAACGGAATAAGTCATTGACCTTTATCTTAAAATCAATGTATATTAAAATCATTAGCCTACCTTGTTCACTCCCCCTTTGGTGAGCCCACTTTGGCTGGTTTGATAGTTATTAGTATTTTTCAACCATCGATTGCTTTTGTAAAATGTATGTGATTAATGCCCCCCCTACCCCTCCCATCTCTCTGATGGCCGCCCTCCCTGCCATTTTACCTGTTGGAGCAGGGAAGGGGGGCGGCCTCTCGCTGACTGCGCACTCTCACACTGAGCACCGGGTAGTCACGTGACGCCCGGCACAGAACAGAAGCTTCCCCCTCCTAGTGTGTGAGTACTACTGTGCGTGTGGTTCGGAGCAGGCCGAGTGGGGGGCGCAAAAATCACCTGTCACATTGACACTTATTTAAAGACAGCTCTTGGAAAGAAGAGAAGGTGTAAAAAAAAAAAAAGAAGCATGCCCTCCTCCCCTGTACTTGGGGGTTGGGGTAGAGTAGAGGGCCAGCCTGAAGACATCCTGACAAGAAAATGAAGAAAGTCGAATGATGGGAGTGAGTCTCATCTGGACGACATGCCAGTCCTAGAAGAAATGGTGGTGCAAGGCGGAGCTGGTACTTCAGGTGGTAAACTGGTTAAGATTAGTGAACTGGTTAAGATTAGTGAGACGCTAGCAGAGGTGACTGGAGTGGTAAAGGTTTTTAGAGAAAAAAGGAAGTCCAGCTCAGGCTTACGGTAGTGGGAGTAGTAGTTAAATAAATTTAAAAAAAGAAATTTAAAAAAGAATTTATTAACGAATATGGTTAGAAAGAAGCTCTGCCATGTGAAAGTTTGAAACTATTTTTTTTTTAAAGGTGAATATGCTGATTTGCTGTCATTTTTTGCCTTCAAAGGGTTTTTACTGAGCAGAGACTGACCAGGATGAGGAAAGCGTTGATTGATCCCACGTGATTTTAATAACTGGCTGCAAGCATTTTGTATTTTCTCAGCCGTACTGGGAGAGAAGATGCAAAATTATGTAATGGACTTTCCAATATGTGGAAGTTATATTAGAGGCTTTTAAGAATTTGGCGGATTCGCGTGGTTAACTATGAGGAACTTTTCAGACAAAAACTGGTCCACTCTTCCCTGAAATGGGGAATGAAGGAGGTTGATCATTGGCTGAATCTAATGCTGCCTGAACCAGAGACCAAGGTTGGCACTTCTAGCACAGTAGGAGTGATGAAAAAAGGCCTATGTTGGACATTTAATGAAGGGCATTATAAATCGTGCAATACATGTAAATGTTAGCATTAGTGCTCATACTGTGGAAATCATTCCGCCTTTTGCTGCTTTAACATAATTGCAGCAGGATCCAGTCAGGGAAAAGACCAGTTTCAAAAGGCATGGACGCCAGTGCAGCTTGAAAGGCTTCTTCCTTATCTTGAGGTGTACCCAAACAGGGAAAGAGCTAAGTTATTGCTTCTAGGTTTTGCAGAAGAAGGTTTAAGATGCCAATGTTTTCTAGTTCAGGTTGTTCAGTTGTTAACATTTTAAAATCTGTTTTGCAGGATGTTGCATCTGTCAGCAGGAAATTGCAAAAGGAGTTAAAATTAGGTAGAATAGTGGGTCCTTTTGACCAACCCTCCATTTGCCAATTTTTGCCTTTCTCCTTTAGGTTTAATTCCTAAAAAATAGACGGGGGTCATCCAGGCTAATTTCAGTGGCCTATGCATATTCTGATGATGCACTCGGATGGGTACGTGAATTTGGACTGGGTGCAATGATGGCTAAGGTGGACTTTGAGTCAGCATTTTAGGCTATTGCCAGTGCATCCCTCGGCAAATTTTATTCTGATAAATGTTTAGCAATGGGTTGCTCCATTTCCTGTTTTTATTTCGAAGCTTTTCTTCATTCTTGGAATGTTTTGTTAATGTTGGGGCCGGTTTACATTCTATTGTACATAATATAGATGATTTTTGTTAACTGGTCTTTGTTCAGGTTCAGAACGTGTTAAGTTTTCTGTAGTTTAGGCGGATGGTTTGGTATTTCGTAGCAGTGGAGAAGACCGTGTCAGGGACATGTATTCAATTCTTCAGAATAACAATTGACTCTGTTGCCTTTGAATATAAAAAAAAAAAGAAACGGTAAAGCAGTTTCAGTCGTTATTAGGTCTGTAAGCATTTGCAGGTGGTATTATGCCTATAGGAAGAATTTTTGTAGGTGAATGGCTTTGGCTTGTGTAAAAAGAAATAAGTTCATAGTTTTGTAAGCATTTCTGCAAAACTTAAAGACAAAAGTTTGGGATCAATTATTACAAGAATACATTTCAGGGTAATGAAGCTTTAGGATTATTTGTGGATGTCACAGGGTCAGTTGGTTTTGGCATATTCTGGAACAAAAAATGGGCTTTTGTGCAGTGGCCAGATGAATGGGTGGGTGACAATAAGTCGGTGGTACATCTCATTAATTCAATGCATTCTAAAGGTGGCTTTTTTTATTAAATTTGTTGCGAAAGCTAGTATGGTTATGTTCTAAACAGAATATTTGGTTGAAGGCTGTGCACATTCCGGGTATTGAGAATAAAATAGCTGATGTTATCTCTCATTGTTAGCGCAGCGCTTTTTAGAAGTTTAGTGCCGAATACAGAAGAAGAGTGCGTGGAATTGCAAAAAATGCCTTTGGCAATTAATCTGGACGGGTTGATCCAGTACATGGTAATATAGAAGCTGCCTTCTCTTTTGTGATTCAATGTATTAATAATGGTATCTCCAGGCGCTTAAAGCTGGCTTACCTAAAATAACTGTTTAATCACAAATGCATTCCCTACTGTTAGAAGGTTATTTTAAAGGGGTTTGAGTTGCTGACTGTAGGCGTCCCATAGCTTATTCAGTGTTAGGAGATTTGCTTGATGCCTAAACTCTGTTATTTACAATTCAAAGTGTATTTGTTTTCAGAAGCATTTCTTTAGCCTTTTGCAGCATTCAGGATCAGTGAGTTGGTTTCTTTCAGTAGATGCAGACTGTCATAAATGTTATAAAGGATTCACAGGTAGATATTTGGTTGCAATCTTCAAAAGCCGATTGAATGAGGAAAGGCAGATGGATTCATTTGTCAAGTATCAGGGAAGCCAGAAGTTGCCCAGTGGAGACTTTGCGTGCTTCTTTAGCTGTCCCCCCTGTGGTACATGGTCCTCTGTTGGTGCATATCTCAGGCTCTCCTCTATCACGTTTTCAATTCCAGAGGGTTTTGCAGGTATGCTTCGAAAGGCTTGATTATTAAGGCATATTTGCCAACACATTCTTTCAGATTTGGGGCAGAAACTGAAGCGGCTAAATTAGGTTTTGGAACAGAGGCAATTAAGAAGATTGGAAGGTGGGAGTAAATTTTTTTAAGTTATATGTGTGAGATGACATGATGTAATGTTTTTTCTTTCCTCCCTTCACTCATTATTTCTTCAGGTATTATAACAAATGTTTGGGTTGTAGGTCATTCCTTGTAAAACGGGCCATGCAAAGAGCAGGAGCAAGGATATGTGGCCTGAGTTTGGACTTCAATCGTGATGATGTCGCACTATATTGGAAGGAGAAGGTGGTCTGCGAATTCATCAGTTAATGAAGCTCAGATTAGAGTGAGCATTAACTGGCCTGCTCTAGATTTTATAATAATTCATATAGGGGGTCATGATATACGTGTTGTTAAATACGTTCAGTTTAAAGTGTTTGGAATTGAGAAAGTTATTCCCTTACACCATTTTAGTTTGGTCAGAGATGGCACAGTGCTGGCGATGGCTAGTAAACCGAGAGCTAAAGGTGCGGGAGAGAGGGCGTAAAGAATTGAAGTTAGCAATGTCAAGATTTTGCCTTGTTTTCGTACAGGCATTTAGATTTGGTTTAGAAAGAAGAGGGTCTGTTTAGTAAGGACCAGGCTCATTTGTCATATATCGGTCTGGACATTTTAATGTGGATTTGCGAAACATGATAGAAAGGGCCTTAGCTGCGGGGGCCTCAGCTGGGGTAGTTCTACCTCAGCTGAGGCGGTGGGGCAAAGACATCCTCAAGTTCAAGTTCTGAGGAAGGATATGTGTAAATGTTTGTATATAAAAAGGCGGTCAGGTTAGCTATGAATGACTGGCAATTAAGTGTGAGTTTTGTGAAAGTAAAAAGTTTTGGTGAATATGTTACCGTTATCAAGTTATGGTGGTATGACCCTTTTAAGCTATAAATAAACACCACGGCCAAGCCCATTGAAATATAAATAAACTGTGTCTGTTTATTGTGGGGTCTAAGTTATTTATGCGAAATATTGCCTACCATACATAAAGATGCCGCAGGCATTAAGCACTGTGGCATATATGTATGGTGGCAATAAAGGGTTAAGCTGTCCAGTTAGGGAAAGTTAGTACAGTTAGGGAAAGTTTAATGAAAGTTCATGACCCCTCGTCAGGTTGATGGGCAGAATGGGACAAGTAGCTGGGCAGATTTGGGTGACACCGCTGTTGCTAGAGAAAAAAGCTGGCTGGGGATTGGTTTCTGGCCACAAGCGAGCAAAAGAGAGGGAAGCCAGGTAAGTATAAAAGTGGCAGCGCGAGCGCGTTCCCTGTCGTCAGTCTTTCAAGACATGGAGAAGCACGGACGGACCCCCGCCCTCCCTTCCTCCACTACTTGCTAATTTTCTTTATAATTATTGTTGTGGTGTTGGATAGCATTGGGGCATAGTCATCCTCGGGTTCAAGTTCTGAGGAAGAATATGTGTTAATGGTTGTATATATAAAAGGCAGTCAAGTTAGCTATGACTGACCGGCCATTAAGGGATGGTGAAAGTCAAAGTTTTGGAAGTAAATTGAAAATATTATGTAAATATGTTACCGTTATCAAGTTATGGTGGTATGCCCCTTTTAAGCTTTAAATAAACACCACGGCCAAGACCATTGAAATATAAATAAACAGCGTCTGTATTTATTGTATGGTCTAAGTTCTATATGCAAAATATTGCCTGCCGTACACATACGTGTACATAATTTAGAGTGCAGAAATGAAACAAAGCTCAAATGAATAGAATTTGTCACAAGGGATCATTGAAACAAATACACATGTGGATAAGAGCCCAGTTAATGATTAAAAAATTAAAACTAGTAGAAAATGATGCTGACAGATATATGGAAATGTAACTTAAAGGCAGGGAACATCCATCTTCAATTTAAATACAACTATCTTTTGTCTCTTTCTGAGGAATCGGATATGGAGAACGAACCATGAGTCGTTGTGGAACATTAGATTACATGGCTCCTGAAATTCTCAAGAGCGAAAGTTACACCAGAGCCGTGGATTTGTGGAGTCTCAGAGTGGTTATTTACACAATGCTGGTAAGAATAGTTTATTAAGAATTAATAGACGTAATCCTGTCTCAACAAGCAGCAATATCCATCAATAAGAAGATAATTCATCAGATCTCATGATGAATAATTAAGGCTCTCCTGAGACGAAACGTCGCACTTTATTTTGTGAGGTGGTAAATCCACTAATAAACATACCTTATTGATCCTGCAGTGTTGCCTGTGTCCTTCTACCGGTCATCTCACTGTCTTGCATCATTACTGCTCGAAACATGATAATGTGGCAAATAGGATATATAACTGGGGGAGGATTTTGGAAGAAGGGAATGTACTAGTTTGGACAGTGTTGAGTGAAAATGATACATATCTGATGATGCGTGTAAATGTAATACCTGAATCTTTGAAGTGAAAGTTGAGTGGCCCGTTGGATCTCAGCTAGCAGATTATGGTACGTCAAGTATTAAAGTGTGGTATGAAGACAATCACGATAGGTTTGTTCCAGGCGGAGAACAAAATGAAGCCAGACCAAGTTTTGCAAACACAGCAATAGGACTCATCTAAAGTAAAACAAAAAATCATTATGGAAGAGGGGGCTCTGAGCTTTGCGAAAAGACTTGGAAACCTACTAAATATGCATAATTAGCAATAATATGTATGAATCTAATGGGTTATAAGTGTCTGTATAAAGTATGGTCATAGATATCCCAAAAAAATCACCCCATTTACGTAGCAAAGTAGATATGAAAATTAACTAAAGCTAGTTAGAACAAGGTCAGAACAGAGTTATTTAAACAATTATCTGACTTTTGCCACATATTTTGATTCAGCATAGCACATGTGACAGGCCCATCTTCCTGGAATAGAGTTTCTTGCTAGAGTACCAGAGTATGCATTGTTAGACAAAAAAGAAAAAAAAAAGAACTTCTAAGAAATCTTACAACAGCAGAAATTAATTATTACATTCCTCCGTTTGAAAGCGCTCTTAATCAGAGATAAGTGGTCAAAATAGAGACTGGAGGCAAGGTTAGAGAGAAACAGCATCATCAGATTACGACAGCTTAGTCCTGTTAGTGACCATATTCATTAGAAGTCTCTGGACCAACCAAAGTAGGATGTGGGTATGGAAAGGTTATTGTTGGTAGGAGAACATGGAAATAACAGAATTTTAAAACAGGTTTTTCTGAAGATCACTTCGAGTTCAGAAACAGCTTCAAGAAAAAGATTGATCAGAATACATAAGAGGTTCAGAAACAGCTTCAAGAAAAAGATTGATCAGAATACATAAGAGGCAGGAGGCCTTTTAAACACGCTTTGGAAAACGTCTATTTAGCTTGAGATACATTGTATGCAACAACAGAGCAACACCAATAGCACGCATGATCCCAGTATTTAATCTACTAATGCTAGGGAGCCAGGGTAGGGTGGTTGGCGAGATTACCAAACCAGTTTCTGCCATCGATAACATTTTGTATCTCTCTCTTAAGCCTGTTGATGTTGGTAATGTGGTATTTAATTAATCTGCTCAGACAGTTTTAGCTGCAGCATTTATTGATATTAGGCTACACACCACCCTCTGGGCTGCTAAAACAGTCTAAGGCCCTACAATGCTGTACAACCCCACGCCTGGAAGAAGAGCCCTTGCAAAAGAATTACCACAGTATTGAGAGGCTCTCTTATTGAGCCAGGTGAGGTCTATTGCCCTACAGTTTCAAACAGGTCCTGAGAGATGTTTTAACCAGATACCAGGTTCCACAATTCCCATAAACAAGTGAAAGACATACCATGGTATAATAGACACTGCTTTGTGACTGCAAATACACTACAATAGTGCCCAATAATGTCCAGCAAATGTTTTTGTCCTGTGCAGCTCTCGCCATAGTTGTGTGTGCCACGCTCACAGTTCACCGTTTAGTAGATAAGTGTTCTGGAATGGAAGCGCAAAATGGCTGCAATTGTTTAACTTATTATTCAGCCGAGTTGTGGATTAAAAACAAATAAGAAGGTACTCAAACTGAGTGTCGTATACATACACTATTAGTACAGCGAGCAATATACTGCATTGCAGAATTATCCACGTGAGCTAGCATTTCCTACAGCCGCGGCTCTCTATGCATGCACGCTCACTATACTGGTACGTGCTTCAGGACGTATCAACAGCTTAGTCTCAGTTCTTACCTTATTCCTACGCATTTCACAGGGCTGCTCCTACTTCATGTGCGAATATTAACGATAACCAGCAATTGAGTTTTAAATACACCCTTGCGTATTCATTATGCCTTTCCTAATTAGTAACATTCTACTGCTCTGAAACTTCTCTTATACAAAAACCTCTTATGTAGATGTATCAAAGTGATTACAAAAAAAGGATACTCCGGGAGCATGCACAAAAGGCATCATAATAATTGCTTTTTACATGTAACCTATTACTTTGTTCCTTAGAGGTTGCAAATCGTAAAACAAAACCAATAACCTTTAATTACTTTGCTGTTCCATAGAAAACCTATTTTAAACCAATTTTAGAATATTACTTCCCTCAATGTATTAGCTGTAGTGCCTAGAATAATAATCATTACTGATGAAACTTACATTATAATATTCTTAATGTGTTCTAGAGTTCCTTTAAAATATCTTATTATATTGTTAATGGTCATCATACCGTATTGTATAGTATGAATTTGTTGGAACAAAATAATTTGCTTAACTTTACATTGGTCTATCTATCTTTTCACTAGCTAATGTAACAGGATATTGATACAGCATAAGACATCTAGGATTGCTACTTTAATTCAAACCAAGTGAATTTTGAAACAAATGAATTATGGCTTATTTTGTCTAAATATTGAGTAGAATTATGTGATATAAAGTAGATGCATATGCAAAATATTGACAAAGAATGAGAACTATTATCATTCTAGACAGACATTAATGGAGTTTGACTAGTCTGACTTTGTCTTTGTAATATTTATATACCATCATGGTAAACCATAGGACTACGAGAGTTAGTAATGTTTTTATTACGCTGTTTTAAATGTCTTTTGTACAATCACAATGGTGACATTTAGGAGATGCTCCTTTAGCCGCAGTAGAACTTTTGGGATGTTCATCTCCTTGTCTTAGATGGGAGTCTTATTCTCACCAACATTGAATCATTGTTTCTTTATTGACTGCACTATAGAAGGAGTAAGGGTTGCAACAGGTAGATTGCGGTATCCGTTTTAATTTTGTGAGTTTCCACTGTGGGTCATGTGTAAGATGTTCTAAAGAAGATTTTAATAAATAATTTTTCAGAATAAGAAGTAGTGCTTTTGTTGTGGTTCCCAATGGGGAACGAGAAAGGTAATACTGCTTAACAAGAAATAACAAAACACAACCATGCTCTCACATCCACAGAACTGAGGGAGCAGCAGTCTACCAGTTACCACAGGGAGCAGGAGAGAGCATTTGTTTCCTGTTAAAAAGCCAGAATACAGGTAAGCTTAATTTGCTGATATTTGACATTCTTCACATATTTGATACCGATGGACATGCTATTTACTCTACAATGTACAGTGGTGGAGACCCTCACCAGCTTTCAAGAGCTTCATATTCACAGTGGAATTAAACAAACTGATAGAAAAATCTATGCCATGTATCATGGTACAAACTGTAGTAGCAGCTGCAGAAATCATCAAGAATGGTTTTCTTTGGTCAGAAGATGATATGTTAGGGGAAGGAGTCTATGTGACCAGAGTTCTGAGGAAAGCTGCGCGCCAGCTCCTAGTAGATAAAAGTAATCAGGTTATATCGAAACTCAGAGTAAATGTAGGTAAAGTGATAAAGATAGAGCATCAGGGCCACGGTCTACAAAATACTTGGCACAGCTTGGGTGCCTCCAAATTCTGGCATGATTGAAAGTGAGTTAGAGGAGGATCATAGTAATAATCTACAATATCTATATTTACTGCAGTGATTGGTTTAAGCGCTCAGAAAATAAAACCAAACGTGCATTTTAATAATTTGATAAATTTTACCATTACAGTTTTCTTCCTCCTTTAACTTTTTTATTGATTTTTATTTTCATTTCTAATAAGAGGCCATTGCAGAAAAAGGAACATACCTTGGAAACCAAGAAAATATTCCTTTGACACAATAGTAGCCATTCAAAAAAAAACAACACAAAAAAACACAACCATAGACATTGCACCTGTCCATTTCAATTCCACAAAGCATTATCATAAAAAAACACCTCTGTCATCAACTAATTGTTTGAAATGTAATTGGCAGGAGGCAGCCCTGTTCACCTCCTTCTGGTCTTGTGAGCAAATTTTTGGAGCTCCGTAAAGACATATGCCACTTAGTCCTTACACATTGCCTTTCCTTTGTCTTTAGAGTTGGTGGTTCTAGGCTTTTGGATTTACATACGCTATATTTTTGGTTAAAAAAAAAAAGTGTGATTTAACAATTAACATTGAGTCTTTTGTTGGTGAAAGAAACCCAAGAGGCTTCACCCACATATCACTGCCTGAATCTTTGAGCCTTAGTTGCTGTCATGTGAGTGTATTTTCTACATTTTATTACTTTGTTGTTTTTTGTTTTTTTTGGATAGCACAATCTCAAAGATTTTATATCCTTCTGATGCCTAAAGAGTGAAGGTCTTCAAAAGGAGGGATAAGGTATCGTATGCCCTAAATGACACCAATGCCAGGAGCACAGCAGTCTAAAAAAGGCTGTGGAAGGTGTGAGTGAGAAATTGTTATATCCTTTTGCTTCTATATTTTTCTCGTATAAAAGTCTACACGATTATTAATTCTCCTTTATTTTGATTTTTTTTTTCTTTCAAGAATACTGACAAAAATTGTACACAAGTATCAAGAACTACATTGTATAGTATGAATTTGTTGGAACAAAATAATTTGCTTAACTTTACATTGGTTTGTCTATCTTTTCACTAGCTAATGTAACAGGATATTGATACAGCATAAGACATATAGGATTGCTACTTTAATTCAAACCAAGTGAATTTTGAAACAAATGAATTATGGCTTATTTTGTCTAAATATTGAGTAGAATTATGTGATATAAAGTAGATGCATATGCAAAATATTGACAAAGAATGAGAACTATTATCATTCTAGACAGACATTAATGGAGTTTGACTAGTCTGACTTTGTCTTTGTAATATTTATATACCATCATGGTAAACCATAGGACTACGAGAGTTAGTATGAATACTCAAGAATACTGACAAAAATGGTACACAAGTATCAAGAACTACATATAAATATCCATGATTGCACGCACTGTTTAAATAAAGTTTGACGTGTTGGATATACACTTTAATATAGAAATTGAAATGTTAAAATATTTGTTTTACAAATTGAGCATTTTATATTAAAGCATATAAAGTGCATTCAAAATACAGAGTTAGAAGATAAGCACTCCAGGCATTTAGCTACACCTCTCAGGACACACCAGCAATTTGATTTTTAATCTAAACATTTGCTATCCCTCCTGGAAGCACAGGATTTAAAATGACATTTTATGCTCTTTGAGTATATGTTATGTGTTCCATTAATGGTTATTACAATTCTTTTTATGGGTTTTTAGTGTTCCTTATTATTTTCATTTCAATTTGTGGCAATTAAAATATTTACGTGATGGTAAATGGAACTGTGAGATATAAAAACACAGCATTGGAAAAGTGTAGGACCATACAGGGGCAAAACACAAAGGGTTAACTCCCCTCTTCACAGCTTGCTCAGAATGTTTTATCCTCCTGTGCTTTGCCCTTCAACAGGATTGGTCAGGACAGAAAGCAAGCAGGAGGTACAAAGGCAAGATAAAGAAATGTGATGGAGTGTTTAATCATTAACCGTTTGCCCTCCCAGAAGCAGGTTTTCGAAATAAGGAAAAGTACAAGGAGTTGAAACGGGAACCAACAGTATATTAGCGGAAGGTGGTGGAGGGCTATGACAGCTGCAAAAAAATTAAAATAAAATAAAAGAGCTTCAGTTTTAATTATGTACATAGTATTTTTTCTTTTTTTTTAATGTAAAGTCTTTTATTCCATTTATGACAAAAATACAAAGACTGACAAAACAACACAAGTCAATTTGAACCATTACATAGTCAAAACATTTGAAATCCACAGTAGACAGACATATAACATATTGCACCCTTATCTGCGGGGACGGGCCAGGAGAGGGATCTGTCAAAGCTCAGGCCTCTTGCTAATCCAATAATTACAGATCCATATATGCCAGTTTAGTTTAAAAAGTAGTTTCTAATTTATTAACCCAACTTTCCCATAAATCCATTCTTTTTGGGGAGTTTAGGTATGGTATGCTTAAATCTCTTTCCATCTTCGCCTGAAGATTGATTTGAGTTTTAACATCATCCCAAAGCAATATCTGATTAGATTTCCAATTCCGTGCCAAAACAATTTTAAATGCAATAAGGCAATGAATTATGAAACATCTGATTGTGTGTGGCATATTCGGCCAGTGCATATGTAACAGAGCTACCTCTGGTTTCTTATCTAGTACTATTCCAATTATATCCTTAATAAAACTTATCATTCTCTCAATTGAGATCTGAATATTTGAACAGCTCCACCAAATGTGGAGAAATGATCCGTCCTCTTTATCACATCTCCAACATCTGGAAGTAACTCCTGGATACATCTGAGATAGCTTGCTGGGAACTAAATACCATCTATAGATGACCTTATAATAGGTCTCTAATAGGTTTAGACATTGGACCTGACTGCGGGTATTGTTTATAGCTTTACACCAATCTTGATAATCCAAAGAACACTTTAGATCTTTTTCCCATTTATTCTTCTGGGGGAAACTAAATATCTCCTTAATATTTCTAATTACGTCTATAGCTTTAGCTAGAACTTTAGGAATGATCTGATTTGAGAATATGAATTTTATCAGAGTGGGCGATTTTCCAGACTCTCTGATAAGATGTTTCTGCAAGAAGTGTTTAAGCCTCAAGTAGTTAAACCTCTCTCGTTGGGGGAGTTGATACTTTTGCACAATAGAGTCAAACGACATTATTTTATCTGAAGATAATATCTGTGACACTTTATTTATTCCTTGTGCTCTCCAGACATATAGGGACAAATCTGTCATATTAGCTTCTATTATCCTCAAGTCTGCCATGTCCATAATTACATACTTAAGGTCTAGCTTCTTTTTGATTTCCTCCCAGACGGGCAGCATTTGAGCCCATATCAAATTATTTTTAATGTCAATCCCCATTTTATCCACATTTTTCGTATTCCATATCAGGCCCTCTGGGTTTTTTAATCCCAGATCTTCCATTTCGATATTGAACCAGCTTTCTTCTTTAGCTGTCACCGTCTGGGACCTATATAAATGAGTGATCACATTTGCCTAATACATAACTCTTATATTGGGGAAATTTAATCCTCCTTCCTTAGTTTTCAAAGACAGAATATTTCTATCAATTCTATTTTTCTTGCACTTATTGATAAAGTTTTCTAAATTATTTTGTAATAGCGTCAGCCAGGTATCTGGAATCTTAAGTGGGATCATTTGAAATAAATAATTCCATTTGGGAATGATATGAGTTAATAACATTAATGCGGCCCCACCAAGTAATCTGCATATTTCTCCAGTCTTTAACCCCTTAAGGACACATGACATGTCTGACACGTCATGATTCCATTTTATTCCAGAAGTTTGGTCCTTAAGGGGTTAAGTAATACGTTTGTGCTTTTTAATAACTTTAAAAAGTTTTCTTCCATCATTCTCTCTATATTCTTTGTAATGGATATACCTAGGCAATCGAATTTCTGAGATGCCCATGTGAATGCGTATTTATTACTAATTTCTTTTCTTGATTTCTTATCTAGTTCAATACTCATCAACACTGTTTTTTCATTATTTAACTTATAGTTGGCTAATTGACTGTACACTCTAACTTCCTCCATCAAATAATTCAAGGAACTGATTGGGTCAGTAATTGATAAAAGGATATCGTCCGCATAAAGACTAATTTTAAATTCTTTATCCCTTATTTTATAACCTTTTATATCTTCGTTTTTCCTAATATTTTCCGCTAAGGGTTCTATTGAAAGAATATATAATAATGGCGAAAGTGGGCAGCCTTGTCGCACCCCATTATTTACTGATACCCAGTCAGAGCAAACATTTGGACCTACTATTCTAGTTGAAGGATTTTTATATAAAGACATAATACCTCTTAACATCCAGCCATCTATTCCATATGCTTCTAAAGACATTTCTAAAAACTTCCAATTCAGCCTGTCGAAAGCTTTTTCTGCGTCGACTGCTAAAGTCATAAGGGGGATATGTTTTTTGTTAGCATTATCTATAATATCTATAATTCTTCTTGAATTAGAGCCCACCCATCTCTCTGGTATAAAACCAATTTGGTCATTATGGATTAGCGTCCTGATAATACTCTTAAGACGGTCTGCTAGAATGGATGAGAATATTTTTATATCAGAATTAATTAATGATATGGGGCGGTAGCTAGCCACAGCAGTTGGATCTTTTCCCTGTTTCAAGATGGGGAGCATGTTTGCTCTTGTCATCTCTTCAGGAAAACTTCCTATTTGAACCGCATTATTAAATGCCAATGCCAATTGTTTACTCAGAATAGATTTAAATGTGTGAAAAAACATGTTAGAGAATCCATCTGGACCAGGTGTTTTCAGTTTCTGAGTTTTCGATATAGCTGTATAAACCTCCGCCTCTGTAATCGGCTTATTGAGACGATCTTTCTGAGTCTGATCTATTTTTAATAGATTTGTGCTAGTCAGATATTGTTTAATCTTATTTATAGGTACTTCGTCAGGGATAATATATAATGAGCCGTAATATTCTCTAAAGCAGTTACCAATATCTTTTGGATTTATATAAGTTGTTTGGTTATATATAATCTTAGATATCCAAGCATTAGCGTGCTGTTTCCTCAACTTGTTAGTTAACATCTTGTCTGTTTTGTTCCCTCTATAATAAAATCTCAGTTTTAGTTTTTTAATATTATTTGCTGTTTTGATATTCAAGCAATGTACAATATTCTTTTGAACCTCTGTTATTCGTCTTCCTTTCTCTATTGTAGGGTCTTCTTTATTATCCTTGGTGAGCTTATAAAGTTCAATATATAAATCTCCCAATCTTTTTTCTTTAGTTTTAAGTTTGTGATTTAACTTTATAAGATAGCCTCTCAAAACTGCTTTAAAAGAACACCAAGTATTTAAATTTGATGTATCTGAGGGATCATTCTCCTTAAAAAAGCAGACTATCAATCTCTCCAATTTAGACTTGCATTTCTTGTTATACAGCAAATCATTATTTCATCTCCACGTTGTATTATTTCTAGCTATCAGGTTATCTTTTATTGCAAATATATACATGCTGTGGTCTGACCATACGTTTTCTACTATATTTATTTTTATCAGATTATTCACTAAATTTAAATTGCCCCATATCATGTCAATTCTTGAGTATGTAAAATGGACTCTAGATAGGTGGGTATAGTCTCTTAGTTCTGGATTTTGAAGACGCCAAACGTCAGTATTTAGTATTAGTCAATGAGCTAGCATTTTTTATTATTGTATTGTTCATAACGCTCCCTTTCAACAATTTTTTATCCTTTTGTGGGTCTAATATACAATTAAAATCACCTGCAACTATATATATATCCCTGTTTTAACTCGATCTGCTTTGTTTAATATTTTATTCAGTTGAGAAACTGGGGCTACATTGGGTAAATATATATTAACTATGGTGTATTTTACTTCATTTATCCGACACACCAAAATCATAAATCTTCCTTCTTTATCTAATTCTTGATAGAGTATCTCCCACTTAACCCTATCTGAAACTATCATTGCTACCCCTCTTTTTTTTTTCCTTCATAGATGCAGGTAGAATAATTGGAAACCTCTTTCCACCCCAAGTTAATTTCTCGTTTTACCTCCAGTGCGTCTCTTGTACTAAGCAAATATAGATTTTTCCTTTTATCATTTGGTTACATAGCAGGGATCTTTTATACATCGTATTCAGGCCCTGAGCATTTAAAGACATAAACTTAACCATATTTTAGTCCTCTCATTCTATTTTCCCCCCTCCTGACTTTAAGGCCCCGCAGATAACACAGATATTTAACAAACAACATTACATAAACTAGGGACATCTTATAGTCCCACACCTAAACCTATCTCACAGAAGGCTAAACCTGACCTCTGTGGATAGACCCCGTCTCGTGGGTAACCTATTACTCCGAGACTTATGCTTGATAAAAGCATCAGGCAGATCCATGAGTTAGCATCCTAGAGCATTGGCCAGGGGAAAAACAGAGAGAGAGAGGAAAGAAAAAAAACAAAATTTTATTTTTTCTTATTACAAAAAAAACAAAAACTTAGGAAGGTGAAAAGGGGTGGCTTTGATCTGGCAGCTGATGGTAGCCAAGAGCGGTCAAGGGATAGGAGCAACAGTGGGGCAGTGAGCTACTGGCCACCGTGGGTTGGTATAAAGGCTTGGGCGCAAGGTACTGCGGGGGATGTACCCTGCTAAAATGAACAGGTTAAGCTGCCAGACACTTCCCTCTCCCCCCTTTTGGGATTTGTGATTCTTGCCGGCCGTAACAGTGGATTGTTTGTTAAATTTGCTAAATGAAGGTAAACATCCTTCTTGTGAAGTCAACAAGTGGGTGGGGGGGTATGATTTTCATTCCAAATCTTGTTGAGCGATTATTAAGGGAATTAATAGGGTCTATGGATGGTTGTCAAGAGGCTGGATGGGTGGAGGAGTTTAATCTCATAAAGAAAGCAAGCATTGCCCATGTGTTATTCTGTGATAAAAAATAATTCTGAGATGCTGCAAATTAATCAATTTCGTTAATTGCATTTTTAACCAAAAACGAGTGTCCTGAATTTATAATTACAGAATGATTTCTTCCTGTACTATTAAAGCATAAATGCGGTGTGATTGGAAGAACATGGAATATGGAAGATTGTGGTTCTCTATTTTTGCAAATCACTTTTAGCAAAAAAAAAAAAAAAAGCACAGACTAATGAGTTTTCTAAATATATATTTTAATCTTCCTCTCTTGCAGTGCCATTGCCACTTTTAATTTTTATATGCTGAAAGATTACAGCGGTATATAAATAGATGCCCATGTGTTGTACAAATATTTATTCTATAAATAAATTAATCGTGATTTCATGTGACTACTACTGGGACGCTGCTAACCAATTCCCATATGCTGGCAGAGGATTATGGGATTTTGTACCTACATACCTACGCATATTTCTATTTTAGAAACTCCCAAGTATTTAGGGCAGAAGTATACATTATGCAAATATAACCGTTGTGTAGGCACTACAGCAACATTTGCCATGCCAGTGGGAATAAAGTGGGGTTATGATCCTGCGTCTTTTAATTATATTACTTTAAGGTGGTTCCTCAATCAGGTGAGACTCCATTTCCAGAGGTATCCCTGATCCTTTCCTATTGATCAAGCCAAGATTGGTTTTATCATGAACCATCTCTCTGAGAAAGCCTTGACTTGGGTCAATATTTTATGGGAGAGCAATTGCCCTATAGTTTAGAATTCTAACAAATTCATTGGTGAATTCAAAAGTATTTTTGATTCTATTGGCATTGTAATGGATTGCAACCATTGTAACGGGATACAACCACCTAGCCTGCCTTGTGCCTATTTCTATGTTCTTATTCTACTAAATAAAGAACTGCTGATTACTGTTTATTATTTTTCTAGTTCTATATAGGAACTCTAATTGAAGTAAGTTTGTACACTTATTCACAACCATATTCACAACTTGGTTTATTGGTATATTGTCACTACCCGTCTGTGGTGATATTCCAGGCTGCTGCACCCATATTGAGATCTCTCCCTGTCCCCAGCTGGCCTTACGTTGTCATTAGCATCTCCTTATTTAGTTGAGCCTCACCCTTTCTTGATTGCCAGTTCATTAATGTTATGTTGTTGGTCTGTTCCTCTTGTCCTGCTTTCCGTGAATCCAGAGGCCTGGACTGCATTCCCTGTATCCATGGAATATATTTGTTGCAGCCCGGAATTTTGCCTTTTTAATTAATATGCATTACTTACTGAACTGCCACCACTGAATGTAACTTTCCCCTGATGTAGCTCTGCTCTCCCATTACTAATCAACATGTCTGTTTTCTAACCATCACCACCATCTCAGGTATGCCAAAATCAGACAGGCATGGACTTTCGTGAGGGGATGGAAGAACACTGCTGACCAGGGATACCATTACCTGACCTCACCTGACAAATTACAAAGGCAAACGTTGTGGTAGAGATTAACACAGTGAAGGAATGTATGCATGTGTGGAATAGGCATAAGGCTAGCCTATAAGATAAGGCCAGGGACTAATGAAAGTTATTTAGGAAATTGGGCAGACTAGATGGGCCGAATGGTTCTTATTCGTCACATTCTATGTGTGTAGAGAAGTGAAGAGACTGATCGTTACTTAGTGTCTCATTTTAGCTTAAACTGTAAATTTAGATTCTTACTTTTAACCCTGTTTTAACCCTTTCCCTTTGATCACTGCATGCATTGATCAGTATACTGATTACAGTATTTTACTGCGATCTAATTTATTATTTATCTATTACATTTATTTAATTCATCTTTAGTTTGAAATTGATTATTTAGTTAGGTGGAGTGCGTGGACTTTAGTGGGAAAGTGGAGAATTGAGTGTTAGGTTTGTTAGGGGCACACAGTTTATATAAAAAAAAATTAAGTTAGTTTTACAATGTCTAGAAGGTTCACTGCTGAGTAGGTCTACAATTTAGTGGCCAACTAAGGCAGCAGACACAGAGTGGTGAGGACTCTGTAAGTCCCCTGACACTGCTCATGGCGCGTATGACTGGGAACACCCTAATGATTAATTTTTATTCTTTATTTTTGCTGTGCGAAAAAGTACCTACAGGATTAAGATGCCACAACAGCAAGAGCAAGAGTTTGGGTAATATGCATAGGTTTACATGGTTATGAAATAGAAAGAATTTGCTCAGATTTTATGTAGCAATAATAAATGTATATGACACGAGGTAAGGATAAGTCAGAGAGTAAACCAAAAAGAATCAAATAGAATGAGTTGACTGACTCCACAAGATGTGTTAGGCCCCTTAATAATTTTACACCTGGCATCCCAGAGTTTACTGGAAGTCCTGGAATTCAGGTGGACTTGTCTAACTACGGCTCACTGGATTTCATGCAGCTATACTATAAGGCACTTTACAAACCGTCTCATTGCCAGGAAAGAAAGCTAGTGTTCCATCAGTGTCCCAGAAGTGAAGACATTATGGGCACTGACTATGCTAATGGGCATAAATAAATAGCCCAGAATCAGGGATATACTGGTCCAAAAACCCAGTATGTAACACCCCTATGTTCTCCCAAGGTATTTTCTCTCAAGTATGAAGCAATATGAGTTTTTTTTACACTTCAGTGCAATTGGCATCATAGTTGAGCCTATTCATTGTCTGAGCCTAAAAGGTAATCCCCAGTATGATAAACTGAGCCTAAAAGGTCATCCGCAGTTCGATAACCTGTACAAGATACACCCCCTAATTTCCAACTTTAATAGACAATTTGACTCAATTTACACCCCAAAAAAATATGTATAGATGAGACCGTCATGAAATACAAGGAAAGACTGTACGAGATAAAGGTGTACAAACTGTGTAAAAGTGGCAGTGGCTATGTTTATACCTTCTGTGTCAAAGAAGGTCAAGAGAGTCACCGGGATCCTCCAAGGTTGTCCAGATATAATTGAGACTAGTGGGAAAATTCTCTGGGACCTAATTAACCCATTGCTAAACAAGGTATCATTTGTACATAGACCACTACTACAACAGCATCCCTCATAAAATGAAACTGTGGCCAGCGGCACTATCCGCAAAACTCATATAGGTTTCCCAACAGCCCTGACACAAAGAAAGCTTGAGGGGGGAAACCGCTGCTCTCTGCCAGGACGACCTGCTGGCTCTCAAGTTTATGCCAACATCCATGCACAGTGAGCACACTTCACAGGGCTGCAGTTTGTGGCAGACAGGAAACTAGACTGGTACCAGTCTACATTAGGCAGTACAATAAGCATATGGGGAAGTTGACCTGTCCAACCAACTTCTACAGTCATATTTAATAATGAGAGACCAGGGCACAGTACAAAAAAACTTAGCATTTCATTTACAACACACAATGCCTTTATTCTCTAAAGAAAGGCAAATGCTGAAATAACATTTTCAATTTAAGCCGATTTCTGGGCTGCTCAATGAGTGCCAAAGTGGGGAACCATCAGCCTGGCCCAGCAGCAGAAGAGTTAAGAGAGGTCACTTCTGTTTCCGCATACCACCAACCCCTAAAAAGAAGATTAATATGTTTTTAAAGAAATGGTAGGTCTTTGTGGGATAGTTTGAATAACCTACGAAAATGCTCCAAAATCAAACATGACCCAGCATTAAAATTCAAAGTTTCAAAAATACTGAAATGGCGGTGTCTGAAATTTGCCCCTTTTAACATCCACATATACCTGAAAAAAGTACACAAGGGGGTGTTGTTGAACTAGGACAACATAGCTAAGCAACATATTGGTTGACTCAGCCCTTCATCCTTCCGAGGTAGATAAAATGAGTACCATTAAATTGGGTAATAGTAACAACCCCTGGATGTTGGGTCTAAGGTAACATCCCCAGGACGTACTTGAAAACCAGAGTAATCAGAATGTGCCTTTCCTGGTTAAATACGTTGTTATTATTATTATATTAAGTGTTATACTGCCTTAGCACACTTAGGGATTGCAAAATATACAGTACAATCTCCAAGTGTGCGTCAAAATGGCAGAGAAAATGCCACGGCAAGGTTCAAAATATGTCTTTGGAAATATCCTGGGGTGTATTCACTAAGAAATTGTAGGCTTTTTTTGGGTAGTTTGTAATAGCAACCTGCTTAAATGCTCCAAGACTGGGCTTATCAGACGCATGATGCTGTTTAGTGCGTCATTGTGTCCGACGGAGAAATGTGCCCGCATGCACATGTGCTCGAATCCAATTAGGCGCGAAGAAATCGCATTTAACCCCTTGCCGACCGATGACGGTTCAGGACCGTCATCGGTAACATACCGTTGAGTACCGGTGACAGTCCTGGACCGTCATAACGGAAAACGGCCGGCGGATCTGCGATCGCTAACAAGTGGCTGATGTCAAAGTGGGTGTTCCAAACACTCACTTAGTGTCAGGGTACCTGAAGCCTCTACCTCTAAGAGAGGTAGAGACTTAGAAGTTTATCCGTCCGGACGGCATGTCTCCTCGGTTCCTCGCGGTTCACCCGGTCTTGCAAACGCCGGCCGCGAGGGAGCTACTTCCTTTTATAGCAGGAAGTCCACAGGCCGACGTCATGACGCCAACCCGGAACGCCCTGTCACTCAAATCCGTGGAGACGAATCAGGACTCGCCGGAGGCGTGTCTTCTCTCCCTAACCAGCATACTTAACAGTGGCTATCTCATTTACTCTTTGCCCTGTCGTGGTTCTAGTCTGCCTAGTCATACAGTGCTCTGATATTCTCTTGCCTTTTGGTTCTGACCCGGTTTTGGTATTTACTCTCCTGTCCTTCTGTTATCCTTTACCCGGCTTGTCTCTCGCTTACCTGTCCTCTCGTTCCCTCGACCTCGGCTTGTCTCTGACCATTCTATTGTAGTTTTACGTTAAGTCCGGCCATTCTAAGGACCGGTATACGTATCTGCTACTCTTTGTACTCTGCGTGTTGGATCCCTGACCCGATCCTGACATTACGACAGGGCCATGGATCCTGCAGGTACAAATTGTCAGCTTGGTTCTCCTGATCCTAGGTTTGACGCCATGGATCATAGGATGGATCAGATGGCTCTAGCACTACAGGCGCTACTATCACGTCCTATTAATCCACCTGAGGAGATGCGTAATACGTCTGCTTCTTCTGTGGGTTCAGGACTAGAGGTAGCTAATGTAGGTGCTTCTTCCCGAGTTACCCCACCTGTACGTTATGCTGGTTCTCCTGAGAGGTGTCGGGGGTTTTTGAACCAGATCAGTATCCATTTCGAGCTACAGCCCCGCTCCTACCCTACTGATAGGGCAAAAGTGGGATTTATTATTACCTTACTCATTGAGAAAGCTCTGAGATGGGCTAATCCGTTGTGGGAGAATGATAATCCATTAGTCTATAACTATAATGCCTTTGTAGCTGCTTTTAAAAGAACTTTTGATCCCCCTGGCAGGAGGGTCAATGCAGCCAGATTACTGTTGCGCCTTAGACAAGACAACCAAACACTTGTGAATTACGCACTAGAGTTCAGGTCTTTGGCGGCAGAGGTAAAATGGAATGAACAGGCTTATATAGACGTATTTTTAAATGGATTATCCAATGTAATACTTGATGAGGTAGCGACAAGAGAGCTTCCCGAGAACCTGGAAGACTTAATTTCCTTTATCTCTCGTATTGACGAACGTCTAAGGGAGAGGCAGAATACTCGAGATAGAACCGGTAAATCTTCCTTTAGACTAGCACCATCATGTCAAATTTCTGAAACCCAGACTTCACAGGTTTCAGAACCTATGCAGTTAGGCCTTACTCGTCTGTCAGAGGAGGAGAGACAGTACAGGAGAAGGGAGGGACTATGTATGTATTGTGGAGTCAGAGGTCATGTACGTTTGAGCTGTCCCAGTCGTCCGGGAAACGCTCGCACCTAAGTTTCTCTAGAGGACAGACCTTGGGTGTTTCGATTTTGTCCTCTACTCATAACTACAAAGAACATAGACTCCTATTACCGGTCTCTTTAACTTGGGAGAAGGGAACCTTAGAGACTATGGCATTGATAGATTCCGGCGCTGCTGAGAATTTTATCGACCAAAAGTTTCTCACCAAACACGCTATCCCATCCCAGTTAAGGAAGACACCCTTGGCTGTTGAGGCCGTTGATGGTAGACCTTTAGTTGAGCCTGTGATCTTCCGGGAGACCACACCTCTTAACTTAACTACTGGTATTCTACACAAGGAGGAAATACCCCTACTACTCATTTCATCTCCTTCTGTTCCCATAGTCCTGGGATACTCCTGGCTTAAGAGACATAACCCCTTCATAGATTGGAGATCAGGGGAAATAGTTTCGTGGGGTCAGGATTGTCAAGAGAATTGTTTAAAGAAAGTGTCACCTCTCTGTAGTGTCAACGCACTTAATAATGCTACCGACTCTACCAAAGTACAGATACCGTCCTTGTATCAAGATTTAAAGGCAGTATTTGACAAAGGAAAGGCTGATACCTTACCGCCACATAGGCCTTTTGATTGCAAAATTAATTTACTTTCTGGTACTATGCCCCCCAGGGGTCATGTATACCCTTTGTCTACGAATGAGAACTTAGTTCTAGAGGAGTATATTCGTGAAAACCTAGACAAGGGCTTCATTAGAAGATCCTCCTCTCCTGCTGGGGCTGGATTTTTTTTTGTTAAAAAGAAGGATGGTTCTTTAAGACCTTGCATTGACTACCGAGGGCTTAACAAGATAACCATTAGAAACGTATATCCCATTCCCTTGATCACCGAGCTTTTTGATCGATTGAAAAATTCTAAGATTTTCACTAAGTTAGACCTTAGAGGTGCTTATAATTTGGTGAGAATTCACGACGGAGACGAGTGGAAAACTGCATTCAATACTCGATATGGGCACTATGAGTATACTGTAATGCCTTTTGGTCTCTGCAATGCCCCGGCGGTATTTCAGGACCTTATTAATGAGGTTCTTAGGGAGTTTCAAGATGACTGTGTGATTGTATACCTTGATGATATACTTATACATTCCAGGGATATTGAAACTCACCACGGACAAGTCAGAAGGGTTTTACACAAACTTCTTCAGCATGGCTTGTACTGCAAATTAGAGAAATGCAGCTTTGACCAATCCCAAACTACCTTTCTTGGTTACGTGATTTCTGGAGAGGGGTTTGAAATGGATCCGGAGAAGCTCCAATCCATATTAGATTGGCCTTTACCCAAGGGTCTCAAGGCTATCCAGAGATTTATTGGTTTCTCCAATTACTACAGACGTTTTATTAAGGGATACTCCTCTATCATTGCTCCCATCACCAATATGACCAAACAAGGGGCTGATACTAAGAATTGGTCTACTGAAGCACTTCTGGCTTTTAAGACGCTCAAGGAGCTGTTTGCTTCCGCACCAATTTTAGTTCACCCTGATACTACACTACCTTTCCTACTCGAAGTTGACGCTTCTGAGACAGGTATAGGTGCCGTCCTGTCCCAAAGGTTGGGTGTAGATAAACCATTACACCCTTGTGGATACTTTTCCAAAAAATTGTCGGGTACTGAAAGCAGATATGACATTGGTGACAGGGAACTACTAGCGGTTATAATGGCCTTAAAGGAGTGGAGACATTTATTGGAGGGTACTTTGCATCCTGTTACTATTTTGACAGATCATAAAAACTTATCCTATATTGGAGAGGCTAAACGACTATCATCTAGACAGGCGCGTTGGTCCATATTCCTCACTCACTTCAACTACGTACTCACATATAGGCCAGGTTCTAAGAATTCTAAAGCCGATGCCTTGTCCCGCCAATATGAACCTGCTGCCGTGTCTGAGCCGGTTTTGTCCTCTATAGTACCTAAGTGTAACATTATTGCTAACACTACTCTCAAAGTCCATTCTCCGCTACTTGATCAGATAAGGAGCTTGCAGCATCTGGCACCTAGACTGACTCCGGCTTCCAAACATTTCGTTCCTCCTGAACTCCAATTGGAGCTCTTACAGTGTCTTCACGAGAGTAAGGTGGCTGGTCATCCGGGGGTTCGCAAGACGTATTCTTTGATCTCCAAGGATTTCTGGTGGCCTTCGTTACGGAAGGATATTAAGGATTTTATCGGAGTTTGTGAGGTCTGTACTAGAACTAAACTACCGCATTCGCTTCCTTGTGGTCTTCTACAACCTCTGGAAATTCCTGACAAACCTTGGTCCTGTGTGGCAATGGACTTTATTGTGGATTTGCCTGTTTCTAAAAGGCACACTGTTATCCTCACCGTAGTCGATAGGTTTACCAAGATGGCACATTTCGTACCTTTGCCTAAACTCCCGACTTCTCCTGAATTGGCGGAGATCTTTGCTAAGGAGATTTTTCGTTTGCATGGGATTCCTTCGGAGATCACTTCTGATAGAGGCTCCCAATTTGTTTCACGTTTTTGGAGATCATTCTGTTCTCAATTAGGCATCAAATTGAATTTTTCGTCCGCCTATCATCCTCAGTCTAACGGAGCTGCCGAGCGTACCAACCAGAAGATTGAGCAATACCTACGTTGTTTTGTTTCCGAACACCAGGACGATTGGGTCGGTTTGATTCCTTGGGCGGAGTTTGCGCACAACAATCTCGTTTGTGACTCTACGCATTCAAGCCCCTTCTTCATGAACTATGGCTTTCATCCATCTATTCTTCCCTCGGTTTCTCCTTCCCAAGGAGTGCCGTCGGTTGATGTCCATGTGGCCAATTTGAGGAAGTTGTGGGATCAGACTCGACAGATTCTTCTACACAATTCTATGCTGGTTAAGAAACATGCTGACAAACGTAGAAGAGCGGCTCCGAATTTTGTTCCAGGCGATAGAGTTTGGTTGAGTACTAGGAATATTCGCCTTAAAGTTCCTTCCATGAAATTCGCTCCTCGTTATATTGGTCCCTACAGGATCTTGACTCGAATTAATCCAGTGGCGTATCGTCTAGCTCTCCCAGCCGCTTTACGCATCCCGAACTCCTTTCACGTGTCATTGCTGAAACCTCTAATCTGTAACAAATTCTCCTCCACAATCGCCCCTCCGCGCCCTGTTCAGGTGGAGGGTCAGGAGGAGTATGAGGTTAACTCCATTATTGATTCTCGTGTCTCCCGGGGGAGAGTACAATATTTGGTTAACTGGAAGGGTTATGGTCCTGAGGAGAGGAGTTGGGTACCACAAGAGGATGTTCATGCTCCTCGCCTTCGCAGGGCATTTCACTCCCGCTTTCCATCTCGCCCCGGCTCCTTCCGCCCGGTGGGCGTATCTGAGAGGGGGGGTACTGTCAGGGTACCTGAAGCCTCTACCTCTAAGAGAGGTAGAGACTTAGAAGTTTATCCGTCCGGACGGCATGTCTCCTCGGTTCCTCGAGGTTCACCCGGTCTTGCAAACGCCGGCCGCGAGAGAGCTACTTCCTTTTATAGCAGGAAGTCCACAGGCCGACGTCATGACGCCAACCCGGAACGCCCTGTCACTCAAATCCGTGGAGACGAATCAGGACTCGCCGGAGGCGTGTCTTCTCTCCCTAACCAGCATACTTAACAGTGGCTATCTCATTTACTCTTTGCCCTGTCGTGGTTCTAGTCTGCCTAGTCATACAGTGCTCTGATATTCTCTTGCCTTTTGGTTCTGACCCGGTTTTGGTATTTACTCTCCTGTCCTTCTGTTATCCTTTACCCGGCTTGTCTCTCGCTTACCTGTCCTCTCGTTCCCTCGACCTCGGCTTGTCTCTGACCATTCTATTGTAGTTTTACGTTAAGTCCGGCCATTCTAAGGACCGGTATACGTATCTGCTACTCTTTGTACTCTGCGTGTTGGATCCCTGACCCGATCCTGACACTTAGACACTGATCTCTGCCTCTCTCTCCTCTGTAGCGTTTTCTGAGGCGAGAGAGAGAGATCAGAGCGAATAGTTTGTTGCCAGTGTGAAAGAGTTGCTAGAAGTGTCAAAACCTGTAAAAAAGTTTTTTTAAAAATAAATTTTAACCCCTTCCCTGCCAAGTCCTATTACAGCAATGCATAGTACTGTCTGTAATTTTTTTTTTTTTGCACTTAAGGATTTTTATTCTTGTCAAAAAGTGTTTTAGTGTCTTTTAGGGTGTTTTATTGTTTTTTTTTTTATAAGCGTCAAACTTTAGTTTGTCAGTTTCCTACCCCCAAATCTCCATTAGATTCTCTTTGCAGGAGTTAGTTTAGGGATTGCCGCTAAAGTCTGTTTAAGTCTATTTAAAAAAAAAATGTAAAAAAATGTAAAAAAATGTAATTTTTTTTTTTTTTTTTTTAAACGGTGTTAGAAATTTGTTAGTTTTGTGTTGGTGAATAGCTTGGAGGCATATGCCTTCTTGGCGTCAGACTCTGACGCCACTGACACTGCGTCCGATTTTGACCCAGGTCAGTTTAGCGACACGTCTAGTGACACGTCATCTGTCTGTGAGCCGACTGCAAAAAGAAGCTGTGCTTCATCTGCTACGTCGAATGTGGAGGAGGACTGGGTACCTCCACAGTTAGTTGAGCCCAACATCCCCCCTTTTAGTGCCAACGCAGGCATTAATGTCAACGTGCAGGACTTCTCCGCTATGCAATATATAGTTATTTTTGGACGATACAATCTGGGAGGAGATTGCTTCCCAGACTAATCTCTATGCTACCCAATTATTTGATGCAAATCCAGGTAGCTGTGTAGTCAGGGAGCATGCTTGGCATCCCACAGATGTCCCTGAACTCAAAAAATTCTGGGCTCTTACCATGCTCATGGGGATAATAAAGAGGCCCTCAATCCGCTCTTACTGGAGCACCAACCCAATCTGTTCTAGTCCTTTATACTCCCAAACAATGTCTAGAGCAAGATATGAGTTGGTGCTGCGATACTTGCATTTCAATGATAATACCCTCGGTCACCCCAGATATCACCCCCAATATGACAGGCTTCACAAAATACGCCCACTAATAGACCATCTGCAGCAAAGATTTTCTGACGTTTATACTCCCAAGCAAAATGTATCTGTTGATGAATCCCTTATGAAATATAAAGGGAGATTGGGGTTCAAAGAGTACATTCCCTCAAAGCGCCTTAGGTATGGCGTCAAGTTTTACAAATTGTGTGAGAGCGAAAGTGGCTATACGTTTGCCTTTCGCGTATATGAGGGGAAATATGGCTAATGGACCCTCCAGGCTGTCCTGACTCTCTGGGGACAAGTGGGAAAATAGTTTGGGACCTACTGACTCCCTTGTTCAATAAGGGTTACCACCTTTATGTGTACACTTTCTATAGTAGTGTCCGTTTGTTTAAATCACTTTATAGTTTGCAGACACTGGCCTGCGGCACTGTTAAAAAAAAACTCCAAAGATTTCCCCAGACCACTCGTAGAGGCCAAATTAAAAAAAGGTCAATGCAAAGCTCTGCGCAAAGCTGAAGTGCTTGCAATTAAATTCAAGGACAGGAAGGATGTTAACATGCTAACCACCATCCATGACGAAAGCATGTCAGACGTCACTGTCCGAGGCAGAGTAAATTCCAAACCTGTTTGCGTCAGGGCTTATAACAGGCACATGGGGGGTGTAGATTTGGCTGATAAGCTCATGCAGCCATATCTTATTTTAAGAAAAAACTAAAGCCTGGTACAAAAAGGTGGCTGATGCAAGTAGCAACCCACAATTCGTTTATACTTTTTAGAACCACCTTTCTCCAATTTCAACTAAAAGTGATTACAACAATCATTTATGGAGATGGTTCTGTTAAAGTTCCAGCAACGTTGCCAGAGGAATCAAGAATTGGTGCTACGCATTATATTTTTAAGATCACTCCTACTGCAAATAAAACAAATTCCCAGAAACGTTGCAGTGTCTGTTACAAAAAAGGGAAAAGGACAGACACCCCCTTTCACTGTCCCGATTGCCCTTGAAAACCTGGATTATGTATTGGAACATGTTTTAAGCTCTACCATGCAGAGCATACCTTTTTGTAAGACTTGTTCCTGAATTTTTTTTTGTTTCTTTTGAAAGCAGAACATTTTAGTTAGTTTCCTTTCCCCAAATCTCCAGTTTCTTTTTGCAGGAGTTAGTTCAGAGATTGCTGCTAAAGGTGCATTTGATACCTGCACATTTGGTTAAAAAAAAGTATTGTGGCCGAAATCTAAAAGCAAAGTGTGTATAAAAAAACAAAATTCAAAAATTACCATCACATACTTTCTCTGAATATTAAGGGGCAAAATGGTTGGGGAAAAGAAGTCAAAACCTTGGATATGTACTTCATACAAATATATACTTTCAATCCATAAATTCACCTTGGGGGATGGAAAAATGCACCACACTCAACATGTGCCTAGCAAAGCAAGCAAACTATATTCAGCCAAAATGGGCAAGTCCAAAATTTGTTACTGTAAAATCATTGCAAACCAATACATGGGGGGCAATAGGTGTACTCAGGGGACTTTGCCGAAAAAAAAAAGCTGGGGTGTTTTCTGTCAGTGAAATATAACCTGCTGGCTAAAATCAAAAAGCAGAATTCACAAATTATCACCATGCAGGTTCTCGGAAAATATTTTAGCACAATGGTTGGGGAATAGTGATGTCGCGAACACGAAATTTTCGGTTCGCGAATGGCGAACGCGAACTTCCGCAAATGTTCGCGAACCGCCATAGACTTCAATGGGCAGGCAAATTTTAAAACACACAGGGACTCTTTCTGGCCACAATAGGGATGGAAAAGTTGTTTCAAGGGGACTAACACCTGGACTGTGGCATGCCGGAGGGGGATCCATGGCAAAACTCCCATGGAAAATTACATAGTTGATGCAGAGTCTGGTTTTAATACATAAAGGGCAGAAATCACCTAACATTCCTAAATTGTTTGGAATAACATGCTTTAAAACATCAGGTATGATGTTGTATCGATCAAGTAGTGTAAGGGTTACGCCCGCTTCACAGTGACAGACCAAACTCCCCATTTAACACACCGCAAACAGTCCATTTGCACAACCGCAAACTCCCCATTTGCACAAGGTTGGATACCAAGCTAGCCATGTCCCGTTCCTTGTCCTCACTGATGTCATTGATGGTCTCTTCCTCCACCCAGCCACGTACAACACCAAGGGTCCCCAAAAGGTGACAACAAGCCCCCTGTATTTTTATTTTTTTTAAATGTACACTACTGTTACACCAGATAGGAGTTGCCCGGGTGTGGCACTGTGCCGTGGCAGGCCCTGAAACGCACACGTGTGAAGGAAACTGACTGCTATTTCAGTCAAAGTTTTTTTTTGTAATGTACACTACTGTAACACCAGTGATTGACCCACGTCATGCCTACGCCCCCAAAACGTTCGTGTGTGGGGGTGCTGGAATGACGTGGGCCAATGGGAGTCTCATGCCTTAATTGCCGGTATATCCTTGTCTCTTCCGGGTTGACGGAGCTTAGCCACACCCCCTTCTCTGACGCGGTCTCCCCACGCTACATAATGCGACCGCGCCAGATACAAGACGCTGGATTATTGAACAGCGTTACCGTGGAATCAAACCGGCTAAAAGATTTCTCCAATCTCTATTTGTGAACCGAACCGGACTGGAAATCTACAGACCCTCCATCTCCTCTCCTCCTCCTGCTAAGCCTTCCTGCTACAGCCTGCTTACTTCAAACTCCAAATCACATCACTCCTGCTACAACCTCATTTCTATAATTCTCCGTTTCCATAAACTTGCAAAACTCCAATGTACTATACTGCATGTATACCAGAAGCTGCTTACTCCGTTTAAACAACCAGCGAAGTAATTAAAGATACAGTACCTGTTTTAACCGTAATTAAAGATACAGTTCCTGTACTTCAGTTTCCTTGTTATCAATCTGATTCCTAAGAGATCTGCAGTTGTGCTCCATTTAAATATATGTAAGCGTTACAGAATAATCCAGCCTTTGTAATTGATCCAGCAGATTTCGATTCTAAATTTACTATGCTGAATCAAAGAGTCGATACACTTGCCCAAGGCATGCAAGACCTACAGGTTACAAATGAACGGATTCTTACTTATGTAAGAGACTTACAAACACATACTCCTCATACTATTATGCACTCAGCTAGCGATCCTGCTGTCTGCAATCCAGAAAAGTTTTCTGGAGATCGATCCAAATACAGAGAATTTCTTAATTCCTGCAAATTATTGATTGCTTTAAAACCTAGATCTTATCCCACTGAAAGATCTAAGGTTTGTTCAGTTGTCTCCTTTCTAAGAGGTGAGCCTATGGCCTGGGCCCATTACTTTCTGGAAAATGATGACCCCATCTTAGACTCATTGGATGAATTTTTTGAAGCAATGTCTCTTCTTTATGAAGATCCTTACAAACAATCTACAGCTGATTTAACCATTAGAACGTTACATCAAAAACATAGACCCGTCGAAGACTACATTGCTGAATTTAAAAGATGGGCAATAGAAACTCAATGGAATGACATAACCCTACGCAACCAGTTCCGAATTGGGTTATCCGAAGCAGTAAAAGATGAACTTTCTAGAACTGAACTCCCTACTACATTAAATGCGCTGATTCAACTATCAATCAGCATTGACAGAAGACTTTGAGAAAGAAAGGCCGAAAAAGCTCTCTCGAGTTCATTATGGAAAAAACCATTCAGTCCTTCAAAAACTCCTGAAAAACCATCATTACAAACAGAACCTATGGAAATAGGGGTAATAAGAAGTCCTCTCACTCTAGAAGAGAAAACCAGAAGACGACTACTAACCCTCTGCATGTATTGTGCCTCACAAGATAATTTGATCCCAGAGTGCCCTTTATTGAAACGGCCAAAAGGAGGTAAGCATGCTTATACCACTTCTATACTAAGTGCACTTCCCTCCAAATCAACCACTCAATTCTCCTCTATTTCTCTCATATTACAGTGGGACAAAGAAAGAATTACGACTGAGGCCATTATTGATTCTGGTGCAAACGGGGTGTTCATCGATTCGTCCTTTGTAACAAAAAATAAAATCCCTTGTGTTCGCAAAAGCACTTCTGTTTCTGTCAGAGTGATTGATGGCTCCCTCATATCCTCGGGCCCTGTACTAAATGAAACCATTCCTGTAAGAGTAACCACTAATCATACGCATACTGAATATCTTATACGCATACTGAATATCTTATATTCAATGTTATCTCATCACCTCTTTATCCGGTTATACTAGGGATCAACTGGTTAAGGAACCACAACCCACAAATTACTTGGTCTCCCTTCTCTCTCACTTTTAATTCTGCTTATTGTAAAGAAACATGCCTACAACTTATTCCAATCCTTCAGGTTATTGAAGAACCAATTATACCTTCCTGTTATTCTGAGTTCTCAGATGTATTCAGTAAAAAGGAAGCCGAAACACTCCCACCTCATCGTCCCTATGATTGTCCCATAGACCTCATACCTGGTGCCCCCATCCCTTTTGGGCACATCTATCCTCTCTCTGAATCAGAATTAAAAATCCTCAAGGAATACTTGGATGAAAACCTCCGTAAAGGGTTCATTAGACCTTCTAGCTCACCTGCTGCTTCCAGTATGTTTTTTGTGAGAAATAAAGACCAGACTATATGTCCCATCATAGATTACAGAGCTTTAAATAAAATAACAGTTAAAAATCTATACCCTCTTCCCCTGATAAATGAATTGATTGAACGGTTAAAAACAGATACCATCTACACCAAGCTTGACCTCCGTGGGGCATATAACCTTATTAGAATCAAGGCTAACGATGAATGGAAAACTGCATTCCGAACCAGATATGGCCTTTACGAGTATCTTGTGATGCCTTTCGGCCTCTGCAACGCCGCCGCAACCTTTCAACACTTTATAAATGACATCTTCAGGGATCTTCTAGATGTTTGTGTTATCATTTATTTAGATGATATTCTTATATATTCTAACACTCCTGAAGAACACAAAAAACACGTGAGATGGGTGTTATCCAGACTCAGAACTCATAAATTGTACGCTAAACCAGAAAAATGTCTTTTCAACGTTAATGAAATAACCTTTTTAGGATATGTTATTACACCTCATTCGATAAGCATGGATAGTTCCAAAATCAACTGTATCCTCAACTGGCCCATTCCTTCTAACATAAAAGAATTACAATGTTTTCTGGGGTTCGCCAGCTTCTACAGAAAATGTATTAAAAATTACTCCGACGTAGCTCATTCACTTAATCAACTTAACAGCAAAAAACATCCTTTCAATTGGAATGAAAAGGCTCAAGAAGCCTTCGATAAATTAAAAAATTTACAACTGCTCCTATTCTACAACTTCCAAACCCCACATTTCTCTATGTCCTTGAAACAGATGCTTCAGAGACAGCCAACAGAGCTGTTCTCTCGCAACACAAAACTCCTCAAGATCCTCTTCATCCAGTTGCATTCTTCTCACGTTCAATGTCTCCTGCTGAAAAAAACTACCCTATAGGAGAAAAAGAATTACTGAGTATAAAAGCAGCCTTAGAAACCTGGCGACATCTTCTTGAAGGAACACAAACTCCTATAATGGTTTATACTGACCACAAAAACCTTGAATACCTTCACTCCAACAAGACTCTGCTAGGCAAGTAAGATGGAATCTTTTCTTCTCTCGATTCAATTTTCAAATTGTTTTTAGACCCGGATCCAGGAACAAAAAGGCGGATGCCCTTTCCAGAATTCACCAAGATCTCAAATTGAAAGATCCTCCTCCTCATACAGTCATTGGAATCCTAACGTCCCTTATAGATGACATAAAAGGTCTAAGTGAAGATGCTCTTGAACTTCCTAAGTCAACCAAGCTATCAAAGAAAAATGGTCTCTATTATTTCAAAAACAGAATTTACATTCCTCCCACATTCAGAAATAAAGTACTCAAATTAATTCATGATTCTCCTTTGGCTGGTCATCCTGGAATAAAAAAGACCCTAGAATTATCCAAGAGATATTACTGGTGGCCTCGCCAGGATAATACCATCGAATCCTATGTCAAAACTTGTTCAACCTGCCAAAGATCCAAATCTGAACATCATCACCCATTTGGTCAATTAATGAATCTACCGATTCCGGATAGGCCTTGGCAATCCATTTCCATGGACTTCTTGGTAGAACTTCCCCCTTCTCAACATCATACCACCATTTTAGTAGTAGTGGACCGCTTCACGAAAATGTCCCATTTTATCCCCTTAAAGAAATTACCCTCATCATCTGAAAATTCCAAAATATTCCTCGATAACATTGTGAAACTTCATGGACTTCCTGATGAAATTATATCAGACCGAGGAACCCAGTTCACCTCCAAATTCTGGAACGCATTGTGTTATTCTCTTCATATTCAACGTAAACTATCTTCCGCTTATCATCCCCAAACCAATGGGCAAACTGAAAGAGTTAACCAATGTTTAGAGCAATATTTACGATGTTATTGTTCCCACCTACAAGATGATTGGATCACATGGTTACCTATGGCCGAATTTGCATACAACAACTCAGTTCATACCAGTAGTAAAATGACTCCCTTCTTCTCCAATTATGGGTTTCATCCCTCTTCGCTTTCCACTCATATCATTCCTTCATCTAACCCCACCGTTTCAAATCAAATTTCTTACATGTCTTCCCTGTTCCTTAAATTGCATGAAAATCTTGAACTCGCATCTTCTAATCAAAAAAGTTTTTTGATACTAAGAGGCAACCTCCTCCAGCTTATAAAATTGGTGATCTTGTCTGGCTCTCCTCAAAGAACATGTCCACCAACCGTCCTTCAAAGAAGCTGAGTTCCCTCTTTCTTGGTCCTTTTCGAATATTGTCAATTATCAACCATAATGTTGTGAAATTGAAGCTACCACCTACTATGAAACTTCACCCCGTCTTCCATGTTTCTTTGCTCAAACCTCATCTTCCTGATCCTTTCCACAGAGATGCACTTACTACTCCAGATCCTATTTTAGTACAAGGTGAAGAGGAATATGAGATCCAAAAGATTCTGGATTCGCAGATCCATCGTGGCTCTCTGCAGTACCTCATTAGATGGAAAGGTTATGGAATTGATGAGGACACTTGGGAAAACTCCTCTGTGATCCATGCAAACAGGTTAATTACCGCATTCCACAAACGATATCCGTCTAACCATGTTGATAGCACCCTGAGGGCGCTCCTTACAGAGAGGGTACTGTCATGCCTTAATTGCCGGTATATCCTTGTCTCTTCCGGGTTGACGGAGCTTAGCCACACCCCCTTTTCTGACGCAGTCTCCCCACGCTACATAATGCGACCACGCCAGATACAAGACGCTGGTTTATTGAACAGCGTTACCGCGGAATCAAACCGGCTAAAAGATTTCTCCAATCTCTATTTGTGAACCGAATCGGACTGGAAATCTACAGAACCTCCATCTCCTCTCCTCGACTACGGCTAGTATCTGGACCTTCCTCATCCTGCTTAACAACTTCCCTCCCCGGAGGAGAACTTCGGGAAACCTGATCTTTCTCCAATTTAGCTAAGTCAATTGCTAAATCAGTAATAGGAGATTACCTGCTCCCAAGCCTGTTAATCCCTCCTGCTACAGCCTTATCTCAAACCGCTAAGCATTCCTGCTACAGCCTGCTCCCAAGTCCGCTAAGCCTTCCTGCTACAGCCTGCTTACTTCAAACTCCAAATCACATCACTCCTGCTACAACCTCATTTCTATAATTCTCAGTTTCCATAAACTTGCAAAACTCCAATGTACTATACTGCATGTATACCAGAAGCTGCTTACTCCGTTTAAACAACCAGCGAAGTAATTAAAGATACAGTACCTGTTCTAACCGTAATTAAAGATACAGTTCCTGTACTTCAGTTTCCTTGTTATCCTAAGAGATCTGCAGTTGTGCTCCATTTAAATATATGTAAGCGTTACAGGGAGCCTGATTCAACTTTTGGCTCCCACTGCCCCTTTTAGAGCGAGCTCGTGACTCGAGCCGTGCTCCTAGTGCCAGGCGGGCCACGTGACCGATCACTGCGGTCAGTGCACGCGGCTAAGTCAGAAGAGGAGATCAAGCCGCATGCGGCTCGTGTGGAGGCAGGAGTGATCCAGCCGCATGCGGCTCGTGTGGAGGCAGGAGTGATCCAGCCGCATGCGGCTCGTGTGGAGGCAGGAGTGATCCAGCCGCATGCGGCTCGTGTGGAGGCAGGAGTGATCCAGCCGCATGCGGCTCGTGTGGAGGCAGGAGTGATCCAGCCGCATGCGGCTCGTGTGGAGGCAGGAGTGATCCAGCCGCATGCGGCTCGTGTGGGGGCAGGAGTGATCCAGCCGCATGCGGCTCGTGTGGGGCGCAGGAGTGATCCAGCCGCATGCGGCTCGTGTGGAGGCAGGAGTGATCCAGCCGCATGCGGCTCGTGTGGAGGCAGGAGTGATCCAGCCGCATGCGGCTCGTGTGGAGGCAGGAGTGATCCAGCCACGCGCGGCTTGAGCTTAGGAGCCAGGTCCCAGGATAAGGTAAATACAGCCACAACCACTTATCCCAATCACACACCTTTCCTAGCGTCCTATCCCATTAAAAGCATATTACCGCGTATTTAATAAAACAGATAGACCCCCTACTTCATCCAGGTTACCGATCGATGGTTCAATATTCTGAGCCCTCTCTGATTTACTGTACACGACTATTCGATATTCCCACAAATTTTATATAGCATTTTATGTTTGTTTGAGACCACCTTAAAAATATTGGATATCGCAACAAATCATGATCACTATATACTTTCTCTACAAACCTCTAAAACGAACCAAACTACTCATTAGATTTGGGCACTTCAGAAATATTAGTTCCGTATGAATGTATTCGTACGAAAAAGAAATTTGTTTAGTCAGAACCTGAAATTCGTCAATTCTGCCATTCGTTTTCGTACGATATTCGTTAATATCATAAGTTTCATTTCAGATAAACTAATTTGTTCATTCGGCACGATTTAATTGAACCAAATGAATTGAATACATAAACCTATGTTCCCTAACTAATCCCTAAATACCGAATAGCTTCAACCGAACTCAGTATAACCATTTGTTTCAAATTTTGTACATTGATCTAACAGCATGGCATTGAATGTTGTATGTCGTTTAATTTACGCCTAAAACTCCCGAACTCACTCCCGAACCATCTAATGCGCGAACGCTGCCAATCGCATGAAAATGTATTGGCACTATCAGTAAACTACCGAACACCACTTACTATAGTCATTCGCATGTCGAATGACATTGCAAATGCAATTCATTGCTTTTGCTTAGTTTCTTGGGCTCATGAATCATCATGCTTCCCTGACAGGTGGTACTGGAAACACAGTATCATTTTATAAGAGAGTGGTAAAGTAGGAGCCAATTAAATAGGCTTTTACATACTGCCAGGCAAAACTGTAAAAAATAAAAGTATTAACTCAAGGCAGTCCTTCAATGCAAAATCTATCCATATTTTATATAGGCCAGCCATTCAGCCATTTTGGAGCTCAGCCAGCCCACCACCCTGTCAGCCATTTTAGGCACTTTGATAGGGACCTTGCCAGAAGTGGTCATGTCCTCCTCCAGCTCCTCAAGTGACATAGACATGGATATAGTGGAGGGGGGCATTGGCCACTCTGACCAGGAGGAAGGAGAAGCAAGCAAGCATGAAAAAGCAGAGACAGCCAAGGATTTTAAAACAAGCATTTCCTGGGAGGAAGAATAAATACGCTGATAGCTTTCGTGCAGAGGAGAATATAGTACTGGTAAACAAGCTTTGCCAGTACTACCAATGTATGTTTGGGGGAGCAGCCAAAAAGATTTCAAGAGCAAAGAAGGACAATCGGTGGAGGAAGATTGTGGCAGCGGTGAATGCTGTTGGAGGGAACAACCGCACCCAGGAGGTGGTGAAGAAACGGTAAGAGCACTGTATCTGCAGTAACAAACAGTGTCTGGAGGGAGTATCTGCAGATACACAGAGTGTCTGGGGGGAGTATCTGCAGTAATACAGTGTCTGGGGGATTATCTGCTTGTAACATTTATATGCACTAAAAAAAATAATGATAAATTGAAAAAATAAAATAAAATGGTTGCAGCTTCCGAATTAATCTAAAATGGATGCTGTCCAGCAGGTGGGAGGGTCTGCTACTGATTGGCTGGAATGTGTCTGCTGACTGTGAGGTACAGGGTCAAAGTTTACTCAATGATAAAGAATAGGGGGCGGGCCGAACATCGCATGTGTTCGCCCACGGTGGTGAACGCGAACATGCTATGTTCGCCAGGAACTATTCGCCGGCGAACCGTTCGGGACATCACTATTGGGGAAATGTTAAAACACCCCATATAAAATACCCTGGAATGTCTACTTGATAAAAATATACACTTTCATGATGGTAACACTAACTGGGGGATGCAAAAATACACCAAACTGGAGATAGGCTAAGCATACCTATTATATCAAGTTGAAAAACTGACATGCACAAGTCTCTGTCGTGGCCTTTTAGCCCCCAAATAACCCAGCAAACCTATATATGGCTGGTATCACTGTACTCAGGAGATGTTGCTGAATACATATTGGGGTCTTGCTTGGGCAGTGATGCATAACAGGATCTGTTAATTCATGCCTAAAGTACAAAGTGTGTGGAAAAAAAAAATTACTACCCAAAAGTTTGACAAAGTCTGGTGGTAGAATTCAGTAACAACAAAACACCAAAAAGATGGCAATCTACAATACAGAAATAATAGAGACGGACATAGCGCAATACTGTTGCAAAATAATTATAATCGTAGTTATAAATAATTGCACTCACAAAACCAATTTGATTGAAGGCATATCAAAATATGCTGATGTTGATAATTCAGGACTTGTGGAGCATCAGAATCCTTAATTTCAGCTGTTCATTCAGTTTCCTCTGAGCTCAACAAACAGGGTTTAAATGAAACGTGAAAACCAGGAAATACAGTCTTTCTTTATCTCAGATGATTCAGAAGATCCCTGTACATCTCAGTAAAATCCATGCAGGACACAGTCCCAGATATCACTCAGGTCTCCTTCAAAGGGGTTTAGCAAGAGGAAACTGGGTTGGGCAGGGAGGTAAAAGCAAATCTTTGGCAGGCTGGTATTTTCCTTGCTGAACGTTGAATTAGCTTGCTGAACGTTGAATTAGCTACAGCAACATATTTCTCTTCATAAGCCTTGACTGTCTGAATTCAGTGCATGAAAAGTGTTAAATTACCACCATTAAAAATACCCTGAGTGGTCTACTTTTCAAAAATATATAGTTTGATGTGGGTAAAATACATTGGCCCAATTAGGATATGGGTGCAAGTTGACTACATCACAATTCCAAGTTGGAAAACGGATATGCACACCTGCCAAATGTGGCCTTTTAGCCCCCCAAAAAACCAACAAGCCTATGATTGGGTGGTATCACTGTACTCAGGAGATGTTGCTTAACACATATTGGGGTGTTGTTTGGTAGTGACACATAACAGGATCTGTTAATTCATTCCTAAAGTACGAGTGTGAAAAAAAAAAACAGAAAAACAATTACTACCTAAAAGTTTGACAAAGTCTGGTGGTAGAATTAGTGCATGGAAAGTGTTAAAATACCACCTTTAAAAATACCCTGGGTTGTCTACTTTTCAAAAAATATATAGTTTGATGGGGGTAAAATACATTGGCCCAAATAAGATATGGGTGCAAGTTGACTACATGTCACAATTATATAAATAATGGTATGTAAAGAAAGCCCTTTTTGTCCTGAAAAAAAACAACATATAACTTGTATGGGAACAGTAAATGAGAGCAGAAAATTACAACTAAACACAAACACCACAAAAGTGTAAAAAAAAAAAGAGGCCTGGTCCTTAACATACAACATCGCAAAAACAGGCCGGTCCTTAAGCGGTTAAATGGAGCCCAATAGCTCCTGAGGACGTCACGACGATCAAGGGATGAAACGCGTTGAGCAATTACAGAAGAACTTTGGGCAAGTTTCAGAACCTTTACATGCTAATATTACCCATATCCAGGTATTATAGCTCCAGGAGTCGTGACCAGTGGGACTTTTAATTACGTTGTGATTGTTATTAAGTGGTGAGTCCTGGCCCTGAATTAGAACATTTTTGTGGCTTATTATTTTAACTGTTTGGGAAATAAATAGTATTTTGATATCTCACTGATTATGTTTGCCTTCCTGTATTATATTGTTTTATATACATGTGAGTGTATCTAAAACAGCAGGACTGGTAAATATTACTACTACATGCCGGGTATCTAGCGCCATTTAGTATATCACTGGAGTATATTATTCCACTGTACACATCCTTTTTGTATAAGAATAAGATTTAGCAGAGACCCTTAGGTAAATAGCCTGTGATAATACAGAGAAATGTTTTATGCTATTTGAGAAAGCCTTATTGGTGGAACACGTATTGGTTATTTTATATTGTGTATTTTAAAATCAATAAAATCAATTTTAAAGTGTTTGGTTTCTTACTGTGACAATTCTCTTTTTATTGTATTTTTATGCACTTTTACTATTTTTACTTTTCTGGCTTTTTACTGTTGCTCCTGCACTTAAAGAAATCCCAGGTGGGTATCATACCACCAACGCTTTATTAATAGAGCAGTGTTTCTGCTCTACACTTGTAAATATTATTTTAGTCACTCTTACTTACTCTTATCCAATTGAGAGCACTAATGTCGCTTCTTTTTATCCCTATTTGGAGCCTTGGATGACCAGACTGTGTTGATAGAAGGACTTCCTTCACATATCCCATAAGCGAGGATTGCATCGCTGTACGCCCTTCACACCAGAGCTGGCTATAGCGCTTTTAAATGTGAGTTCTTTATCTTCCTATTATTTTACCCTCTGGATTTTAGACGTATTGCACTACTGGCTGCCAGTGTCTCCTTGTTTTTCGTATATGCGAATACCCTGAGACACTAGGACGCACCCACTTCTACTAAAAAGTCTACTCATCTTTATGCCATCAAGCACAGTCACTCTACTGAGACTTTTTTGGACTATTTTATGCTATTTTATTTATCTATTCATTATTTGTTACTGGCGCAGCCCTACCCCATTTCTTAGTATTTTCCCATTTCTTGAAGGATTTGAGGGGTCTAGTTTGATTGGGTTGCTGCCTATCCTCATATTGTTTGTTAATCAGCACTGATTTCCTTCTGTATTTTGTGTAAATAGCCTGTGATGTCTACTTTATATAAATATATACTTTTGTATATCGTGACCTGTAACAACCAAAACCAAAAATAAACCAAAAGGCTAGACATATTGAATATTCTGTAAATCAGAACAACTAAATTGATTTAAGTGTTCTTGCATAGCAAGACCACTTACTGTTATCTCACATATATATTATTCTTATTATTATAGCCAAATTTACCACCGTAACTCCTCCCACAGTTTTTACACTACATAGACCGTAATATACCGAATGGTTCATGAAATATCTTTTTTTGTGGAGAAATTGGTCCCATAGGAATGAATGGCGAAATGTTCAAAACCAGAGTGGGAGCTGGCAAAAGCTAGAGTGTGAGCTGAAAAATCAGGAAATGATTTCTAAACTGCCACCACTCCCTCATTTTCAAGCCCACCTACACAAATCTTATATCAAACCGTATCCCTGCTGCCACTAAAAATGTCCACGGCTAAGCCATAGTCCTGATAGTTTTCACAATATGACCGTTTGTTTGCAACTCACGCCGTCCATTGACATTCATTGAAACTCCACTCTAGCCACCTCAAATTCAAAGGGCAATTTCTAAACTGCGACTGTGCCGTCATTTTTAATATTTCAGAGACCTACTATGCATCAGAATGTAGGTCTGGGTCTTATGATTCCCACCATATAAAGCTATTAGCTGTAGGATTTAGTTTTTAAAACTACGACTGTTTGAAAATGGCAACTATTATCTCACATGATACTGGTGGAGGCAAGAACACTTCACACAACCTCCCCAAAAATTTTAGTTTTTCTAGTTTTGAATTACTTTCGTTAACCTGCACTAATTATGCACACATTTTTATTGCCAAAACTGTGAAAAAGTGTCTTATTTTTATTGCATTTAGTTTTTTAAATAAATGAGAATTTATATATGTATATATAACATATAGAAAGGGGCAGAATCACTAGTAGTATTATATTTAATAATTGTAAATAGTTTTTGTTTTTTTTGCTGGATATGGTTACACTTTAGGCGGTATAGTAACAATGCAAATGTCTCTTTATAATTATTGATACCTTACTTTGATTCAGGCTTTTAGAACTCACTAGTACACAGGGTTTCTTTTGAAGCTTTCTTTTTTGTTTTGTCCCTCTATTCTCTCCCTGCCAGGATTTTGCACGGTGAAGAGATCTTACAACAGGCCCCTGGAGTAGGAGTGCAAAGCATAAGAAAGAATATATGAAAACATGGGAAAATATGAAGAAAAAAAAAAAAAAAACACCACGTTTACCTGTGGTTTTTTTTTTCAGCCTGCAAAGTGGGCAGCTATCTCATTCAAAGCTAGAGCTTTGCACTGAGACAATTATCTCAAAGTTCCTTTAAGAGCTGGAGCTTTATATTATGAATCTGTGCCGCGGCCGGTTTCCATGTATTCGGGGTGCCCTGTGGCCACTGGTAATGTGAAACATTCGCTTCCAAGCAGCCTACAAATATATAAGAAAGGCAGCAAGTACCATTTTACACCTGCATGGGCAGATTTCCTTAGGCCTCAATCCACAAACCCAGAAACATAGAATACTGATTTGTTTCATTTTCATCTCACTGCAACTTTCCTGTATTGACTGAAGCTACTGCATCTCCTCTATTCTAACTTTGTCACTATTATTTGTTACTATAACATTGTCACCATTTTACCTGTAGATAGCCACTGTACCTTCTGAGCATGCAGTTATTAAATGTTATTTTCATTGAATGTATTCCACCAATATTTCATGTACACACAGTTATCAATATTTGGGGGGTGATAGAATTTGGTTGGTAAACTTTTCAGTTTTATACACCACCTCTGCTCTACCCACCCACTCTCTCCCTCCTTCCTTTGCCCCTCCTAGCTGTAAATACCTTCATATAGCTGTATCTCATCTCTATCTCTGATCGTGTCCACCAAACCAGAAACAAGCAATACTGACTCACTTCAATTGCTCTGAGCACGAATACTATTACTGAACTGTATAGCTCGTTAGTATAAGTATGACTGCTAGTATGACATGTTAGTTTGCCAAGTAACAGGAAAAAAAAATAAACATACCTTTAAGATAGTTTTAACAGTTCAGAAAATGTCAACATGTCCTGCACGTTGAGGTTTAGTGCAGAGTGCCCGTGTAAATTAACATTTAAAGGATTTTACAACATCATAAGTATATTTATACATCATTTGGATGAGCGTTCAGGACTTTTTATTGTCTCTGGTCCTTTTTAACCCCTTCCCGACTGCGGACGTATCAGGTACGTCTGGCTGAAAACAGTCCATAATGACCTTGGACGTACCTGGTACGTCTGCACCTATTTTGAGCTCTGGAAGCTCTGATAGTATAGCAGTGATGCTCTGCATGTGATGTGTGCCTTTAGGGGTCCTGGCACTCAGTGAATATATAATAATATATATATATATATAAAAATAAATATAAAATAAATAAAATGATCAATATTAACTCCCCCCCCCCCTTTTTTTTCTAAAGGCAGTGAATCATGGGGCTTTTGAGGGCGTCCCTAGCATGCCGCATCATAAGGGGCAGGCTGGAGTCATCCAATCACAGCTTGCCCCATTAGCAATTTAATTCCAAGTGTGTTCCCCATTTCTCTGATTAGTGTGGATCTCCCTCCCTCTCTTCACTTGTGTTTTAGTGAGAGGGGGAGAGATCTGTGGTTTAGCTAGAGAGATTTAGGTATTTATAGGTAGGGATTTGTAAAATCTTGAGACCCAAAGGCTCTTTTCAGAGCCATTAACCCCTGTCTTGCCAGTAATCACTATAATCACTGGTTCTTGCAGAGCAGCACTTTTCTGCTGTTTGTGCCTTTTTTTTTTTAGGGGTTCATGTTTTTGTGATCTTTTTTGAGAGCCAAAAGCTATTTTCAGAACGATTAACCCCTGTCCTGCCAGTGATCAATATACAGATCACAGGCTCTTGCACAGCATCACTTATTTTGCTGTCTGTTCATTTTTTCAGAGGTTATTTTTTTTTTTGACAGGTCACTAAGTAAAGTGATTGTGATCATGTCACATGGGTCACGGAAGTCAACCCGTGCTGAGCAGTCATATGCCACCCTTGCGCTAGAGTCTGACGCGCACCTGCCAGGTGCTCAGATACATCATCAGATACATCATCACTAGATACAGTGTCTACTGCTAGTGATGTATCTGGTGATGTTGTATCTGTGCCTGCTAGTCCCCCTGCCAGAAGTAGTGATGTACTGAACTGTTCGCCGGCGAATAGTTCCCGGCGAACATAGCGTGTTCGTGTTCGCCACGGCGGGCGGACACATGTGCGGTTCGATCCGCCCCCTATTCGTCATCATTGAGCAAACTTTGACCCTGTGCCTCACGGTCAGCAGACACATTCCAGCAAATCAGCAGCAGACCCTCCCTTCCACACCCTCCCACCTCCCTCCCAGCATCCATTTTCGATTCATTCTGAAGCTGCATGCTTAGTGAGAGGAGGGAAAGGGTAGCTGCTGCTGATTAGATAGGGAAATTGATAGCTAGGCTAGGGTATTCCGTGTCCACTACAATCCTGAAGGACTCATCTGATCTCTGCTGTAAGAACAGCACCCCAAAAAGCCCTTTTTAGGGTTAGAACATCAGTCTGCTTTTTTTTTTGTGTAATGTAACTGCAGTTGCCTGCCTGCCAGCTTCTGTGTCAGGCTCAATGGATACTGTGCCCATTTGCCCAGTGCCACCACTCATATCTGGTGTCACAATAGCTTAAGCTTGCATTTAAAACCAAAAAAAGTTTTTCACTGTAATAGATTGAAGAAGAGCAGTTAGTTGTCTACCAGCTTCTGTGTCAGGCTCAGTGGATACTGTGCCCATTTGCCCAGTGCCACCACTCATATCTGGTGTGACTATAGCGTGCCTTTAAAAAACAAAAAAAAGGGTTTCACTGTAAGCTAATAGCAGTTAGTTGTCTGCAAGCGTCTGGGTGCCAGGCCTTCAGCGTGTGCTCTGCCAATCTCCGCAAGTGTAATTTGCCACTCATATCTGGTGTCTCTATAGCGTGCATTTAAAACCCAAAAACTTGTTTTCACTGTTATAGATTGAATAGCAGTTACTTGTCTTCAAGCGGGTGTGTCAGGACTACAGCCTGTGCTCTGCAGACCTGTGCCAGTGCACATTGCCACTCATATCTGGTGTCTCTATAGCGTGCTTTTACAAAGAAAACAAGGTTTCCAGTGTAAGCTAATAGCAGTCAGTGTCCTTAAAGCGGGTGTGTCAGGCCTAAAGCCTGTGCTCTGCAGACCTGTGCCAGTGCACATTGCCACTCATATCTGGTGTCACAATAGCGTGCATTTAAAACCAAAAAAACTTTTTTCACTGTTATAGATTGAATAGCAGTTACTTGTCTTCAAGCGGGTGAAGAGGAGTCAGAGGAGGAATGTGGCTTTGAGGAGGAGGAGGAAGACCAACCACAACAGGCATCCCAGGGTGCTCGTTGTCACCTATCTGGTACCCGTGGGTGTTGTACGTGGCTGGGGGGAAGAACATACCTTCATTGAGATCACTGAGGAGGAGGAACGGGGAATGAGTAGCTCGGCATCCAACCTTGTGCAAATGGGGTCTTTCATGCTGTCGTGCCTGTTGAGGGACCCTCGTATAAAAAGGCTGTAGGAGAACGACCTGTACTGGGTGTCCACTCTACTAGACCCCCGGTATAAGCAGAAAGTGGCGGAAATGTTACCGAATTACAACAAGTCGGAAAGGATGCAGCATTTGCAAAATAAATTAAAAAGTATGCTTTACACAGCGTATAAGGGTGATGTCACAGCACAACGGGAATCTAACAGGGGGAGAGGTGGAAGTCATCCTCCTCCTCCCACGACCACGCCGGCAAGGACAGGACGCTTTAAAGACGTGATGTTGATGGAGGACATGCGGACCTTTTTAAGTCCTACGCATCCCCACAGCCCTTCGGAATCCACCCTCAGAGAGCGACTCGACTGACAGGTAGCAGACTACCTCGCCTTAACTGCAGATATCGACACTCTGAGGAGCGATGAACCCCTTGACTACTGGGTGTGCAGGCTTGACCTGTGGCCTGAGCTATCCCAATTTGTGATAGAACTTCTGGCCTGCCCCGCTTCAAGTGTCCTGTCAGAAAGGACCTTCAGTGCAGGAGGAGGTATTGTCACTGAGAAGAGAAGTCGCCTAGGTCAAAAAAGTCTAGATTACCTCAACTTTATTAAGATGAATGAGGGATGGATCCCGAAGGGACTGACACTGGGCGATACATTCGACTAAAAAAGGCCTGATGAGGGGGACTACTTATCACACCACTCTTATCTGGTGGCACATTAGATTGCCCGCGCAGTGCCCCAAATTTGAAGTAAGAGGACCGACCAAGCATCTTCTTCCATCTCCCTGTTACAGAAATCGCTGCCATATCCATACAAGTTGTACATAATGTCCAGGATAGTTTTCCAGGGACAAATGTTGTAGCCTGTTGAACGAGGTGACCTTGCTCGGGTCCCAGGTGTGCGGTTCCTAAAATCACTGCCATATACACGTCCACTGATAGGAGACGCAACAGGTATTATTAAACTGATAAGAATAATACTAAACACACCACTCCTATCTGGTGGCACATTAGATTGCCCGCGCAGTGCCCCAAATTTGAAGTAAGAGGGCCGACCAAGCATCTTCTTCCATCTCCCTGTTACAGAAATCGCTGCCATATCCATACAAGTTGTACATAATGTCCAGGATAGTTTTCCAGGGACAAATGTTGTAGCCTGTTGAACGAGGTGACCTTGCTCGGGTCCCAGGTTTGCGGTTCCTAAAATCGCTGCCATATACACGTCCACTGATAGGAGACGCAACAGGTATTAAACTGATAAGAATAGTACACCACTCCTATCAGTAGGTCCCCCCATTGTGATTTATGCCCCCCACCCACCACGCAGGGGTGGGGGCTGGGGGGAGGACAGTAGGTCCCCCCATTGTGATTTATGGCCCGCACCCACCACGCAGGGGTGGGGGCCGGGGGGGGGGGGGGGGTGAGGACAGTAGCCCCCCCCCAGTGTGTATCAGGGTCCCTGAGGACAGGTGTCAATCCATATCTGCCAAGTGACCCTATGTAGGGGGAACAGTTCCTATTCTGCTCTGTGTCAGTGTGTTTCAGGGATCCTTAGGATAGGTGCCAATCCATATCTGCCAAGTGACCCTATGTAGGGGGAACAGTCTCTATTCTGCTCTGTGTCAGTGTGTATCAGGGGCTTTGGGGACAGGTGTCAATCCATACCTGCCAAGTGACCCTATGTAAGGGGAAAAGTCTCTATTCTGCTCTGTGGCAGTGTGTATCAGGGATCCTTAGGATAGGTGTCAATCCATATCTGCCAAGTGACCCTATGTAAGGGGAACAGTCTCTAGTCTGCTCTGTGTCAGTGTGTATCATGGTCTCTGAGGACAGGTGTCAATCCATATTTCAAGGTGTGAATATGTCATATGTCAGGTGTCAATCCATATTCATTGCGATTTAGGAATGTTAGGTGATTTCTGCCCTTTATGGATTAAAACCAGACTCTGCATCAACTGTGTAATTTTCCATGGGAGTTTTGCCATGGATCCCCCTCCGGCATGCCACAGTCAAGGTGTTAGTCCCCTTGAAACAACTTTTCCATCACTTTTGTGGCCAGAAAGAGTCCCTGTGGGTTTTAAAATTCGCCTGCCCATTGAAGTCAATGGCGGTTCGCGAACGTTTGTGGAAGTTCCCGTTCGCGAACCGAAAATTTCGGGTTCGCGACATCACTAGCCAGAAGGAGACGTGCTGCTCCAGCTGGCAGACCTGCTGATGAGTGGGTAGTGCCTCATCGCCAGAGGCCAGACATCCCATCCTTTACTGCAAATCCTGGCATTAATTTGGATGTCACAGGATTTAGCCCTCAGCAGTTTATGGAGGTGTTTCTGGGCGATGATGTATTGGGGAACATTGTCGCCCAAACTAATTTATATGCCCATCAATTCCAAGCTACAAATCCGGACTCTTTTTTGGCAAAGCAGCAATGGGCCCCCATCGATGTGCCAGAATTTAAAAGATTCTGGGCATTGACTATGCTGATGGGCATCATAAAGAAGCCCTCCATCCGCTCCTACTGGAGCAGTAGCCCCATCTGCTCTACCCCCATTTACTCCCAATGTATGTCGAGGAAGAGGTATGAAATGATTCTGCATTTCATGCACTTCAGCGACAACAGCATGTGTCCCCCTAGGGAGCATCCCCAGTTTGACAGGCTGTATAAAATCCGCCCCCTGATTACCCACTTTGCTGCCAGGTTTGCAGAGGCTTATACACCTGGAAGGAATATATGCGTGGATGAATCCCTGATGAAGTATAAGGGAAGGCTGGGATTCAAGCAGTATGTTCCTTCCAAGCGCTCTAGGTATGGTGTAAAGATGTATAAGCTCTGTGATAGCGAGACTGGCTATACTCAGGCCTTCCGGGTGTACAAAAGAAAGGATAGCCACCTTGACCCTCCAGGTTGCCCAGAACATATGGGAACCAGTGGCAAGATTGTCTGGGACCTGATATTCCCCCTGATGAACAAAGGGTACCACTTGTATACTGACAATTTTTATACAAGTGTCCCTTTGTTCAAGCTACTGTACTGTTTTTATACAGTAGCTTGCGGCACAATTAAAAAGAACAGCACAGGTTTCCCAGGACAACTTGCACGCACCCGGCTACGAAGGGGGGAGACCTCAGCTCTGCGCCAAGAGGAGCTGTTGGCAGTTAAGTACAGAGACAAGAAGGATGTGTACCTTCTTACCACCATCCACACTGGGTGGGGTTGATCTGGCAGATCAGCTGCTGCAGCCCTACCTAGTTATACGAAAGACAAGGGCCTAGTACAAAAAGGTTGCAATCTACCTAATGCAGATTGAAACCCACAACGCTTTCTTGTTGTTCAAAAAAGCAAACCCCGGGACGCAACTGACATTTTTACAGTTTCAGCTCCAGATCATTTCGGGGATTTTGTACCGTGATGCACCTGCTCCCCGGGCGGTGATGGGAGAGAGCAGAGTTGGGGCTACACATTTTATTTTTAAAATTCCCCCTACTGCGGCAAAGCAGAATCCCCCAAAAAGATGCAGGGTCTGTTCTAAGAGGGGGCAGAGAAAAGATAGTGTATATTAATGTCCTGATTGCCCTGGACAGCCTGGACTCTGCATTGGCGACTGCTTCAAACGATACCACACGCTGGCCCATTTTTTATTTATTTTTTAACATTTGCCGTTCAGTTTTTTTATTTTTTTTGGGGGGGGAGGGGGGTTGTTACATTTACCCCATGCATGGGGGGCATGGGTGTCCTTAGGAAGCCTCGCAGAAAACAACCCGGGGTGTTTTCTTGCAATAACCAACAACGGGCTCTCCTAAATCACAGTCAAAAAGCGGTGTGCGTGTGTAAAATTGAGGATTGAACAGTTACCTCCACACACGTTCTTCAACTACTGTGGGGTGTCAAATTTTCAAATATATGCACGCTCATGGCAAGAAAATACATTGGGATATCTGATAAGGCCCCCAATAGGAAGATAGGCAAACAAGATATGTAAAATTTGAAAAACGCATATCAGACAAATGTTGTAGCCTGTTCAACGAGGTGACCTTGCTCGGGTCCCAGGTGTGCGATTCCTAAAATCGCTGCCATATACACGTCCACTGATAGGAGACGCGAAAGGTATTAAACTGATAAGAATAATACTAAACACACCACTCCTATCTGGTGGCACATTAGATTGCCCGCGCAGTGCCCCAAATTTGAAGTAAGAGGACCGACCAAGCATCTTCTTCCATCTCCCTTTTACAGAAATCGCTGCCATATCCATACAAGTTGTACATAATGTCCAGGATAGTTTTCCAGGGACAAATGTTGTAGCCTGTTAAACAAGGTGACCTTGCTAGGATCCCAGGTGTGCGGTTCCTAAAATCGCTGCCATATACACGTCCACTGATAGGAGACGCAACAGGTATTAAACTGATAAGAATAGTACACCACTCCTATCAGTAGGTCCCCCCCATTGTGATTTATGCCCCCCACCCACCGCGCATGGGTGGGGGCCGGGGGGGAGGACAGTAGGTCCCCCCATTGTGATTTATGCCCCCCACCCACCGCGCAGGGGTGGGGGCCGGGGGGGGGAGGACAGTAGGTCCCCCCATTGTGATTTATGGCCCCCACCCACCGTGCAGGGGTGGGGGCCGGGGGGGAGGACAGTAGCCCCCCCCCCCCCAGTGTGTATCAGGGTCCCTGAGGACAGGTGTCAATCCATATCTGCCAAGTGACCCTATGTAGGGGGAACAGTCTCTATTCTGCTCTGTGTCAGTGTGTATCAGGGGCTTTGGGGACAGGTGTCAATCCATACCTGCCAAGTGACCCTATGTAAGGGGAACAGTCTCTAGTCTGCTCTGTGTCAGTGTGTATCAGGGGCTTTGGGGACAGGTGTCAATCCATACCTGCCAAGTGACCCTATGTAGGGGGAACAGTCTCTAGTCTGCTCTGTGTCAGTGTGTATCATGGTCTCTGAGGACAGGTGCCAATCCATATTTCAAGGTGTGAATATGTCATATGTCAGGTGTCAATCCATATTCATTGCGATTTAGGAATGTTAGGTGATTTCTGCCCTTTATGGATTAAAACCAGACTCTGCATCAACTGTGTAATTTTCCATGGGAGTTTTGCCATGGATCCCCCTCCGGCATGCCACAGTCAAGGTGTTAGTCCCCTTGAAACAACTTTTCCATCACTTTTGTGGCCAGAAAGAGTCCCTGTGGGTTTTAAAATTCGCCTGCCCATTGAAGTCAATGGCGGTTCGCGAACGTTTGTGGAAGTTCCCGTTCGCGAACCGAAAATTTCGGGTTCGCGACATCACTAGCCAGAAGGAGACATGCTGCTCCAGCTGGCAGACCTGCTGAGGAGTGGGTAGTGCCTCATCGCCAGAGGCCAGACATCCCATCCTTTACTGCAAATCCTGGCATTAATTTGGATGTCACAGGATTTAGCCCTCAGCAGTTTATGGAGGTGTTTCTGGGCGATGATGTATTGGGGAACATTGTCGCCCAAACTAATTTATATGCCCATCAATTCCAAGCTACAAATCCGGACTCTTTTTTGGCAAAGCAGCAATGGGCCCCCATCGATGTGCCAGAATTTAAAAGATTCTGGGCATTGACTATGCTGATGGGCATCATAAAGAAGCCCTCCATCCGCTCCTACTGAAGCAGTAGCCCCATCTGCTCTACCCCCATTTACTCCCAATGTATGTCGAGGAAGAGGTATGAAATGATTCTGCATTTCATGCACTTCAGCGACAACAGCATGTGTCCCCCTAGGGAGCATCCCCAGTTTGACAGGCTGTATAAAATCCGCCCCCTGATTACCCACTTTGCTGCCAGGTTTGCAGAGGCTTATACACCTGGAAGGAATATATGCGTGGATGAATCCCTGATGAAGTATAAGGGAAGGCTGGGATTCAAGCAGTATGTTCCTTCCAAGCGCTCTAGGTATGGTGTAAAGATGTATAAGCTCTGTGATAGCGAGACTGGCTATACTCAGGCCTTCCGGGTGTACAAAAGAAAGGATAGCCACCTTGACCCTCCAGGTTGCCCAGAACATATGGGAACCAGTGGCAAGATTGTCTGGGACCTGATATTCCCCCTGATGAACAAAGGGTACCACTTGTATACTGACAATTTTTATACAAGTGTCCCTTTGTTCAAGCTACTGTACTGTTTTTATACAGTAGCTTGCGGCACAATTAAAAAGAACAGCACAGGTTTCCCAGGACAACTTGCACGCACCCGGCTACGAAGGGGGGAGACCTCAGCTCTGCGCCAAGAGGAGCTGTTGGCAGTTAAGTACAGAGACAAGAAGGATGTGTACCTTCTTACCACCATCCACACTGGGTGGGGTTGATCTGGCAGATCAGCTGCTGCAGCCCTACCTAGTTATACGAAAGACAAGGGCCTGGTACAAAAAGGTTGCAATCTACCTAATGCAGATTGAAACACACAACGCTTTCTTGTTGTTCAAAAAAGCAAACCCCGGGACGCAACTGAGATTTTTACAGTTTCAGCTCCAGATCATTTCGGGGATTTTGTACCGTGATGCACCTGCTCCCCGGGCGGTGATGGGAGAGAGCAGAGTTGGGGCTACACATTTTATTTTTAAAATTCCCCCTACTGCGGCAAAGCAGAATCCCCCAAAAAGATGCAGGGTCTGTTCTAAGAGGGGGCAGAGAAAAGATAGTGTATATTACTGTCCTGATTGCCCTGGACAGCCTGGACTCTGCATTGGCGACTGCTTCAAACGATACCACACGCTGGCCCATTTTTTATTTATTTTTTAACATTTGCCGTTCAGTTTTTTCTATTTTTTTGGGGGGGAGGGGGGTTGTTACATTTACCCCATGCGTGGGGGGCATGGGTGTCCTTAGGAAGCCTCGCAGAAAACAACCCGGGGTGTTTTCTTGCAATAACCAACAACGGGCTCTCCTAAATCACAGTCAAAAAGCGGTGTGCGTGTGTAAAATTGAGGATTGAACAGTTACCTCCACACACGTTCTTCAACTTTTTTTATTTTGTCTGGCTAAAAAAAAGTTGCATCAAAGCACTCCACATGCAATACCTCGGGGTGTCTACGTTTCAAGTATGTACCCTTTTGTGGCGATATATAAAACTGGGGTATGTGATAAGCCCCAAGCTAAAGATAGGCCTATCAGAAGACATACTCTCAATTTCAACTCAAATGGCAAGTCATACAATTGTAACCGTACCTTCCCAAAATCCTGGCAGACCTATGCATGGGGTGCATGGGTGTCCTTACGAGGCCTCGCAGAAAACAACCCGGGGTGTTTTCTTGCAATAACCAACAACGGGCTCTCCTAAATCACAGTCAAAAAGCGGTGTGCGTGTGTAAAATTGAGGATTGAACAGTTACCTCCACACACGTTCTTCAACTACTGTGGGGTGTCAACTTTTCAAATATATGCACGCTCATGGCAAGAAAATACATTGGGATATCTGATAAGGCCCCCAATAGGAAGATAGGCAAACAAGATATGTAAAATTTGAAAAACGCATATCAGACAAATGTTGTAGCCTGTTCAACGAGGTGACCTTGCTCGGGTCCCAGGTGTGCGATTCCTAAAATCGCTGCCATATACACGTCCACTGATAGGAGACGCGAAAGGTATTAAACTGATAAGAATAATACTAAACACACCACTCCTATCTGGTGGCACATTAGATTGCCCGCGCAGTGCCCCAAATTTGAAGTAAGAGGACCGACCAAGCATCTTCTTCCATCTCCCTGTTACAGAAATCGCTGCCATATCCATACAAGTTGTACATAATGTCCAGGATAGTTTTCCAGGGACAAATGTTGTAGCCTGTTGAACGAGGTGACCTTGCTCGGGTCCCAGGTGTGCGGTTCCTAAAATCACTGCCATATACACGTCCACTGATAGGAGACGCAACAGGTATTAAACTGATAAGAATAGTACACCACTCCTATCAGTAGGTCCCCCCATTGTGATTTATGCCCCCCACCAACCGCGCAGGGGTGGGGGCCGGGGTGGGGAGGACAGTAGGTCCCCCCATTGTGATTTATGGCCCCCACCCATCGTGCAGGGGTGGGGGCCGGGGGGGGGAGGACAGTAGGTCCCCCCATTGTGATTTATGGCCCCCACCCACCATGCAGGGGTGGGGGCCGGGGGGGGGGGGAGGACAGTAGCCCCCCCCAGTGTGTATCAGGGTACCTGAGGACAGGTGTCAATCCATATCTGCCAAGTGACCCTATGTAGGGGGAACAGTCTCTATTCTGCTCTGTGTCAGTGTGTATCAGGGATCCTTAGGATAGGTGTCAATCCATACCTGCCAAGTGACCCTATGTAAGGGGAACAGTCTCTATTCTGCTCTGTGTCAGTGTGTATCATGGTCTCTGAGGACAGGTGTCAATCCATATTTCAAGGTGTGGATATGTCATATGTCAGGTGTCAATCCATATTCATTGCGATTTAGGAATGTTAGGTGATTTCTGCCCTTTATGGATTAAAACCAGACTCTGCATCAACTGTGTAATTTTCCATGGGAGTTTTGCCATGGATCCCCCTCCGGCATGCCACAGTCAAGGTGTTAGTCCCCTTGAAACAACTTTTCTATCACTTTTGTGGCCAGAAAGAGTCCCTGTGGGTTTTAAAATTCGCCTGCCCATTGAAGTCAATGGCGGTTCGCGAACGTTTGTGGAAGTTCCCGTTCGCGAACCGAAAATTTCGGGTTCGCGACATCACTAGCCAGAAGGAGACGTGCTGCTCCAGCTGGCAGACCTGCTGAGGAGTGGGTAGTGCCTCATTGCCAGAGGCCAGACATCCCATCCTTTACTGCAAATCCTGGCATTAATTTGGATGTCACAGGATTTTGCCCTCAGCAGTTTATGGAGGTGTTTCTGGGCGATGATGTTTTGGGGAACATTGTCGCCCAAACTAATTTATATGCCCATCAATTCCAAGCTACAAATCCGGACTCTTTTTTGGCAAAGCAGCAATGGGCCCCCATCGATGTGCCAGAATTTAAAAGATTCTGGGCATTGACTATGCTGATGGGCATCATAAAGAAGCCCTCCATCCGCTCCTACTGGAGCAGTAGCCCCATCTGCTCTACCCCCATTTACTCCCAATGTATGTCGAGGAAGAGGTATGAAATGATTCTGCATTTCATGCACTTCAGCGACAACAGCATGTGTCCCCCTAGGGAGCATCCCCAGTTTGACAGGCTGTATAAAATCCGCCCCCTGATTACCCACTTTGCTGCCAGGTTTGCAGAGGCTTATACACCTGGAAGGAATATATGCGTGGATGAATCCCTGATGAAGTATAAGGGAAGGCTGGGATTCAAGCAGTATGTTCCTTCCAAGCGCTCTAGGTATGGTGTAAAGATGTATAAGCTCTGTGATAGCGAGACTGGCTATACTCAGGCCTTCCGGGTGTACAAAAGAAAGGATAGCCACCTTGACCCTCCAGGCTGCCCAGAACATATGGGAACCAGTGGCAAGATTGTCTGGGACCTGATATTCCCCCTGATGAACAAAGGGTACCACTTGTATACTGACAATTTTTATACAAGTGTCCCTTTGTTCAAGCTACTGTACTGTTTTTATACAGTAGCTTGCGGCACAATTAAAAAGAACAGCACAGGTTTCCCAGGACAACTTGCACGCACCCGGCTACGAAGGGGGGAGACCTCAGCTCTGCGCCAAGAGGAGCTGTTGGCAGTTAAGTACAGAGACAAGAAGGATGTGTACCTTCTTACCACCATCCACACTGGGTGGGGTTGATCTGGCAGATCAGCTGCTGCAGCCCTACCTAGTTATACGAAAGACAAGGGCCTGGTACAAAAAGGTTGCAATCTACCTAATGCAGATTGAAACACACAACGCTTTCTTGTTGTTCAAAAAAGCAAACCCCGGGACGCAACTGAGATTTTTACAGTTTCAGCTCCAGATCATTTCGGGGATTTTGTACCGTGATGCACCTGCTCCCCGGGCGGTGATGGGAGAGAGCAGAGTTGGGGCTACACATTTTATTTTTAAAATTCCCCCTACTGCGGCAAAGCAGAATCCCCCAAAAAGATGCAGGGTCTGTTCTAAGAGGGGGCAGAGAAAAGATAGTGTATATTACTGTCCTGATTGCCCTGGACAGCCTGGACTCTGCATTGGCGACTGCTTCAAACGATACCACACGCTGGCCCATTTTTTATTTATTTTTTAACATTTGCCGTTCAGTTTTTTCTATTTTTTTGGGGGGGAGGGGGGTTGTTACATTTACCCCATGCGTGGGGGGCATGGGTGTCCTTAGGAAGCCTCGCAGAAAACAACCCGGGGTGTTTTCTTGCAATAACCAACAACGGGCTCTCCTAAATCACAGTCAAAAAGCGGTGTGCGTGTGTAAAATTGAGGATTGAACAGTTACCTCCACACACGTTCTTCAACTTTTTTTATTTTGTCTGGCTAAAAAAAAGTTGCATCAAAGCACTCCACATGCAATACCTCGGGGTGTCTACGTTTCAAGTATGTACCCTTTTGTGGCGATATATAAAACTGGGGTATGTGATAAGCCCCAAGCTAAAGATAGGCCTATCAGAAGACATACTCTCAATTTCAACTCAAATGGCAAGTCATACAATTGTAACCGTACCTTCCCAAAATCCTGGCAGACCTATGCATGGGGTGCATGGGTGTCCTTACGAGGCCTCGCAGAAAACAACCCGGGGTGTTTTCTTGCAATAACCAACAACGGGCTCTCCTAAATCACAGTCAAAAAGCGGTGTGCGTGTGTAAAATTGAGGATTGAACAGTTACCTCCACACACGTTCTTCAACTACTGTGGGGTGTCAACTTTTCAAATATATGCACGCTCATGGCAAGAAAATACATTGGGATATCTGATAAGGCCCCCAATAGGAAGATAGGCAAACAAGATATGTAAAATTTGAAAAACGCATATCAGACAAATGTTGTAGCCTGTTCAACGAGGTGACCTTGCTCGGGTCCCAGGTGTGCGATTCCTAAAATCGCTGCCATATACACGTCCACTGATAGGAGACGCGAAAGGTATTAAACTGATAAGAATAATACTAAACACACCACTCCTATCTGGTGGCACATTAGATTGCCCGCGCAGTGCCCCAAATTTGAAGTAAGAGGACCGACCAAGCATCTTCTTCCATCTCCCTGTTACAGAAATCGTTGCCATATCCATACAAGTTGTACATAATGTCCAGGATAGTTTTCCAGGGACAAATGTTGTAGCCTGTTGAACGAGGTGACCTTGCTCGGGTCCCAGGTGTGCGGTTCCTAAAATCACTGCCATATACACGTCCACTGATAGGAGACGCAACAGGTATTAAACTGATAAGAATAGTACACCACTCCTATCAGTAGGTCCCCCCATTGTGATTTATGCCCCCCACCAACCGCGCAGGGGTGGGGGCCGGGGGGGGGAGGACAGTAGGTCCCCCCATTGTGATTTATGGCCCCCACCCATCGTGCAGGGGTGGGGGCCGGGGGGGGGGGAGGACAGTAGGTCCCCCCATTGTGATTTATGGCCCCCACCCACCATGCAGGGGTGGGGGCCGGGGGGGGGAGGACAGTAGCCCCCCCCAGTGTGTATCAGGGTACCTGAGGACAGGTGTCAATCCATATCTGCCAAGTGACCCTATGTAGGGGGAACAGTCTCTATTCTGCTCTGTGTCAGTGTGTATCAGGGATCCTTAGGATAGGTGTCAATCCATACCTGCCAAGTGACCCTATGTAAGGGGAACAGTCTCTATTCTGCTCTGTGTCAGTGTGTATCATGGTCTCTGAGGACAGGTGTCAATCCATATTTCAAGGTGTGGATATGTCATATGTCAGGTGTCAATCCATATTCATTGCGATTTAGGAATGTTAGGTGATTTCTGCCCTTTATGGATTAAAACCAGACTCTGCATCAACTGTGTAATTTTCCATGGGAGTTTTGCCATGGATCCCCCTCCGGCATGCCACAGTCAAGGTGTTAGTCCCCTTGAAACAACTTTTCTATCACTTTTGTGGCCAGAAAGAGTCCCTGTGGGTTTTAAAATTCGCCTGCCCATTGAAGTCAATGGCGGTTCGCGAACGTTTGTGGAAGTTCCCGTTCGCGAACCGAAAATTTTGGGTTCGCGACATCACTAGCCAGAAGGAGACGTGCTGCTCCAGCTGGCAGACCTGCTGAGGAGTGGGTAGTGCCTCATTGCCAGAGGCCAGACATCCCATCCTTTACTGCAAATCCTGGCATTAATTTGGATGTCACAGGATTTTGCCCTCAGCAGTTTATGGAGGTGTTTCTGGGCGATGATGTTTTGGGGAACATTGTCGCCCAAACTAATTTATATGCCCATCAATTCCAAGCTACAAATCCGGACTCTTTTTTGGCAAAGCAGCAATGGGCCCCCATCGATGTGCCAGAATTTAAAAGATTCTGGGCATTGACTATGCTGATGGGCATCATAAAGAAGCCCTCCATCCTCTCCTACTGGAGCAGTAGCCCCATCTGCTCTACCCCCATTTACTCCCAATGTATGTCGAGGAAGAGGTATGAAATGATTCTGCATTTCATGCACTTCAGCGACAACAGCATGTGTCCCCCTAGGGAGCATCCCCAGTTTGACAGGCTGTATAAAATCCGCCCCCTGATTACCCACTTTGCTGCCAGGTTTGCAGAGGCTTATACACCTGGAAGGAATATATGCGTGGATGAATCCCTGATGAAGTATAAGGGAAGGCTGGGATTCAAGCAGTATGTTCCTTCCAAGCGCTCTAGGTATGGTGTAAAGATGTATAAGCTCTGTGATAGCGAGACTGGCTATACTCAGGCCTTCCGGGTGTACAAAAGAAAGGATAGCCACCTTGACCCTCCAGGCTGCCCAGAACATATGGGAACCAGTGGCAAGATTGTCTGGGACCTGATATTCCCCCTGATGAACAAAGGGTACCACTTGTATACTGACAATTTTTATACAAGTGTCCCTTTGTTCAAGCTACTGTACTGTTTTTATACAGTAGCTTGCGGCACAATTAAAAAGAACAGCACAGGTTTCCCAGGACAACTTGCACGCACCCGGCTACGAAGGGGGGAGACCTCAGCTCTGCGCCAAGAGGAGCTGTTGGCAGTTAAGTACAGAGACAAGAAGGATGTGTACCTTCTTACCACCATCCACACTGGGTGGGGTTGATCTGGCAGATCAGCTGCTGCAGCCCTACCTAGTTATACGAAAGACAAGGGCCTGGTACAAAAATGTTGCAATCTACCTAATGCAGATTGAAACCCACAACGCTTTCTTGTTGTTCAAAAAAGCAAACCCCGGGACGCAACTGACATTTTTACAGTTTCAGCTCCAGATCATTTCGGGGATTTTGTACCGTGATGCACCTGCTCCCCGGGCGGTGATGGGAGAGAGCAGAGTTGGGGCTACACATTTTATTTTTAAAATTCCCCCTACTGCGGCAAAGCAGAATCCCCCAAAAAGATGCAGGGTCTGTTCTAAGAGGGGGCAGAGAAAAGATAGTGTATATTACTGTCCTGATTGCCCTGGACAGCCTGGACTCTGCATTGGCGACTGCTTCAAACGATACCACACGCTGGCCCATTTTTTATTTATTTTTTAACATTTGCCGTTCAGTTTTTTCTATTTTTTGGGGGGGGAGGGGGGTTGTTACATTTACCCCATGCGTGGGGGGCATGGGTGTCCTTAGGAAGCCTCGCAGAAAACAACCCGGGGTGTTTTCTTGCAATAACCAACAACGGGCTCTCCTAAATCACAGTCAAAAAGCGGTGTGCGTGTGTAAAATTGAGGATTGAACAGTTACCTCCACACACGTTCTTCAACTTTTTTTATTTTGTCTGGCTAAAAAAAAGTTGCATCAAAGCACTCCACATGCAATACCTCGGGGTGTCTACGTTTCAAGTATGTACCCTTTTGTGGCGATATATAAAACTGGGGTATGTGATAAGCCCCAAGCTAAAGATAGGCCTATCAGAAGACATACTCTCAATTTCAACTCAAATGGCAAGTCATACAATTGTAACCGTACCTTCCCAAAATCCTGGCAGACCTATGCATGGGGGGCATGGGTGTCCTTACGAGGCCTCGCAGAAAGCAACCCGGGGTGTTTTCTTGCAATAACCAACAACGAGCTCTCCTAAATCACAGTCAAAAAGCGGTGTGCGTGTGTAAAATTGAGGATTGAACAGTTACCTCCACACACGTTCTTCAACTACTGTGGGGTGTCAACTTTTCAAATATATGCACGCTCATGGCAAGAAAATACATTGGGATATCTGATAAGGCCCCCAATAGGAAGATAGGCAAACATGATATGTAAAATTTGAAAAACGCATATCAGACAAATGTTGTAGCCTGTTCAACGAGGTGACCATGCTCGGGTCCCAGGTGTGCGATTCCTAAAATCGCTGCCATATACACGTCCACTGATAGGAGACGCAAAAGGTATTAAACTGATGAGAATAATACTAAACACACCACTCCTATCTGGTGGCACATTAGATTGCCCGCGCAGTGCCCCAAATTTGAAGTAAGAGGACCGACCAAGCATCTTCTTCCATCTCCCTGTTACAGAAATCGCTGCCATATCCATACAAGTTGTACATAATGTCCAGGATAGTTTCCCAGGGACAAATGTTGTAGCCTGTTGAACGAGGTGACCTTGCTAGGGTCCCAGGTGTGCGGTTCCTAAAATCACTGTCATATACACGTCCACTGATAGGAGACGCAACAGGTATTATTAAACTGATAAGAATAATACTAAACACACCACTCCTATCTGGTGGCACGTTAGATTGCCCGCGCAGTGCCCCAAATTTGAAGTAAGAGGACCGACCAAGCATCTTCTTCCATCTCCCTGTTACAGAAATTGCTGCCATATCCATACAAGTTGTACATGATGTCCAGGATAGTTTTCCAGGGACAAATGTTGTAGCCTGTTGAACGAGGTGACCTTGCTAGGGTCCCAGGTGTGCGGTTCCTAAAATCGCTGCCATATACACGTCCACTGATAGGAGACGCAACAGGTATTAAACTGATAAGAATAGTACACCACTCCTATCAGTAGGTCCCCCCCATTGTGATTTATGCCCCCCACCAACCGCGCAGGGGTGGGGGCCGGGGGGGGAGGACAGTAGGTCCCCCCATTGTGATTTATGGCCCCCACCCACCGCGCAGGGGTGGGGGGCCGGGGGGAGGACAGTAGGTCCCCCCATTGTGATTTATGGCCCCCACCCACCGCACAGGGGTGGGGGCCAGGGGGGGGGGGAGGACAGTAGATCCCCCCCCCAGGGTGTATCAGGGTCCCTGAGGACAGGTGTCAATCCATATCTGCCAAGTGACCCTATGTAGGGGGAACAGTCGCTATTCTGCTCTGTGTCAGTGTGTATCATGGTCTCTGAGGACAGGGAACAGTCTCTATTCTGCTCTGTGTCAGTGTGTATCAGGGGCTTTGAGGACAGGTGTCAATCCATACCTGCCAAGTGACCCTATGTAAGGGGAACAGTCCCTATTCTGCTCTGTGTCCGTGTGCATCAGGGGCTCTGAGGACAGGTGTCAATCCATATGTCAAGGTGTCAATATGTCATATGTCAGGTGTCAATCCATATTCATTGCGATTTAGGAATGTTAGGTGATTTCTGCCCTTTATGGATTAAAACCAGACTCTGCATCAACTGTGTAATTTTCCATGGGAGTTTTGCCATGGATCCCCCTCCGGCATGCCACAGTCAAGGTGTTAGTCCCCTTGAAACAACTTTTCCATCACTTTTGTGGGCAGAAAGAGTCCCTGTGGGTTTTAAAATTCGCCTGCCCATTGAAGTCAATGGCGGTTCGCCCGGTTCGCGAACGTTTGCGGAAGTTCCCGTTCGCGAACCGAAAATTTCGGGTTCGCGACATCACTAGCCAGAAGGAGACGTGCTGCTCCAGCTGGCAGAACTGCTGAGGAGTGGGTAGTGCCTCATCGCCAGAGGCCAGACATCCCATCCTTTACTGCAAATCCTGGCATTAATTTGGATGTCACAGGATTTAGCCCTCAGCAGTTTATGGAGGCGTTTCTGGGCGATGATGTATTGGGGAACATTGTCGCCCAAACTAATTTATATGCCCATCAATTCCAAGCTACAAATCCGGACTCTTTTTTGGCAAAGCAGCAATGGGCCCCCATCGATGTGCCAGAATTTAAAAGATTCTGGGCATTGACTATGCTGATGGGCATCATAAAGAAGCCCTCCATCCGCTCCTACTGGAGCAGTAGCTCTACCCCCATTTACTCCCAATGTATGTCGAGGAAGAGGTATGAAATGATTCTGCATTTCATGCACTTCAGCGACAACAGCATGTGTCCCCCTAGGGAGCATCCCCAGTTTGACAGGCTGTATAAAATCCGCCCCCTGATTACCCACTTTGCTGCCAGGTTTGCAGAGGCTTATACACCTGGAAGGAATATATGCGTGGATGAATCCCTGATGAAGTATAAGGGAAGGCTGGGATTCAAGCAGTATGTTCCTTCCAAGCGCTCTAGGTATGGTGTAAAGATGTATAAGCTCTGTGATAGCGAGACTGGCTATACTCAGGCCTTCCGGGTGTACAAAAGAAAGGATAGCCACCTTGACCCTCCAGGTTGCCCAGAACATATGGGAACCAGTGGCAAGATTGTCTGGGACCTGATATTCCCCCTGATGAACAAAGGGTACCACTTGTATACTGACAATTTTTATACAAGTGTCCCTTTGTTCAAGCTACTGTACTGTTTTTATACAGTAGCTTGCGGCACAATTAAAAAGAACAGCACAGGTTTCCCAGGACAACTTGCACGCACCCGGCTACGAAGGGGGGAGACCTCAGCTCTGCGCCAAGAGGAGCTGTTGGCAGTTAAGTACAGAGACAAGAAGGATGTGTACCTTCTTACCACCATCCACACTGGGTGGGGTTGATCTGGCAGATCAGCTGCTGCAGCCCTACCTAGTTATACGAAAGACAAGGGCCTGGTACAAAAATGTTGCAATCTACCTAATGCAGATTGAAACCCACAACGCTTTCTTGTTGTTCAAAAAAGCAAACCCCGGGACTTCAACTACTGTGGGGTGTCAAATTTTCAAATATATGCACGCTCATGGCAAGAAAATACATTGGGATATCTGATAGGGCCCCCAATAGGAAGATAGGCAAACATGATATGTAAAATTTGAAAAACGCATATCAGACAAATGTTGTAGCCTGTTCAACGAGGTGACCATGCTCGGGTCCCAGGTGTGCGATTCCTAAAATCGCTGCCATATACACGTCCACTGATAGGAGACGAGAAAGGTATTAAACTGATGAGAATAATACTAAACACACCACTCCTATCTGGTGGCACATTAGATTGCCCGCGCAGTGCCCCAAATTTGAAGTAAGAGGACCGACCAAGCATCTTCTTCCATCTCCCTGTTACAGAAATCGCTGCCATATCCATACAAGTTGTACATAATGTCCAGGATAGTTTCCCAGGGACAAATGTTGTAGCCTGTTGAACGAGGTGACCTTGCTCGGGTCCCAGGTGTGCGGTTCCTAAAATCACTGCCATATACACGTCCACTGATAGGAGACGCAACAGGTATTATTAAACTGATAAGAATAATACTAAACACACCACTCCTATCTGGTGGCACATTAGATTGCCCGCGCAGTGCCCCAAATTTGAAGTAAGAGGACCGACCAAGCATCTTCTTCCATCTCCCTGTTACAGAAATTGCTGCCATATCCATACAAGTTGTACATAATGTCCAGGATAGTTTTCCAGGGACAAATGTTGTAGCCTGTTGAACGAGGTGACCTTGCTAGGGTCCCAGGTGTGCGGTTCCTAAAATCGCTGCCATATACACGTCCACTGATAGGAGACGCAACAGGTATTAAACTGATAAGAATAGTACACCACTCCTATCAGTAGGTCCCCCCCATTGTGATTTATGCCCCCCACCAACCGCGCAGGGGTGGGGGCCGGGGGGGGAGGACAGTAGGTCCCCCCATTGTGATTTATGACCCCCACCCACCGCGCAGGGGTGGGGGGCCGGGGGGAGGACAGTAAGTCCCCCATTGTGATTTATGGCCCCCACCCACCGCGCAGGGGTGGGGGCCGGGGGGGGGAGGACAGTAGATCCCCCCCCAGTGTGTATCAGGGTCCCTGAGGACAGGTGTCAATCCATATCTGCCAAGTGACCCTATGTAGGGGGAACAGTCTCTATTCTGCTCTGTGTCAGTGTGTTTCAGGGATCCTTAGGATAGGTGTCAATCCATATCTGCCAAGTGACCCTATGTAGGGGGAACAGTCGCTATTCTGCTCTGTGTCAGTGTGTATCATGGTCTCTGAGGACAGGGAACAGTCTCTATTCTGCTCTGTGTCAGTGTGTATCAGGGGCTTTGAGGACAGGTGTCAATCCATACCTGCCAAGTGACCCTATGTAAGGGGAACAGTCCCTATTCTGCTCTGTGTCCGTGTGCATCAGGGGCTCTGAGGACAGGTGTCAATCCATATGTCAAGGTGTCAATATGTCATATGTCAGGTGTCAATCCATATTCATTGCGATTTAGGAATGTTAGGTGATTTCTGCCCTTTATGGATTAAAACCAGACTCTGCATCAACTGTGTAATTTTCCATGGGAGTTTTGCCATGGATCCCCCTCCGGCATGCCACAGTCAAGGTGTTAGTCCCCTTGAAACAACTTTTCCATCACTTTTGTGGGCAGAAAGAGTCCCTGTGGGTTTTAAAATTCGCCTGCCCATTGAAGTCAATGGCGGTTCGCCCGGTTCGCGAACGTTTGCGGAAGTTCCCGTTCGCGAACCGAAAATTTCGGGTTCGCGACATCACTAGCCAGAAGGAGACGTGCTGCTCCAGCTGGCAGAACTGCTGAGGAGTGGGTAGTGCCTCATCGCCAGAGGCCAGACATCCCATCCTTTACTGCAAATCCTGGCATTAATTTGGATGTCACAGGATTTAGCCCTCAGCAGTTTATGGAGGCGTTTCTGGGCGATGATGTATTGGGGAACATTGTCGCCCAAACTAATTTATATGCCCATCAATTCCAAGCTACAAATCCGGACTCTTTTTTGGCAAAGCAGCAATGGGCCCCCATCGATGTGCCAGAATTTAAAAGATTCTGGGCATTGACTATGCTGATGGGCATCATAAAGAAGCCCTCCATCCGCTCCTACTGGAGCAGTAGCTCTACCCCCATTTACTCCCAATGTATGTCGAGGAAGAGGTATGAAATGATTCTGCATTTCATGCACTTCAGCGACAACAGCATGTGTCCCCCTAGGGAGCATCCCCAGTTTGACAGGCTGTATAAAATCCGCCCCCTGATTACCCACTTTGCTGCCAGGTTTGCAGAGGCTTATACACCTGGAAGGAATATATGCGTGGATGAATCCCTGATGAAGTATAAGGGAAGGCTGGGATTCAAGCAGTATGTTCCTTCCAAGCGCTCTAGGTATGGTGTAAAGATGTATAAGCTCTGTGATAGCGAGACTGGCTATACTCAGGCCTTCCGGGTGTACAAAAGAAAGGATAGCCACCTTGACCCTCCAGGTTGCCCAGAACATATGGGAACCAGTGGCAAGATTGTCTGGGACCTGATATTCCCCCTGATGAACAAAGGGTACCACTTGTATACTGACAATTTTTATACAAGTGTCCCTTTGTTCAAGCTACTGTACTGTTTTTATACAGTAGCTTGCGGCACAATTAAAAAGAACAGCACAGGTTTCCCAGGACAACTTGCACGCACCCGGCTACGAAGGGGGGAGACCTCAGCTCTGCGCCAAGAGGAGCTGTTGGCAGTTAAGTACAGAGACAAGAAGGATGTGTACCTTCTTACCACCATCCACACTGGGTGGGGTTGATCTGGCAGATCAGCTGCTGCAGCCCTACCTAGTTATACGAAAGACAAGGGCCTGGTACAAAAATGTTGCAATCTACCTAATGCAGATTGAAACCCACAACGCTTTCTTGTTGTTCAAAAAAGCAAACCCCGGGACGCAACTGACATTTTTACAGTTTCAGCTCCAGATCATTTCGGGGATTTTGTACCGTGATGCACCTGCTCCCCGGGCGGTGATGGGAGAGAGCAGAGTTGGGGCTACACATTTTATTTTTAAAATTCCCCCTACTGCGGCAAAGCAGAATCCCCCAAAAAGATGCAGGGTCTGTTCTAAGAGGGGGCAGAGAAAAGATAATGTATATTACTGTCCTGATTGCCCTGGACTCTGCATTGGCGACTGCTTCAAACGATACCACACGCTGGCCCATTTTTAATTTATTTTTTAACATTTGCCGTTCAGTTTTTAATTTTTTTTTGGGGGGGTGGGGGGTTGTTACATTTACCCCGTGCATGGGGGGCATGGGTGTCCTTAGGAAGCCTCGCAGAAAACAACCCGGGGTGTTTTCCTGCAATAACCAACAACGGGCTCTCCTAAATCACAGTCAAAAAGCGGTGTGCGTGTGTAAAATTGAGGATTGAACAGTTACCTCCACACACGTTCTTCAACTTTTTTTATTTTGTCTGGCTAAAAAAAAGTTGCATCAAAGCTCTCCACATGCAATACCTCGGGGTGTCTACGTTTCAAGTATGTACCCTTTTGTGGCGATATATAAAACTGGGGTATGTGATAAGCCCCAAGCTAAAGATAGGCCTATCAGAAGACATACTCTCAATTTCAACTCAAATGGCAAGTCATACAATTGTAACCGTACCTTCCCCAAATCCTGGCAGACCTATGCATGGGGGGCAGGGGTGTCCTTACGAGGCCTCGCAGAAAGCAACCCGGGGTGTTTTCTTGCAATAACCAACAACGAGCTCTCCTAAATCACAGTCAAAAAGCGGTGTGCGTGTGTAAAATTGAGGATTGAACAGTTACCTCCACACACGTTCTTCAACTACTGTGGGGTGTCAAATTTTCAAATATATGCACGCTCATGGCAAGAAAATACATTGGGATATCTGATAGGGCCCCCAATAGGAAGATAGGCAAACATGATATGTAAAATTTGAAAAACGCATATCAGACAAATGTTGTAGCCTGTTCAACGAGGTGACCATGCTCGGGTCCCAGGTGTGCGATTCCTAAAATCGCTGCCATATACACGTCCACTGATAGGAGACGAGAAAGGTATTAAACTGATGAGAATAATACTAAACACACCACTCCTATCTGGTGGCACATTAGATTGCCCGCGCAGTGCCCCAAATTTGAAGTAAGAGGACCGACCAAGCATCTTCTTCCATCTCCCTGTTACAGAAATCGCTGCCATATCCATACAAGTTGTACATAATGTCCAGGATAGTTTCCCAGGGACAAATGTTGTAGCCTGTTGAACGAGGTGACCTTGCTCGGGTCCCAGGTGTGCGGTTCCTAAAATCACTGCCATATACACGTCCACTGATAGGAGACGCAACAGGTATTATTAAACTGATAAGAATAATACTAAACACACCACTCCTATCTGGTGGCACATTAGATTGCCCGCGCAGTGCCCCAAATTTGAAGTAAGAGGACCGACCAAGCATCTTCTTCCATCTCCCTGTTACAGAAATTGCTGCCATATCCATACAAGTTGTACATAATGTCCAGGATAGTTTTCCAGGGACAAATGTTGTAGCCTGTTGAACGAGGTGACCTTGCTAGGGTCCCAGGTGTGCGGTTCCTAAAATCGCTGCCATATACACGTCCACTGATAGGAGACGCAACAGGTATTAAACTGATAAGAATAGTACACCACTCCTATCAGTAGGTCCCCCCCATTGTGATTTATGCCCCCCACCAACCGCGCAGGGGTGGGGGCCGGGGGGGGAGGACAGTAGGTCCCCCCATTGTGATTTATGACCCCCACCCACCGCGCAGGGGTGGGGGGCCGGGGGGAGGACAGTAAGTCCCCCATTGTGATTTATGGCCCCCACCCACCGCGCAGGGGTGGGGGCCGGGGGGGGGGAGGACAGTAGATCCCCCCCCAGTGTGTATCAGGGTCCCTGAGGACAGGTGTCAATCCATATCTGCCAAGTGACCCTATGTAGGGGGAACAGTCTCTATTCTGCTCTGTGTCAGTGTGTTTCAGGGATCCTTAGGATAGGTGTCAATCCATATCTGCCAAGTGACCCTATGTAGGGGGAACAGTCGCTATTCTGCTCTGTGTCAGTGTGTATCATGGTCTCTGAGGACAGGGAACAGTCTCTATTCTGCTCTGTGTCAGTGTGTATCAGGGGCTTTGAGGACAGGTGTCAATCCATACCTGCCAAGTGACCCTATGTAAGGGGAACAGTCCCTATTCTGCTCTGTGTCCGTGTGCATCAGGGGCTCTGAGGACAGGTGTCAATCCATATGTCAAGGTGTCAATATGTCATATGTCAGGTGTCAATCCATATTCATTGCGATTTAGGAATGTTAGGTGATTTCTGCCCTTTATGGATTAAAACCAGACTCTGCATCAACTGTGTAATTTTCCATGGGAGTTTTGCCATGGATCCCCCTCCGGCATGCCACAGTCAAGGTGTTAGTCCCCTTGAAACAACTTTTCCATCACTTTTGTGGGCAGAAAGAGTCCCTGTGGGTTTTAAAATTCGCCTGCCCATTGAAGTCAATGGCGGTTCGCCCGGTTCGCGAACGTTTGCGGAAGTTCCCGTTCGCGAACCGAAAATTTCGGGTTCGCGACATCACTAGCCAGAAGGAGACGTGCTGCTCCAGCTGGCAGAACTGCTGAGGAGTGGGTAGTGCCTCATCGCCAGAGGCCAGACATCCCATCCTTTACTGCAAATCCTGGCATTAATTTGGATGTCACAGGATTTAGCCCTCAGCAGTTTATGGAGGCGTTTCTGGGCGATGATGTATTGGGGAACATTGTCGCCCAAACTAATTTATATGCCCATCAATTCCAAGCTACAAATCCGGACTCTTTTTTGGCAAAGCAGCAATGGGCCCCCATCGATGTGCCAGAATTTAAAAGATTCTGGGCATTGACTATGCTGATGGGCATCATAAAGAAGCCCTCCATCCGCTCCTACTGGAGCAGTAGCTCTACCCCCATTTACTCCCAATGTATGTCGAGGAAGAGGTATGAAATGATTCTGCATTTCATGCACTTCAGCGACAACAGCATGTGTCCCCCTAGGGAGCATCCCCAGTTTGACAGGCTGTATAAAATCCGCCCCCTGATTACCCACTTTGCTGCCAGGTTTGCAGAGGCTTATACACCTGGAAGGAATATATGCGTGGATGAATCCCTGATGAAGTATAAGGGAAGGCTGGGATTCAAGCAGTATGTTCCTTCCAAGCGCTCTAGGTATGGTGTAAAGATGTATAAGCTCTGTGATAGCGAGACTGGCTATACTCAGGCCTTCCGGGTGTACAAAAGAAAGGATAGCCACCTTGACCCTCCAGGTTGCCCAGAACATATGGGAACCAGTGGCAAGATTGTCTGGGACCTGATATTCCCCCTGATGAACAAAGGGTACCACTTGTATACTGACAATTTTTATACAAGTGTCCCTTTGTTCAAGCTACTGTACTGTTTTTATACAGTAGCTTGCGGCACAATTAAAAAGAACAGCACAGGTTTCCCAGGACAACTTGCACGCACCCGGCTACGAAGGGGGGAGACCTCAGCTCTGCGCCAAGAGGAGCTGTTGGCAGTTAAGTACAGAGACAAGAAGGATGTGTACCTTCTTACCACCATCCACACTGGGTGGGGTTGATCTGGCAGATCAGCTGCTGCAGCCCTACCTAGTTATACGAAAGACAAGGGCCTGGTACAAAAATGTTGCAATCTACCTAATGCAGATTGAAACCCACAACGCTTTCTTGTTGTTCAAAAAAGCAAACCCCGGGACGCAACTGACATTTTTACAGTTTCAGCTCCAGATCATTTCGGGGATTTTGTACCGTGATGCACCTGCTCCCCGGGCGGTGATGGGAGAGAGCAGAGTTGGGGCTACACATTTTATTTTTAAAATTCCCCCTACTGCGGCAAAGCAGAATCCCCCAAAAAGATGCAGGGTCTGTTCTAAGAGGGGGCAGAGAAAAGATAATGTATATTACTGTCCTGATTGCCCTGGACTCTGCATTGGCGACTGCTTCAAACGATACCACACGCTGGCCCATTTTTAATTTATTTTTTAACATTTGCCGTTCAGTTTTAAATTTTTTTTTTGGGGGGGTGGGGGGTTGTTACATTTACCCCGTGCATGGGGGGCATGGGTGTCCTTAGGAAGCCTCGCAGAAAACAACCCGGGGTGTTTTCCTGCAATAACCAACAACGGGCTCTCCTAAATCACAGTCAAAAAGCGGTGTGCGTGTGTAAAATTGAGGATTGAACAGTTACCTCCACACACGTTCTTCAACTTTTTTTATTTTGTCTGGCTAAAAAAAAGTTGCATCAAAGCTCTCCACATGCAATACCTCGGGGTGTCTACGTTTCAAGTATGTACCCTTTTGTGGCGATATATAAAACTGGGGTATGTGATAAGCCCCAAGCTAAAGATAGGCCTATCAGAAGACATACTCTCAATTTCAACTCAAATGGCAAGTCATACAATTGTAACCGTACCTTCCCAAAATCCTGGCAGACCTATGCATGGGGGGCATGGGTGTCCTTACGAGGCCTCGCAGAAAGCAGCCCGGGGTGTTTTCTTGCAATAACCAACAACGAGCTCTCCTAAATCACAGTCAAAAAGCGGTGTGCGTGTGTAAAATTGAGGATTGAACAGTTACCTCCACACACGTTCTTCAACTACTGTGGGGTGTCAAATTTTCAAATATATGCACGCTCATGGCAAGAAAATACATTGGGATATCTGATAGGGCCCCCAATAGGAAGATAGGCAAACATGATATGTAAAATTTGAAAAACGCATATCAGACAAATGTTGTAGCCTGTTCAACGAGGTGACCATGCTCGGGTCCCAGGTGTGCGATTCCTAAAATCGCTGCCATATACACGTCCACTGATAGGAGACGAGAAAGGTATTAAACTGATGAGAATAATACTAAACACACCACTCCTATCTGGTGGCACATTAGATTGCCCGCGCAGTGCCCCAAATTTGAAGTAAGAGGACCGACCAAGCATCTTCTTCCATCTCCCTGTTACAGAAATCGCTGCCATATCCATACAAGTTGTACATAATGTCCAGGATAGTTTCCCAGGGACAAATGTTGTAGCCTGTTGAACGAGGTGACCTTGCTCGGGTCCCAGGTGTGCGGTTCCTAAAATCACTGCCATATACACGTCCACTGATAGGAGACGCAACAGGTATTATTAAACTGATAAGAATAATACTAAACACACCACTCCTATCTGGTGGCACATTAGATTGCCCGCGCAGTGCCCCAAATTTGAAGTAAGAGGACCGACCAAGCATCTTCTTCCATCTCCCTGTTACAGAAATTGCTGCCATATCCATACAAGTTGTACATAATGTCCAGGATAGTTTTCCAGGGACAAATGTTGTAGCCTGTTGAACGAGGTGACCTTGCTAGGGTCCCAGGTGTGCGGTTCCTAAAATCGCTGCCATATACACGTCCACTGATAGGAGACGCAACAGGTATTAAACTGATAAGAATAGTACACCACTCCTATCAGTAGGTCCCCCCCATTGTGATTTATGCCCCCCACCAACCGCGCAGGGGTGGGGGCCGGGGGGGGAGGACAGTAGGTCCCCCCATTGTGATTTATGACCCCCACCCACCGCGCAGGGGTGGGGGGCCGGGGGGAGGACAGTAAGTCCCCCATTGTGATTTATGGCCCCCACCCACCGCGCAGGGGTGGGGGCCGGGGGGGGGGAGGACAGTAGATCCCCCCCCAGTGTGTATCAGGGTCCCTGAGGACAGGTGTCAATCCATATCTGCCAAGTGACCCTATGTAGGGGGAACAGTCTCTATTCTGCTCTGTGTCAGTGTGTTTCAGGGATCCTTAGGATAGGTGTCAATCCATATCTGCCAAGTGACCCTATGTAGGGGGAACAGTCGCTATTCTGCTCTGTGTCAGTGTGTATCATGGTCTCTGAGGACAGGGAACAGTCTCTATTCTGCTCTGTGTCAGTGTGTATCAGGGGCTTTGAGGACAGGTGTCAATCCATACCTGCCAAGTGACCCTATGTAAGGGGAACAGTCCCTATTCTGCTCTGTGTCCGTGTGCATCAGGGGCTCTGAGGACAGGTGTCAATCCATATGTCAAGGTGTCAATATGTCATATGTCAGGTGTCAATCCATATTCATTGCGATTTAGGAATGTTAGGTGATTTCTGCCCTTTATGGATTAAAACCAGACTCTGCATCAACTGTGTAATTTTCCATGGGAGTTTTGCCATGGATCCCCCTCCGGCATGCCACAGTCAAGGTGTTAGTCCCCTTGAAACAACTTTTCCATCACTTTTGTGGGCAGAAAGAGTCCCTGTGGGTTTTAAAATTCGCCTGCCCATTGAAGTCAATGGCGGTTCGCCCGGTTCGCGAACGTTTGCGGAAGTTCCCGTTCGCGAACCGAAAATTTCGGGTTCGCGACATCACTAGCCAGAAGGAGACGTGCTGCTCCAGCTGGCAGAACTGCTGAGGAGTGGGTAGTGCCTCATCGCCAGAGGCCAGACATCCCATCCTTTACTGCAAATCCTGGCATTAATTTGGATGTCACAGGATTTAGCCCTCAGCAGTTTATGGAGGCGTTTCTGGGCGATGATGTATTGGGGAACATTGTCGCCCAAACTAATTTATATGCCCATCAATTCCAAGCTACAAATCCGGACTCTTTTTTGGCAAAGCAGCAATGGGCCCCCATCGATGTGCCAGAATTTAAAAGATTCTGGGCATTGACTATGCTGATGGGCATCATAAAGAAGCCCTCCATCCGCTCCTACTGGAGCAGTAGCTCTACCCCCATTTACTCCCAATGTATGTCGAGGAAGAGGTATGAAATGATTCTGCATTTCATGCACTTCAGCGACAACAGCATGTGTCCCCCTAGGGAGCATCCCCAGTTTGACAGGCTGTATAAAATCCGCCCCCTGATTACCCACTTTGCTGCCAGGTTTGCAGAGGCTTATACACCTGGAAGGAATATATGCGTGGATGAATCCCTGATGAAGTATAAGGGAAGGCTGGGATTCAAGCAGTATGTTCCTTCCAAGCGCTCTAGGTATGGTGTAAAGATGTATAAGCTCTGTGATAGCGAGACTGGCTATACTCAGGCCTTCCGGGTGTACAAAAGAAAGGATAGCCACCTTGACCCTCCAGGTTGCCCAGAACATATGGGAACCAGTGGCAAGATTGTCTGGGACCTGATATTCCCCCTGATGAACAAAGGGTACCACTTGTATACTGACAATTTTTATACAAGTGTCCCTTTGTTCAAGCTACTGTACTGTTTTTATACAGTAGCTTGCGGCACAATTAAAAAGAACAGCACAGGTTTCCCAGGACAACTTGCACGCACCCGGCTACGAAGGGGGGAGACCTCAGCTCTGCGCCAAGAGGAGCTGTTGGCAGTTAAGTACAGAGACAAGAAGGATGTGTACCTTCTTACCACCATCCACACTGGGTGGGGTTGATCTGGCAGATCAGCTGCTGCAGCCCTACCTAGTTATACGAAAGACAAGGGCCTGGTACAAAAATGTTGCAATCTACCTAATGCAGATTGAAACCCACAACGCTTTCTTGTTGTTCAAAAAAGCAAACCCCGGGACGCAACTGACATTTTTACAGTTTCAGCTCCAGATCATTTCGGGGATTTTGTACCGTGATGCACCTGCTCCCCGGGCGGTGATGGGAGAGAGCAGAGTTGGGGCTACACATTTTATTTTTAAAATTCCCCCTACTGCGGCAAAGCAGAATCCCCCAAAAAGATGCAGGGTCTGTTCTAAGAGGGGGCAGAGAAAAGATAATGTATATTACTGTCCTGATTGCCCTGGACTCTGCATTGGCGACTGCTTCAAACGATACCACACGCTGGCCCATTTTTAATTTATTTTTTAACATTTGCCGTTCAGTTTTAAATTTTTTTTTTGGGGGGGTGGGGGGTTGTTACATTTACCCCGTGCATGGGGGGCATGGGTGTCCTTAGGAAGCCTCGCAGAAAACAACCCGGGGTGTTTTCCTGCAATAACCAACAACGGGCTCTCCTAAATCACAGTCAAAAAGCGGTGTGCGTGTGTAAAATTGAGGATTGAACAGTTACCTCCACACACGTTCTTCAACTTTTTTTATTTTGTCTGGCTAAAAAAAAGTTGCATCAAAGCTCTCCACATGCAATACCTCGGGGTGTCTACGTTTCAAGTATGTACCCTTTTGTGGCGATATATAAAACTGGGGTATGTGATAAGCCCCAAGCTAAAGATAGGCCTATCAGAAGACATACTCTCAATTTCAACTCAAATGGCAAGTCATACAATTGTAACCGTACCTTCCCAAAATCCTGGCAGACCTATGCATGGGGGGCATGGGTGTCCTTACGAGGCCTCGCAGAAAGCAACCCGGGGTGTTTTCTTGCAATAACCAACAACGAGCTCTCCTAAATCACAGTCAAAAAGCGGTGTGCGTGTGTAAAATTGAGGATTGAACAGTTACCTCCACACACGTTCTTCAACTACTGTGGGGTGTCAAATTTTCAAATATATGCACGCTCATGGCAAGAAAATACATTGGGATATCTGATAAGGCCCCCAATAGGAAGATAGGCAAACATGATATGTAAAATTTGAAAAACGCATATCAGACAAATGTTGTAGCCTGTTCAACGAGGTGACCATGCTCGGGTCCCAGGTGTGCGATTCCTAAAATCGCTGCCATATACACGTCCACTGATAGGAGACGCGAAAGGTATTAAACTGATGAGAATAATACTAAACACACCACTCCTATCTGGTGGCACATTAGATTGCCCGCGCAGTGCCCCAAATTTGAAGTAAGAGGACCGACCAAGCATCTTCTTCCATCTCCCTGTTACAGAAATCGCTGCCATATCCATACAAGTTGTACATAATGTCCAGGATAGTTTCCCAGGGACAAATGTTGTAGCCTGTTGAACGAGGTGACCTTGCTCGGGTCCCAGGTGTGCGGTTCCTAAAATCACTGCCATATACACGTCCACTGATAGGAGACGCAACAGGTATTATTAAACTGATAAGAATAATACTAAACACACCACTCCTATCTGGTGGCACATTAGATTGCCCGCGCAGTGCCCCAAATTTGAAGTAAGAGGACCGACCAAGCATCTTCTTCAATCTCCCTGTTACAGAAATTGCTGCCATATCCATACAAGTTGTACATAATGTCCAGGATAGTTTTCCAGGGACAAATGTTGTAGCCTGTTGAACGAGGTGACCTTGCTAGGGTCCCAGGTGTGCGGTTCCTAAAATCGCTGCCATATACACGTCCACTGATAGGAGACGCAACAGGTATTAAACTGATAGGAATAGTACACCACTCCTATCAGTAGGTCCCCCCCATTGTGATTTATGCCCCCCACCAACCGCGCAGGGGTGGGGGCCGGGGGGGGGAGGACAGTAGGTCCCCCCATTGTGATTTATGACCCCCACCCACCGCGCAGGGGTGGGGGGCCGGGGGGAGGACAGTAAGTCCCCCATTGTGATTTATGGCCCCCACCCACCGCGCAGGGGTGGGGGCCGGGGGGGGGAGGACAGTAGATCCCACCCCAGTGTGTATCAGGGTCCCTGAGGACAGGTGTCAATCCATATCTGCCAAGTGACCCTATGTAGGGGGAACAGTCTCTATTCTGCTCTGTGTCAGTGTGTTTCAGGGATCCTTAGGATAGGTGTCAATCCATATCTGCCAAGTGACCCTATGTAGGGGGAACAGTCGCTATTCTGCTCTGTGTCAGTGTGTATCATGGTCTCTGAGGACAGGGAACAGTCTCTATTCTGCTCTGTGTCAGTGTGTATCAGGGGCTTTGAGGACAGGTGTCAATCCATACCTGCCAAGTGACCCTATGTAAGGGGAACAGTCCCTATTCTGCTCTGTGTCCGTGTGCATCAGGGGCTCTGAGGACAGGTGTCAATCCATATGTCAAGGTGTCAATATGTCATATGTCAGGTGTCAATCCATATTCATTGCGATTTAGGAATGTTAGGTGATTTCTGCCCTTTATGGATTAAAACCAGACTCTGCATCAACTGTGTAATTTTCCATGGGAGTTTTGCCATGGATCCCCCTCCGGCATGCCACAGTCAAGGTGTTAGTCCCCTTGAAACAACTTTTCCATCACTTTTGTGGGCAGAAAGAGTCCCTGTGGGTTTTAAAATTCGCCTGCCCATTGAAGTCAATGGCGGTTCGCCCGGTTCGCGAACGTTTGCGGAAGTTCCCGTTCGCGAACCGAAAATTTCGGGTTCGCGACATCACTAGCCAGAAGGAGACGTGCTGCTCCAGCTGGCAGAACTGCTGAGGAGTGGGTAGTGCCTCATCGCCAGAGGCCAGACATCCCATCCTTTACTGCAAATCCTGGCATTAATTTGGATGTCACAGGATTTAGCCCTCAGCAGTTTATGGAGGCGTTTCTGGGCGATGATGTATTGGGGAACATTGTCGCCCAAACTAATTTATATGCCCATCAATTCCAAGCTACAAATCCGGACTCTTTTTTGGCAAAGCAGCAATGGGCCCCCATCGATGTGCCAGAATTTAAAAGATTCTGGGCATTGACTATGCTGATGGGCATCATAAAGAAGCCCTCCATCCGCTCCTACTGGAGCAGTAGCCCCATCTGCTCTACCCCCATTTACTCCCAATGTATGTCGAGGAAGAGGTATGAAATGATTCTGCATTTCATGCACTTCAGCGACAACAGCATGTGTCCCCCTAGGGAGCATCCCCAGTTTGACAGGCTGTATAAAATCCGCCCCCTGATTACCCACTTTGCTGCCAGGTTTGCAGAGGCTTATACACCTGGAAGGAATATATGCGTGGATGAATCCCTGATGAAGTATAAGGGAAGGCTGGGATTCAAGCAGTATGTTCCTTCCAAGCGCTCTAGGTATGGTGTAAAGATGTATAAGCTCTGTGATAGCGAGACTGGCTATACTCAGGCCTTCCGGGTGTACAAAAGAAAGGATAGCCACCTTGACCCTCCAGGTTGCCCAGAACATATGGGAACCAGTGGCAAGATTGTCTGGGACCTGATATTCCCCCTGATGAACAAAGGGTACCACTTGTATACTGACAATTTTTATACAAGTGTCCCTTTGTTCAAGCTACTGTACTGTTTTGATACAGTAGCTTGCGGCACAATTAAAAAGAACAGCACAGGTTTCCCAGGACAACGTGCACGCACCCGGCTACGAAGGGGGGAGACCTCAGCTCTGCGCCAAGAGGAGCTGTTGGCAGTTAAGTACAGAGACAAGAAGGATGTGTACCTTCTTACCACCATCCACACTGAGGGGACTGTGGAGGTCCCTGTACGTGGCAGAGCTGAGAGAACGAGGAAGCCAGTGTGCATCAAGGCCTATAACCGTCATATGGGTGGGGTTGATCTGGCAGATCAGCTGCTGCAGCCCTACCTAGTTATACGAAAGACAAGGGCCTGGTACAAAAAGGTTGCAATCTACCTAATGCAGATTGCAACCCACAACGCCTTCTTGTTGTTCAAAAAAGCAAACCCCGGGACGCAACTGAGATTTTTACAGTTTCAGCTCCAGATCATTTCGGGGATTTTGTACCGTGATGCACCTGCTCCCCGGGCGGGGATGGGAGAGAGCAGAGTTGGGGCTACACATTTTATTTTTAAAATTCCCCCTACTGCGGCAAAGCAGAATCCCCAAAAAAGATGCAGGGTCTGTTCTAAGAGGGGGCAGAGAAAAGATAGTGTATATTACTGTCCTGATTGCCCTGGACAGCCTGAACTCTGTATTGGCGACTGCTTCAAACGATACCACACGCTGGCCCATTTTTAATTTATTTTTTTACATTTGCCGTTCAGTTTTTTATTTTTTTTTTGGGGGGGAGGGGGGTTGTTACATTTACCCCGTGCATGGGGGGCATGGATGTCCTTAGGAGGCCTCGCAGAAAACAACCCGGGGTGTTTTCTTGCAATAACCAACAACGGGCTCTCCTAAATCACAGTCAAAAAGCGGTGTGCGTGTGTAAAATTGAGGATTGAACAGTTACCTCCACACACGTTCTTCAACTACTGTGGGGTGTCAACTTTTCAAATATATGCACGCTCATGGCAAGAAAATACATTGGGATATGTAAGGCCCCCAATAGGAAGATAGGCAAACAAGATATGTAAAATTTGAAAAACGCATATCAGACATTTTGCTTTGCACCCCCCAAATGAACCCGACAAACGTATGCATGAGTGTTATCGCTGTACTCGGGAGATGATGCCGAGTACATATTGGGGTGTCCTTTGGCAGTAACACCTAACAGGAGCTTAGAATCTATGCCCAAAGTAGAATGTGTGAGTGAAAAATAACACCACAAAAACGTTTGACAGCGACTGGTGGTAGAATTAGTGCATGTAAAGTTTTAAAATGCCACCATGTGAAATGCCCTAGGGTGTGTACTTTTCAAAAACATACAGTTTGACGGAGGTGAATTACATTGGCCGGCTTCAGACATGTTACAACTGGGACATGGGTGCATGATGGCCAGCTGTTTTTTTGTTTTTTTTCATTCTAGTAAATTATATGATATGATGAAAATAATGGTATCTTTAGAATGAACATTTAATAGCGAGAAAAATTGTATATAATATGTATGGGTACAGTAAATGTGTAAGAGGCAAATTACATCTAAACACAACCACTGCAGAAATGTAAAAAGAGCCCTGGTCCTTAACGGTAATAAAATTGAAAAATGGCCTGGTCACTAAGGGGTTAATAGTGTACTTTTATTACTGGAGACTTTTCTCCATTCCAAGTTATTTTTTTCATACCATGGTATGCTAGCCTAACAAGACAGACGTAGCGAACATTTCTGCAAAGTTGTAAGTTATTGATTTTTATTACAGGTGATAAATTCAATGTAGGTTGCGATGACCTTTAAGAGAAAGATTAAAAACTGTACAGCAGCAATTTCAGATTTCCGAGAGGTCATAATTTCACAGGTTTATTTTGAGTGCTCTACCAGAGTTTTTATCCAACAGGAAAAAAAAGTGTAAAAGCCACATAATATTTATGCCTTGTTATATACACAATGCCATCTTTAGAATACAATGGCAAAACAAGTATGTGAACCCCTTTAAAATACACTATTTATTAATACATTTTTTTCAAAATCGGTCTTGAACAATGCAGAGCTCTCAGAAGACCTTTAATTAAGAATTGTTCCATTGCATAAAGCTGGAAAGGGTTACAAAGTTATCTCAAAGAGCAAGTTATTCATTTGTCCATTGTTAGATAAATTGTCTAAAAAAGGTGATGATTTACTGCTATGGCTAATCTCCCAGAAGTGACCATGCAGCCAAGATGATTCAAATGGCCCACAGATAATTGCCCTTAAGAGGAAAAAGTGATTTGAAAAAACTCCAGTTACTTGGAGCGCAGGGGTTAATTTTCTGTTTGTATTTGCTTTTGTATTGCAATGCTGCCGCCCACCCCATATGTTCCCTATTAAGGGTCAATACGTGTGTAGGGGTTTAGAAAGATATCCCTCTGTCTTATTCAATATTTTGCTTTTTACCTGAATTGTTAAGACTCACCAAAAATGTTTTAAGTTCACACGGCAGGTTAGCTTTAATGGCCATTGGAGCGATACAAAAAAAAAAAGCCTCCAGTTAAATGAGTGTGCATAGGGATTTGGGATAGTGCGCAGGTTTGGTCTCATAGTCTTAGCCTAAAATTAAATGACCTATAAATGATTTGATATAAATGCAGCACGTGTTGAATATTTAACGTGTAAATAATGGGTAGATTCGGGAGAGGACAGATCTTGATTCAGGAAAGGAATAGACTATGCATTTTCTGTACTTTATCAAAAAATTAAAAGCTGAAGAAATGACCACAGGATTTTGCATTAATGACATATACGTTTACCTGGCCTGAAGAACACACCAGTGACGGACTGTGGGTGATCAGCAGGAGAACCAGAGTGGAATGTAGGTATAACATGTTCACCGCATTCCGAGGATCCACAGGAGAAAGCATTTCAAACATAAGGGGTTATATAAAAGAGTTGTGTTCTGAAAAGTGGTTTAAACGGATAAAAAGGGGTAGAATAACCAATGGAATGTGTCTGTTTATTCCACTGGTTTCCATGGTAATTGCCCCATTTTAAATCAAAATATGTAAACTTTTATACATAACCACAAAAAATCTATGTAATTGATTTCATATAAAAGCTTTATACAAACGCTTATTGATGGCCAAGAGGATTCTACCAGTTGTGAAATACAAGGGTTCACATACTTTTCCAGCCTAGGTAAATGATTTAACATTATGTTCCACATAGACAAGAAAAATCACTTATTAAAACAGGTTGCATTGGTGTAATAATGTAGAAGACCAGTATACATTTTTATGAGTAATTGATGAGAAATCTTGGTAATTCTAAACTGATTTTTTTGTAGACAAATGCAAATAGGTCACCCTTAATTTAATTTCTTAGTATTCAGCGATTCTGCATGAAAGGTTTTGAGGGGTGTCAAATGCCTTCAAGAAATGTTACGGAAACGTTCCATGTTTTAGAACATTTGCTTAAACAACGGGAATAGAGATCCTTAAAGCAATTAGACTTTGATAGGGGCAAAATTTGCCTCTTCCAATAAAAACAGGTGTATGCATTGGTGGCATGAGTCTCCAATTATAGAATATGCCACACACTAACAGCATGGTTTGCGTGTGGCGCCGATCGCTCAGCCCAACGCCACATTTATTTTAAACATACATGCACGCAGCGCTGCATGTCACTTCTTGTAGCGGAAGGATGCACAAGACAATAAAAAGTTATTTGATAAAGAAGCTAATCACGTCACTCCTCAAATGTAATTTACCTATTGGTATGCCTGTGCGGCTATAAATATGTTAGACATACTAAACGTTGTTTACATATACGTATAGAGGAACATGTTAGAGGAACAGTTAGTTGTCTGCAAGCGTCTGGGTGTCAGGCCTCCTTCAGCGTGTGCTCTGCAGACCTGTGCCAGCGTACTTTGACAGTTGCCACTCATATCTGGTGTCTCTATAGCGTGCTTTTACAAAGAAAAAAGGTTTCCAGTGTAAGCTAATAGCAGCCAGTCAGTGTCCTTCAAGCGGCTCTGTCAGGCCTACAGTGTGTGCTCTCCAGAACTGTTACAGTGCACATTGCCAATCATATCTGGTGTCTCTATAGCGTGCTTTTACAAAGAAAAAAGGTTTCCAGTGTAAGCTAATAGCAGCCAGTCAGTGTCCTTCAAGCGGCCCTGTCAGTCCTTCCTTCAGCGTGTGCTCTCCAGAACTGTTACAGTGCACATTGCCAATCATATCTGGTGTCTCTATAGCGTGCATTTAAAACCAACATTTTTTTTCACTGTTATAGATTGAATAGCAGTTACTTGTCTTCAAGCGGGTGTGTCAGGCCTACAGTGTGTGCTCTGCAGAACTGTTACAGTGCACATTGCCAATCATATCTGGTGTCTCTATAGCGTGCTTTTACAAAGAAAAAAGGTTTCCAGTGTAAGCTAATAGCAGCCAGTCAGTGTCCTTCAAGCGGCTCTGTCAGGCCTACAGTGTGTGCTCTCCAGAACTGTTACAGTGCACATTGCCAATCATATCTGGTGTCTCTATAGCGTGCTTTTACAAAGAAAACAGGTTTCCAGTGTAAGCTAATAGCAGCCAGTCAGTGTCCTTCAAGCGGCTCTGTCAGGCCTACAGTGTGTGCTCTGCAGAACTGTTACAGTGCACATTGCCAATCATATCTGGTGTCTCTATAGCGTGCTTTTACAAAGAAAAAAAGGTTTCCAGTGTAAGCTAATAGCAGCCAGTCAGTGTCCTTCAAGCGGCTCTGTCAGGCCTACAGTGTGTGCTCTCCAGAACTGTTACAGTGCACATTGCCAATCATATCTGGTGTCTCTATAGTGTGCTTTTACAAAGAAAAAAGGTTTCCAGTGTAAGCTAATAACAGCCAGTCAGTGTCCTTCTGTTATGGACAGAAGAATTAAACCAAAATGGCTACTTATTAATGTCTATTTATTCTGTGTTCACTGTGTAAAAAACTGGCTTCTAGAGTAAAAGCTTCCCTTCCCCCCTCTGTGCGCTCAGTAACTGTTTCCTCTAAAAATTCCTCTTTAGCCGGGGCAGCAGCTGTCTCCTTCCCTGCTACCTTCCCCCCCTTCCCATCTGAGCAAGCCTCTTGTAACAGCTTATTTTATTAACTCCTCCCTCACTTCCTTTGTGCAACTAAAAGCTCTATAGAAACACGCCACGTGTAGTGAAATGGAGCTGGGATACAAAGAAATGTCATGTGATGATGCTGGGGTCACGCCCAGTAGGGTGGGTTTAGACAAGACCCCCCCTTAGACTGTTAACCAATTGATGAATGAATACTGTATGTTAATTGTGATTCTGTACATGACGTTTTTCTGCTTTAAAAGGGAATTGCACCCCCTGCAATAAAGGCCACTCTGGAGTTCTTTCAAACCTGCAATGTGTCCGGTGTGATTTATTTCCAGAAGACATGTGCATGCATTAATCAATTTGGAAGGTGTAGATAGACAAATAATCAAAGTTTTCTTTGATCCAAAACACTTCAAGCGGCTCTGTCAGGCCTACAGTGTGTGCTCTCCAGAACTGTTACAGTGCACATTGCCACTCATATCTGGTGTCTCTATAGCGTGCTTTTACAAAGAAAAAAGGTTTCCAGTGTAAGCTAATAGCAGCCAGTCAGTGTCCTTCAAGCGGCTCTGTCAGGCCTACAGTGTGTGCTCTCCAGAACTGTTACAGTGCACATTGCCAATCATATCTGGTGTCTCTATAGCGTGCTTTTACAAAGAAAAAAGGTTTCCAGTGTAAGCTAATAGCAGCCAGTCAGTGTCCTTCAAGCTGCTCTGTCAGTCCTTCCTTCAGCGTGTGCTCTCCAGAGCTGTTACAGTGCACATTGCCAATCATATCTGGTGTCTCTATAGCGTGCATTTAAAACCAACATTTTTTTTTCACTGTTATAGATTGAATACCAGTTACTTGTCTTCAAGCGGGTGTGTCAGGCCTACAGTCTGTGCTCTCCAGAACTGTTACAGTGCACATTGCCACTCATTTCTGGTGTCTCTATAGCGTGCTTTTACAAAGAAAAAAGGTTTCCAGTGTAAGCTAATAGCAGCCAGTCAGTGTCCTTCAAGCGGCTCTGTCAGTCTTTCCTTCAGCGTGTGCTCTCCAGAACTGTTACAGTGCACATTGCAATCATATCTGGTGTCCCTATAGCGTGCTTTTACAAAGAAAAAAGGTTTCCAGTGTAAGCTAACAGCAGCCAGTCAGTGTCCTTCAAGCGGCTCTGTCAGGCCTACAGTGTGTGCTCTCCAGAACTGTTACAGTGCACATTGCCACTCATACCTGGTGTCTCTATAGCGTGCTTTTACAAAGAAAAAAGGTTTCCAGTGTAAGCTAATAGCAGCCAGTCAGTGTCCTTCAAGCGGCTCTGTCAGTCCTTCCTTCAGCGTGTGCTCTCCAGAACTGTTACAGTGCCCATTGCCAATCATATCTGGTGTCTCTATAGCGTGCTTTTACAAAGAAAAAAGGTTTCCAGTGTAAGCTAATAGCAGCCAGTCAGTGTCCTTCAAGCGGCTCTGTCGGGCCTACAGTGTGTGCTCTGCAGAACTGTTACAGTGCACATTGCCACTCATATCTGGTCTCCCAGTAGCTTGCACGCATAGTACCACTAAAAAATGACAGGCAGAGGCAGGCCACCCCGCAGGGGCCGTCGTGGTCGTGGTGCTGTGATTCCCTTTTGCCCTAGAATAATGCCCAGTTTTCAGAAGCCACGTACCCTGAACTTGAAAAGTTCTGAGGACATAGTTGACTGGCTAACACAGGACACCCAATCTTCTACAGCCTCCGCTCGGAAGCTTGACGCACCATCCTCCTCCAGCTTAGCTTCAGGCACCTCTCAAGATACCACTCACCCGCCTGCCGCCACCACCAAAACTAGCACCACAGCCGCTTTACTTGGTATGTCAGAGGAGTTATTCACACATCCGTTTGAAGAAAGGAGTGATGCGCAACCATTATTGCCAGAGGATGTAGATAACAGGGATATGTCTCAGGCAGGCAGCATTAAACACATGGAGGTACGGTGTGATGATGTTTTACCCGCTGCTGCTTCCTTTTCTGAGTTGTCAGATACAAGCGAAGCGGTTGATGATGACGATGCGTCCATGGATGTCACGTGGGTGCCCGCTCGGCAAGAAGAGGGCGAAAGTTCAGATGGGGAGACAGAGAGGAGGAGGAGACGAGTTGGAAGCAGGGGGGGTCGTCGCAAGGAACTAGTGGCACAGTCAGACAGCATGCATCGGCACCCGGGGTCAGCCCGACAGCACGCCAATCAACGCATGCTGTGTCCACCACTTAGTCCTCTTCTGCTGCTGTGTCTTGCTCCACATCAACGGCACCCCCCAGCTCCCCAAGTACTATTCCACATCCCGGATATGGCACGCCGTCTTGGGTTTGACTTGCTTGAAAGCAGAGTCACACCGGACAAGCACTCCTGTCCGCCCTGAACGCACAGGTGGAAAAGTGGCTGACTCCGCAGCAACTGGATATCGGCAAAGTGGTGTGTGACAACGGAAAAAATTTGATAGCGGCATTGAAGTTGGGCAAGTTGACACATGTGCCGTGCATGGCACATGTGTGTAATCTGATCGTACAACACTTTGTGCATAAGTACACAGGCTTACAGGACGTCCTGAAGCAGGCCAGGAAGGTGTGTGGCCATTTCTGGCGTTCCTACGCGGCCATGGCTCACTTTGCCGATATCCAGCGGCGAAACAACATGCCAGTGAGGCGCTTGATTTGCGACAGCCCTACACGTTGGAATTCAACACTCCTAATGTTCGACCGCCTGCTCCAACAAGAAAAAGCTGTTAATGAATATTTGTATGACCGGGGTGCTAGGACAGCCTCTGGGGAGCTGGGAATTTTTTTGCCACGTTACTGGACGCTCATGCGCAATGCCTGTAGGCTCATGCGTCCTTTTGAGGAGGTGACAAACCTAGTCAGTCGCACCGAAGGCACCATCAGCGACATCATACCATTTGATTTCTTCCTGGAGCGTGCCCTGCGAAGAGTGCTGGATCAGGCCGTAGATGAGCGTGAAGAGGAAGAGGAAGAGTTGTGGTCACCACCACCACCAGAAACAGCCTTATCAGCATCGCTTGCTGGACCTGCGGCAACGCTGGCAGAGGATTGTGAGGAAGAGGAGTCAGAGGAGGAATGTGGCTTTGAGGAGGAGGAGAAGCAAGACCAAACACAACAGGCATCCCAGGGTGTCACCTATCTGGTACCTGTGGTGTTGTACGTGGCTGGGGGGAAGAACATACCTTCAATGACATCAGTGAGGAGGAGGAACGGGAAATGAGTAGCTCGGCATCCAACCTTGTGCAAATGGGGTCTTTCATGCTGTCCTGCCTGTTGAGGGACCCTCGTATAAAAAGGCTGAAGGAGAACGACCTGTACTGGGTGTCCACGCTACTAGACCCCCGGTATAAGCAGAAAGTGGCGGAAATGTTACCAAATTACAACAAGTCGGAAAGGATGCAGCATTTGCAAAATAAATTATAAAGTATGCTTTACACAGCGTATAAGGGTGATGTCACAGCACAACGGGAATCTAACGGGAATCTAACAGGGGGAGAAGTGGAATTCATCCTCCTCCTCCCATGACCACGCCGGCAAGGACAGGACGCTTTAAAGACGTGTTGTTGATGTAGGACATGCAGACCTTTTTAAGTCCTACGCATCGCCACAGCCCTTCGGGATCCACCCTCAGAGAGCGACTCGACCGACAGGTAGCAGACTACCTTGCCTTAACTGCAGATATCGACACTCTGAGGAGCGATGAACCCCTTGACTACTAGGTGTGCAGGCTTGACCTGTGGCCTGAGCTATCCCAATTTGCGATAGAACTTCTGTCCTGCCCCGCTTCAAGTGTCCTGTCAGAAAGGACCTTCAGTGCAGCAGGAGGTATTGTCACTGAGAAGAGAAGTCGCCTAGGTCAAAAAAGTCTAGATTACCTCACCTTTATTAAGATGAATGAGGGATGGATCCCGAAGGGACTGACACTGGGCGATACATTCGATTAAAAAAGGCCTGATGAGATGAGCTGCCGTGGGCTAAAAATGGTCCACATGCTGCTGTATTTTAGCTCTGAATGACGTTTGACTTGCGTGACTTATCCGCCACCAACTAGGGTTCAAGCCCCCATGTTTTAGGGCACTTTCTGCCTGTGAAACAAACATAAATTTTTCTGGCCGGCTGCAACAATACTAAATTTTTCAGGCATGTGTACATGCCTAATTTTTAGGCCCACTGGTGCAGCACTGTGGCTTCAAAAACCAAACCAAAAAATAATCCTCCAAGATGGCACCAATATACCAGTGGTCTAAGCATCTTCCCACCTTGGCCTAAAAAGGGGAGATGATTCCACAATTAAAAATCGCTGCCATATACACGTCCACTGATAGGAGACAAGGAAAGGTATAAAAACTGATCAGAACAATACTAAACTCACCACTCCTATCTGGTGGCACATTAGCTTGCCCGCGCAGTGCCCCAAATTTCTAGTAAGAGGACTGACCAAGCATCTTCTTCCATCTCCCTGTTACAGAAATCACTGCCATATCCATAGAAATTGTACATAATATCCAGGAGAGCTTTACAGGGCCAAATCTTGTCGCCTGTTGAAAGAGGTGACCTTGCTCGGGTCCCAGGTGTGCGGTTCCTAAAATGGCTGTCATATACACGTCCACTGATAGGAGAAGCGGAAGGTATTAAACTGATATTAACATTTACTAAACTCACCACTCCGAGTGCTGTTATTTATTTAAATTTTTTGTGGTGAGTCTTTACAGGACAGAGTGCTTCTCCACGGGACATGTTAACTCGCAGGCAGCTGGCTCATCAAGGAACCAGAGCAGCTTTAACGAGCAGCTTGAACGGTGTCCCAATAGCTTGCATTTAAAAACCTGTTAAATGTTATAATAACGTCAGATTGCTTTGCAGCAGGATATCCTTCCAGAAGAGATGTATTTGACAAAATGTTGTAATACCTTTAGTAAAAATTAGTGAAAAAATAAATCACAAGCAGGGTACAAATGGCTAATTAAAATTAAGGATTTCAGGATTAACCATGTTTTAGAGAAGGAGATCCCACCAAAAAAACAAAAAAAAACCTTGTTCGATTCTAGAAACCTGGTGTGTATGGTAATCTGACCCAAGTCAATGAGGCAAAACTGCAGATGGAGGAAACATGCGAACTCACAGGTTACATTAGCACCACCACTCAAAAAACACTGAATAAACAGACGCAGAACTGTAGCCGTCTCTATATTTTAAAGTAAATTAAGTAATACAATTCACCACACTCATTTTCTAAAAGGGGAAAAATTACTATGGGTCACTTTACCACCAGTGAAATTCAGCCCACCCCCGGCTCCAACCAAGTGACTGAAATCCTCCAAGATGGCACCAATATACCAGTGGTCTAAGCATCTTCCCACCTTGGCCTAAAAAGGGGAGATGATTCCACAATTAAAAATCGCTGCCGTATACACGTCCACTGATAGGAGACGCGGAAGGTATTAAACTGATCAGAACAATACTAAACTCACCATTCCTATCTGGTGGCACATTAGCTTACAAACGCAGTACCCCAAATTTCAAGTAAGAGGACCGACCAAGCATCTTCTTCCATCTCCCTGTTACAGAAATCACTGCCATATCCATAGAAATTGTACATTATATCCAGGAGAGTTTTACAGGGCCAAATCTTGTCGCCTGTTGAAAGAGGTGACCTTGCTCGGGTCCCAGGTGTGCGGTTCCTAAAATCACTGCCATATACACGTCCACTGATAGGAGACGCGGAAGGTATTAAACAGATATGAACATTTACTAAACTCACCACTCCGAGTGCTGTTATTTATTTAATTTTTTTCTGGTGAGGCTTTACAGGACAGAGTGCTTCTCCACGGGACATGTTAACTCACGGGCAGCTGGCTCATCAAGGAACCAGAGCAGCTTGAACGAGGTGACCTTGCTGGGGTCCCAGGTGTGCGGTTCCTAAAATGGCTGCCATATACACGTCCACTGATAGGAGACGCGGAAGGTATTAAACTGATATGAACAATACTCCACTCCTATCAGTAGGTCCCCCCCATTGTGATTTATGCCCCCCACCGCGCAGGGGTAGGGGCCGGGGGGGAGGACAGTAGGTCCCCCCATTGTGATTTATGGCCCCCACCAACCGCGCAGGGGTGGGGGAGGACAGTAGCTCCCCCCAGTGTGTATCAGGGTCCCTGAGGACAGGTGTCAATCCATACCTGCCAAGTGACCCTATGTAGGGGCAACAGTCCCTATTCTGCTCTGTGTCAGTGTGTATCAGGGGCTTTGAGAACGGGGAACAGTCTCTATTCTGCTCTGTGTCAGTGTGTATCAGGGGCTTTGAGGACGGGGAACAGTCTCTATTCTGCTCTGTGTCAGTGTGTATCATGGTCTCTGTGGACGGGGAACAGTCTCTATTCTGCTCTGTGTCAGTGTGTATCATGGGCTTTGAGAACAGGTGTCAATCCATACCTGCCAAGGGACCCTATGTAGGGGTAACAGTCTCTATTCTGCTCTGTGTCAGTGTGTATCATGGTCTCTGTGGACGGGGAACAGTCTCTATTCTGCTCTGTGTCAGTGTGTATCAGGGATCATTAGGATAGGTGTCAATCCATATCTGCCAAGTGACCCTATGTAGGGGGAACAGTCCGTATTCTGCTCTGTGTCAGTGTGTATCAGGGATTTGACTATCTTTATTCAGATTCAAAAATTACAATTCCAGGAAAAATGTAACAAACATTTACAAGAACATGTTATGCACATCATAGAAACAACGTGAACCTCTTTAAAGCCACAAACTTAAGACAAAAAATACGTACACACAATGTGTAAGGGTTTGAAAGAATATTCTGAATCCTTACATGTTTACTTTATCGTTTGTTTGATTTTTGTGAACCATATATAAACTACAAGCAGCGTGAAAACTATAAAAACTCAAGTGGCCATGCTGATCATGCTGATCACAGCACAACGGGAATCTAACAGGGGAAGAGGTGAAAGTGATCCTCCTCCTCCTCTCACGACCACGCCATATCTGCCAAGTGACCCTATGTAGGGGGAACAGTCCCTATTCTGCTCTGTGTCCGTGTGCATCAGGGTCTCTGAGGACAGGTGTCAATCCATATGTCAAGGTGTAAATCTGTAATATGTCAGGTGTCAATCCATATCCATTGTGATTTAGGAATGTTAGGGGATTTCTGCCCTTTATGGATTAAAAGCAGACTCTGCATCAACTGTGTAATTTTCCATGGGAGTTTTGCCATGGATCCCCCTCCGGCATGTCACAGTCCAGGTGTTAGTCCCCTTGAAACAACTTTTCCATCACTTTTGTGGCCAGAAAGAGTCCCTGTTGGTTTTAAAATTCGCCTGCCCATTGAAGTCAATGGCGGTTCGCGAACATTTGAGGAAGTTCGCGCTCGCCGTTCGCGAACCGAAAATTCCGGGTTCGCAACATCACTATATATATATATCATTTAGGAGCGCACATACTATTTTAGATTCATTCTTTGCAGGCATACTAGTTTATATAACTGGCAGGTCGGGGTCGACCGCTCTGCAAACTAGAAGTCTGCCTAGGGCGCACTGGCCAGGGGGCTCAATGACTCGGTGACCAGCTGGGGTAGGGGGAGCGCACATCGCTCCTCTCCTGTTCTTTTTATGTACTGTGGCTGAGTGGACCTCTACTTGGCCTGACAGGAAGCTGACTGCAACGATCAGAAACAGGAGACTCTCTACCTGGGAACGCTCAGCCATGATACATTGTGAGATTAGAAGGAAAGGGAGGTGGGCACAAAGAGGCGTTGAGAGGTCACAAAGAGACAGAGAAAGGGCTCGGGGGGACAAAGACGCATAAATATACTTAGACCATGATAAAGTAATACCATGACCGCATATATTTTATTTCCAAGTTTTAATAATGTTGTACAGATAATAGTTAGCATTCCAACATATGACACATGCTAACAATGTTCTTTCTCTGTTCTCCCCTATAGGTTATGATGGTGCTCTCCCCCTACAAGAGAAGGGTACCATTACCCTTACAGCAGTGGATCCTGGTTCAGTGACATCAGTGGCCGAAGAAATGCCGTTGCCACAACTTACTCCACAGTTGGCTAAGCTGTATGAGACCATCCAGGCACGTCACGCTGAACTGGAGACGTCCATACAGCAGGATATGGAGAATCAGCGAGAACTATTGCAGAATGTAATAACCGAGGTATGCTCCATGTCGAACATTCTGAATGAGGCCGTTAGGCAATTTACAACAGCAATGGTTTCCTTGGATCGAAATATGCAGCGCTTTATGGAAATGAGAGGGGAAGAGTGCATTCTAGTGCGTGCCCATAATTTGGGCATAACCATTGCTGATCTAGATAACCTAATTCGTGAACGACGTGCGCAGGGTCTTCCCAAAAGGGATGATGATGATAAATAGAAATCTGCAGGTAGAATGCACTCAAATGTTTATTCCTCATTATCACCCACAATGTGAACACAACGGACGCTGTTCATCATAGTTTGTTACATTCTCTTAATTTTCTTCTGGTTTTCCCTATCCCTCCCCTGAAAATACAGGGGAGCAGTTCTAACAGCTCTAACAACCTGGGCTACCTTTGCTTCTTCCACTTGCTTTTTATAATAATAAAAAAAAAAAAATAATAGATGGCATTATGTCCCCACTAAACTGGCAAAAATGTACCCATCCTCTCAATATAAGTGTTGGAGATGTGGCTCATCTAGAGCAGACTATGTCCACATCTGGTGGTCATGCCCAAACCTAAGGCAACTATGGAACAAAGTAGCAACATTTTGTCAAGAGGTGATAAAAGTAGATCTTGACTTTACCTGTAAGTCCTTTGTATTACATCTAGGCTGGCCTAGAATTTCAAGAAGCAAAAAAGATATAGTGATCCACATTCTAACGGAGACCAAAGCAACATTGGCGAGATATTGGAAATTATCTGATTCCCCCTCTTGGGACATGATAAAATTTCAGGTCCTGAACCATTGCAAAATGGAGATTGGAATCCTGAGACAAGACAATTATACTAATCCTAGAATAGAACAATGGGAGGAATGGGTAAAAAAGTTAAGCCCTACATAAGGAAAATAGTGGTATCCATTATTTGATTGTAGCACAGGATGAGTATTGGACACTACTGCTAAAAAACTACGTAGCGAACAATAAAAAAAAAAAAAAAAATATTTTGAGAAGAATAAAAGATGATAAACTTTCTGTGACCTATGAATATAGACAGATCAGAATTTTTTTTAATAATTTTTCATCTTACAGAGCTAACATTGTTGATACGTCTTGGGGCTGTAATGTTTATATATTTTGCATCTATATATAAAGCCGTTTTCTTGGCTATTAATAATGTAAATTTTTTTTTTTTTTAAAGAAAAAAAAAAGAGAAAGTAGAAGAAAGGGAAAAAGTAAAGGGGAAAATATCAAGCCCTATAGTAAGGTGTTATTTATCAGGATGTATATAGATCTCGGCACAGTGTGACTTTATGTTCGTTTTGTTTTTATGCTTACATGGTTTATCATAGACAGTAAATAGTTATTTTAGGTTCTCTCAAGTTGAAGTAAAGATACTAAATTTGGTATGTCATCCAATTTATAATTAAGAGGATAATTAAGGGTAATAAACTAAAAGATTCAGTATCTTAGAGGGCTAGTACTGTCGAAACGTATTTATTGTTTTATTGTTTTATTGTCTCTATATTTTTTTTAATAAGTCCTGTACTGTCCTGTATTGTCTATTGTGATACATTTTTTTTGAAAAATTAAAAAATTAAAAAAAAAAAAAAAAAAAAAATATTTGAATACCAATTCTGACTCATCTTTTCTTTAATGATAGATATATCGATATATCTATATCGATATATATATCTAGCTATATCTATATCTTTCATTCTAGTGGTAGCATGAGACGGAGTCTACAACCCACATAAGTGGCTCAGGTAGTGCAGCTCATCCAGGATGGCACATCAATGCGAGCTGTGGCAAGAAGGTTTGCTGTGTCTGTCAGCGTCGTGTCCAGAGCATGGAGGCGCTACCAAGAGACAGGCCAGTACATCAAGAGACGTGGAGGAGGCCGTAGGAGGGCAACAACCCAGCAGCAGGACCGCTACCTCCGCCTTTGTGCAAGGAGGAACAGGAGGAGCACTGCCAGAGCCCTGCAAAATGACCTCCAGCAGTGGATCCTGGTTCAGTGACATCAGTGGCCGAAGAAATGCCGTTGTCAAAACTTCCTCCACAGTTGGCTGCGCTGTATGAGACGATCCAGGCACGTCACGCTGAACTGGAGACGTCCATACAGCAGGATATGGAGAATCAGCAAGAACTATTGCAGAATGTAATAACCGAGGTATGCTCCATGTCGAACATTCTGAATGAGGCCGTTAGGCAATTTACAACAGCAATGGTTTCCTTGGATCGAAATATGCAGCGCTTTATGGAAATGAGAGGGGAAGAGTGCATTCTAGTGCGTGCCCATAATTTGGGCATAACCATTGCTGATCTAGATAACCTAATTCGTGAACGACGTGCGCAGGGTCTTCCCAAAAGGGATGATGATGATAAATAGAAATCTGCAGGTAGAATGCACTCAAATGTTTATTCCTCATTATCACCCACAATGTGAACACAACGGACGCTGTTCATCATAGTTTGTTACATTCTCTTAATTTTCTTCTGGTTTTCCCTATCCCTCCCCTGAAAATACAGGGGAGCAGTTCTAACAGCTCTAACAACCTGGGCTACCTTTGCTTCTTCCACTTGCTTTTTATAATAATAAAAAAAAAAAAATAATAGATGGCATTATGTCCCCACTAAACTGGCAAAAATGTACCCATCCTCTCAATATAAGTGTTGGAGATGTGGCTCATCTAGAGCAGACTATGTCCACATCTGGTGGTCATGCCCAAACCTAAGGCAACTATGGAACAAAGTAGCAACATTTTGTCAAGAGGTGATAAAAGTAGATCTTGACTTTACCTGTAAGTCCTTTGTATTACATCTAGGCTGGCCTAGAATTTCAAGAAGCAAAAAAGATATAGTGATCCACATTCTAACGGAGACCAAAGCAACATTGGCGAGATATTGGAAATTATCTGATTCCCCCTCTTGGGACATGATAAAATTTCAGGTCCTGAACCATTGCAAAATGGAGATTGGAATCCTGAGACAAGACAATTATACTAATCCTAGAATAGAACAATGGGAGGAATGGGTAAAAAAGTTAAGCCCTACATAAGGAAAATAGTGGTATCCATTATTTGATTGTAGCACAGGATGAGTATTGGACACTACTGCTAAAAAACTACGTAGCGAACAATAAAAAAAAAAAAAAAAATATTTTGAGAAGAATAAAAGATGATAAACTTTCTGTGACCTATGAATATAGACAGATCAGAATTTTTTTTAATAATTTTTCATCTTACAGAGCTAACATTGTTGATACGTCTTGGGGCTGTAATGTTTATATATTTTGCATCTATATATAAAGCCGTTTTCTTGGCTATTAATAATGTAAATTTTTTTTTTTTTTAAAGAAAAAAAAAGAGAAAGTAGAAGAAAGGGAAAAAGTAAAGGGGAAAATATCAAGCCCTATAGTAAGGTATTATTTATCAGGATGTATATAGATCTCGGCACAGTGTGACTTTATGTTCGTTTTGTTTTTATGCTTACATGGTTTATCATAGACAGTAAATAGTTATTTTAGGTTCTCTCAAGTTGAAGTAAAGATACTAAATTTGGTATGTCATCCAATTTATAATTAAGAGGATAATTAAGGGTAATAAACTAAAAGATTCAGTATCTTAGAGGGCTAGTACTGTCGAAACTTATTTATTGTTTTATTGTTTTATTGTCTCTATATTTTTTTTTAATAAGTCCTGTACTGTCCTGTATTGTCTATTGTGATACATTTTTTTTGAAAAAAAAAAAAATTAAAAAAAAAAAAAAATATTTGAATACCAATTCTGACTCATCTTTTCTTTAATGATAGATATATCGATATATCTATATCGATATATATATCTAGCTATATCTATATCTTTCATTCTAGTGGTAGCATGAGACGGAGTCTACAACCCACATAAGTGGCTCAGGTAGTGCAGCTCATCCAGGATGGCACATCAATGCGAGCTGTGGCAAGAAGGTTTGCTGTGTCTGTCAGCGTCGTGTCCAGAGCATGGAGGCGCTACCAAGAGACAGGCCAGTACATCAAGAGACGTGGAGGAGGCCGTAGGAGGGCAACAACCCAGCAGCAGGACCGCTACCTCCGCCTTTGTGCAAGGAGGAACAGGAGGAGCACTGCCAGAGCCCTGCAAAATGACCTCCAGCAGTGGATCCTGGTTCAGTGACATCAGTGGCCGAAGAAATGCCGTTGTCAAAACTTCCTCCACAGTTGGCTGCGCTGTATGAGACGATCCAGGCACGTCACGCTGAACTGGAGACGTCCATACAGCAGGATATGGAGAATCAGCAAGAACTATTGCAGAATGTTATAGCCGAGGTACGCTCCATGTCGAACATTTTGAATGAGGCCGTTAGGCAATTAACAACAGCAATGGTTTCCTTGGATCGAAATATGCAGCGCTTTATGGAAATGAGAGAGGAAGAGTGCATTCTAGTGCGTGCCCAAGCTGCCCATAATTTGGGAATAACCATTGCTGATCTAGTTAAACTCAGAGCCGAATGCCCTCAGCCAACCATACCTAACAAAGTGGCACTCACGCGAGAATTCGACCCCATGTTAGTAACCTTCCTCAATAGAACATGCAAACACCCTCGTAAGGGCATTGAACAAGGCCTAAAATCTACTCAGGATAAACTCATGGATATAGCTGGCCCTATTGTACAAATTTTTATTTTAGCTGATGAAGCAACTACCCCTAGAGAATTTGATAAGCACACTGTGCAAGAATGGGCCCAGAGGGCTTTATGCTTCTTGGGTAATGCCAACGTGACTATGTCCACAGAAAGGCGCAAAGCGGCATTGTTTTAGATTGATGCTGTTAGGATCCTGAGAACTGGGACCAGAATCCAATGGCTTACTTTTTGGAGACTCTTGTATAAGAGACCTATCCAAACACGAATCAGTCTTAATGACCTTAACCAAAGCCCAATCCTCCCTATGCAGAGTATTTCGCAGTCACAGCGTTTCTCCGGGAGAGCTGGTCGTTACAGGGGTCAAACAACCAGCAGAGCAACCTTCACAGGCTACATGCCTCGTCCCACGGACAACTATTGAAACTCAGGAACTACTCGCCCATACCACTGGCAGTTGTTCACCAACAGGGGATCCATCCGAGGGCATAGATCTGCCTCCCTTCGCGGACGCACTACTCCAGTAGGATCCTGAGAACTGGGACCAGAATCCAATGGCTTACTTTTTGGAGACTCTTGTATAAGAGACCTATCCAAACACGAATCAGTCTTAATGACCTTAACCAAAGCCCAATCCTCCCTATGCAGAGTATTTCGCAGTTACAGCGTTTCTCCGGGAGAGCTGGTCGTTACAGGGGTCAAACAACCAGCAGAGCAACCTTCACAGGCTACATGCCTCGTCCCACGGACAACTATTGAAACTCAGGAACTACTCGCCCATACCACTGGCAGTTGTTCACCAACAGGGGATCCATCCGAGGGCATAGATCTGCCTCCCTTCGCGGACGCACTACTCCAGGTAATAACCCTTTTTTTTTCTCAATATTCCTATAGCAGGCCGACTAACCCATTTTTTTCCAACAGTGGGAGTTACTTTCCCAGGATATATGGATCCTAAACACAGTCAAAGGTTTCAGAATAGACTTCCTTTCCACTGATCCTAGTTCAGTGACATCAGTGGCCAAAGAAATGCCGTTGCCACAACTTCCTCCACTGTTGGCTGCGCTGTATGAGACAATTCAGGATCACCAAGCTGAACTGGAGACGTCCATACATCAGGATATGGAGAATCAGCGAGAACTATTGCAGAATGTAATCCATGTCGAACATTTTGAATGAGGCAGTTAGGCAATTTACAACAGCAATGGTTTCCTTGGAGCAAAATATGCAGCGCTTTATTGAAAAGAGGGAGGAAGAGTGCATTCTAATGCACCCAAGCTGCCCATATTTTGTGCATAACTATTGCTGATAGATAACCTAATTTGTGAACGACATGATAAATAGATATCTGCGTGTAGAATGCAAGTTCGGGTTCGTACTGAACATTACGAATTTTGGACCCCGGACCTGAACACTGACATTTCAGTGAATGTTCGGGTTCGAGTTCCGTGTTCAGCGATTTAATGGCGCGTTTTGAAAAGCTGCAGGGCAGTCAATCAACAAGCGTTTGACTCGTGTGCCCTTAGAAGCCATCACAGCCATGCCTACTAATGGCATTGCTGTGACTGGCCAGTGCAGCATGTGACCCAGCCTCTATATAAGCTGGAGTCACATGAGCTCTTATTAGTGTAGGGAGATGATGCTGTAGCTGTGAGGGACAGATTAGGAAAGAATTCTGGTGTTGAATCAGAAAACTACAGCGATTATTTTTGTGGATGCTATCCTACATTATTTTACCCAACCCTAAGCCCAGCGCCACAGAGAAATAAATCAGTCTGTTTGTTAATGTACCAGGCATATTACTTTAATCCTGTTCTGGTAGCTCAGTGGGCAACATTTAGGCATTTTTTAAATACTGCTGTGAGCTCAGTGGGCAACATCTAGGCATTTTTAAATACTGCTGTGACATCGCAGTTTTAAAAATTAACTTTTTTTGGTGCTACAAAAGTACATTTGGGGCGTGCACTTTGTGTCAGAGTCAAATGGAACCGTTAAATACTGTGGTTACATCGCAGTATGAAAAAATCCAATTTTTTTGGTGCTAAATAGTACATTTGGGGTGTGCACTTCATATCTGGTGTATATGTGCAACACTGGCTAGTTACCACTTCCTCAAGAAAGTCGAAAGACAAATAAATGTTGCCTATGGTGCAGGTAGTATAGAAGGCAAGACAGACAAATCATTCGGGTTACGTTTGCCTGTTGACATGTTAATTATCTTAGACCATTAAAATTCAATAATCAATGAAAAAACACACTAAGTGTGATACAAAAATATGTTTTATAGACAAGTTAAAAACAAGACTACAAGTCATGCTATAACAAAATTAAACACGTTTTAAAATATGTATGGGCCTACCAGTGGCTGTAAAAACAAAGTTTTAATGGTTACATTCATGACTACACACTCCAGTGAACAGGACCTTCATGTAGTGTGTTTTTTGTTTGTTTTTTTAAATCATACAGCATCCTTTCATGTGCTTTTCAGATGTCATATTGTTAATTACCAATTTTTGTTTAGCCTGATTTTTTTTTATTCTTTTTTAAAAAGGGAAAAATAAGTGTTATTGTGATTGCTTCAAATACAGAAGCATTAATATACATTTCTATATTGTGTAAAGACAACTACAAAGTTAAAAACCAAACACCAAAACAACGTGCCAGACAATCTACCTGTGCATGGCTAGTGTGATACAATAAATCTACATCTTAAAAATGCAATAACCCACAGAAGATGGGCGAGAATTTTTTTTTGCAAATGGAACTTTGATCCAAATTTACTACATCGGTCATTTGTAAAATTGTTTTACACCTACAACACTTGTTAAACAGATCTAAGTGATAGAAAACATTTATATTTTCTACACTAGAAACTACTGGATAACAAGCTGCTACATTTAAACCAGTTATCAATAGCTAAGAGGTACTTAAACAATATTGTAATTCTGGGGCAATACCCTCACAAGTCAAACTGAGAGGTCAGTTTATAGGGAAAACTGTTGCCTGGATACAATTCTAAAACAATTTCCATATGTCCTTTGCAGACTTTACAATTTAAAATTTTCAGTGATTTTAAACGTGAATACATTTTTTTTTTTTTTTTTTTAAAGTGTATAAATATCAAAAAACAAGCTTCAAAAAATGAAAAACCCAACTCTGAAGGATGTTTGTCATTCTGGATGTTCAGTTGGCCTGCAAAAGAATAATGAGTTATTAAAGTATACCGCACACGTTTTACATAGGTTGCCATTATACTGTATATGAAATATTTGCAGATGCAATTTAGATTACTTTCACTTTGAATCTTTAACACTCCACGCAGCATTACCACTCGAGCTTGACAACTTTCCATGGGAGGAAGTTACCTGAGGCTCCTGTTTAGGACCTGCCAGCACAAGAAGGTGCTACCAACACCCAGTGGAAACCAGGTAAGTTGTCAAATCGCAAGCTGACTACTTACATACTTACACTGGGAGGGCTCCAGGACACAACTGGGACCATAATCTTTATCACTAATCTACAGGCTGTACCAATTATAGTGTTTGCAATTTCAGTAAGTTTTTCTTAGTGAACTTTACATGCTGGATAAAAAACACAGGTGCCAACTGCTTTGGCTTTCTGCAGTGTGCAGACCGGCAAAGAAGGGCAGGGTTGAGGAGTTGCTGGAAGATGATGTGGAGGAAGATGAGGTCCTAGACCCCACATGGAATCAAGGTGATGCGAGTGACGTGTGCAGTTTGGAGGAAGAGGCGGTGGTCGCACATAGGCACCAGCACAGCATTAGAGGGAGCAGGGTGCAAAACCGGAGCGGCCGTCCCCTAGACAATACGCCTGCTACTGTCCACCGCACCCAGGGACCTAGCACACCAAAGCCAGCTCCAAGGAGTTCCCTGGTGTGGCAGTTCTTCACACAATGTGCTGACGACAAGACACGAGTGGTTTGCACACTGTGCAATCAGAGCCTGAAGCAAGGCATAAACGTTCTAAACCTGAGCACAACCTGCATGACCAAGCATCTACATGCAAAGCACGAGCTGCAGTGGAGTAAGCACCTCAAAAAACCAAGAAAGGTCTCAGGCTCCTCCTGCTTCCTCTTCTGCTGCTGTCTCGGCCTCTTCCTCCACTTCTTCCTCCACCCCGCAAACAGAGGATGTGGCAGCAACGCCACCACGACTGCCACGACCGCCACCGTCCCCAAGCATCTCCACACTGTTCCATGGAAGAGTTCAGCTGTCCATGGCCAAACACTGGAGAGAAAGGAAGTACCCCCTACCCACCCGCAATCCCTGGCCCTGAATGGCCCAAAATTCCTAGCCTTTGAAATGCTGTCATTACGTCTAGTGGAGACGGACAGTTTTAAAAAACTGATTGCATTATTGGACTGCAAGAAATGTTTATTTTTTTTATGTCCCAATATTTTGGGGCCTACCCAAATCTAAAAAAAACAAAACAAAGAAACAGTGTTGGCTACCTCCTCCACCGCCGCTTCCACCTCCACCGCCACGGTCACCGCCTCCTCAACCTCCTACTCCACATCCAATTCCTCCTCCTAGTTCAAGATTATTATTTTACATTTTTATGTATTGTTATTTTACGTTATTTCCCTATCCAGGTTTGTTTGCAGGGCACTTGTCCTACTCTTACCCCCATTTTGCTTCCTTTTGCAGCCCTCTAGCCCTTTACAGGACTTTTTTAGAGGCATTTTAGTGCCCAAAAGTTCGGGTTCCCATTGGGGTCAAGTTAAGGTCCGAACTCGAACTTTTTGACAAAGTTCGGCCGAACTCGAACATCCAGGTGTGCGCTCAACTCGCGAACCCGAACATCCAGGTGTCTGCTAAACTCTAGTCCTAAGCTTATAAATCCGGTAGGCTTCCCTCTGGCGTAATTTAGTGTCCCAGTTGCCTTTCTATGGTGGTTGTGGAATTGACTCTATGCCCATAAACCTAACTCCTTCTGAGGTGTGATGGTGTAAATGTAGATGCCTGGAGATCAGGGTCTCCAATTTTCTTATTACAGAATTTACAAGTTCACGGATATGGCATTTGAAAGGTCTGAAAGTCTTGTCCACATATTTAATTCCGCATGAGCAGATCAATAAGTAGATTACTCCTGCTGTTTTGCAGTTAAAGAAGCGTATCTTAGAACTCAGTTGAGTCACTGCTAGAGAATTCTTTTGTTTTTTTGTATGTATGGGCATACACTGCAATGTCCACAGTGATCGGTCCCTACCAGGAGGTATGGTTTAATGCTGGTGGGTGATGTGTTAAGATGACTAGGTACCAGTAAATCCTTTAAGTTCCTCCCCCTACGTGCTGTAACCGATGGAAAAGGTGTAATAGCAGATTTAAGGTGTTAGTAAGAGAGCAGGATTGGCCAATATTTTTTGAAGATAGTTTGTTTGTTATCCCAGCAGGCGTCATAGGTGTCTATGGTTGAAGCCACATTTTTCTGGGAGGTTTCTTCAATAAGAGAGGTCCTATCTGTAAGCAAGACGCGTGCATAGGCCCTTTTAAGGATTTTACTAGGGTATATTTTTTCCCTGAATGCTGCCCGTAATGTCCAGGCTTTAATTTTGAATTCTTCTAGTGAAGAACAATTACGACGCAGTCGTAGATATTGGCCAGTTTGTATACCTGCTTTTAAAGGTGTTGGATGTAACTAGTAGATTTGGGCACTTGCTTCGTGAATTCTTCCATTCATTTTCGTACGAAATGTGTTTTGGGTTTTTCCGTTTCGGATAAACCCATTCGTTCATTCGGCACGATTTAATTGAACCAAATGAATTGAATACATAAAAATCAGTTCCCTAAATACCGAATAGCCTCAAGTGAACGAAGCAAAACCATTTGTTTCAAATTTCGTACATTGATCTCACAGCATGGCATTGAACAATGTTCTATTTCCCTGAATTTACGCCTAAAACTCCCGAAACGTCAAATGCACGAACGCTACCAATTGCATAAAAATGTTGTGGCAATATTAGTAAACTCAGGAACACTCAATATAGGCATTAGTGTCGAATGGCATTGCAAATGCAATGCATTGCTCTTTGCTTAGTCTCTTGGGCTCATGAATCATCATGCTTCCCTGACAGGTGGGAACTGGCAACACTATCAATTTAGAAGGGAGTGGGAAATGAACCAATTAAATATGCCTTTACATACTGCCAGACCAAAAAAAAATCATCTACTCAACGCAGTTCTTCGGTGCTAAATCTATCCAAATATTCTATAGGCCAGCTATTCAGCCATTTTAGAGCTCAGCCACCCCACCACCCTGTCAGGCATTTTAGGCACTTGCATCCTGAGCCTGCCAGAAGTGGTCATGTCCTCCTCCAGCTCCTCAAGTAATGTAGCAATATAGATATGGATATAGTGGAGGGGGGCATTGGCCACTCTGGCCAGGAGCATGCAGGATCTTAGCATGCTCCTGGCCAGAGTATGCATGCAGCCCAGGATCCTGGGCATGCTCCTGGCCAGAGCATGCAGCCCAGGATCTTAAAAGGCTGCAGATTCTGGGAGGAAGAATAAGTATGCTGAGAAATTTGGTGCAGATGAGAATGCAGTACTGGTCACCATGTTGTTCCAGTACTACCAATGTATTTTTGGGTTGGGGAGCAGCCAAAACTACTTCGCGTGCAAAAAAGAATAGTCTGGAGAAAGATTGTGGGAGAGGTGAACTCTGTTGGAGGGAACAACCGCACTGAGTACGTGGTGAAGAAACGGTAAGTGCACTTATATTCCTAAAAAAATATTTTCTTGATCGATCTAATCAGTTTGCCACTCCCTCCAGTATTTATACTAATATTAATAAATTTACCAAATTATTTCAACAGATCAAAACCAGCTGGGAAGTATTGACTCTAGAAAGCTACATATCTAAAAGTATTATCCCTAGAGGTTTAAGGGTACAAGCATCCCCAGCAAGACAGGTTGACCAACAAGAGTTTTAGACAGAATGGGAGGAAGCAACCTCTAGATGTTCACATATCTTTCGGAGTATTATCTGTAAATATGAATCTGAGACTTTTAAAGATACAAAAGGATATAGATAGAGAAATCGATGAGACTAACCAATTTAAAACCGAACTCCAGTATGAGAATCTTGAAATCAAACTAAAAACCAACTCTTGACAAATGTTCTAATCAGGTGAAAGAAACAACAAAAATTCCAGAGAGACACTATAGATTTCGAAAAGGGTTGAGTGTACCGCCCCTATAAGATGAGACTTAGGATTGACTCTAATCATTTCAGTTTGACTCCACAGACACTGAGGGTGACACCTCATCCTCCCCCAAACCTATTACACAGGACAACACACCTAAGGGTACACCAAAAAAAGGTGTGGATTTTTTAGGACTACGTCAAGCAGACATAAAAGATTAGGCAAAAGGACCAGAAAAAACAGGGCAAGAGAACAGAAGAGACGCAGACAATAAATACTCCTCCTCTCAGGATTATTAACCTTTCAACCCTCTCTGCAAGGGTCTCTCCTTTGTACCAGTGCCCCCATTCGATAAATTCATATGGACCAAAGATATTAATCTGTTGGTCAGGAAATTAGCCCTTCATAAATACCATATCATGAAAGATGAAGCTAAAGCACAGAACCTAGGGTTAACAATCAGTAATCTTGAATGTCTGCACACCTTAGTGGATCTACTGGATCTCAATGATGACACTAAGTCTACGGATATCCCCCACACAGATCTTAAAACCAAGAATAGGTTATCCCCTCCATTTAAAGATTTATACAAATCTGGAGATCTTTGTGGATCTGGTATGCAGAGAAATTGAATCCTTACAAATTAAGGATCTGTCTATACATCCAAAGAGTATTCTAACTAATCAAGAATCTCTGGCCCTTAAACAACTTCAAAATAATCATAACCCGATTATAAAACCTTCAGATAAGGGCGGGAATATCATCAATATGGATAGACAGCAATACATAAAAATGGCAGATCAGTTACTCACAGACAAATACCTACTATAATGAAAGACCCTACACCCATGTAGTATCTGACTGAACTACATATACTCGTCAGAAGCTTTGGACAAGCATTTCATTTCTAAACACGAATATGAGTTCATATATAATAAACAGCCAGTCTTATCCACATTCTATTGTCTACCGAAAGTACAAAAGTCCCTAGTGGACCCTAGAGGTAGACCTATAGTATCAAGCAATGGTAATCTCACCCAGAATGGCAGTATCTTAATAGTCATGAAATTGCCCTCATATCAGGGATACCAAGCAGATGCTTAACTTTATGTCACACCTATCACTACCTATAGAAGCAATTATCTGTAGCCTCGATGTAGAGGCGTTACACAGTTCCATCCCTTATCAATTAGGGATTGAACATGTAGGCGCCTTCCTGCACTTGCACTCCAAATTACCTGATGAATATGTCAAGTTTTTTTCTGGATCTTCTATACCATGTCCTTACACATAATCTTGTTCTTTTCAACTGCAAAATCTTGTGCACCATCATATGCCAATCTGTTCCTGGGTTGGTGGGAGACAGAGATAACAACAGACCCATTGCTGCAACCCCTCTTGGAACATGTCTTCTGCTGGAAAAGATATATTGACGATATATTTTTAATCTGGTTAGACACACCCACCAAACAAAGAGTTCATTCACAAACTCAACGACAACTCTCTGAATATCCGTCTCACAAGCGATATAGGTGGTAATTGCCTAAATTTCTTGGACATCACCATCCAGACATTACTCAATGGCAAAATAAATACTAAATTATATAAAAAGAAGACAGCCACTAACAACCTTCTAAGTTGGTCTAGTTACCATCCAATTATTATTACGATTATAATTTACAATTTACCTCCACTTGTAAAAAAGGATACCCTAATAAAATCCTTAAAAGGGCCTATGGAGGTTTATTATTGAAGAAACCTCCCAGAAAAATATGGCTTCACCCATACACTGCATAGGCGCCTACGACGCCGGCTGGGATAATATATAAACTGTCCTCAAAAAATATTGGCCAATCCTGCTCTCTGACCAACACCTTAAATATATTATTTCCCCTTTTACATCGGTTACAGCACATAGGGGGAGGAACTTGATGGATTTACTGGTACCAAGTCATCTTAACACAACATCACCCACCAACCTTAAGCCATACCTCCCGGGAGGTACCGATCGCTGTGGACATTGCAGCGCATGCCCATACATACTAAAAAACAAAATAACTCTCTAGCAGTGACTCAACTGAGAGTTTTAAGATACGCTCCTTTAACTGCAAAACAGCAGTAGTGATGTATGGATCTGCTCATGCAGAATTAAATATGTGGGCTTTCAGACTTTTCAAATGCCATATCCAGGAACATGTCAATTTGGTGAAAAGAAAATTGGAGACCCCGATCTCCAGGCATCTACATTTACACCATCACTCCTCAAAAGGAGTTGATTTATGGGCATACAGTCAATACCACAACCACCACGGAAAGGCAACTGGGACACTAAATTACGCCAGAGGGAAGCCTACTTATATTTTTTACAGGTGTCTTAAGGTGATAACCTGTGGTAATTTTATATATTGAGTGCTCACTGTTATTGTATCATTAACTGTACAGATGATGAGAGACATGATTTTTCTAGTCCTTCCTGTATTTCATACTCTATCATGCGATTTTAGATTTACTTAAAGCGAGCAATAAAAAGTGAGAAACAGAAATAGATTTAATATTAGTACCAAGCATGTTTTAGAGAATCAAGGCCCGAATTTTTCCCCCCACTACTTTTAATGAAGCTTATGATGAGGTCATTGGGATTTGACACAAACATTAGCCCATGGTTAAAGTTCAGTATTCCCGTATACAGAGATGACCAACATTTAGATGATCTTTCTACTTTATTCCTTTTACTGGCAGAGAGCATTTGAGCATTTAGTGGATAATACCCTTCTGTTCATTGACACAAGCTTGTTTATTCATTGCGGATTTCAGCATTACTCTGTTTATATGCTAGGTCATTGGTTTTTATTGTGCCCAGTACAGTCTGTGGACAAATAAAGGGAAGATGGTAAAATAGAAGAATGTTTTTATATATACAGAATTCATAACCTTTAAAGTAATCCATCTTTTCACCGGCAGTATATTTTTTTTGCAGAGCATTTACTGGATATACTGCTTTGCTCATTAACACTAGTTTGTTTGATTTTAGCATTGCGAGTGCCATATATAATTGATTTATTTTTTTGTTATTCTTTTGCCAGTAAGTGACTTTTTGGGGGTTTCTAGCTAATTTGTTACTTTCAGTTAACCGGATATCTGATTGTTACAAATTTTTAGGGTTACTCTGTTTATATGCTATGTCATTGCTTTTTATTGTGCTCGGTACCATTCTGTATGATTTTTATAGTGTTATTTGATTGTTTTTAGTGGACACTTGCTTTTTTCGTTTATGAAGTCGCCACCACTGGTGTGTAGCTGCCCTGGTTTTATTAACCATTTTTAGCTTTCCTTTAATTACTCACATTTTGTGTAATAAGAGATAAGGAGGGTTTTGTTTTGTTTACCCCACAGAGCAGTTGCCCCATCGGGCATGTACTTAAAAAGCTGCCTAGCAAGAAATCCGTCTCTGACCAATAGTTTCTTATGATATTTGAATTAATTGAATCTTCCTTTTCTTTCACAGCCTAGTCTTTCCAGTAGCAAAACAATATATTCAAAATCATCTGATTCAACATTGGAGATAGAACGTTCCATTACAGAAGAGGCAACAAGAAATATTTCATGTATATGATCATTTTGGTATTTTGAAGTGGTCATGCTGCCTGGAGTCTGTATATTGCAGAGTTTATTCCCTTTGCTGTTAAAGGTGTAACTCCACCTTCGACACTGTCATTGATGTGCCATTATCCAGTCCGGGACACTTTCTGTCTGCTTAGTGTAATTTATTGGCAGAGAGAGCACCCAGCTGATGCGCTCAGCTAAAGAATGGCCAAAGAAACCAGCCATTAGAGGGCACTTGGCATCATGTAATGTAACATCTAGCAAATCTTTTAAACCATAGGGCTTTCAATCTTCATAACGCCACCTGTAAAATAGATTGACATTGACCAGTAGCGGTGATGTTTTTAGGGAGCGGCATATTTCTCAATCTCGTACAGGGTAATGTTAGCGCTGGTTGCTTTGAGCTGACAGTGCGACCGCTCCGCTCTGTTTTCAGTTTTTATATATTATTTTTTTTAAATTGCAAATCAGGACAAAACGATGCATAAAAGTCCAACACAAACGGAAGAAATACTTTTGAAAGAACAGGTGCTCTTACTGTAAATCCTGTCAAGGGTAATAATGCATTTTCAAAGCTAATTTATTAATAAAGACTTGAACAACAATATACAATATTATTTAAATTACAATTATCTGGTCTACACAGATTATTTTTTCTGTCTGTACCTCTGTTGATATTTTTTTAGATTGCATCCCTTCCTTCTCTAACATTTAAATCTGAAAATAAAAACAAGAAGCGTCAAATAGTGCGGTTACAGCGCAATTGTAAACCTTATTTTCTGGGTGCTAATCTGCTAAATAGTAAATTGGGCCCTACACTTCATATCTTAGAGTCAAATAGAAGCGTCAAATACTGTGCTTTCAGCGCACTTTGAAAAATTCAAATTGTTTTGGGTGATAAGTAAATTTGGGGTGTGCACTTCATATCTGACAGTCAAATAGAATCGTCAAATACCAATATAACAATATTGTAATTCGGGGGCAATACCCTCACAAGTCAAACTGAGAGGTCAGTTTATAGGGAAAACTGTAGCCTGGATGCAATTCTAAAACAATTTCCATATAGCCTTTGCAGACTTTACATGCTGGAAAAACACAGCTTTCTGCAGTGTGCAGACTGGCAAGGAGGGTAGGGTTGTGGAGTGGGGGGAAGGTGATGAAGTCCTAGACCCCACATGGAATGAAGGTCATGTGAGTGACGTATGCAGTTTGGAGGAAGAGGCGCTGTCGCACAGAGGCATCAGCACAGCATAAGAGGGAGCAGGGTGCAAAAGCGGAGCGGCCGTCCCCTAGCGCTCATCGGCATGTATTATCCTTAGAATTCCCACAGTTATCCAAGCAACACATGGAGCGATAAAAAGGAACCACAACAGATTAACAAGCTATTTTCAGTTTCACAGTCCGGTGACCGGGACCCAGACACTCTCTCAAATGGATAATTCTGGTGATCCTCCTGACAGCCATGCTTTAGATTTTGATTTATGTTCTTCCAAAGCGAAAATCAAAGATTCCATCTTGTGCTATTTTATGGCTCAGCTGTATTTTTAATTTTTATGTGATTACCCTATCCACATTTGTTGGCAGGGCACTTGTCCTACTCTTACTCCCATTTTACTTCCTTTTGCAGCCCTCTAGGACTTTTTTTAGAGGCATTTTTGTGCCCAAAAGTTTGGGTCCCCATGGATATCAATGGGGTTCGGGGTCAAGTTCGATCCCGAACCCGGACTTTTTTTCCCAAAGTTCGGGCGAACACGCCGGACCCGAACATCCAGGTGTCCGCTCAACTCTACTTGTCAGATCTACTTTTAGGTTTACTCTTGGCCTTTCCTATGGGCTGGAGACCATAGGTTTCCCCTTTTTCCCCTCATTGTGACTTTATTTGAATTGATTGCAGCTATATTGTATTAACATTATACTCCTTATTTTCAGTGTGTTCTGCTATTGTGCTTTTTATCACTAAACTTGTATTGCATTTTATTGTCTACTGCGAATTTGAATAAAATTATACTACTATTTACACTTTTTTCTTTATGTTTTTTTCATTTTGATATTGGTCTAGTCAGTTCTCCATATAGTATATGATTTACTGTGTAATATTACATTTTGTTTTTTATATTTTCTAGTTTCTTCAGTTTTTCACATGGCTTTCAATGTTGATCTTATGCAATTAGGAGAGATGAAAAAACAGCTACACTAACACCTGGCCATAAATGTTGCTATGTGCCACCAGCCATATTACTACTACTACTAATAATAATAATAATAATAATGTGTACTAATACAGCTTCATTTTCTTCTAGCATTTGATGTTTACTTCCCCCTAAACGTTTGTTGAGTAAAACTTTTTCCCCTCAACCTCCTTGGCTGAGAACATCTTGAAGGAACTCAGCCAATCCAGTACTTTACTGTAAGAAAGTAATTGCAGGCCAAAAAAAAAAAGAAAAACGTTAGGATCTATTGTAGATTGTTCCGAAGTCCTAAATGCATGTTGTTTGCTACCATTTTTACTGATTAAAACAAATAATTCCGATTTTAGGAACTATGCAGTCCGACCTCAATAGATGTAAGAACTTCTCATTCTCAAGTTTTGAATGTTGCTTAACAGGTGTTATTGTAAATCCTGTAAAGGGCAATATGAAATTAAATTTTCAAGAGACACTACCAGTCGAGACATAGCACATTTGACAAGCTAACAGGGCGCGACTGCAGTGAAAAGTGTAAGCAACTTGAAACTGTTTTAATGTCACAACAGCGATTTTTCAAAGAGCCCGTGAGTCAAATGAAAATTCCGCAAGGGCCAGCTATGAGGTGGCAACATTAATTGCTAAAAATAGCAAATCTTTTGCCGAGGATGAATTTATCAAAGAATGCGTTATGAAAATGGTTCAGATTATCTGCCCTGAGAAGAAGCATGAGTGTGCCAACATTTGCCTGGCTAATAGCGCAGAGAATTTAAGCTATTTCATCAGATATTAAGAGACAGTTGATGTCCACTGCTTTTCAATAGTCTGTGATGAAAGCACAGACCTATCTGACACAGATCAGTTGCTGATTTTTATGAGAGGGGTGGACGATGAAATGAATATGACTGAAGAATTACTTGACCTCCAGAGCCTTACGGACCAAACAAGAGGAAAATATTTGTTTCTGTTAGTTCTGCCATAGACGACATGAAAATGCCTTGGAACAAAGTTACTGGGATTATAACTGATGGGTCGCCTGCCATGGCTGGTGAATGAAGTGAATTATCAACCCTAATCTGTAACAAGGTGATTGAAGGAGGCAAAGCTATTAAACTCCATTGTATCATTCATCGACAAGTTCTCTGTGCTAAACATCTCAAATATGATCATGTTATGAAACCGGTGTTAAAAAGACTATTAATTTTATTCGCTCTAAAGCCCTGTGCCACCGCCAGTTTAAACAGTTTCTACTGGACATCCAGGCTGAATACGAAGATGTTTTATATTACAATGATGTAAGATGGCTCAGTCAGGGGTTTGCACCGCAGCGTTTCTACTCTCTCAAAAAGGAAATCGGAGAATTCCTGGAAACAAAAGGGACAACCGATGTGAGAACTATCTTATCCTATTTATCTGGCTGATTTGGGTTTTTTAGTTACCATAAAGCATCTGAATGTACTGAACACTAGTGTTCAGGGGAAAGATGCAGCGGTGAACCAGCTTTTAATTTTTAATTTTAATGGTTCAAAGAATGTCAGGCAAAATGGTCAGCCCTAAAGCATGTTCACTTCATCAAATCTGGCCCTTTTTGAAGAAAAGTTTGGACACCCCTGCTGTAGGGGAAGTGATTGGAGGTAGCCTTTGGGTTTATCTAATATCTGTACCTCTATATCCTTTAGATATTAAAGTAAGGGAGATTCAACCCGGAATATATTTTCTGGAAAGGTTGCCTAAACATGTTTGACAAAGATGAATTTTAAAACAGTCGCAGAATGCTTGACTGTATAGGGAGAGGTATTAGCAGTAGAAAGAGGGAAGTGCTCATGCCATTGTACAGAACACTGGTGAGACCTCACTTGGAGTATTGTACGCAGTACTGGAGACCGTATTTCCAGAAGGATATTGATACTTTGAAAAGAGTTCCGAGAAGGGCTACAAAACTGGTTCAAGGATTGCAGGATTAAACTTACCAGGAAAGGTTAAAGGAACTCAACAGGTAGAGCTTGGAGGAAAGAGGAGACAGGGGACTATGATAGAAACATTTAAATTCATAAAAGGGAATCAACACTGTAAAGAAGAATATTATATTTTAAAGAAGGAAAGCTGTCACAACAAGAGGACAGTCTTAAAGTAGAGGGGCAAAGGTTTCAAAATAATATCAGGAAGTATTACTTTACTGAGAGAGTAATGGATGCATGGAAGTGGTAGAGGTTAACACAGTAAGGAAGTTTGAGCATGTGTGGGTTAGGCATAAGGCTATCCTAGATGTAAGAGACTAATAAAAGTATTTAACAAGTTGGGCCAAATGGCTCTTATCTGCAATCACATTCTATGTTTCTATGTTAAAACATGACCATTTAAGAGATGGAAATGATCCAATCATCTAAAATGACCTCTACCCCTATTAAACGAAAAGATAATGAGGTGCAAGCAGAAACAATTACAGAGGAATCAAAGGAAGATCTATTGAATCATTTAAATGTTTTAAACAAGACATTGCAGAACTACAAAATGTATTAGTAGACATTGAAAGTAGTGCTGCGAATGATAAGACACAAGTAGACAGACTTAGATGGCACTTTGAATTTCTCAAAAAGAGCAAAAGCATGATCAAGACTGTCATGGGCAGTATTTGCACTTTGGATACTCAACTGAATTAGATTAGATTGCTGAAGAATTACAACTACAATCCCAGTATGTTAAAGTCTGCAAATTTGTAGTATTTGAATCTTGTCTTGATTCACTAGGCTACAAAATTCCATGCCAAAAAAAAAAAAAACTACACCTAAAATTGTTTGACTTCGAAAATACACAGAGGATTCTTTTCATAATCAACAATTTTTATTGTATGTTTTGCAGAGTTTAAATGCACTTAGGGATACAGAAGTAAGAAAGAGGGAGGGGATATCAATGTTGATTACATAGATTAGGTACATAGTCATATGATTCATGCTTTAGGGGGCAGTACATTTTCAGGTGTTAACATATTTTCAGCCTCCGCAACCATGTTTAGCAAGGCTGGTAGCCCAATTATGTTCTGTCTCCATTTCGATACAACATACAGTTTTATTGATAAAACATTCTACACTTAAACTATATACATCTAACCGATTAAACTAACAACATATGGTCTGTATGATATGAATCATGCGACAGCTGTTTGGGGTGTCGTGACTGCGTTGTCTATGTGGGTGTGCTGCTACCAGTCCAACTTATTGCCTTCCATTAACCATTTAGTCTCCCGATCTGCCTCGAATATTGGGCAGGCCAGGCCCCGTATTTGAGCTTGTCAAAGTGCTCTGTCTTATCATGCTTAGGTTGGGACATACGCTTTGACACTCTTGGATATAATGGAGTCATGTTTGAATGTTTGCCATAAGTCGTACATTTGGGACTTGGTGCGTCCTGGAAGTGACTGAGTCGTTGTGTACTGTTCGTAGTCCACGTTTGTGGATGTGAGGTGTATCAGTTCCTCTGTCGTTGGTATCGTTACTGACTTCCAGTTTCTTGCTATCAGCGTCGCCGCTGCTATTAGTATGAGGAACGACAGTGTACATGTTGGTTTCGGCAGATCAAGTGGTAAGATGTGTAGCAGGTACGTTTCTATGGTGCGTGGGATATGGCTCCCTGTACTTCGCGTAATTACGTCTGCTACCTTCTCCCAAAAAAGTTGGATCTGTGGGCAGCTCCACCATATATGAATTGTGTCCCCTGTGGCTCCCCGGCATCTCCAACATCTATCATTTGATGTGTTGTACATTTTGGACAATTTGTTGGGGGTCAGGTGCCACCTGTATAAAAGTTTCCTTGACAGCTCTAGGTGTGAGGCACAGGCTGATAAACCCTTATGAGCTGTAAAGGCCCTTTCCCACTCTTGATCTGACAGGACCCTATCAAGATCTTTGTGCCATTCCCTTTGGAACCCCCAAAGTTCGTTTTGCGGTTCTTCTATGAGTGTGGAGTAACAGAATGAGAGGGTTTTTTTCTGCTGCTGTATTTTTAAACATTTGTGTTCGAACCTCGACATCTGTGGCACCCCAACTGTCCCTCTGTATGGGTGTTTTTCGTCTTTAAGTGTGTGGTACATCTGTAGATACGAAAAGTGTGCTGATTGTGGGACATGGAACTCTGTTTTCAAGTCTGGGAAGCTTTTAAGAGCTCCTCGGTTTGTTACCTGGTACAGGTGGGTTATATTGTTTGCCGCCCATACCTTAAAATTGAACGAAGGGTTCAGAATGTGAAGGGTCCTCAGGGGTGTCGCTGGGGACCAATGGGATGTCGAGCACACCCTGAATCTGTGTTTATCCCAAGTAGATAGCATCAGTCTGGTGGTCGGCAATATGTTGGGGGTGCAGGGGCGTAGATCTTTTGGCACCCATAGATAATAAGGGAGATGTTTCCCTCCTAGTCTGTGGGATTCTAGAGCCACCCATTGTGGGGCGTGAGGCTGCGTGTGGCACCCAATGATGTTGGCTAGGTGTGTGGCCCTGTGATATTCTCGAACGTCCGGGAATCCCAGACCTCCGTCTCGGATCGTGCGGGATAGAAGTTTCCATGGAACCCTCGGTTTCCTGTGCTGCCAGCTAAATCTCAACAGGGTTGTCTGCAGGGCTTTGAGGAATTTTGCGGGAATATTAATTTGTAGTGTGCGGAATAAATATAGTAACTTTGGGAGTATCACCATTTTTATAGCTGCACAGCGGCCCACCTATGTTATGTATTTCCCTTCCCAAGATTTTAGTATAGATTCTATCTCATTGAATAGTTTTTGATAGTTTGTTGCAAACAGAGAGTTGGGGGATTTCGTCAACTTTATGCCTAAGAAGGTGAGGAAGTCCTGTCTCCAGTCATATTTGAACGCCTTACGTAGACGCTCCATGGTATCGCCCTCTATGCCTATTCCCATTGCTTGTGTCTTGTTAACGTTGAGTTTATAGTAGGAGTGGGTGCTATAGTTTTGTATTTCTTTCTGTAGGTTTGGGAGTGATATGTTCGGTTGAGCCAGAGTCAACAGGACATCGTCCGCAAATAGATTGAGTTTATACTCCCGCTCGCCAATCATTATACCATGAATGTTAGGATTGCGTCTGATCGCCTCCGCCAGTGGTTCAAGGGCAAGGACATAAAGGAGAGGAGACAGGGGACAACCCTGACGTGTCCCATTTGTTATGGTGAACGGGGCGGACTGAAACCCTGATGTGGATACTGAGGCATTTGGGGAGCTGTACAGGGCCTTAATCGCCACCTGGTATTCGTAGGGGAAGTCAAATTTCGTCAGAACAGCGTCTAGGAAAAGCCAATTCAGTCTGTCGAATGCTTTCTCCGCGTCGAGAGAGACTATTAGCCCCTGAGTCCGGTCCGTGTGTATAGTTTGTAAGATGTCTACTACTTTCCGTGTGTTGTCCGACCCCTGTCTCCCATGTACAAATCCCACTTGGTCGTCCGAGATAATAGAGGGGAGAATGCTCTTAAGTCGGGTGGCTAGTATTTTTGCATATAGTTTGGTGTCTGAGTTCAATAGGGAAATTGGGCGAAAGTTCTGGCAGACTGTTGGAGGCTTGCCAGGTTTCGGGAGGGTTATCACTCTAGCTGCTAGGAATTCCGGGGGGAAGGCTCCTGTGCGTTGTGCATGGTTGAATACTGTGGCGAGATAGGGAGCTAGGAGGTGCTTAAACTTTGCGTAATAGGCATTTGTGTAGCCATCTGGACCCGGGGCTTTCCCTGTGGGGAGGGAGTCAATGCATTCTAATATTTCTTGTTCTGTGAAAGGGGCTGCTAGTGCTGTTTTTTGGGTGTCAGTCAGGGAGGGTAAGGGGATCTCCTTTAGATAGGCTTGTATGCCTGATGTCGTGGGGTTTGGGGTGTTGGGGTCGTCTTTGAGGTTATAGAGCTGGCTGTAGTACTGCGCGAACTCTCTGCAAATTTCGGTGGGCATGTGAAGTTTATGTCCATCTTTATTTATTATGTGGGCTATGCGAGTTTGTTGCTGTTTTTCCCTTAGGTGGTGGGCTAGAAGTTTGCTCGCTTTGTTGCCTTGTACATATGAATGTGATTTTAACCTTTTTAGCATGAACCCAAACTTTTGAAGTCTAAACCCATTGAGTTTGTTTTGTAGGGATACTATCTTCTGTTTACATTCTTGCGATGGCTTTGTTTGATTAACTCTATGGAGCTTCTCCAATTGCTGACTACATTGTGATAATTCTTTTTCGGCTTGTCTCTTAATGTAAGAGGCTCTACTAATTAATGTGCCCCTCATCACCGCCATGTGCAGTTCGTGTTAAAATATTGTTTTAGTTCCCCCTCCATTTGTGTACAGAATTGTGTGTCGTTTAGCAAGTGTTCATTGAGACGCCACGGGTTCCTATGTTTGTAGTCGTAACTGTTGGCGACCGTTAGTGTCACTGGTGCATGGTCTGACCAATTTATTGCTGAGATTTCACAGTCTAATATTATGGACATAGCGGAGTCGTGCATGAGACAACCGTCTATTCTAGAGTATGTGTTATGTACTCTCGAATGATGTGAGTATGTCCTTTCCCCTGGGTGGAGGGCTCTCCACACGTCTCTAAGACCAAACGTCGACACTAGATTTCTGAGGGCTTTGCTTTGTTTTTTTAGGGAGCTATAATTTGGAGAGGAGGATGGTCTAGTGGAGTCCCATAAAGGATCAAATACGTGATTAAAGTCACCGCACAGCAAGAGGGTGCCCTTTCTCACCTTTTCTACCCTGGTGAGAACACCGTGTAGGAAATTTCTCTGGTTGGTGTTAGGTGAGTAAACGTTTACTAATGTGTAGTCTGCGTCGTTTATGGAGCATTGCCAGATTATGTATCTACCCCCAGGGTCTAGGATGTGGCTGTGTGATATTACTGTGAGGTCCTTACCCAGGAGTATAGAGACCCCTTTGGATTTCTGGTTTGTAGTGGCGTGAAGTTGGTGAGGATATAGACGTGGGTTCAGTTTCGGGTGTGCGTCTGTTCTGAAGTGGGTCTCCTGCAGGTAAACCACATCAGCTTGTGTCTTTTTAAGTTCTCTGTCCAAAACATGCCTTTTGTACGGGATATTCAGACCCTGTGTGTTAAGGGAGTAAAGTTTCATACTGAATGTTGACGGTGCGTGAGCGCGGTGACATAAACCTGTGTCCTATGTAAATTTTGTGGGACGCCCTTAAGGTGGGTCCTCTGTAGATGGCTGGGGCTTGTGTGTTCATTAAAAATAGCCCTTATATTCTCTATATGACTGCTGCAGGTTCCCATTTTGGAAATACCTATGTGTGAGTTCCCTGCTACGAACGTTCTCTCCCCTCTGTCCCATATCAACCCATTATAGATTGTCGCTCCTGCGTTGTTTATCGTGACCACATGAAAAAAACAGTTAACATATATACACAAGTATAAACATAAACATAAATTTAACTGGAACAAATAGACCCTAATGGTATCTATTTCTGAGTTTAATCTGCTAGTTCTCCCACTAGCTCTACCTTACTAGGGGGTGATGGGGTCCAGGTCCAGCTTGCCGGCTACACTGGTACCCGTGCCCCCGAGCCTCTGGCTCTGATTTGTATTGTAATTGAAGTAATTGATTGTCTGCTTTTGTAGGATATAAACCCCTACCGGTTTGGAACCTCAGACATGTATATGCTCTGTCCCACCTGCTAGCTTCGAATATGTGGCCTGGTATGTGCAGCGCTCTCCGCAAGTATGCTGCAAGCCCGTCGGATATTTTCTGAAACGGGAGGGGGAAACAACTATGTGCCCTATGGCTGTTAAGAGGGAGTCAGGATTGCTGTGGCCCGGGCCTGATAAGGCTGTGTAATGGCCTTAACGGGGATACTATCTTGCTGCGCTCTGATTACAGTAATCCGCCCCCGTTTTCCCTTCTTGTTCTCCCGGTTTCCCTCATGGTGAATATGTTATCCCCCATTATCACGTCCCATTGAACAAAAATACAGTTAATACAACCAGTACACGTTGGATTGTTCTGTCATATTACCCATCTCCGACTAGAGTCCATGGTGCATATGAATGCACTATTCGCTTGGACCATTATAGCGTAAAAGTTCATGATGGTCTGTGTCGAGGTTCGGATCATTGTGGGTCAGGAGGGCTCATCGTAGCGCCTTCAGTTGTCCGTTGGCGTCTTGGAGGATTTGGTGTTTGACTGTGTGCCATTCTGGCTGAATGTCCGCTGATCTTTTGGGCCTTTCAGCCGGCGTTTCCACGTTAATGCCCCAGCTTCGTAGCAGGCGGGTGCCCGCCGCCTCGTCCGAGACCACGTGAGTTTTACCTTCATGCACTATCAGTAGCTTTATCGGGAAGCCCCAGCGGTATAGTATTTTCTTATTCCGCAGTTCTGTGGTGATAGCTCTGAAGGATCTCCGACGTCGGAGCGTCTCTGCGGAGAGGTCTGTAAACACTTGTATGTGTTTATATTTTTCCGGGAGGTCTTGAGCTGGTCTCTTGGACCGGAGAAGGGCCTCTTTGACGTGATAGTAGTGAAGCTTGGTCAGTACATCTCTTGTAGCGGACGCAGGTAAGTGCTGGGGTTTCGCTATTCTGTGGGCTCTGTCCATAAGAAACATATTGTGTGGTACGTCGGGGGCCATGGCTTGGAACAGTCCCGTGAGGTACGCCATTAGTTCCATCGGCGGGACATCTTCAGGGACCCCTCTTATCCGCAAGTTCTGGCGTCGTGATCTATCTTCCAGATCCATATTTTTTATTTCTTGTCTGTCAATCCGGTCTTCTAGTTCCTCCATTTTTGCTGCTAAATGGCTGTGGGCTTCGTCGAAATCCGCCATTTTGCCTTCCATGTGGGCTGTGCGGGTTCCGAGTTCCATGATGTCGCGGCGGAGATCTGCAATAGCGGACTGTACTGTGGCTTGAATCTTGCTTGCCATGTCGTCCAGCATTTTCTGGAACAGTTCTCCGTGTATCCGGATAGTGCTTTGAGGGGATTGAGGCCTGTCGCGATCATCCTCCTCTTCACTTCCGTCGCCATCTTGGATCGCTTGCACCGTGGCTTTTGGAGTATTCGGTTTGGCCGTGAAGAAGGAGTGCTTCTCCTTTGCCTCTGCCGCTTTTCGGGACCCTCGTTGTGACATGATAGGTGCCCGGGTTGTTTAGCGGGGTTTTGTGCTGTATAGCCGCTGTTTATGCTGTCTGATTCAGCCTTCAGCCGGGGAGCTCGTTCCTCATGCGGCCATTCAGCTCGAGCGCAGGCTCCGCCCCCACACAGAGGATTCTTTTAAAAAAAAAATTAAAAAATTAAAAAATGTAAATTTTAAATGTCTGTTGTGGCAGAGTCAGCCAGTCATTAGTCAAATTGGTGCGGACAATAAGTTAATGGCAGCATCATTTCTCTTCAGTGGTTGTAATTTATATCATTTATGTTTTAGCACATCACAAATTAAAAGACTTGTGTAGACACCTTTGGAATGCTGCTCTACTCTGCTTGAGTGGAGATGGTCAATGTGACAGTCTAGGATTCAGTGCTAAATACTGCACTTACACTTTCGTGGATGTTCCACAAAAAAGAAAATAAGACTGTTCTTCGTTGCCATGGAAAAACTAGGTTTTCAAACCTTTTGGTTAGAATGATATCTGTAAACTTTGTCATGTTGGAATCCGCAAACTGATGCGAGTATAGTATAGTGACATTACACATCAATTTGATCTATGGCACTATGCTAACAATGTTTAAAAAAAAAATGAAAAAATTCATGACCATTTCAAAAAGGAAAAAAAAAATCAAGACTTAATTTTGGTTCAGAGCAATAATGAAACACTTTTGGTTGTTCATAAAGACAGTGCAATTAAAGAAATTAGAGCGTTGGAATTCACTGTCACTATGTCACATTTCCAATTGTCATGAATGGGAAGGTGCAGAGAATTACCACACTTGTTCACACAAACCACTCTCACAAGAAGTAAAATCGATCTTTATGGTTGAAACCACATCCACAAGCATAATAAAACAAAAGTTAATTTAAGTAATTGTCAGCTTGTTAAGGATTTTAATCACTTAGTCCACTTCTGCCACACAGGATCTCTGGAGACATTCAATAGCCTAGTTTTGAAATACAGGCCAAAAAGATACATTCTCAGACAAAAAGAGCACTATGATGTATTGATACCAACTGTTACTCAAGTTCAATGTTATCTAATGTATGATTAGAATATACAATATTCTACATTTTCACATGGTAGGTATTCAGGTGTAGAAGGTGGTAATGTGGGTCTGGTTATACCATGAGAACTAATGTAAATGGCGCACACACTGCATAAAATGTATACAAAAAAATGGCTCCATCAAAGAGAGACTTGTCTTTTTGTAGTTTGATCACTAGTTTATATTTAACATTGTGTGATCTTATCAATGCCCAAGAAGCATACATTATTCCAAGCATGAATTTATAATCTCAGCAGCTTCACATTAAATAAAGCAGAGAATGCCAACCAGCAAAACGCCAGCTGTTGCAAAACTGTGGAATTGGTAAATTGATAAGCATCAAGCGCCACGGTAGATGTGGTTCTACAAATCCTGAGCCTGTGTTTGCCTGCTGTAAAGTACTTATGTCAGGCGAGTCTGATTTATATTCAGAAAACAATTTGGATATAATCAAAAATTCACATATGTACCTTTATGGCAAGAATAGTTTTTATGAGCAATTGCATCAATTAGTTTTTATCCTTTCTGCCATGATATGTTTTACTTCAAAATTATGTTTATTCTAATTTAAAATTTGCATACAATTAAAATTCTCTTTCTTGACCATTTACCTTTTTTATCAGTGTGTTCTACACTATACTTTCCAAACTACTGTGAACACCACGCTGAGGAAATGAGCTTATGCAATTTAATATTATACTTGTAGATTTTTATATAATAGTGTACCTATAATATTCATTTCAGCATTGACAGGAGGCGAATATTTTGCATAACTTTTTACTGAAAGCTGGCAACAGAGATCATAAACAGAACCAATCAAAAAACAGCTAGACGTTCCATAAAGGATTCTGCCAGTCTAAGCGCCTCGTCTTTCTTTGAAAGGAGTCTGCTGTGAAAGGATTTATATTCTAAATGAATGGTTACATTTTAAACGAGCCTGGTACAATTCTTATGAAACAACATCTAGGGATAGTGTCATAAGTCCTATTTTCTAGACAAATTATTTTTGTAGAGTTAGCCGAAGAGAAAGGAAGAGTTAGCTGGCCTAGAGACAGATGTAGAGTATGTTTTTAATGTATGTTGAGTGTTATAAGGATAGATTCCACAAGTTTCTAACTTCCTCCCCTGAGAGTAGACAGACATTTAACATGTATCCTCAATGTTGCTTTACCTCCCATTGGCTTGCATCATTGTGATAATTTGATTGGACATTTGGATTAGTAGGTTATTTGGAAGGAATAGCAAATAATGGACAATGAGGAATTCCTGTTATTCTACTTCACCCAGACTAATCTGTATTTGGAGCAGTATCTTGCACGCAATCAAGACTTATCGCCAGGAAAGAGAGATGGAACCCAACCAGTGTGCCAGAAATGACAATTCTGGGCACTGACAATGTTAATGGGGATAATTAAAAAGTCCACAATTAGGATGTATTGGTCTGAAAATCCTATTTGTAATACCCCCATTTTTCCCAGACAATGCATAGGGACAGATATGAGGACATACTGCAATTTTTGCACTTTAGTGACAATATGAAGTGCCACCCAAAAAGTATGATATTCTCTATAAAATACGCCCTCTAATTGCCCACTTTAATGATAAATTTGCCACTAGTTACACCCCCAAAAAACATTTCTATTAATGAGTCCCTCATGAAGTATAAGGGAAGACTGGGATTTAGACAGTACATCCCATCCAAAAGATCCCGATATGGGATCACATTTTATAAATGATGTGAAAGTGGCAGTGGCTAGGTGTACACCTTCTGTGTATACGTAGGAAGGGACAGCCACCTTGATCCCCCAGATATATGGCAAAGTTGTCTGGGACGCTCTTACTCAAAGGTAATCATTTATATATTGATAACTTTTATAACAGCATCCCACTTTTTAAAATGCTGTAGTGCTTTGAGACCGTGGCCTGTGGCACTATCAGGAAGAGTCGCAGAGGTTTCCCAAAGGCTCTAGCGGAAAAAAAAATTAAAAGGGGGGGGGGGGGGGAAACAGCATCTCTCTGCCAGGATGAACTGCTGGCACTCAAGTACCGAGATAAAAAGGGAGGTTTTCATTCTAACTACCATCCATGGTGAAAGCACTCGCAGGGTCGCAGTTCGTGGCAGAGAGGAATTTAAACGGGTGCCAGTCTGCATACAGCAATACAATCGGCATATGGGGGGAGTTGACCTGTCCGATCAACTGTTGCAGCCGTATTTAATCCCGCGAAAGACCAGGGCATGGTATAAAAAAGTGGGCATATATATAATGCAGACGGTAGTCCACAATGCCTTTGTCATTTTTAAAAAGGCAAATGCTGAGCTGAAATGCACATTTCTTTCATTTTAATTTCAGCTAATTTCTGGGTTGCTTGAGTGCCACAGAGGGGGACCATCAGTGGAGCCTAGCAGAAGAATGGAGGCAGGTCACTTCTGCTTCAGGATCCCATCAACCCCCAAAAAGAAAAAAAGGAAAAAAAGAAAAAAAAACAGAAAAGGTGCAGGGTGTGTTATAAGAGGGACGGGCGTAAGAGCTAAGACCAGTTATTACTGCCCTGATTGCCCCTCTTAGCCCGGCCTATGTATTGGCCACTGTTTTAAACTTTTCTACACCCAGGTACACCAGTTTTGGGGTGTGATTTTAGTCATCTGTCTGATTGGTTACCGAATCTTGGCTTTGTCTCCCGTTTATCCTGTCTTCTCTGATCCATGACCTCGGCTTGTCCGATCGTTTTGTTTCTCTTTACTCCTTTGACGTCGGCTTGTACCTTGACTATTCTCTGCTTGTATAGCCCGGCCATTCTAAGGACCGGTATTACAGGTTTCTCTGTGTTCTCTTTGTTGTCTGTCTGTGTTTTGGTTTCGGAATCCATGACAGCTTTGCCCGGGACGCAGATGACTGGGTACTACTACCAGATAAGTTTACGCCAACTATCCCCCCTTTTCACAGCAAATAGTATGCACTTGTTCATAATTTGAATTGATGAGCTGCTTATACTTAATAGATGTGGCCTTTGAGAGGTAATTTGGAGTCCTGAGCTGCTAAAATTAGACTTGGGCCCAGGATCCACTTTTGAAAAATATGAAAGTGGTGTGCCTCCAATGTGCTCCTTCAACATCCACATTCCTTTAGAAAGGTACACAAAAGGTACACATGGGGGTATTGTTGCACTAAGAGGACATAGCTGAGCAACATATTAGGTGTTACACTGCCATAGCACATAAGGATTGCAAAATATACAGTAACATCTCCAAGCGTGTGTCAAACAGGCAGAAAAAAATACTAATTGCAACTAGATTTGGTACAAACTAACAAAAAAATTAGCCTACGCTGTTTAAAATATGCCTTTTGAAATACCCTGGGGTGTCTACTTAAAGAAATTGTAGGCCTTTGTGGTTTTTGAACATTAAAACTGCTATAATACCCCAAATTAAAGCATAGGCCCATTAAATCCGTCTCTCAAAATTCTACTGTGAATACTGAAATGTACAGGTCTCCTATATGGCACTGTAGCTTCACAAAGTAGTGCCAAAGACATACAATGGGGATATCGTTGTACTCAGCAGATGTAGCTGAACACAAAATAAAGTTTTGTACAGGAATAGCACACACCAACTTTACAAAAAATACACGTTATACGTTTGTGTGCCAAAAAACAAAAAAATTATTTTACTCCAATATTTAGCAGAGATTGGCAGTGAAATGGCTACGTAGAAAGTGTCAAAACAACCTTAGGTAAATAGCCTGTGATGTCTACTTTATATAAATATATACTTGTGTGGCAATTTTGTTTTCATTTATGGCTATTAAGCTTACAAGATACCAAATTCTAAAATCGCTCCACATTAAAAGTTTATTTTACTCCTTGTGCTTTGTGACCTGTAACTACCAAAAAAAAAAAAAAAATTAAGACATATTATATATCCTGTAAATCAGAACTAAATATATGTATTTTTAATTACTTTCCTAAACCTGCACTAAATATGCACACATTTTTTTATAATATGTATATATATATATATATATATATATATATATATATATATATATATATATCTCACACATCAAATTAAAGCCCATTCTGTGCTTTAAAAAAACAGTATATGTGTGTCGGTGCAATAAATTAGTAAAAAAAAAAAATGCAAATTGCAGTTAAACGCAAACAAAAAATGCAAAAATTGCTTGTGTCATTAAGCGTAAGACAAGCTTCTGAAGCTGTGTCCTTCAGGGGTTAAACAAGAAAGAACCATCATCACATCACTGGCAACTGATTCCAACCTTGTCATTAGACAGGCAGATAAGGGAGGAGGTATTGTTTTACTAAACTATGAGGATTATAGACAAGAACTATTGACACAATTGGAAGATGGAAACACATTCCAAATTACCTTCTGACCCCACTAACGACATCATGGGTATTATACAAACAACCCTACAAAAAAGGTACTGGATGCATCCTACATTATGCAGGAATACCTATGCCTCCTCCAGAAAAATCCAAGAACACTGGTAATATATCCCTTACACAAGATCCACAAGCACCCTATGAAACCATCTGGAAGGTAGATTGTTTCAGCAATTGGAGGGGGTGGGGGGTGCATTAGAACCCATAGCCAAGTGGTTAGATTACCTCTTTAAAGAGTGGGAAACCTACCTACTTGTGTGAAAGAAAGACCTAGCCTATTGAATCTACTTAAAGAAATTACATCATTGGAACCCACATCACTATTATTGACTTGTGATGTTTAGAGCCTATACACCATCATCCCACACCAGGCTGGGATAGAAGCTGTGCGCAGGATATTGACAAATTCTCCACACTACAAGGGGCCCCCAGTAGAATTCACCCTACAACTGGTACTTAACTATTTCAAGTTCAAGAAAACATGGTACAAACAGATATCCAGAACATCAATGGGGCAGCTGTGGCCCCCATGTATGCAAATGGGTACATGTTTATCTTCGAGCAGGAGCATTTATCGACTCCTTTTCAGGACAACATATTCTACTGTCGATACATCAATTACATTTTGATAACTTGGAATGGGACACTAGAATCCACAGAACAAATGTTGGAGAAAATCAACAATCTGGATTCCCAGACGGTGGACTTTCTAGATGTTCGTCTATAGAAGGAAGACACAAAGGTAGCATATACCTTATTCTCTAAACCTACGGACAGAAATCGCCTACTACATGCCAATAGCCATCACCCACGACATTTGAAAGACTCACTTCCTCACTCACAGTTCTTAAGGGTGATAAGGAACAATTGAAACCCGGTCAATGCGCAACATCAAATACAACAAATGTGGGACAAATTTAAAGTAAAACAATAGTCTTACAACTAGCATTAGATAAATGCTATGCAATAGACCAACAAATACCAAAAACTACTGACAGACTCATATTTCCCACTACGCCATCCCCCCCCCCCAAAAAAAAAAAAATTAACTGGCGTATCAAACAATGATGAAACACTACCTAGACAGTTCAAACAACCTCCAATGATGTGTTACCTTAGGGGCAAAAACCTCAAACCTGCTGGTCAAAACGGATCCACATCATTGTTACAATACAACACCCATATATCAGAATATGGGATGTTACAGATGTCTAGGGTATGTAACTTGCAGTCACATGACACCCAGTAGAACCTTTACCAATCCACATACTGGCAAAAGATACACAATTCGTTATAGACTAACCTGCACCACTGACTATGTGGTATATAAACTAACATGGCCTTTCGCATTATTCTTTGTAGGCAAGACTGATCTCCCGCTAAGAGAAAGGATCCAAAACCACCCTTCATGTATACGAACTGCATATAGATATCAGGGTTCCGAATTACCGGTGGCTAAACACTTTTTGAAAAGAGCCGCCCACTACCATATTTGGTCAAATGGCAACTGACCATATTCCCCTACTGCTTCGAAGTGGAGATCGAAATAAACTACTTCTACAAAGAGAATTGTTTTGGATCAGGGCATTAAACACTGTATACCCTAAAGGTCTAAATGAAAAGTACTCTTATCAATCTTTTTATGAAATAAATGTAAGGACAGAAAATATATATATATATATAGTTATAGTACATCTATAATTTACATTGGCAAGATACTGGGCACACATTTCCTGCAGGAATATCTACAATATGGACCACACTAGGTTTATCCATCCTGTTTGTGACCCACCAAAGAATGAGTGCCTAAAACGCTGTTTCCCTCATGCTTTTTACATATACACACTCCGGTGTACATATGTGTTTTTTCTTGAATGTTGGTATTTATATCACTTGTATCCATAATAGATAGCCAACACATGGTGTAACTAGATACAATACTAATTATAGTAGCATATATACAACACTATAAGGTTAGATATCCTTGCTACATATTTTTGGAATATATTTTATAGGATGTATTATCCTATTTCAATATTAGGCATCCTGTAATAGCTGCATAATGTCTAACATTTTGTAATATTTAAACTATATATGTGCATCTATACCTCAATATCTGTAATTGTAGGATCTTCTTATAAAAATACATTTTCACTATAAATTCTTAATACATATGTATTACTTGTAATATAGCTGACACCACCTTTGCTTGTTTTCTTCCCCAGTTCTCTGCCTGTGTATTCACATATATTTTATGCACATTTTATTGACCTTCATTAAATTTGTTTTGTTTCCTCCTCCGAGTTGTGTACAGGTGGTATATAATACGTAGTAATATCGGGTTGCTATGACAACCTGATGCGCACAAGTACTGTGCGCTGTGTTCTTTTGTTCCCCCCATACAACGCCGCCTTATAATGATCTCAATCGGGTTGATTGGCAACTGGACGCACAGCAACACAGTGCGGTTCAATTGCGTTCCAGCGGTTCCTATGGCAACCAGCTGGAACGCAGGGCTCACTCAGCAGTTTTCTTTACTGCATTCAAGTTCCCAGACTGGATTAACCTCATCCCACTTTTTTTTTTTTTTTTTTTTTAAACAGCTGGCACAATTACCGGGGTCAAGGGTGGTGAGTACACACTGTTATTTGTTAATCAATGTGTATGATATTTAAACACTTGGTGGAGGGTGGTAGTGTTATCCTGATGAAAGTTGCATGGTGAACTGAAACGTTTATTTTTTTAATTTTATTTTTACAGGCAAACTAAATAAGTTTATCTTTTTATACTATAACAAGTCCCTTGAGTGCGGTATTTTGGAATTGAGAGATATTTATATACATACACACACACACACCTGAAAGATCCTGTCCTACGCTATAAGAAGGGATGCATATACTACATTTGGGGGAAATGTATTTCCTTTCAAAATTTGATGAAAGGATTTTTAAAAATAAAAAAAATAAAAAAGGGGGACTTGACTTTAACTTGGACAAACTTTGGCATCTATGTCGATGATCGAGTGATGCCTGCCATTATGCAACAGTGGCTTAAGCAAGTCCCAGCAGCAGCAGCAGCAGCAATACGCCTTCGCGTGATGCTGCTTCAGACGTCTGGGTACGACCTCACATCACTGGATGTCATAGCTAGGGCCCAGCACGAGAATCATGCTTTTCCATGGGGTCTCATTCGACGCTTGTATCCAGATGAATAGAGTGCAGCTTGTCAGGCGCTTATGGTAGGGGGTAAACCATACTATGGGTATCGGCGAGAACTACAAACAGTGAGATCAACGCAGTTCAAGCGCTTTGCATCTTTTCGCAGAAAGTTACTCGTAGCAACTGGTGACAAGACCTTGGAAGGGTATCGAGGGTTTGTAGAGGATAGGGCCAATAAGGACGCCTGGGACAGAATAATTGATGCTTATATTCGAACACATAGAGGTCCCGATCTAAACGTAGATCTCACGGATGATGAGATCAATGACCAAGCATATTTCCAGAATTTGGTGGCCGATTCACCGGGTAACCTTGGAGCTTGGGAGTCAGGAGAGGTGATAGATCCAACTTCTAAGGCTGAAGCCCAGGGACATCAGCACCCAGACGAGGAGGTGACCAGGAGGACAATGATTAGGTTACACAAAACCAGTCCATCCGCAGGGGGTATCTTTCTATGTCAGTATTACACTACTTTAGTTAAGGTTCACATAGACACACACATAAATACCTCAGATCCCTAGTTATTACTAAGTGCATGTTTATCTGTTAGATTTACTAATAACACAGTGGAAAATATCCAAAGTATGCACATACATACATATAGATCTATATACTCACATTAGTATAATAAGTAGTATACTTTTTTCTTTTCTTTTTTAAACAAAGTTTTGAGGTGACAGTTGTCCTCTAAACGTAGTAAATGTGGTTTTACAAATCCAGAGCCTGTTTCCCTGCTGTAAAGCACTTCTGTGAGGTGAGCCTGATTATATTCAAAAAGCAAGTCTGAAATAATGAAAAATGCACAAAGTATGGTTGAAGTAACACTATGCATGAGGACTTTAGGGCAAGACTAATTTTACTTGGGAAATACTGAACAAAACATAGAGGCTGCACAATTCCATCAATTTGTTTACAGGTTTTCTGTTGTGGTTTGTTTTACTTCAAAATTGTTTTATTCTTATTAAAAAAAAATCTCTCTGCCATTTCCCTTTTTCTTTAATGTGTACCTACAGTATAACTTCAACACAATAAAACACTGTAAACTGTAAAGAAATGTAAAAAATATTTGATTGTGAAGATTGCATGCAATCTGTTTAGGATCTGGGCAGTAATACTAATGTTATAGGACAACTACATTTCCATTTATAGTATATTAAAGCTGTGATCCATCAAAACAACATATACATTTGATTTGGATACCCAGTTTGCTTTCTTCTGGTATTTGGCATTAAAAACTAAATAAATATATTCAGCACCATATTAACTACAAGTGAGCCTGCTTAACTCAAAATGCTTCAAATGAACCACTGCTTATGAAAGTAAAATGATAGTTTTACAGCATCCCTTGTTTTAAAATAATGTATATATACACAGAACCCTGGTTCTTATCAGGGATTCTAGACTAGTGACAATTTTTTTTATTTTTATTTTTTAAATACTCCAGTAATGTCTTTTTGCTTTGTACTAATTAGTACTTCTACTTGGTATCTGACTAAATAAAGAGATTTGTCTAGTAATTTTTACACAGCCATGCCCCTTAAAGCATTCTAGGCAAAAAAAAAAAAATAATTTAAAAACTGCTCCATGTACTTATTGTATTGGTTGGCATAGCAATTACCCACAACCTAGTACCTTACAAAGGATTCTAGAAAAGCCCACAAAAAAATAATAAAGTGGAAACTGTTCAAACTCCTTTAGCTGATTATAATTCAGCATTTTACTTCATCACCCACATAAACATGAATAATTTCCCCTAGCCATTGCAGATAGTGTGGCTTCAAAAACCTTTTAAAATATTCTTATTTTCCAGACAAAGGAGGAACTTGGACTGAATTAAGCTAAAATGTGAGCACCTTGTCTGCCCTCTATCTGCCTGCCTGCTTGCCTGTCTCTGTCTGCCTATCTCTGCCTGTCTGTTAATCTGCCTCTGCCTGCCTGATTATCTCTGCCTGTCTGTTAATCTGCCTCTGCCTGCCTGATTATCTCTGCCTGTCTGTTAATCTGCCTCTGCCTGCCTGATTATCTCTGCCTGTCTGTTAATCTGCCTCTGCCTGCCTGATTATCTCTGCCTTTCTGTTAATCTGTCTCTGCCTGTCCCCTGCAAAGGCCCAGCCAATAGTCTCCCCTCCATTATATACTGCACATGGCCCATTGAAATCTGCAGCAGAGTTGTTTACATCTACAAAGTATAATAAAAGTAGCCTATGCCCCGTCACTAAGCCACAGAGAGTCCCTGCATCCAGTTTGGATTGCCCCTCTGCATTCATTTAACAAATAAATAGATAAAGCAAGACAGACCCTCAGCACCCAACCTACACCCTCACCACCCACTGAAAACCAAAGAGACTTCCGCTTCTGAGATAGTTACTATTACAAGTAGCAGCTAACGAGGGATTTTACTCAGCAGCGCCACCTATGGATTCGGCTGGTTGTGTACATTGCACTGCAGGTTCTGTGCATTCCAATGGGGCAGCAGCAATGCTTGTAAAGTTTTCTGAGAAGAATTCTGGATGTTAGAAAGCATTCTATTCATACAATGATTAATGTCAGGGAGAAAAGAAAAAAAAAAACTACAAATGCTGATATGAACTTTAGAATTCTGTTCAGACAATATAGTAAAACAATAGCAGATCATTTTTCCCCAGCCCTACTAGACTTGCACTCCACTACACCCAAGTTAGAAATTCAGAGAAATTCATCAATTGGAAATAGAATGTGGGGTTTTTGCACTTTTAATTTTAATTTTTGACATTTATTATAAACAATTCATATAGGCATCCTAAAGCTTGGTATGGCTTACAAGGAAATCAGAATACAGAGGTAGATTGATATATGTTGTTCTATATATCCTTCCTACATAGAGTAGAGGCTGAAACCTATAGAATATACACCAGTATAAGAACTATGGGACATATAGCAGTATAGTTGCATAGTTACCACTAGATTTTATCTGGACAGTCCTGAATTGGGATCTTCCTCTGAACAACTACTCTTTCTGATGACAATATAATGCCCAGCCGGCATAATCATTATTTGCACACTGGTGTAAATGTACACTCGAGTGTTTCGAGTGTACATTTTACAGTGAAACAAACACGGTTATATCTGCTATTGTAAATATGGTGAGTGAACCATATAAACCAGCTAGGGTATTTAGTAACATTTCCAGGCAAACTAAATACATTTCGTTTTTAGTATTCTTTGAAGCCAGTTAAAGCAATTAAACACACGCTGAAATCACCACTATCAAAAATAAAAAAATCAGTTCCTGCTTTTAGTTTCTGTGCCCACTCAACTAATGTAAAAAAATCAGCCTCAATAATACAAATGAAGACTTTCTAAATTCACCAACAAGACACAAACTGAATGTTAGGGAATTTAGCTAGACCAGCGGTTCCCAAACTGTGTGACAGGCACAAGGGGGCACCGGGAACCGTTCCTCACTCTCTCCTGTCAGCTCTGCAGGACCAGAGGGGAGATCAAAGGATCACTATAGTGCAAACTCGTTTTCCTAGCACTATAGTGCCCTGAGGGTGCCCCCACCCTCATGGCCCCCCTCCCACCGGGCTGAAGTTGGATGAAGGGGGTTAAACACTCTCCTCCTCCTTTGGACGTCACCGACTGAATGCGCATGCGTGGCAAGAGCCGCACGCGCATTCAGCCAGTCCATAGGAAAGCATTCTCAATGCTTTCCTGTGGACGCTGGCGTCTTCTCACTGTGAAAATCACAGTGAGAAGCGCCTCTAGCGGCTGTCAATGAGACAGCCACTAGAGGCTGGATTAACCCATATGTAAACATAGCAGTTTCTCTGAAGCTGCTATGTTTACAGCAGGCAGAGTTAATCCTAGATGGACCTGGCACCCAGACCACTTCATTAAGCTGAAGTGGTCTGGGTGCCTATAGTGGTCCTTTAAGCAAGAGCATGTGAAAAGTAGTAAAAAAAAAAAAAGGTAGGCACCCAGACCACTTCAACTAATTTAATTGGTCTGGGTGCTGTGTCCCTTTTGCACTTAGTGTTTACATTGCAACTTTAAGTCTGCAATCAGTGGCTGTCTCCCAGTCCTCACGCTCTGCAGAATTTCCCCCATAAGAAAGCATTGATTCAATGCTTTACTATGGGGAGGTCTAATGCGCGCACAGCATTTGCCACGTCATGCGAAGGGGGCAGAGCATTGACCCAGCTCGAGGATTATCATCACTGGGAAAAGGTAAGTAAAGTTTTTTTTACCTTTTATTTACCAGGGGGGGAGGGCAGGGAGGCAGGGGGAGCAATAGTAGCAGTAAAAATGTTATAATTACTTCATCATCTACAAAATCAGTTTTTGCTTCAGATAGCTATTTAAACTAGATCTGTATATTGTGCTACTAAATTCACTTTGAGATATATAGAGTAAAATATTTACATAGCTGGAGCTTTATAACGGCTCATCCAAGATGGCTGGCACACTGGATTTATCCAAGATGGCTGGCACAATGGATTTATCCAAGATGGCTGGCACAATGGATTTACCCAAGATGGCTGGCACAATGGATTTATCCAAGATGGCTGGCACAATGGATTTATCCAAGATGGCTGGCACAATGGATTTATCCAAGATGGCTGGCACAATGGATTTATCCAAGATGACTGGCACAGTGGATTTATCCAAGATGGCTGGCACAATGGATTTACCCAAGATGGCTGGCACAATGGATTTATCCAAGATGGCTGGCACAATGGATTTATCCAAGATGGCTGGCACAATGGATTTATCCAAGATGGCTGGCACAATGGATTTATCCAAGATGGCTGGCACAATGGATTTATCCAAGATGGCTGGCACAATGGATTTATCCAAGATGGCTAGCACAATGGATTTATCCAAGATGACTGGCACAGTGGATTTACCCAAGATGGCTGGCACAATGGATTTACCCAAGATGGCTGGCACCATGGATTTATCCAAGATGGCTAGCACAATGGATTTATCCAAGATGACTGCCACAGTGGATTTCCCCAAGATGGCTGGCACAATGGATTTATCCAAGATGGTTGGCACAATGGATTTATCCAAGATGGCTGGCACAATGGATTTATCCAAGATGGCTGGCACAATGGATTTATCCAAGATGGCTGGCACAATGGATTTACCCAAGATGGCTAGCACAATGGATGTATCCAAGATGGCTGGCACAATGGATTTATCCAAGAGGGCTAGCACAATGGATTTACCCAAGATGGCTGGCACAATGGATTTACCCAAGATGGCTGGCACAATGGATTTACCCAAGATGGCTAGCACAATGGATTTATCCAAGATGGCTAGCACAATGGATTTATCCAAGATGGCTGGCCCAATGGATTTATCCAAGAGGGCTAGCACAATGGATTTACCCAAGATGGCTGGCACAATGGATGTATCCAAGATGGCTAGCACAATGGATGTATCCAGGATGGCTAGCACAATGGATTTACCCAAGATGGCTGGCACAATGGATTTACCCAAGATGGCTGGCACAATGGATGTATCCAAGATGGCTAGCACAACGGATGTATCCAAGATGGCTGGCACAGTGGATTTATCCAAGATGGCTAGCACAATGGATTTATCCAAGATGGCTGGCACAATGGATTTATCCAAGATGGCTGGCACAATGGATTTACTGTCGGCCTGCCCAAAAATAATGTATGCAGCATCCCACAATCCCTAATATACAACCTTCATCATGTGGAACAGGCAGAACGGCTTGTATTCCCCAGTGGCAACCCTTAATTGGATTTTCTTTTTTTGCAGATAGTATCCAGGTAATAGTTGGGGGGGGGGGGGGAGGAGGGGGGAATAGTTCCTTAAAGCCTGCTGATAGTTTTTGTAACTAATTGTTACAGTGAACATGTCACAGATTCAGTTTAATTTAAATCATCCCCAAATGCATTGAATATATTATCTATCACAGAGATACAAAATGTGTTCAATGTAAAATATAGAAACTCACCTTAACTCAGATCCAGCGTCGTCACGTCCTCACCTTCGCGGGTGTTATACCTATGGTCCGCTTGCTGCTTGCCTGCTCACTTGTGTGATTTGCCCTACTTGGAAACACTTGTCCACGCAGAGCAAATCTCTTCTGCGATGCTAACACACTAGCTACATTGCCTGGGGTTTGCATGCTGGGGTTTGAACTGAGTGTCAGTCACTCTATTCCTATACTCCCAAGCCAGCACTTAATGCTCTTTAAAAAGAGCATAGGTTAAATGTACCCATTGAATCTGTTCAACTAGTTTAGAATATATTTCTTGAATTTATTTGCATGCAGTGTGCATATCATCAAAGTCTCTACAATGCATGATGGGAGCAGCTCAAATGACAGATTTTGGTTGGCACAATTTATATGCAGTATTATTTATAAGTTACTGTAGCCAAAGCTTTGAAAATCTTGATGCAATCCCAAAATGACTCCCGCCACACTAGAAAATTGCCAGATCTCCATGTACCAATGACAACTAAACTTGGCTAGATAAAATTGTATAAATCTGATCCTGATGGCTCACAGCCCAAGCTTGATCAGCTGTCAGATGAGGCATAGCGCAGTGAGAGTTAAACATCATGTATCTGCGAAGGTACCTGTCCTTTTAACTGTGCGCTATCATCAATAGTTCTATCATGAAAAGTGTTCTAACCTTTGATTTTAAAGAAGTTATTGTCACATTAAACTGGTTTTAGAAAATAGAAGAGTCAATGCCCTTTAATTTGTGCCTGTGATAGCAACTTGGCTTGCTGGCTGAGCAGATGATATTGTACTCTCTGTAAAGTGATAGCAAGTCAATTTATTATGACAGGTGCCGCTTAATAGTGATCAGTCTGGTAAGGTCTGCTTTAGAGGCCAAAATCTCCTGCAGTTTGTTTGAAATAGAAGGATTCCAGTGGATTTTTATTGTGAAGACAGGCTGTTCGGATTTTTTATTCCATTAGTTAGCTGGAAAGTTAAAGTCACTGCAGGAGACATTTCTATTTTATTGCAATAAATGCAATTCATAAATTGATAATGTAATTCACAATCACAGATTGAGAGTTCTATTCGCAGATTCCCTACTGTCATGCTGTTGATCAGATATACTATTTTTATACTATATTTGAACCAAACATTTTTATGTTTTCCAAATGAGGAAAATCTATATACAGAATTCTCAATAGGTTGTTGACATGCCCAGTGACTTATTGACTTAAACCTTTCACAGGCAAATACTTTGCAAACAAAAAAAGTTATAGCATGAAAAGTAACGTGCATAATTTGTTTAAAGCACCCCATAAGCGTTTAAAGTACATCAAATAAAAATATATATTTTACAAATAAACTTTTCAGCTACCCATTTATCTGTTAAAAAATATTTACTGTGTGTCTGCAATGTAAGATATAATGTACCATTACATTTAGTATTTCAAATCAATTTTGCATTAATAAGGCAAAAGCGACGGCTCAGGATCCAGTCTTCCAAGAATTTCAGTTTCCCTCCAGAGACCGTGGTATTATGCAATGGGCTCCTCTATCCTCAAAAAAGCAAAACTGACTTCCTGACACCCCCAGGAATGCTAGCTTCAGCAGAGGGGTCATTGGAGTTGGAAGGGAAGAGAGGCCACAACAATCACATACTCTAAGAGTAACACATAAGATGGGGGCAGAACATGCCTCTATAGTCATACCGGAGACCAGAAGCTGGAGAATGGGCCAGAGGTCTCCAGCGATCCCCAGGGTTCCTCATGTGCATGGCTACTTCACAAAGTGCACAAGATGGTTCCCTGGTAGTAATTGATGAGCAAAGGCAGAGCAAACCCTACTTTAGCTTCAGGAGGATAGAGCTGAGCCAACTTAAGTTTAAGGGAGCTTTCATTCCAGATAATATAGAGGATGATGGATTTTAAGGTGGAAAAAAAGTATTGGGGAATCTGGACGGGTAGTGTCTAAAAAGCGTACAAGAGACAACTTTTAGATTTTATGATCAAAATTTAATTTCAAAAACATCCTATGAAATGACACATTTGCTGTTTTACAAGTGTTAAGATACAACTGTCACTTTAAAACTTTGTTTAATATAATTCTTTCATCGAGTTTAAAAAAAAAAAAAAAACCCTGTCTGATTCAAGATGCATATACGTATCTGAAGGATACTGTCCTAAGCTACAGACAGGGATGAGATATTTCTCATTTGACAAATACTTCAGTAAAAAAAAAAAAAGAAAAAAAAAATATTTCCTTTCAAAACTTGATAGGATTTTTATATTAGAAAAATTGTTTTGAGGAGACAATCGTCATCCAAGCGCCATGGTAAATGTGGTTTTACAAATCCAGAGCATTTGTTTGCCTGCTGTAAAACACTTCTGTGAGGTGAGCCTGATTATATTCAAAAAGCAATTATAAAGTAATAAAAAATGTACAAAGTAAGGTTGAGGTAACATTCTGCAGGATGACTTTAGGGCAAGACTAATTTTACTTGGAAATACTGTACAAAAAGATAGAGGCTACACAATTCCATCTGTTTACATGATTTCTGCAGATTTTTTTTTTTACTTCAAAATTGTATTTCTCTGCCATCTACTTTTTTTTTATTATTATTATTATTATTATTATTATTATTATTATTATTATTATTAACCGTGTACCTAAAGCAGGCTTGGGGAAGCCTGATCTAAAGTATAGCTTTAACATAATAAGCGCCATATGCACATGCGCGGCACATTCAAACCGCCCATAGGAAAGCATTACTCATTGCTTTCCTATGGACGTCCAGCGTCTTCTCACTGTGATTTTCACAGTGAGAATCACGGAAGCGCCTCTAGTGAGAGCCACTAGAGGCTGGATTATCCCTAGTATAAACATAGCAGTTTCTCTGAAACTGCTATGTTTACAACTGCAGTGTTAACACTAGAGGGACCTGGCACCCAGACCACTTCATTGAACTGAAGTGGTCTGGGTGCCTATAGTGGTCCTTTAACTGAAAATGCTTCAAATGAATCACTGCTTGCTGTTTATGAAAGTAAAATGCAAATTGTTGTAGAAAATATCTTGTTTTGAAATGCATTATATCTACACATAATCCTGGTTCTCATCAGAGATGACTAGTTTGAAAAAAACAAAAACTTCTGTAGCCCATGGAGCAGTGCAGCTAAGGGGAATAGGCCTTGACATTGCTACGAGACAGGCATAGGAGGGGTATAATGTAGGTGACTGGCTAGCTTAACTGGAGGAGGGGTTTGTGTTAGAGGAGTATATATAGTGGCCACCTTAATTAATACACTTACCTGTTTTGCCCACCCTCCCTCCCTTATTTGGTCTCTATCTCCCTGGTGGCGGAGGATGGATAGAGAAGTTGGGTTGTAGGTTGTTTGTCCTGATGAAAAATAGTTTTGGTTCGCTAAGAAAAGTTTGCTTTGGAAGAGTATTGGTAGGTTCGAGCTCGTCGGTAGCTGGTTTTATTTATTGTGTTGTGGGTCATTGTCTGGCATTGTATTGTTAAAGAAGTTGGAGGTGATATGTTATGTCAATTTGTGACAATGATGCTAAAATATTTTAACTTTATTAATAAAGCTGATAATTTTTCCAAATAAAAAGGTGTCAGAGTATTTGTGGGGGGTTTGGGTTTATCACGCATATGCCAGAAAGGCGACTATGCATATGTCAAGTAACGTAAAGCAAAACAGCACCTGTTTGGTACTTTATTAAATAAAAATGGATTTGCCTAGTAAGTTTTACACAGCCATCTCTACTTAAGCATTCTAGTTAAAAAAACACAGAGCAGTTTTAAACTTTATTAAATTGGTTGGCACAGCAGTTTCACAAATCCTTGTCCCTTACAAAGAATTGTAGAAAATAAACAATTTTTTTTTTAAATTTATTGTTATGGATAAATTTATTGTTATGGATTTATTGTTTAATTAAATGGAAACAGTTCTAGCTCCTTTAGTTAATTATTATTGCAGCACTTCAATGTGGTATTTGATCACCAACATAAAAATGACTGATTTCCCTAGCCAGTGCAGGTTTCAAAAACTTTTTAAACATTATTTCCTGGACAAAGGAGAAATGTGTGCTGAATTAAGCTAAAATTTGAGACCCTTATGTATATGTTTGTCCCCTGCACATGCAACTGCCCACCCCTCAGCCCCACATTATTTATTCCATGTGGTCAATTTAAATCTGCAGCAAACTTACAGATAAGCTTACATCTACAAATATATCCCATAACCAAGCCACAGTGAGTACCTGCATTCAGGTTTAAATGTCCCTCTGCATTCACGGAACTAATAAAAAATACAAGACAGAGCCACAGTGTGCCTCCGCACCCAACCTACACCCATTAAAAACCAAAGAGACTTCCTCTTCTGAGTTACAATTACACGTAGTACATAAGAAGAACTACTCAACTGAGCCATCTATGGATTTGGCTGGTTATGTTCCTAGTACTGCAGGTTCTGGACAGTATAAAAAAGGTAAAATATTAGAAAGCATACAATGATTAATGTCAGGGGGGAAAAATAATAAATAAATCTGCAAATGCTTCTATTTACTTTACAATTCTGGTTTATTCATTAAGTGAAAATAGGATTTGGGCTTTTTGCACTTTTATATAGGCATATTAAAGTTTGGTATGGATTACAAAGAAATCAGAATACAGAGGTAGTTGGCCGTATCCTGTCCTATATCCCTCCTAAATAGTGGAGAGAGTAAACGCTAGAGTATATATTCCATGACTGCTGACCCTTTACTCATCCTTCCGTAACCCTTCCCTGCCAATAACTCACTGTCATGACAGGCGCATAGTCGCCATATGGGCAGGTGGAATACCCCTCAAAAACATACTGACACTGATGTATGGGTCAATACCTCCACAGCTTTATTAATATTGATAACAATAAATGTAAGTCATTGCCAATCCCCCATCCCGCCATATAACATCATATGTCCACAAAACAAAAGGCAATGACCCATCCTTTCTTTAAATCTAAATAACAACATCATAAACATAATATAAGTGCCAAACTTTGTTAAATAACCACGGTAGGGGTTTACCCGGATACCCCTACCACCCACCAGGTTCTGAGCCACCACCGTGCTCAAAACCTACTAAAGTTAATAATAAACTGTTTAACCAAACAGCAGCCTAACTGTCCTATTCTATTTACACAACCCCAGAGCCTGTTTGTCCCCTAACATTTCTCTCTAGCCCCGCCACAAGCTCAGACCTTGATCCCTTAAGTCGTCTGAGCTCCGCCACCCCTAGGGAACAAGGCTCTACTCAATCCTTCTTGGAACCCCAGATTCAAGAGATCCCACCCCACGACCGTGAGGTGGACCCCGTCCTGCCTAAAATACCCAGGCAACCGGTCCTCAAGCTCTCTGTGCCGAATCACCCCCGCCCCCCCCCCCACCCCCCCACCCCTGACATTTCTAACAAAACTGGCCATTAGGCTATTCACTTTACCCCGGCAGCGCTCAATAGAGGACGTATCCCTGGCATGACGCCACTGAAGTCAGGGGACCATTTTGGACCAGACGACCAAAACCCCAGGGACCCAGTCCCATAGCCGGTTAATGTTCTGTTTCATCAACTTTATCAATCGCCTTTGGGACACCAAGCCCAAATCATTGCCCCCAGCATGTAATAGCAGGAAATCAGGAGACCATCCCCTTTCCATGAGCCTAAACACTGCCCCAATATCGCTCAACTTGCTCCCTGGTAACCGAACTACTTAATTGCGATCTGGTCGATCGGAAAGCCCAGCTGCTGTCCTTTTATACGAACTGCAGCCCTCCTCTTAGCCCAGAACACGAACAAATGTCCCATGATCCATGCAACTCTACCTGTGGAAACAAAACAGAACCATCAGCCAAGAGGCACCAGCAGAGAATCCCCAAACCCCTTACTTGAATCACACCAGCATCCCCAGTCGCACGTAGGAGCGAAACCGAACTAATTTCCCACCTCCCTATTTTCTTCACCAACTCATCGTCGAACTCCAGGAGCGTGGCTTCCGTAGCCGCCCCAATACGGAAGGAGTGCGTCCTGAATTGTTGTGGCTTTAGGCCCAACCTCCGAAGCCCTAAGCAAAAAGCCAGAGCAAACTGGAAGTGCGACTGCGCCGAACCATCCTCATGTAAGAAAAAGGCGCCCTCACCCGCATCGCCCGATACCGTGCAAGAATGGTAACCATGCACAACCACATCTGTCCCTTTCCTCCACATATCTGTCTTTGACCGAGATAAGTGGATCACCACTCTATTCACCCCCGTAGTGACATCAGGTGCCTGAATGCTGGCCCGACCTTGCTTGTTCGCACTGACCAGTTCCCCCAATACGAAAAGGGCCAAAACAAACACCGCACCAACCAGGCCAGCCTCAAAGCAAATCTCAGGCAGCACCCATACCAGGCTCTCCAGAACACTGATAGATACCGGTCGCTGCGCATCAGGAACCCTGCGCCCCCGCCGGAAACTTTTTTACGCTTACCGTATCACAAAATGCTTTGTCAAGTCCCCCTAACCTGGGCAAGCCCGCCTTTCTCCGAGACTGGTGTCTACCATGCCGTTCACACCTCCCGCGCCGTACCTCCTTGCTCCCCAAAGTGCGACCAGCCCGGCCAACCTGCCTTGCCATGAACCATTCATTGCCACCCTGGACATCAGAAGTGTGGCCTGCCACGTGTGCCTGCCAACTGACCATCTTGACCATAACCAATGGTCCTGGAGGGCAGTGCCATCCACGCACTGCGCCTACTCCTGCCCAGCGCGGCCCACTGCGCCTCCGTGCTTCCTAAAATGCCTGCAGCGGGCCCAGACGATGCTAGGGAGTAACTCTGCTCCTGCGTCCTACTTTTACTGGCACCAACACCCGTGCGCCGCCCTAGCCCAGCGCCACCAGGCTGCGATGCCGTCAAGCGACGTCCATGCCGTGCCGAACCAGCTAGACACCTGAGGCCGTCCTCTAGGCCACCAGCCCGGTCCCCTGCAGACTACCAAAGGGCCCCAGCCCCTAGTGGAGGAGGGGCCCACTGCAGTAACCCCGGACAGCGTTATTCCCCGGGCCCTGTGACGGTCCCTGAAGGCCCCAGGGTCCCCTTGAGCTGCATCAACTTGCCTGCTTGTGGGCTGCTCCTCCAGCGACACTGCTCTTGGTCCTCCTGGCAAAAGCAGGCTCACCATGCCATCTACCACCGCCAGGGGCCGCCCTCTCAGCAGACGGCCCCGTGACCAGTAGTCCTGGGCTCCCCCTGCCGGTCGCAGCAAACCTCGTGCCTCGACCGGCTTCCATGGCCTCACCGGAGGGCAGGGCACCGTCCTTGCGTCTCGTGTGCGGGCCTCTGGCCTCGCGGCTCCAATCTGACATCACCTTACCGTCTCCGTCGGCAGGCCTGTCATCCCAACCCTGGCAAAGCCTCTGTCGGTCTCCTCCTCCGCGCCGGCCGGCTGGTCCGGCCACCATTTTGGATCCCCGCCAGGGCCAGTCCAAGGTGCTCCTGCACCCATGCTGCTCCACGATCCTGCGCTGCCGCTCTCACTTCAGCCAGGAGCTGCTCCACTGGATCCATACTCTGGGCCTAGAGCCTGCAGCAAAAGAAAGCAGAAAACCTACCAGGCCCAAGCTGCAGGCTGGAATTGCACACAACTTAGGCCAGGTAAGCAGATAAAAAATGCCTACTTCTAAAATGGCTTCCTAGTTATACTGGGCCAACCCCCTTAACCCCTTAAGGACCACACTTCTGGAATAAAAGGCAATCATGACATGTCACACATGTCATGTGTCCTTAAGGGGTTAAAGGGACACTCCAGGCACCCAGACGACTTCTGCCCATTGGAGTGGTCTGGGTGCCAACTCCCACTACTCTTAACCCTGCAACTGTAATTATTGCAGTTTTTTTTAAACTGCAATAATTACCTTGCAGGGTTAACTCCACCTCTAGTGGCTGTGTACTAGACGCGTGCGCATTAGGTTTCCTCAGCCGGCGGGCGGGATCAGTCTCGCCCACCGGCTGACGTGATTACTGGGAGGAGCGACACCAACCCGAAACCACCGCAGAGGGACATCGGCAGGGTCTCAGGTAAGTGACCTGAAGGGGTTTTCACCCCTTCAGCTACCTGGGATGGGAGGGAGAGGGTACCTGCAGTGCCAGGAAAACTGATTGTTTTCCTGGCACTGGAGTTTTTCTTTAACACTAACTCCACTTCCACATGGGGCCTTCCCCCTATGCCCGCCTCCTAGCTCTGTCAAGCCCCTATTCCACTAAGCTGCGCTTGTTCCATAGGGTTGCATGATCTTGTGCAGGTCAGGGATGAGACTGAAACTTGGGTTAACTTCAGGGTATTTATTTTGTATCTAAGACATAGTATAAACAGGATATCCTATAATAGAAATGATAGGAATGGGGGAGAGAGAAAACAGAACCAAATAACAGGTTACTGGTGAGAATAACTAGGCTATGAAGTAAAGGGTTTAGACAAGAAGCCCAAAGTGGAAATAAGGTAAACATATAAATGAAGTTATAGGTAGGAGATTGAAGATAAACCTATAAGAGAAATTATAGGAACAATCTTGAGGGAAAACAGGATTTAGGCAATATGTCCCAGGACATGATATAAAGAAACAGGGAGACCTATAAGAGAGAGAGGTAAAGCAAGAGAATGAAAATCTAATGTTACAGGTAAACAAATAACAAACAGAACTAGACAGAAATATAAAGATTACTTATATAGGTTTGTAGTTGATCAGTCTCTTTGGATTAGAGGTTGTACTGCAGTAACAGGTGTTTTATGATAGATGCCAATATAATCTGGAATGTTTGTAAATCCAATGTAGGAGTAACACAGGTAGCCATAAAGTAATAAATTAAAGTCCAGTATAGAATTAAGCAGGTTGGAAGTTAATAAGAAATGTAGGGTTATTCAGGCTGGTGTGTTGCAGGTTTGTAAATCATCAGGAATGTAGAGTTGTTCAGCCAAGTCTATAGCAGGTTGGTGAGTAAAGCAAGTTTTGAAGCCAATAAGGTAAGTCCACAGGTTATAACACAGGAGCCAGGATTCAAAGTCTTTCAGGCAATCGTCAACTTCAATGTCAAGGCCATGAGCTGAGTTGGGTGTAACCTTTTATAGGATCTTAATTAGTCCAGGCAGGTGAGGATGAGATGGAAATATCTGTGCTAGTGGTTAGGGAGGCCACTAGTGTCAAATGAAATCAGTACAGGAACTTGGTTTTTAAAGGAATAGAATAAACAGAACAAAAAGTCTTGTTTTTTGATCATATCCTGACACCCACAGACAACCACATTTTGTGGGTAAAGGCAATGGTCACAACTTTATTAACACACCAGCATAACTTAATAACCACTGTCAGCTGCTGGTGTTACCCAGCAGACACCTCCCAATAAACTCCATCTTCCCGAGCCTCTTCAGCCTAAAGTCCATCCTCAACTGGTTCAGGTTGCGAATCCCCATGCCCTTCCGGGCAATGTTCTCTGTTCCAATTTCTGGCGAAGGAAAAAAACGACACCTCAGCCTCTCCCCTACAACTGGAGATGGCTGCGTCTTCCCGAAGACAGCGCCTGTTCAACTGCCGACTATAAACCCATATTGAAAATGTCCAACCCAATGTCATTAAGATGTACCACATCGTCCCACATCAAGTTTGAGTTGTTCCTTTCCAGTTCCACATGACGAACCACAACACTACCCAAGCTCTGCACAAAATGTGAGATTGTCATGTTGAACCGGCGCTTACCACACTCCACTGCTTTAGCATGTTGTAGCGCCCCCTAGACCAGATGAGGAATCACTTCGGACCACACCAATGTTAACTCGTTCAACAACACCACGTACCAAACCAAGTTGTGCTTAAACGCATAAATTTAAATCCACTGTATGGTCATTCCCCCAAACGTGGATCACCAGTACCACTGGCCCAGATACGAAGTGACAGAGCGCAACGCACTCCGGATACACTTGGTGCTAACCTAAACCCTGTATCCCCACCATCGTACCCTGACATGTTCATTCGGAAAAACTTGATTACGTCTGTACAGTCTCTGCTCTGCCGCCGAGCCACCCAATAAATAAAGGAATGACTGATGATCCAAACAAAACGGGGAACGTCCTCTAGAGAAAACAGAACACAACACAACCCAACACAGCCCTACAACAGGTGAGGATGAATATACAACTGAAATCTGCGTGAATCCCATCGACCCATTCGCTGAATAACAGCATCGGACAGCCCAAACTGCCGTGCCTGTGTCGCTGCACCAATCCAGAAAGTGTGTGGAGTGTATCCTTTGTCCACCACACCCAACGCGTGCAATGTGGCCCTAAAAACACTGGAGAACTGCCTATTTGGAGTATATGGAATATAACCTGCCTATTCGCGAGCTCTGCCCCCCACAGCTAGACTGCTAGCACAATGGGGAAAAGCTTGAGAAAAGTCAGGTACCGAATCAATTCCGACTCGTGCCATGCTGATGGCCTTGGCTCAGTGCACCATCATCCCTGGGAAAATGTGCCAAAACCCGTGGTGCCCGAGGCGTCCGTAAACAATCCAAGGGCCAAATTCGAGATTGCTTCCCGCCGCCAGAATGTCCAATCATTGTACCCCTCCAGGAACTCGCTCCAGACTCTCAAATCGTCCTTCACATTTATAAAGTGATAGGGAAGACCAATGCAGATGATGGCTAAGGAAAAACGGCGTAAAAATACCCGACCCATAGGCATAATCCGACAAGCGAAATTCAGATGGCCCAAGAGGGATTACAGCTTCTGAAGCTGCTTCCAAGCACTCCTAACTTGATTGACCATGGCGGTAAAGACTTCCAATTTGCGAAAGCGAAAGACCAAACTGACAGAGTCAATCTCAATACCCAAGAACTAGATCACCCCCTTGGACCCTACGTATTGTCCTCCGCCACCGGCACCCCCATATCCAGCATAAGGGAGAGCCTCAGGGAGAAGCGCCGAGCCATGTGCGTCGCCCGTTACCCCAACAGTCCCCGCAGACGCCAAACAGTCAAGCACTAATCACAGCAATTGCACAACTTCCCTCCCCCACTAGCCCTGTGTACCCCCTACTCCCTGCCAAGCACGAGCGCACTCCTACTCACGGTTCAGGAGAAGGGGTCTCTCTATCCCAGGCACTAATTCCGGTCATCAGTGCTGTGAGGGTGCTGCAGCCTGCCTGCCTCCTGTTCCAGCAGGGCAGCAGTGGCTCCCAGGGAGCTCCTGCCTGTCCATGCTGGACTTGTGGAGGGGTATAATGCGTACTGGTGCTCCGTGGCCTCCAATCCTGAAGCCGGCAAGATCCTCCACCGGACTGCTGCCACCCGCTGCCTGCACCACATCAGCGGGTTGAGCAGGTGGGTGGGGGGGCAGAGGGGAAAATGGCCCTCCCTACATCATGCAGTGTCCCCCCTTGTGCCCCCCCCCCCCCCCGAGTTGAAATTGAAACCGGGAGCAGCAAGTCTCCCTTCACAAGCTGCAGCAGCTGTCAGACTGTGGAATTGTGTTCGGCCAAATGGGGCACTGTGCTGGGAGGAACTTCCTCCTGGGTCACAGAGAGCAGCGCAGAGGAGAGACAGGGAGAGGATGCTCAACTCTGCATAGAGGATGCTCAACTCTGCACCATGCAACTTCTGGTAAGTGGCAGAGCATTGTGTGTGTGATGCAGTCTATGTGTGTGGTGGGAAGGGAGTTCAGTTTGTGTGGGGGGGGGGGGTCAGTCTGTGTGTGTATGGGTCAGTCTGTGTGTGTGTGGGGGGGGTCAGTCTGTGTGTGCGTATGGGCCAGTCTGTGTGTGGGGGTCAGTCTGTCTGTGTGTGTGTGTAAGGCTCAGTCTGTGTGGGGTGGGTCAGTCTGTGTGTGTATGGGTCAGTCTCTGTGTGTGCATTATTTATTCTGTGTGTGTGTATGGGCCAGTCTGTGTGGGGGGTTCAGTCTGTGTGTGTGTGTGTGTGTCAGTCTGTGTGTGTGTATGGGTCAGTCTGTGTGGGGTGGGGTGGGTCAGTCTGTGTGTGGTGGGGGAGTCTGTGTGTATGGGTCAGTCTGTGTGGGGTGGGTCAGTCTGTGTGTAGGGGGGGCAGTCCGTGTATGTGTATGGGTCAGTTTGTGGGGGAGGGGGCAGTATGTGTGTGTGTGTATGGGGCTGTCTGTGGGGGGGGGCAGTCTGTGTGGGGGGGGTCAGTCTGTGTGTGTGTGTGTGTGTGTATGGGCCAGTCTGTGTGTGTGTGTGTGTGTGTGTGTGTGTGTCAGTCTGTGTGTGTGTATGGGTCAGTCTGTGTGGGGTGGGTCAGTCTGTGTGTGGTGGGGGAGTCTGTGTGTATGGGTTAGTCTGTGTGGGGTGGGTCAGTATGTGTGTGGGGGGGGGCAGTCCGTGTATGTGTATGGGTCAGTTTGTGGGGGAGGGGGCAGTATGTGTGTGTGTATGGGGCTGTCTGTGGGGGGGGCAGTATGTGTGTGTGTGTATGGGGCTGTCTGTGGGGGGGGGCAGTCTGTGTGTGTGTGTATGGGGCTGTCTGTGGGGGGGGGGCAGTCTGTGTGTGTGTGTATGGGGCTGTCTGTGGGGGGGGCAGTATGTGTGTGTGTGTATGGGGCTGTCTGTGGGGGGGGGGCAGTCTGTGTGTGTGTACAGGGCAGTCTGTGTGTGGGGGAGAGGGTAGTCTGTGTAAGTGCTTGAGCTCCAAAAGAGATACCTCTCATTTCATGACCTCCCCTGTACCCGATGGATAGACAGCCTTCTCAACCACCATCGATCTGATTGTGCCACTGCCTCCCTGCAAGGTAAGATCAGGGAAAGGGGAATATTCTTTTTATTTTATTTTTTTTTAAACAATTATTAAAGTAAAAATTGTAAAGCCTTTCTCTATCCCACTCTGTCACTCACACACTTCATCTCACACATCACCTCTTCACCCACATACACACTTCTTCCCCACATACCTTCACACGTACATACATACTTCACCACATTACACAACGAATATCATATATATATATAGACATGCATACATACACACTACAGCTCCTTGATAAGCACGCAATGCAACCCCAATACACATACACTCACACTGCAGTCCCTAGATGCACACGATCACACTTTACAGGCCCTCTCAGCACAAACACAATCACCAATGCTCCTATACATGAGCACATGCTCACACTACAGCCCCTAGTTGCACATACTACACCATAAACAGACTCTTATATACAGAGACTTCACCATAGCCTCTTCTAAACACCATGGAAAATTATCTTGCATCTCCTGAAAAGGTTTTCCAGTTTCCGTGCTATAATAATGCTCTTGTCTATAATAAGGAAGGCGAGGCGGTGGAACTACAGGCAGTGCTGGTGCTGCGGTTACACCGGTGCCCATTGAGTGGCGCGTGCAATTAGGGCCACCTGATGGGCATGTGTTTTCAGGGGCCCAAAACAGTTTTTGCACCAGGGCCCACTCTATGTTAGTTCCGCCACTGTGCAGCAGCTTCCCCGGCACACAAGCTCTGCCCCTGCATGGAAGGTAGCCTCCCGTTCGCAACCTCCGCCCCCAATCTCTGACTGAGACACACACTGGCAGACATACACACATTCTGACAGACCTACAGTGACAGGCACACACTCTCTGACAGAGACACACACTGGCAGACATACACACATTCTGACAGACCTACAGTGACAGGCACACACTCTCTGACAGAGACACACACTGGCAGACATACACACATTCTGACAGACCTACAGTGACAGGCACACACTCTCTGACAGAGACACACACTGGCAGACATACACACATTCTGACAGACCTACAGTGACAGGCACACACTCTCTGACAGAGACACACACTGACAGACATACACACATTCTGACAGACCTACAGAGACAGGCACACACTCTTTGACAGAGACACACACTGACAGACATACACACATTCTGACAGACATACATAGACAGACACACACTCTCTGACTGAGACGCACACTAAGTCTCACACACACATTTTCTCACACACTCACAAATTGCTACTTTTATTTTAATTTAAATCCACCCAGCCTCCCTACCTTTGGGAGAGCTGAGTGGATATTTCCCTGGCATCCAGTGTGTCTTCTCTCAATCTTCCTGCAGTTTCTCTCTGCTCCCCTGTGCGCTTTCTGTAGTGATGCCGGGGCCGGAGTAACGTAATTTCACTAAACAGCACGCAAGGGAGCAGAGAGGAACTGCAGGAAGGTTACTGCTCCCTCACGCGCCGCCTCCATGCTCCCCGCGGCGGCCAACTTTAATGTTTCCTGCGCTGCTTAGCGAAGGGCTGTCAAATGCCAGGCACCAGGGCGAAATGTCTAGTCACCATGGCGATCTGGCGCCTGGGATTTGTCGAGGCCTGTATATGTATGTGTGTGTATATGTATATACACACACACATATATACACGTTTTATAACTGCCCCCCAACTTTTCTCCCTGGCCCCTAATGTGCCCCCCCCCCCCTAAATATGAATCCTGGAGACGCCACTGGGCTTGAGCCATAATATACATAGCTGTAAGAAGTAAAAGAGTAATTTCTGTCTTTTTTCAGGACACTGCAACAGCACTGCCAGGTTCCCTCAGCGTGCCTTCCAGTGGTCTGGTAAGTCTTTTCCAGTGTTCCCCGTCCAGGTGCATCCCCGACATTGTATCCTTTTTGTAACCATGCCAACCTCTTCCGGGGGTTGGCCAGTATAAGAACTATGGAACATCAGTATAGTTGCATTGTTACTACCAGCACTGACTTTATCTGGACAGTCCTGAATTGTGACCTTCCACTGAACAACTACTCATTTACATGACAATATAATCCCCAGTTGGCATTATTATTATTTGCACACTGGTAATTGACTGGCTTGAGTGTACATTTCACAGTGAAACAAACACTGTTATATCTGCTATTGTGAATATGATGAGCGAACTATATAGGGTAACATTAGTAACATTTCCAGGCAGACACAAAGATTAAATAACCTTCATTTTTAGTATTCTTTGAAACAAGAAAACACATACTAAAACTACATATTTTCTTCAATACATAAAAATAAAATATGGAAGAAAACAAAACATGCAACATCTCAATGAGCCCCTGCTTCTAGTTTCTCTACCCACTAAACTAAGCTCAAAAGAAAATCAGCCTCAACAATACGAATAAAGACTTTTGAAACTCTCCAATAAGACACACACTGAATGTTAGTGAATTTAGCTAGACAGTAATATAGTGTGCTTAAATGAACATTATAGTGTCAAGATTAGAAACGTATCCCCACAGTTTCCTTGGCTGAGATTATCAAACTTGATGATTTCAGCCATGCAAATCCAAAAACATTTTGACCGTGGCATTTTTTTTTTATTTTTTTTTGTCAATCTTTCTTTTATTGAGGCATATGGTTATGGTGGTACAGAATAAAGAGAGGAAGACTTGCAGGGGTTATACAGGCTAATATCATCATAACAATTTACAAAATCTCCTAGAGTAATCCGCCTAATTTTATATTTTTTGTTAAACAAGCTTAGAACATTGAGTTATTCAAAACAAGTGGGTTATAATATATGTCTTGGTTATCCAGCTTGATTAATGTAATTGACCGTGGCATTTTTTAATCATAGCGTCCCAGTAAGAAGAGGCAAGTCCAGAGAGGTGGTGTTTTGTCATCACTAATGTCAAGTACGTTCTGTCTCAGAGTGAGCATGTGGGTTCAATGCTCTTCCAAGGCAGACCATGCACAGAGCCCCACTGAAAAGGTCTTACATGAGAAAGAGGCTTTGTATTTGGAGACTGTGTGTGTAGAGTTAGCTGTGTAGAGTAGTGTTTCAGTCGTGTTGTGTTTGTGGTGTAAACTGTGTGGCTAGGGGCTATAGAGAGTGAGAGAGTGGATGTGAATAGGAAGCATAATGTGTATAAGAAATGTAGTATGTGAATAGGGGCTGTAGTGGATGTGCATATAGAGGATGAAGTGTGTGTAGAGAGTGTGTGTTTAGGGAATATAGTGTGTGTATGTGCACAGGGGATCTAGTGTGTGCATAGGGGATCCAGAATGTGTATGTCATGAATGTAGTGTGTGTGTGTGTAGGTGTAGATGGTGCAGTGTGTGTCTATAAGGGATCTATTGTGTGTGTAGGAGATCTAGTGTGTCTGTAGGGAATATAGTGTGTGCAGGGGATCTAGTGTATGTAGAGTCCAGATTGTGTATAAGGGATGTAGTGTGTGTTTGCGTGTGTGTGTGTGTGTCTGAAATGTAGTGTGTGTAAGTGGTAGAGTGTGTGTATAAGGGTTGTAGTGTTTACATCAGATCCAATGTGTGTTAGGGGTGCAGTGTGTGTGTGTGAGTGTGATAGGTGTAATGTATATATTTGAGTGAGGAATGCAAAGAGTTTGTGCGGGGTTCAGTATTTGTGAGTGATACAGTGTGTGCGATGGGTGCAATATACGTGTGAGGGGTGCATTGTGTGTGGGGGGGGTTCAGTGTGTGTGAGTGATACAGTGTGTGTGTGATGGGTGCAATATATGTGTGAGGGATGCATTGTGTGTGTGTGTGGGGTTCAGTGTGTGTGAGTGATACAGTGTGTGCGATGGGTGCAATATATGAGTGAGGGCTGCAATGTGTGTGATTGGTGCAATGTGTATGTTTGTGTGAGGGGTGCAGTGTGAAAATGTGTTGGGAGGTATTGTGTGTGTGGATGCAGATGGGAGTAAATACATATCTTTTTTTTTATTAGCAAAAATAAATACAATTATACTCCGCCTCCCTTCTTACATTTGGCCCAGGTGGGGGTACATTGTAAACACTGTAGGTCCGCAAGTAAGTGAACTCTAGCCTGCAGCTCCTAGGGCTAAAGTTCATTCTTGCGAGACCCGGTCTGTCAGAGCTTTGTCATGGTAACCACGCAACGCTCCGAGATCACAAATGGAACCTTCCCCACGGAGCTGCATGGTCTTCCTCTCCGCTGCTGGGTTTATGTGTCAGTGGACCAGTGAGGGACATCTTTGCTCTCCCCGCCGGCTAGTCATGGCACACCGCAGGGCCGGCATTTGACTAGATAAAATAACATAAATAAGGTCCGGGCGGCTCACAGTCCAACCTGAATCAGCTGTCAGGTGAGGGATAGCGCAGTGAGAGTTAAACAACATGTATCTGCAAAAGTACCTGTCCTGTTAACTGTGCGCTATCTTTAAACGCTCTATCACCAAAAGTGTCCTAACCTTTGATTTTGTTAAAGAAGTTATTGTCACATTAAACTGTTTTTAGAAAATACAAGTGTCAATGCCCTTTAATTTGTGCCTGTGATAGCAACTTGGCTTGCTGGCTGAGCAGATGATATTGTACTCTCTGTAAAGTGATAGCAAGTCAATTTATCATGACAGGTGCCGCTTAATAGTGATCAGTCTGGTAAGGTCTGCTTTAGAGGCCAAAATCTCCTGCAGTTTGTTTGAAATAGAAGGATTCCAGTGGATTTTTATTGTGAAGACAGGCTGTTCGGATTTTTTATTCCATTAGTTAGCTGGAAAGTTAAAGTCACTGCAGGAGACATTTCAATTTTATTGCAATAAATGCAATTCATAAATTGATAATGTAATTCACAATCACAGATTGAGAGCTCTATTCGCAGATTCCCTACTGCTATGTTGTTGATCAGATATCCTATTTTTATACTATATTTGAACCAAACATTTTTTATTTTTTTTGCAAATGAGGAAAATCTATATACAGAATTCTCAATAGGTTGTTGGAATGCTCAGTGACTTATCGACTTAACCCTTTCACAGGCAAATACTTTGCAAAGAAATTATTTTTTATAGCATGTAAAGTAATGTGCATAATTTATTTAAAACCCCCAAATGTGTTTATAGTACATAAAATAAGGAATAAAATAAAATACATATTTTACAGAAATACTTTTCAATTACACATTCATGCGTTGAAAAATATTTGCGGTATGATGTATTCAATGTAAGGTATAATGTAACAGTAGATTTAGAAATGCAAATCAAAGGAGGCAGCGGCAGCTTGGGGTCCAATCTTCCAGGGGTTTGAGTTTCCCTCAAACGTCCGGGCAATCATGCAATGGGCTCCTCTATCCCTGAAAAAAGCAAAGGGGTCATTGCGGTTGGAAGGGAAGAGAGGCCACAACAAACACATACTGTATGCCACACTTGGAGTGTAGCACCTATAAAAGGGTGAGACTGACATAAGATTATAGGAGAACATGCCGCTATAGCTATGCCGGAGACCACCGGTAGAGAATAGGCGAGAGGTCTCCAGCGATCCCTAGGGTTCCTCATGTTCAGGGCAGTACTACTCCACAATGTGCACAAGATGGTTTCCTGGTAGTATTTGACTTCTAGTATAACCCCGTCTGGGCCGGAGGGGTATCCCAGTGCACCATGGGACCCTAAGAGTGCCTGAAAGTGTCAGAGGTCTCACTTACCTTCCAAGATGGCGAAGAATGCCTGACACTCCATGGTGAAGGCAGCCTCCCTTGGGGCTCTTGGCGCCCTCAGCTTGCAAAGCGGGATATCACAATCAAAGTAACCTGCAGCTCCTGAAGCTTGAACAGAGGAGCTAACAATGGACACCGAGGCCCCACGGCAGGGAGCATGTGAACCACTACAGCTGCACAACTTCAAAAGCCCCGACAAACCACCAGAGGCACAGGAAATCCCTCTATACCTACCACATTCGGATGTTCCAACTCGACTGTCTCTGTTCTTCAACACCCCACACTGCGGTACTGAGCTGAAAAATGGCTGTCCTGCATGGCCTGGGGGCAGTCTGGCAGACTTACATCTGACTGCTAGGACAGCATCCTGCAAATAGTGGGATTTGAAAGGCCTATATGTGGGGTCTGGGGGTGCCTTTCCATGGGCTAACTCGCAATTATTACTATGATGTCTAGGCTGCTCTGACTGGCTATAGGTTTTGTAGTTCCCAGGGATCTTTACTATCTATGACATGTATCCCTCTGCTGTATGTCATTCGCCTGTTCTTTCTCATCCATGCCGCACTGTCTCACGCTTTTATTTTATCTAGAACCAAAAGTGCTCGCCTGTTCCAGCCGCCTGCATTCTTGTGGCTTAAAATGAGTGGCTTAGATTAATGTCTCAGGCTAACCAATACCAGTATGTTTTCAAACATGACCTTTTTCTTGACTAATCTCTATGTTATTATATAAAAAAAAAATGTGCATTGTATATCCATGTTATGCCTTACCAATGTACTGATTATTGTTCAACCGAGTATACGCTGTTGGGGCAGTTTGTTGTTTGCACGCAAAAATAAAGAATATAAAAAAATAATAAAAAAATATTTCAGAAACATCCAATATTTATCCTAGAAAAATCAATAATAGAAATAAATTGAGTTTGGTATATAACTAGCCAATCAAAATTCACAGTAACATGTTTATTTTTAGTGTATGGTCATATAACTACGCATACTGCTGTAATCTAATAAAACAGAAATAATTGACAATAGCCAGTTGTTAGTAGGGTTTTTTTTTTTTTGCTAACAAGGCTCAACAGCAGAAGCATCCAATTTCTGAACTTGTTATTGAACAGCCAGCAGCATAAAGAGGAGATAGGGGGCCCATTAGCATCTGAACGTCTCAGGACGTTTACTGGGGTACATGTCTAAAACTTAATATATTGTTTTATACTAGATGTCTTAAAACATGGCCCAAATATCCACGGCATATAATAAAGTGTGAATGTGAGTTTTGTATTCCTTTATAGATATAGCTTCTACCAGGATTAAATAAAATGCCATAGGAAATGTACTAAAGAGAGCAAAAGGTGATCTATGAGATGGATAAGTCTACTTGAATTTGATTAGCTGAATAGAAGATGCTTTGTGGGATATTCGCTAAACCAGACATGGCAGAGAATTGGCAAAGTAATTGCAAGTCTTAAGCCAGTATCGTTGAAGTAGACCAATTCTTCAACTCATCTGTTACCCATTCAGTTATGATTTTACTTATAACTTGCAATTCCCTTGACCTTTTCATAAATGTCATGATTACCTACAGGTTAATTCACTAAAGAGCAAATTGCGGGAAGAATTGCGGGAAGACGTAAACTGACGGGGAAGCTGGATAGTCGCCGTGATCTTCTTTTCAGCCACTATGGCTGTTGATAGATCCAATTGCTGGGCTCTTGCATCTTTAGCAATCTGAGGAACCCGATATTTCAGTGAAATGCGTCATCGCATAGGATGACATTGCTTTGCTTCCCAAAAGTATTGCAGCACATCTCGCGTAGCCTGGACATTAGAAACATTCTTTTTGGAGGAGAAAGATCCATCAAGGAAACTGACTCACTGCTGAACACATGGAAAGATTTTGAGGCTAATTGGGACTGTCCTAGTTTTTTTTTTTTAAAGGACCACTGTAGGCACCCAAACCACTTCAGCTTAATGAAGTGGTCTGGGTGCCAGGTCCAGCTAGGGTTAACCCATTTTTTTTATAAACATGTTTATAAATGCAGGGCCGTCTTTAATAGTGATTGGACCCTGGGCAAACATTTGCCTGGGCCCCCTGGACCCTGCTGCCCTCCCACTCCCTGGCATGCAATCATGCCTTAAACTCCAACCCAGTGGCGGAACTAATGCAGAGAAGCCCTGGTACAAGAGAGTTGTTTGGGCCTCCCCCTCTAGCACAAGAGTGGTGAAAATATACATCCCCATCTGTCATACAACTCCCACAATGCTATGCTAGCTGGGGATCTATAATGTGCCCATCCTTGTAGGGTTGTATTTGTGTGCAGTATTTGTGCATTTGAATGTAAGCCTGTTTTTGTATAGAGTATATGTGTGCATGTAGAGGTGTATTTGTATGTACTATTACAATTGGAATGCAGAGGTGTACTTGTGTGTAGTGTTTGCGTTTGAATGCAGTGGTGTGTGTTTGTATGTATGGTGTGCAACTGTGAGTTGGTGTATGCATATCATTTTGCCATTTTAATACTGGGTTTTGTTTGTATGTAATATTTGCCTTCAGGGTTGTTATAGGATGTAGTGTTGTCTTGTAGTGCTGTGTATAGTATTGGTGTTTGAGTAAAGGGTGTGTTTTATATATAATTTTGGAGTTTGAAATCAGGGGTGTGTTTGTCTGTAATGTTTGTGTTATCAGGGATGTGTTTGCATGTTGTTTTTGATTGCTGGGATGTATACACATACACAGTTACATACACATCAACACACATATAAACATACTGACACATGCACATACCTTGACACACAGGTACACACACTGGCACATGCACACAAATTCTGATATGCACACTGGCACACACATATACTCACTCTGACATACATGTGATCATTTTTATGTTTGCAGCAGGGCAGAAGCAGAGAGTTGGAGGAGGCACAAAGCTTGTAAATGCTGATGCTGCTGTGGCAAGGCAAGCTGGTACTGTTATATGTAATGCACAACAAAAAAAAGAATTAAAACATAAAAAAAACACTGTGCTTAAATGCAACTGCAGCAATAATTAAACTCATCTAAACAGAAAAAAGCAGTGAGTGGGGGCACAGGGTAAAAAAACAGTGAGGGGGGAATGCAGGAGCAGTGAGTGGGGGCACCGAGAAGCAGTAAGTGGGGGAAAGCAGGGCAGGGGCAGATAGTGGGGGCATAGAGAAGAGAAGAAGTGAGTGGGGGAAGGCAGGGCAGGGGCAGAGAGTGGGGGCACAGAGAAGAGAAGAAGTGGGGGAAGGCAGGGCAGGTGCAGAGAGTGGGGGCATATAGAAGAGAAGAAGTGAGTGGGGGAAGGCAGGGCAGGGGCAGAGAGTGGGGGCACAGAGAAGAGAAGAAGTAAGTGGGTAAGGCAGGGCAGGGGCAGAGAGAAGAGAAGAGGTAAATGGGGAAGGCAGGGCAGGGCCAGAGAGTAGGGGCACAGAGAAGAGAATAAGTGAGTGGGGGCACAGAGAAGATAAGCAGTAAGTGGGGGAAAGCAGGGCAGGGGCAGTGAGTGGGGGCACAGAGAAGATAAGCAGTAAGTGGGGGATAGCAGGGCAGGGGCATTGAGTGGGGTGGTTTTTCTAAAAACTATCCTAGCTGCAGCCATTCACCCAGAAGGAGAGGATCAGGGACTGGACACACTTACCTTCAACTCAGCTTAGAGCTGGCTGAGGCTGATGGGAGTGGGAATGAGCAGCAGCTCATTCCTGCCTCTCCTCCCCATGCTGCTACCTGCTGCTGCCTCCTTCCTCCTGCGGTGCTCTCTTCTGAAGCTGGGAGGAAGTGATCGGCTGTCACTTCCTCCCAGCCAGCTAATACTACAGGGGCCCGGTCGGCTCTTAAAGGGCCAAGGCACCCCACCGGGTCCCTGTTCAGAGATGCATGGGCCACCTGATAGGCCCCTCCAAATTATTGTGGGCCTACAGGGCAGCTGCTTTGGGCCCCCCAGGAGTAACTGGGCCCGGGGCAGCTGCCCCGTTTGCCCTGTGTTAAAGACGGCCCTGTATAAATGGGTTAATCCAGCCCTCAAATCCTCTAGTGGCTGTCTCACTGACAGCCGCTAGAGGCGCTTGCGTGATTCTCACTGTGAAAATCACAGTGAGAGCACGCAAGCGTTCATAGGAAAGCATTGATAATGCTTTCCTATAAGACCGGCTGAATGCACGCGCAGCTCTTGCCGCGCGTGCGCATTCAGCCGAATGGGAGGAGAGGAGGAGGATCGGAGGAGGAGAGCTCCCCGCCCGGCGCTGGAGAAAGGTAAGTTTTAACCCCTTTCCTCTCCCCAGAGCCCGGCTGGAGGGGGTCCCTGAGGGTGGGGGCACCCTCAGGGCACTATAGTGCCAGGAAAACAAGTATGTTTTCCTGGCACTATAGTGGTCCTTTAAAGACTTTTATTGACAAATTCTCAAGGTTACATTACAGAGTATGAAAAGTACAGTGACAAAGTACATTAAAAAGCATTGTACAATAAGGCATTTGACTCAGTGGGACAAGTGTTGTACAAGTCTCTCGGTTGTCTGGTATGGGGAGGCTAAGTTGTCAACCGCTGGGCCTCATAGATACATATGTTAACATCTTGTGATGGTCATGTTCGTTACTTTATAGTACTGTTTCGTGAAGCTGTCCACTAACCCTGTGACTCTATGTCCCCGTGTATTTAATCTGTGGTCAAAACTTATGTCCTAGTTTTGATGTGTGTAATACAGTGTAATATTTGTATTTGTTTTATATCACACAGCCATGTTACAGTGCTGCCGCCCTGCCGTATGAAGTGTTAATAAGTATGAAGGGGTTTAGAAAAATACCCCTCTTTGTCTCATTAGAAAATGTTCTCCGACTTTTTTATTTGTGGATTTACACTATATGTGTTGGGATCATTTTTTTACCCCCCTCCTTATTTTTATGTATTTACTGTTGTAGACACTATCCATTATATTGTGAGTGTTCCACTATTTTGACGAGAACCCAGACATGTGTGATATTTCTTACAGGCCACAGCGCACCTCCTATTTGTAGAATGAGATAAAGCCGTTACAGTTCAGACAGTGTCCCTTTAACCAGACACAGGTAACATACATATCCCTTCTCCCCTCTGATATGTATTTTTTCCACTTCTCTTTCTTTTACCCCACTTCTTCCTAGTTTGTAAACGCATCTTAGCAAGGTCCTCTTCACCTTCTGTCTCTGCAAACATTTATTTTGTCTGTCAGATGCTTGCTGTTATATATCTTCTCTGTATACTTTTAAAATGCGGAAAAACGGATATTGTTATTTGTGGAGTTTGCCAAGTCAGACAGGATGGATGTTGAGAATGATGATTCACATCTACATGGAGGAGGAATGAAGTCAGATTAGGACGCAGAGCCAACATCTCTGGTGTACAGATAGTCTCAAGCCTTGCACAAGGGTTGATAGTGCCACCTATGGGTCCTTTAAGTAACATACATAATGTTACTCCAAGAGTAACTGTTTATTCAATAGGTAACTGGGACATTTAAAATGCTGTGTTTTTTTACAGTAACAATTGGAACAAAGTCAGAATAATGAAAGAGTTGCCGAAGATCCAGCAGTTTTATTACTATTTTACAGAGATCCTGAATTACGCACATTATACACACACATATGTTTCACAATCTATATAACACACATTCCATATATAATATGTATATGCACATTAAAACAAAAGTCCAAGCAGCAGATCACTGTAGTGGTTATGGTGCCAGGAGTGCGCTAGTGCACCCGGTCGTGAGCAGTCAGACTGTTTTTGAACTATTTGATTTCTTACTTAGGGTCTCGAAAACTGTTTGACTCTGATACCGGAGAAACTGACGGAAGCCAAGCACAGAGAGATGGACACAGGTTTCTTCAGGAAGGAAGAGATTCTTTATTGGATCACCGATCGGGACTCAGAGGGACTAGCGTCACCAAAATACAGCAAAGTCTGAGTCCTGAATACATAGAGTACATTCCTTATATAGCACTGTAGCTCCTCCCACAATTAACTACACCCACACATACCCTTAACCTATTTAATGAATAGAGTCTAAACTCATCCATCCGGTCTAACCACGTGGCTCATCTGATACAAAGGAGAGGGACGCGTAATTCCAGTTCTTACATTCCTGCACCTGGTCAGTACAGTGATGACAGTATCTTAGCTACGTGTTATTAACTAACTGATACTACAAACACATATACATACATATGCCTTGTGGCAATCTTAGCCTGCTAAACTTGTATTTTACTGGAATTACATCACATTCCCCCCTTTGATGCCTCTGATATTTCACAATTACTTGAGGCATCACTTAACCTTGGTTTGCATATACCTCAGGTTACCATGAACCAGACCAGACTTATCTTATGATGTGAATCTTCAACATTCATCTTCTTGCATTGGTTCTCCCTGATCTAGAGCCTTATACTTATATATCGCCATTATCTGTGCAGCAGCCTTCCTCTCTGCTATACTTCCTATCAGGCTTTGCACAGACCTAACTACTAAGGGTATAAGACACGGTAGGAGTAGACACAACAGTAAAATCAGTAGGACTCCACCTACCACTGCCTTAAGCCCTCCAAACCACTCATACCAGCTACCAAACCAACTACTTGGATTGTACCCTTTCCATACCTGAGTAGGCACATGCACTAGTTTAACCATATGGCTAGTAAGCTCAGCTATTGCTTGCCCTTCGTCATCTATTTGAAGACAGCAATTGCTCAGGTTAAACTTCCCACATACACCTCCCTCTACTGCCAAAAGGTAATCCAAGGCTAATCTATTTTGGTACACTGCTGTCCTCATCCTGGTATTATGCTTCGCTAGAAGATTGAGTGCTTGTGAGGTCTCATTAGTAATAATCTCAACCACCGCCTGTAATCTTATAATACGGTTGAGCATATAAATTGGGGTTCTATAACCAAAGGTACCATCTTCTGCCCACGTGGCTGGCCCATAGTAATCTATAATACGCTGGGGAGGCCATTCATCATCTTCCCAGGCGCCTATCTCTATGGGTCCCCTTTTCTTCCTATGATTCACATCATACACTTTAACACCTAAAGTCTCACCTGTTTCAATCGGTAACAAGAAGAAGGATGGTTTGAGCATACCCAACACACATGCCCCTTCCCAGTCCTGTGGCAACTCCGAATAGGCTTTCTTACCACAGATCCAGTACAAATTTGCTGGGGCTCTCCAGGTAGATGTGATGGATAAATCAAACCACACATCCTTTAAACTGGCATATCTAGCAAACGGGTTAGATGGTTCTGAGACATTTGAAGCCGACCACCAAGTTGTATTTTTAGTATCATCATCATAAGCTTTTTGCCCTAGACAAGTTAATTCTCCTACAGAAGTATTATACATTATTCCTTTCCTTGCTATGCAAACATAACCTATGATGGAGGTCTTTAATCTCCACTCAGATTTACCTCTAACACTCAAATGATAATCGGCTTGTGTAGATATTAGTTGGTCAACTGCCTCAGAACCGGACATTACCTCCTTTGCTTCCCAAGGCCATTGGTCTCCCATGTTAGTACCTCCACACACATAGCAGTTGGTAACATTAAGACTACCGGCAATACTTTCAGCTAAATCGATGAACAGGTTTTTAGCATTATGGGGGATCTTATTATCTATACTCATCTCTTCGTAAAAGGAATGGTATACTTGATGAGTCTGGGAGGATACCGTATCAGTCTCTATTCCTATAAACAATAATGTCCCAGGATCTAAACCCGTCCCGTATATTTGAAACCCAAATAAATTTCCATACTTATCTAAGAACTTGTCGGGGTTATTAATGAGTATATGGACTGGGTTGCATTCCATAGACTTACAATAAGGGCTAGTCGGCAACTTAGTCACTATCATGTCTTTGTCTACTGTCTGTCCCCAAGTTGCCCACCCCACACAAGACCAATATGGGCAAAAGTTATAATCTCTATTTGGGCATCTAGGACTTACATATTTATTTTTTGCTACTGAGACAAATATATTTATCGTTAGACCCATACGTCCTCTCCCATCTAAGATCCCCACATACATTCCACGGCTTTCTACCACTCGATATCGCTTTACACGCATCAAATAGCAGAACACCCGAAGAATGTACGGATTCTAACACCGTTTTATTAATTAGGGTCCCCTGAGGATCTCCATTCCTGAGAGTCAACCAAATTGTACGAGGCTGATACTCCGGACTGAAGCACTTAGGTTCTCCTACTCCTAAATGGCACACACTATAATCTATATTTAAGTATCTACATCTCGATACATCTCCTTTACATTCGTATTGTGAATGCCAAATTAGGGTTTGGGAAATATGGTTACCTGTTCTCGTAGTCTTAATGCATACCTCACAGCTAGGAGTGTCGGTACCTCTACCTTCCTGAATATAAAAACACATATAAATAAACACTATCAAAAGCACATCTTTCGCCGTCATCCTCAGTCTTCGTCCGTGCGATGGAACCTCAGCTTCCAGGATGTGAGGGCTGCAGGGAATGGAGTTCTGCTCGTCTTCACAGGTGTCCCTTCGAGACTTTCCTGGCTTATACACTATGTGATGGTAAGCGGACAGGCTTTATTATGGCCTTCTCACTCACACCTGTAACAATAAAATTTGTAATCCACAATAATTCCTCGTTACTCCGACTGAGTAGTGCGTTTTAACCGGATCTTGCAGGGATTCTCTGGATCTACTGTAACTTGCCAAGAATCGACTGCTGCTGGTTTAACCCTGGAGTGATGTATCCACGGAGTCACTTCTGCTACTTTTATCGCTGTAGGGGTAGACAAAAGAACAACATAAGGACCTCTCCACTTGGGCCCTAACGGTACATTATTCCACTCTTTAATCCACACTTGATCTCCTGGATGATAACTATGAACAGGGGGATAAATATTCACCGGTAATCTATCTTGTACCCATTTCTGTACCTCCTCCATAGTCTTACCCAACTCTACAACCTGCTGCTGGGTAATTCCTTCTCCCAACTGACTCAAGTCCCCCCTTAAGTTACCAAGTACGGGAGGTGGTCGCCCATACATGATTTCAAAAGGAGAGAGGCCCATCCTTCTGGTAGGGGTACTGCGGATTCGCAATAAAGCTATGGGTAAGAGAACGTTCCACTTAAGTTGGGTTTCCTGACACATTTTAGCCAACTGGTTCTTTATAGTTCTATTCATTCTCTCTACCTTACCAGAACTCTGGGGTCTATATGCAGTATGAAGCCTCCACTTTATACCAAGCATATGAGTCAGTTGTTGTAGGCACTGATGAACAAAAGCTGGACCATTGTCCGATCCTATAGAACAGGGTAGTCCATATCGGGGTATTATTTCTCGTAGCAGGAATCTTACAACTTCTCCTGCTTTCTCTGTACGAGTAGGACATGCTTCTACCCAGCCTGAATAGGTGCACACAATTACCAACAGGTAACGATGTCCACCCGATTTAGGCATTACTGTAAAGTCTATTTGTAGATCGGACATGGGGAGTCCCCCCATAAACTGGACTCCTGGTGGCTTTACTGGTCCTTGTCTTGCATTATTCTTAGCACACGTTACACATCTGCGTACAATGGCCTGAGTCAAGTTGGACAATCTTGGTATGTAGAAATGTTTTCTAAGAGATTCTTCAGTACTGTCTCTCCCAGAATGTGTCCCGTTGTGATAATTTTGGACAATTTCTACCGCTAGCGATGCTGGTATAACTATTCTTCCATCTTCTAGCTGATACCACTTGTTCTCCAGATACTTTCCCGGTTCAGTCTTTAACCACTCCTCTTCTTGAGCTGTATAAACTGGAGTCCATTGGGACAGTGGAGTTGGTATAAGAGCAGCTATATGCCCTACATACTCCTGTCTTCCTGATTCAGCAGCACGCTTAGCTGCACTATCTGCCATCCGATTTCCCTTGGTTACATCACCATCTCCTCTCAGATGCGCTCGACAATGTATGATACCGACTTCTTTCGGCTCCCACACTGCTTCCAATAGTTGTAGGATTTCAGCTGCGTACTTGATTTCTTTGCCTTCTGAATTCAGTAGTCCTCTTTCTTTATACAAAGCTCCGTGGGCATGAGTGGTTAAAAACGCATACTTAGAGTCCGTATAGATATTTACTCTTAAACCTTCAGCCAATTGTAACGCTCGTGTTAGTGCTATTAATTCTGCCTTTTGTGCTGATGTTCCTTTCGCCAGTGGCCGAGCTTCTATCACCTTGTCTATTGTTGTCACTGCATATCCTGCATAGCGGATCCCTTCTTTCACATAACTACTGCCGTCGGTGTAATATTGAACATCGGGGTTCTGGATGGGAAAATCACGAAGATCTGGTCTACTTGAAAATACTTCATCCATTACTTCCAAACAATCATGTTGACTTTCAGTAGGTTGTGGCAAAAGGGTAGCTGGATTTAAGGTGTTTACAGTCTCTAAATGCACTCTTGGGTTTTCACACAACATTGCTTGATACTTGGTCATACGGCTGTTACTAAACCAATGATTTCCTTTGTAATCCAACAACGTCTGTACTGCATGTGGGACTCGTACATAAAGTTCTTGACCCAGAGTGAGTTTATCGGCTTCAGCTACTAGCAGGGCGGCTGCAGCTACGGCTCTTAGACAAGGTGGAAGTCCGCTGGCCACTGCATCCAGTTGCTTAGACATGTAGGCAACAGGTCTTTGCCATGATCCCAAGTACTGTGTCAATACTCCCACAGCCATTCTTCTTTGCTCGTGTACATATAAGTAGAATGGTCGTGTGTGATCAGGTAGACCTAATGCTGGGGCACTCATCAAAGCCTTCTTCACATCTTCAAATGCCGTTTGCTGTTCTTGGGTCCATAAGAAGGGGTCGTGCTCTGTACCTTTGATAGCTGCGTACAGAGGTTTTGCTAGTATCGCATAACTGGGAATCCATATCCTACAGAAGCCTGCTGCCCCCAAGAATTCTCGCACTTGTCTTCTATTCTTGGGTATTGGTATTTGGCAGACAGCTTCTTTTCTCTCTGGCCCCATAATTCTTTGACCTTCAGAGATATGGAATCCTAGATACTTGACAGTTGGCAAACACAACTGAGCCTTCTTCCTGGACACCTTGTATCCTGCCTTCCAGAGAATATGTAGTAGATCGTGCGTTGCTTGCTGACATTTTTCTTTTGTAACTGCTGCTATCAACAAGTCATCTACATATTGTAACAATACACACTCTCCTGGGATGGACTCGAAATCCAATAGATCTTGACTTAGGGCTGAACCAAATAGGGTAGGTGAATTTTTAAACCCTTGGGGCAGTCTTGTCCAAGTCATTTGGCGTTTTGAGCCCGTTACAGCGTTCTCCCATTGGAAAGCGAAAATACATTGACTTTCTGCGGCAATTCGGAGGCAAAAGAAGGCATCTTTGAGATCTAAGACTGTGAAGTAAGTAGCCCCGCCCGGAATTAAAGCAAGCAGGTTATATGGATTGGGTACAACTGGATGTATGCTAACAACCGCATCATTGACTGCTCTTAAGTCCTGTACAGGTCGATACTCATCTGTACCGGGCTTTTGAACAGGCAGCAATGGGGTGTTCCAGGGGGAAGTACAGAATTTTAGGATACCATACCGTATGAACTTATCCAGATAGGATTGGATGTTCTTCTTAGCCTTCTGCGGAATGTGATATTGTCTTAGGCTCACTGGATAAACCCCATGTTTCAGTTCAATTTTTATTGGTGGAATATTGCGGGCCAGTCCTGGTGGGTTGTTCTCTGCCCAAACTCCTGGTATGTTAAACAATGTCTCATCACTCCTAGGGTTTTGGCTAGTCAACACTGTATAAAGTCGCCACTCTTCTTCCTTTGGTACGGATAAAGTCATAATACCTGAAGGTCCATTAAACTTTAAAGATGTTGTTCCATCTGGTAGGAACGTAATCTGCGCTTGTAATTTGGATAGCATATCACGTCCCAGCAATTGGACTGGACATTCAGGCATATAAAGGAATTGGTGTTTTACTACGTGGCCTCCCAATGTACAGAGTCGACTTTTAAGAACCGGTCTTTCAGCACTTCTTCCAGTTGCTCCTATCACAGTAATAGTCCTTCCAGATGGAGGAGCAACTAGATTAGTCACCACTGAATGTTCAGCACCAGTGTCGATCATGAACGCACTCCTTTTCCCCCCTATTGATACATCGACCATAGGCTCCGCTCGACCAAGGGGGATGGAGCCCGGTCGGTATCAATAGTCCTCCATGACCGTGTCAGCCAATCCTACGAAGTCCCTACCTTCTCTATCGCGGGACCTTTGCGCTGCTGGAATATACCTGTCTTCCCTAACACTTCCTCTGTTCCCATTACTCCCTCTATAACCATTACTCCCTCCGGGGCCTCCTCTACCTCTCGCTCTGCCTCTAAAGTTTCCGTAGCCTGCCCTGGGTAGGACCCTCTCGTACTGCTCTCTTTGCGGACATTCGTTCCTCCAATGCCCTTCTTCCTTGCAATACGCACACTGATCCCTACTCAAAGGCTCCCTACTCCATCTATTATTGCCTCTATCTGGGCCCCGTTTATCTACGCCTGCGATCGCTACCGCTAGCATATCAGCCTTTTTACGCATCTTGCGCTCCTCCTCTTTCTTGCTTTCTGTTTCCCTATTCATATAGACCTTATTAGCTACCTCCATTAGTTGGGAGATTGACATACCTGCAAACCCTTCTAACTTTTGTAGCTTGCGCTTAATATCTCCGTAAGCTTGGCTGACAAAGGCGGAGTTAACCATTCGGGAATTGTCTGCGTCTTCCGGATTAAAGGGGGTGTACAAGCGGTACGCCTCCAATAATCGGTCATAAAAGACACTGGGCGCTTCATCGCTTTTCTGGATCACCTCAACTGTCTTCGACATGTTAATGGCTTTCTTTCCTCCGGCTTTCATGCCAGCAATTATAGCGTCTCTATAGGCTCTGAGTTGAACCATATCAGCACCATTTACGTTCCAATCGGGATCAGTGTTGGGATAATGTGTTGCGGCCCATGCTGCTGGATTAGCTTGGTTCAAAGCACGGGCTCTATCCTCTAATGCTTTAATGGCTGCTTGATTTATTCTTGTCCTTTCCTCATTGTTAAATAAAGTCATTAATAACTGCTGGCAATCAGCCCATGTCGGATTATGTGTCTGTACTATTGAGGTGAACAGATCAGTCATGGCTTGTGGTTTCTCAGTATACGAGGAATTATGGGTCTTCCAGTTTAAAAGGTCGGTAGTGGTGAAAGGGACATATACGAAGACAGGGTCAGCGTGTGCCATTTGACCTGCGGCATCGATATAAGCTGACCCGGGATTTAAGCGAAGAGGCATCTGATAGTGCTTTAATTGTTGGGCACCAGTCAACTGTCGGGTTTGGATGGGGCTACGTAGGGAAGCGTCAGTCATGGGTTCCGGTCGGGGAGATATAGGGTATGGGGATGTGGGAGGTTGGTTTTGGGAAAAGGTAGTGAATAGAACACTTCGGGCCGAGCTAGATGAAGCTTGACCGGAAGTCTGAAGTGGCGCCAAATCAGGATATTCGTTTCTAATGGGGGTGGGTTCTGGTTCCGGAAGGGGAGATTTAGTACGAGGGGGGGTGGATCCTGTACTGGAGGAGGAAGCGGAAGTGGATGAGGGTAATGAGGGAAGGGTTACAGGACTTCCTGTATTTGCGTCACTTCCTCTTACCGGAAAGTAAGGGGGCGGCAAAGGGATCTCGGACTCAGGGGGCGTGTCCAAAATGGGCCTAACACCAGTCCTAGTGGACGAGCAAGTCCTAGCTACCATGAGGCGACACTGCTCCTCGTGGCATGTCTGGAGCCATTTTGGCGAGTCATTTACGGCCTGTCTCCAACAGTCAATATAAGGAAACTGGCCGTAAAGTTCAGGCCTACCTGATACAGCCACGTGTAAGCGCTGTACCAGAGTTGGATCCAAACTGCCACGTGGCGGCCATGCCGCAACCAAAGTAGGCCACTCCCTAGTGCACAAAGTGACCAAACGTACAGGGGACATCTTAACCCCAAAATCACAAACTTTGAATCCCTTTTTAAAATTCTTAACCATACATCCTAAGGGATCCGGAATCGTTGACTGCGACGCACCCATATTTAACAGTGGAACGTCGTCGACAACGATTACTATACACGCGTACTATTCAACAGTCACACCCGTTTCCTCTGGCAACAGCACCACGTGGTACGGTTACCAAGTGAAACGTACACAATAACAATAAACACTCAGGGAATTCCCGTACACACACAGCTGTTACACCAGTCACTATATAATCAATATTATGCCCTTTGGCGTAACTATACAGTCACCCACGCTATAATTCTCTATATACGAATTACCCGTCTATAACACACCCCAGTAACATCGTCTTTTACAAATAGCGGTTACAGTACGGTTAGCATAGGTCAAAGCACAAGTTAAGGTCACAATACAATTATTAGTGGTTATGGTGTTAAACATGCAATGGACGACAATGATTAGTACTTATTATATAATGTCAGTAAATATACAGGGTTATGGTACCGTGCACTATAATACAGCAACACACTATTAACACTCTCGCTAGACGGCTGAGCTCGCGCTATCTAACAAGATATACACTTTACTAAAACAATCGTTAACACATTTACAATTCCCAACTAAACTATTGGCCAGTACCTTGAATGGACTACCTAAAACTATATACACCCGTTTTGGTTAGCCACACTGCCCAATCACCACATATATATAGCGAGCTAGAGATCCGAATTTACACAGGCGCCTCTTAGTCGCACTATACAACGAGCTAGAGATCCGAATTTACACAGGCGCCTCTTAGTCGTACTATCAAAAGTCTAGTGGGTTCCAAATTTACACGCCTTCCCACTTAGCCCAGATAGGATGAGAACTAGCGAACCGAATTTACACAGGCGCCGCTTAGTCTCCCGGTCCCTCCGACCTAGCGAACGTAATATACACCCTAGAACGCTAGTCTAGACAAGACACCGGTGTCCGGCTAGGGCTATCTTACACCAGGACCCCGCCTGACTAACCAAATCAAACGGTCTGACTAAAGAGCGTTCGATCGAGCGGTGCGCCTTCGCTCCTTCCCTCCGACAGAGGGGGCAGATACAGATTCAAAAACCCCTTTGGGCCTACCGCACAATCGGTATACCCCTAGCGGGTCCTGCCGTCTAAAACAGCAGTTGTCTTACCTCCTCGTTCCTGAACCTGAGTTCACACTCATCGACGGGGACACCCCAGCACTTCTCACGTAGAGGCCGATGATCTCCTGGACAACAGACCAGTGGCGCCGAGACGAAGGGAGGTCCACGCAGAAGTTCAGGGGTGCAGCCGTAGAGAACGTGGGCAAAGATAGACCGTCTCACGCCTCTGCCTCTCAGCTACCGTTGAACGATGAGCTTCCCGGCCAATGCACCAAATGATACCGGAGAAACTGACGGAAGCCAAGCACAGAGAGATGGACACAGGTTTCTTCAGGAAGGAAGAGATTCTTTATTGGATCACCGATCGGGACTCAGAGGGACTAGCGTCACCAAAATACAGCAAAGTCTGAGTCCTGAATACATAGAGTACATTCCTTATATAGCACTGTAGCTCCTCCCACAATTAACTACACCCACACATACCCTTAACCTATTTAATGAATAGAGTCTAAACTCATCCATCCGGTCTAACCACGTGGCTCATCTGATACAAAGGAGAGGGACGCGTAATTCCAGTTCTTACATTCCTGCACCTGGTCAGTACAGTGATGACAGTATCTTAGCTACGTGTTATTAACTAACTGATACTACAAACACATATACATACATATGCCTTGTGGCAATCTTAGCCTGCTAAACTTGTATTTTACTGGAATTACATCACAACTCCTTTTACTGGGGGGAGGAGGGGCATGACATTCCTTGCACAGTAACCATTATAGTGAGCAGTAGTGGTTATGGTTCTTGGAGTGTTCCTATAAACGATACAGACACAAAAGGGGTAGTACATGTGCATACAGTGGAATACGTCTGCAGTAAATTATTCATACTTTTAGTATGTAATACACATAAGTATCATTTAAGTACATTATACAATCTGTATTACATCCCAGTATTGGGTTGTATTAAATCGGAACAAGGTGGGATGTTAGTGACACCTTCCACATTACTACTGATGCCAGAAGGTGCAGGTTTTCCTGAAAAGGGGGGACAGGAGCCCAAAAGTAGACATTTGGGAGGTATGGTCTATAGTACACATACTGTGTTATATGCATGCAGCTTGTAGCAACAATAGACCACAATATATATATATATTTATACTTCATTAAATTAAGTTCTGAAAGCGGTGCAATCAACATGGAAACCAATATAATCAACAGGAATAACTGCATTTATGATTATTGCATAATTACAAACTTGTGTCACTTTTCTAAGCACAGTAGTTTATAGATCTACCCCTGATCTATCAGAAAACCTGTGCACATTTTTGTTGTTTTTTTTCTGTGTTTTTGTAGTTATGACTTTATAAAATATTTTTTTTTTGCAAAATCCATTACAAGCAGTGGCGTACATACCAGGGTCGCAGGGGTCGCGGCTGCGACCGGGCCCGGCCCACCAGGGGGCCCGGCCGCCCTGCGACCCAGGTATGTAGGTCACTGGGCCAGCCTCTTCTGCTGGGGGGCCCAGGAGCCGGCCACCTCCGGGCCCCCCGAGGCTGGCCTGCTGTCACCCGGCTGGCTGGCGGGCGCGCGAGGGAGCACTGTCCCCTGGGTGCTCCCTCTTCAGCTCCCTCGCGCACCGCACTGAAACGGGAGCCGGAAGATGACGTCATCTTCCGGCTCCGGCATCAGTACGCGGCGCGCGAGGGAGCTGAAGATGGAGCACCCAGGGGACAGTGCTCCCTCGCGCGCCCGCCAGCCAGCCGGGTGACAGCAGGGCCAGCAACACCACTGGACCCCAGGGAATCCCCCCAGCTCATCCACAGGTAAGGAGGCTGGGGGGATTTAAAAAAAAAAAAAAAGTTTGAGTGTGTTAGTGAGTGTGTGTGTTAGTGTTAGTGAGTGTGTGTGTTAGTGTTAGTGAGTGTGTGTTAGTGAGTGTGTGTGTTAGTGAGTGTGTGTGTGTTAGTGTTAGTGAGTGTGTGTGTTAGTGTTAGTGAGTGTGTGTGTTAGTGAGTGTGTGTGTTAGTGTTAGAGTGTGTGTGTTAGTGAGTGTGTGTGTTAGTGTTAGAGTGTGTGTTAGTGAGTGTGTGTGTGTTAGTGAGTGTGTTAGTGAGTGTGTGTGTGTGTGTGTGTGTGTTAGTGAGTGTGTGTGTGTTAGTGTTAGAGTGTGTGTGTTAGTGTTAGAGTGTGTGTGTTAGTGTTAGAGTGTGTGTGTTAGTGTTAGAGTGTGTTAGTGTTAGTGAGTGTGTGTGTTAGTGTTAGTGAGTGTGTGTTAGTGAGTGTGTTAGTGTTAGTGTGTGTTAGTGTTAGTGAGTGTGTGTGTTAGTGAGTGTGTGTGTTAGTGAGTGTGTGTGTTAGTGAGTGTGTGTGTGTTAGTGAGTGTGTGTGTTAGTGAGTGTGTGTGTTAGTGTTAGAGTGTGTGTGTTAGTGAGTGTGTGTGTGTTAGTGAGTGTGTGTGTGTTAGTGAGTGTGTGTGTTAGTGAGTGTGTGTGTTAGTGTTAGTGAGTGTGTGTGTTAGTGTTAGTGAGTGTGTTAGTGAGTGTGTGTGTGTTAGTGTTAGAGTGTGTGTGTTAGTGTTAGAGTGTGTGTGTTAGTGTTAGAGTGTGTTAGTGTTAGTGAGTGTGTGTGTTAGTGTTAGTGAGTGTGTGTTAGTGAGTGTGTTAGTGTTAGTGTGTGTTAGTGTTAGTGAGTGTGTGTGTTAGTGAGTGTGTGTGTTAGTGAGTGTGTGTGTGTTAGTGTTAGTGAGTGTGTGTGTTAGTGAGTGTGTGTGTTAGTGTTAGAGTGTGTGTGTTAGTGAGTGTGTGTGTTAGTGAGTGTGTGTGTGTTAGTGAGTGTGTGTGTGTTAGTGAGTGTAAGTGTGTTAGTGTTAGAGTGTGTGTGTTAGTGTTAGTGAGTGTGTGTGTTAGTGAGTGTGTTAGTGTTAGTGAGTGTGTTAGTGTTAGTGAGTGTGTTAGTGTGTGTGTGTGTGTGTGTTAGTGTGTGTGTTTGTGTTAGTGTTAGTGAGTGTGTTAGAGTGTGTGTGTTAGTGAGTGTGTGTTAGTGTGTGTGTTAGTGTGTGTGTCTGTTACTGAGTATGTTTGTGTGTGTCTGTCAGTAAATGTGTGCGTCTGTTCATGAGAGTGTGTGTGTGTGTGTCTTAAGCACTTACCTTTCTCCAGCGCCGGACTCCCTTAACGCTGGGGATCTCTCCGTCCCCATCCGCCTCTCAGCTCCGAATGCACATGCGTGGCAAGAGCCACGCGCGCATTCAAACCGCCCATAGGAAAGCATTACTCAATGCTTTCCTATGGACGTTCAGCGTCTTCTCACTGTGATTTTCACAGTGAGAATCGCAGAAAATCCTCTAGCGGCTGTCAATGAGACAGCCACTAGAGGCTGGATTAACCCTCAGTGAAACATAGCAGTTTCTCTGAAACTGCTATGTTTTCAGCTGCAGGGTTAAAACTAGAGAGACCTGGCACCCAGACCACTTCATTGAGCTGATGTGATCTGGGTGTCTGTAGTGGTCCTTTAAGTGTATGTGTTTATGCATGCACTGGCGTACATACCGCGGTCGCACGGGTCGCAGCCCTGCGACCAGGTGCCCGCCGCCATGTGTTGCGGCCCCAGCCTGCGCAGAGTAAGCGCTCGCGCGGGGGGAGGAGGGGGCCCCGGATCAGTTTTCGCACCGGGGCCCCATGGGTTGTGTGTACGCCACTGATTACAAGAGGGCAGATTTATGACATATTTAAATTTAGCATTAATATTCAGATCTAAGCTGACACAGGGCGAGTGATGTTTTCTAGATATATTCTTCCTGTATAAAATGCAAAGATAAAGATGAGAACTCTCGAATGTGAAATGGTTGCTAATATTTATATATCTTTTTAATATATATGTAAAAATGATTGATTAAAGGTTATAATGTAATCTACTAATTACTGTCTACGAATTGGAGACAATTTGCTCCCGTCTCCAATCCCCAATGCGCAATGAAAACTTTAATTATCTTAAAAAATCACAGTGACCAGCTAGTGACCCTTCCTGCTCCAAGACATAAAAGGTTAACAGGATTCTGAACTGATCACAAAAAAGAAGAAGTAAAATTTGCACATTAAGTCGTCATTATATTCACATTGACTCATTGAACTTCCTCCACACCAGCTGGTAGATTATTATCTGCCAAAGGACGTCTATGCACTTAGATTAAAGCTGGCTTGATTTATTTTACTAAAAATAATTGGCGCCTAAGTGACAATAACCAATGAGACATATATCTTGAGATCCGAAGAAGACTTAAGCTGTTGAAAGGCGGTGAAAGGCACATTTTATCAGTCAAGTTCAGAAGCAGGTGATGAGTCTCTGAATGGATCTCCATATGAGAAATACATTGCCCTATTTCTAAACGTATCATCATTCTTCTGATTCCCCTAGAATTGATCCGTTTAATTGTACCATTATATGTTAATTCAAAACAGGGAACGTTCTTAATAACTTAGATACTTCAAAACAGTAACCTTTTAGCCGCTTGTGAAATCGAATGCTAAGTGCAGTTATCCTTTCAATCTAAGTGTAATTCACATGTTAAAACCATATACCACCCCTTCTTATTTCACCTTCAAAACAGAGGATTAAGAATAAAAAATACGAAGAAATTAAAGGATAGGAATACAAAGGTAGAAAGAGAGGATATTAAAATAGAAATAAACTGAAATATTTCTCTAGCAGTGGAGTAACGCAAAGCGAGCAAGACTAGAACCTTTACCAACTAAGCAGTTATATTCTCCATCACAATGTAAATGCAGTCCTAAGTTAGTCGCTAGCCACTTTTTTCGGGTGGCAACTGGCTAGCAAGTGCTAACCATGGCTATCCCTTTTTAACTATTTACTGTACATGGAATAGCCTTCCAGCTGAAGTGGTAGAGGTTAACACAGTAAAGGAGTTTAAGCATGTGTGGGATAGGCATAAGGCTATCCTAACTATAAGATAAGGCCAGGGACTAATGAAAGTATTTAGAAAATTGGGCAGACTAGATGGGCCGAATGGTTCTTATCTGCCGTCAAATTCTATGTTTCTATGTTTCTGTTATGTAGAAAGTATCAAACGCTGCTACAGAGCCTATTTATTAAATAATATTAAATCTTTCAAGTTTTCGTTTTCTGCTGGGATATTCTCAGTGCTGAACTCCTGTCTTGTCAACACATTTTACTCCTTTTGTGCCACCAGTTAACTGAAAATGTAAGCTCATTTGTGCAGGGCCCTGTAACACCTGTAATTCCTACTTGTCTTGCTGCAAACACTTGTCTGTTTGTCCATATATTGTGCACAACTGCTGAATGTGTTGTCGCTTTATAAATAATATAAAGGAGACACCTAGCATGTGCCTGTTGAATATATTTACAGGCAAGTCATGCCGAAAATATGCAATAATCACATTTCAATCAAGCATTCATTAAAAAAAAAGAAACAAGATATAATAGTGATAATAACATAGGCCCATATAATGCTTAATATTATTTATTACTGCAAATGAAAGGGTCAGCGGTTATTTTAAAAATGCAGTTACTGCAGGTGGGCACGAGGAAACCCCAATTAGTTGTAATACGTACATTTGAATATGAACAGTATATTTAAATGTACTCATAATTGCAGAGAAATTTACATTTTTGTCGTCTTACATCAACACTATAGTCTCTATAGCTTTTACTGCCACCATGAGGAATTTTCGTGAACTGCAAATAATGAATGCAAAATTCATGATTATTGCAATAGAGTATACGATATAATATTGCCTAAATCAAACGGACAATTTAGTTATCATCCAAAAGCGTTCAGAAGAATTTCATGTTTAAAAAAATATGTTTTATAGGATTCAATAATCCAATGACCATACTGTTTGATATACTACACAGGTATACAGCAGATACACACGCTCACACAAATGGATGTACTTTCAGGGTCACTCAGCAGTGGTTGCAAGGATTGTGATCCAGGCTGGCATAGTCACCATCACATGCAGGTTTCGGAATTCTCAGATCTATAATTCTCAGGATTTTAAGGTTGGGGCATAGCAAGCTCATATATATCAAAAAGAACAACAGCAGAATGGTAACAGTGGAACTCACAGGTGAGCAAAATGGTACCTTAGACATTCTAAGCATCATGACAGCACAAATCAGTGCAGTGGTTATGCTCCCAATAGTCTGGCCCAAGCATTCTCATTCAGGTACTGTCATGCAGACTTCCGAATGGTTTCACGAAATGCTGGAGTGCTGCGTTCAGAGACTTTGGGCAACATAATCATTTCACAGAACTACTTACAATGTCTCTTTAAAGGAACTTAGATAAGTGACACCATAATGCATGGAGTTATTCAGTCATTTGGGAATTGCAATGTGTAAGCCGAAATAGCCAAGGTGATATGTTCAATTTTTACAGTTTGTCTATTTAGGGAATAAACCTCGTGCAGTCAGAATGGAGTACAGAATCAGGTGAGTTGAGAGTGGGTCGTCAATCTCACTTGTACCTACGCAAAAAAAAGAGAAAGTTGCTGGGTTTTTTTTGCAATAATATCTTATTTAAATTCAGTGGTTACCTTTATGCGCAGCAGTCCTCGCTGTGCACTCCTTTAGATCGTCTTTCCTGGGGCACTGGACGTAGCGTAAGCTCACCAATTAACCAGAAAGATCTGAATACATTGATCAGCCACATTAAAACCACCTGCCTAATATCGTGTAAGTCTCCCTCGTGCTGCCGAAACAGCTCTCATGCGTCGAGGTACGGACTCCACAAGACCTCTGCATATGTCCTGTGGTATCTGTCACCAAGACATTAGCAGCAGAGAGAAAGGTGCACAAGAAAAAGTGAAATAGTGCCTCAGTAAAAAGAGAACATGGATAATTTGCAACCTGTTGAGGATACGTTTGAAAAACACCATAGCCTCCTTTGGCTTTAATAGTAATTATTACAATAGAGATTGTTATCTACTGTACCAAGAAATAGGATGTTTGTCCACTGGATGGTTTTCTCTATTGTATTCATATTTGCCATGTTGAATGGTTTAAAATTGTCATACAAAATAAAATGTCATATTACAGATGAAGGTAAAAGATTTATTGGAGCATTTCTTATTTCTTATTTCTTACAATAAAACTTAGAAATAACATATCCACACTCACAGACTAATAGGCACACTGTCAATGAGATGTGCTGCCGTGTTTTCCTGCAGTAAGCCAGTAAAGCTCCAGTACAGTCCACCAACCTTTAACTTGTACACTCCACAGGTTGCAACTTTGGATGATGTGTGTGTTGTTCATTCAGTGCAGACTCTTCCTTTCACTGTGTTCCGCTCGATCTGGTTCCGTTCTCAGGCTGGTTTGCAAGGGCAGACTGACTCTCATAGGCAGCTCAAAAACCGTCTGATGTCACTGACTTAGAGCAACTCTAAAAAATAATAAAATAAGATAGGACAAAAGCCCTCCACGGTAATTTAAAAGGCCGATTTCCAAATATTGGAAGTGTGTAGTTGCAGTTGTATTCAATCTATTAACACGCTGAGGGAGCATTTGCTTTTTCACCCAGGTACAATTTGTATTTTCCGGAAATACAATGATCATTTAAATATTGAATGCTGTGTTTCTTTTTACATCATCTATAAAGATCTGAATCCATCATGTATAAATTTTCATTAACATGAAATTAAATCATGAAAGAGGGATTTATTTTTATCATCGTACTACAAGAAAAACCGTAGGGCCTAGCTGAAAAGCCCTATGCTAGAGTACAAACTCACATCATTATTATATCTAAGTGGTTCACTGTTCAGAAATACTTTTTTGTATACACTGTATACACAAACCCATTTTCTTCACAATTTTTCAGAAATTTTAAAAATGATCTAACTATAAAGAAAGATAGAATGGTAGAAGGTCATGGGAATAAACATTCCTAAATTACGTTATCTAAAAACACAGGATGCTTCAAATACACAAAGCAGAATAAAAATGTTGCCGCATATTTGATATGTATTTGTCTCTTTATAACAAGATGCTCAAATCATTATTTTTTTTTTTATAACCAGAATATATGGAATCTCTAGGATACAAAGAATCGTGTACAATTTAATGATGTTTTTCACTTATTTCTATTTTAGATCCACGCCACGTGCGTGTTTTGTCCTTGGCACGTGCAAGAGAAAATAGAAAAAAACTGAAAGAATATAGTGTTCTTTCCAAATCATCTGCTTATACTACTTGTATGCAATTTATATTTGTACATTACCTTGTTTTCTTCTTTTTCTTAATCAATGTTTATTTATATATTATTTATTTATTATTTAGCAAAATTAGGAAATAAACATCATGCGGAAAAATGTGCCGAAATATGTATGCCATTACAAAGTCATTAAAGGCAACTGTCAGCTCAAAATTATTATTTGGTACAATAATCCTTCCATCAAGTTTTGAAAGAAATTAGATATTGTTTTTTGTAAATTAAGTATATGTAAAAAACAAAAATGAGAAAAACTCTTTAGTATGAGAGGATCCTTCAGCCATATGCATACACCTTGGGTGGGACAATATTTTAAAAAACGACAGTTAGTCTCTATGGTCTTCCATGCTTCACTCCATGCTTAAAACAAGGGAAGACCACAGAGACTAACTGTCTGACCAAAAGTGCGTATATATGGCTCAAGGATCCAGTGAAATAATATAGGTAATGATTCGTATTTCTCATTTATTTTCCTTTAAAAAGTTGATGAATGGATTATTATATAAAAAAACATTTTTTTTAGCTGACAGTTGTCCTTTAATTCATAATAAAAAAAATAAGGAAGGCTGGATATACAGGTGGTCCTCACTTCTCCTTACCTGTTTTGCGACGGCTCGCACTTATGACCAGCTCTCTAGCGTATGGATTTAAGGGATTCCCCATGTTAGAGAGCTGGTCTATGTTCGTGAATTTCCGGAATTTCCCCGAACATAGAGTAGAGGGATTCCCTGCTCTGGTGCGTATGTCTACATTCGGGAAAATTATCCCAAACACAGACAAGTGCACCAGAGCAGGGAATCCCTCTAATCTATGTTCAGGGATATTTCCCAGAACATAGAAAAACACACCAAAGCAGGAAATCCATCTAATATATGTTTGGGGAATGTTCCCCAAACATAGATTTGAGGGATTCCATGCTCTGCTGTGCTTGTCTATGTTCGGGGAAATTTCCCCGAAGATAGACCTGCACTGTTGCGCGTGCGCCTCACTTACTGACCAATTCGTTTTATGACATCTGTAAAATAAATGTTGATAACTCAGACCTTTGACTCAAATATGTCGAACGCGCACACAGCTCAGATATGCTCTTTTACTGCATCCAGATCACCTGCCAGTCTTTTCCTAATGTTGGGTTACAGCTTATGGCTGACCTGAATGTATTATAATAAGTTAATTATGATCTATAGATCAAAAGACTAATGTCAGACCTGTAAAAGTAGGGATTAGTAGAAATAGTGCAGAAATGAATATGCTAACAATATGTTTATACTTGTTAAGCACATCCAATATCAGTCACATCTAATGACTTGGCTAGTTTACAATTCATCATAACTTTATTTCTCTGGCAAAACCATATCACGATTAACTATAAGGTGAGCTGAGGCAGCTGCCTAGGGCCCAGTGGTTAGACTGCAGCCAAGCAGAACCATAAAATTGCTTGGACATTTTTACAATCTCAGGGGTCTCCAAAGCAGCAACTTGCCTAGGGTCCCGTTGGATTTTAATCCTGTATGGGAAAAACAAAGAATGATATATATTCCTGAAGGATTGTTTCATCTCACTAATCCATTTCTCCATGACTACTCCCCACAATTAGGTCAGATTTGAAGCCCATGGATCAGCGCAGTCAGGGGAATGGGCCTTGACAGAGCCAAGGAGTAGGCAGGTGGAGCAAAAGATTTAGGGGTGGGGAGTTAGTGTGGAGCGTAATAAGGGGTGTGGAAAAGTGCAAGTATATTAAGCGGCCATTTTAGCAAGTGGCCATTTTAATCAGAATCTGCACTCACCTGTTAATTGTTTTTGGCAGGTTGTGTGGTTTCTTTTCTTTTGTTTTTCAGATGGCTTCACTTGAAGAGATCCTGGACGGTGTGAGAGCAGCCGTGAGAGACAGGGGGATGGCATGGCTTCAGCAGCAACTGGGGGTTCCTGGGACCAGCGGTAACCCCCCTGCGGCAGTTGAGCAGCGCTCGGTGCGGAGGGCGAGACCGCCCCAGCGGCTGAGCCCGGGCGTGATGCCCGCAGCGCGTCGGCGACGGAGTCCGTCCAGAGAAGCAAGCGGATCATCAGTTGGGGATGCAGGCCGGTCGGAGGTAGTGCAAACGCCATCGGCCCCGTCTACGCGACGCGGTGCCGGTAGGGCAAGGACGGCTGTTAGGCCTGGGATGGTGTCGCGGCCTACCACGAGGAGCGCTGCTCGCCGGATGGCGGGCGGCAAGGCGGCAAAGTTGGCGACGGCCTCCAAGGAGACCAGGAGCGCAGAGGATGTCGGAGGAGAGGATGGAGCCCAGGGACGTCCCGGTGAGTCTGCCGCCGGTTTAAATACCGGGCGGCAAGGGAAAACACAGGGGACTGGGGATGACGGGCTGACACCACCTCAGAGGGCCGAAAGGGGCTCAAGTGTAGGGGAAGTTAGTCGAACGGACGTAACAAGGTCCAGGCAGAGCAGCGGGGGGACGGCCGGACGGGTCACCCAGCTGGGACAGCAGGATCAGGCCAGGGCGGCAGCGGAAGGGGATTCTGCTTGTCAGGGACAGGGCAGCGATTCCCCGACGGGCAGGGGAGCGGACAGTGGGGGACTGTCACAAGGGTCTGACGCATATTCTGATAGCGGGGTTAGGAGTGGACGGGAGGGCCACAAATGTTGCTCCCGGGGACGGCAAGACTATAGAGACAACCCCAGGCCTGCGGGCTACAGGGAGCGGCGCGGGGCAGGCGCCAGGCAAGACAGGGCATGGGGCGACAAGGAGAGGAGCCCGTCTACTGATAGGCACGGTAGGCGGAGACCAGTCTGCAGGGCCAGGAGGAGATGGGAACGGCACAGTGAGTCTGGGTCCTCCGGCGGGAGCCCCCAAGGACGGCCGGATAGGAATTACGGCCAAGAGGGCCTGGTTACTAGGCGAGATAGGCATAGGGAGGACGGCAGAGAACGTAAGGAGGAAGGGCGGGTAGACGGACATTCGAACAGACTACCCAGGTGTTCTTCTCCTTACAGGTCGCGGAGCGGTACACCTGCGGTCCCGCGGCGGGATCCGGCGGATGGGAGTCGGCGTCAATTGGACACTCCGGAGCCGCACGCGGCGGATGGAAGGAAAACGACCCCGCGGCCGGAGGCTCTGGCGGTGAGTTATCTGTTACATCACATTCAGAATCAATGTTAACTTGCCTGAAATCGTTTTTAGACTCATGGGCCGGTGGGGAGGGGGCTTCACCGCAATTTTTGAGGGTATGGGTTCCGGAAACGGGTTCCGGGTCCACGGGACAAGCTAGAGGGGCGGTGGGTAGCGTCTCCGGACTGGGTACGCCTGAACCGGGTGAAAAGACAGGTTTAGGTTCGGTCGTAGGAGGCGAGATTGCTGATGCAGCGTGGCAAAACGTGCATGTATCTTTCGCGGGCCCCTTAGGCTGTCATCTGAAGGCTGAGGTGAAGGACAGGATTTGGAAAGGTGAGTTCGTAGAGGTTTTTTCTCTCCTTCCTCTGGAGGAGTTCCTCGATTTAAAAGATGAGGATAAAAAGGATGCGAAGAAGGAGGAAGAAGAGAAAAGGCGTAGGTATCGGAAGATCCCCAAGACGTTTGCAAACTGGCTGCAGGCTTTTTGCATACTAGCCAGCGTCATCGGGGAAAAGTTTCCCGATCGCTGCTCACAACTTTTTTGTTATTTGGACGGGATAGGGGAAGCTTACCGGACGTATGGAGGTATTGCATGGTGGAAATACGATGAGCAATTCCGCCAGCGTTTGGCAGCGAACCCGAGTATGAGATGGGATCAAATGGATTTACCCCTGTGGATGCGACTCATGATGGCGCAGAAGGCTGCGCCCTTTCACGGGGCGGCCAGTGCAGCACCTGTAGGAGCGGCGCCGGCCGGGCAAAAGAAGGGTTTCTGCTGGCTCTTCAATGAGGGCCAATGTAAATGGGGTACGTCGTGTAGATTCAAACACGAATGTTCCGGTTGCGGCGGTACACACGGGGTTAATAGGTGCTTCAAGAGAGGCAAACCAGCCGGCGGGGGAGGTCCCAGCGGCTCCGCGGCTCCTGCCGCTACCACTGGGGGCAACTCCAGTGAAGGTAGGCGAGATGCTGCCGTGGCTAAAGCGCTACGCTAACCGCGCTGAATTTTTGGTGAAAGGATTCACGGAAGGGTTTATGATTCCATTCAAAGGGAAGGGGCCAGGGACTTTATGTTTGAATTTACGATCTGTACGGGATCATCCAGGGGTGGTGCGGGATAAATTGATGGCGGAGGTAAGGCTAGGTAGGATGGCGGGACCCTTTGCGGTCCCGCCATTGCCGAACTTGAGGGTGCCTCCACTGGGGGTGGTCCCCAAGAAGGAGCCGGGCAAATTCCGCCTGATACACCATTTGTCTTACCCAAAAGGGGCTTCTGTCAATGACGACATTGACGCAGCCCTAAGCTCCGTATCATACGCATCATTCGACCAGGCGGTCAAGTTGGTTCGGAGAGCGGGGCCGGGAGCGTTGATGGCGAAGGTGGACGTGGAAGCAGCTTTCCGGTTACTTCCTATTCACCCGGCATGTCACCATTTATTGGGATGTTTCTTCAACGGGGTTTTTTTCGTAGATTTGTGTTTGCCCATGGGCTGCTCTATTTCTTGTTCATACTTTGAAAAGTTCAGCTCCTTCTTCGAATGGGTGGTGCGTCAGGAGTCGGCTGGGGGTGCGGTAGTGCACTACTTGGACGACTTCTTGTGCGTAGGACCGGCGGGCTCTGATCGTTGTGGGCAGATACTGGGGGTTTTACAATGGGTGGCGCAGGCTTTTGGGATCCCGTTGGCAGCGGAGAAGACGGTTGGCCCGACGGTATGCTTGAGCTTCCTAGGGTTGGAAATAGATTTGGTAAAGGGTGAATGTCGGTTACCAATGGATACGCTGACAGCGCTACGCCAACGGGTGGGGGACATACGGGGTTCAAGGAAGGTGACCCTGAGGGAGTTACAGTCCCTGCTAGGGAGCTTGAACTTCGCTTGTAAAGTAATCCCTATGGGGAGGGTTTTTTGCAGGCAGCTGGCTCGAGCCACTTATGGTGTGCGGTTGCCGGGTCATTATATCAGAGTCTCCGCAGAGATGAAGGCGGACCTGGATGTTTGGTTGTGTTTTCTACAGGAGTTTAATGGTCGTGTGTATTTTAGGGACGCTGCAGCATCGTCGGAAGAAATTGGTTTATTTACGGATGCTTCCGGGAGTGTAGGTTTCGGTGCTTACCTGGCAGGAAAGTGGTGCGCGGAAGAGTGGCCTGGGTAGTGGAAGGAAAGCTCATTGATCAGGAACCTGGCCTTCCTGGAGCTCTTTCCAGTGGTAGTGGCTGTATCCTTGTGGGGTGAGGAGCTCGCGAACAGGAAGGTGATTTTTCACTCTGATAATATGGCGGTGGTACAGGCGGTTAATAATATTTCGGCCTCTTCACTGCCCGTGGTACGGTTGTTGAGGCACCTAGTGCTGCTTTGCATGTCTTGGAATATTGTGTTTAGGGCGAAGCATGTTCCAGGCTTGTTGAATGTTGTTGCTGACGCTTTATCTCGTTCACAGTGGGGGCGTTTTCGGGAAGTGACGCCAGGAGCTCAGGAGACGGGTCAGGCATGCCCGGCGGAAATGTGGCGGCTCGGGACGTCTTGCTTGGGGGTTTTATAAGAAGTTCCCTGGCGCCCGGAACATGGGCAGCGTACTCCAAGGTTTGTTATGAATGGGAGGAGATGGTGGGACAGTCGGGAGGGGCGAACTCTACTGCAGGTAGGTTGGACACACTATTATGGTTATTGTGTCGGTTATTCGCGGGAGGGGCTTCTACCGCGAAGGTGGACTGTTACATGTCAGCATTGGCATTTTGGTTCAAGTTTACAGGTAAGGAGGATATCACAAAAACTTTTTTGGTGAGGCAAGCCTTACGCGGCTTCCGAAAGGGAAACAGGGCAGTAGACTCGAGACGGCCGGTGTCGTTTCACATCCTGCAAGGATTGGCGGAGGGGTTGTGTGACGTTTGTACATCACCGTTTGAAGTGCTCCTGTTTACCGTAGCTTTTGTTTGGGCGTTCTTTGGGGCATTTCGCATCGGGGAACTAGTCAGTTCTAATAAGTTCGGAGCTAATGGGCTCAGGTTTGAGGATGTAGTGATGGGACAGGACAAAGTCGAGATACGTCTGAGGTGCTCCAAGACGGATGTCTTTGGAAGAGGTAAGACAATAGTTTTGTTCGCGTTGCCAGGGTCGGAAGTCTGCCCAGTAGCATGCGGGCACAAATACTTAGGCATTCGCCCCAAGGGCTCGGGGTGCTTTCTCGTGCACAAGGACGGTCTTGCGCTGTCACGCTTCCAGTTTGTCAGGGTATTCCGCATGGGGCTGCGGCAGTTGGGTTTGCATCCCATGCAATTTGGAACACATTCGTTTCGCATAGGGGCAGCAACGGAATCGGCGCGGCTTGGACTCGGGGATGACCGGATTAAACAGATATGTGGACGTTGTGGGTTTTTAAATGCTCTGCAAGTTAATGGTTTGTGTTTCTTTATAGGTCGGGTTGCATGGTTGGTGGGTCACTCCTACGTTTATTGGGCGCAGAAGAGGGCTGCAGTTCGGAGGAATGGATCACAACTGGGCTTTCTTCAGGAAACTGTGGCGTTACAATGGTTTGGATTTCGTGGTTTCAGCTGGCAGAGCATTAGTGGAGAGATTTTTGGAAAATTGTTGGGGGGAAACCCCCCAGACATAATATTGATTCATGGTGGGGGTAACGATTTGGGGCTAATCCCTCAGAGGGAGCTAATTAGGAGAATGAAGCGGGATTTGGATCGGCTTCGGGAGCGGGTACCTGGAGTGGTTGTAGTATGGTCAGAGATGGTGCCAAGGTTTAATTGGAGACACGCCAGGGACACAGCTGCTGTGGCGCGATGTCGGGGGAAAGTGAATAAGGCCATGTCGGTTTTCGTTAGGAGGTCGGGCGGGGTCCCGGTAAGGCATTGGGAACTAGAGGGTATGTTACCTGGGTATTTTCGCAAGGATGGGGTGCACCTTTCCGATGTGGGGTGTGACTTACTAAATTTAGGTTTTCAGGAAGGGATAGCCCGGGCCCTATTTCTGTGTGGTGGGGGGCGCTCGAGACATTAAGGGATCAAGTCTCGGGCTGTGGCGGGATAGGGCTAGGGTAATTGGGATGGAAGAGGATTAGCAAGTGGCTAGGCTAAGCTTAGGCTGAATTAGGCCAGAGTTGGAAGTGGTTTGTTGGTTCGAGCTCATCGGTGGCTCCGAACCTGGTGGTGTAGGGGTGTCTCGGTACACCCCTACAGTTAATAAAGTTATGATTATGGGGCCTCTTTGGTAGGCCGTGTGTTATATATTATGTGTTATTTATATTGTTATATATTGTTTATGGTATGGGGTCATTGTCTGGGTTAATGCTGTACGGAAGGGGGTGGGGGTAAATTAATCTTATATGGCAATGACCCCAATTTGTTATCTTGTTTTATTGAGAAAATTTAAATAAAGCTGTGGACTTTTATTTTCCAACAGAAATTTGGTGTCTGTGTTTATTGGGGGGTTATGGGGGTTAAAAAATGCCACAAGCCGAATAACGACTGTGCGCATGTCATGAAGCCCATGGATCAGCGCAGTCAGGGGAATGGGCCTTGACAGAGCCAAGGAGTAGGCAGGTGGAGCAAAAGATTTAGGGGTGGGGAGTTAGTGTGGAGCGTAATAAGGGGTGTGGAAAAGTGCAAGTATATTAAGCGGCCATTTTAGCAAGTGGCCATTTTAATCAGAATCTGCACTCACCTGTTAATTGTCCCTCCCACCCTCCCTGGTTTTTTGTAGCAGGTCCCGTTTGGTCACAGCGGCGGGATAGGGCTAGGGTAATTGGGATGGAAGAGGATTAGCAAGTGGCTAGGCTAAGCTTAGGCTGAATTAGGCCAGAGTTGGAAGTGGTTTGTTGGTTCGAGCTCATCGGTGGCTCCGAACCTGGTGGTGTAGGGGTGTCTCGGTACACCCCTACAGTTAATAAAGTTATGATTATGGGGCCTCTTTGGTAGGCCGTGTGTTATATATTATGTGTTATTTATATTGTTATATATTGTTTATGGTATGGGGTCATTGTCTGGGTTAATGCTGTACACGGAAGGGGGTGGGGGTAAATTAATCTTATATGGCAATGACCCCAATTTGTTATCTTTTTAGTTTTATTGAGAAAATTTAAATAAAGCTGTGGACTTTTATTTTCCAACAGAAATTTGGTGTCTGTGTTTATTGGGGGGTTATGGGGGTATAAAAATGCCACAAGCCGAATAACGACTGTGCGCATGTCAAGTGACTGGCATCACTCACCATTTAGATTGTTGACCTCAAGGTGGGTCTGAAAAGTCTTGATCTCACACAGTTCTTTATGCGTTCTGAAAAAAGAATTTCTTTGTATACAGTGCCCATCCATTCTCAACTATTTGCAAATTTGGGACAAGATTAAAGAGAGGGCTCACCTCTCAGTACCTCTCAGCACCTCCAATGATTCTACCTCTCTGAAATGGAGACGTCCACCAAGTCTACAGTCCAAGCACTTCCACAACCTTGAAGAGGCTTGGTTACAGAGGTACTTAGACCTCAAATAGTGACAGGGTTGTATTGTTTCCTGTTTTGAGACAAAGATGCTGCTCTGACACCTTAAAATGTGTGCCAGGAATAGAACACAATTGTCCTATCTCTAGTTTGTATTTGTCACTTTGTTTCTGCCCATCGGAGAAGGGCCCAGCTCTGCATATAGCGCATCATAAGGGAGAAATGGGGTGATATTGGAGGGATAAATGGTAGGCAGCAACTAAAGTGTTTATATGCATTTAGCTGCCAGATCAAATGTACTGTAGACACTTCCCCTACAATAGTCGAGGTTATAGTCAAAATTAAAGATAATAAACTGATGGATGAAACAGCTTTCGTACATAACATTTCCTCTGCATTTCATAACACTTGGGCATAAAACGTGGATTTCTATGGGGAAAAAAATGAATAATTTCTGCTTTTACTGGTGGTGTTATAGGCGAGTATTCATAAAGGTTGGAGAATATATATTGTTTTCTTTTCTGCAAATAAAAAAAATCCAATTTCTAATTCTAATTTTATTGTTTTCCTGTAGAATGGGTACTAATTATCCTGTGAAGGAGTCACTTCCAGTTGTGCTTTATTTATGAACAATTTTGTTCTCTTTTATACCACCCATAAATGACATTGTATTGAATCATGCTTATTCGGTTCAATGTAATGGAAGTGGCTAACAACTCAGACAATGCCCTTCAGTTGACACCTGGGTCTTTATCAGTATTATTATGTTATTATTGTGTTTGGCATTTATATACCAAACTTATTTCGCAGTATTTACATGCATTTTCTTTACTACTGTAATTAATGTTTTTCTAACAACTGACTCTGAAAGCACTTATCAAACTTCAAAAATGCATACTGACAGCTGGTTTACTGCAAGGTCATATGTTGGTGTATGCAAATATTTTTTCTTTTCAGAATTAGTCAAGAGGGATTGTTTAATATGTTACTAGGTTCTCTATCATTTCCTTCCCTGTTACTATTTTTTAAAATATATTATTATTTTGAACAGCAATATTGATTCATAAACGTGCAGCATAACCTTAAATTGGCAAAGCATTGTGGGAGATTTACATCCATAAAGACATTAGGGCCATTGGACACCATAGCTATTCCATACAGTAACAACATAAAAGAGAGTTTTATATGGAGGTTCATGGCAACAACATTGCATCGCAAAGTAAAGACTACCCTATTCAAAATGTCACCAATATTACGTGGATCTGAAATATGTTTTGGTTTTTCTTTATATCTTTTCATAAGTTGTATCGGCAAAAATAAGAAGAAGCCATGTAACAAGGCAGATTTACATTTTGAACAGCAACGTGTTACTGGAAGAGTTGACCATGCTGTCGCCATCTTGTCCTTACAACTTCCTGGCAGCCTCAGTTGCCAGGACTTACGTCACTTCCTCCTCGCGTTTTCATTTGCGCATTGCTCATGAACAGGAATGCAAAAGAGGCCTATGTGGACAATCCATCCACCAGCACAATCTCTCTACATCTGCCTAGAATTACTCTAGGCATCTATTGTATATGCCTAAAATTTCATGGCCTCTGACTGATGGCTGGAGAAAATGGCAGGGGACTAAGGGAAGGAATGTCTTCTTTTCTGGGTCCTTTTCATAACAGTTACATGGGCATTCTAAGCTCCACACCACATTATCTCAGCAACCTATGTGCTCTATCATTGATCATTGCATCTACATGGGTTGGATTTACACTACATTTTGCCGAAGTCTAGTCCCTACATTGTCAGTGCAGCTGAAGAGAATGTGGACTGTGGTGACTGTGGTGTCAAACTGCTCCAAGGCTAGGAAAGTGCTTCTATCAAATGTATAGCACCATAGCCACTACAATGAGCTCCAGTAGTTATGGTACTTAGAGGGCTCCTTTCAGAGAAAACATTTCTTACGTTGTCCTAAATATAATTTATTATATAAAAAAATATATTTTTTAAGAAGCACAACTTTCATCTGTTTTTTACAGAATGAGGAGTTTATTAAAAAAAACAGTAGGTGGCACGTTCGTGTTAAAGTTAAAAATTGCAGCGAGATAGAACACATGAAGAGGAAACACAATAAGAATCCATTATGTAGGACTGGTATGGGGAGAATCATTATTTTGTTATCTGTGCTAAGCGATAGAAAATCTATATTTTGTACTTCTGGGGGATTTATCCTCACTAACACTGGACTCTTTGCAGAAATGATAACCCTCTATCTACAGCAATAATTCACGAAGCCTTTGTTTGCTTCTGTACTGCCCAATCTCGCATGGATACAGATCTATAATACATGGGATTTAATTAATATTGTTTTCCAATTTGTAGACCCTGTCAATGTGATTATCTGGAGCTCTGAAGTAAGATTCACTTTATAATGCATCTTTTTACAGCTACTGAGAGAGTTCTAGCTGCACTTTGTCCACTTTGTCCTTCTAAGTACCACCATCTTGGCAAACGTGTTATTACTCTTATATGGAGAGACAGAAAGCCAGTACAATTTATTCCTGCACGGATACAGTCTGCCTAAGACAAATGGCTTTTTTATATATACAAAATTTTCTAATGGGTCTAGTGCAAGAATTATTAACACCCTGGCAAAGATTCGTATCGTTCCACACTCCAGATGTTGTGGACTGCATCTACCCTGAGGCTTTGCCAGCATTATGGCTGCAAGTGCATTACGGGAGATGCAGTTCACAACATTTGGAGTGCGGACATTTGGCTACTTCCAGGAAAGTTTCTTATAAATTATCATAATTAAGTTGATACTAAAGGCATCAAAACAACCTTAACTTAAAGGAACACTATAGTGTTGGGAATACAATGCTGTTTTCCTAACACTATAGTGTCCCTCTGCTTCTGCACCCCCCCGACCCTGCAGCAATGAAAGGGTTAAAAACCCTTTAAACACTTACCTGATTCCAGCACCAAGGTCTCTCTGACTGGCTCCATATCCACTACCTTCAACATCAATGCGAGGGAGAACCCAATCCACACATGCATTATGCCTTCCCTGTAGGAAAGCATTGACTCAACTCTGGACATCCTCATGAAAAATGTGAGGATGTCCACCGTTGTTTCATAGAGCAAAAGTTGCTTTCTGGTAGCCAGGAAGCACCTTTAGTGGTTCTGCAATGTTTTACAGTGCAGGCTTATAGGCACAGGGTCACTGCACCCAGACCACTTTATTAAGATGAAATGGTCTGGGTGCCTGTAGTGTCCATTTAATAAAGCAGATTTGGCGTATAGATAATGCCCCTGCTGTCTCATTGCTCCATTCTATGCCATTTAGGAGTTAAATCACATTTGTTTCTGTTTATACAGGGTTATCCATACCTCTCCTGGCTGTGACTCACATAGCCTCCATGAAAAAAAAATGGTTTAATTTCCAATCAGATGTTAATTTACTTTAGAAGCTTTTATGTCTTGCTCTGCAAATTAAACCTTAACCACACACAAGAGGATCCTGCATGGTCTAGTAGGTTATAAACAGAGCAGGAGATAGAAAAAAATCTAAACTAAACAGAATATGCAATAAATGAAATTTAAATATTAGATATCTTTTTTCAGGAAATATGTAGCGAGACTGTGTAGTAGAGTAGGGGCATGTCTCTTAAACAGTGAGCAGCCTGTGGCTGCTCACTGTTAAAAAAAAAAAAAAAAAAAGCCCCCCACCCGGCTGGCGGATGGGGGCCCTAATGTACAATAATATGGGGGGGGACCTATTGTCCTCCCCCGGGCCTCCACTCCTGAGCGGTGGGTGGGGGTCCTAAATCAGAATAAGGGGGGGACCTAATGTCCTCCCCCAGGCCTAATGTCCTCCCCTGAGCGGTGGGTGGGGGCCCTAAATACTAATAAGGGGGGACCTAATATCCTCCCCCTTGGCCCCCACCCCTGAGCGGCGGGTGGGGGCCCTAAATTGGAATAAGGGGGGGCCCTAATGCCCTCCCCCCTGGCCCCCACGCCTGAGCGGTGGGTGCCCTAAATAATAATAAGGGGGAGAACAAATGCCCTCCCCTCCTGGCCCCCACCCCTGAGCGGCGGGTGGGGGCCCTAAATTGGAGTAAGGGGGGAGAACCTAATGTCCTCCCCCCTGGTCCCCACCCCTGAGCGGCGGGTGGGGGCCCTAAATTGGAATAAGGGGGGGTCCTAATGTCCTCCCCCCTGACCACCACCCCTGAGCGGTGGGTGCCCTAAATACTAATATGGGGGGGCCTTATGTCCTCCCACCTGTCCCCCACCCCTGAGCGGCGGATGGGGGCCCTAAATTGGATTAAGGGGGGATCCTAATGTCCTCCCCCTGGCCCGCACCCCTGAGCAGTGGGTGGGGGCCCTAAATACTAATAAGGGGGGGATCTAATGTCCTCCCCCATGGCCCCCACCCCTGAGTGGTGGGTGGGGGCCCAAAATACTAATAAGGGGGGATCTAATGACCTCCCCCTGGCCCCCACCCCTGAGCGGCGGTGGGGGCCCTAAATTGGAATAAGGGGGGGACCTAATGTCCTCCCCCCTGGCCCCCACCCCTGAGCGGTGGGTGGGGGCCCTAAATACTAATATGGGGGGGGACCTATTGTCCTCCCACCTGAGCGGTGGGTGGGGGCCCTAAATACCAATAGGGGGGGACCTATTGTCCTCCCCCCTGGCCCCCACCCCTGAGCTGCGGGTGGGGGCACTAAATTGGAATAAGCGGGGGACCTAATGTCTTCCCCCTGGCCCCCACCCCTGAGCGGTGGGTGGGGGCCCTAAATACTAATAAGGGGGGGATCTAATGTCCTCCCCCTGGCGCCCAGCCCTGACCGGTGGATGGGGGCCCTAAATTGGAATAAGGGGGGGACTTAATGTCCTCTCCCCTGGCCCCCACCCCTGAGCGGTGGGTGCCCTAAATACTAATAAGGGGGGGACCTAATGTCCTCCCACCTGAGCGGTGGGTGGGGGCCCTAAATACTAATAAGGGGGGGCCTAATGCCCTCCCCCCTGGCCCCCACCCATGAGCCCTGGCCCCCACCCATGAGCGGCGGGTGGGGCCCTAAATACTAATAATGGGGGGACCTATTTTCCTCCCCTCTGGCCCCCATCCCTGAGCGGTGGGTGCCCTAAATACTAATAAGGGGGGGGCCTAATGTCCTCCCACCTGAGCGGCGGGCGTGGGCCCTAAATACTAATAATGGGGAGGACATAAGGTCCACCCCCTGGCCCCCACCCCTGAGCGGTGGGTGGGGGCCCTAAATACTAACAGGGGGGGACCTAATGTCCTCTCCCCTGCCCCCACCTCTGAGAGGTGGGTGGGGGCCCTAAATACCAATAGGGGGGGGACCTATTGTCCTCCCCCCGGCCCCCACCCCTGAGCGGCGGGTGGGGGCCCTAAAAAATATTACGCCCCCCAGGTGACTAGGGGTCCCCAAACCTCTAGTCACCCCCTCCTCTAAAATTAATGAGGGGGGGACCTTTAACTTTTAAGTACCTTTAAAAAAAACAAAAAACTTACCATTTGATGTTTTCTTTCTTCTAAAATCTTTTTTCAGCCCCGAAAAAGGCCAAATAAAAATCCATAATAACCGACGCAATTAAAAAAAAACAAAAAACGAGCGCAAAAAAAAATTCATCTTCACCCGGCGCAGGCTCCACGCAGACTGAGCTCTGCAGGGCGGGGCAAGGCTTATAAAGCCTTGCCCCGCGCTGAAATTAGGCTCAGAGCACTCTGATTGGTGGGTTTAAGCCATCCAATCAGAGTGCTCTGACGGGTAAATGAAGAGACTGACAGGTAAGTCTCTACATTTACCTGTCACAGCACTCTGATTGGTTGGTTTGAAATCCACCAATCAGAGTGCTCTGTGTCATTTTACACAGCGTGGGAAAGTTCTTTGGAATTTTCCCACCCAGTGTAATTTGACTCATAACACTCTGATTGGTGGATTAAGTAACCAATCAGAGAGTTATGAGCCAAATTACACAGCATGGGAAAATTCCAAAGAACACACACACACACAGATGCTCGCTCGCTCACTCACTAGCAGATGCACACACACAAAGGCAGACAGTCACTGACACCGAGGCAAACATCCACACATACAGAGACAAGCAGACAGTCACTGACATCGAGGCAAACATCCACACATACAGAGACAGGCAGACAGTCACTGACACTGAGGCAAACATCCACACATACAGAGACAGGCAGACCGTCACACACACAGGCAGACAGTCTCACACACAGGCAGACAGTCACACACAGACACAGTCACACACAGGCAGTCACACACACACACGCAGGCAGTCACACAGTCACACACAGTCACACACACACACACAGTCACACTCCCAGACAGTCACACACACACACACACACAGACAGTTACACACACGCAGACAGTCACACACCCAGGCAGACAGTTACACACAGTCACACACAGACACACTGACCCGCTTCTTACCTCCACATCCCTTGGAGCTCCTGGAGGCTGGTTGTTGGGGAAGCAGGGACTCCTTCCTGCTTCCCATGCTGCAGTCAACAAGGCCCCCGCTGCATCGCAAGCTCCGCCCCCGCCGCACGCTAAGCCCCACCCCCTTGAATTTCAATATTTTTGTTTGTGTGTATGTCTCTGTCTGTGCTTGTGTATGTGTGTCTGTTAGTGTGCATATCTTTGCCTGTGCATGGCTGTCAGCAAGTGTGTATATGTTTGCCTGTGCATAACTGTCAACAAGTGTGTGTATGTTTGTCAGTGTGTCTGAAATTGAGAATCACGTATTGACTATGTCTGTCTGACAGTTTGTAAATGTGTGTATACCCTTGTGTGTGTCTGAACTGTATATGAGTGTGTAACTGTGTATCCATGTGTATGGAAGCATATGTAGGTTGGTGGTGACTCAGCGACTGTGTTTGCATTGGTCCATAAGTGTTATAATGGCAGCCCTGCAGGGTAGAAAAAGTCGATGCAGCGAGTGTGGAGTGATATGCCAGCACCCATTGGCTGGAAACTGTGCCACATGATGAGGGGAAACAGCAAGTAGTCCCCACCATTAGACACGAGAGACCTGGCCAGCTAATTTTATAATCGATTGCATATTTTTTTCATTAAGGGTGTCAGTGGGGACCTAATGTTCAGGTTTTTCCTAAGGCCTCTCAAAGTCTAGAGGCGCTGGTTGACAATGATAGTGTTCAGAACACATAGTGCATCGCAAGTTTGCTGTGTATACTGTAGCCACACACCAGTTAGAGTGTCCATGATGACCCCTGTCCACCACTAAAACCTTTAATGGGGATGTGAGCATCAGAATTGGAGCATGATGCAATGGAAGAAGGTTGCCTGACTTGTTGAATCACTTTTTTTTTTATATCATTTGGATGGCCTTGTGCATGTGCATATTTTACCTGGGGAAGAGATGGAAGCAGGTTGCACTATGGGAAGAAGGCAGGCCAGCGGAGGCATTGTTATGCACTGAGCATTGTTTTGCTGGGAAGCCTTAGGTCCTGGCATTTATGTGAATGTTACTTTGATACGTACCTACCTAGAAATTGTTGCAGACCATGTACACCACTGTATGGCAATGGTGTTCCCTGATGGCAGTGGCCTCTTTCAGCAGGATAATGCACCCTGTAACACTGCAAAAACTGATCAGGAATGATTTAGGAACATGACAAAAAGTTCAAGGTCTTTCCTTGGCCTCCTAATTCCCCAGATCGCAATCCAATTGAGCATCTGCAGGATGTGCTGGAACAGCAAATCCTATCCATGGAGGTCACACCTAACAACTTGCAAAACTTAAAGGGACACTATGGTCACCAAAACAACTACAGCTTATTGAATTTGTTCTGGTGAGTAGAATCATTCCCTTCATGCTTTTTGTAGTAAACACTGTCTTTTTAGAGAAAATGCAGTGTTTACATTACAGCCTAGGGATTAATCCACTGGCCACTCCTCATATGGCTGCTAAAGGTGCTTCCTGGGGCAGTGTTGCGCAGTGTGCATCACTGCCATTCAGTGTCTCCACCCTCTGCATGGAGACACCGAACTTTCCTTATAGAGATGCATTGATTCAATGAATCTCTATGAAGAGATGCTGATTGGCTTATGATGGCTCTGCCCCTGATCTGCCTCCTTGACAGTCTCATCCAATCCTTTGGGAAAGTATTGTGATTGGCTCAGAGACTCACTTCTGATGATGTCAGCCAAGCAGGTAGATCAGGGACATAGGCAGCAGCCGCAGACTTGAATAAAAGTAAGATTTTACTATGTTAAGGGGGGTAAGCGGAGGCAGGGGGCTAGATGGTGTTTTTAACACTATTGGGTCAGGAATATATATTTGTGTTCCAGACCCTGTAATGTTTCTTTAAAGTATTGGCTGCTGGTTTGATGCCAGATACAATAGGACATGTTCAGAGGTCTTGTGAGGTCCATCCTCGATGCATCAGATCTGTTTTGGCAGCTCAAGGTGGACATACATTATATTAGGCAGTTGGTTTTAATGTTGTGGCTGATCAATGTATTGTGGATATATTTACAGTTAAAATGACCAAAACTCCTAGCCTTCTGAGTAAAACTCTAAATTTTAACTCTAAAAACTGTTTATCCAAACCCGCATAAGCAAAATAAAAGGAAGAATTCAAAGGATGTTTAAAATATGTGTCAGTCATGTATGATTTACATGGAAGAGAAGTTGGAATTTAAATGCCAAGTAGAGCTACCTTCTACATCTAAAAACTCCAAATTGTTATATATGATAACACATTTATCATATATATCATATACATGGTCTGTAGTAATATCAAAATTGATCCCACTTCTCTTTTGTCTGCAGAAACGTGTATACATCATTTACAGATATTATACATTTATTATAGTTTTTGTTTGCGCATTTTGTCACAGGTTTTCTATGTTCACGATTCCGAGCTTTTGCACACTGGTAGCTACAAAGATGAATCATTGCATTACATTTTTAGGATTCCAGATAAACTCTTCTCTTGTAACGGCTTCTTTTTCACTTATTTATCTGAAGGTCAGGTTTATTGCGGACAGGAGACAAGGCTTTAAAAATTCAGGAGTTATAAATGCCGCAAAACTCTATTGATGTAGAATTATTTCCCAGTCTTGAAAATGGTTTAAGGCAATTCATTTCACCACTATACTCCTGGTATCTGATATGTATAATTGTATTATATTGGATACTGTTCTATTTGTGGATTGTTAGCACTGCAATTTTTGTAAAGATTTGTATTCTGTATTTGAAGAAAAGTAGATTATTTAGTTGGTTTGATGATGTATTCAACTAGAGGAGGACTGGGGACTTATAGAGGGGTGACTCCCCAAGCTAACTGATGGGTGGTGGTGAAGTGACCAGGTTCATTAAGTGGGTGGAGGTTTCCCTGGGGACAGGACGGTGTGTACTCAAGTAGATCCCGAGGTCCTTACCTACTGAGACCTCGTTGATTCAAGAGGTGACACTGATGATTACTATACTAGCTGATGTATTTCTTTGTGGGACATATCCTGAATGTGTTTAAAATGCAAACCATAGTGTATCTAAACGGGCTGGAGTAGCTATTTTATTTGTCTAGTCTCTTCCGTTTCATTGTATAGCTACACACACACAAATCCAATGGGTAGATACCTCTGCATTAAGGGCACTATAGCTGACCACGCATGCACTTTAGCTAGCATCTAATCGAAAACAACACATTTTCTTAGCTAAAACATTGTCCCTTCTGGAGGAGTTCTGGGAAGCCCTCCTAATAGTGACTGTTGACCTTAATTTGCCCCTTGATCCCAGTCAGGACTCCTCCAGAGGGGTCAGCACACTACTGTTCCACTGCATTCGCAAAGCTCAGCTGTCCTTGAGGAGACTTGCTGGAGGGTGGCACACCCCAATGATAAAGATTATTAAGCAATATTGCCATTTTGATTACATATTTATTGCTGTTATCTGTTACTCCTGCAGTTCTCCGAAATAAGGGTAAAGGGCGGATCCAACCACTTTCCAATTTCAGTTCACCTGAAATCTCAATTGTTTAAACCAAAAGACCACCAATGGAAATTAAATGAAAACATGTTATTTCGGTTAGATTATGTTGCATTGAGACCAATGACTCCCCAGATTTGCCCCCTCTAACATTATAGGAAGCGCATAAATGCGTAATAAGAGGCCATTATATTAAATTTTGCGAAAAAGAGACCAGGCTAGACACATGACTACATAAGTCCAACACATCGTTGACTTAGAGATCACACACAAACAAACATTAGCTGACGATATCTATTTACAATTGACTATAGCGAGAAAAAAGCTTAGGGACCTCCTTTCCCAAGGTCTACTCCAAACCCTTCGAAAGTCCTCCAGATTTTTCTACAATATTCTAATCGATGCAGGAGACTTTTGACACGGTTGCTGAAGGAGAAACGGAGACAGCATCACATCCACAAGATTAGGCTGCGGGGACAGGGTGAAACAAGGCTACCAGATGACATTTTACAGGCGTTTCAAACTTTTTACCTCCTACAACTTAGCTCAGTCACGACAGAGGGTAGCTTCTCAGCAGCATTGGCATAGAATATCTGAGTTCCTCAGCCAGAATGTAGCCCGGAAGCTGACAACAGCAGTAGCAGAGGATTTGGAACAACTTCTAACACTGAAGGAAATAGGCGAAGCCTTGAAACTATCCAAGTTTGTTCGAGCCCCTGAGCCCGACGGCCTACCATTAGTTTACTTACACACTTTACGTGAAATTCTGCTCCCAAAAAGGCTGAATGTCTCGCATGTTTTATCTCCTGCTCTGTTAATAGCTTGCTAGCCCTCTTAGGAGCCTCCTGTGTGTAACTAACGTTAAATTTACAGAGCAGGAGATAAAAACTTTCAAAGTCAGCTACATCTGATTGAAAGTGAAACCATTTTTTTGAGCAGGCTGTGTTAGGCATAGGCAGAGGAGGTATGGCCAGGGCTGCATGAACAAAACCAAAGGTGATTTAATTACAATGCTTTCCTATGGGGAAGTCATAATGCAAGTGTGGCGACCGCCACGCATGCACATTAGGGCCCCCCGCCTGCTGATGTCGGCGGAGGAGCAGAGGCGGAGACTGAACCAGCACAGAGGAACATAACTGGAATAGAGTAGGTGACAGAAGGGTTTTTTAACTCCTTCTGCACCACAGGGGAGGTGAGCACTATAGGGAGCCATAGTGCTAGGAAAACGACTTTATAGGGAGCTATAGTGCTAGGAAAACACAATATATTCCCTTTACCAGGGATACTAGCCTGAAATTTTGGCATGATGTAGGGGACTTTCCCGTCTTTAATAAAGTACCTACATGTGCAATTAATAATTCTGAAGGAAAGCTTGGACATAAAATATAGTTTAAACCCTTAAGCAGGGACGTATTAGCCGCGAGGCAAACAAGACATTTGCCCTGGGCTTTTGGGCGCGGCTTTTTTTGATGCCCCCAAAAGCCCAGAGCAAATGTCTTGTTAGCCTTGCGGCTAACTAAAAATCCGGGTGGGTTAATGGGCGGGCGGGCGGGCTTGTTGGCTGCTGGGCGAGCTAATGGGCGGGCGGCGCTGGCGAGGGAGCACTTTCCCCTGAGCTGTCTGCTCAGCTCCCTCGCACCAGCGATCGTGGTATGGGGACTTACCTGGGAGCCCCCCTCCATCCTCTTCAGCCCCCCTGGGCCATGTGATCCTTATTTAAAAAAATAATAAAGGTTTAAAACAGTGTAAAATTAAATAATATATACTTAGATCATATATATACTTATTATATATATGATCTGAGTATATATATACAAATACATACACATACACATAAATACACATACACTGTCTAAGTGTATTTTAATATTAATATATATTAATATCAAAATACATGTTTAATGATATTGATTAAATATATATATATAATTTTCATTATATATATTTATATATAATATACAATAAATAAATATGTAAATAAGTTAAAAAATAAAATTAAAAAATAATAATAAATAAATAAAATATATATATGTGTAAATTCGTTCTAACTGTATTTTAAAATTAATATATATATATATATATTAATATCAAAATACATGTAGAATGAAATAATATATATATCTCTATACACATAAAGGGACTCTCCAGTGCCAGGAAAAAAAAAAATTCCTGGCACTGCAGGTCCCCTCTCCCTCCCAAGTTGCTGAAGGGGTTAAAATCGCCATGCGAGACCTATTGCGCATGCGAGGCTGGTGGCGGGGGAGACCTAATGTGCATGTGCGGCAATGCCGCACACGCGCATTAGACCTCCCCATAGGAAAGCATTGAAAAATGCTTTCAATGCTTTCCTATGGGGATTTCATAGTGTGAGGACGTCCAACAACGCTATAGCACACGAAATGTGTGCTATAAACCCGGAAGAGCCCTCTAGTGCCTGTCTAGTAGACAGCCACTAGAGGACTAGTTAACCCTGCAATGTAATTATTGCAGTTTATGAAAACTGCAATATTAACAGTTGCAGGGTTAAGGGTAGTGGGAGTTGGCACCCAGACCACTCCAATGGGCAGAAGTGGTCTGGGTGCCTGGAGTGTCCCTTAAGTATATACGTATATATCACTATATATATACCTATATATAAATAAAAATAATTTTAAAAATGTATATATATATATATATATATATATATAGAAGGCTTGGCCTGTAATTGTGGGAGGCACTTAATTTCCCTATTTAAACCCAGTAAGCCCCTGCTTACCTGTCTTCGACGATCTCGGAAGTGCCCCTCCCACCGCACCCTCAATTTTATCATTTTCCTAGGTGTGCCCTCTTTTACAGGCCTAACCTTACGTCAGTTTCGGCACACCTCAACTGACTTGCTATTAAGGAACTACTTATTTTAAACCCTGTTTTCCTTACGTCCTCGGAATGTGCCGTACACAAATATATATACACATATACACACACACACATATACATATATATATATATATTATAATTCTACGTATATATTTATGTAATAATTTTACATAATTAGGCCATTTTATTAATTACAATTAGCGGGACCTGCCTGACAACCCAGGCCAAAAGTCCAGGGAATTTAATTTGCTAGCACTATATTTAACCCTGTAACTTTCCAAGACACCATGAAACCTGTACATGGTGGGGTACTGTTTTACTCGGAAGACTTCGCTGAACACAAATTTTAGTGTTTTAAAACAGGAAAATTTATTAGAACAACGATATTGTCAGTGAAAGTGACTTTTTTATAATTTTTTACACACAAATGGCACTTACACTGACGATATAATTGTTGTGATACGTTTTACTGTTTTGAAACAATAATATTTGTGTTCAGCAAAGTCTCCCGAGTATAACAGTACCCCTCATGTACAGGTTTTATGGTGTTTTCAAATGGGCTATGTTCAGTCTTTTTTAATAGCCACTTAGTCACAAACACTGGCCAAAATTGGCATTCAAATGAGTTTTTTGCTTTTTTCACACACAAACAAATATTAACACTAGCTTTGGCCAGTGTTTGTGACTAAGTGGCTACTAAAAAGACTGGATATACCCCATTTGCAATTCCTTGGGTTGTCTAATTTTGCAAATGATATGCCATCATGGGGGGAATTCTTATTCCTGGGCTACAGTACGGTCTTAAAGGCAACGTAACCAATCTGGCAAATTTCAATGTGAAAAAAATTAAACATTTTACATGCTATATTTGACCCTGTAACTTCCCTAAACACCATAAAACCTGTACATGGGGGGAAGGGGGTACTGTTTTACTTGTAAGACATTGCTGAATACAAATATGTGTATTTTATTGCAGTAAAAGCAAACAGTATTATGACACACAGTTAAAATGTCACTTTTTTTTCTAAATTCTTATTTTTTCCCATTTTTTATATTTTATTTATATTAAATTATGTTTCATACCTAAATAGTTGATGATAAATGAAAGTCATGTTTCCCCTGAATAAAATGATATATAATACGTGTGTGTGCACATAAAATGAAAGAGGCGAATTACGCAAATTCAAGTTTTTACGTTTTGTTTTGATCTCTTATAGTATGCATAGGAGAAACAACCTGAGTTCGGGACTTTATTATGGGGAAGGGAATGTTTAAGTTTAGTTAATTCCTCCATCATTAACAGTCTAGCTAAGTATTGTTTTTGTTAATTGGATATGGTAAGCAATCAAATTAAATGGCGTTCAAATATTTATAAATACCCCCCTCTGAAGGTTGGGATATGCCAGAGTCTTCCCACAGGTAATATAATTTAGCATAGCATTGGGTAAATTTGTTTCCATTGTTTCATGGCATTATCACTACACATAGGCAAAAGATTTGGTTAATTTACGTTTTGTTTCGGTAATCCCAAATTTTTTTTGGCAAAATGCGGTACTTATCATTTTAGAATAAAACGAAAATCGGACACACATTTTTTTGAAATTTGGATGTCCATTATTTCCTGATGTAGGATTGCCCTGCTAAGGATACAATCCCATATAAGGGTACCAAATTAGGGCACTACCTACTAAACAGCTGAAAGAGATATAAAAAAATTTATCTTAAATTTGCTCTTTCAGTTGCTTAGTAGATAACTCCTTAATATGGTACCCTTCATTATGGCAATCCCACGTAAGCATAGAATACCAAATCAGAGAACTAGCTACTAGACTTGAGTGGCATCAACATTTTTGCTTCATCCAAAAGAAATTTAGTTTCATCCAAACTGAATTCCGTCTATTTGTTCATTTATTTTCGGATTAAATTCATGCATTGTTTTCATCTCAGAATTTCATTTAGACAATGAAATTACAATCAATGCCGGGGCTGCAGTTTGCAGCTATTTAGTAGATAACTCCCTAAATTGGTGGGATTGCAATATTTCAGGGTACCAATTTAGGGAGCTGTTTAGTAGACAGCTCATTTTTTGGTCTCCTTTTGGTAATCCGCAAGGATTAGGGAGCTATCTACTAAGAAGCTGAAAGTTCAAAATTATGAAAAGCCCTTCCTTTTCTCATTATTGGTCTTACAGACAATAGTAAGTAAAGAATACTTAGTATTAGTAAATAAGGGAGGTTGAATCCTATTCCTACCCTCTGTGCTACGATTAGGGGCATGTCTACTAATCAGCAAGAAGACACTAGGCCCCCCTGTTAAAATTTCGTCCAACAAACAATTTGTTCTTTGTATCACTCGTAATTAGTATTCGTTCAAGATTTTTGGGGGCGAATAGTCAAAATTCAGACAAAAATGTGTTAGTTCGAAAACTAATGCCCAAGTCTACTATCTACGACACATCTGAAAAAGTAAAAACAAGAAAAGCTTTTTTTTCTTATATTTGCTTAATAGATAAATTCCTAGCTTAAAGGAACACTATAGACACAAGAATAACTTTAGCTTAATGAGACAGTTTTTGTGTAAAGACCATGCTCCTGCTGTCTCAGTGCTCAATTCTCTGCCATTTAGGAGTTCAATTATTTTTTTTTCTGTTTATGCAGCCCTAGGTACACCTCCCCCTGACTGACTCACATAGCTTGCATGGAAAAAATGGTTTTATTTTTAATAAGATGTTAACTTTCTTTAGCAGTTTTTATCTTCTGCTCTGTAAGCTGAACTTTAATCACACGCAGGAGGCTCCTGCAAGGTACAGGAGGCTTTTATCAAAGCAGGAGATAAAAAAATTCAAAATGTAAACAGTATGTGCAGTAAAGGAAGTTTAAATTTTGGACCTGTCTTTTCAGGAAGTGTTTAGGAAGGCTGTGCAAGTCACATGTAGGGAGGTGTGAATAGGGCTATTTAAACAATGTGACTTAACTTCTAAACGACAGAGAATTGAGCCGTGAGACGGCACGGGCATAATCTATTCAACAAAACTGCTTCATTAAGCTAAAGTTGTTCTGGTCCCTTTAATCATGACAATCCCATAAGATCTTGGCGAAGTAGTCTGAGTACCATGTCCCTGTAGTTTCGTAAACCCTGCAACTAAAAACACATCTGTTTTGCAGGAACTGCATGGAAAGTCACTATCTTTATTTCCCACCATCTTGGGCCTGGTCCCACCATCTTTCCTTGAAAGGGATGAGGTGTAAAAAAGCTTGTCTAATCATTTGTCTCTGCTGTCTGCCTTTATGGTGAGCCATTAGAGGGATTTCAGGGGATTTAAAATAATCAGACCTGCAATGAGCCGTTTACAAAACTAATGCAGCAGATCTATCCCTTTACATTGCCATTTAGTGCAAGGCCAATCCACGCCTCAGGTAAAAAAATAATAATTAATGGCCCACCTTTAGGGTACAGAGGGTCGACAATGATCTATCGACTCCACGTTCTTTCATTTGAAGCTTTATTTTGTTAGAGTCTCCAAAATCCACATATGAGTGGGGGCTGAGAGAGACATTATGTTCCCCCTGCATTATTTTAATAAGTCCCCACCGTTGGGAGGCTCTATATGCCCCCGCTTACTTTTTTATAATTGTCCATGTAACGGATCACCTGGCACCCTGACTGGATACCACTGTTGATGGATACTCCTAGCGCTACCTGAGGGCTCCAAGCACTCCATTTGACACCATAAGCACCGCAGACCCCACGAACCGCCGCAGTTTGGTTGAAGTCTCGCGGTCTCCTACCCATCCTTGACCTACGACAAGGCTCCAGGTTCCAGTGGGTGAACCTCTCTTTCACCAGAGAGTGAAGCAGGAACAAGCTCTTAAAAGAGCGTAGTGATTATCCAAGGGAGTATGAAGAGCATAGCAATCCCTTGTAGCTGTATCCCCCAATAAGAAACAGGACTCTAAATTGAGGGTGAAGTAGAACTGACTATTTAATGATACAGCTGCTTCTTATATACAGTTTTCCCCACAAGGTTACCACCCACGTGGACCTTGTGGAGCACAGGACACAAAGTCACAACAGCCAATCAACACGGTATTGTACAGTTAGACACTCCCAGCCAATGTACACAACCCCTCCCCTCTACCTGTGATACAATTACCAAACACAATGGACTAACTCAATTACCAAATATCCAGTTTTACCCAAAGTCCAGAAATACCCCAAAACAACAACATATCCCCACAAATTTTACATCCCTGGGTGAACAACATATCCAAAAATCACCCAGATCAGAGCAGGGGTTCAAAAGTTTTATGGAAGTCACATTTGACCGACCGCAAGCATGGCTTTCATGCCCAAAACAGTTCACAGATTTAGGCTGTGCGGCCGGTCTCTCTTCTCCTCTATCCTGGAGATAATTGGCTTAAGTGGCTGTGGTAACCTTATTATCTCCAGTAATAGGAAATCTAAGTCAAAAACTGTTACAAAAACCACATACGAATACATAACTCTTATAATACAATGTTTAACCTATATGTCCAACATATCCACAGCTTGGATCTGAGCACTTAATATGTCCAATGTTAAAAGTGCCCTATAGTACAAGGAAGGGTGAGGTCAGAAAATAGCAAGGGCTGATGGGAGATTGAGGAGGGACAAAGCAGCCAGTGTAAACTGGTCTGGCAGTGTCCCTGGGGCAACGCCCTTCTGGAGACACACTAGGACAGGAAAAAGGGGGAAGGGGAAGAGGCACATTTTCCCATGGATTTAAAGGGGCAGAAAAAGTGTTTTAAAATCCAATAAACCCAAAGTGCTTTTAAAGGGCAATACATCCCAGGGGCCATAGTCACAGGGCAAAAGGCTGGCAAGTAGTCCCCTCCAAAAACTCGTGGCAAATTCAGCTAAAAGGGGGAGTTTGCCACGGTCCACATTCTGGCCAACCCCAATTACCTAGGTTCTCACTGTATTTTAGTAGCATGACTAGACAGCAGTATTAAATACACCGGGTTCTGCACTTTATTCATTTGCCTGCTTACTTTATCTTAAGTTTTTTTTAAATAACGTGCCATGTGAGATTACTTTTTTTTTTTTACACGTTATGATTTGAGTTAGTGTATTTCAATGTGTAAACACTGACAGTTAAAACCAAGGACTTTTAATAACAATTTTTAAAGCAGGGGGTTAACCGTGGTTGATTATCGTGGGGGATTAAGGTGATAAAATCAACATTTCAAACAGTTTCACATTAAAAACAATTGTGAAATTGTCACAAACTTGATGTCCCTGGGTGTCCTACCACACATGCCCGGCCACTGGAAACTGTTTAACAAGACTTTCATCCTTAATTTCTCTCTGTTCCTCCCACCGGCCATGTTGTGGACGATCGTATAGTGTGCCACAGTCCAGCACACCTTGTCAGGTTTGTACAATGGGTCACCAACAAGGACATGAAGACACCAGAAACATCCCCTAGCATTATTTCAGAGAGTTTATCCCCAATATGTGAGCTTGTTTTATTTCTTCTGGGCATCAGTGAGCAGACTCCGTGGCCTCTAATGGACAGATGTAATATTACTTGTTCTCTTTCCACATCACAATGAGTGATGAAGAACTGAATAAATACACATTCCCCCGCACTGCTCCACTTCTCAATGTATCCTCAATTATCTCCTGATGTGTTTATTGTCTCTCCCCGTATTTTTACCCAATCTCCATGTCCTGATTGTTTCTTTCATTATAGCTTCACATTTTCTTTTGACTTCTTTCTCACCATTCTCTGCCTATCATTGCTTTGTCCATTGAAATAAAATCATAGCATCCTTTACATAAATTATGTGGACGTGGATAAACCGCACTCTGTCTCCTTCTCTTGCTCTTCCGCTCACTAAAATTTTCTCCCCCTTTCCTCCGGCACATTTCCTTCACCCTTTAAGCATGCAACTATAATGCCGATTCTGAAAAAGCCCAACCTCGACCCTAACTCCCCATCCAACTACCGCCCTATATCGCTATTGCCATTTGCCTCCAAAATCCTTGTGAGAGTTGTGTATGTGAGATTGACAGTCTTCCTCGGATCCAACTCTCTGCTTGACCCACTTCAGTCTGTATTCCGCACTCGTCACTCTGTTGAAACAGCTGTGACCAAAGTATCCAATGATTTAATCACTGATAAATCTTGCAGCCATTATTCTAACCTAATGCTCCTTGATCTTTCTGCTGCCTTTGACACTGCTGATCATCAACAGCTTCTTCTCATTCGCCATAATCTCAGTCTACGAGATACTGATCTCTCCTGGTGCTCCTCCTGCCTCTCCCAGTGCCTTTTCAGTGTATCTTTCTCTGGCTCTGCCTCTTCTCCCCGACCCATCTCTGCTGGCGTTCCCCAAGGTTCTGTCCTTGGTCCCCTGTTGTTCTTAGTCTGCACTGCCTTCCTTTGTGAACTCAGCTCCTTATATCATCTATATGCAGATGACACACAAATCTACCTGTCCTCTCCTGATCTCTGTCCGCCCATCTTGACTAGTGTCTCTGACTGCCTCTGCTATTTCTAACTGTGTTGCTACTCCTGTGTCTGTCTCCCTCCAAGTCAACGGCGCCACCATCACCTCTTTCTCGCAGGCTCGCTGCCTGGGTGTTTTCTTTGACTTCGACCTCTCCTTCACCCCTCATGTCCAGTCGATCGCCAAACCCTGCCGCTTCCATCTCAAAAACATGGCTCGCATTCGCTCCTATTTAACACCAGATGCAGCTAAGGTGCTGGTTCATGCCATTGTTCTTCTTTGCCTTGACTACTGCATTCCCCTTCTCAGTGGTCTTACATGCTCCCAACTTGCGCCGTTACAGTCTATAATGAATGCGGCAGCGAGGCTCATTTTCCTCTCCGCGTGCACCTCCGACGCCTTCCCCCTCTGTCTGTACCTACATTGGCTTCCAGTTAGATATAGGTGCTGGTTTACAAGTCCCTACATAATGCTGCTACCTAATACACAAGTATGTCCCGTCAAGGCCCCTGCAATCTGCCGAAGACCTACGTTTACCCTCTGTCCGTACTCCTACATCTGATGCTCACTTCCAAGACTTCTCCAGGCCTACACCTTTTCTGTGAAACTTCCTTCCCTTCTCTGTTAGACTTTCACCCAGTCTCCACTCCTTCAAAATATCACCCCCCCACACTTAAACCCTTTGTGTCACTCTAACCCACTCCCTCTAGCATGTAAGCTCATTGAGCAGGGCCCTCAATCCATTTGTCTGGTTACAATTACGTGTCTGTTAGTCCACCCATTGTACAGCGCTACAGAATTTGCTGGTGCTATATAAATAATAAAATAATAATAAACTCGAGCCTCAGCAGTTAGAAACAAATGGATGTAATCATAGTTATTATTATTATTTATATAGTGCCAGCTTATTCCACAGCACTTTACAATAAGAGGGGAATTTACCAAATGAGACAATAACAAAATGTAACAGGAACAATAGGTAGTTGAGGACCTTGCTCAAACCAGCTTACAGTCTAGAGGAGATGGGGTATAAAAACACAATAGGAATGGTATTGAGAGAGACAGCAAATAGACATAGTGGGAAAGTAGCAGAACTGGAGGTGAGAGTGGAGTGTGGCCGCTTAGGAGAGAGCGAGAGGAAGGATTGAGAGATAGAGGTTACTCTTGGAGGTTGTAAGCAATCCTGAAAAGATGGGTTTTGAGGGACTTCTTAAAGGACTAGGAGAGAGTCTGACAGGGGTAGGCAGGCTGTTCCAAAGGAAAGGAGCCGTCCGTGAGAAGTCTTGCAGGCGAGAATGTGCAGTAAGGGTGCAAGCAGCAGACAGAAGAAGGTCAGCAGTAGAGCGGAGAGACAGAGAGGGGGCATACCTATGAATCAGTGAAGAAATGTAAGAGGGGCTAGAGTTGGTTAGAGCTTTATAGGTAAGGGTAAGTATTTTAAATTGACACCTGTAGGGGACAGGAAGTAAGTGTAAGGATCGACAGAGGGGTGAGGTGTGAGAGGAGCGACAGGAGAGAAAGATCAGCCTGGCAGCAGCTTCATCACAGATGGTAGGGGGCAGTACGGCTTCTGGTTATCTCAGAAGGACAACGTTTCGACACACAAAGTGTTTTTCTCGATCCATAAAGAATGTTCATCATACTAAATATTATAAAGGTGGACATGAATGAAACATAAATCAAACAGTCAATCGTAATGTGACAGATTGAATGCATTTAAACAATATGGAGATAACCCAAGCTAACTCATTAGGTGCATAAAATCTCAACTTATCTTCCAGTGAGGGCAAAAATTATAAAAAAAAACCAAAAAAAATACTAATTCCTAAATAACGAACTGTGATAGGTTACATGGAAAGCTAGAGGTCTGAAAGAAACACACAAGGTGTAATATCCTGGAACATAATGTGCTAAGGGCACACCTGTCATCTGTTAGCAATATTAATCACACAAAGTGCAGGTTTTTTTTTCACTAACCTTACAATATCAACCTATTTCTCCTCTTTGTTTGCAATGTTTGCTTTTGCCTTGTCTGTACTGGATATTGATGCCATTTGCCAAAAATTAAATATAAATTTAAACGAAAACAGAGCGTCATAAAAAAACAAGAAAAAAACAAAACAATTAACGATTAAGACAAGTTTTATATGTTTCAATGGTGTAAATTCTAGAGAAGTGACAGTTCCCTTTTAAATATTTAGGCAGAAAGCTATTTTAAGGTATTGGTAAAGTCTGGGGAGGCTGCTTGGTCCTGTAGATTTTGAAACTTCGCCAGTGGTGTCATGTCTGGGTTGTGGACAGATCACTGAACTCCAATAACCAGCAGCTTACAGTATACAGCAATCATTTATTAAACTGGACATCAGCTGAGCTGCGGACTGTATGACCTGCTTTTGATTGCATTATAAACAGTGCAGGTAATATCCCTAAAAATCATGTACATGCAAAATCATTTATATAGTATGCCCAGCATCCCTGTAGGGCTGGTGCAGAGACCTCGGTCCCATCTGCACCATCCATGCCAGGGGGCTTGTCTCTGGATGACAGCCCCAACTGCTGGTGGGTGGGACCGACCGTCTCCACTCCCTGTATCTTTCCCTATAGTTGGGGAGGGGGGCCGACTGTCCCCTCCCAAGGTGTCTCTAGCTGCCGCTGGGGAGAGGGCGATATGCTCCTCTCCCTGTAATGCACACTGCCACTAGGGATTGAGACAGAGCGTCTGGACTCCATATAACTTGCCCTGCCATTGGGGAGAGAGACCGGTTGTCTCCTCCTGTAAGGTAAGCTGCCGCTGGGGAGTCGAACCGACTGTCTCGACTTCCGATAACGCTGCCTGGTGCTGGGTAGTGGGACCTACCGTCTCAACCCCCAGTGCTGCTTGCTTTTGCTGGGATGAGGGATCGACAATCTCCTCTCCCTGTGACACTGCCTGGTGCTCGGTAGTGAGACCGACTATCTCCACTCCCAGGGATGGTTGCTGCTGCTGGGATAAGGGACCGGTTGTCTCCTCTCCCTGCATGGTACACTGCCGCTGGGGAGTAGGACGGACTGTCCCTACTCCCGGTAACTCCGGCTGTAGTTGGGAATCTGGGCCAGCTGCCTGGCATCCCTGTAGGGCCGGTGGAGAGACCTCAGTCCCATCTCCACCTGCCGCCTCGGGGTCTTCCCTGGACCAGTCTATGAGGTACCTCTGGCTGTTGCTGGAGGGTGAGGCCAGCTGCCTCCGCTCCCCAGGACTCTTTCTGCTGCAGGGTAGAGGGACCGACCATCTCCCCCCCGTAACTCCAGCTGCCGCTGGGAAGAGAGACCGGTTGTCTCTTCTCCCTTTAACCCATACTGCCGCTGGGGAGTCAGACTAACTGTCTCGACTCCCAGTAACGCTGCCTGGAGCTGAACTGCTTCTCTTAGGTTCTGGTATTCCTGCTCCAGTTCACGTTCTATAGCGACCAGACGGGTGATATCTGGTCCCAGGTCTGCAGTACTGGGAAGCTCCAGCGCATCCATATGGTATTCACGAATGTCCCAATATCTAGTCTCTTCCGTGCTGCCGAAATCACTGTCCTCCTCCATAGCATCCCATAGTAGACCAGGGCCATCATAGTCATAACCCTCTGGACCATCACTCTCATCCATCATGGGGCACCTCTGCACAGAGTACCATCGTAGCACCGGGTATGCCTCATCCAGCCACAGTTCCTTCCTGATCAGCCACTGGAATTCTATGACCCACTCTTCCCTGGGCAGATCCTTCAGTAAAGGCAACCTCAGCACTGTTTGCCTCAGTCTGCGCAGATCTGAATTGGGAAGGCTCTCTCCCCCTTGAGCTTGAGACTGCTCCAATGCCTTGTGCCAAAGCTCTCGTCGTACATCTTTCCGTACCAGTTCATCCTCGGCTGAAATAGGGCCATACTCCTGGGCCAGTGCGCCTTGTAGTCTCCACTGGAACTCCTCCTCATATGGGGATGCTGCACGGGGGCTAGCTCGCTCCATCTCGCCGAGTTCCTCCGCAACCAGGGGCACTGCACGAATGCTAGCGTTGCCCTTAATTATAAATCCATACAATACCGGTGTCTCCAGGATGCTTCTACACTCCTAGGAAGCCATCCTGCCACTGCCACCAATGTGATGGACCACCTGCCACCCCAGCCAGGTACCTCCGTCAATCGCTGCTTCCTAGTACCATAAGCACTGTACTGGAACACCATAACAATCGCAAACCGACGCAGCTTGGTTGGGGTCTCGCAGTCCTCCACCCATCCTGGACCCAAGACCAGGATCCAGCTGCCAGTGGGTAGACCTCTCCTAGTCCAGAGAGCGGAGCAGGAACAGCTCTTATAAGAGCTAGTGATTATATTCAGGGGAGTATTGTGATATAGCAATCCCCAGAGTGAATATAGCTCTCCAATCCCCCAAACATGAGCCAAGACTTCATGAAGGGGTAAACAAATTTCAGTTTAATGGGAGCCACACTTGGCCTCATATGACAATCCCCATGCAAGGGGTATGCCAACATGGACATGATGGTAGACTGATTTGAAACTTCACATACCAATAACAATGAGGTTACAAGGAATGACACTCCCACACACAGCACACAATCCCTCCCCTCTGTCTGGGAGATAATTGGATCAGTGACTGTACTAATTCTAAACCAATTATCTCCAAGCACAGAAAAAAAAAACTTTTTAAAAACACCCCAAACATACCCTTGAAATACATAAAACCCCACAAATAACCCTGATCTCGGTGACCAACATATCCAAAATGTCACCCAGATCTGTTCAGGGGTTCAGGAATTTCCTGAAAGTCTTATTTTTGACCAACCGTGCACATGGTCCCATGCCCAAAATAGTTCCCGAGAATTAGGGCTAATGGTCGGTCTCTCTGTCTTTAGTACAAAAGTACATACTTCACATGAGCAGAGCCTTTTAAAGTGCGTTGGGCAAGGTATATTGCAGGGCCCATAGTCCTGAGGCAAGATGCTGGCCAGCAGGCCCCTTTAAGAACCCGTGATGAGGTTCAGTTCGTCACAGTTACAATCTAAAGATGGTAAAATACTCTCTAACTTTCCCTACACCCCAAATCGCCTTAACCCTTTGTACCTATAACCCCACTGCACAGAGTACATTGCAGAACTGTGCCATAACCGCACTGGTTAGTACAGTTATATAATCAGGCAAGTCATTATATTTTGCACTGTAAAGATTTTGGGGTCTTCTGTTTTTAGACATTTGCAAGTCAAATTTTTTAGAACGAATTAGTTTTTGCAAGTATAAAGTTATTCTGATGTAACTGGATGACTTGTTTGCTTACTGATAGATAACCCTCGTCCGATCAGGCCTGTGTTTGCAATAAACACTATATTGTGAAACATTCCGTCTGACTGTGAAACGTGCTAAAGTTTGCCAAAATGTTGAAAAGAAAAATTTTGCTGACCTAAGTGGCTGCTAATTATCATATGATTGGATGTTTCTTCAATGACCCCCAACACAGAGATACATATTTAAGTGGTTTTTTTTGTGTGCTCCAAATGCATTAGTAGAAAAACTAAACCTAGGAGTTATTCTCTACCGTAGCTAAAGGCAGCAGCAGACATGCAGGCACCACAGATCAACTGTCTGACCACAGCCATGACAGAGTACTGCAAGGCAACGAGAAGCATGGAGCAAGTGGTCATGTTTCCCAGTCTTCTAAGGGATGTCCCCATGGAGAAGCCCCTTAATCCAGGAAATGAATGCAAAGACCTGTATCATCTTTACATCAAGCTAAAGACTGTAAGGATCAACTTGGAACATGGATTGATACCAGTGGAGGACCAGGAGATAGATGCAGACATAAAGACTATGACTGATATGGACAATGAAGGCATGTTCTATCACCATTTCAAGGGCCTGTTTTGTATCCTCGGCCAGCTGGCACAGGAATCCAATATACTGACCAATAAGTACAAGGATCTCATTGGGATGGTTCATTAGTGAAGACGGACCAAGTAGAGATTTGTACCTGTAAATACAACCACAAAGTCAACTGTGAAAGCTATTCTTCAGTTCTCCTTAATAGCTACTGCCAAAAGATTCACCTTTAAGTGAAGCAAAAAGGACAAGATTTTGTAATATGCGGAGTAAGCAAGTAACTGAAAATTAATGGTTTTTCACCAGATGGCAATAAAAGAGTTTCATTGTCAATTACTTACTATTCTCATTTCTGTGAATAACCCTGATTGCTAATAGATTTTTTTTAGTTTTTTTAGTTAATTGACAAACAGTTGAGAAATGACAAGGGGATTCCCAGTTTAAGGTCTAAATAGTTTAAATTGGCAAAAGAGTTGAGTTTAACAATGTTTTTAATTCTAATTTATTCTAAAATGTGTGATTGTCTAGATAATTCTCAAATAAGTGAAGAAATCATATTGAGCTTAACGCACTGTCTGAAGATAGTCTTTCAGCAGAGGTGATCGGAACAATCCCAATTAAGATAAATACAGTAATATGAACTAACTCAGAAGCTCTGAACTTTAATCAGGTTGTGAGCAGATAAGACAGTCCGTTTTAGCTGGTTACTATTAACTATGTTTAGTGTACCTTTTACACTTACAGAATAATTCTGCACCTGGAAATATTAAAGTATCACTATAGTGTCAGGAAAAAAAAAAGTGGTTTTCCTGACACTATAGTGCCCTGAGGGTGCTGACACCCTCAGGGACCCCTTCCGTGGCGCTGAAGGGGTTAAAACACCTTCAGCAGCTTACCCTAATCCAGCACCGGGCTCCCTCGGCGCTGGTGACCTCTCCTCCCCCGCCGACGTTAGCGGAGCCGAATGCGCATGCGCGGCCACTGGATTAACCCTGCAATGTAAACATAGCCGTTTCTCTGAAACGGCTATGTTTGCATCTGAAGGGTAAAAACCTGAGGGACCTGGCACCCAGACCACTTCATTAAGCTGAAGTCGTCTGGGTGACTATAATGTTCCTTTAACTAGGCAAATGTTGGAAATTGTAATGTTTTAGAAAATGTATTTCCATTTGATATTTTTTAGGGAAATTAAATGGGCAGCCATTCTGATATGTACTGATAACAGCCCATTAAAGGTTATTTATTTATTTCAATAAACTTTTAATAGAGAAGAAATAATAGAGAGGAAACATACACTGGTAGCTGGTCAATTCCCATACGCATACATAAACAAGGAAATAATAGCATAATTATCAGTAACAATAACTGATACAGTGAATTAAAAGTTTGACTTTGGGAAATGTTTGAAAGTCAAACTTGAAGGTGTCAGTGGGAATGATCAATCTGGCTGTGAGTTTAGGGCCAGCGATAATTACCTTGGCTGTTAGCAATAGCGAGTGACAATAGCGGAGTCGAAGGAGTATAGAAAGTAGAATAGTCGGTAAATGCAAAGATCAGAACCAGAATTACAATAGGAGGAAGATAATGCGCTATTGTGATCAAAATTAGAACCACAACCTTTTTATAGCTCTTTAGTTTTATAGCCACGCCCCAAGCAAATGCAAATGTTTTGGCGGGCCATGGCATCATAGGTGTCATGACATTGGCGCACACATGCCATGTCATAAAAGGAGGCGGAGCTACAGCACCTGGCATTGGAACAGGACCATATGAAATGTTTCCCCTCCACTTGCTAGACGTCCCCAGGCTGTGTTAGAGCCTGGGCAACAAAAAGGTACCCTGACAGCCGGTAGGAGAGGGAAAAAAAAAAACCTACAGGACCTGGTAGGTCTTGGATGAGCCCCACTAGTCTATGCATAACCTTCTCCAAGCAATTGTAAGCATAACCTTTTCGCAACAGTGCTTAGCCTTCAAGAGCATGAGATCAGCAGGGAGGAGTCTGCAGGGTTCTTGGATGGGAGACAGCAAGAGATGGTTATCGTTACAATGGCTGAGAGAAGGTTACAGATGGATGAGCCCCGCTAATCTAACACTAACCAGGATCTGTAGGCTTTATTTTCTCTCCTACCAGCAGAGGGCGATCTACTTACTGCAATCTTCCATCCAGCTGAGACTTTCAGCTTTTATTCAAGGGATTGAACAAAAATAGTGTATGAAAGGTTTAGGAATTGCAACCATTTTTATACAGCCTCCTTATTTCAGGGGCTCACATGTAATTAGACAAATGAACACAGTCATAAATAAAATGTTAATTTTTAATACTTGGTCGAGAATCCTTTGCAGGCAATGACTGCTTGAAGCCTGGAATGCATGGACATCACCAAACGCTGGGTTTCCTCCTTTGTGTTGTTTTGTCAGGCCTTTATTGCAGCTGTCTTCAGTTGTTCTTTGATCAAAGTCCAGGGCAGCACTTTTCATGTACTGTTCTCCACCACTTAGAAGAAGAAATTCCCATACAGAAAAGCCTAAAAAGGTTCAAGGGACAATCTAGTCAATGAAGTGGTCTGGGTGCCAGGTCCCTCTAGGGTTAACCCTGCCTGCTGTAAGCTGCTATGTTTACATTTGGGGTTAAGCCAGCCTCTAGTGGCTGTCATATTATGCCTCCATCACACAGAGCGTCCATAGGACACTTTGAATGCGCGCGCGGCACTGCCGCTCATGAGCATTCCGCTCCGCTGACCTCAGACGGGGGAGGAGAGGTAAGGGAGCCCGGCGGTGGAATAAGGTGAGTTACTGAAGGCGTTTTTACCCCTCCAGCCACGGGAGGGAGACCCTGAGGGTGGGGGCACTATAGTGTCAGGAAAACCGCTTTGTTTTCCTGACACTATAGTGATCCTTTAAAATTCAATTAATCTGCTTGGGCCTGAAAATGTCAACACTGAAAGAGGAGTTCCCTCAAACTAAGGACACCACTGGAAAGAGTATGCCCTAAGCCATCTGTTGCCTAAGGGACAAGTATTCCGGTCAGCAGGGGTCAGAGTGCCATGCTCCAAAACTTTATTGGGAACTCTTAATATTACTGGCAGAGTTTTGTGCTTTCCACCAATACTGCATCGCTGTACAATGGGTGGACTAACAGGCAAGTATTTGTAACGAGATTAGTTGAATGCTCAGGAACAGAGAGTGTTGAGGGCCCTGCTCAAACCAGCTTACACATAATTAGTATGCAAATCAAGTGGGTATCAGAATCTTTAACCTTGGTTCCTTTGTATGGAAATCAGTCACAGACAAAGTGCTTTTTTTGTATTTGTGAAGAGCCACAATTATTTGTGACCAGGTTTTGTTTTAAAAAGATCACAAGGAAGACCATAATGACATGTTATGTGACAATGTTTATTTAACATTGTTCAAGTTCATATAGAATGAAAAAAGAAAATGTACAATACTTACAGCAGATTATTACAAATTGGTCATTAAAAGAACACCATGTAAAACAATTTGTTATACCTGGTCAAGGTCAAACAAAAGGCAGCCATATTGATTGTTCATAAATTGTAAACACATGGTGCAGCAAGTAATCGCGATTTCAGGTAGCTGTCCAACATAACATTTGAACTAGAAATCAGTATACTGTAGGCAAGAAACACTTACCTGACAACAGAAAAGAGCCTTAAGAGCAAACAAGAGGTTGGGAGGAAAAGGAACGTCTCAAAGCTTTCCAAATGGACAGCCATCTGCAAATTGCTCAATGATTGCCAGAATTATCTGTGCACTCACAAAACTGGGAATGGACAAGGAAACAGAAAATTGTAGGCCAGAACTACTACAGGTGGCAAATTCAGCAATTTAACCACATTCCAGTTGGGTTATTGTAGCTTAAAAAAAACAAAAAAAAAACTGGTCTTTTTACACTTTAATGACTCTGTATACACAAACACACAGGTAAAAGTGGTAATCCTCAAAATAATCTAAATTATTCACCAAAGTTTTCATGGCTCACCTACTTTTTCACATTTGCTGCATATTTCTAGCAAAATGTAATCATTAGTTTTAATTACTTGCCAAATGGGAATCAGAAATAATGGGTGTTCCGCAAGAACACAAATGGGGTTACACTAAAATGGCCGCGGGTGGCGAGGAAGCATTTTCCCGACTCAGCTCCCTTGCGCGCACAGCAGTAATGCCGGAGCTAGAATAGGATGTAACTCCGGCATCACTAAGAGGCGTGCGAGGGAGCTGAGCATACAGATCACTGCTCCCTTGCTGCCCGCTGCCCCACTGGACACCAGGGACTGCACGCCAGCCACTCAAGAGCCCCCACTGGACCACAGTGACAGACTCCATGCCAGCACTCCTAAAGGTAGGGAGGTTGGGTGGAGTAAAATGTTAAAATAGTAAAATTAGAGAGAGAGAGAGTCTCTCTGTGTTAGGGTGTGTGTGTGTGTGTGTGTCTCTCTCTGTGTTAGGGTGTGTGTGTGTGTGTGTGTGTGTGTGTGTGTGTGTGTGAAAATAAAAACCGCAAAGAAGGCTCTTTTAAACTACCAATTCAGAAAACAAACATATCTTCCCTTTTTTGTTTACTTTTCCCGAGGCACACTTCCAAAGGGATACGTCCAATGTGGATATTTGCCTTCTGTGCCAACAATAGCTGAGCAGGGAGCCAGAATGAAACTACCTCTAGTTTTGTCAAGAACCAGGTGACTGTGCCTGCACCCAAATGGTACATAACCACTACAAATCATGTAGGGGTTATGGGGTTATATTGCCCTGTTGTGGTTGAGGTAATTCGTGTTCAAAGGCATTTAGCACTGGAAGATAATGCGTCATTTGCAGTATGGAATTACTTTTTCAAGCACAAAGGGAAAAGAAACATAATTCAATAACCAAAAAGATATGAGAAACTAATCAACTGAAATGAAAATCGCTGTGATGAAGTTAAACTGAGATGCCATCAACATGTAAGTGGTATTATTAGCAACACTTCGTAACAGGGAAGAAAGCTACAATGAATGTAAAGAGGTTTCTTAATTGTCCTATAATTGCATCTATTTTTCCAAAGGTGAGGTCCAAAGACACCAGGTGAGCAGGAGCACATTTTACTTTATGACCATGAAAAGCAGATAAAGAGGTCTTAAAGTCCTATGATCAATTGGGCAAGATGCACACATTGTCATTTTAATATGTGAATTATATAATGAGCCTTATCCTGGTACGATTCAATATGTGTATCAAACAATCGCACGCTGAAGAGGCATTCAATTCCTTCACTATACAACTGACATACAGACCTGTCTTAGCTTAAAGAGACACTATAGTCACCTAAACAACTTTAGCTTAATGAAGCAGTTTTGGTGTATAGATCATGCCCCTGCAGTCTCACTGCTCAATCCTCTGCCATTTATGAGTTAAATCCCTTTGTTTATGAACCCTAGTCACACCTCCCTGCATGTGACTTGCACAGCCTTCCATAAACACTTCCTGTAAAGAGAACCCTATTAAGGCTTTTTTTATTGCAAGTTCTTTTTAATTAAGATTTTCTTATCCCCTGCTATGTTAATAGCTTGCTAGACCCTGCAAGAGCCTCCTGTATGTGATTAAAGTTCAATTTAGAGATTGAGATACAATTATTTAAGGTAAATTACATCTGTTTGAAAGTGAAACCAGTTTTTTTCCATGCAGGCTCTGTCAATCATAGCCAGGGGAGGTGTGGCTAGGGCTGCATAAACAGAAACAAAGTGATTTAACTCCTAAATGACAGTGAATTGAGCAGTGAAATTGCAGGGGAATGATCTATACACTAAAACGGCTTTATTTAGCTAAAGTAATTTAGGTGACTACAGTGTTCCTTTAATTGACGTCCAACACCCACATCCTGCCTCAAGGATAAAATGAATAAAATCCCAAACCCACTCTTGGTAAACACAGAAAAAAGAAAGGCTGTAATAATGCAGAAGAGATCACACCTGAGAGACAGGACAGACCGTCACATTATTTGTCAGATACTAAATCGATGCCAAAATAACTACATGTATCATTACAGAAGATGTAAACACAATGGCCGGACCAAGTAAGAGGAAATGTCACACACTGGACTGGCTGATGGCAAGCAACAAGCTCAAACTCCTGCCAATAGTCCATTGAGAAGAACCCACCAAGGATCTATTATGCCTACAGCAAATGTTCCCCTTTATCCAAACAACCCAACAGAAGTTTTCACATTGCTCTATACCTACATGTATTAAATAAATACTAAAAAAAACAAACAAAACGAGTAATAATTAAAGGTAGGCATTTACTGGTCAGAGAGCTGACGGTCCATCTATACTTGTGGCCATTTCCTTCTCATCTTTGCTCTTCCAACCAATGCCAGCCAAAAACAGAAACCTGATGTTTATATGAACGGGAAAGAAATCCGAAACCGCTTTAAAAAAACTAAAAAATAAAAAAACCTTTATGGCCGCGGAAAAACGGTGACATGATTTCATCATTTAACACAGACATATAGATTCAGACAAATAAAAAAGAAAAAAAAGAGACAAACATACAGAAATGGATGGATAGACAAATATAGATGCATGAACACACTGACTTCAGTGCTCCCAGCATGTACTGGCTGCCTTAGCGTGATAGCAGTTTGAGTGCAGTCAGCAGGTTTAGTTAATGTCAGATTTATAAATTGTGTTGCTTTCTCTAAGCTTTAAAAGGGACACTTCTGCCCATTGGAGTGGTCTGGGTGCCAACTCCCACCACCCTTAACCCTGCAACTGTAATTAATGAAGTTTTTATATAAACTGCAATAATTTCACTTGCAGGGTTAAGTCCTACTCTAGTGGCTGTCTATCAGACAGCCACTAGAGAGACTTCTCTGTTCTTAGAACACAAAAAGTGTTTCAAACGACGCTGGACGTCCTCATGCTATGCATGAGGACCTCCAGCATCGCCGGAATCCCTATAGGAAAGCATTGAAGAATGCTTTGTTATGGGTAGGTCTAATGCGTGCGCGGCCAATGCACATGAGGTCTCCCCCGCCGGCTGACGTCAGCGGGAGAGGAGGGTGGGCGGAGCCTAACCCAGTGCCGAGGGACATCGGCGTGGGATTCAGGTAAGTCACTAAAGAGGTTTTAACCCTTTCAGCAACATGGGATGGGGGTGGGAGGGATAAGGGCACTGCAGAGTCCATATGCATATGTTTTCCTGGCACTGGAGAGTCCCTTTAACTGTATAGAATATCGGCACTGGTTATCAGCAACCGTTGATCTCTATTGGCATTGGCTCTGAAAATATATCGTCCGATCCCTAGTTTATGGCATGTATCTCACATTTGTTGGCAGCTCATTGATGTACAATGCCCCAATAATCAAAGGATGATCCATGGCCAGCCCCACCAAAACCATCAGGGCCTGTTATCTGTCTTCTGGTTCTAATTTGCCAAACATGTTGAGATGCAATTGCATTACCAAAAATTTAGCAAAAGCCAAATCAAGGTCTTCATTCAAACTATTATGCTCATGGTGTGCATTGGAGGCTACAGTGGATGATTTGGTAAATATTGCCTCTTTCTTTCTCGCAGTGAGAAAGTCATAGATCCATTTATTCTACAGTACTGAGAAAGATTAATAGGAAATAATTGTAAATCACATAATTAATCACAGCACGGGAGATGTATGTTCTGTCTCATACAGTTAATTATCGAGTTGCTACGTGAACACATTATCAGGAGATTAAAACACTTATTTATGCAACAGCATGTTTTGGTTTTTTTTGCTTCCAAGATGTTCAAAATCAGTCTATGCCAAATCACAGTGAGGATATTTAACTAACGGACTTAGATCTCATATAGTATCAACACAGCTGCCTTGTGATCAGCAATAGATTAAGATGTCAGGTTCTGTAGGTTTTGTTTTTTTTCCTTTAAAGAATAGGTAAATTATCATATTTGAAAACTTGCCAGCTTGGTACAAGTTGGTCACAGTACCTACTATTTTGCAGATCCACACTCTGTGCACCAAAAATAACTTGAGTGCCTTTGAAAGGTTAGGATTTGGCCTTGTACATATGGCTAAGGGGAAAGCATACAAAATATTAAGATAGGATTGGCTATAAAGCAGAATGAGGTCAGAACCTCAGCTCACATTGATCTCTCATTGGCTTGATTGAGTACATTCTCAAAATGTATCCAATAAATACGTTCTGTTAAAGGTACAGCATTATTTATATTCCTAGGACATTTTAAAATGATTTTATATAAAGTGTTGGGATGAGCTTGTGGGAGGAAAACATTTTTTTTTTAATTTTTTTAGAAATGGAAGCTACCACTTGTAAGCAAAAGTACAATTTGGGAACACATCCTGGACAGCGACAGTTCACAAAGCATTTCTATTGAAGTGATAAAACAAATCCGGAGCTGGCCATGGTTCTGAAAAATGTAAACTATATGCAAAGTACAAAGAGCACGTACGTTAACAGTCTATTGTCAGGGAATAGTTACATTTGGATATGTACCACAGAAAAAGACATGGTCATAAGGTAATCAATGGGTAATAAGACGCAAGTGAAAGATATTATCAGAACTCTACTATTAAATGAAGACTTAAACCAAAATATTAAAGGCATGCTCATTTATAAAAACAAACAAAAAAAACTATAGGCACACAAACTACTTTATCTCAAAGACATGATCTGGGTGCTGTGTACCTCAGTGTTACCTATGTAAGGGAAACCATTGCCGAACTTCTGCAGAAAAGTAATATTTACATTGCAGGCAGACCGCCACTACAGACACTTCCCCCAAACTAGTAGTGCAAAAAATCTGTTTCTATTAGATGGCCTAACACGTTTTGTCATGCATCCGCATTAGCCTTCCAATGATTTCATTGAGGCAGAACGGCAACAGTCTTGTACTGCGAGGGAGAAAATGGAAGTACAAATGCATTTCTTTCTCCCTGCAGAATACTATAGTATTCCTTTAAATCAAAGCTATATTGGTATGAACAATCTACTCGCTGATAAACACAATGTGAGAAGATGCGCTAGTTATGGGCTAGTTTACACATTGTACAAGTTAAGCATACTTTTAGCTTAAGAATAATAATAAAAAAAAAATAATATTTTCTCAAGTATACGTTAAAAACCGTGGTTTCAAACCCAGTGAGGAATTTAGGCATTTCTCATTAAATGGTTTACCTTAAGGTTTGGATTTGGGAGCTGCTGACCGTCGGAAGTGGGAAATTTGTCCACCATTAGCATTATATAATCTTTAGGCATTTCACTCAAAAAATGTGTCATCACATTTTAACGTGTAGAGTCGTTTTAGCATTAACTCAGCAACTATCAAATATTGAGGGATAGGTGGGGGGAGAAAAACAGGTTAATTTTTGCTTTAGGCATTCTGTAGAGATTATGGTGCTCACAATTTAAGGTTTAACCCATGCCAGGACTAGTTAGCGATACCTATGAAGTTCCCTTTCCGTATTGGATGAATAAATTTTGTCCACATCTGGACAGAGTTCATTGGCTGAGGAGTGTCAGGCAAGGCTCACTCACTGAATTTCATCCATACATGGACGGAATAGATATCACTAATGGAGAAGAGAAATTTCTCCTATCGCTAGATCTGTGAAAAGTGAACAGACCAAGTGGTAAAAAAAAAAAAAAAATGTTACACGCATGGTGCCATCACTATCCACTACAATGAAATTTAGAGGGTATTGTGCTTCGAGTGTAATCACAGAATATGTTAGAGGGAGGTTCCTGCACACCTAACCTGCAACAAATTCATTAGAACATTGGGCTGAACATAATCCATTGGCCATCACCTGGATACTTAAAGGTCCGAATGACAAGTCAGAGGGGTTGACTGGATGCTGGCAATTTCTCAAAATAATAAAAAAACAAAGCAGCAAACATATAATAGGTAAGATTGCAGGAACAGATTCAGGGTATTGTAACTACAACAATAAGCTGTAGTGGTTATGGTTCTTTTAGTACCTTTATAAAAAAAATAAGAGCATAACATTTTAACAAAAGTAAAGCCAGCAAGTGGAGCAACTTCCAAGTAAGCACACTTTGCTTTGAGAGAAGAGACAAAAGAAATCCAGCACAAATTCATAAAAAAGGAGCAGATTTGGAAATAAAATAAATCTGGAATACAAAAAGCGTCTCCCTACAAAACATTTTTTCAGCAGACTTTTTCATAGAATTTTTAAATATTATAAATACGGATGTCCTTAGCATACATTTCATTCATTACAAAAATGATTTAAAAGTAACAATTCCTAGGTTTTCATAATTAGAAAGAAAAAAAAAATACTAAAACCGAAAGTCCTTACAATTTACATTAAGGTGCTGGAACAATGTCCGCAAACTGAATCAAGTCCATCTGGGTTTTGTTTAAAATTTTTCACCTGTGGCAAAAAAAGTCAATACCCATATTATTAAACAAAAATAGTATTTTAAATACTATACATGCATGTAGTATGCAAAAGGTTCCTTCCAGTGTTCATAACATGGAAATCGTCATTAGTGCCAACATTTGGAAACTGTACCGCATCCATCCGTTAAAATCCAGTGTAAAGTTCAGGTTAAATTTCTTTTTATATACTGGATCGACATATGGCTTTTGTAAACATCTTTACAAATGAAGGTGGGCAGCTCCTAAAACTTGAGGCGGACCCCAAGCTCGCTGACCACCTGTATAAGATTGGAAAACCTTCTCCCATCACAGGTCAGAATCCCCATATTAGCGAGCACGCTAGGCGTCAGGCGTGGATGCATTAATTCCCAATAAATATTGCATGACAGCAGGAAGCCAAAGATCAAGTTGTGGCACTTGTATTGCCCAATTCCGCAGAGCTTGCCACGCTCAGCATGAGGAATCCAGCAGCCTCTGTCGAACTTTCTTTTCTTCTGAGGTGTTCAAAGTGTTACTTGTGGACTGATCTGCTGGAAGCAAGCAAAAACTATGAGTTGCAGATTCACAGGAGACAGGACTATATCATTGCAATGGCTTCAATATAAAACCTGTTGCTGAGAAACTGCTCTAGCAAAGTATCATAAGCAGCATATTTCAACGAGATCTAAGAGTAAAATTCTGCAGTCTACAGGAGCCCACAAACTCATGTTGTAGTCCTGCACATAGGGGAGGAGAGAAGAGATATTTACCTGAAAGAGTGCTCGTACAATGACTGAGAATGCGGCTGCTGAAATAACAATTTACAAGTGCAGTTCCCCACAATTCTTAGTAAGTGGATAAACTCTAACGAGGGATGCCAATGTGTCACGGGAGTACTGTTTAACATACCTAACTGTAGTAATCTTTTACCTGTATGCCAATGGCATAATCATAAGAGCACAGAGAACACCATTTATCTGTATATTTGGACTAGCAAATGTATAGGTAAAAAGATAGTCTCTTCTGAAATTACCTCTCTTGAAGTGACACCAAGCCACATTTGGCATCAAAGGTGCACTTTAAAAAATAAACATGTTCTGTGTCACACAGTGTTCAACAAACATTGGATGTTTAATAAAACTGTAGGGTGCGGGTTCTGTTACGTCATCTGATTTTTCTACATTTGTATTGTTTAAGCTTACACCTTTAAAAATATTTTTAAAAAGAGCAGAACATTTTAACAAAAGTAAAGCTTGCAACAGGAGCAACTACTAAGTAGGCACATTTCGCCTATCAAGAAGACAGACAAAAAAATCCAGCGCAATTTCATAAAAAAAAACCAAAAAAAAAAAAAGATTTGTGAAGAAAAAACAAACAAACAAACCTTGAATACAGAGAGCATCTCTCCACAAAATGTTTTTCAGCAGACTTCTCCCCCACCAAAAAAAACAATTTTTAAATATTATAAATACGTTAAATGTCCTTCGTTTACATTGCTTACATTACAAAAAAATTTAAAAGTAACAATTGCTAGGTTTTAACCCCTTGAGGACACATGACATGTGTGACATATCATGATTCCCTTTTATTCCAGAAGTTTGGTCCTTAAGGGGTTAAAGAATCACTATAGTTTCAGGAAAACAAAGCGGTTTTCCTGACACTATAGTGCCCTGAGGGTGCCCCCACCTCCCGTGGCGCTGAAGGGGTTAAAACCCCTTCAGCTACTTACCTTATTCTAGTGCAGGCTTTCTCGGCGCTGGTGACCTCTCCTCCCCCCTGACGTCAGCTCCCCCGTCAGACATCAGCAGAGCAGAATGCGCGGCAAGTGCCGCGCGGGCATTCAAAGTGTCCCTAGGAAACCATTTCTCAATGCTTTCCTATGTACGCGCTGCGCGATGGAGGCATAATATGCCTCCAGCTTCGCAGATGCGCCTCTAGTGGCTGTCCGGAAGACAGCCACTAGAGGCTGGATTAAACCCAAATGTAAACATAGCAGTTTCTCTGAAGATGCTATGTTTGCATCTGAAGGGTTAAAACCTGAGGGACCTGGCACCAAGACCACTTCATTGAGCTGAAGTGGTCTGGTTGACTATAGTGTCCCTTTAATAATTAGACGGTTATGCACAATATGCAAAGCAAGCCTATGTATATATATATATCTTTACCTGGCAACACAAGTGGTATTGGACAACCCACCATGCATTACTACCAGAATCGCATATGGCATAGTGATGTACAGCTTTAACTGGCTGACGGCAAACTGTGCAAAATAGTTGAACAACACTATCTCTCTCTGCTTTAAAAGGTCACCATTAAAACCTTGATGCAATATTTACCTTTTAGCTCAAGAGAATTTTTTTCAGTTTCTGCAGAGGGTACCGTTCCAGTCTTAAAGGCAGATACTTTCCCATCTACTGTGTCAGTCTTCACAGTACCCAGGGTGGTTAGGAGTTGCATTGTGTCAAATACCTCCCCGCTGCCTTTAATGTTTTCTAGCACCTTGAGGCATTTGTAAGACTTCAGCTCGCTAATGTTCTCGTCAAGAAACAGCAGGAAGAGGCTAAGATCATCGTAGTGCTTTGAGGTTGCCTGTTGAACACTGAAGGTTGGCAAAATCTCGTAAACTTTGAGGACGTCCGCTCTTTTCCTAAAAGGGACGAACATCGTGTAGGCTACAAATGGCATCATCACCACATAGACAATCAGATTAATGTAACTCAGAAGCTGAAAAACTCCAACTGCAATGAGTTTACACTGGATCAGAGAAGGAAGGGTAGTGTCGTTTTTAAGAATTCCAGTTCGGATGTTGCAAGTGAATTCGTCCGTCAGAGAGAAAAGACTGATGTAATAGCCCAGGTAGATGCAAGCCAGCAGTATGATGATGAAGGTAAGGGAGCGGCAGATGAGGTATTTTACGATTAGATTGAGAGAGTTCTTCTTTGTTTTGAGATATTGCTCCACAAACGGGTACTTAAAGTGACTTTCAGAGATCTCCCACGCACTAAGCGGAATAAAAACAAAAATGAAAAAATAACTGCATAAATTGTACAAATTTTTTTTTTTATGAATTTTTTTTTATTGTAAAGAGATTAGGGCTCGCAGACCTTTGTGAGATACATTTGTAAAGATCGCATATAGTTACATTGCGAGACAACTTAAAGGCTGTAGATTGAACTTTGAAACAGTGCTCGAACATAGTGGAGTATCCCATAAAGATTACAGCAGTAAGACATGTTTAACCCCTTAAGGACATATGACATGTGTGACATGTCATGATTCCTTTTTATTCCAGAAGTTTGGTCCTTAAGGGGTTAACAAAATTTTGACCTCAACAAAGTTCCAAGAAAAAACACACGCTTAAAATGTATAGATAAGGTTTGCAAGGTGTAGGTTTAGTTGTATATTCGAGGGTGATTTAATTAGGGTGAACGATTTTTATAAAGCGCCAACAAATTCCGCAGAGCTGTACAATGGGTGAACCAACTCATGTATTTGTAACCAGAGGAGTTGGACACACAGGAACAGAGGGGGTTGAGGGCCCTCCTCAATTAGCTTACATGCTAGAGGTAGTGGGGTATAGTGATCCCAAAGGGTACGGGTAGGGTAGAAAAGTAGGTTAGGATAGTGTTCATTGAGGGCTTAGTGTTTTGTTTTGACGACAGTTGTAATTGATATGCTTTCCTCAAGAAGTAAGTGCTCAAAGATTTTTTTTTTTTTAAGGAGTGGAGACTGGGGAAAGTCTAAGAGGGAAGTCTTTAAGGCGAGCATCAGAGGAAGGAGTACGAACAGAAGTTAGGCGTAGGTACACTTGATAGTTTAAATTTGGACAAATCTAATTAGATCATTGTGTGTACCTCCGCTGCTAAATATCAGACAAGCATTGAATATATAACCCAGCCGGCCACTTCACTAGCACAATTCAGCATTGCTAGATTTAATACTTTCTTGATATGCACATTTTCTTTGTGACCGGCTCATGATCTTAAACAGGACATCCAATTACCTCTGTGCCAGGTTATCATTGATGGCAGGGGTACTAAGACCATCTCTTTTGTCGGCACTGTAGAAGCTGTTGGCGGCTTTGATGGCTCGGTTGTAGGATTTATCGAGCTCTTCCATGATGAATTTCAGGTCTGAGCAGAGGTGGGGGGCAGCCGTGAAACGCCAGAACAACGTTGGGAGATATAGCAGGATGGCCACAAGGAGGAGAATGTACGGGAAAAACTGAAAGGCAAAGCAAAACTCTACAGACACAGACAGCACAAGAGACCACCTCGCCAAAGTTAAAGGAGAAGCTAGCCGTTTCAAAATGAACTAATAAAACATTTTAAAAAGTAAAGAAAAATGCTTGGTTAAGTAACCACGTGGATGATTTCACTAGCTATTCTTGGTGCAATCTGTAAGCTAAAGGGCAATTATTTATGTAGCGCTAACAGTTTCCGAAGCGTTTTAAAATTATACAATGGGGATATTTAACTATAAGTCATTGACTGTCGAAAATAACGTTGAAAAGCACAAAAGGGTCTCTTAGGGTCTGTTAGCAAGACCAGTGAACCAATTTATCTGCTACAATTTTCCTTTGAAGTACAATCGGCAACCTCAATTCTATAAGGGAATTTCCACCTTGTACCTGCTGTTCATCTTGCCCTATTATAAGAATTGGATTTCTTGTAAATTGTACAGAGCTGCAGAATATGTTGGCACTGTCTAAATAAAAGAGCATGCACTAAAGTGGAGAGTGTTAGAAAAGATTTTGTGACTTCTTCCAAGTCTACATTACTAATCTTTAGAAAGTAGTCATACACTGCCCTCTGGAGTACAATGAGTGCATTTCAACAAAGGAAATATAAAATTATCTTGGAAAAACAACCTGATGTAAAATAAACTCCTGGCAGCCTTGTTTGCCGGTACTCAAATAAGAAAGATGGTAAACCCTGAAGATGAACCCCCACCCAATCACTAGACTCCAAACTTCAGATCAGAACCTCATGTACTAATTTTCTTCTTAATGAAAGTGCTTCCACAAAACTTTAATTAAACCTTTATTATAATTAAAGATCATGCCTCCCCTACCATATTAAGGTGCTGCATATCCCTTTCTCCTACATTATTAGAAAGCCAATGGAGACATTGTAGTCTACTTAACACAACATTTTGGATCAACGATAGTGCTATCAAATAACACTACAGAAGCCTATAGGCAATGATTTTTGGTTCTCTGTACATTCAGAAATACTTGTCTTGAGATTCTGGCTTCCTGAAGCAGAAAAATATAGAGCACCAAAATATTTGATACCTAAACGGAAGATGGGCAGACCAGAGCCAGCTTCTCATAATATGGGCAGAGTGATGCTCATGCTGACATAGATTGTAAGGAACACTTACTCTCGAAGCATGGAGTAGAGAGGTGTGACTACGAGATCCAACAGTAAGCTGATAAATCTTCATCGTCCTGGTCAAACTGGACCAACAGTAGATATTCACATTAAATGCTGTGCCATAAAAAGCTTGTGGAATAGAAGATCATTTTGCAGTTTGAACAATTAGATGTAAGTTCACCTTACCTTATGAAGCCATAGGGGGATATTCCCTGAGTCACTGTGTGATAAGTGTTTTTGCTGGACAGCTGCCCAGCAGAAAGAGTCCACGTAAGCAGCCTGGCGCCATGAAAAGGACGTTGGAGCAAAGCAGCTTATCTGAGCGCCTGCAAGAAAAAAAATAAAAACACAGAAATCAGAGTTGGAGACACAATGCTAGGTTTAATACAAGATTATTTCTGCTCACAATACAATTTAAAAAATAACCGCTGTATTATCTTGTGCACAGACAAAATAAAGAATTTGAAAAAAAAAAAAAAATACTAAAACATACATAAATCTAAATTCAAGACATCAGAGCACAAAATGAGAAGAAATAAAAACATTTGATGCATTTTCCCTTTGTGTACATGGTAAACTGAAACAGATTTACAACTTTACTTATGGTAGCACATTTTATATCAACTTCCCACATCAAAGGGGAATAATAATAAATAAATGTAAAAATAAAATAAGATAAAAGTAGAATTCTATTGAGTTACTTGGTACCATCCTTTAAATGTATGGGGGGTAAAAATGCATGGTAATAAAAAGGTGACCCATCTCCTCTGAAAGGGCCCATTTACCCCATTCTAGCGCTTGGTTGTAAAATCACTTTCAGGAAACATCGTATCAAGATTATGGCCATTCCTGTCACATCCCTCTGCTACCTAGAGGAGAATGACAGGAGTCATTCCAGAGGTAATAAACCCACTTAATACAAATATATTTAGTGTCGTGTATGAGCAAGGTGAATTTAGGTAACAGACTCATTTTGGATCCCTAATGCCTCCAACAAATTAGACTTATTATTTTAAATAAAAAAAAAATGCTTTGAGAAAAGAAACAAAGTCTAAAGAGCATTTTCGATTTAAGATACATTATAGTTCAAAAGATTATTCATTATGAAATTAAGATTCGTTTTTAGCTGTGTAGCACAAGACCGTATTCCGTTTACAATGTCATGTCCTCCTAGGAGTTATTGTCCAGAAAGTATTACTGATGCTTGGATTTGCGGTTTTCAAAACTGTGAATTTGTGTCTGCAGTGATAACATGGAGGAACACTCCAAACCCCAAAAGCACTTAGAGACACTATAGGCATCAAGATCACTTTAGCGCATTGAAGTGGCCAGGGTACAGTGCGCCCCTATTGCACTTAGTGCTGCAATGTAAACATTGCAGTTTCTCTAAACCTGCAATGTTTTACTTTGCAGCACTAACACAGCCTCTAGTGGCAGAGAAAAACAAGTAGCAAGAGAGGTGAGAACGGACAACAACTCAAATAGCCTGCCCTTTGATGGGCCCCCGCTCAGATCTCAAGCTGGTTTTAGCTCATCTTGTGCCATTAAGAGTCCAGCAAGAGTCCCTTTAAAGGAAAACTCCAAGCACCATAATCACTACATACCAGTGTAGTGGTTATGGTGCCATAAGTGCCCTGGCACCTCCCACTGCAAACTGTCAAATAGTACTTACCAGGCATCGGTGAAGTGCTGCTTGCGACACCGCTAGCTAAGAGTGTATAGTAGTGCAGGGGTTAGCTCTTTGACAGTGAAGTCAACTGACCCTAGCAAATTAATATAGTGCACTCTGGCACCATAACCACTGCAGTGAAGTGCCAACGCCAGATGTTTAATATTTAGAAGATTATTTGGAGTGGAATAAACCTGCACAAGTTGCGAAGTATGAGGAGGAAGGGACAAACTGTAAAAAATTAAAGTGAAACCTTCTGAGTTGATAGATTTTGGGATATTCGTGCATATAGCTTGTGGTTTATTATCCCCTTCCCTGATAAGAAGTCTTATAATGGAGACAGGTCATAAAAGACCCAGTTTGCGAAAATTTCAATTAAGTTCTTTCACCTGTAGGTGAGGAAGGCATGCATGCAAAATGCAAACTATGCAACAAAGAAATTCAAAGCCGGGTACAAAAAAAAGAAAAATTAAACCATCCCATAAAGCCTAACATTATAACAACAAGCAGAAATCTGTTTTTATGTAGAAAACCATGATTTAAGCAGAGTCTGGCTAGTGATTTAAAACGAACCTACCCTGACCTATGATAAATGTATTGCATTACAAGTCCCTTTGTCAATTCATTGAGGTCACATGGAATATCACTCTACAGAACGGGAGTGTTAGATGTATATTCGAACCACAACCCACTGTTGTGGTGTGAGGAATCCCAAGAGGGCTTTCCATGGTAAGTAGTCTGTGATCAGCTGAGCCTCTCGACCAATCAACTCTACCCAAATTGGAACAAAACGGATTGATCTATTTTGAGATGTCCCTTCATATTTCTTTGCATTTGGGAGAAAATGCATCTCTAACACACACAGTGTCTTGGCCACCTGTAGCATAATTTGCCAATGCCTTGCCACTGTTTGCCACCAATTCCACAATCAATGTAAATAGTTTCTTTGCCAATTATATTGTTACGTTCCTGAAACCAATTGTTAAAATCATTCATATAATATTGATAAAGTGTTGCATGATTGGCTGCTCAAAATGTCACAAATCTCATTAACAGTAAAACAAAAATAGATTAAATAAGAGAACTTCCTGTATCGAAACCCGTGCCTAAGGGTGTTCACCCTTTAAGTGTCAGGCGGCCATCAACGTGTCGCTGAATAATTAAACAGCTACATCATTCGGTTTTGTCAGACAAGTTCACCAATTGTAATTATACCAGTTACCACAATGAATAATTTAACGTTCCACCTACACAAGCTATTAGTTAAACAACCTGCACGTTGAGCAAATAATACATTTAAACCATCAGTACTTTCCACCCCTCCTGCTATGCATTAAAAGGCATATTTTTTATCAGTGCCCACTCCGAGCCGCATGAACACATGGTGGAATATTTCAGACCAGGACAAAAAACAACTTTAAAAATGATTAAATCTTTTCTGTCATTTACTTTGACATGACTAGAATTATTTCACTAGGACATATTAAAAGGACACTATAGACAGCAAGACCACTTCAACTCATTGAGATGGTCAGCACTATTCCTCTTTGTAAAACACTACAGTTTTAAACAAACTATGACTGCCTTTAGTGACTTTACCAGGGATAGGCAACCTTCAGCACACCAGATGTTTTGGACTACATCCCCCAATAATGCTCTTACACCTGTAATGCTGGCAAAGCATCATGGGAGGTATAGTCCAAAACATCTGGAGTGCCGAAGGTTGCCTATGCCTGCTCTATACCAAACAAACAGTAGAGAAGGCTTCCTGGAGTTTGACTCAAACAACGCTGGACATCATCACGTTCCGAATGAGGACAGCCAGCGTCAAGGAAAACCGATTAGGAAAGCATTGAGGCAATGATTTCCTATGGGGTTGGCCTAATGCACGTGTGCAGCACTTACCGTGCATGCGCAATAAGTCCCCCCGCAATAGTCTGGCGTCAGACAATGTAAAGGCCGACCCAGCACAGAGTGACATCGTGAATAAAGGGTTATCTAACCCTTTACAAAACTGGGGTGGATTGGGGGAGGGGGCGCAGAGGAACATATCTTTGTAATACTAATACTGAAAAGTTCCTTTAAGCTCATAGAATAGGGTGAAAAATAAAAAAAAAAGTCCAACAATTAAATGAATTGATTTTATTTAGATATACTAAAATGCATTCCCAGACAAGTATATTGCAACTAAAGAGCAGTTGTTTACAAATAGGATCAGAAATGCCATCTGGGGGCAGAACAGTAAATTGATAATATGTGAACACTGCCTGGTTCTTCAAGTCAGATGACTAAATTACTAAACGATTACAGCTAAATTGGATCAGGGAACACAGAATGCAGTCAATTAGATAATCAGTTCTGACTGATGCATTCATCATTTTCTTAGACAAAAACATTGTTTACAGGCATCATTGCCAGTCTATAGCACTGAGAGCCTTACAATGGATCAGTTATTGAAAACAAAGTTCATTAGCTAAAGGAAAGTTACCTTCAAGCTGGTATATATAAAAAAAAAAAAAGTCACACCAACAATGAATGTGAAGACACTGTTAGGGTTTATTCTGAATCTCTCCATTAGAAAGGGACACCATAACCACTAAATCAATCGCACTACTGGCATTTACACAGCGACAACCTATTGCGCAGAGCTTTACAAATTAAAAAAAAGGGGATTTAAAAACTAGGTGAGAGTCTGATGGAGAACGCATCAGAATAGAGCTAGCTGTGAGAAGTCCTGGAAGGGAGACTTGGTGTGTAGGCATTGCACACTAGGTTCATTTGTAGGAGCGTGGTTTTGACGCACATATGCGGTCACTTTAAGTTAGACCGTACAAAAAAAAATAAAAACACCGACAGGGTTATTCACTGAAGTGAGAATTTTGGGAAATTTAAAGTAAATTTAAAATTGAAGATAAACTGGAAGCAAAGCTGTCTTCGAGGATCGTAGTTTGGCTATGTTTTTCTTTAATTTGAATTCCCAACAATTCTCACTTTAGTGAATAACCATGTGGGTTTCTAAAAAACAACAATGTTTACATTTGGCCAAAAGCCCGCCCCTCGTGACTGTCAGGCAGACTGCATCTAGAGGCATTTCCTCCGTAAGATTTGTGATTTTCAAAGGACTTCATGTTCTGCGTCAATCTTGTTTAGGATGGGCCCAGTGAATTTTATAGATGTATCAGGGTTCATAATTTCCACTCTCTCAAAAAGGTCTCCAGTATTGTTGGGAAAATGGATAAAAAGAAATTAGACCAAGTTACTTTGATAGCTTCATAGTTGGTTTTAGAACATTCCTTTTCTGGCTTATCATCCACTACATGGGCATAAAGCACCAAATACGATACCATTATATTTATTTTATTCTGATTAAAAGTTACATTTTAAATACTTAAAGACCATCTTCATTCCTCAGAACTCTATCTTCTCAACCGAGTTTAGTCAATAGTCAGTGGTGCATAAATGATTCACCTTGCAGGGCAATTTGCTACAACAGATCTACATTGATTACCGGTATCTTTTTAGTCTATATTTGTAATAAAATACATTTGCGAGGTATAGACATAGGTATACATAGGTATAGGCAATAAAATAAGCCATGAGGTGCCCCCTTCATTTGCGACATGATGGCCTTACCCAGTTATAATCCTTCATTGTTTGCCATTTTTTTTTTTTAATTTGTTTTTTATTTGGGTGATATTAACATGCACATTTATACAGTATATGCGGTTATGTAGTTTACATCGTTATGCAATATATTCAGTAGTACATTGTATTAGTAATGCAGTATTATAGTTTGCTATTTTACATAACTTTTACTGTAATTCATTACTAGACATCAAGCCATATTACAGTAACATTAACGAGAAAGTAGCCTCTAGTAGCCGTCTGAATGATTGCCGACATTTCTCTGAAAAGGTAGTGTTTACATTAAAATGTTTGCAGGGACAGTCGGTAGACACCAGAATAATAGAATTAAGCTGTAGTTGTTCTGGTGACTATAGTGTCTCTAATATTTTGTAAGTTAATTACTTGCTGTCAGATATCCATTTTATAACTGTAAAAGTGATGCAGAAAACATAATAATTAGGGATGTCTATAAAGATTTCTGGGAATCTTTCATCCATCAGTGATGTATAGCTTTGGAAGGACAATGTGTGTATTAATAATGTACAGGCATATGTGCACGCCATCCCTCCACACATGGCTTACATCAAAGCCCACACCATCCACATCTATGTCAGTATCTCATGCACACTACCCCAATTCCCCATGTATAGTTAAATAGAGATTTTTTGTTCCACTCCAATGGCCATTAAGTGTAAGCCCACCTGCCAAATCAAGTTTAGAAAATATACCTCTCTGTCTCATTTTTTTTGCCTGAAGATGAAGCAAGCAAGCTGAATTGTTAGTGTAGGACTAACCTAAGAGGTTTGCCTTGACGTGGCAGGTGGGCTTACATCTAATGGCTATGGGAGTGGGAAAAACAAACTACTTTTGTTTAAATATGCATAGAGATTTGGGGTAGTGTGCAGGTTACCCTTTTCTTTGGTTTTTATTGTATGTATTGGGGCAGATGTGTACTATGGTCATTGCTGCCGCCCAGCAGTAGTGGGAGTCTGAGCACAGGACTTATTTTTGTGTATTTGTACTAAGCCTTGACATTTTTTTTGGTGCCTCTCCTAGGAAGAGGCTTAATCCCCGGTGTCACATCAGGAATGTGCAGGAAGCTGTCCTTCAGTTAGTTCTAAAGAGCACAGCTCATGTCGTACAGGGGTGTGGGAATGTCAATATAAGGATATATATATATACTTGTCCAAGAGACTAAAGTGATAGCCCAATCTACTTGTCCATAATGGCAATCTATATATCCTGACAATTTCAAATTGGGGAACATACCTAGAGCTTAGGACAGTCTTATTCGCTAATTTCAACATTTTTGCAAATTAAAATAGGTAAAGAAGAAAAAAAAACAAAAAAAACAACACACATTGATCTATAGTCACAACGTTTCTCTTCCCCCCCCCCTCAGTTTTGCCCACATTTAATTTGTGAAGAAACCAAAATGTCTCACAATCTGGCTCACCGCCATAGTGTGTGCATGTAGAGATATCGTGGGGCAAGAGAATAATCTCAGCCTCTCAACATCTGATTGATCAAGGTAGTAATGCACCAGGGCCTGAGCCTGTGTTGCACCTTTTAAAGTTCAAGCAGTTTAATAAACAGGGCGAGATAATGCCCAAACGGTGAAGATACATTTATAGCAAAATACCTTTATTTCTGCATTTACAAAGCGACGGCTGAAGCTCTAAAAACATGGGGAAGGCACCACTACGATGATGCAGACGTGTGCGATATTTGCGTGTCATGTTTGCCAACTAGTCTGTATGTGTGATGAGAGATAGATAGAGATATATATATATACTTCTGACTAAATACAGCACAATATAGATTTTATCCAGACACCATATAAGATGCACAAACACCGCTAAGAACCAAACGCACAATTTTTCTGGGTAAACGTTCCATTAAGAGGTGTTTTGAGAAGATTCAAGAAATTAGATCACCATTTCCTGTAGCATTTGTGAATAATAAAAAGAATGAGAACATCACAAGTACATTAAATCTAATTTACAATAACCCCTGGGTAAATATTCTACAAAATTAAAAAGGCATGACCACAAAAAGCAGTTCGCGGAAACTGGACTAAAAAGAATCCGGTGATACAAACACAAAATAAACAGCGAGTTGCACAAACAAGACAATGTCAGAGCTTAACCGGAAAGCAAACACCAATTTAAAAGGAATTTCTAACATAATTAGAAAAAAAAATTAAAATAGTACAAGCTGTACTGCATATATTTCAATAAAATCTTTATTAAACTTACAATAAACGGTAAAAAAAAAAAAGTTAACATTTGCAAACTTTAAAATCTAAGTTGGAAAAATCAAGATAACTTAAAACTCTAGTGATTTTATTTTTTTTCTTCTTTTCATCCTTTAAAGGACAATCTGAGCTGGACATGACTTCCATTATGCAAAGGCATAAAGTGGGATTGCCACTTCCCAGGAGTTTTAAAGGAACACTACAGTAACTTAAATGACTTTAGCTAAATAAAGCAGTTTTAGTATATAGATCATTCCCCTGCAATTTCACTGCTCAATTCACTGTCATTTAGGAGTTTAATCACTTTGTTTCGGTTTATGCAGCCCTAGCCACACCTCCCCTGGCTATGATTGACAGAGCCGGCATGAAAAAAAAACTGGTTTCACTTTCAAACAGATGTAATTTACCTTAAATAATTGTATCTCAATCTCTAAATTGAACTTTAATCACAGACAGGAGGCTCTTGCAGGGTCTAGCAAGCTATTAACATAGCAGGGGATAAGAAAATCTTAATTAAACAGAACTTGCGATAAAGAAAGCCTAAATAGGGCTCTCTTTACAGGAAGTGTTTATGGAAGGCTGTGCAAGTCACATGCAGGGAGGTGTGACTAGGGTTCATGAACAAAGGGATTTAACTCTAAATGGCAGAGGATTGAGCAGTGAGGCTGCTGGGGCATGTTCTATACACCAAAACTGCTTCATTAAGCTAAAGGTGTTCAGGTGGCTATAGTGTCCCTTTAAGATTATTTCCTTTATTATTATTATTTATATAGTGCCATCAGATACAGTAGCGCTGTACAAAGGGTGGACTAACAGACATGTAATTGTAACCAGACAACTGGACGTACAGGAACAGAGAGGTGGAGGGCCCTGCTCAATGAGCTTACATTCTAGAGGGAATGGGGTATAGTGACAGAGGGTAAAAGTAGGGGTACGAAGTAGGTTGTTAGAAAAGTATTCGCTGAGGGCTTAGTAGGTAATGTATGACAGTTGCAGGAGAGGAGTTATGGAGGGTGGGGGATAAATCTTGCTAACATTTTAATTGATATGCTTACTTGAAGGGAGTTTTCAATTATTTTTAGAATGAGTGGAGACTGGGTGAAATTCTTACAGAGAAGGGAAGGGAGTTCCACAGAAGAGGTGCAGCCCTGGATAAGTCTTGGAGGTGAGCGTTAGAGGTGGGAGTACGGACAGAGGATATCGTAGGTCTTTGGCAGAGCATAGGGGCCTTGACAGCACATACTTGTGTATTAGGGAGGATAGGGAGAAATTTAAAATTTTACTGAGAGGAAGAGCAAGAGAGCAAGAGAAGGAGACAAAGTGCGGATGAGATATGAAGGAATAGGATCGAGGGAACAGGTGGTGGGGCGGGAGGACCGGAGCAAAGCAGAAGCCTCTTCTGCTGTAGCAGGTGCGAATGAGTGTAGAATGGTGGAGGGAGTGGAGGTGGGTGATGTATTGGTAGGGGAAGGAGAGAAATTAGCGATCTCTTCTCCGATTGAAGAGATCTTCTCAGTGAAGTGAGATGCAAAGTTTGTGGCTGACAAGGTGGTAGAAGGAGGGCTAAGAAATCATCAAAAGTGTGAAATAGGTGTTTGGGTTGATGGGACAATGTACTTATGAGGGTGTTAAAGTTATTTACTTTTGCAGCAGAAAAAGCCAGGCTGTAGGAGTGCAGCATAAATTTATAGTGGAGGTCAGATGCAAAGTGAGACTTTCTCCAGCAGCGTTCAGCAGTTCTAGAACATAAAAAAAATAATGAAAGCTTCACCATGAAATGTATTTGTTAAAAAAGAGCAGAGCACATAAAAAGTGCATTAAACTGCTAAACGTGTTAAAATGAACTATTTTTTTTTATAATACAACATGGCCGCAGTGCAGGACGATACCAGGTACTACACTTGGGACCCTCACTATCTCCATCGTAATTGCCTTCACTGCTATGCCATCTGCCTAAAGACACACACTAGCAACCTGGCAAGTACAATGTTTGGCTGTATGCCCAACAATGGAGACATGATGTATGCATTACAAAGTTTATTGACTGAACCGTGAGTTGACTCACAAAATGTAGACAAAAACAGTGGCCGTTTCCATCTTGGCCTACGATATTTAAAGGGACATTATAGTCACTAGAACTACAGCTTAATGTAGTTTTTTTGGTGTGTACAGTCTGTCCCTGCAATGTAATGTAAACACTGCTTTGTCATAGAAGAGGCAGTGTTTACATTGTTGCCTAAGGACACCTCCAGTGGCAGTCACTCAAATGGCCACTAGAGGCATTTCCTGGTCAGTTCTGCACATTGGATTTACTGAGATCATCAAGTTTGACGATCCCGTGCCAAAAGGGCGGAGCGTGGTCAGGGCCAGTTACGACCAGAACTTGCACGCTGGAAAAACGTGGCCAAAATCACCTTTTTAACTGGAGGTAAAAGAGGGCTGGGGGCTAAACAGCTATTAGTCTAAGTCAACTGCCAAAAAAGGAAGAGATGGAGGATGGAACAGAGAACAGAAAGGAAAAAAAGGACTGGACAGAACCAGATCCTAAATACCAATTCATTCATATATATATATATATATATATATATAAAACGTATCATTTAATTAGTAAGATAAAAAGTCAATGGAATGTACTAAAAGGAACAAGACTGACCACAGACAAAATAAAAAAAAAAAAAATATGTACATAGAAAAAACAATACACAAAAGAATAGATATATTTACTAAATAGCCCAGTGAAACAGGTGTAGGCCGACATCTTCATATGCTCTTGTAAAAGCACAAAACAACCTGGGTGGAGGTGTCAGATCACAATAAATAGTTTGGTGCAGAGATTAATGCAAAAGCACACTAATAACTAGCAAATAAATGTGGACTGCTGTTTAAATAGTCCTGCAGGGAGTTAAATATAAATATGAAAAATGGCTAACAAAGCAGTATAATCGCAATGTCTCTGCCCCTATATCCAGACAGAGGTGCAGAGTTACCAGCTAATGTGCAACAGTGCCGGATGACCAACAGTAACTCTGACCAATCTGCTACAGTGCTGTGTTAAATTACATATTTCAAATGAAACAGTGTTTATGGTAAAGTAGTTGCAGAATGATGTTAATCTAGACACTGCGTTGCAATTGACACAGTCAGAATGTCAAAATCTTAACTTTACAAACCTAGGGTAATAACGAAAGAGGGGGAAAGTCCGTGGGAGCAGAGAAGGGGCATATATATGGTACCAGAAATCAACTTTGTCACCCTATATGTGCCTAGTATTCATTTTAGATAGCTAAAAGAAGCAAAGATGCCCCTAAGGTTGTTTCCTACAACACATTACTGCTAGGGGTGCAGTCACAGAAATATCTATAATTCAAATGCCTAGTATCAGTTTTAGGATAAATGGCTAGTAAGAGCCAAGCTACCCCGGACACGCGTTTCGCCTGTTTAGCTCATCAGAGGAGAAGTTAACTGCCAACTCAGCAGAAGTCTCAGCATAATGAATAACTCCCAACGGTGTGTGCATGGGCTATACTGCCAATTTACTTTCAGAAGAGCAAACCCGACCCTAAATAAATCATGCACCACAAAACAGCATAGGGTCATTTAATTAAGTATTTATGAAAGACACCATGAAAACCAAAACCCATTACATTTTAACGCATTTGTTTTGGTGAATATCTGCTATCAGTTTTCTTGGAAAACAAACCATTGATATGTCTGAGACACATTTGTCTGAAAACACCTTTTTCATCCTTAAAATACACTCCAAGCAACACAAAAATTACAGCAAGATGTACAAGATATCGTGCAAGGAGTGCCCTGCGCACCCCCATGTAAGGAATAACCCTATTAGTCAACGGCTTGACAACTTAACTGTGGTCTGCCAACCATCACCTACCTCCATGTGAGCCAGATGGTTAGTGCATTAAGTTAAGACCAACAGTGCTTGGCTTTGCTCACTGGTTGCGACTGATAAGCCGACTGTCTTGCCAAACACCTGGACCAGCACTCAGAATTAATGCTCCATGCTTCAATGGAGGAAGTGAACATATGCCTGCCAGACCCCATAAAAGTAATCAAGACATTAGCAAATGTTTAACTTACATGGTTTAGAGGCACCATGTACTCCTGGGGGCAAACTATAAGCATCGGCCTAGACCAGAAAATATCAGAATGGAGAATCTAACTGTGGGAGGGTCAGTGTGCAGAACGATTATTGTCCTAGTTGACAGGTAAGTCTAATTGCTTTTTCAGCTTTTTTTCCCCTCACAAAGGGAAAGGGATGCCCATTATTTTAAATTTAAGAAAGGAACACTCACATTGGTGTTCTTTTAAGTCAAGGTTGATGCGTTATACTACCAGTGTTGACATTAAGTATTCTATAGAGGCCAATTTGTGACATCAGAACTTTTCCCACAAGTCTGTCAGCACATCTTCCCCAAATAAGTAATTAATTGGAGGAACTAATTAAAGAGGGTGTAATTAACAGATTTAAAAATATATGTGCAAGGCAGAGTCATAGGTCATACATTACTATTAATAAATGATGCGGAAAAAAAGGGTGTGCTCCAATTATACATAACCCATACCTTGTGGTTTCCTGATTATGTAAGCAACACATTTAAATCATCGTGACTATTTATAAAATGCAAAAAATTAGCCATTAAGGTTGATTAGCAGGTATGCGAAAGGAGTTTACTAAGGCATGTAACTATATAGGACATCAGTAGAAGATTTTATCAAAACAATGATCTATACGTATGGTACTGCAAATAACCATAGACAGGATGAAAGGGAATTTTACGTACACATACAATGGCAGTGATGGAGAATTTTTAGAGCCCACAGAGCAGACTTGAAGGGTTACTCCAAGCATCATAACCACTAGAGCACACTGTAGTGGTTATGATGCCAGGTGTATCCATTCCTATTAAATGGTTCTACCCAAGAGTTTCCTCTTAAAAACACACAATGTTATGCACCCCGATCCAAGTAAGACACAAACCCCTCTCACCTGTATGCAATAAAAATTAACAGAATAAAAGTTTTAGTAATCATTTTCCATTGCCGAGGCTCCCTCTGCACTGCTAGCCTGCTTTCAGCAACATCATGGTGGATGCATGGGTTCCTTCCGTGATGGTCAAATACAAATTTAAAAAAAATAAAAAATATAGATTGCAATGTTCTGCATTGCTGGGTTTAAAGGACAGGGCCACTGCACCTAGACCGCTTCGTTGAGATGAATTGGTCTGTGTGACTTTAGTGTCCCTTTAAGATACCCATAACCAAGCTTGCCAACTCACAAATGCATACAGAACCATTTCTAGAAAATGTAAAGGTTACACTGTATATACTGCCTGATGTTTGCGGTAACTAGAAAAGTGCTTAAAAGTGCTTAAAATTTTGATGTCTTAAAAAGGCCTTTAACCCCTTAAGGACACATGACATGTGTGACATGTCATGATTCCCTTTTATTCCAGAAGTTTGGTCCTTAAGGGGTTAAAGAGTCAAGACATTACATTTATATGCACTTTTACAGTGAACTATGAATCAGATGGCAGTACTTTTAGTTTTGCACTATTGCACTTAGACTTTTCTCAGGGGATTTATTGTGTACATTGTATATTCATGACCAAGCATTCTTTTCATTAGATCATATAATTCCATGTGTATGGTTTTCACTGGTTGTTTTACATATTGCTATAGAGATGGGGTCATGTGACCATGTGATTTTGGGGATCCACCACCTATTTCCTGTTTAAAACAAACTTCTTGTATTGACTGCGTGCTATCCTTTAGCATGACAAAGTGGTCAAACAATTGTTTTGTACACTGTAGGCACTAAACAAAAACTGGATGTGGTACACTTTAAAGCCACATTTTCTCCATATGTTGTCTAAGATTAGGCAAATTGCAGCCAAAAAAATAATAATAATTTTACCTCTGCGAGCTGTCAGCAGAGTGCTACCACGCAATCACAATCACAGGAGGCCTGCACTAACTTGCCGTGATGGGTGAAGGTATGGGGAAAATGCCATAATGTGTTCATTTACTCTAAATGTGTAGCAGATAGATTTATTGGGGTTTACAACACAGGTAGTTTAACAGTGAAGTAGCGTTCATTGTGTTCCTACTCAACAGAACCACAGAAAACATACATTTGAAGAGCCTTATGCAGTTTAATCATTAAGTATTGCAGTTTAAATCATTAAGTATTGCAGTTTAAATCATTAAGTATTGCAGTTTAAATCATTAAGTATTGCAGTTTAAATCATTAAGTATTGCAGTTTAAATCATTAAGTATTGCAGATAGCATTGTATTCTCGCATGTTAAAACTAGCGTGGGGGTCGACCGATATTGGGCACTTTGGCCAAGTGATGGGTTTAACATAGTATGGCAATACAGTAACTAAATCTCAATTTTTCTCTGCGAAAATAGGAGAATTTAAGAAGCCTTCTAAGATTGTGTGCGCTGCTCCCTTAATTTGTATTTAGCACTTACAATGCTATTTAAGGTTCTATTTAGATGCTTTTGAAAGCAGGGAAGGTGTAAAATAAAACAAACAAAAAAATCATCACACACACATCAGCAGATACAGGTTACATGACTAATTCTCTGATTAGAGGAGGTCATGGTGCTTGGAGCCTGTATGTGCAGAATTTGTTTGAAACCCAGTGCTGCGGGAGGTGGAAATCCACACCTAGCAGTGCGATAAGTCAGCCAAAAATGCAAGTTCCAGGTTGGCGAATGTTAAATCAGTGCATATTTCGCGTTCGGCATCAGCACACAGAACATACTGGTGACAGACTACCAATGGCAGTACGCCCCCACCAGTACCACTCAAGTCCTCCAAGATATAACAGCCCCTCACGGCAAAAGTGCACTGGGCTTTACGTAGAACTTTATTTTATATATCTTTGGGGGGGGTGCGATAGACCATGCCAGCAAGGGCCGCTCCAAATAAAAAAAGCAGTGTTTTATTTAAAACACTTTGAGTAATCCTTTAACATACAATTTTAAACTTACAGTAAAGTACAATCTGATCTAGAAATAGAATGGTATTTTAGCCATTTCATACTTTTCACAGGCACTGTGCCTAAACATATTTGGTTAGGGTATCAAAGCACAAATCAGCCAAGTGGGGGCAAACATTTAACTTGTAGATATTCTCTCTCTGCTAGTGCCAAGATCTGCCCTGCGTTGTTTGTGGAGAAACTGCCTCAAGATTTAAATAAATGCAAAATGATTTGCATTTTTTAAAACTACGCTCGTGATGGTCACCTGCAGTCCAACACTTTGCATTCAGTCTAAAACACAGACTTGGCCATCTGGGGTTCCATACAAGCACAGAACAGATGTTGGTGGGCAAATTCTATATGTGACAAGCACTGCCGATACAGATTATCGGTTACCTTTTGGGCCAATTGCCGATAACCGGTGCCGATATTCTGCACATTTAAAGTTTTGAAAAAGTTACAACATTGCTACCCAAATCTGGCATTAACTGAATATTCCGACATCAATCACACTCCTATCACTCTCAGGCAGTGAGAATTGTTTTCCTGTATAAGATTAATTGCTGCCAATCTTACATTGGGCACAAGTCACGAGTCTCATGCTTGAAGGTCTGGCAGCATTGTAATCTGAATGAAGAAGGGAAGGAAGGTCATCTCGTAGTATGAGTCAATAGGTCCTGGAAATCTCTCGGGGATTGAGCCATTATCACAAAGCATAAACACTTCATTGAAGAAACATTGGCCTGAAGCATTGTCCTCAGCCACTGTAAGGAAGAGCAGCTCCTTCAATGTGTCTGGCCCCATCGCTACTTCGGTCGGGGTCACCAATTTAAACAATTCATCTAATTTACAGTACATTATCCCAATAATAAATTAAGTACCACATATGGAAAATACATTAACACTCCCACACTAGGGGATTCTAGGATAAGCTTATCATAGAATTTAATATTTAAATAGACTATAAAAGCTTATCCAAAAGAGTGTCACATGGGACGTTTAACAGTGTATTTCTGTATTGTCGCAACTGTAACTTTTACACAGTCCATTGCATAGCCTTATTTTACTGTACCTTTGTGCTTTTTTGATGGTATTTGACCTATATATCATTTCACTAAATAGAAAAAAAAGTGAAAAGAAAGCAAAATTGTTAAGCTAAAATATTTTGACTATAGCAGATTTGGATATTTTTTTCAGAATTTCCCTACATTTTCCAATTCTCGATTTGGCCTTCAGTGAATAGCTCCAACATTGTTTAATTTTGAACAATTTCTCTGGGGAGTTTTACCTAGTATGCTTACACTGGCTGTACCCAACTACCTGATAATTCACCACGTGTTTTTGTATCATTGCTTTTAGCAGATTTATGTAATAACATTGCCCAGTCTTATTTTCCACTTACACCTTACCAGATCGCAATGCAATTGTGTTATAGGACCTTCTTGCTTATGAGCCCACCCTACATCAAAAAATATATCACAGGGCAGACACGCAGGAATAATGTTACCTTGGACTCCTAGGCTCCTCTAATGGAGGGGGGGTACCATATCATAACATTCACATATCATTACACATATTAAACGCAGCAAGCGCCCCCAACTACAACCCTGGCACACTAAGCTGACCCGTTACCTCCAAAAATGTTCCAGAACTGCTGAACGCTGCTGGAGAAAGTCTCACTCTGCATCTGACTTTGTCCACTATAAATTTATGCTGCGCTCCTACAGCATGGCTCTTTCCTCTGCAAAAGTAAACTACTTCAAAACCCTCATAAGCACACTGTCCCATCAACCCAAACACCTGTTTCACACTTTTGATGCCCTTCTTCGCCCTGTGACTACCCCTCCTTCCACCACCTTGTCCGCCACAAACTTTGCATCTCATTTCACTGAGAAGATCTCTACAATCAGGAAAGAGATCTCTAATCTCTCTCCTTCCCCTATCATTATATCACCCAACCCCACTCCCCCTGCCATCCTATGCACATTTTGCACCTGCTACAGCACAAGAGGTTTCTGCACTGCTCCTGTCCTCCCGCCCCACCACCTGCTCTCTCGATCCTATTCCCTCGCATCTCATCCGCACTTTGTCTCCCTCTCTTGCTCTTCCTCTCGCTAGCATTTTCAATCTCTCCCTTTCCTCTGGCACATTTCCCTCACCCTTCAAACATGCAACTGTAACCCTGATTCTGAAAAAGCCCAGCCTTGACCCAAACTCCCCATCCAACTACCGCCCTATCTCGCTACTCCCATTTGCCTCCAAGATCCGAGAGAGAGTTGTGTACGCCAGATTGACAGACTTTCTCGAATCCAACTCTCTGCTTGACCCCCTTCAGTCTGGATTCCGCGCTGGTCACTCTGTCGAAACTGCTGTGACCAAAGTATCCAACGACTTAATTGCCGCTAAATCTCACGGCCAATACTCTATCCTAATACTCTATACTAATCCTCCTTGATCTTTCTGCCGCATTTGACACTGTTGATCATTCTTCACATTCTTCGTAACTTTGGTCTACGGGATACTGCTCTATCCTGGTGCTCCTCCTACCTCTCCCAGCGCTCTTTCAGTGTTTCTTTCTCTGGTTCTGCCTCTTCTCACCAACCCCTCTCTGTCGGCGTCCCCCAAGGATCTGTCCTCGGCCCCCTATTGTTCTCTATCTATACTGCCTCCCTTGGTAAACTCATCAGCTCCTTTGGTTTCCAATATCATTTATATGCAGACGACACACAAATCTACCTGTCCTCCCCTGATCTCTCTCCGCCCACCTTGACTCGTGTTTCTGACTGCCTCTCTGCTATTTCCAACTGGATGGCTGCTCACTTCCTTAAACTCAACCTGTCCAAAACAGAACTTCTAGTTTTTCCTCCCTCAAGTGCTGCTACTCCTGTTGTCTCCATCCAAGTCAACGGCGCTACTATCACCTCTACCTCGCAGGCTCGCTGCCTAGGGGTTCTTTTCGATTCTGACCTCTCTTTTACTTCCCATGTCCAATCGATAGTCAAATCCTGTCGCTTCCAACTCAAGAACATAGCGCGCATCCGCCCATATCTAACACCGGACGCGGCTAAGATATTGGTTCATGCTGTTGTTCTCTCTCGCCTCGACTACTGCAATCCCCTTCTGACCGGTCTTACATGTTCCCAGCTTGCACCGCTGCAATCTGTAATGAACGCGGCTGCGAGGCTTATTTTCCTGTCCGGTCGCACCTCCCACGCCTCCACGCTCTGTCAGTCCCTGCATTGGCTTCCAGTTAGATATAGGGCCCAATTCAAAATTCTGGCACTTGCTTACAAATCCCTACATAATTCTGCTCCAACATACCTATCCTCCCTCATACACAAGTATGTCCCGTCGAGACCCCTGCGCTCATCCCAAGACCTACGCCTATCCTCTGCCCGGATCCCCACCTCGGACGCTCGCCTTCAAGACTTCTCTAGGGCTGCACCTATTCTGTGGAACTCACTTCCCTCCTCAATCAGACTTTCACCCAGCCTCCACTCCTTCAAAAAATCTTTGAAAACTCACTTCTTCGTTAAAGCGTATCAATTAAACTGTCAGCAGGCTTCTCATCCCCCACCCCATGACTCCTTTCCTGCAACTGTCAAAAATGACCTACCAAGCACTCAATAAACCCTTCTCTAACAAACTATTTAATTCCCCTACTTTAACCCGTTTGTGTCACTATACCCCACTCCCTCTAGCATGTAAGCTCATTGAGCAGGGCCCTCAACCCCCTCTGTTCCTGTACGTCCAGTGGTCTGATCTCAATTATGTGTCTGTTAGTCCACCCATTGTACAGCGCTACGGAATTTGTTGGCGCTATATAAATAATAAAATAATAATAAAATAATAATAATAATATTGTTCCACTAGTTCAAATCACAGACAAGGCCCTAGATCCTGTAATAAGCAAGGTCCTATTGTCTGGCACCATGCGATTGCCTTCTTTTGTGTTAAAAGATATGCAGATATGACCGCATTCTCTTTGTATATTACCCCCACCCACCCAAAATACAGGACAGAGCAGGTGTGCAGACAGGCAAGACTCAGCAACCTTGGCCCCCAGCTCCTGCAATGAAGGCCCCCCAGCTCCTGCTGTTATTGATCCCCCCACTCCTGCAGTGAAGCCCCCCCAGCTCCTGCTGTTATGGACCCCCCACCCAGCAGCCAAGGGCCACATGCAATGTTACCCTTATGTCTGATCCATGTGACAGACCTCTCTTACATGACAGCCCCTGGTATTAATGACAGGGCAGGTGTGCAGACAGGGGAATCACCCCCCCCCCCCAGCTCCTGCAATGTTACCCCCATGTGACAGCCCCCCCCAGCTCCTGCAATGTTACCCCTATGTGACAGCCCCCCCAGCTCCTGCAATGTTATCCCCATGTGCCAGCCATTTCTCTCCCCCCCCCCCCCCCCCCCTCTGTAAGTGACAGGCCAGGTGTGCTGACAGGGAGGAGCCAGTCCAGCCCCCGGCCCGCAGGCTCTGCCCCCCCTTCCACTCACCCATGGTGATCTCCTGGGCGAAGGCCAGTGATATGAGGAGCAGGGGCAGCCCCACCGCGATGCAGGACACGATCTTATCCACGGCCAGCTCCAGCCGCAGCCCCTTGTACTTGGACTCGGGCGGGTCCTTGAGCAGGAAGTCGGAGAACACATACTCGGTGGCGATGTGAGCGATGGCCATGGCTGGCGCGGCCGGGTGCGGTAAGTAGCGAGCGACGGAGACTGCCCTGTCAGCCGGCGACTCCTCCCGAGTCCCGCATACTGAGCCGACCCGCGTGTGGCGCTGGGTTTACACACTGAGCGCGTCACCCGAGGGGGCGGGGCCCTGTGCGCGTCACCGGCCCCGCCCATGGGCACGCGCGGCCGCTGTCCAGTCAGTCAATCACTGCAGACAGCCCCTTATTATTATTATAGTTATTATTATTATTATTATTATTACAGTATTATTATTATAGTGTTATTATTATTGTTACAGTATTATTATTACAGTATTATTATTATTATAGTGTTATTATTAGTATTATTATTATTACAGTATTATTATTATTATTAGTAGTATTATTATTATTATTACAGTATTATAGTGTTCTTATCACTGGAACCCAACAATCCATCTCTTACTTTATTATTATTAGTATTATTATAGTGTTGTTATCACTGGAACCCAACACACCAGCCATTCTTATTATTATTATTATTATTATTATTGTGTTTTTTTTTTTTTTAATTCTTATTTTTCAGTGCAGGTAGTTTAGTACATACACGCCGGTAAAGCCACAACAGCAATATCCGGCCATTCTTGGTTAACAGAAAGATGACACTAAATAATACTGCACAGTTTTGTATTAAATGAGCTTAAACTTTAAGTATGAACATTATTAAAAGAGAAAAGATAAATGCAGAAAGCAAGAAGAGATTGTTACCATAAATGTCAGTCCCACAGTTCTAAGGATAGAGACAAGTTTAGGTGGCTGTGGCGGGGGCTTACCCCTTTGGGTATGTGGCGTAACCGTCCTGCCAGGCCCTTGCAGGTAAATTGGAGCATGCGCGCCAGCAATGCCGCAACAGCATTTACCGGTCCTTCTTGATTAACGCTGGGGAGGGGTTAAGTGACCGTGCTTGACTTGAGTGAGCTTAACCTTCAGTGAAAACAATATATAAATAAATAAAACATCGATGGAAATAGCAGAGTGAGGACGTCACCTCATTACAGCATCTGCCCCACAAGTCTAAGGAGGATAATAAGTGTAGGGGTCCGTAGCAGGGGTGTTCACCTTTGAGTATGCGGACGTAACTGACCTGTGGAGGTGTTGCAACTCATGAGGGGAGTTTAGTGTTTGTCGTGGCGATGAACACCGCATATCAACTGATGCCACATCAGCGTTATTCGGGCTTCCTAAAAGTTAGGTGGTGGCATATTAGTCCTCCCATTTTGTTTAGTTGTACATGTTTAACTAAGCGGGATGTTGGCGAGGTGGGATTCGATATATTAGAATAAGATAATGGTGGTCGTTGCTTGCCAGTGCTAAAACACCTATGCCATGGGAGGTAGTGTGTGAACATGCATCGAAGCAAAGCAGTATCTGGCTACAGACAATATGGCTAAACAGTGCTTAGGTTTTTCATATTAGTTGCAAAAATATACGAAAAGCAATGTAACACAATCAGAAGCATGGTGTGAGTGAACTCTTTAAGAATTCCTGGCATATAGGCTTTAAATGTCTAGTATTTTCTGTTGTGCCACTGGACCTAATAAGTTATCGGCTGTAGTGCTATTGCTCAAAATGCTTGTAACATAATGTTGCTTCACTTATTTTCACAGCCCCTTCGTAACCTACAATATGTATTTGCCAGAGCTCAATAAAATAAAAATAAAAATAATAAGGTACTTTTTAAAATCTACCTGTCACAGCACACAATACTACCTATTAGCTAGACAGCATGATAGATATACTTAAGATGCGGAATTACGGGCACAGACAATATGTGAAGAACAATATAGCATAATAGCTTGACCTTAGAGTCTCTAGAGAGTCCCCCTTCCTCTGTCATGCCAGAGGTGAAATTAAGCATTTTAAGTGAGTGTTCGTGACCTGGGTCTCGATGTGCGTCGTCTTTGCTTGTGTCCGAGGTTACCTTTCCCAGTGGTCGGGGTTGTCCTCCTTGGGTGACTGCGGGTTGTGGGTATGTTGTGGTCTAAGCGAAAGTCTAATGATAAGTCATAAGTTTTTAAAACAATAGAAATAGAAATAGAAATGTGGAACCTTGTAGCGGGGGATCAAAGGTGGGATCCTCAAACTTGGCGGTGTAGTATGGTTATGCTTGGTATCCCCGAGTCTCCGTCTGGGCCTCAGGTACCCAGCGTGTTGCGGGCGGCCCTCTGTGCTTTAAAGGCCATAGAGGACGAGGTGGTGGCCCCGGAGGGTCGGAATGCTTGGATTTTGGTAATGTCCCAGGTATGAGGGTGTTGCTGTCTTGGAGCTTGATCAGTGCTAACTGGTTCCGTCGATAGTCCCAGCGCAAGCATCACTGAGTCCATTTCTGACGCCTCCGTTAGGCGGGTTGTTGCTCCCCCATGGGAGATGATCAGGCTTCTAGGGTATGCCCAGCGATATGGGATGGAGTGTTGACGGAGCTTGACCGTTAGTGGTTTGAGCCTGCTTCTCCACAGCACTGTGGGCCTGGACAGGTCCTGATAGAAGGATAGGGTAGCGTTTTCAAATGAGTGGTTTGCCTTGTTTCTCACGGCAGCCATGAGGGTTAACTGGGCTGCCCTTGTACGAAGCTGCAAGATGACATCCCTTGGGGTGTCTGCTGGCGCTGTAGCGGCCCTCGGGATGCGATAGGCCCCTTCTATCTCAGTTAACTTTGGTTGCTGCGGTGGGAGCAGGGAAGCGAGCAGTCTCCCGGCGTAGTGTGTCAATTCGCCTGGGGCTACAGTTTCCGGGATGCCCCGGATTTTTACATTTCTGCTCCTGTTCTGATCTTCAATGGCGTCTAGGCGGCCGGTGAGTTGGGCCTGAGCGCGCCGCATCTCCGTATTTTGGGCTTCTAATTGTGTGCACCGGGCAGAGAGATCTTTCGTCTCCCCTTCTGTTGTTTTAACGCGCCCCTCCACCGTTTGTATCTCTTCCCGCAGGGTGGCCACATCTGCGGCAAACATTTCGCGGAGGTGTCGTAGCAAGGCCTTGATGTCCCCCTTCGTGGAGGGCAGCTCATTATCCTCGTCGGATGACGGGAGGTGTAGGCCCCCTGAGCTCGGGAGTACATCCAGTTCGTCCATCGCTTGATCCTCGGAGGAGGCCGAGGCCGTGTCGCCATGTTTTGTAGTAGGTGCAGCGCGGTTTGGGGCCTGTGTAGGTCGGAGGAGAAGATCCCCAATATCTCGTGCCCCTGTCGGTCTCGGGGCCCCCTGGTGCTTTGATTTCTTCCCCATCACGTAATGGCCCGGTAAAGGCTTAGGTAGGAGATTTTCGGGTGGGTAAATTGCTATTTTCAGGCTGTTTTCTGCGGAGCTCTGCTTGCACACGTCTGCTCGTTATGGCTGCTGGCTCCGCCCCCCCATTATTATTGTGTTTTAATCACTGCAACCCAACAATCCATCTGTTATTATTATTATAGTGTTGTTATCACTGGAACCCAACACACCATCCCTTATTATTATTAGTATTATTATAGTGTTCTAGCCACTGGAACCTAATACACCAACCCTTATTATTATTATTATTATTATTATTATTGTGTTTGTTTGTTTTTAAATTCTTTATTTTTCAGTGCAGGTAGTTTAGTACATACACGCCGGTAAAGCCACAACAGCAATATCCGGCCATTCTTGGTTAACAGAAAAATGACACTAAATAATACTGCACAGTTTTGTATTAAATGAGCTTAAACTTTAAGTATGAACATTATTAAAAGAGAAAAGATAAATGCAGAAAGCAAGAAGAGATTGTTACCATAAATGTCAGTCCCACAGTTCTAAGGATAGAGACAAGTTTAGGTGGCTGTGGCGGGGGCTTACCCCTTTGGGTATGTGGCGTAACCGTCCTGCCAGGCCCTTGCAGGTAAATTGGAGCATGCGCGCCAGCAATGCCGCAACAGCATTTACTGGTCCTTCTTGATTAACGCTGGGGAGGGGTTAAGTGACCGTGCTTAACTTGAGTGAGCTTAACCTTAAGTGAAAACAATATATAAATAAATAAAACATCGATGGAAATAGCAGAGTGAGGATGTCACCTCATTACAGCATCTGCCCCACAAGTCTAAGGAGGATAGTAAGTGTAGGGGTCCGTGGCAGGGGTGTTCACCTTTGAGTATGCGGACGTAACTGACCTGTGGAGGTGTTGCAACTCATGAGGGGAGTTTAGTGTTTGTCGTGGCGATGAACACCGCATATCAACTGATGCCACATCAGCGTTATTCGGGCTTCCTAAAAGTTAGGTGGTGGCATATTAGTCCTCCCATTTTGTTTAGTTGTACATGTTTAACTAAGCGGGATGTTGGCGAGGTGGGATTCGATATATTAGAATAAGATAATGGTGGTCGTTGCTTGCCAGTGCTAAAACACCTATGCCATGGGAGGTAGTGTGTGAACATGCATCGAAGCAAAGCAGTATCTGGCTACAGACAATATGGCTAAACAGTGCTTAGGTTTTTCATATTAGTTGCAAAAATATACGAAAAGCAATGTAACACAATCAAAAGCATGGTGTGAGTGAACTCTTTAAGAATTCCTGGCATATAGGCTTTAAATGTCTAGTATTTTCTGTTGTGCCACTGGACCTAATAAGTTATCGGCTGTAGTGCTATTGCTCAAAATGCTTGTAACATAATGTTGCTTCACTTATTTTCACAGCCCCTTCGTAACCTACAATATGTATTTGCCAGAGCTCAATAAAATAAAAATAAAAATAATAAGGTACTTTTTAAAATCTACCTGTCACAGCACACAATACTACCTATTAGCTAGACAGCATGATAGATATACTTAAGATGCGGAATTACGGGCACAGACAATATGTGAAGAACAATATAGCATAATAGCTTGACCTTAGAGTCTCTAGAGAGTCCCCCTTCCTCTGTCATGCCAGAGGTGAAATTAAGCATTTTAAGTGAGTGTTCGTGACCTGGGTCTCGATGTGCGTCGTCTTTGCTTGTGTCCGAGGTTACCTTTCCCAGTGGTCGGGGTTGTCCTCCTTGGGTGACTGCGGGTTGTGGGTAT